>NC_053454.1:6567094-7767094 GCF_015227805.2 Hirundo rustica | reverse complement strand
CCATTCCAGGCAGGAAGATAATGTGAGAGGCAGTGAAGTACACAAACACAGAGTTGATTACCCTAGCAGGGTGCTGCACAGACTCACTTTGGTGCAGGAAACATCCAGGGGAATACTTCCAACAAGAATAATGCAGATACCACTCTGAATCTCTCTACCAACACCACAAATAGTGTTTGTAGAAATCTGTTGCTGCAGAAACAGGGACAAAATGAGCCTCCTGATCTTTCTCAATAGAGCCAGAACCTCAGTAGGGCCATTTTGCATAGTGAGCCAATTAATCAGCCCAGGCACTAGATCAGACAAATAATTTTGGTCCTGTGAGGAGCTGTCAGCATGCTAGAATGATGAAACCAGCTAAGTATGTGTGGAACTAACAGGGAAAGAAAGTAGTACCTGATCAGAATATATTTTCCACTCAATAATGCCTGCCTGAATTTAGCCTCTCCAGCCATGCTAAACCTCAAGTCTGGAAAATACTTTGGGAGGAAGGGTAGACTGTCCAGTGCAAACTGAAATAGTCAGCAGTCCTCTCTACGTGGCACCAAAACACCAAAACATCCAGTCACCCTCCATGCCAGTCTCTCAGCTTTCAGGAGTGATTGCTGAAAATGTCACTAATTATTGCACCATCTCAATTTTTCATTATTGGGCAAAATAACAGAGAATGACATAGTCACCAGACTTGCAACATGAAGCACCAGCAATTCTGGTGCCATTCTCAGCAAAGGTGTAGACCACAACACAGCAGAGATTCCTATGCTTGTACTGTAGGACATCCTCAGTGCAAATGGATGGATGATGATTATTCATAATTTAATCACATTTAATCAAATGGCTTGAAAAGTCTGCCACTGGTCTCTTGAACCCACTCTTTCCAAGGGGGAATTGCTCCACTAGAATATTTTTAGAGAGGGACATTTTGAGGTACTCGTTTTGATGCCTTGAGAGGCTACCTAGGGCAGAGGCTAGACAGTGTTAAAGGAATAAAGTAGGTATTTATTAAAAAAGCCTTCAAAGGATGCACCTGGGGCACTACAAGAGCCCAGCTGAGGCTACACTCAAGATGGACAATGGGTCACACGTTTTCGTAATTTTATAAGTTTTAGTCCATTTACATATTGGGGTTAATTGTCCAATGACAGCTTCAGGTAATGAAGTCCCATCCTCCCAGATTGCTCTCCTGAATTCACTGTTGTTTATGCTTTTTGGGCCTGAAGCTGTAATGGTGTCCTTGGTTCTTGGGCTGGAAAAGGATGGTTTTGTCTAACTACACTGTGAGGAGAACTTGCTAACACTTTATATGAAGTTCGGAGTTATATACTAATGCAGTGCAGAATCTGGAAAATATGAAAGCTAAAACTTAGGGCATCAGTTCAACATCTCCAAAGCTTGTTGCAACATTGTGACATTTGAACAATTTGTAGGGATGAGAGTGCCCATAATTGTCATTTTGCAAGATGAAGTTGTTTCTTTGATTTCCATAGCATCATTCATTTTGTTCTCACAGGCCCTATAGTATGACCCTGTGATTACCTGTTTTATTCTTTGATTTAGTGACTCCAATTCTTAGGAGCTTATCAGAAGCTTAAAAAAATTCAGCATTTATCTTAAAGATCTTGCTCCCAGGGCAACTGATTACATAAGAAAGTCACATTTTATTCAAAAGAATAAGTTTCTAGTCTTCTGGGTTGCAAAGCAAATTTAAAACACAGATCTGAAATATCCCAACGGCTTGCGAACTGTAAGATAAATTGGAAGGGTGCTTCTTTCTGTATCTCATTATTTTGAAGTCAGTCTTAAAAGACTCTTGTAAAACTTGTAAAATGGCAATTATAGGTGATTTCCTCCATAGAAACTGTTCAGTGTCACACTGAGACAAGCTTTAGGGGAGTCTGATTCATGATTTTGTAATATCTGAATTTGGTGCTCCCATAATTTAAAATCTGTAACCATGAATATTTTGGTGCTTGTGTCTCCCATATCAGATACTGAACATTTGGTGTGAGAGTATGAAACCTTTAGCCTTAGTCTGTAATTCCACCAGATTGAAGAAAAAAAAAATCACATTGATTACCTCTTTCAGTCAAAGGCATGACATGGCATCCTGCTTTGCATTGGATTTTGGTGTTCTGAGTTGGATCACAAGCGTTTCTAGTATTTTATGTTTTGTAGCCTTGTTAGTTTTCTCTCTGTGGAGTCCCTCTCCACAAAATCTCATATCTGTATCCACAATGACTATCCTGTAAATTTGTGGGTTTGGTTGAGGGTACACTTAATATTCAGAGTGCAATATATTTTTATTCAGCAGCTACAGAACAGATACTAATAGAAGGCAGAGATAACTTCTGTGGAGTGCATGGACCTTAGTTCCTGCTTTCCTTTGCACACCAAAACCACAGTCTCTCCAGCAGCATTTGTCTAAATGTGCTCTTTTTTACCTGTGTGGAGCTATGCTGCAAGTCCCAGAGCTTTTTCAGGGATGTGCCACTACTGTAAAACAGAGCACTCTGGCAGAATGATGAATTTTTGAGGTCTGCACTGGTGTTGGTTCATGCAGCAGCTCCTGGGGTGTGCTCAAAGCCAGGTGAAGATCCAGTGCAAGGGAAGGCCAGGATGGGAACTGTGTTTCAGCCAGTCCTCATGCCTTACAGAAGGGGTGTGGAGACCAACAGTGGCTCAGCAGCACAGGGGGCGAACAGTAGGACAAAAATGTTAGGCAAGGTGTGTACCTATGAAAAGGTAATACTAAAATACAAGAGCTGCATGTTCAGCACCTTTATCAGGTGGTGTTCAGTTCTCTCTGCAGGGCACAGAACTGAGTGGCTGGCAGGCAAAGGCCACTGTCCTGGCAGAGTCTCAGGTCACCCCATCCAGCAGCACAGGGCTGGGTGCTCTTCTCCTAAGGAAGCAGAGCAACGCTGGTGAAGACTGCCCAGTTAATTCTACCTCAGGTGTCCCCCAGATATAATCCCAAAAGCTAAACTTAGCTGTAGAAGGTGTAAAAGATGCCTAGTCCCACACTGGGTGTCTCTCTGACCCTAACAGACACCTTGAGCTGCTCCTGGAATAACAGACCTGATGTGAAAGCAGAATTTCTAGCATATGATAAATGGTCTTGATGTTCTTACTTGAATTCATTTGTGGTTTGAAGTGTGTTGAACTTATAGCTGTCTGAAGCTTCTCACAAACTGAATATTCTTGGAAAATGGCAGCTCAGAAACAATGTGATGTGATGCTTGAAAATGAAATGTACTCCTTGTACTGTGAGCCTGCCTAGCAGATCTGACAGGCTTATGTTTCCAAATGGTGATGAAGATTAATTTTTAACATGCACACCTAGTTTCTTTTCACAAAAACCTACATGCAAACGCAATTCCCTTTTCTTCTAAAGATCACACAGAGTAGATGCAATAGAGAGCAATATTTTTAATGTATATGCTAATTTAAATTGAGACTTAAATAATGCTATGACAAGTACCATAGAGTGAAAAAGTGATAAGTATTTTAAAATGAAAGTCTCAATTCATCAGGAACACTCATCAGTCGGATTATTTCCATACATGAAATTTGGCATTCACTTAAGTACCTTTTTGGACGTGGGCCAGGGAATAATATTGATTTTTATGAGCTTTCCATTAATGACGCTAAAAGATTAAACACTTGGTTTTGGGGGTAATCACACAAGTAAACAAATAGTTTTGATTTTCTCTAAAATATCCCATTGGTCCCAAAGGCCAGCTGGTTCAAATTTACTCTTGGAGCAAATGCTTAGTTGCCATTAGATGTCTGTGAGGCAGGAGATGGCATTCTATAAATACTGTATGACCATGACCAGAGCGGGGTGATGCTCGTTCCTAAATTGGATCAAGCGAATGCTGATATGTGAAATATGCTCCCTGCTCTCTTTCCTGGCTTCTTCTCCCACTACCCTGATTCTGCTCCCTCTGATTCCATCTTACTGTGCCTTATACCCCTTAATGCCTGGCTAATTTTAGAATCAACATCATGCCAAAGGCATGGTGATAATCATATATGCATAGACAGAATATGTGAAGCCATGGAGGTTGATAGGGTGCCATCTTCTATGGACATTTATAACCCCTTGGAAAGGCTCACTAAGGAAATGACATACATTACTAATTAATCGTGTTGCTAATAATAGTAATCTCTGGATTACAGTGTTGGTTTCTTTAATCTGGAGCAGGTGAGAATCACCCAGAGTCCATGACCTGTGCTGGGTTCATGAAGCAGTTCTAAATGTGTAGTGAAAACATAAGTTGGAACTTGAGTCACCTGTACACCCAAGCAAATGCACACTTTGGGTTACTTTTCTGTGAGAGCAATATGCACATACTCAGTCATTGCTGAACCTAACTCTGAGACTTGGGAGAGGTGAATGCCTCGGAAGAGTTGGGGCAGCATTGTCTGGAAAGTTTCCAACATACTTCCAACACTCATGGGAATTATTCACGATGATGTGTAATTGGGTCATTTGGGTTGAAAAACAGCAGCTGTCTAACCACTACTGAAACTATGTAGGATTAGAGAGAAAAAATAATTTTCCAGACAAAATTACAAGTAATATTTTGAAGTATATTCTTCCTCAAATATGACTCTGTTGATGCAAACAGATACCTTATAAATGGGATCCTAAGTGCTGTTCTCCATGGGGTAACATAGACCTTCTTTGGGATAATTTTGCTAATGCACACGAATACCCTAATACACAAAATACCCTAGACATACCCCAGCTGCCAGCATCCCAAGCTATGATTTTAAGTCTGCCACTAACATGTCTTAGATTTCTTTCTAAAGCCTCTCTGACTGTTTTTTTATTAAATAACACACTTTTCTGCCTTTTCTATCAGCTTCTGTGACTTATACTTTTAGTTCTCTTCCTCATTCACTCAAATATCTGAAAAATGTCAAACTCCCTGCATTTAGATTCAATCTGAGTCAAAGGCCTGTAACCATACAACACAACGTTATTTAATGACAGATGACTTTAGCTATAGGTGTTGACTGCCCAAAGGCTGCATTAATTTGCTCTTTTTGACATGAGCTTGACCACTTCTTCCACCTGGCTTGAACAAATACTATATTCTTCATCTACTATAAAGCTTCATTCAACCATCACCAAAATAATAGGTTAATGTAGCCTTAACCAACCTACTCGTCTCACCTTGCTAATTGTAAGGTTCTTCTACTTGTTTCTATATTAAGTGTGCAGAAGAAGAAAAAAAAATAGGACATATATAATTTTATAATGAGAGAGATAAAAATCAGAATGTCCTTGGCTGTGACTGCTCTGAGTTATATCCCTATGAAATAGCAGGAAGACTGAATAAGGAAAAATGAAGTTGTAATAGATACTAAAGACATGGCAGCAGGCAAAACTTAGATGGTTGAAGTAAGCGTGAATCTTGGCCATGTGGAAGCAGGTTGGAAAACTCAGAGAAATCAGAATTATATCTTCAGAACCACACCTGGTGTGGCTACTCTGGTGAAGGCATTTGAACTCTCTCGTGTGATGCCTGTAAATCATGCAAAATCTACCTCATGGGACATTTCATAGTTACAAAACTGTAATTTTAGCTCAGTGAATGAAAATACTGAAGAGACAAAGAATAAGCCCTTGGTGGTTTGGCGCTAAGCTAATATCAATGAATTGGTGTGCTACTGAGGGAATGTCATGGATGTGAGGGCACTCCTGATGACAGGAATATATAGAACTGAACTTTATTTCTCTATGATGTGGTCACAGGGACAAGCCTCTTGTGGTAGATCACACTCATTTCCCACCTGTGTTTTGGACTCCCTCTAGCCCTCAGAAAGAAGGCAGCAGTGGTATTTCAAAATTTCCCCAAATTGCCAGATCCTCAGAATGGAACAGGGAGAAAATTTTCTTGATACTTCAGGGAACTTGAAAGGGTCTTAATGGACAGGAACACCTGGAGATGTCATAAAGCCTCTCTCTCCTGTAAACAATGCAAGATGGAAAAGAACTGGCTGTGAGTCAGCAGCCAAGCCGGTGTTAGAAATCTGTACTGACTGTACCTGACTGTAGCAGCAAATCCCTCATCCGAAGAACAGACTGAAGGAAGAAGACAAGCAGTTTTCCAAGAACTGGTCTGACTGCACTAGCTGTTAAACTCAATACCCAAAAGCAGAGGGTGAAGCAAGGAAACAGTCAGCAATCATTTAACAGAAAATCAAAATACGGAGAATTGAATTAGTAAAATTATCAGAGATACAAAGGGAAGAATTATATTGAAAAAGGATTAAGTGGCCAAAAGAAGGAGAGGCAATGACATGGTCAGAACTGCTGGGATCTTTCTGACAGCTCAGAAGAAAGTCCTTGACAGTCAGTGATTTGTGTTCTAACAAGTAAAGAGGATAGCAGTTGGTGTCTTCTACACACCAACCATTCACACTTTAGTTATTTGCTTGTAGATACAGAGAATTCACAAGTATCAAATGTAGCTGGAGGGAAAGAAAGGAGATCCTTATTCTAATACATGCTGGAGGCATTTTTCTGCCAAAACTAAACAGTCTTAGAATTTCTAAAAACTACAGAAGTTAATCTCCTTACTCAAACTGTTACATCTAATCCAGGAAATTCAGAATTAAACCTCATCTTGACAGTCTCAGAAGAACTGACCACAGAATTAATTTTAGTGATGGCTTTGATACAAATGGTTTTACTTAATTGGATTTCTTGTATACAGGCAAAATGAAGCCCAGAATATTATTGTAGTGAACTGATACATATATTCAATCCCTTAGAGAAGTGTTTTACAAATAGAAACAGTGATAATCCAAATAACTTGGAAAGAAGCATGTGAAAATATGATTGCTAGCTCAAGCTTTTTAAAGATTTGTCTTAAAATGGTCAAAAAATATTCATAACCCTGCGGTCAAGAATCAGAACTTCTGAAAACCTTACTCAGAAGCAAAATCAAGTAATTAGTTCATTTTTGAATAAACACAATTTCAACTGACAATAGAAACAAAAGATAATTTTAAAAGTTTTGAGGAAGAGATTCAAAAAAATCCACTAAGCATACACTGAAAGTGAGGCAAACTGCTAAACTAGACAACCTCAGAATTACAAGAATCATAATTAATGAAGTAAACTTCTATCAAGGCTGCACAGAGCTTGTTCCCATGCTGTTATGTGTTTCTATTGCTCATTGTGTGGTGAGGTACTGGCACAAGTTGCCCAGAGAAGCACCTCCACAGAGTGGAGGTATCGAGCAAACATGAAACTGGGTGGACAAGATGATTTTTACCATGGCTGAATGCAAATACTGTATTTAGAGTGAAAGATTCTAAGAAATTTTCACAGCCCAGGACACAATTCTCTGGAAAACTGACTTGGGAGTGCATTAAAAAGCAGCAGTAGCTGTTAACCCAGCCATGGCCTACAGGCTGATGCAGGGATTAGAAAGGCAAATGGGACTGAATGTCCATGCCAGATGTCTCTTGTTTTGGTGTCCTCCTTTTCGGGGTCCAGAATCCAAGAAAATGTCAACAAATTTGACTCAGGATGTGGCTTGGAAAAACAGTCACAAGAAAAACCATCCCTGTGACTTATGAAAAAAAAAGGAAGGTGACTGAATTTTTTGTTCACTGTCTAGCAGAATCTGACACCAAAGGACTTCATTTTTATGGACAAAGGTGCAGGAGTCCAGCTATGAGGGAGCTGAGGTCAGGCAACTTCAGAATAGAGGTTTCTAGCAGTGATGGAAACGGGCAAGAGGAACAGTTTACAAAAACAAAAACAAAAACAAAAACAAAAACAAACAAAAAAAAAAGTTCCATATTTCATCGCTTCTCTTCTTTAAAGTCTTTGGATCAAGAGAAAGGTTTGGGTTTTTTTCCAAGAAGATAGTCTTGCTGGAACAGAACTCTGAGACGACTCACATCTTACCTTTAGTAAAGTATTGGACTAGAAGACTAGGATCACAATGTTCTGGCCTTATGAGACACAAATTTGGAGTCTGGATTTTAATCAAACAAGTCTTTGTATGCCCCTTTGGAACCATCTTCATATTTTTTCCCTCAAATGTTCCCTGTAAAGAAATATCTAAGAAAGAAAATTAATTGCAAGTAAGCAAATATTGGTTTTGTTTTGCTTTATCTAAATCCCAAATACATTCTTATTGGCTTTCGTGGAGTTTGAGAGATGTCAAGTGACCTGGTTTCATTGAGTCAATTGCTCAGATTTAAACCAGGATTGCAAAATTAGTGATCAGCCTGTGCTGCGTCGTTCTGCGAGTGTCTGGTTGCAGTTTATGCCATATGTGCATTCCATTTCAAGGGGGCCTGTGAGAATTTTGAGGACATCTGTTAGCAGCACTGTCCCATAGGAATGCTCACAAGTCACTTGTGAAACGGCCCATTTTAATTTTGAAAATCCTCTGCTTTGTCTATGAGATACGGGATTTTCTTTACAATTTGACAGGGCTGACTCTGCTGAATCTAACTGCATCAGCTTTGGCACTCAATTCACAATGCAGTGTTTGAAGGAAAATAGTCCATCTTTACTAGTCAAGATGTCCAATTTGCATTTCATTCATTCATTTTCCATTTATGCTGCCAGGTGTTCTAAGGCCTCGTGATATCTCTAATCTCCCAAGCAGAATATTTTTTAAAACAGGACGTATTTGAAATTCATCATTAAAAGAGCTTGTCCACTTTTCAAAAATCCCCTCTCATCTCGACAGACCAGATATTTCATAGGCTCGGGTTTTAGAACAGGATCTTAAAAGGCTCAGGGAACTTCAGCTTCCCTGCATTTTGAAGACATTTCGAAATCACACAATCTCAGATCTCAGTGGAAATATTTGATGACTTCATGCTTGACAATTACCTCTCACCACAGCCCTTGTCTCGAAGTATGTCGCTATTGACAGCTCTTTAGTGCCCTCTCATGATGATTTGTGTTTGACAACATAAGAGAGAACGTGCTCTTTCTGCTAACTCGAGTGATGGTTGATGTGCAAACCTTTGCACTGCTGCACCATAAGTGACCCTTTATAATGAGATTAATACATTTAAAAACTACAGCCCTACCACTCCTCTCCACCCATTATGGGGTCAGAGCACAAGGCTCCTGTACGATCCTTCTATGGCAAAAGAGAGCTGAAAACCCAACGGTGTAGGGTTCTGTGTCTGTAATGAGGATCATTTCCATTGCCCAAAACTGTCTAGGTTTTTGCAGGAGGCACAGAAATATAGGGGTGGTGCCCTAAGCCTATGAATGCTAATTACAATACTTCTCTTGAGTTCATCAAGTTTAGTCTTTTATCAATGACTCGGTCTTTAAAAAAAAAAAAAAAAAAGGTGCCTTGTAAACTGACAAAGAGTGGGGAATTAATGGGGAAGGACTACAACAGAAATTGATCTGGCCTTACTCAATTTAACTATATGAGCCTAAATCTTGTAGATGTGTGTGTGTCTGTGTGTGTGTGTGTCTGTGTGACTGAGCATTAGGCGAAATAAAACCAAATCTCTTCTTTAATCTACTTGATTTAAATATTTGTGAGAAGTCAGCTGGTGAGTGGTGCATATCAGAGGTCACTGAAGATCTCCAGGGAAAAACAAAAGTATCTTAAAAATATTAAGGTCCTTTTCTGGCTAGTCACAGTGCTGGTGCTGATGAGGGGCTGAGAATGCATCCACGGGTCCATTTAAAAACATTTATCAGAGGCATTTTATATTGAAAAATCAGACAGAGCTCTCAGCAAGCAGATCTAGTGGAAGATGTCCCTGCTCATTGCAGGAGAGTTGGATTAGATGATGCTTAAAGGTCACTTCCAATGCAAAACCTTGTATGATTCTATGATCTTGCTATATACTGTTGGCCAGTAAAATTGTATTTTAGACACAAAATGAGTTGTTTGGCCTGAAGAACTTGGCTGGTTACAGGCTTGGGGGTTTTTTCAGTGAGAAGACAAACTGACCTGTCCAAGATTACAAATAAAACGCTTGGTGGAGTCTGGCTACTTTTTAACAAAGATACATTTTCCTATTCTGGTTGCTTAATGGCTCAGTAAGCTTAGATTTTCTTCACAGGAAAAGTTTCCAGAGCAGCTTAGCTGCTAAAATAATGTATTTATAACCATGGCAAAAGTAGTCATCTGTTTCATTACTAGCACTTCACTGCCATTTTTAAAATTTTCCTGTATCTCTGGATGAGAAGGAGATATCACAAAAGGAATAATAAAGTATGCCTGAACAGTAGAAAACTGTAAGAACTGGCAAAGTTAGCTGATAAGAGAATCAGTACTTGAAAAACCCATAGAGAGGCTGTTTCTGTACTATAAACAAGATACTTCTTGGAAAAAGGCCTTTAGACACATAACATGGTGTAGAGAAAAGTGTCTGGGAACAGGAGATATTGAGTATGCAGAATCCTTATCAAAAATTGAACCTGATACAAAACTCAAAGATGACAATGGGAAAATAAGCAATCTTGAATAAGGAGATACACATCTTGGAAGTTTTCCAGTCCTTTTAAACTATGGTTCCTCTTCCTAAACAACAGCTCTGTTAATGCTTGATTCTCAAGATCTTTCAGATGGAAGAAGGACAAAAAACTTCAGCAGACGTTTTGCTGTTTTGCTGCTGAAGAGTAGTCATGCTTTGCTGCTTTGCTGCTGCTTTTGCACTTTGCTGCTGAAGAGTAATCATGCAATGTCCAGCACCACACAGTGAGCCAGAGGAATTGTAATGGTAACTATGCTGCACGGCAGCTCAGAAGGGGTAAGAGCTGAATCACAGCTTGATCTTGCTGTCCCACTGGGCTGCAATCCTTTATGGAATAATTGCACATATGTCAATGGGATTGCAAAAAAGGTAAATTATCTGTGGAGATTTTAGCAGAGAAGTTTTTGAGAAAGGGCTGCAGGACGTGTTTATTCCTAGAAAAGTGAAAAAAACTAATTTAAACCAGCTTCAGCTACAAAACAACCAAAACCAAGGATAAAAAACCTGTTGTGCTGGCATTTTGTCTCTGCAGCACAGGTGTCACATAAACCTGCAAGTAGCTGCTTGGTGGCACTGTTCTGTGTGGAGCATTTCCAAACCCCACTAAGCAGGAGACAGAGCACACCCCAATGCTGGGACCTTCCTCACACCCCTCAGCACATCTGAGACGTCTCTCACAGTTCTGTCAATTCTTTAATTCCTTATGAAAAATACTAAGCATCAGTCCTATTAAGAATATTGTAGGGGAAGGTTAATGTACATTCTTTGGCCTGTTGTAACTGATCTTTTCTTTTCTCTTAGGCAACTTCTAGGCCGTGACAATATTTGGTCTCATATACCAGGGTATTTGTTTCCCAGATTGCTTCCTGTGGAGGACTTTGTCCTATGTCTCTTGGAAATCTGGGAAAGTCACATCCACTCTTCTGGCAATGTATTAAAAAAAAAAATAAATTAGTAGATTAGAGACATTTTCCCTTCAGTGAATCCAGACTGAGTCGTCCCCATTCTGTCATGTTCATCCAACTAAACTTCTGGTTTTGATTAGTTTCAGCCAATGCAGCTGGCACTGGAGAAAGGCTCCCTGGTTCCCCATCCTAGGATCAGCTCTTTCTAAAACATGGATATGGCATAAATGAGAGGCAGCGTATTTTTTTTAACAACTCAGCTCCTCTTTCCTTAAATTCCTCCAGTTCTCCTGGGGTATATACCTTTCATTCCTAGCAGCTTGTGGCTCTTTAGCTTCTTCAACACCTCATGTTTTAACATCTCACTGTCTGTGATTTGAGCCTGAAAAAATACATCTGGGGCCAATATTTCCCAGCATTCTCTGTGGTGCAGACTGATATTAATAAATCCTTTAACTCCGTTGTAAAGGTCTTTATGCTCCTAAATACTTCGTTGTTACCTTGCCGCTCTGGGGAGTCTCTCAGAGGCTTCCTGTTTCTGCTGTGGTGAAGCCTGACATTGTGGGCTATCTGCTCCTCTGAAAGCACTGTTCCACAAGGCACATGCCTTTGGGTATGTGCCTCCATAGGACTGTATTTCCATTTGCCGAGCTTTGGCGCTGAGGCACACTGCTGTCCTCACAGCACGCAGCTGAAATAGATATTTCTAAAATGCACAGTGCACGTGCAGAAGTGGAGCTCCTCAGAAGCCGTGGCCAGGTTCTGCTCTAAAATGAATAAAGAAATCATTCAGATCCCCAGTTATGGCTTCTTTTGAGTGTTCAGTTACCACAAAATGAAGCGTCAGTCTCACGGTGGTCGTGTGCCAAGATGCCTGGTTTGAGGAAGTGCATTCCTTGGAGAAGATATTTCCTTTGAGCTGATAACACTGAGCCAACAATTCCTTTCAAAATTGATCTTGAAATAAATGGTGCATTATTTCAGAGGCTTCTGTCAGTTACAGCTGACAGTGAAGTATACCCAAAGGAAACAGCACCACCAGACTGAGCAAGCTTGACTGTACCACTAAGCTCTGGAGCAGAGTTGAAGGGGTATTTGCCCACCTTTGCTAAAGGAAAGTGGATGCAAACCCTTCTTGCCAGCTTGCAAATAATTTCTGTTCTAGCTCCCTTCTTTACGGGTGCACATTCTTCTGTCTGAAGCAGCAAACACAGATTTCAGCAGATGTTATGCAAAATGGAGAAGATGCAAAGTGTGGGTGTTTGTTCAGAAGAGACGGTGTTTATCCCCCTCAGATGCTGAAGGTTTTATGCAGAGCAGCTGGCCTGGCCTCCCTCGGTGAGTGAGACAATAGATGTCTTATTCTTGTTACTCTGTCTCTCAGATAGGAATTTATTTGCCCTATGAATATCTTCAGAGAAGCTCTCCATGGCATGCTCTCCCTGAGCTATCACAGCTTCAGGAGAAGCTCCGGCCACTAACCATGCGCTCGGGAGAGATTAAATAACAATTGACAACAGTATTTACGAGGCCAAAACTGTGTAGAATTGGAAGCAGAAGTCCATAACAGAAGTGGAAAACATGTCTTTGGGTGCCATCCAGTCCATAGGTATTTTCCTGACCCAGCTTTCTCTTTCTAATTATTACAATTTCTTGTGTTTATATTGTTGGACCAACATGCCCTTAAGCTAAACCCTTCATTCAGCATGTTTTTAGCCACTGGACAGGAATTGCTAATGAAGAACTGCATCCTTGTTTGGACAGAGCAGGAAGCCATCACGGGGTACAATAATTTCAGGCTGATGTTAGCAGTTGTTTGTATTCACACACTGTGCTGGGCTGATGGGCCAATGCTTAGTGTTGTCTCAGACATCCAGCTGCCCCAATACCAAGGCCATAGTTGCCATATCCTCACTTCAAAACCCTTCCTCAGAGGGATCAATTGGCAGATTCTGGCATTTTCTCACCAAGGTTTTTCCCACAATCTATTTATCCACAGTACTGAGATCCCTTAGCCTGGCCCTTAGTGCCCAGGGCCGTCCACTTCTCCATAACCTCTGGATTTTTTTTAAGAAAAAAACCTGCTCTTGTCTTACTCTTTTCAGTGAATTTCTGCCCCATTCAATCTGCAGAAGATGGGGCATGAGAGTCTGCTGCAATTGCCATACTGGCTACAAAGAGGTCTCAGACTTACTGTGTCAGCCCATGTCAGGCTTCTATTGCTTTGCTTCATTTTCTGTGCCTTCAAATCCCTCATCTTCACACTTGTCACTTGAGACAGCAGGTAGGAACATGCACAAATGTTTTTATAAGCAAACACAGATCAGATTGAAATGTAATTGTGCAACCACTGTGACTCGCCTCTGTATTTTTCAGTGTCTGTACTTAGATGTGATTTGTGACACTTGGTTTAGGTATACTCTTTTACATTGATTTAGCATGTCAGCCTTGTATTGATCCCACCCTTAGGTCTTGTCATTTGTAGACAGGGCAGACTGTAAGCTTCTCTGACTATTTGAGGGCTGACATCCAAATCCTCCGTACATGTCACTGTCCTCCCCCTGTCATGCTCTTGTAATAATTTTCTTGGTTTATATCCTGCCCCAAAATGTGATTGAAAATCAAATTCAGTTGGTTGTCTGTGTTTCCAGGTTTTCTCTTCTTGTGTCTTAAATGCCTTTACTGATCTCATCCCTCCAGCTTGTATTGGCATATGAGAAAATCTGGAAGATTGGAAAATCAGCTGAACTACACCTTCCATCAGTCTCCTTGGGCTTGTCCAGGCAACGCGCACCATGGCAAAATTCTTATTTGTGTTTCAGTATCTTGTTTCAGATGATGACAAATGTAGCAACTAGGTAACATTTGTTGCCATCATGAAACCTGATGCTGCCGCCATGCTACATCCTTGAAAACAACCTGGGCACAGCAACACTCCTCAGTCGCAGCGCAGATGGGTTTTGAGCCCGGTGTGTCAGACTGGAGCATTGTAGGGATATATGCTGGAAGAGGGCCCCTTCCTATGTAGGCTTACAGAGTCACAGAGTCAAGGAATGGATGGGCTTGGAATGGACCACTGGAGGCCCTCTAGTCCAACCTGCCTGCTCATGCAGGGTCCCTAAGAACAGATCACTTACAATTGTGTCCAGGCAGCCTTAGAAGATCTCCAGAGATGGAAACTCCCCAGCACCTCTGGGCAACCTGTTCCAGTGCTTACTCACCCTCACAGCAGAAGTTCTTCCTCATGTTCAGGAGGAACTTCCCGTGTTCCGGTTTCTACCCATTGCTTCTGGTCCTATTGTTTGGAACCACCAAGAACAACCTTGCTCCATCCTCTTGACACCCTCCCTTCAGATACTTATGGACATGGATAGGATCCTCTCCAGTCATCTCTTCTCCAGGCTGAACAGGATTCCAGGTTGAGCCATTCCATCACATTTTCAGTGACTGAGGTGAGGTATTTAGGGCATCAGAATGAAATGAAATTAAATGAAACAGCATGTGGCTAATGCCATTTGGCGTTATACTGGATTTAAATAATCTTTCTGGGGGAAAGAACACATTTTTTTACTTTATTTTAAGTGAACCAAGAAAGCAAACTAATTCTTTGCATTTCAAGGCACCTTTCTGATCCATTGTTCTATTCAAGTTTAGCTTTCAAATCTCATTACTTCTCTAGCTGCTCTGACTGCTAAACTTTTCCTTTGCTTGTCATGCTTTTGTGCAATATAGTGCAGCTCAAAATACCTGATTTAATTACCTTTTAGAAAACCCAGGTTGCAACCACAGAGTTTTCACTCTCACATAGCCCCATGTCAACTCCCAGGCTGGGAATATTACCTTTTATGTCTGCAATGTAGCCTCATGAAGGAAAGAATGAAGCAGAAACCCATCTCTGCCAAATGAAGCAGTGTACAGTCCCCTTGGTTGCTGCAATAATGATGAAGTTGTGTTTTTAACTAATTGGCAGGTCAGAACTGACCTTCAAAAATATACAAAGTTAAAACTCCGTTGCCCAGATACTGAGTTGAAGAAAACTAACACAAACCAAACATTTATAAATCACTTATTTCTTTACTGACCAAACTCCCTTACCTAATCTGCGGTGTCAGAGGGCACAAGCGTCTTCCACTTGACAGATGCAAGTAGGTTTACAGCAGGGATGGTGAATTTGCTATAACAGAGTTATCATCAGAGATAAGCTGAGATAAGATCACTATCAGGGAGCTACGAGAGAGCTGAAGAAGAACTTTTCAAAAGGGCATGAAGTGATAGGACAAAGGGGAATGGCTTTAAATGGAAAGAATGAAGATTTATATTGAGTATGAAGAAGAAATACTTTACTGTGAGGGTGATGAGACACTGGAACAAGTTGCCCAAAGAAGTTGCAGATATCCCATCCCTGGAAGTGTTCAAGGCCAGGCTGGATGGGGCTCTGAGATCTTGGTCTAGTGGAAGGTGTCCCTGCCCACAGCAGGAGGGTTGGAACAAGGTGATCTTTAAGATCCCTTGCAACACAAACCATTCTGTGATTCTATGATTCTCTGTGGGAAATGGCACAGGACCTTACATACTTTTTTTTTCATCTGTGGATCTAGCTCAGATTTGATCCACTCCAGAGACAATGTACAAAAAGTACCTAAAGTGCACTGGTAATGCAGGTATCAGGCATTTAACTGATTTTTTGGTGGTCTTTGTTTCTGTAACAGAAAATTTACATCCCTTCCAAAATAAACATTTTCCTGTTCTCCTTCCAGTGTCTCCATTGCTTTTCTACTCAGTATATAATGGTATTTATCCATATGCCCCTGCTCACCCTCTCCTGGCAGTGACACTTGCCTAGCACTGTGACTTAGCAGGTGACTTATTTCTGCAGCTTCCAGTCTCAGCCTCCCACCATCCTGCCCATTGCTCATGGAATTTCATTATTTTTCTTGGGGAAACAAGAGTTGTAATGAAAAATGGAGAGTTACTAAGATTTTTTTTTTTCCCTTTTCCAGAAAAACATGTTTATTTAGCCACAAATTTGTCTATCGACACATTAAGCATTTAGTAAATCAGACTGCAATAACGTTTTTGATAAAAGTATCCACAGAAGTAGTTCAAGGTTCTTGCAAACCTTGTTATGCTTCATATCTTCTCAAGAGGAAGAAAAATACGAAAATTTTGTCCTCTCTGAAATATTAATTTTTCCAGCAGGTCTGCTCTGCTGACAGCGCAACTGCTTTCTTCCTGTTCAGTCCTACTTTCTCTGTTGCCAATGCAAAGATCTTCCCTTCCTCTCCTATTGAGAGAGATCACAGTTGATTTGTGTTTAATCCAACAACTAATTACCTCAAAAATGAGGCTGTATAAGCACAGTTAATGGCACCATGAGGCATTTATATGTCTAAATAATGAGCTAAACAGCAGTGCCCGTGCTGTTTCCACTCCTCATCATCATCTTAGCTGGGATTGTATCAAAAGCTTGCAGACGTTATATGTCAAGACATTCACAATATGCCAGGATTTTGCCCCCCAGTTCATTCTTTGTAACTTCAGTCTGACTGGAACATTTGCAGCTTGTCTGAAAGTCTAGCCAAGCACTCACTGCCAGGATGTGAACTCCTGAACTCCTGAGTGCACAAACCCTCTTCACCTGTGTGCCACTGGCACTGTGGCCCTACAGCCAAAGCTGGCTGCAAAGCCACAGGTTCACACAAGGTTTTGAGGGAACAATAAGAGCTAGTGAGGCCTTGTTTGCTCCCATTCCTGCTCTTCCCAGCATCCCTGCCTCTCTTATTTATAGCTGAGGGGAAGATTGTGATACCTCTGCCAGCCCCAGTGTGCTGCCAGTGGTGCCATGAGCAGATGCTGTGGAACCCTTCCCACTTCCAGGAGCCTTGAGTCAAGCTCAGGCCTCGTTGTTTGCTACATAAGCCTCAGTCTGTTTGCAGGATCTGTGCCCCCTTCATGTCCAAAGGTCTTGTGGAGGGCCTTCTGCACTTCCAGTCCGCCCTCAGTCCCCAGAGGGCCAGCTCTGAGCAAGACTCCCCTCGTTTATGCTTGACCTTCAGTGTTGGCTGTCTGCAGATGCATTTAGAACCTTTGCCTGACCCTCAGCTGTCCTGGATGAGAAGGGTGGAGACAGCACCACATCCCTGGGCACAAGGTCAAGTGAACTCTGTAGATTCCTGATAAAGCTCCTTTGCTCCGACTACGCAGTTCTGCCTTGGGATAATTGCTCTGCCCACAGACCATATTACAATTTCTAACACTGAGAAACTCTGCCCCTGAGGGTACAGGAGGTTTGAAAAACACTGGCTGTGAAATGGGGCAGCCTCTGCTTATGCAGAGCCTGCATAGGGCCCAAAAGCTCCTCAGGAGCTGCAGCAGCCTGTGAATATCCTCACCTGGGAGCTGGTACCATGGGCTGAGCAGTTCCCTAAGGCTGAAATTAGTAATTATACATTTCCTCCGTGATTATGACATCTCTTAGGTAATATCAAGATAAGAAAAGTTTGTGCAACAGTGCAAGCCTTCACCTTAGCACAGTCATGTCCTCAGACATGAAAACTATGGGATTTCAGTTACAAGGTCTGACTGCAATTAAGAGGGGAGCAGAAAGGTGCTGCTGACATCCAGGGAGAGATTCGTGTCCTGGGGTTTTGTGTACATTGCACACTGCAAAACCTCAGGCACCAAGTGACACTCTTACTCCTTAATAGGGGAAAGAGGACAATCCTGCTTAATAAATGACACACAAGTGTGATGATTCAGAAGGGCTAATTCCTCTAGACTAAAAAAATTATAAGCAAATTATAAGCAAACAGGAGGAAAGGCAAAGACAGAAGGCTAAGGGAAAGCAGCAATTTTTCAACTCAAAATAATCACATTCCCACAATCAATAAAGAAGACAATATTGACTAAAATCCCTTCCAGTTTCTGTGGCAAAGTGAAGGCTCCAATCAGAAATAGAAAAGCACCATATGACAGAGAAAGAGAGGGGAATCAGATCAGAGCTGATAAAATTGCAAAGTTCTGAAGCCTAGAAAATTGGTAATGTGTGATAAAAATATCCGGGAAAATAAGAACTTTTAAATAATATACCAAGAATGAAGGCCTTCTTCCATTGGACCAGAGGATACAGATCCCATAATGCAGAAGGATATAATGTCAGGAAGGCGATTCCTCCAGTCCCTTTTCCCAATCAATCCCCGGCGGTGCTGGAAGGGAAGATGTGCTAGACTACCTCCACTTTTGTCATGCTGCAACACCATGTAGAAGAGTTTCCATCCTCTGGCCTTGCTGTACACATGAACCATGGAGGAGGCTTCCTTTGCTGTGGTCCCTGCTGATCTTTTGCTGCTTTCACCTAGGCTAGCAGTGAACAAGAGATTTTTGCACAGAGGGGCACACATGGTTGTTACCCTGTTTTTTCTGGGTTTTTTAAAGCCTTTTGATTGTCCATAAGATGGAGTCAGTCTTTTTAGCTTCTGTACAATATTAGGAGCAGTTTTTGCCTTTTCTCACACATGGAACATAAACAAATCCTTTGTTTTTCATTCCCTGTCCTTTGTTTGAATATTTCTGACCTGAAAACAATTGTAACTGACAGTTGGTCTGGCCATTTGGCTAGGAGGTGATAACTCCAGAAGCCAATCCACAGCCAGACCCACAAATGTATAAAAAGTAAGAAATAAACAGGCAAAGGGGCTCTCGGCCTTCGCTCAGCCTTGGGCTCTCTCTGAAGAACATCTCTGCCCTGCAAATCTCTCGTCTCCATGTGGTTGCTTTGCGTGTCACGATCACACATGGTTCCCTTGAGGAATGGGAGCTTGCCATTTACATCCTCTGCAAGAGACCTGTTCTCCTTTGAACACAGACAAGCTGAGGTCTTGACTGTCTTTTAACAACATGGCATTTCTCTTGTTAGTCTGCCAAGCCCTTTTTCTACCAGCCACATTGATGCAGTGGACAGTATCTGTAAGACATGAGCACCATTGAGACTTTCATCTGCGTGGTTGCCTTTACATTATGTCCCACTCAGCCTCTCGTTCAGTTCCTGAAGGAGGCACTGCCCACTAACAAGCTCTCCACAGCTCTTCCCCCAAGATTCTGCAGTCAGTGACAGGCCCAGGCTTGCAAAAATCCCCTCCCTAAGTGAAGAATAAGGCAGCCACAGGGAATTTCTTATTTTAGGTTAGGTGCATGAATAACCATGATAGTGACATCCTCTGATGACCTTCAGCTGAGGAACAAAGACACCAGCCAGGTTTCCTGTGCTCATTTGTGGCCATTGCATCTCCCTCTTTCCTGGAGGCTGTCCAGTGCTGGTCACGGTGGCCTCACACCTCCTCCTGCCCAGCAGGCTCCTGGTGCCCAAAACCAGGCAGGTCCCTGCAGGGTGTGACACAGACATCCCAACAGCACCTGGCTCTGCCAGCACCCACACTAACCCTTCCAACCCCCACAGACATGATCTAAAAGCCTTTTGTTGGTTTTACTGGAAGTTTGATTTAACTTTGTGCTATGTTCCTTCCTGCAATACACCAAATATCCCCTCTGTGAACAGTCAAGCTTGGCTCTCTCTCTTTTTCCTCTCTCTCTTTGGAAAGAGAGAAAGGGCATCAGAAGCAGAGCTTTTCTCACCAGATCCATTGCTTATCTTCTCTGTGTAACAGACTGTTGGATATTGAATCAGCTTCTGATAATACATGAATAGATTTCCCACCCCACATCTGAAAGGTCCTTGGGATGACTCATCTGACTCCTCAGATGCTATGAGTGCAACTATAATATAAACCAGCTGTGTCCTAATTTGGAAAAATATCCATCCATGTTGTTGAGGAATAACTGTGACTGGAAATACCTTAAAATAGCTGAAGTAATCAATTTTATTTGTAGGCTGCAGTAAACTGCTGTTCCAGAATGGGCTGCACTTAGTGGGCACCACATTATCCTGTGAACAGGATTTATTGCTACGGATAAAAAAACGGGGAAGCTGTTCTTAAAACATCTCCCTCCAAGGCATGTCCCTGCCTAAAACTATAGAAAGTGCAAGATGTGTGGGGCAGCACATTGGAAAGGTCTGAGGAAGGGAAACCAAGGAAAACTGAATCCAAAGTGCCATTAATGGTTGTTGGAAGTAAATCCCAGAGAAGACAACTTTCAGGCTCTTTTCAGATGGATCAAAGAAAGCTGGAGATATGATCAAGGCTTTGTGTGTTCTTCCTTGCATTTTGGAAAGCAGGAACTCCTCCACCTGTCAACAGACTGAACTATATCAGAGGATGCATCCATCCTGTGCCTCCTCCTGCCTGGTAACACACCACAGCACTGAAACAAAGCCATTGCCCAGAGCTTCTCAGTGACATAGAGCCACTCAAATGTCTGCAAGGTCAGAAAGCTGCTTGTTCACCTGCCGGTTGCTCCTGAAGACTTAAGAATCCTTTCGATAAGAGCTCAATAAGAGCCTGTGATGCTTGACAGAAGAGCTGTCCCACAGGTTCAGGATCACAGGTGGTTCACCAGCGTTCCTCTGTTCCTCTTAAGTCAACAAAAAGACTTCCAGTGGTTACAATACTTAACAATTTCCAAGTACCTCACATGGTCCTAAAAATCTGAAAGGGGTACTTGAAGTGAAAGGTCAAACAATATTATGGAAATGGAACCTGACAAGACATCATGAGTTCTGCTTTTTTTTTTTTTTTTTTTTTTTTTTTTTTTTTTTTTTTTAATTTTATTTTATTTTATTTTATTTTTTTTTTTTCCCTGGTAGCAGGAGTCATGTAAAGAGGGATATTTGCACTCTACATTCACAGGGCTTCTTCTATGTTTGCTGAAGAGAAACTGATGTAAGCTTATTTCATCCTCCCTCCTGAGAAAGGAAACAAACATCCAGAGGCAGAGATGGGAACTTAACCTTTGCTAAACATACCTCTGCTGTCCACAGTGACATCCTCTGGATGTCTGTCACTTGTAGGAGAAACTTCAGTAAAGCCTGGTCCAAAGAGTCTGCCCACAGCCAAGCTAGTGAGGACTTTGTACAGCTCCCTACAGTGCTTGAGCAGACAGGTGAAAAATTGCTGGAAATTCTGAGCCCAGAGACCCTCTTTTCCCTCTCCCCCTAGTTTGAAAAGTCAGTATTTCCTGCTAAATAATTGTGTCTGTATAAATTAATGGAGGCAGTATGGAAAGTGAAGTATTTTGTGAAAGAGATAAAAATGAGTCAACAGCAAAGAAGTGTTTTCGATGTAATCCTCTTTCATTTACAGATGCTGCATCCTACCGAGACAGGCTTGAACGTCATGGATGTGGAAAACTACCACTGCTGCTCACCACTGACTGCTGGCAAAACTCACCGCAGCATTTTCCTGTCAAGGAGAGATGCTTGACCCCACTACCAAGCCTGGGTCAGGAGAAAGACCAAAACTGAAAACAGACCTCGTTTTTGCCCTTTGTCTAGCTTAGGACAGCTGTGAATGAAACTCGGGTATTCAAGCTCCATCCAGGACTCCCCACATCATTCAGCCCCACAGCCCCTCACACTGCAGCAGAATAGCAGGCCTTGTAGGGCACAAGAAATACTATTGGCATTATAGGATCTCTTTCTAACCAGTATCATCTGGAACAAGATGTACTGTTGCTTTATTCCTTTGTCCTACCATAAATTTAAAAATAACAAATTTTATTTGACATCAGAGTGTAGAGGACAAGGATTTTTCATTTACATGAGCATTTGGAGAGCTCTCAGAGCAAACACAAAATCCAATTTCCTTCCAGTTTTTCAGCTACCAAAAAAAAAAAGCCCCCAAACCAAAATGAGATATGCCAAGGGCTGGCATCTGATGAAAGGAATTACAGCAGTCCACAGTGTAGGCAAACCAAGAGGCACTGCTCACCTTATGGATACAGAAATGACAGGCCAGACGAAGGCTTGCACTCAGACTTGCATCATACCCATTGTGTAGGGGTGAGGGCTTCTGCTCTGCTGTATTTTAGGAGGTTAGAAATGCTCCTGGGCATCCTGCATCAGGCTGGGCAGTGGCTGCTGCACAAATCTTGTCCTCCTGATAAGTTGCATGCACCAAAACAAAAGCATTTTCAGAGGGATTTGATTTCATCAGTTTTCCTACCTGGTTCAATTTCAGATGATCTTGTGGCTTTGTCTGCTCCTTTCTCTATTCCATTTTTGGGTACATATGCGCTTTTGGTTTTTTTTAATAATCTGTTTCTGGTGCATTATTCTGAACTGTAGCCATCTAGACATCACATTTCCTTTTTCTAAATCTCCTGACACTACTGACTGCTGCAGTTTATGCCTAATTCTGTAATTATATCAGAAATGTGTTGGTTCCTTGAGCACACATGAAACCATGTTTTTCTCTGTGTGCCACTCACATAGCAATTAAAATTTTGCGTTGTCCTCCAACCAGGTTATGGTAGTCATTTCTTTATGCATAAAGCATCTTTTTTATTGCTGTTGTTTCTGTAGGTGCCCCTTGCATATTAGGATAATTTTTAAATAACTGGATGAGAAAATGGCCAACCACTACAAAGATAGGAAAAGGCAGACAGAAAACTTGCAGAGATTAGAGGAGTTTTGGAAGGTTTCCAGAGCAAAGCTGGGAATTTGATCACTCAGAGAAGAGGTGACAAAGGTGAATGGTGAAGAGGAAGGTTGTTTTTCTCTTAGGGCTGCCTTCCTGTGTTGACTTTGACATGCACACATGGGATGATTGAGACCTGGCTGCTCTCTGTGCCTCTCTGAAATGCAGTGGTGTGGTGGCAGCTGCCCTGCTGCTCTCCTGACTGCCTGTAAGGCAGACCCTGGGGCTGTGATTCCAGTTCTGAGTACACTGGAGAGCTGGCCATAGTATGACTAAAGGCAGCTCAGAGGTGTGGGTGGTAGGAGGTGCCAGTTCATGGCCTTACAGTGTCCCCTGTTGCATTGTAGATGCCTGTAGCACTGCAAAGGGGCCTGGTTCCCCCAGGTAGCCTCCAACAGGGTGACTTGCAGTGGGGCTGCCTGGGGAACCCCATTGCAGGTGGAGGAAAGGTTCTCAGCTTGCAAACAATCCTTTACAAGGAGTAAACCATGATGTTAAATGCTGCCCAGCACAAGCATTGTTCAACAGGAGAGGGAAACTAAAGCACCTTCAGAGGGAACTCAGCCAGATGGCAGCCATGGATATGCCCCGTATCAAAAAATAAGTCATTGTGATCCTGACTTTCCCCCTTGACACAAATTGTCTTTAATACACTGTTCGCAGAGTAACAATAACAAAATATTTTAAGAGGCATTAGCTGACTGATGTCTGTTCTTATCCTGCGATATCCTGAGGACCACACCCACAGGACTGGGGATCAGTGCCTGGGAGTCCAGCAGCCAAGAGATGCACTGGAAGTTATGTGGGTTTGCACCATCTCCTAGTGACATGCCAGACAGTGCAAATGCCAGAAACCCAGCACAGCTCCTGAGAGGGAAATAATCACTGCTCTCCCCAGGGAAGGGAGAAACAGCAACTGTAATTCGTGTAGAACAAATTCACCTTATCATCAGTTGTCACGGGAGAGTCCCTAGGCACTGCTGAAGGAAATGTAGCTGGAGAGAGGCAGCTTATGTCAAAAAGTCCAGCAAGAGCAATCAGATGAGCTGAGAAGGGCATGCTTGTGATGTGGCGGGCAGAGGATTGAAGGCTTTGCTTATTTGAGCTGACGAGCTTGGCTGGTGGCTCACAGGGCCACTTCAAAAGGCACCTCTGCCTCTGCTGGGTGAGTGTTTGACAAATTTGCCACACAAGGACTCTGGTAACAAACTCGTTGTTAATTTAATTTGTTCACTGATGATGGGTGCATGTGTTTCCTGTGCTTTTGCTTGGGTTTGCATGCAGTCATAAGATTTACAAGCTGTGAACATCTGCAGTTTGGAATTACTTTTACAGCTACAGGAGGCTTTTCAGATTAACTTGTAAGATGAAGAATTTTCTGCTCACATATCTTCCTGGGGTTTAAGTGGGGAAGCAGGGTGGAAGAAGTGCTCCTTTCCTGGACTATTCACATTCCCACACATACAGCTCTCCACCCTGAGCAATCCCACCAAATTTGGAGAACCTTTTATGTCACCATGAAGCTAAGGGATCTCCAAAGCTCACTGAAGCCCAGATGTCTCCAAAAACTTAGTGACTTATGTTCTCTTGGTGATCTGAGAGCAGCCTCACCTCAAGCTAAGTCCACTTACCCGCTCTTGGAGTGGATAATGTTGATTTTCCTGGCTTCTATAACCACATGGGGAAATATTCACAGGCCTACTATGGATGGGGAGATGGTGGCTAAATTTGCCTCAGAATAAAGTGGTAAATTTGGCCTGTTTCTGAGCATCTCTCCAGGAGCAGAGAGGCAGCCCCTCAGGTTGTGATATCCTTTCTTTGTAATGGCTTTTGGTCTGATAACGTGAGCTAACTCTGAGATATTGTGCTGGGAAAATTGATAACAATATCCTCTCTTCTTATGAGCTGCTGCTGGAATTGTTCAGTGGTTGAAATAAGTCCTTTGATTATTGTTTCCTATTGTTTGACTGGTTTGATAAGGTATTTTGAAGTCAGTGGAGTAAACCAACTCAGACCAAATAATGGTGAGGTTTGCTATTGTTCTGGGATGATTTGCACCACGATAATTTCTGAGGCATTTGGATGCAAGGTTTAATTAATTCTGGTGAATTATTTAAACTCCAGTCAACTGCTGCTAACCTGAGATAAGGTTATTTGTATAATTTCAGTATAATCATCTTCTCCCCTGCATTAATTAACACATGACAGCATTACACTGACAGCTTCTTAACACTTCTCTAACATTTCTTCCAAATCTCTCTCTCCCAATTCCCTGTGGACAACATGTCAATAAAACCCCCAAGTATTCTTTTTGAAAGGCCTTCATGTTTTAGTGTTGTGTTTTGCTGTGTGAAATGATACAGGCTCATACCAAGGCCATTTGGTCCCTGTCTGGCTGAAAGACTGATGAAGAAGCCATGGGGTCTCACAAGCTTTCAAATTCATCCTGAGATCCAGAAGCCACACATACTGCTAATAATGACAGGACTTGGGAGATGTGAAGAACCTAGGGCAAGGCCCCCACTGGGATGAGGAATTGCACAGGACAATTAGGCAATTGACTTTTTTTGGCAGTAATGAAATGGTCCACGCTCTGCTGCTGTAAGGACACCATGTGTTTCATAGTGCTAGAAAACATTTTTCAGCCTGTGGGTTTGTTTCTCATCATCTTTGTCTCTGCCTCTATATTTTAGCAATAGCCTTTTCATGAATTATTGTAAGCATTGCTGCACTTCCCAAACATCTCTGCAGTTATTCATCTGAATTCCTGAATATTTTCTCTAACATTTTCTGCAAAGGTTTCCATGTTTTGTATAACACAGACATCTACCTTCACTTCATCAGGGGATGACACCTAGGTCCTCTTGACCTCATGTTCTCCATCTCATGGCATCATACCAAACCTCAGATGTCCTGGCTATGTTCCCTCTGTGGTTTTGGAGACTCCTCACATGTAGTTATTCCACCAGATTTGTCTCCTGCTACTTCAGATGCTCGTAACCAATGTTAATCCAGAAAGAATCTGGGGTCCAAAATATATCCACAGGTTTAACTATTTGGCTTTTTATCTTGCTCTCCCCCATCTAATCATTAATTGATTGCTGCAGCTTATACAAACAGCTCTCCAGAAATGACCCCTCTTATCCCCTGCCACAAAGATAGAACCTGTCCTTAAATCGTAACTCTGACACCACAAAAATCTCTGCAATGTGATTTCAAAGAGGAAAATGCAGGCTTTGGAAGGAATAAGTTGTTCACTATTCACTGCTCAGAAATATCTCACAATTGGCTGATGTGGCTTTGAACTGAGTCACAACAGCATGCTTGTACCTGAAAGGAACAGCAGATTCCCGAGCCTGGGCTGTGCAGAGGTTGCTCCTCACCATCCCTTCACCCCACAGTCCTCCCTCCGGCTGGCACACAATTTTCTGAGTCACTGGCACTTGTGCATCTTGCCCTTGCACAGTGATTATCATTTCTCAAATCATCAGTAGTCCTTCCTCTCCTGCTGCCTCTATGTCTTAAAATAGCCAATAGAGCTCTGCACCCTGTGGAGAGGATGACTTTGCTCTTAAACTATCTCCGTGGCATGCAGGTAAAGAAACACAGTAACAAATATCTAAACAGGGCCTCTCTCAGTAACCTTTTCAGCTAATTGCATTTCTTACTTTGGTTATTGAAGTGTGGAGGGAAGTGTTATCTTCTTTGATATATATCAAGCTTTGATTAACTGGGTTAGGAACAACCACGATGCTCTGGCCTTACCATCTTCTGGACAATGTATTGGACTGATCCTTTCACTGACCTCACCCCCTGAGCCACCAGGTATCCAGAGCTTCTGCAAAAAATTCAGTACCAGTTGAAATTAGCTGCTTAAGTCGTGTCTAAATTTGCATAGAAGAACACTAACAAGAAGACTTAAAAGACTAAAAATGTTTCAAAGGTGCCTGCCTGGAAGTATTAATTCTACAAAGCAGAAAGGTTTGACTAGCTATTCCCTAAGCATCATTTCACAGAACAGCATTTCTGTTTACCCCAACTCACTCATATTTTTGTATGCAACACACTATAGCATTTTTCCCCCTCGACTGTGGTTCCTAGAGTGCTACTACCTTTTAGCTGCAGGTCCCTCTACATTGCATCTCACTGGTGAATTAAAGTCTCACTGCTTTACCTTCCTGCAGGCTAGCAAATGTATTTGGCGTGCTTGAATGTTAATTGTCAAAAATATTTCCACAGGGCTCTACAAACTAAATTCATTAGAATACCCTTAGTATTCAGCGGGAAAGAAATGGTCTGTAACAGAGATCCACCCTTGTAAAACTGTTGCAAGAAAAAAAATAGACACGTACAAAGAATGTTTCAGAGAGAGGAAAAAGTAACAAAGTAGGTGAGTATCTGGGAAGTACAGCTTTGTTATTAAAACACTGGGCTGGGAGATGGATGTCTGCATCATATTTCCAGCCTGCCACAGATTTCCTATATGACCGTGGACAAATTGCTTGCAGATTATTTCTAAGATTGGCCTGTAGTTTTTGGGTGTCACTTTCTGAAGACTGACGCTTCCTCTTGGCTCCAGCAGCACCAATGCTGCCTTTAATCCTGAAAACTCGAGGCCAAGGCAATATTAGCTTTGCCTGCACTGCTCTGAAAGATCAGCCTCTGGAGTGGGTTCTGGCCCCGTGAGTCCAGTCTCCTGCCCACCACAGTCCTTGTGTCTGAGCCCAGGCTACTGGCTCACAGCCTGCCTTGGCAGTTCAGCCAGCAGGGTTTAGACATCCTCCTGCTCTGTCTGGCTGGACCTGCCAGAGCAGATCTGCTGGGTTTACTCCATGTTTAACTAGTCTGATCTACCTATCACTGCTGAGTGCCAAGGCTCAGAGCTCCAGCACAGCATCTCCCCAGCTCATACACCGGCAACAGCAGGGAGGCCAACATGGCTTTTAGCAGGGAAAGACCTGAACAGTGGCAATCCTAAACTGAAGTCATTCTGCCATAAGCTTGGATCAAGCAGCTAAAAACAAAGGAAACAGTGATTGACTACATCATCAAAGGAAACATCATAGAATAGCTAAGGTTGGAAAAGCCCCCTGATATCATCAAATCCAACCACTAACCTAGCATTGCCAAGTCCACCATTAAACCATGTCCCTAAACACCACATCTACACTTATTTTGAACACTTCTAGGGTTGGTGATTATACTACCTCCTTATGCAGTCTGTTCCAAGGCTTGACCACTATTTGAGTGAAGAAATTTTTCCTAATATCCCATCTTAACCACTCTTGGTGCAGATTAAGGCTCTTTCCTCTTGTCCTATTATTTGTTGCCTGGGAGAATAGGCTGACCCCAACTTGGCTACAACCTCCTTTTAGGTAGTTACAGAGAGTGATAAGGTTTTCCCTGAGCCTCCTTTTCTCCAGGTAAAACACCCCCAAACTTCCTCAGGTGCTCCTCATCTGACTTGTGCTCCAGACCCTCCTCCAGCTCTGTTACCCTTCTCTTGTTATACGACAACATCTCAATGTTTTTCCACTTTGGAACATTCCAATTTAAAAATGGTTTCCAACCTCAGTCTGTGTCTTGGTTCCCTCCTTGGTACAAGGGGTTTGATCTCACTAATGAACTTGCAGGCTGTGACAACAAGTGCTTGTGTTTTTGAAATACCCAAACACCAAAATGTTCCAGAGACAGGCCCAGGAGAAAGTGAGTAATGCTGTATTCAGAGCAGCATTTAAAGATGGGCTTTAAATAACACATCAGACCCTTTCACAACAATAAGGATAGAAGAGATTATTGACTAACTGTTCACTAATTAAGCATCGTCCTTTCTGGGTATTAAACAAGATGGGGGACTAGAGGAAACAAGGGGGACTAGAGGAAACATAAACTGTCTTCAAATGCATCTGCATGGAGGGGCCTGAATTAAGACTGCACAAACACTATTAGTGCTGACATTTCCTTAGTTGAATGCTAAGTTTTGCCTGCTTTTAAAACATACATTCCCCTCTTCCAGTTTTGTACTTCACAGCATTATTTGGGCCAAAGGAAATAGAAATAGAACAGAGATAGCAAATGCTTCCTTCTATTCTCAAAAGCAATTCTCTTCCACTCTACATTGGTAGGAAATAAAGGTCTGACAATACCAGAAAATGGGGCTCTTGGCATCAACACTGGGAAGCCAAGAATGGGGGTGTCCCAGAATCACAGTTCATAATTTGTGTTGGGACTTGACTGTGCCTTTGTTTTCCTATTTACATAATAACAATGCAGATTCAATTTTCCTGAGGGATTTTCAAAGCCTCACTAATATTTGGTGGCACCATTCATAAAGAACCTGGGAAGAGCAGGTCTGCAGCTTGCAGCAGAGCACTTGATATCTTAGTCCTCAGTCAGTAGTAATTACCACTGATTGCCTGGTCACATTACATGCCAGAATATGACAGGACAGTACAAACCATAGTGAGAGGATCTGGTTTTGCTACAAGTAGCAAAATCACCCTTAGACAACACCCTTACATGCTGCCATTGACCACAGCCAAGGAAAAAAAATGCACTGATGTCAAATATTTATATATTACAGCTCAAAAATACCCTCCAGGAAGAGCAGGAGAGAAAAGAAGTGAGAAGGCAACAACCTAAGACAGGAGGAGATCATTTATAAGAGATGGGCAGTTCATATATCTGTAGGAATGAATAGAGCCAGTGGAATGGTCCCTGTGACACAGCACAATAGTCTATTGTCTCCGTGTCGATAAATCAGCCTCTCAGTCTGTGCTTTGAGAACCAGATGTTCATTATTAAACACTGTTCTGTGCTCCCCCTTGCGTTTCCTCGCCTGCCCTGTTCCACGCTGCGCACAGGACAACGTTGCCCCTCCTACCTGGATAAAGCTGTGGTGGTGACTGATCCTGGAAGGGCACTTTAGGTTCCACTGTCCCACTGCGGTTATTTCAGCTTCACACAGCATCACGTGTCTCTGCATTAAAGTCTGGCTCCCACCAGTGCCCATCACAGTGCACCAAACCCTCTCAGTGCTCACATGCGCTGCCAGGACTGAGTTCTGCTTCCCCCGTTTGGCTGGTGGAGTAGGTTTAGGAGCAAGTTATTGATATTGGGGAGGCTAGAGGGGTGGCTTCTGTGAGAAGCTGCCAGAAGCTTCTCCCATGTCTGACAGAGCCAACGCCAGCCACCTCCAAGCTGGATGGAAGAGACAGGGAAAATCGGGAGTGTAGTTAAACCCAGCAAGAAGGGTGGGATGGGAGGAAAGGGTCTTAAGATGTAGTTTTTACTTCTTATTATGATACTCTGATCTAATTGATAATATAATTCTTTCCAAGTTGAGTCTGGTTTTCCCATGACATCCAGGGGTGAGTGAGCCATCCTGTCCTATCTTGACCCATGAACTTTGTTCTAGGATTACTCTCCCCCATCCAGTTGAGGGGGGGAGTAATGAAGTGTCTTTGGTGGGAACTTTGCATCCAATGAGGGTCAACACACAATATCCTACCAAACAAGTCTGCACACCGAGGAGATCTCAGTTCTTGCCTCAGTCAATAGGATCTCCTCCTTCTAGACAGCAGTAAGATCACCTTGGCTTGCAGGTTTCTCCTTAGGGGAAGCCTCTGTTGAGAGCCATACTCTGATGACCACAGGAAGGTTATGAATTTCTTCACAAGAAGTTTTATAATTTTAAGCACTTTCCTGCTTGAGTGCTGTGCAACATCACAAAGACATAAACAACTTTATGTGCTACCAAACATGCAAAATGACTTGGAACCATCAAGAGCTTTTCCCCAAATGCAGGCTTTGCTCTCCACTACCTGCCTGTAAAACAGCTGCAGCATATAAAGTGGGTAAAGGTAGTTTTACCTGCACCTAGGCCCAGCAGGCAGAGATTGGACCTCAGCTTCCCAGAGGCCACTGTTGGCTGAAACAGCTGTAGTGCTGTTTGAATATCTGGGATCACGGACAGCTTCTAAGATTTCCCTTCCCCTGGGAAGGGCGTTAGGCACCATGATCCTTCTCCCTTTAAGGTTGCCAAGATTAAAAATGCTCCTAAGAATCCTTCACTGAACCAAGCTATCCTGGGATATAAAAACAGTAAATCCAAGCAGTTTTAGGCATACATTTGTTTACCTTCAGTGCTTTACTCAGCTTGGGCAATGAGCAGAGAACATTTCATTTGTCTTGGCTCCGAGTCAGCTTCTTCCTCTGTTGGCAGAGGTAAAGCGGTGTGTGCATTACAAAACACAACGTAAAACTCTGGTTAGAAGAGCCACGGTTGATAACCAAGAGGACATCAATAATGTTTTGAGTAAGTACGGGACTCAAATACTGGCTACCTGCCCCTATAGAGGGCAAATATTTTGTAAGTGCCCTCTGTGGGAAAGAGCTAGAGGGTGACAAGACAATAGAAGAAAGCCCTTGGATGACCCTGCAGTCATACCTGTGCACGGGTTCTGTACGGCAATACCTTCAACTGCTCCTAATAGATGGCTTTTGCTCCAAATATCCTGTGCTGTGGAGGAGGCAGCCTCCCCAGGCAATCGGCTGCAGTGTTCCTCTAGCCTTGTGTTAACAAGTCAGGCGAGGATGTCAGACCTGCGTTGCCCCATCCCCAGAGACTGGCTTTTCCTCCTGCCCTTTGCAGCTCACTCTCCGGCATAGTTCAAGTGTGCTTAGTAGCTTGCTGCACTTGAAAGTTTCTTGTTCAGTGATGTAACTCTTACTGAGAAAGAAATCACTCTTTTCCTCTGACCCCTTGATTCTTCCCTCTGTCTTGGGCAGCAGGGCTGGATTCTGGTGGGAGCACTTGTGTGGAAGAAATTCTGTTTGTGCTCCCAGATACTCAAGCACATTGCAGACATGCCAGGCTCTTTTACTAAATTATGCTAAAAAAAAAAAAAAAAAAAAAAAAAGGTGCACAGAGGTAAAATTAAAGCTCCAAAAGAAGGGGCATGAGCCAGTGGCAGGCATGTGCTGCTCCTTGCTAAGTCCCCATACCAAATAAGAGCCAAAATTCTCATGAAAGCAGTGCTTGGCTGAAGATGAAAATTAGAAGAATCATGTCTGGCCATGAAGAGCATCTGTGGCAGCATATGAAAAAATGTGACTTACCAAGCAGGAGAAATAGAAGACAAATTTTGTGCTGCAGATAAGGACAGACTGCACCCAGACAGTACTTTGTTTCAGAGATTAGAAGCTCTGAAAATCTGATATTATTAAAGGAAGATGTTGCATTTGGGAGTAACGGTCTCATTTAAACATGAAAAGAATTGGTTATAATATATGGCAGGGAACACATCCATCCTCCTAATGATAACAAGACAGATGATTTTCCCAAAACTCATGCCATTTTTGGCTGTAACTGAGGAGGAACTGGGGATTGCTCCAGAGCATATGGACCAAGGATTTGCTCCAATGCACATCCTCTTGTGAACATGCCACAGGCTATGATTAAGTGTTTAAAAGCATTTGTGAAACAGAAAAATGATACGTGTCTGATGTGACCATGTCCTACTGCTTCTGCTTTGAAAAAGGATTTGCAAAGTAATCCCGGTGTTTCTAATGCTTCCCACTGTCTGCAAGCAGCACATCACTTCCATTTCCATCTCTTTGGAGTCCTCGCCTGTTCAAAGACAAATATGTGGATCTGTGAGGGTTTCCTTCCTTGTGTTTAATGGCATTATTCATGGTACAGCATAACACCTGGATTAATTTAAAAGCAGTCACAGAGAGACATTCCAAGGATCCCAGGGAGAAAAGTCTCTATACCTAGAACAAACTGGAGAGTGGCTATCCCTGCTTTGGGCTCACATCCCACCTGACAGGCCTCCTGCCTAGCATACAGTTCTAGACGTGAGAACAAAGCCTAGCCACTACTACAGGGCTGAGAAGGAAAAGAGAGGAAAAACAATAAATCAGCCAAATGAATCAGGAAAGCATTTTTTAATGCTATAGGAGCAGCACCACAGAGCAAATACCAGCTCTGACTAAACCTCTCACTCGTTCTGGAACTCAGAGCAGAACAGTGTGGCTGCCAAGCTACCAGGCCTTTCTCCAAGGCACTGCCAGGCTCTGGACACCTCAAGCCCTCTCAGCAGCTCAATTTTCCCTGGACAGGCTGATCCTCCAGCTGCCCTAGTGCTGTGCTCCAAGCTCTCTTCCATATTGTACACACTAAGCTTACGTCTAATTCTTCTTTGGAAGCTGCTCTGCATATTTCCACTGTCCTCTCTGAGTGTGAAACCTCTCCAAATCCTACACCTGGCAAGGTATTGCTGCCCCTCCCCACCAAAGTTCATGACCTGTGCTTCATACACTCCAGTCTTTTGGCATTTCCTATAGAAATTGGTCCATTTGGCCTGCTTTTGTCAGCATTTGCTTCTGTGCTTCTCGCCTGCTGCTGAGCAAACACACTCTACAGGTTTAACAAGCCCTGAGAAAGCAAGGACTGACCATGTCCCCAGCTGTGCTGCTGAATGCCCTGGGCTTGAGGGGGTAGTCAGGGAATCATAGAATGGTGGGGGTTGGAAAGGACCTTACAGATCATCTAGTTCCAACACTTCTGCCATGGACAGGGATGACACCCACTAGATCAGGTTGTTCAGGGTTCCATCCAACCTGGCCTTGAAGATTTTCAGGGATGGAGAGTGCTAGAAAGAAGCAAGAAGCTGTCTGTTCAGCTTGCTGCTGTCATACCCAGCCCCGTGCTCTTCCTTAGGGTTTGCCACAGGCACAGGGCTGGGAAAGCTGATTGGTTTCAGTCCTGAATGTATGAGCTTTTGCAGGTGGAGGGACTGGGAGAGGAGAGGCCATTCCTGGCTGGCCCAGGTTGGGATCAGTAATTGGGAAAGGCCTGTCTGCTGTAGCAGGTGAAGTGTGGCACCTGGGAAATGTGCCTGAGTATGAGGAGGTGTTTTTCCTGAGCAATGTGCCAACAGTGCACCTCACAGCAAAGCCTGCAGACTCTGCCTTGCAGCACAGCAGGGAAAAGCAGAAGAAGCTTGTGGTGAATCTGTTAAGAGCTGGAAAACACCAGTCTCTTTGCATTCAGTTAGCAAATGGTCAAGAAAAATTCTCTGAGGAAAGCAATTTTCCCTTGCTTTCTTGTCTTTCACTCCCCTGACTGCCTTTGCCTGTGTTCTGGGAACTGAGAAGCCCACTGGATGTTTTTCAGGAATATAAATTACTCTTATCCTCAAGAAGTGACTTTTCACAACTATCTTTAGACTCGTACCTGCCAGAAACAAAGCCAGAGACATCTCACAGCATTGGGTAAAAGAATCCCTTTCACATCTTGACGGCAGTGTGGCTCCAGAAAATACTACTTCAATAATGCAGAAAAATTTGGTCTCCAGAGACTGACATATGCTAAAACAAGCTATATTATGTGCAAGTAATCACAGACACAACCCACAGGCATAAAGAGGGAAGGGAAACACCACTAAATATCTAAGCACAGATTTTGGGATTTCCCTTTCAGACAATGAAAAGATAGTGAGAATTTTCTGCCAGGCAACCCAGAGATTTTCTCTCTTTGAAACCCCTTGCAGGGTGCTACAAGAGGAAACACTTTACAGGAGCAAGGTATGATAGAGATATTTGACATGAAAAGGTCCATTGTAAAACTAACATCCCCAGTTTGGATGTGGTAAGGAACTTTTTGAAAGTCCTCACAAATGTACTTCTGCCTTCCAGCTCTCTTAAAAATATTGGTGTTGCACTGGAGGCAGACTGAGGCAAATTCAGAACCTAAAATCTCAGGAAAGAAATTTGGAAATAAACCTGGGTTTTGTAATGACACCTCTTTATTGAACTGTACTGGTAACAGTATGGACAATCTATACTGTAGCCAACATCCACGGTTGGCTGCTAGAGCACTGACACGAGCTGTTCTTGTAGCCTGAGACTGTTTGAGAAGATGACTATGCAAAGGAAGCACAGGACCAAGGGCAGAGTCCTGAGGCCCAAAGTCTTCAGGCACAGTTCCAGGTGCTGGCATGGAGCAGTTACCTGGGACAAATCAGGCTCTGCCATCTGCCACAGAGAGCTGCAGAGCTGAGCTGGAGGACAAGGGAGGAAGAGACCAGAATGACTTTCTTCTGCAGGCCCCAGGGAGCTCACAGAAGCTGCAGAAACCATTTGAAGCTTTTTTTCCCCAGGTGTTTGAAAAGCAGGCAAAGTACTTTTGAGGGTCACAGGAAAACCAGAAAAAAGCATTGGGAGAAGCCCCTCACAGTTACACTCCTCAGAAAGAGTTCATCAAGGGGATGATACATTCATTAGGGTCCATGCCCCCCAGAAAGAGGATGACTGCACCCACTTGTCTCAGACATTTCAGGGAAGCTGCAGATTTGGACTTGTGCTCTGTTGCAAAAATGTTCTTGCTGCTCTCACAGCCATTCTTTATAGGGGAAACTCAGTTTCTACAGACATAATGATCCTTCTTTTGCTGAAAGGTCAGAACAGTTCCCAAGCACAGTGAGCTCTGCCAGCAAGATGACTTGTCTGCAACCTGAGGTATGTCTGCATGCAGGTTTCTGTTATTAAAAAGAAAAACCAATGCTGTGATACGGTCAGACATTTCTGGAGCTGATCCATTCTGATATAAGCACAGAAGCCTTGCTCAGAGCAATGTTACATCTGGGTTTTGGATTGATATAATTTCTGTGCAAGAAGAGGCTCTGTATGAACCAAGGGCTGAGTGGCTGTGGCATTCCTGCATCAGGTGCAGAAGCTGCATCACTTGTGCTAAATTAGGTTGCTTCTGATTGCCAACATGGGCCAAAATGCCTCCTCTAGTATGCTTGGTCCTCTGTTAGGATAGAAGTGTAGGAGAGCTGTGCCCATATGTTTCCCTGCCATATGGGATTAGCTACACTGGTATAAAATAGCTTTATACCAGGCTAATGTCTTCCATTCTGCCTTTTAAAGTGATTAAAGCAATCAACTTCCATGCACAGGCAAAACTTTACTTTCTTTTCATGCTTGGAAGGTTTTATTCACAGCTATGAAGGCCAGATATTTTATCTCTTCTTTTTTCCTTTGTATAATGAAAGTCTGAGTGTCAGAACCTCAGCTGCTATAGAACTGTTCTGTGCATGTGAACCTGGGAAACAGAAACATTTCATGCTAAGGATCAGCTAGGAATTATATGAGAGGAATCTTTTCTGCATTAAAACTGGTTTGTCTTGTCCCCATAGTTCTCAGTTGCTGGCAGTTGACTGTGCATGGCATTTTTTTATTCATGAGCTAATACCAGAAACTGCCTCTGAGTGAGATCTAACATTGGGCACAGCCTCAGGACACAGCACAGTGTTCTTCCTCCCATTCCGATTTTCCCAGCGTAGCCATCATTCATGCATCCAGATTTGCAGCCAGAATGAAGACAGACACAAATCTGGTCAGAATAAATCCAGCTGAGAGCTAGACCTAGTGGAGGGAATGAGGCTGGCCAGCTGCAGATGTGAGGTTGTGGTATTTTTTTGTCACTAACAATTGTTAAGCTCATCAGTTTGGATCAATTCCTGCCCCTTCCCTTTTGATTTTTGAGAATCTGCAGTGTCCATATTGGCTGTCACATCTTTGCTCTGAAAACTCATCAGGCTGAAAGCATGAGGCAAGAAACAGTCTTTTTGACTGACTGGACTTCTACTATATTTCTTTTTTGGGACAAGAAAAATGAGTTTTCTTCTGCTGGCCTTTCAGAGAGCTGGGCTGCCTGAAACCAAAGGGACATCTTGGAAGAGAAAGGTTGGAAAGAGCACTGCTGGAGCTGCCAGCACAGGCAAGCGTGGCAGAGGGGACATGGTCCCATGTGGCATAAGGTGGAGTTAAAATCACTATATCACAGAATTCGAGAATCACAGAATGGGAAAAGTTGGAAGGGAGCACAGATGGATCATCTGGTCCAACCACCCTGCTCAGGCAAGGTCATCCCAGGGCACATGGCACAGGGTTGTGTCCAGATGGTTCTTGAATATTTCCAGTGAGGGAGACCCCATACCCTCTCTGCACAGCCTGTCCCAGTGCTCAGACCAATAAAGAAGTTCTTCCTCATATTCATGTGAATCAGTTTCTGCCCACTGCCTCTTGTGCTATTGCTCCTAGAAGGGCTCCACCCTCTTGGCATCCTCCCTTCAGATACTTACATATAAATGATGACAAGTAGGAGCAGCCAGCAGTGGAAAGGAAAAGCCAGAGGGAGCAGCAATGTCCAGCAGATTTGGCTAGGGAAGGAGGGACCCCTGAGTGGGTGGCTCTAGGAAAGGCCAGTGGGATGAATGAGACATTTCTGTCCCACAGCCAACCCTGGGATGGATGGGGAAGCCTGGAATGCCTCAGTTCTTTTGAGGCAACAAAGTCAATTCACTGCTCGTCCTCTCCAGTGAGGGGCTGCTGTGTTGGAGCCAAAACTTTGTCTGTGTGAATGAGCCTTAGGGCCAGGACTGGAGAACGTGCAGGCTGAAGGTAGCCCAGGTATTTTTGATCTGGTAACTTTCAAAGGCACCATCCCTGTTGATTAGCTCCTAATTTGGTGAGAGGTTACACGGTGAGCCCAGGATGCTGTGATGGGTGAATGTGTTCACAAGTTTGTGCCTTTTGAATGGTTATAGTTTCTTCCTAAAACAAAATAGAATTAACTGACAAATACAGAAGGTCAGCGATTTCAGACACTGTTAAAACTTGCTCTGTGTTTATGTGTAGGTAGAGTAAATGGAGATGTTTGTACTTGGGTCAGATTTGAAATGACCTACCAAGTCTAAACTGGCCAGTATAAATAGAAATTCTGACAGCTCCTTAAGGAAATTTAACCACACAATGATACCACAAGATCATAGAAGTCCATTCAGAAGGGGTGACTGCTGAAGACCTGTTGTAGTGCATTAACAAAGACCAAAAACTGGAAGAACACAACACTTACAAAATGTGCTCTCAGTCTCTCACAGAACTAGCCAGCAAAACTTTATAAAAGCTTGGTAATGTATAAGATGAAAAGAGACACAGAAGAAAGTTCAGACGATTGTGGACATGCTAAATATAGAGGGGGGGGAAAAAAGATATGTTCCTAGACCACATTAGGTAGCTAAGCAACTAACCTACAAAATGCCAAACTCAATTCCCCCCAAATTCCTCCAAGAACTGAAATGAACTCTCATACCTGATACAAATCCTGAGTCATTGAGCAAAATCTCTGATAAAAAGGAGATTGAAAGAGAAAATAGCTATTAGCAAATCTTGCATAAGGAACTCAAACCCATACCGTATAATGAATCAGGGAAGGAGGAAAATCCATTCAAGGATACAGAGATGAATTCTAAAACAAATTGTGTCGAAGCCCAGGTAAATAAACTTTCAATTCATATAGCCATGCTCCAGAGAAGACAGGAAAAGGACTATAAAAACCCTTTTGGAAAAGCAGATCATTACCTCAGGAGATTACTTAAAACAGTCTGTGTTGTTGTAGGAAGAGAGAAAAACAGTTACTAGAAATAATTGCAAGCTTTTCTTATTTCTTCAAACTCTGGAGTATCTTCTTCAAGTGGCAGGTCTTGGCACATTTTTAGCATATTTTTCCCTGCCAGAGCTCCTCTTCCTCAGAGCAAGCATTGGCTGCAGTTCACCGTTTCTTAGCATGTCCTGGAACAAGCAGGTTGTGCGTGAATCCAGCTGTTTGCCCCAAGAAGTGGGAAGAACAGGACACAAGAGCAAGGCTGACTTACCATTTTCAAGGCTAAAATTTGGCAGTCTCAGCTAGAGCACTGACAGCATCTCCAGTGCTGACTAAATGTGACACTGGCTGGAATTTTTTTTCTTAAAAGATGCTGCTCTAGGCAGGTTTAAGCTATTACTTGCCATGCCATTGCACAGCTCTGCAGGAGGTTTTTGCAGGCAAACCGAGCTCATTTAAGGAGTGCATTGCACTACAGAGCCAGAGGAAAATTCTTCCCTCAACTTGAAGCAAGTAAAGTATTACATTCCTTGAGACCAGCAAATGCTCTGTTACATTCAAAGAGGTACTTAAAATGTGTCATTTTACTCAAAAGTACAGACACAGTGAAGGTGAAATTTCTAAAGCAAAGCTCTGTAATCTCTCATGTATGTGATGACAACTTTGCTTTTACTTAACATTTTATGAAGAAGCCAAATTCCAGATGTATGAATACTTTGGCCAAACCACCGAAGCACAAAGGAGGTCAAAGATGCATCATTAACTGCATTAAATATTCTAGGCATAAGCCCCTGAATTTAATATTTCATGAACAGTTAGCAATCTATTTTATGAGGATCTGTAAAATACCTTAATTTCTATCCTGCTGCCAGTAGTGAATTCATTAGCAAACTGTTGTCAACTAACTTTGGTTAATGTAAATAAGGACATAGACATGCTGGAAGTCAGGAAAATAATAGGCTCAGATTTATAGCTACTGCCAGCTGATGTAGCTCTGATAGTTTACTTCCACTGTTGACATTCAGCTCACAGAATGAAAGCCACATTTAGACATCTACAGGTGTGCATCAAAGTCCCCATTTCAACCTATGGAGACATAATTTCCCTCTCAGCTGACAGATGGCTTGAATGGTGCTTTGAACTCCACTCACCAGTGGAGCAGAGTTCCACTAACGCACCCCTGGATGCCTAAATCAAGTTTTCTTCACAGACCCCACCTGAGGGTCTGATCCACAGTATTAGAAATACAAAAACAATCCTGGTGGGACAGATGTGTGCCTCCTGCCCTCTCATTGTCGTGGCCAGTGCCTCACTTTGAAAAGAAATGGGCATAACTTCTCCAAGTACAGGAAGGTGTTGTCCCTCTCTCTGGATTACAAATTTCCATCTCCCATCCTGTTCTATTGACAGATACTCCTGTCAATTACTTAAACAGCCTCTCTTGCCAACTGTCATAGTCTTCCAGGTTTAGCATTATTTTTAACTCTTCTTTGCAAAGTTTATTGAAGGCTGAGTGCCTGGAAAGATGGTTTTTCTAAAAATGACTCAGTGAGCAAGGTAAATCAGACCTTTTGCTGGAGCTACTAAAGTATTAAATAAAAACTCCCATGTGATTTAAAATCTCATGTTCAGTGATTACAATCAACTGCTGGACATGGCAGTACCAAAGTGCTGTCAGAATGACTCCTTGAGTTAACCTGAAGAGAGATATTTTCTTCTTCCACAGAAATGCAGCACTTACTAAAGGTTTATACTGCTCTGAGTTTAATTTTTCTCACTTTGCTTATTTATCTTCTTGCCCTCAACACCCTGTTAGATTCGTCCCTTTCTTTTACAGGTTATTCCCCTTCTAAGCGGTATTTGAAGATGGGCCTTTTCCTCTAAAGGAGTAGGGTTTGTGCCACCTTTTTTTTCTTTTGATAGCACAATGACAGCTTTGCTCTCAGGTTCCTGGTCTGTTCTCACTCCCTGCGTGCTCAGTGAGCAGGATTACTGCTACTTCTTATCACCATCAAAGCTGCATTTCTAGCTGTGGTGGGCATGGACTTGAATGAGCAACAGAGGGGACAGGCAAGCAGAGGTAGCTACCAGCAGGGCACCTGCTCTTTCAATTAAAGTCACCTTTCCTTCAGACTTCTTGGGTTGGCTAGAACAAAGAAGGAGAAGTGTGCAGTGAAGCTCTGTTTGTAATCTCAGAGTACAGTGTAGTTCTACAACAAAATATGTGAGGACAGATTTTTGGGAAAAAACAAAACAAAAACAAAACCAAAAACCAACCAAACAAAACACAACAACAAAAAAACAAACCAAACAACAAAAAAACCCCCATAAGATCCACACATTTTTCCATTTCTAAAATTTTTCCATTTCTAAAATTCTTCCACTTCTACCCTTATGGCTATAAACAGAAACAAGGTACAGGCCCCAGATAACTGCTGTATCCTCTGCTACTGCTGATGCACAAACCCATGTCATCTAAAGAAGTATCCAGATACCTGCTCAGACTGTACCGTTGCTGGAGAAGAAGATTCTTCAAAACTCGTCATGTGAAATATTTGCCAGATTGGTGACATTATTAAGATGAAATTATTTGCATTTTATCTAAGGTATGTGAATCTTCACGAGCTGGACCTGAGACAAAAATATTTTGATTCAAGCAGAAAACAATCCCAATATTAGGTGGCAGGGGTTGGTTTAGGAACACATTCATTCAAAGGGGAAAAATAGGAGGAACGACTTAACTAGTAGTACTAGTAAACAAGGAAGTCCCTAAATAAATCTTTTGAGGCATGAGGTTTTAGGCTGACAAAAGTTCAGCTGCAAACATAACATCTCATTTCCACTAAAGTATTCTGCATTTAAGACTTTTGGCTCATCCAAGGTCCACTGAAGCCAGCAAAAACACTTCCATTTTTTCCATGTGTTTTAGGTCAGGAACTTTCTGAGGAAGGTGTGTAACAAAACCAGCACATCAAAAGCAACAGGCACATTTCCGGCTTTGCAGAAAATCTAGCTAGGGAGGGAAAACAGGCAAGAAAGTAGATGATTTTTGTGGGGTTTTTTTGCAACAATATCTGATTGTGGAATAATTATTTTTTTTTCTCCACTTAGTAGTATTGGTCCCTTGTTCCCTTACCTTGCCATTGTGTGCAATAGCCATTTGTTGTCTCTTGTCTCACTGTGAGCTCCTTTGGAGCAAGGATTGTCTTTCTGTTCCGATTTTGTATGGCCCCTGGCCTAAGGGTTCCTGTCCAAGATGCTACTGCAACATAAAAAACCCCCAATCAATAAATAATGACAATGTCTTGTAAAGACAGCAAGCAAAAGTGACAGACTTTGCACAGGTTTTGGCTGGGTTGAACAGTCCCCATAGTCCTCTTCTGAGCCCTTCTGATCCACATAGTGCCAAAGGACACCATGACTTTGTCCCAGCCCTTGCTAAAATGTCGGTGGGAAGTGCTGAGCCTTTTTGTCTGCTCTTAATGACAAGGGTAGAGCCAAAGGCACTCAGCATGTTTCAAAAGATACTCAGTCCCTTGCAGGATGTGGCCCTGATGCATTGCAACTGTATCATAATCAAGGAGGATGAAATCTGCTACTAAGGCATGGGTATTAAATTGTCCCTGCAATTAGAAAAATGGGAAACACCACGCCATGAAGCAGTTCATTTTGGGAGGGCTTGTTCTGACAGCTTGCAGTTCTCCTAAATGCTTTACACAGATCTTGTGGACAGTGAAAACAACCATCCTTCTGGCATGATCTGGAGCTAATTCATCAAAAAGTAACAAGTTTTCCATTACTGGCTCCATGTCCTCTTTCTGCAGGCATTCTGCCATCCTAGTTAAGATACCCTGGCATCTTGTGCTGGAGCATCCAGCACATCTCTTCCCAAGAGCTGTCCGTAGGCTCCCACCCCTTGCTCTCCAGCTCACCGTTGCCCGGACAACATGTTACAGCATCAACATTCACATCCACAGACAAATGAGACTCTGCCACCGAGATCACCTTCTGTGGCTGTAACAGCAGAGGCCCCAAACTGCTAATTAAAAATAGATCAGAAGAGAGAGAAGCCAGCAGGCTTCGAGCCTCATCTGGAATGTATGAAGTGAAGACTTTGGATGACATCAGGAAGAGCTGACTAAGTGATCCGGTCCCCAGGATTCTCGCTAATACGACAACCACAGCCTAGAGATGAGACTGACTGTTAGGACTAATTAAGCTGACTCGCCGCAAAACGGCCACGAGATCAAAAAATTCTGCGTAAGGTCGATAACTGAAGCCCGGCAAGTCTTTGTGGAGGGGATGCCCTTGCAGAGGGCAATTGAGGGCCGCGTTGAAAGCGAAACGCCGCCGAAGAGAAAGAAGAAATGCCCTCAGGAGCGTGAGGGAAGGTGGAGAACCGCGCTGCGGGCTCGGCGGACGACGCTGGGCCCCGGGCGGGGGCCGCGGGCAGGGCCGGGCGCTGCCAGCAGGGGGCGGAGCGGCTCCCGGGCCGGCGGCGGGCGGGCAGAGCTGATCCACGGCCCGAGCGAACCCGGGATGGCGGCCGGGAGCGACAGGGACCCCGGGCCTGGAGGGAACCCCGGCGTGCAGGGACCCCCGGGCCTGGAGGGAACCCCGGCCGTGCAGGGACCCCCGGGCCTGGAGGGAACCCCGGCCGTGCAGGGACCCCCGGGCCTGGAGGGAACCCCGGCCGTGCAGGGACCCCCGGGCCTGGAGGGAACCCCGGCCGTGCAGGGACCCCCGGGCCTGGAGGGAACCCCGGCCGTGCAGGGACCCCCGGGCCTGGAGGGAACCCCGGCCGTGCAGGGACCCCCGGGCCTGGAGGGAACCCCGGCCGTGCAGGGACCCCCGGGCCTGGAGGGAACCCCGGCCGTGCAGGGACCCCCGGGCCTGGAGGGAACCCCGGCCGTGCAGGGACCCCCGGGCCTGGAGGGAACCCCGGCCGTGCAGGGACCCCCGGGCCTGGAGGGAACCCCGGCCGTGCAGGGACCCCCGGGCCTGGAGGGAACCCCGGCCGTGCAGGGACCCCCGGGCCTGGAGGGAACCCCGGCCGTGCAGGGACCCCCGGGCCTGGAGGGAACCCCGGCCGTGCAGGGACCCCCGGGCCTGGAGGGAACCCCGGCCGTGCAGGGACCCCCGGGCCTGGAGGGAACCCCGGCCGTGCAGGGACCCCCGGGCCTGGAGGGAACCCCGGCTTTGCAGGAACTCCCGGCCGTGAAGGGACCCCCGGGCCTGCAGGGACCCCCGGCCGTGAAGGGACCCCCGGCCGTGAAGGGACCCCCGGGCCCTTAACCCCTACCTATGGCCACGGAAAGTACTTCCCAGCCCAGGTTTTCTGCAGCCTCATTTAAATATCCAAACACGGAATGAAGGCAGATGTTTCTATTCACGTTTGATTTTCTCTCTCTCTCTCTCTCTCTCTCTCTCTCTCTCTCTCTCTCTCTCTCTATTTTTTTTTTTTTTTTTTTTTTTTTTTTTTTTTTTTTTAAGGAATAAAAATCAGGGGGTCAGGTCCATTTTTGATTCTCACTCATCTCACTTTCAGGCCCTCAATACTGCATCCCAGCAGTGCCCAAGGGCATTGATTTGGAAACAAGACTTTCCCTGCTTTACTGTTAGCTGTGGAAATCATTGTGGTTATGAAACACTTTTCAGTTTAAGCAACACTGTCCTTTTAGAGGCAGGCAGCAGTGCCAAAACACTGAAAATGGTTTCCTTTAGCAAAGGTGGCAATGAAGGGAGAGAAGCGACAAGCAAGGATCACAAGCTGACTGCATTAAGTAAAAAGTGTGTCAAAAGAGAAGGTAGTTTGAAATGGATATTGATGCATAAACTACAAGGTGTCCTTGAATCTCAGAGCTGCCAGAGGCAGTGGAAAGACCAAAACCCCACTCAGAAAATGTTTGGATTTAATTGTCTTCATATTACAGAGACTCCATGATACTTTCTCAGGGATGAGAAGGGAATGGGAACCCTCAGATCTAGGGAAGAGGGATGCTCAGAAGAGAAACCACTGTTCTTGCTGTTGCTCCATGTGCAAAGCATTTCTTTGATAACTATAGGTACAGCACTCAGAGCTCCAGCAACAGGGGAAAAAAAAAAAAACAAACAAACAAAAAAAAACCCCACCAACAAAAAACCAGACCTCTCAGTGACTTTGTGGATTTAAACTCTGAGGTCTTTGTGCTTTTATTTTCTAACTGCAAAAAGAGACAAACAATGCAATTTGCCTGCTGGAAGCACAAAAATGTTGACAGATAACACAGGGGCAGGGGCCATACCTGCAAAGGAAGTCCACAAAATAGATTTATCACCGGGGGGTTGATTTATCTGTCATCAGTCAGATAAGTAAAAGTGTTCTCAGTCAGACAAAATCCATCTTGTTCAGCAGGTGAGTGCTAACAGACAGGCAGCTCTTTAGTTTTCCTGGATGGCACCAAAGTCTCATGTTTTCCTTATTGGAAAGACTGAATTTCACTCTAGAAGCTGCTTGTCATCTGTGACCAGTTGTGTCCACCACAGCACTCTCAGCAGTGAAAATGACAAATACCCTGCCACAAAGACAGAAATCCACTCAAACCCAAATATCTCTTTCTTCCTGTGATCAGAGCAGCTGTATTTCTCAGGCCAGTGGCAGTTGGATCAGGTCTTACCACCAAGTTTCTACTGCTTCTGCAAAAGAGCCAAAGAATATTTTGGATGGAGTTGTCAGCAATAACCCTGGAAACAATCTCTCATATTTACAAGTCAGGAACAAACTTTCTATGTAAAAACCATGTGGGGTCAAAGGATGCCAACCTCTGCCATATGAGGGGGACAGCAGGTTTTGTCCAGTATAAAATAGTGGAAATACTTTTTTCTCCCACACCACAGCTTCACTTGCTTGCTGCACCTCACTCCTTCCTATGTCTCAGCAAGCTGTAATGTAAAAATCAAACCAACCCTGCTTAAATTTTGCACTGAAAAGCATCTGAGTACCTTTGTGAGGGGAAAGGCCTTAAGCATCATCTAGGAAGTTCAGCATCATTAATTGTCTCTATTTACCCCATATGCACAGAGCAGGAAAGAAAGGAAAACCACCTCAGCTACATCCCACCCATGAGAATGGAGAGTCTCAGTGGATGCAGGGATCTAAAGAGGAGTGTGAGTACATGCAACTGGCAGCACACGCAAGTTGTTTAAGGAAATAAAAAAGCGGGATGTGCTAAAAGCCAACCATTGTCTCCTCCTGGAGAGCTGCCCACTCTGCAGGCACTTACTGCTTCTGTCAGCTTTTAGGCTGAATTTAATATTTACACAGTTCTGGAGATGACCCTATCTGGATTTGTGTGACAAACAGCATGAATATAAAATCATCCTCCTCCAGAGGCACCTGGTTGGAACTCTATTTCCCTTGCCAAAACATCATCTTCTGCCAATTCTAAAGGAACTTGGCCCATCAATGCAGCCCAACATTCTTTGGAGCATCATCAGAGATTTTGAGACCTACATTAGCTGAATATCCGGCAAGCTTCCAGTCCCCCTAAATATTTTCTGAGCACTGAGCTCCCTGAGGGAAGAGATTTAAGAAGAAATTGGCATGCAGTAAAACTACTTGTATTTGTTCTGCCACTGTCAGAGAAATGGCTGTGAGCTTCTTTTGGAAAGCTGCAGGTTTCCACTATCATTTTGACATTTGTGCTGCTTTATTTGTAGCTGACAGAGTCCAAAATGATGAAAAATCAATTCACCTGGTCCCCAACTGGGTGCTGAAGAGAGTTAGCATCTCTGTACACTGCTATTTTATCTTTGCCTCATGGCAGTCTGTGCCCTTGGGAACTGAAATCCCTGCCCAATCCCTCCCTCCTTTTCTGCAGTGTATTCTGTAGTGCACAGCTCATCCCCACTGCCATGAAAATGAGCTCTTCTGGCATGACCCTTTTTGGTATAATAGGCTGGAAATTTGCAGAAGATTCTTTAGCTGAACTTACAACACCGGTAAAACTGCCTGGTTCTGCAGCAGGTATCCAGATGGGGTCATGGAGACGGTGGTGAAAGTCCTGTGGAGGGGAAAGATGGCCAGAAGGGCAAGTGCCTCCAGGGTAAGCAGCCCCAGACCCAGGAGAGGTAAGAGATTGGTTGGTTCCATTTTCCTGCCCTCTCTTTTGATCCATGTCCACCGCAACTTCTCCCAAGGAAGATGAAGCACTGCTGGAGATGCTGTGGTTCAGTGTCCTGCATGTGGCATCTCCAGAAAGGCAGAAACTGCAGGTTCTCTTATGTTGGATCTGCACTTACAGAATTTTCCTACATTTATTGGAGCAGCTGAAGCTCAGTAACACCACAGTGCAAACCCTGTGCAAACAGCCCGACCCAGCTTTGTCCCTGCATCAGCCAATTCCCCTCTCACAGATACTCAGTTTTGGCACTGCTGTCGTAGGACATAAATCCATAGGCCTCACCCCAATTGCCCCAGTCTCTCTCTGTGGGGAAGATTTTAGCCCAGTGGTTACAGGCAGCCCCACAGAAGTGCAGGTGCACTTTAGAAAAAAAAGTGGATTTAGATGCTGGCATCATTGGGAATTCTTGACACACATTGAACAGGCAAACAGAAGTAAAACAAATAGAGACTGAATACCTGTGAGGCTGTCTTGAAAACAATTCCTATGACTCAACATGACACCCTATCAGGCCATGTTTGCTCTGAGGTTACCAGCACAAAGCCAAAAACTGACATGTTACTGTGGCTGGATGGTAAAACACAGAAAAGCTAAAAAAAAAAAAAAAAAAAAAAAAAAAAATCAGATTTTTTTCATTTCCACCCAAATTTTCTTACATCTGTAGAGGGATTCCTGCTGAGGCAGATGCGAGTATCTTCTGCTGCACAGATGTAACACAAAGAAGAATTAGATTTTCCAAGGCTGTGCTAAAGTGCTTCCCAAGTGCCATAGTTAACAGTCCTTACAGGCTTGTACCTCACTATAAAATGTGCAGTATCTTATCTTAGCATAGGCTTTTCCAAAGCATTTAGGATTGATTCTCTAATACCCAAAGAATAAAGATTGACCCTCCTCTTCAAGAGGGTCAATGCAAAACATGTTCTGGTGCTATTTAAGTGACCATTGTTGAGATTTAATGTTGGGCAAATTCTTACAGATATTCCTCCATCTCCCACCCCTCTTCCTGTACAGGGCATGACTGGAGAGAGCATATTCTAGTTTCTCGTTGTGGGTTTTAGGTTTAACACTGAATTACAAGAAGGTAAAACTGCCAACAGCCCACACCTCTGTTCATTAACTGGTAACAGAAACAAAGAAAGAGAAATATGAGCAAACCTTTTTCATGAAGTGCTTGTGTAACTTGTTTTGCAAAACTGTTTTGTATGTTTCCATGCATGTTCAAGATTTACACTGCCACAGTTTGGCTGTGTTAATCTTTAACGAGCCTACACAGCACACGGGTTGATCAGACAGGCAGTTCTTGGAGGGAAGAAGACAGAAAATACAGCCATAAGGAAGGAAAAATGTGTAGGAGTTCAGTTTACAAACCAGTGAAACCAACCCATGGGCTATAAATCCGGATGAAGTTAATGTGTCTTACTGCAAGAAGACCCCATGCATTGAAAAAAATGAAGTCTGACTGAATTAATGAGACTGATTCAAACATAATGGAAAAGCTATTTGGTGCTGGTGTGACAGCAGAGCATCGCCAGGAGCAGTCTTTGTTAGATTTGTTTTATTACAGACATGCTGGATTGATTCTTGGCACCACTGAGCCAGGGATGTTCACACTAGGAAGCTGAACCCAAATCATCTTACATTTCTGGAGCTGTCTAAAGCTGGATACTTGGAGCCACCTCTGAAGCAAAGCAGCTGGTTTTTGATTTTGCTTTGAATTATAGAAAGAAGAGAGAGTGTCTGTGTTGCACTGAGCCCCGTGCATGGGTGTACTAGCATGGCATTCATGGCATCAGGAGAAAGTGATACCGAATATTGTGTGGGCATGGCAGCTCAGAAGAGGCCTGGTGATCACAGCTCCCTGTGGCATTCTGGTTGAGATTTTATGCTTTCAAGGAGGATAGCGTGAAAATACATGTAACACTCAGGCTGATCAGAGATTGTGTGTTATTGTAGGAAGGATACTGCCCTACCATCAGAAGACTGTCAAGATTCAGTGACTGCCAAATTCTGGCACTGTGTCATGCCCTCTGGACACTATTTTATTATATCTCTATAAAGAGATGTGAAGAGACAGAAAAGTAAGATCTGCCCTACCTTCAAAAGAGAGCTTGTAATTCAAGCAACATATAGCAAGTCCTCAGTATCAAATAGAATTTGTGAGTTGTACAGATGGATTTCCCGGACACTACCAGGCTGGTTTGTTTGTGTACCACAGCTGTTAATAATGATGTGCAGTTGCTGCTGAACAGCACACACAGTGTAGGATGAGTTCCAGCATGGTGGGGCAGGAGATTGCAAAGCCAACGTGCTGGGTCTGCTGCCCTGACTTGGAAAGTGTGTACAGAATTAGGAGAATGTGGGGTAAATGAAATTAGATTTTTATTCCTTCATCACCAAACCTGACCTCCAGGGACTCCTAATCTTTGCACAGTAGCAGCAGGCTTTGCCTCTAGAGGGACTGCTGCCTGCCTCTGCTCTTGGACTCTATCTGAGCGGGTCACAGAGACTCCTAACACCCAGGAGCTTGCTCTAGGCTTGCTTAGCCATATCTCTGCTGCCACATGTGTATCCAGTGCTCTTTTAGACACCAGAGTGAATGGACACATCTCCAGGAGCTCAGACAAGATGTTGCTACAAGAGCTGTAATAGCAGAAGCTGCAGGACTTCAAGCGCTCTAGAAAACCCAGACCTTTCCTGATCCAAACTTGTTTTGATAACCTGAGCATCTTTGGTTGCATCATCATTCAAGGTTATATATTTCAAGCTAATATCTGGTTTTCATTCAAAAAAGGAGTGCTAATGACCCTGAACTCAGACTCTAAAACACTGTGATCTGGGATGTTTTCAGACGTCTTGTACAATTACAAGTGAGAATTATTTTCAGGCTCCCCTGAACACAAAGGCTTGGCAGACATAAGGAAGTGGGCTTTGCTTCTAGGTCATCATATATGAAATAGCAGGGTGAAGTTTATTGAAACAAATACAGATACAGCATTTTGGTGCCGCTGATTTTTTCCTAAATGTCCTCTTTTATTTTACACTATTATTAGCTACTGCCTCTGCCAATTTTATCTTACTGCGATTCTTTGTCCTTAAGGCAGATAAATTTTCATCCTATTGAAGACCTGGAGAAAGGGGGAAAGGTTTATATGTCCTTTGTTCCTTTTATTTTCTTTCTTAGTTTTACAGAATTTCTCCATATCAAACATACAATGGTATTTTGTCTGTCTTTGTGATTGAAATTACATAACATTAAGAACTGTATATTCACTTAAGTTTTAATTTTCAAATAAGCAGTCCATTCAAGTGACAGTTTAGATGTAACTTTGTCCTTACTGTATATCTGATGTCCCAGTCCCCAAAGAATGTTGAATTAATAGGCTTTGTTCCTTGTTGGCATTCCTTATCTAATGGAAGCCAGAAGAAAAAAAAAAAAAAAAAAAAAAAAGTGTAAAGATGTTTATTATTTGATATTCTAAGCTTTCTGAAGCTCTGAGTTTTTAAAATTCCCAGTGAATTCAATGGAAATTGCAAATTTAACAAACGAGGTCATTAATGACTAGGGATGAGTTTATGGCTATTAAATATATTTGCTTTTGGCTGACGATAAAATTAATGGGGCTTTGGATGTATTAATAAAGAGATGAAAACCTTACTTGAAAAGATGATTTCTAATGCTTTGACATTCCATTTCTATCTTATTCCTAAAATGTCTTTGGCTCATGAGCACTACAGACAAGTAAATATGGTATAATTGCATTTACATTCCAGATTAATTTTAAAGGTCTACGAGGATGAACTTGATGATGAAGACAGAAAGTTGGGGCTGTGATCACTTTTCAGTTCTCCTGTCAACCACTTTTGATGAAATCTCCTCACATATGTACCAGCACTTCCCCCACTGTCCGTGTTTTGGGAGGAAAATCAGCAGGTGGCTCAGAGGGCTGTGTAATGGGGATGACAAGGGCCACGCTAGTACTTAGGTACATATTGAAACCCAGCAGCTGATCACCTCAATTCACCCCCATGATATTACTTTGTCCAAATGACACATGAGGGTGCAGGGGGTCACATTTTCTGCTTCTCAGGGGATCACTGCTGCCCTTCCTTGTCCTGGCTGTCCCTGACACGTGTGGGTCACTCATTCTGGTGACAGTGCAGGGAAGCGACAGCCCTGCTAACCCTTGTGGCGTGCTGTCTGCAGTGGGGAGCTGCATGGATGGACACAACTCACTGCAGGTTTCCCAGCTCCTCTGAACCACTGCACTTCTCCTGAGGGCTGAGGTGCTGGTCCGAGGAGCCGTGCAGAGAGTGGTAATGAATCAGTTTGGATGATAATGAACCGTGGAGTGTGTCTGACACTGCAAGGTAGAGAGCAGTTAAAACCCCGAGGTAGTACAATTTTACTTGTCTCCCTAAACATCAGCACATCTGACATGAGCAAGGAGCAAAGCCATGGAACAAGAAAATGCCATCCTAATATCCCTTTTTCAGGGTAAAACTGCCCTTTATCTCACCCAAACAAAAGCGTGTGTAGTGTCTTTCACAGTCCCCAAATGAGCATAATAGCTGCTGGCAGTGTATCTACTTTCATCATTATCAAGGGCCTTGTGATTACGTGTGTTATTGGTTCCTGTTGAGATTGGTACAGTGAAAACCATTTGTGGAAAATTAAAATGAATAAAAGATTAAAAATCTAGTATCACGTTTCACTGTTGTCTTCTAAGTGAAATTAAACTACCTATGTAGGGAACAAAGCCAAGAGCCCTTGTAAGCAGGAACCTCTATTTGCATGGAGTGTTTACGTCTAACAAATGTGCTTTATCCTTGATAATTTACCCTGTTTGGGTCCAGGAGAGCTCAGACATTATTTAAGCATGGAGTAAGGAACAAACCCTTCCACTGTGCTGTATTGAGGTGTGTTCACAGGTACAAGTCTGCCTGCAGAGTATACTCACCCTTTGGCAGGCTTTGGCAAAGGCTAAAAAAGTGCCACCTGAACTAGAAAAAAAAAAAAAAATCATAGGAGTGTCATTAGATGGGGATTAGTTGTCTGGATCAGCTTTTCTGCTTTGGCCTTAACTAGTGTGAGCTGGTATGGAGATAAGTGAGATGAAGGACCAGCCTTGATCAGAGCAGCTCCAACCTGCATCATGGAGCTTGGAAAAGGCTCATGTCCTCAGAAGATGCAATGCCACTGAAATTCGTGTCAGTGCTAAAATTCCACAAGGGAGCACTGAAATCGAGAAGGTTTTTACATTTGCTTCTTGTTCATGAAAAATCAGAAAATGGTTTATGGGATGACAGGAAATTTAAAGAGGGTCTTTCCAGAAGGAAAATAGAGGAGGCCACAAAGTAAGAGAGACATTATTTTTATTTCTTTTAATTTTGACATCACTCGTCTTATGGAGGATGATGCCAGTTACGTGTTCCTTTTCCTTGAACCCTTGCATTACTGGTTCTAGTAGTATTAGAAGGTTCTCCTGTGCTAAGCACACACCTAAGTGTGTTTTTGAGCAGCCCTTTCTCACAGTGCCCACAGTTTTACCTCTCCATTTTCTCTGGCCTCTCTGGCTTGGCTCTTTGGGTTACTCAGGACAGCAGAGCCTGATCAGAGAAGGCAAGGTGGCTGAGAGGGCACCTGATAAGACTGGAGTGGTGCTGACTGGCTAGGAAAAGCATCCAGAAGATGCATTTGGGTGATTTTTAGCTCCGCCTTTTGTTGATGGAGTTTGCTGTCTGAGGGCACAGTTTCACAATCCTGGCAGTGCCAGCAGGAAGTCTGCAGCCCTGCTCTGAGCACAGTGAATTTCCATACCACCACAAGCCTATCTAGTCTCTGTCTAACCTCTCCAGAAGGAGTTTAGCTGCTGGCTTGTTCTGTAATCTGTGTAAACTTTGGTTATGCATCACAAGGTGTGCAGTGGTCATCACACCTTCTTCTGCTCTGTAGCTTCTATTCCTCTCTCCGCATCCTGGTACTGGGGAGAATTTGTTTTATCTGCCTTGTTGGGAAGTTGTCAGCCTTGGTATGGTGGTGACTGACATCTCAGTTTATTTAGGCACGTTTAAATAAAAGACATCATGATCATAACTGTAAAAAATACAAGGCCAGCTATGTGAGAGGGGCCATTTCCTAGTAAATCCAGCCTTCATTTGTGCTTATAGTTCAAAGATTTCTTCAGGAAAGTCTCAAGGCAGAAGTTATCAGTAGATAAAAGAAGGCTTATCTGCAGATTTAATTGCAGACAACGAAGTATGGGTGAAGTGAGTATTTTGCTACACAAAACTGAATTAATATCTAGGAGAGATACCTCCAGCAGGACATGGCAAAACAGTACGAAGAATTGTGAAACTTTTGCTTTATCAGAACATTGGTCAACAGTGGCCACAAAGGAAGAAAAAGTAAGGAACAGAAAAAAACAAGGCACAGCCAAGTCAGGTGACAGAGAGATGACTCTACAGAACTACAGATCAAAAGAAGGCAGCATAAATATGTAACATTAACGTTCACTTTCTAGAGCAGGCAGGATGGTGCAGGGCTCTGCTAGTAGCTGTGAGAGCTGTTGGTAGTCCTTGTACTCTGTTCTGCTGAGTTTGAGCACTTCTCCTGGCATTTAGACAGAAGAAACTGGTCTATACTGGGTTTTGCAGCCGAGTGATTTTTACTATTATTACTGAAAAACAGAACTTTTGTCTACCAGCTGAAATGTGGTGCCCTCCTCCTACAGATCGCTGCAAATTGATAGGGCAGCTATTAACCCAAATTGCTTCCGAGGGAAACCAGGCGGGCATTAGAAAAAAGGAATCTGAGTTTCAGTGAACTGATCAGGAAGTGGGGCACATGGGGATTCCAGGTGTTGCCAAAACTGCTCTAGAGGCTGAGTTGGCTTCTGATGAGTCCAGAAGATGCATCTGTGAGGCCTGCATAAGTGAAGAACACCACATTGTGTTCCCCAGTGAACTATAATGGTGTTTTTCATGTAGAGAGAAAATTCCTCTTTCCTGACAATCGCTGGAGAAGAACGGGTAGTTTTTGGCCTTTTTCTCTCTGTTGCTTTTATGCAAGAACTAGCTTCAACTCTAATTTTTCCTTGAATAGATTTTGTGAGGCTGCAGGCTGACCCAAAAGCCCTCAGCAAGCAGAAGAAAAATGCTAGTGCCAACAGCTCAGCAATAGCCTGCGGCAGCTCAGCAGTGCACTGAGCAGCCAGAGTATCAGAAGGGCAGTTTGGGAGCCCATGGCTGCTCATCTCCACTGCCTAATTGGCAGAAAACTCTGTAATTGCTACAAGTCAACAACACCAAGAGGTCAACCCAGAAATTAAACAGGGGGGCAAATTAAATGGACTGTACATAGCAGGTACATGCTTCTAGGAGAGCCCAGAGGCTGTGCATCTCACAGCAAGTGAGCTGCAAAGCAAGACCCTAACAAGACGTGCACAGAACCTCCAGCAGGAAAGGGACTGACCACAGTGAAAATGCTGATGAGCAGGGAGTTTGCAGGTGTTGAACTCACGGCACAGAAAGCAAGCCTTACATAGTTGGGTTAAGAAGTGAGATGCCTTTGCCTTCTTGTGTAAAGAATTTATGGACACACCTATCCCATGAGACCAGGCATACCTCCTACCTGCTTAAAGAGAAATGTACCTCTCCAACTCTGCTGTGTTTCCATGTGCAAGGGCCAGGTTTTTTAACTAACCTCAGATAAACTTTGAGAAATGGCACTCAGTGAAATGCACAGGAGACATCCAGGGTTTATTCCTTTTGGTTCATGTAACCCATCTAAATGGTCTTCTGCCCACTCTCACACGTCCCCTCTGCTGCATCATCTTGTCTCCCACTTCTCTGCAGACTTACAGAAGAGCAACCAAAACATGAGGGCAGAGTGATTTCAAAGAAGCTGTGCCAGCCTGCCCTATAAATAATGCATACAGATATTTTGTAGTGGTGAATATTGTTTCTGAATCATCAACTGTGTTATCTTTCCCATTCCTGTCTTCTGCTGCAGCCTTCCTGTAACCCTCCTAGAATTAATGTAAACAGCAGATTTGAAGTGTGGTTTTTACTATGGATTCAGCAACCATTCGAATGGATCTTTCTACTCACTGGCTTCACAGATGAGCAGAACTCCTTGTCCAGGGAACAGGAAGATGTGGAGCTGGTGCTCAGAGATGGCAGTAGAGAAAAGGCCTTGAATTATAACAGCACTGCAGTGCTCCGTGAGAAAGGACATTAAATACAGTCCATGAGAAAGGACATTAAATGCAGTTTTTGTAAAGCAAACAGGACTGTATCCAAGACAAACCTGATTTTGACCATCCATTTTACCACTTCAGGTGGAAAAACTCCAAAGATTTCAGATACTTGTGAGCCAGAAGTAGAAGTTCAAAGACCAAATCAGACATTTTCCTGTAAGCCAAAATCTACTTACAACTGATGGCTGACTTCAACATAGCACACTGTATCAGTACAGTGGTACTGTGAGCAATAGGCTGAGATACATGTTTGTGCAGCTTTCTTCCTTAAAACAAATGCAAAAGTTTAAGATTTGCAAATTGAAGAGCTATTGACCCAATAATCTGTTTGTTTTTCTTGAAGAGACACAGATCCTGCTGAAAGTGTCATTCCAGCCAGGGGGGAAAAAAAGTGATCACTTCAGGAGTTCAGATGTGGGGCTGAATATTTTACTTCCACGTCTGAAAGGTTGCCAGAGTGAAAGAAATAAACGTCATAAGGTCTGAAGTGTGCCTCAGTATATTTATTATTATACCAAGCGTGCTAATGACTCTGAAGCAGGGACTAAGTGCATGACACAGCCCCCCATGTCTTCTGTGGGAAATCAAACAGATCCTAAAAGCAAAGGAGATAATACCATCAAGAACAACGCCCTGCAAGCCTCCACCAGCTGAATGATATTTATATAAAGATGCTTGCAGATCCAAAAGCTCAAAGACATACTTACTGTCATTCCCTCCTTTCTGTCAGTTTGGTCTTGCTGGCTCTCTGAGGCTGAGCACTGAGGTCAAACAATGCACTTGGCTTCCTAAACATCCACAGAGGTCATGGCTGGCCAAAGAGATCCACTTTTTTTCTCTTTCTACCCCTTACTCTTCTTTGAGAGGCTGAACCTGATTGTTGACCACACTTGCCTCAGAGGAATTGACACACCAAGATCTGAACTGAGCCCTGCAGTTGTGCTTTGAGTGTCTGTAAGGCCTCATATTTTTGGATGCCAGTGTCATAAAATTAGTTCAATTCTCAGACAGCAATAGAAGGAGTAAGTCTTAAAAGATGTGCATTTTCTGCAATGGTAATAAGTAGTGGGGAAGGACTGTAACAACCCAACCTATTAGCATATAAAATGCTATCCTTCCCCACCATCAATGGGGACAGCTTCCTCTTCTAAAACTATAGAAGCTGGTCCCTTCTTTTTCTCAAGATGTTGCAAAGCTCAGGGACAGAGATGCACAGGATTGCTGAGCTCTTCCTTTTCCTTTCTTCAGCTTTTGTACAGTCAATGTTGGCCATTCAGGGGGCAGGATGGGGAGCCCCAGAATGGCACTGACTGGCTGCTGTACCCTGGTAGAAGCCTGACAGAATTTGGAATATCCCCTTGCCTCCTTGTCCTCCCAGTGCTGGGAGCACTGGCAGAGTGGGGACAACACACCAGTGATCTCTGTATCCTTTCTTTTCTGCCTCCATGCCCCTGGGTTTTAATATGTGCCAGGCTGCCCCTCTTGTGTGTGTATCTCAGTGTAGCTGAAGCCTCTAAGATAGCACCATTCATACACAATGTGGTTCATGAGTCATGCCCATTTAATGTCTTGAAGGACAGGACTCCACCTGTCCCGCTGCTGCTGCTCTGTTCCCCAGCAACAGCATAGCTTCTCAGGAATTTCAATCAATTCCACTGCCTCCTGGTATTTTGTTCCCTGAAGACTGAGTTCTCCCCATCTATTCCAGGAGCAGGTGGGCACCAGGGTTACTTGGATACAATTGCTTGCAGCACATTCCTCCACTGGCATTTCTATTCCCCCTCAACCACAACGGATCATTAATGATCTGTACCTTGGATCATTAACTATTATTTATGCAGAAACTCAGTAGAAGATTGTCAACTTGAAAAATCACGTTCCTCAATGAAAACATAAGTTGTTGCTAAAGCTGAAAACATTGACCAAATTTTGTTTTTCAGCTTCTTGATGCCCTTGCCAGGAAGCTGAGCAAACCTATGCCATTTTCTTTCTGCACTTCCATTTGTATTTTCCAGTTCAGTCCTTACCACCACCGTTAGACTCTTCTTGGGCAGAAACAACAAAACCCAATAAAACCTAATTATTAGAACACTATTTAAGATAAGCTTCCCTTTCTAATGACATCAACCTTCCTTATCACATATAGCTGTGCTTTCCTCAGGCATTTTCTGGCAGTGATTCTTTCGGCACAAAAGAATAAAGCTCCAAAGCACTGTGATTGAAAGCGTGCCAACCTTTATTGACAAGGAAGTGCCAAGGCTTTGGAGAACTGTGAAACAGAAGCCTAGGGAGAAAAAGATACATTATGTATAAGAAGATATTCTAGAAAATACCCAAAGGGAAAAATGAGCCAGCCTTGAACAACTGTGACAGACTTCCAGCCTCAGCACTTACATTTCTGTTGAAATCTGGTGATGAGAGCTGATCGAGAAGCTGAAATCAGTGAAGGACAAAGATTCACAGGTTCCACACAGTGATGAGCCTCTGTATAAAGTTAGATGACTCAGAAAAGGAAAGACAGGTAAAAGATTTGGTTGCCTATTTTCCATTAAAAATTTGTAAGAATGGGGTTTTCAAACTCCAAGAGAGGCAAATTCAAACTTAAAATCTAGTAAAAACTCAGGGGGCAATGTGAAATTGCACAAAGCTAACAAATGCATGGGAACAAAATAATCATCAGCAAGTGTTTCTGCCTGGTTGTCTACACAAACGTGGCAGCCAAAGAGCCAGTGGCTCAGGAAGGACTCAGAGGTCCAAATGCACTCAAGACATTGACAAAACAAATCACTCTAAAACAAAAATAAACCATACTGTGACTGACAACCAGATTTATACATGGACAGCCTCAATCCCTGCTCACACAGTTCAAATTCTTGACTGATCTTGCATGTGCTTGATTGTGTGGCAGTCACAGGTATCTATGCTTTGTCTCGAAGCTCCTAATATCTGGTTCCACTAAGGAGCTTATTCCTTTACAGTTATCTTAAAAGTGTGGTAAAAGAATTGATTCATAGTGCAGGTTAATGCATTCCAGAAGACCACTCCTAGCATCCCAATGCGGAGCCTAAAATGGCAATAGCCTACTCTTGCTTTCCCGGCAATAAAGAAATTGTTTATATTTTAGCTGAGCTGTGCAAATGCAACATTTTAACTTACAATGATACAAAGAGCGCTTGCTTTCCAAGAAAATGTATCAGCCTAGCAACAGCTGCCTAGACCCTTTTTGTCTCATCCGCAGTATTTTCATTCCCTAGAAGAAGACCCTTTTAAAGACACCCTAAGGAATGCTCTCTCCGTCTATGAAATCTGCAGGCTGAGGAAGCTGTTGGTTTGTTCAACCCCTCTCCACAACTTTCCCAGCCTCAGTTTTCAGCACTTCATGCCAGGTTTGACAGGAGTCATCCTGAAGCCTCGCCCCTTCCCACTTCCTCAGAGATTCCTGATGGACAGACCTGGGCTGCTGAGTGTAGCAGCACCAGCTTATATCTTCATTTATCAAAATTCATGTTTGAATGTTTCACCTGCAAAATTCTTCATGTTAAACCTCCAACTTGCTTTTCTAAATATATTTTTTGAAATATTTGTCCTCAAGAAATGGGCTGGAGCCCTTCTGCTTCTGTCAACCTTTCCCAGCCAGACTGTCACTTCTTCAACAGGGCCTATTGTAAAGTCCCAAACAATTGTTCTGCAAATGCTGCTTCCAAAAATAGCATTTGGGTAGTTTGCACACTACATTTCCATCTGGAGGAGATCTTTTCTCAGCGGTTCCAAACACATAGATACATAATGGAAAATACTGTCATGGCTTGAATAATGGCTCCATCGAACAGAGAGCAAAACTCACTAAGCAATGAATCCCAAGGCATGCTGAGCCCTCAAGTCCAATTTTCCAAAGCTGTTAAGCATGGATGTATGTTGTTTTAAGCAAGCTGCTGTTGTACCACCTTGCAAGATTTATTTTTTGTACTTTGGTGGCGCATACAGATTCCTATGATGTGCAGAGTTGAAACAGTTGTTACAGAAAGAACCTCTAGAGCATTAGATCTGGAGCATTGTATCTTGGTTCACTGCTCCAGCCAGGTCATCCACTCAGTCTCTCTCCCTCTGCTCATCTGTATGTATCCTTGCACATCTCTCCTGCCCTGCTTTCCAAGGAAAACTTCACAAAACACCTCAATATTGATTTGATTCTGAGATCACACCTAGGGCCCTTGAGCTCCACAGTCACTTCCTCAGGAAGTGTTTGAGAAGCCATCTGTGTGTGAGAGCCCAGTATCTGATTTGCTTAATGAGGCACATCAAACTCACCCAAATCTACATCAAAATGTAATGAATGGCATGATGAAGAAGCAATCTTTGATTCACCAGAGTAAATTAATCAGTAGCTGAACTCTGAGGAAGTTGGTGGAGTTCTTTGGCTACAGGCTGCTGGGGTCTTTGCAGTAGGGCTCTTCATGTTTTATCTACTGAAACAATGAAAGGCAACTCATTAAAAACCTCAGCTCTCTGGAGTTATCAGATTTTCAGAATTAATAAAATTTCTGCACTATTTCCCACTGTAATTTCCAGCTAGCATGACTTGAAGCATGAAAACTGGCACAAAATTAAGAGGACCGATTTGGATGTATTAATTTCATCTTATGTTTTTTGTGTAAATCCCATGAATTTGTCTTCTGGACTGCTGAATTTGTCAGCACAAATAACTTGGAAGATTCTGTTACTGACCTTGAGGCTTTCACACCGTGGTTCCCATGTAATTTCATCCAGTGGTGGTATTGAGGTAATGCAGTAGCAAACTGCATTTTAGATCTGCTCCTTCCTTGCAAGCAAACACTACACCAGGATTATGCTGGGATCATCCCAAATCCTGCAGAATGGCTGTCTCAAGGTGAAAGGATGGCTGTGAGCAATGAATGCCAGACAGCACAAGGCTGGGATTTTATTAAAGGCTGCTGGGAGCCAGCTCAAGGCAGGGGAGCACCCTTCCTAAGGGGCCAAGCCCAAATGCCTCAGGCAAAGCTAAATTTGGGTCTCCATTCCCACAGAATATGAACCTTTTTGCCCATTAACACTTGGCTCACAGACTCAGCAGAAAGGCAGAGGTGTTTCTGTCCCTTTCTCGTTAGGAGGGATGGGCCCAAGGGCAGTTCTAGAGCCCAGGCACAGCCTGCTGAACACCCCAGGGGAGTGACAAGTCCAGGGAAATGGCTCACCCTCCCAATCTCCACGTGCCAGAACACTTTGCCAGGAGGACTGTTCCCCACAGAGCCAGTGACCCAGGCAGAAGGGCCTGGATCCTTTCTCCGGGCTGTCAGTGACTGGCAGGAGTATATGGGCATCCAAATGACCAACTGTGTGACAGTCTCAGCCAGAAAACCTCACACTGGCTAACTGCAGACTGAATTTGCTGATAAAGTTCCTGTCCTGATGTACATGAGCCATCAGATGACCTTAAATGAATAAACTGTGTGTCTAAATGGCAACTGATGATAGCAGGTTGCTTGGACTACGTGGGGTTAAAACAGCTGGAACTTTAACTTAATTGCAAAAGTCATCAGTGGTGAATAGATAATGAAGGGACACTGAACTTCTTTTGGTGTTGAAGAACGCTGGGACCAGCCTGACTCATCAATCCCAAAGTTAAACATTCTGAGGATGTGAAGAACAAGGTTTCCTGGCAAAAACTGGCACCAGTGAGGATGTAGCAGGCAAATTACTGATAAAGGAACCAACAAGTGATAGTAGTGTAATTTATCTAAAGCTGCTGAGCTAAGGGCTGCTGACATGACACAGCTGGCACAGAAACATCTGACCAATAGTCAATAATTGTATACTATAAAATCCCACTTTTTAATGGCAGGGACTTCTAACAAACCTTTTCTAAGAGCATTCATGAGATTCTCTCATGACTGGGGATGCTCCTCAAGGCCAAGTGAAAGAGATTTTCCCACAGTTGCTGTTATGGGAGAGTAACATCCAGTGTCTACTTAATAATTATTTTACTGTCTTTAATATCATTGCTTCAATATTGCTTCAGAAAATAGTGCACTGTGCTTATAACTATAACTACCTATACTGCACAGTAAATAATTCTGATTAGGGTCTTTTATTCTAATAATTATCATAAGAATCATCAATAAAATAAATATTTAATCTTATTAATATATCTAGGTTGCCATCCTTAATACCATGGAACAAAGTTGTAAAAAAGATTCAATTGCATCTATAAAACCCTTTGACTAAGCCTGGGACTGGGTTTGGACCCAGCCACATCCATACTCCTCTCTGAGAAGGAGTTTAGAAGGACAGGGAGTCCTTTCTGCATCTTGTAACTCAACAGGAGAGCTTCTCTAATAAACTTAGTCCAAAGCTTCTTTCTGCTCACAGCTTTGATCTTGAGGAGGCAACACAAAAAACTTGCTCACGTGCCATGTGCAATTAAAGTTTTGAATAGGCATGGTGGAAATCAGTCCTCATGTCAAATGGAAAGCAGTTAAATGCATTTTCCCAGGTTTGTCATATTTGTCTTCCCAAACTTTTGCTATGACTTTGTTTGGTGTTTTTTTTTTTTTTTTTTTTCCTAAAGTGTTGCATCTTTGCACTTGTTGTTAGAGAACTGACCAAGGTCCAACAGTTATTAAATCCAATGAGGGAATTCATTTACATCCAGATCCAACTCAAACTACATCACAATGAAGTTGTTTGCTTCTGTTATATAACTGTACGTATGGGAAATAGTTGATTATTTGCAATGAAGAAGGTTTTAAATTTTGCCACTTCTCCTTGGCTTTTGTTGTGTGTTTTTTGGCACAACGACTAAGTATTCTACAATCCTTACAATCCATTCTTCAGAATTGCTTCACAAATTCAAAATCACAACTATTCAATGCATTATTTGGCATGGACTACTTTTCTTTTGCAGGCAATATACAGCAATCTATTTAGAGAGAGAAGGCCATGTTATGATGGGCCTTGCACATCACACCTTACCTCAAGTCTCTGAACAGAAATTTACAACCTTCTCCTTTGTCCTCCTTCGTGAATGTTCACAAAATAACCTTGGTATTTCCTTGCTGTTGCACATCTTGGTATTGAAGCTTACTGACGTGATTGTTTGGAGGAAGGAAAGAAATATAAAAAGCCTGCTCAGGAAGAGGCATTAGAAATGTGGACTCGGTTTGAAATAAAGTTTATCATTAGTTTCTAAGTAGGAAATTGGCAATTTGATAAATGGTTTAAATGTATAACACTTACCTCTTTATTGCCTGTATATATTACCCAAGTGTTAGCTAAACAGCCAATAGTTGGACTATAATTTTTTGTATCTTTAATGCCAGAAGTCAAACTGAGTTATGATGCCTACTGATTTCACCTTAAAACAATTGTGACTTGAAGAATTTGCTGTTTTCATACACAATAATATTTGCCTTTAATACATCCACAGTTAAGGCACAGTGGCTTGCATACTTCTTAGGGAAAGAATATTTCTCCTTTGATGAATTTGGAGGCCAGAGATGGTGGAAGAAACATGGGCAGTACCTGAAAGCACTTAAGTGGCAAAGCTGTATCGCAGTTCAAGAATTCTTGGCTTCCAAATTCTTCTTCAGGTTTGTACTAAACTGCTACTGATGAGCTTTACATGCTTTACAGTCTGCATTACATTCAGCTCCCTCCCACACCTTGAATAGTGAGGTACAGGCACACTTCCTTAAGCAGTTAAAAAGAATAGAATTAAACATCAGGGAAGAGGGACTTGTTATCATTATTGTGTTTCTGTGGGGGGAAAAGAAATGTAGATCCATAGTTTTAACTCTCTTTTTTCATTTATTATGGAATGAAATCTGATGTAAAGAGAATCTGTCCCCTTGTGTCATTCTGCCCCCATCTATAATGTACAAACTGGTAAAAGCAGGTTGGTGTACCATCAGTTAGAAAAACCAGATATATTCAGTAATCCGTGCTGCAGGCACCATCTATCTTTAGTATCTTAATGCTTTTAAGATGATGAAATACCTTCTGCATCACTATAAAAAGGCTGGGCTTCTGTTTGCTATTTCACATGGTCAGTACTTGAAGTATGGTTAATATTTAACCTTGAGCTCATGACAACTTGAATTATAGGAATTTATATGAACAGATTCCTTTAGCCCTCAGCACCCTGTCCTGTGTTTCTAGGGATGGGGCACAGGAGCTTTGCTCTGTCCAGGAAAACCTTTTACAGCACTGTAAGGGAACTGTAGGAGATCCAAAAGGCAGCTGTTTTAGGCACATGGAGGAAACAAGCGCTGTGCTCTGTGAAACAGGCCTGGGTCACCTCACATGGCTTTCGGTGAGATCATGGAGATTCCATGTGGGCATATAAGGGTAGACTTCAGGCCACAGTGTTGAGCAAACAGCTCTGATGATTTCTGCATGAACAGAACCATGATATGGAGTCTAAAGAATGCATTGAGAGAAGCCAGGCTGAGCAAATGGTCCATCGTTTACTGGAGACTTCTCTGAAAGAAGCTATTGCATGGGAAAGAGAATGACGGATGCAGTGAACTGGAGATGTAATAATGGGCATTTATGAACGCCATCAAGGTTAATTCTTTTTTATCTGCTAGGGACAGGGCTATTTATCTGCTAGGAACACAGGGCACGCAGATTCCGGAGGTTCCTCAGTGAATAAAGTTCCATCATAGGTGGCTGCTTTGTGCTGCCACTGGGCCTTTTGCTTTTCCTCTCCAACACCTTTGAGCTCAATATCCAACTGGAATGACATCATTCAAGGATCCAGCTGTCTCCCCTTTGCCACCCAGCTCAGTGATGGAGGGAATGACACAGGTTTGAGGCAAGTGGACTCCTGCAAAATCTACCATGTGCTTCAGTCTCCTCAAGAATCATGAGGATGATTAAGTGACTTTTTAAAGCCTCCTGGTGTTTTCCATTCCTCCCCTCTGGAATTCAGCAAGTTAATAACTTCAACTTGTTTCTAGCCACATACATAGAAAACACAGCAAGAGCACAGAAGCTGGTCCACATTGGACCAAAGGCTTCTCTATTGTGGGATCCTTTTTCGGCAGTCAACAAATTATCATGAGCATATGGGGTAAAATCAGTTCCTTCCTCTGCCTATGTGGAGGTGCATGCTCTGAACAGAACCCTAAGGCCGATTCAAGGCAAAAACAGAATCAGACATTGGAAAATCACGGTGACTTTTCAGAAGTTTAGCAGACCCATCTGCTTCATCCACTGCAGCCAGGAATTATTTATTCAAAATGTTCAATACAGCAAAAGTGAGACTAAATATTTTATACATATTATACATACACACACATATATATATTTGCAATTGATATTAATTTTCCACCTCTATTTAATGTTTGCTGCAAAGAACACTCTTTAAGTAAGTGTTGCCTTTCTCCTTAGATGGTAAAAACACCTGCAAATTAATTTCCCCTTATTCTTTAAATCAGCAAGTACCAGTTTGCAAAAGATGCTTCCGTCTCTCCCGTATCTTCTTTGGGAACAAGCACAGCACACAGCCTCCCTGAGACCTCCCATCTTCTGCACAGCTTCAGCTGAAGAGCACAGGGATTATTCGCAACCACCTCTTCCATCTGCATGTCATTGCACAGCTCTCAAAAGCAGGTTCTGGAAAGTTTTGAAATTTCACATGATGTGTTTGATGAGAGTGTGGAGAATGATCCTTTCTTTTGCAGCACTGCACACATCTCTGGGGTCACGCTCAGCACATAAATCCCTGGGAGGCTGCAGCTCTGGTTTCTCCATCAGGAGCCCTGATTTGCCAGGAACTCATCCAGGCTGCAGAAGGCAAGTGTCTTTTCCCCTCCACATTTGCTCCCCTCTTCTCTCATGCACTGAGTCCTGGCCAGGAAAGGACTGAGCAGAATATTGTTTTAGATAAGGGGGTCTCTATCTGTAGGCCAAGAGAGGCAAGGGCAAATTTCCTGCCTTGTTCCAGTTCCAGAGAGAAAACATCCTTTATGCTTCTCTGCCTCACAAAAAGCTCAACAGCCTCAGAGCCTTTCTGACTTTAAATTACCTTTGAACTAAACTTTGAACTGAGCTGGGATTCCTGTTAGCTTCCTTCAGCTCAGCAAGTGCTCTGTCTCATCAGGGTGAAATCTGTGTGCAAACCATGAGTCCCACTGCTACAGGAGGAGCTCTGTTCTTTGGGTTCCAGCCTGGGGCAGGTGCAGAGGAGGGCACAGAAACCACATGGTCACTCTTAAAGGAAATACTTCCACTCTTTATTACTATTTCTCTGAAAATGGGGAATGTATATCAGATGCTCAGATCACCCAGGAGTTACCTATAGATTGGTTCTGGGTAAAGAGACATAAACTGATTTCTAACTATGAGGTTTCCATCTGGAGACAGTGTTCCACAGGATTTTCAGAGTATTCCAGAGAATCCATTCATCAGCTAGATTCAGCTAGCTGAACTTGAAATTTGAGCTTTGATGTTACCTAATAGGATTCTACATTACAAGCAAGGTAAACTGTGTTTTCATTTGCAGAATGAAATCCAGACATTCTTCAGAGAGTAGTTCTGAGACTCCATTCAAAACTACTGACTTAGAATATCCACAGAATTACACCAAAGAAGGCACTGTCTCACCTATGAGAAGCTGTGGAGATGTGGGGATCATTACCAGGATTTCTCTGCCACCCTGCCTGCCCAGAGACAGCACCACACTAACGTGGTTATACCATTTCTCTTCCAGGGAGGACTTGGCTGTGCATTTCACATGCTACCAACCTGCATTCCACCCTGTACAAACGCCTCGTGCCCAGGGCCATCAGCAGCAGCACTGCACCAAGAGAAGAGAAGACACAGCTTGGTTTCCAAAGGTCACAAGGACTGCCTTGGCTCTGCAGCAAAGAAAGTACTGGAAGTATTGGCTGGGAGAAAAAACTTTCTGCTTTAAGCACTCCTGCAATTAAATCCTTCTGCAAAATACATAGTTTCTTCTAGTAAAGTGGAGACTCCAGGGGTTCTGGATTTAAATTAATTTCCAGAGCAAAAATAAATTAAAACTTTATAGCTACATTTTTTTTTTTATTTTCATGCCATCCTTCAATTATAAGGAACATTAGCAAAAGCACCAAGTATAGAGTAAGGGGTCCTTAAAGAAGCTCACAAAATCATTGCTGCAACTTTATTTCAAATAAGAGTGGGTTGGATTTTCTACTTCAGCAAATAAGAATATATTAATCTATTTAGCCCAATTGCAAGGTATTTTTATTTTTGTATTAGAAATAGCATTTTTTCTGTGTGTACTTTTCACCTAATTACCTAACAATACCTCTGTATATTTTCCACCTAAGAACAGACATTAATTAATACATAAGCACCATCAGTTTGTCAAATCAGAAACAAAGCACACCAAATATTATAATGCATCTTGCCCTTTTATTGTGTTGTATTATAGACAAAGTACAGAATAATCACTCTGTTACAGCCATAAAGTTGCACTGTCACTCTGATCCCTTTGGGAGTCAGACAACATCCACTTGTCATTCATTCCACCTTTCCATTGTAACAAGCTGTGTATATCAAAACTCAACTGTGAGCAACCATTTTTCTAAATTAAAACACAAACAAAAAAACCCCAGTTCTTGCAACAGGACATTGCAAGATTCTTTAGGCTACCAGCAGAATGAGCATGCACAATAGCAATACCAAACCACAGACATGCTGCCCCCTGAATAGGGGAGCTGTGCTGGAAAATTCACAGGTTCAGTGCTGGGACTCCATCTCCTGCAAAAAGCTGGCTCAAAAGCTGTGCATTACTTTGGTCCAAATATAAATGGGAGTAAAGAAGCCAAAGGCTGGTATTTTGCAAGGAAGCTGTGTTAATCCTATTTTCTTTGTACAATAAAATTTGGTCCATGAGGAAAACCTCTACTGCTCTATTGCCCAGTGCCACAGCGCAGTGTGATGCTACCAGAAAGGAGCTGTTGCTGTGTCACACTGCTTCTCTTGTACACAAAACAGGTCCCAAGGACCTATAAAGGGGTTTGCTGGAATAGCACAAAGGACAAAGCAGATTTCTTATTTCAAACACAGGTGCAAGGAAGCTTTTCCTTGCTGAGAACCACACTTTTCAAACAACTTTGGCAAAATATATGGCAACACACTCCTTTGTGTTACTGAGTATGAGTGCACATGAAATAATAAGTTGGCAGTGGGTCAAAGTTCCCTATAACCCTGTGTTTGATGTTGTAGACAAAATGGGAGAGAAGCAGTTTGGAAACATACAGATAGCTTCCATCCTAATTTACTGAGCAGGCTGAGAGCAAAACATCAAAACCACCAGCCACTTATGGAAAGACAGACATACTGATAAGAATTAGTAAAATGACTTTGAAAACCTTTTTGTTGATCCTGCTCCAATATTCTTGTTTGTATAAAAGTTTCTAGCCTGGACATAGATCCTCAAGCTAATACATAAGTCTCTGCTTTGGGGATGATGTTTTAAATCCAATGAAAAATCTATTATTAACAGGAGCTTTCCGCAGTGGCCGTTTTCTGTTTTCCTTCCCAAAAGAAAGGAAAAAATGCAAACAATGAGAAAGAGTTTGCTATTCTTTTTTAAAGAGTAACAAGGCATAATCTTTTTGTCTTCTACTACTACAGTTCTTAAATTGTTTTGTTCTCTCTTGTCTCACACTGCAGCAGGAATATGAATAACATCAGCACTGTAACCCACCCATACGGAGTGCAGAGTCCATGCAAGAGCTAAGGACCATTTTGGTAGAATTTCAGTATTTCCCAAAATACAGTTTACAAGAGACTCCTGGGCAGGCAGGCATTGTGTAGGCTCTCTGCCAAAGCTCTCTGTAGAGGCCAGTTTGAGTGGTTCAATCCAGCATGTGATTTGCTTAATGAAAGACACTTCTGCAGAGGATTTTGGCAAATGCAATCAGTTCAACTGCCAGGCAGTTTTCATGTGATTACAAATGTTACTGATCACATTAGATACTTAATAAATCTCTCCAAAAAGATCACAGCTACTGTGTGGCTCTGAAGAAATTAAAATTGTGAGACAGATTACTGTGTTGGCTGTGCACTGGACTATTGATACAACTGAGGAACAAATCCCTTCCTTGGACTGCCAAGCAGTCAGTGATAACTATTAATTTCTACATAATGCCAAGTCTGCTTGTTTGTAAATGTTTATCTATGCATCATGGCAAAGTAGCTTCCTTTTCATGTTATTCTTCTATAAATATATTTTTAAAAATTGACTTCATTGACTTTCACAGATCTATGTCAATTCACATAAACCAAGAGATTGGCCTGAGAGTCCAAGAACAATTTTTGGCTTGAAATAACAAAAAGAAAGGATGCTATCCTTGCATGAAACCCATAAACAAGACTTTTATACTGTTTCTTCTCTTGACATTTCAGCAGATGCAATATCACATAGAGTAATAATAAAACACAACAAAGCAAAAATAATATAACTGAGCTATACCTGTTTTGATAAAAATCCTTTTCCTTATGGGGCACAACTTGCACTCTGTATCTTCCTGTAATTTACTGAACAGCATTTTAAAAATGAGTAAATGTCCATTGGCCAAATCCCAGTGCTTATTTCAGTGTATTGCACGAAAGCAATCACACAGGCCTCTCTTTTCTGCTCTCAGGAGGAGGGTTTCTGTCTGAAAAAAACAAACAAACAAACAAAAACCCCCATGAAATCAAAGAAAAATCTATTGCTTTAAAAGAGTATATAATTGATTAGATCTAATCCCTCTGCACAGCTGTAGCCAAGGTACTCTGCTGAGTGAAAAATCATAGTTATTATTGCTGGTTTTCATCCAGAAAAAATGATGAAATGAGTACATTCAGAACTGAGATGCAGGGAGAGTATTTTTATAGTTTGAATGTTTTCATTTTCACAGTTAACTTCTAGGGAGTAGGCTGTCAGAAATATTAAAGTGTCCTTTATAAGTGCTGCGACAAATTCCACTTTCAACTGCACTGCTCTTAATTCCTTTGTGGCGATTGATGGCTTCCTGTTGATGATGCCTTCAGTCCTGTATAATTTAATTGCACCAGACAGCAAGTGCTGAAGAGCCAGTTGTGCTCCCAGTTACACTGCTGTTTCTCTAGAACAGCTCTGAGTTGAATCCAGCTGTCAGTCTAACCCTGTGTCTGAAACTCATAATCTTTCAGAGCAGACCTAGGTCTGAGTATATGGTTCTATTTCAATCTGAGTTAAATTACTGACAATTGCTTTACTATCAGTACTCGAGCAAAACCATTCCCAATATACATAATTTAAAAGTACTTGCTGTTGTATTTGGAGCTCCTTAGTGGAAAAGCATTTTCCACCTTTTTTTTTTTTTTTTCTGTATACAGGGGGAAAATGAATTTTATATCTTTAATGATATTCAAGCATTATTTATTTAATTGTGATCAAATAACTTAAATATTTTGAGAATTCTTGTCACACTTTGAAGAAACAAAGGCTGAATCTTTTGCACAGCACCATCATTTCAGAAGCCAATTTCTCATGAGACTCAAAATTGTTGGTGCAAAGAATTCACATCAGCAAGTACAATTGTGACTGAAGAGAAACTTCTTCCTGAGCATATCTTGTGGTTTTCACCCTGTGGTCTGCGGTCCCTCAAACAGTTTGCAGACTGGTTTTGAAGAGTTTCTTGAGGGGAGAAAAAAATAACTTAGTGGGCTTAAATTCACTGTGAATGAGTTTCCCATCTGCACTACAAAAACCCATTAGAGGTTGAAACCCACTTTTTAAGAAATTATTTCAAAGCTCTGTGAAACAACAAGATCTTCAGCCGGCTGGTGTTCCTCTGGCCTGATACCTCCTGACACATCAGACACAGCCAAGGGCTAATTAACAAAGGCACTTTCCAAAGGAATAGCTGGGCACTCCTGGATGTGTCCTGCTCCCCTCCTGCCTTCTTTGGGCAGCAGTACCTCTGTCCCCCAGCAATGCCCACCCTCTGTTATTCATTTCTTGTTCTCAGACTGCAAGCTTGTGCAGGACAGGCTGTTTCAGAACGGCTTTCCCTCCCCTGCCCAGCCCTGCATCCTCCTCAACTCAAACTTTTGACATCCACCTTTGCATTAAAGAGGGCTTGTTCACATTCCTTGCCTGCTTTCACTTATCAGCTTAGTGCGGTGGCAGGCGCTGTTAAACACCGCTCCCCGCTTGCACAATGAAATCTTGGATGAGTGAATGCTCCCATTGTCGGGAGCCCAGGAGAAATCATAGAATCATCTTAACATCAAACAGGCTTATTGGATTTCACAGTAATGCCAACAAGCTGTCACTGCTACCGCAAACTCTGCCTGGGCGTCGCTCAGGACTATTTACAGGCAGGAAGAGCAGTTCTGGGAGCACTCAATTACAAATTGAAAGACTGTGAAAGAGAGGTATCAATTACAAAAATTAATTGTGGCCTTGATGGCATTGGCTTAAAAAGTCCCTGATATGCAGGAGCAATCCTGCATGGGGCTTGCCCTTGTAGCAACAATTTCCAAGGCTCAGGAATTATTCAGTGAAGTTATTTGTGTGTCAAACTTGAGAAATTATAGCTGGTCAGCATGAGCTAAGCATCAGCAGTGGAGTAAGGATATGGGAGCTCTACCTTTCAGAGTATAGAAGGCTGGAGTGTGCCATTTGTTGGGCCTTGGCTGCTATATTTCACTTTAGTATCTCTGCATCACTCAATAATTTGTGTTTAACCAAAGCATCTCTGATAGAAAGCCCTTTGGAGTATCAATCCAAAGGTTCGGAAAGGTGTACAGTAACACAGCCTTTATTTACTAGTAGTATTAAGCTCAGTTGTCTAAGGATGGGTGATCTTCCAAACAACTGGTTCTGTTTGGTTTTGTGATGCACTGTTCCTCTGCCCCTTGCTCTGTAACACTGGGAGCTGTCTCACTCAGTGCCTTGGCATGTCAGGCCTGTCCAGGTCCTCACAGAAACAGAAATTCATCTTTTGGCACCGTGGGACCAGCTTCTCCCTTTACATTCTGCCTCACTTCTTCCAAGACAGCGCTGCTCTCTGGGGGGTTGCATCCTCAGTCCACTCCCCAGACAGAACAGACACCACAGACACATCTGAATATTTCTGTGGGTGGGATTAAGGAATTGTGCTACCTCCTTGCATTCAAAAAAATCTTTATCTTCCCACGTAAGGCCTGTTGACAGCACAAGAACCAGCACAGCTGCAGTTGCACCTGGTCTTGATATGTCATGGGTAGGTAGAAAACATTTCAGCTGACCCTAACCCAAACAGGTGGAACTCTGCTGTGCACCAGAAGAGCCCAACACAGCTGCTGGAGGTAAAGCCCCTCTACTGACACTTTACCACTTAAGAGTTATTTATTATTACTCCAGTGCATGGGAAACTTTTGGAATGTAACCCACGCTCAGAACTTTGTCTTAATCAGTTTGCTATTGATAGCTCAAGAAAGCCAAAGTCACTCCAGCTTTATTGTGTAGGGCCTGACATGGCTGCCCAAGGTCACAAGCAACCAAAGGCAAAACTACGTAGTTGCCTTATGTTTGAGACACATAATTGATTTATATCCCTCTGGTTGGCTTTGCTGGGCAGGATAATTTGAGCTGTGTGACTGTAGAGGAGCAAGGAGCCCTTCTCACCTGCCAGGCCCTGCTCGAAGGGAGGAGAGGTAGGACAAGGCACGTATGGAGGGGCTTTATCAGAGGAGAGAGACCTCCTGCCTCTTGCAGACTTCAGGCAGCAGCAGAACCACTGTGGTAAATCCTACCCTAGGCAGTTTGCACATATTTACACACCCACACGTGTATGAATTACTAAAATCGGGGCATTTAACACACCCTCATTTTGTTCACTGAGACGCCTGGAGACTGGCATGTGAAGTGGAAGAATCCCCCGTGTGCTGTGATAAGTACATGGAAAAAATGTGCTTCTCCCTTTTTCACCAGGTATCAATCCACGAGCAAAGGGGCTGTGTGCGCTTCCCTCTCCTCCGCCAGCCCTGCCTGACACCTTCTCCCTCTCCTGCTCATTTTGCCCCTGCCCGGTGAAGTCAGTCCACAGCTTGGAAGCAATGTCGTGAGGCAGAGAGTAAATCATCTGTCTCGTTTTCCTCTCCTTCGTACATCTTCTTTCCCTCTCCGTTTGCTGCAGGGACTGTCTGAGGTAATTCCTCAGGCTGTTATGCAAGAAGTCAGACTAGATGATCATTAATGAACCTCTGCAGACTGCGAAAAACCATCTGTGCTTGGGACAAACCTATTTGCTGGGGTGGGAGTGAGTCAGCAGAGATGTCAGGTCTGCGGTACGCAGCCAGGCCCGGCCGCTGGGAGACAAAGGCTGAGGGAGGGCAGCGCCGCTCGGGAACACGTACCCGCGTGTCGAGGCTGTTCGCCGTCTTCTTTAGATCCTGCAACGCCCTCTGCATGAACTCGAACGCGTGGCAGTCCACACAGGGCCGGCCTGCGGGGAGAGGCGAACACATCGCTGTCACAGCGGGAAATGGGAGCTTGGCAGTGCGGGGCACGGACACTCAGAGCCCTTGCCAGGAGAAACTCCATCCCACCGGGCACCCACACCTGCCCGTGGGCAAAATTAGGGCTGCCTGTATCTGTCTTTGTGCAAATGCGAGAGGATCGGCAAAAACCCACAGAGGACTCTGCGGTGTGTGCTTTTCTGAACGCGGCCCAGACTTGACTCTGCCCGCTGCTTCAGCCCCCAGCCTCTCCCCTTAAAACTGAAGTCCTTACCCCTTCCCAGAAATGGGTTAGTTCTCACCAGATACACTGAAAATAGCAGTTTGCAGTGGTTCAGGAACCAGACAGGCAGGTCTGTTTTTGCAGGAGCTCTTACAGAGCAGCTTGGCAAGGGACAGTATCAGATCTGTATTTGCTTCCTTTCACCTGCTGCTGTATTTTTTCTCTGCCAGGAATGCAAAGCATCCCACTGGCTCTGCAGCTGCTGCCAGGGTGTGTGCACAGAGGGGCAGGGCAGGGAAAAGGCAGAGAGCGGAGGAGGAGGGGACTTGACAACAACTAAAATGGCTCACTTCTGAACCTGGGCATTTCTGCTCTGCCAGGAGTCACCATGCACTGATCTCTGACTGTTTGAAGTTAATGAAGTGTGAGTTCTCAGAAGAAGAAATTGCAGACACTGGAGGAGATGCAGGGGGAATAGGGAAAGAATACATTTCACACTGATCACAGAGCCTCCGTGTTGGGGGGAGTGCTGAAATCCTTGTCCACATGCAGCCACCAAAGCAAAAGAAGATGCAGAGCTGCTGCTGAGATGCCTGGGGAGCTGTCTGGAGCCAGGGACCTGCTGAGCAGCACTGCAGCACCCATCTGTGCCTGGCACCCTGCTGCCAGCACTGCCTTCTGCATTGTACCTGAAGGAAGGGAGCAGCCAGAGTGCTTGTCACTCCTCAGAAAGCCTCTTAGGGATTTTGATCTATTCAGGAGGAGTTTCTCTCCCACTTGTCCTTCTCCATCTCCCCTTCACGCAAGTGATAGGGAGACATGGGTATCAAGCTAGGGATTTAATTCCCAAGCTGTGAGGAGATGCAAAGTCCCCACCTCTATCAGAACAGCACTGCTCACTAAGACTCTGCCTCTCCAGGCATGGGAGTAGTGACAGGATGGCTTTAAGCACACTCTAAAGACACTTAACCCCCCTCCCGCTTTCAGTATTTCAGTAATTTAATTGTTTCCACTTCAGATCATGAAACACAGCCCTTAGAAAGAACCTTCATGCTCAGAGTGCTGTCAGCAAATCCATCATTTGCTCAGTGTCATGCCCTGCTCCCCCTCCTTGCTCTGGTCTGCTCAGAAACACCTTGCCCTGGCTCCACCTCGGGGAGGTGCTGCATGCCCTGAAGTGCTGACAAGCACCAAAGTGTTCTCAAAATCAGAACATGAAGGAGGAAAAAAAAAAAAAAAAATCAGGTGATAAATTATTGTGTCCTGCTTCTGCAGTAGGGAGAAAGCACTTCTGAGGAGAGCCATGAATTCCACAATCTGTCACTGCTTGTCATGCAGGAAGTCTTCCCAGCCCTTTGTGAAAGCTGTGATGGGATGGTTGTGTGGGATCATTCACTGGTATTCATGACAGCCAAGTGCTCCTCTGTGGACAGGGAGGCACTAGTGGAATGGCTCAACCTTGCCAAGTGGTTATTTCAGTTCTGCCAGCCCTGGGAGAGCAGCTACCCTGGTATTAAAGCATCTTCTGCAGGAGAAGGGTGGTGGCACAGAGGACACCTGCCTGTGCAGATCTGGGTGTCTTGATTCAGCACCTGCAAAGCTCCTAACCCAGCACTGCCCTCCAAAGTCAGAGTGCACATGCAGCTAGATTCAGCACATAACAGGATATTTTATGTGGTGGAGGGTCCTTCTCCAGGCACTGCAGTCTCTGGGTCAGGTCAGCATCCCTGCCTGCTGGCAGCCAGTAGCCAATGGCAGATATTCAAGGAAAATATAAGAATAAGTGTCTAGCAATGTTCTTCTAGCCTATCAGTAGGCTGGAGGATATCCTGCTTCTGGCTGGTGTTTCTATATCTGATAAGTCCTCCATGAATTTTTCTCACATTAATTTGCACTTTTGCTTCCTGAATCCATGTAAACTTTTGTCATCTGCAACATCCTGTGGCAATGAGTTCCACAGCTCAGCTATTCACTGAGTGAACAAAATACCATTCCGGTCTGCTCTGAAGTTGACATCTGTTGCTTTCATTTCCTGCCTCGAATTTTTGCAATGGAAGAGACTGTAATTAAATAATCACCAACTTTGACCCACTTCTGACTTTGATGTTCTCCACCACCCTCTGCCTTGGTCTGCTTTCCAGAATGAGGAGTTGAGCTGCTAAGCTAGCCTGTCTAGGTGGAGTTGATCTCTCTTCATGCCCACAATATTTTCAGCAAAGTGCCCATGGACATTCCCCCAACAGAAATATGTCTAAGCATCTATATTGCCAAACAAATATAAATATGTGCTGTTGCCAGTAGGAGCAATCCCACCGTCCTTGGCCATGGCATCTCACACTGGAATGACAATGCAGCTCCTCCATCAGCCGGATCACCGATCTTTTTCCCCACAGCAGATCCTGAATGCACAAGTTCTGGGGCCAGGACAAGAAATAGTGCAAGGAGAGGAGGCTGGGTTATGGAGAGGAAAAGGGCAGAGGCAGCACAGGCTTACATCAGCTTAAAGCAGTCACAAAACCAATTCTTAAGTCACATCATAGCAAAATGTAGCAGAGTGCTATTAATTCCTTGCTGACAGCTAGAAACAGACCATCATTCATAGGGAGACTTAACAGGTCTGTGGATTAACATAATGAGAACTACCAAAAATCAGCTATAACTCTTTAAATGGGTCCTGTCAGCACAAAGACTGTATGTCTCTGTGTGTTTTAGGAGAAGTAGAGGAAGAGAAAAAATATGTTTCTTGGCTTCTTCTTGGTAAAGAACTGGAACCAAAAGCACTGTGTTAAGTCTGATTTACCTTCCCTTGCATACACTTGGTGTTTATCTTTGTATTTCACGCACCTTGGCTAATGAAAACAGACTGACCAGCTTCTGGTCTTCAGATTCCATATTTTAGCTTTCACAGTGGGTGATGTGGGCTATAAATGCAATGGGGGATTGGGGAAATAACATTTTTTTCTAGTGGATTGCAGAGAATTTTAAGGAAAATGATCTGTGAGTATTAGTAGCACTACTTCAAACTTGAACAGTCTTTTGCATATGCTAAGTGTTGTGAATAAAGTATAAGGACACAATAATTACTAATTAGGATTATGCATAAAAGCATATGTGACTGGCAGAGAGCAGGAGATGGTGCCCTGAGCCAGACCTCAGTGCTGCACACAGGACAGGATCTCTCGGCAGTCCTGAATGATCTGTGACTCACTCTCATGCTCCTCTCCTGTGACTCCTGCACCTCCCACACTTGTACGGAGCATTGCTGCCCTGTCCTGCTCATGATGCTGCAGGAGGGACACATTCCTCCCAGCAGGTGGGAGAGAGACACTGTGTGGTCCCGGTGGGAATGTTCCTGCTAAGGGAGTGCTGCCAGTGGGAACAGAGAAAAGCATCGAGCACCACACTGCTCTGTTCTGCAGAAGGACACTAAATATGGTCCGTGTCCATCCTATACCCCTGTTAAGAAGGTGCACTACAGACCCCTTTCCCCTCTGGGTGATCCAGGGTCCCACAGCCAGCAGTTTGCCTGGGCTGACAGTAAGGACTTAAGTGCCAGCAATAGGGAAAAATGGGTGCTCGTGCTGCAGAGGCAGTGCCCCCTAAATGGGTCAGTGCCCCGGGGATCAGCTCCTTGATGAGGCATAGCCAGTAGAGCATCAAGGAGGAAAAGATCCAGAAGTGTCTGTACTAGATCACATCAAAGTTAGTGCCTGACCCACTGCCCAATCCTGTCCACATTCCAGTCTTTTGAGGAATATTGAAAGTCTGGGAGCATTCCCAAGCCTCGAGAGCATGGGATAGCTCCACTCTGGACCAGTCAGCTCTGTCTTGCAGATAGACAGCTGGCCTCCTATCTTGGACACAAGTGTGCCAGGGTCCATCCTAGAAGGGTTACTGGTACAGTCATGTCCCCATGTCAGAGTGCATTCCTGGGCATTGTTATAGATGAGACCCTCATGGGTAGCACACAGGGCCTTGGAAGAGCATGAGAACAGGGCAAGTCTGGAGGGATGCATTCCCAAAGACCCTTCCAGGTCTCAGGAATATGCTAAGGCAGTTCCTGAGCGAGAAGAAATGTCATTGTATCTAGCAACCCTTTCCAGTTTTTTTTTTCCCCCTTGAATTTAACCAATCAGTTCTGCAATCTCACACAAATATTCAGCATCCACACTGTCCTAAGGGAAGAGTTTCACAGGTTATCCATCAGGAAGAGCCCTAACAGGCAAAGGAAACTGTCCAGAGCACCTGGCAGCTATATGCAGCACTCTCGCAACAAGTGGCTGACAAGGAGCATCAGGAGTTCCTCGTGGCTTTAAAACTCTGTCCCTACAGCAGCCCAAAACAATTTACAATTCACAATCAGCTGACAGCCTTGCTCCTGGCCTGGTCTCAGACAGAAATGGCATTATGCTTTTGTAGCAATGCTCACAGCCTCTGTTCCTTGGGATGGGGCAGTGTGTCTCTAGTGTGTCTCTACAGGAACACTGCCACAGAAACACTCTGACCTGCCCTCCATTCCACACTCTTATGTTCAGGAGTAAGAGCAGACAAGGAATCTTCCTCAAAGGCTCTTCAAGGGACTCCAAAGCCTGGTTAGAGGATGGTAATCAGATGGTAAAAAGACTCCTTGATACTGTAAGAAGGGTGGGACAGACTTTTTTGCAGGGCCTGTGATATGTCAAGGGGTAGTGATTTTGAAATAAAAGAGGGTCAATTTAAATTAGTTAAGGAAGAAGTTTTTTACTGTGAAAGTGGTGAGGCACTGGCATAGGTTGCCCAGAGAGGTGATAGATGCCCCATCCCAGGAAATGTTCAAGGTCAGGTTGAACTCTGAGCAACCTGATCAAGTTGAAGATGTTTGTGCCCATGGCAGGGGGTTGGACTAGATGAGCTCTAAAGGGCCATTCCCACCTTTCTATGGTTTTATAACTCCGTGAGACATGGGTCAGAAACCTTGGTCAATAGTTTTTGTTTTACAGTTCAATTGGGAGTTTTGAGTACACAAGTAGAACAAGAAACCACTGTACACATATTCTCAAATGTGTTGACTTGCCTGTGCCAACACTGACACACAGAGGGTACATGCAATTAATTTTCCAAGCCTGATTTTCTCTTTGAGGAGATAAAATGGACTACTCATCACAAAACTTGTTAGAATTAATGAATTCCTAGGAAACAGGCACATAAAATAGCAGTGAGGTCTGGTTTAGAACAGACCAAAACTTAGCCCTAATTAAAAAAAAAAAGGAAATTCAACATCTAAGTTCCATCTAATAGAATTAATTGAGAATAAAACACAGTGATAAAAATCAGACCTTGCATTAAATATTTTGATAGTCATATAAAAAGAGAGCTGTGATACAATGTAAGCATGACTAAGAACTAGAGATTTGTTTTTATGCAATTATCTTTCTTTAAACAACATGTCCCAGAGGATATTTTGTGTTTCTAATGAGTGGCCACTTCCAACTCGCTGTCACCAAAACACCCTGAGAACATTGACTCCATCCCCTAATAACTTTGAACTATTGCCTCATTTTGGAGCTGAGAAAGTTTGCAGACTTACTCAAAGTGACAGAAGAAGCTCACATGATACAAATTCAAAAGCTCCCAGCTGCATGGTGTGCTCAAGCCAGTTTGTTGTATTTATTTATTTTTTAGGTTTTCAGGATTTCAGAAATTTATATTTGTTTTACAAATGCATTGTTTGGGTAAACATCTCTGGTGTTGATTTGTAGTAGCTACAAGAAAGTTGAACTTGACCTATTTTTCCAACCAAATATTAAAATAAGCAAAGAGAAATGCCCCAGCAGAAATATACACTAATTTTCTTCTAACACTGCACAGACTAGTAAGGACATCAGATGTATTGGGGCAAATCTGCGTATATCAATTAAAATTATCTAATGAAATCAAACTCTCAAGAAGCAGATCTAATAGACCTACAAACAAAGAGCTTGAGTACAAGTTCAAATGAAAATTAAGAATATATAGTTAGCATTTTTTTCCTTAATAACCACTAATCTTCGATTACTTGCTGTTTCTACGACTGTTGTTTCCATGTGCTCTGCTGACACGGCACCAACTCATCCATCAGGCAACACAAAGTTCCCGTGGAGCTGAGTGCCCACGGGGCTGCAGTGGGCACAGTGCAGGAGGGCAGGACAGGGTGCAGCAGGTACCTATTTGGGCTGCAGTGGGCACAGTGCAGGAGGGCAGGACAGGGTGCAGCAGGTACCTACGGGGGCTGCAGTGGGCACAGTGCAGGAGGGCAGGTAGGACAGGGTGCAGCAGGTACCTACTGGGGCTGCAGTGGGCACAGTGCAGGAGGGCAGGACAGGGTGCAGCAGGTACCTACGGGGGCTGCAGTGGGCACAGTGCAGGAGGGCAGGACAGGGTGCAGCAGGTACCTACGGGGGCTGCAGTGGGCACAGTGCAGGAGGGCAGGACAGGGTGCAGCAGGTACCTACTGGGGCTGCAGTGGGCACAGTGCAGGAGGGCAGGACAGGGTGCAGCAGGTACCTACTGGGGCTGCAGTGGGCACAGTGCAGGAAGGCAGGACAGGGTGCAGCAGGTACCTACTGGGGCTGCAGTGGGCACAGTGCAGGAGGGCAGGACAGGGTGCAGCAAGTACCTACTGGGGCTGCAGTGGGCACAGTGCAGGAGGGCAGGACAGGGTGCAGCAGGTACCTACTGGGGCTGCAGTGGGCACAGTGCAGGAGGGCAGGACAGGGTGCAGCAGGTACCTACTGGGGCTGCAGTGGGCACAATGCAGGAGGGCAGGTAGGACAGGGTGCAGCAGGTACCTACTTTCTGCAGGAATGACATTCCCGGAGTCCTGGCCAGCCCCCACGAGCCTCACGCTGAGCACCGAGAGCAGCAGGATCCCCACACGCATCTCACTCCAGACAGATGCCAGCGCCATCACTCTCATCAATAATTCAAGCTGTCTTCCTGCCTGGAATGAGAAGCAGTGAAAAATCAGCAGCTTGGTCCCTGCACGCTCCTCACAAAGAAGGGGACGAGACACGATAAGCACAGACCCCGTGCGCACACAGCCCCACGCACACCCCACTGCCGTGACTCGCCGGGGGCTCCAGGGGCACCCCAAGGACCAGTTTGCCCGGTACCTGATCCTTGTCCTCACCTAGGTGCCAGACCCTTGGAGCAGCTGTAGTGAGCAGGCAAGGCTATAGCTGCCACTCTGAGCATGCGTCCCTTCTGCATCCCCCTTCCCTGATCAGGGTCATTGCCATGGAGATTTGCTATAGCAACACTGAAAAATTGGAGCTGCTGAGCGGAGGAAAAGATTTAAAGGGACCACAATGTGATGGATGGTCACTGCTCTACTCCTCCTCTGCTCCCAAAGGCCATGTCCTCTCCTTGGCAGACACTGGCTGCCACATAAGAGAGGCTTGGGCAATTTTTATGTTTGTTGCCGTAATTCCCAAAGGGACTGAGCTGAAATACACAGCTCCCATCCCTTGCTTTAACTGTAACTCACTAAAAGTGAGATTTCATTCTGCAAGGTATCAAATGAGAGGGAAACCCAGCAGTTTGCTTGGATAAATGAAGTTGCAGGCCTGTACTTTGGGGAAGAATCTATTATGGTCTTTGTTTAACTACACTGAAAATGAGGCCTTGAGGACAACAGCACCCCTGGCACCATGTGGACTAATCATGAAAACAGGTCCTGCACAGCATCTCATTATGGTAACCATGATAAGAGCCCAGCCAAAACCTACAGACTTCATAAGTATAAGGATGGTCTTTTCAAGTTCAAATTTTGATCTGGGATCAGCCCCTCTGCTAATGGGTTGTGTCCTGACAAAGCTAAAGCAAGAAGCTTCCTGGTCAGGGAATCTGTGTAAGCACCTGGCTGAAGCCAAGCATTCAGACAGGGGAGGTGATATCCTTCGGAAAAGAGAGTGAGATGCTCTAACACCTACCTGCTTGCCCCAGAGCAAGGTTAAAGGCTCATTTTGCAACGTAACTGTTCAACTCCTGGCTTTATTGTTCTCTCACAGAGGGACACTCCATCTCCTCTCACCAAGGAGAGGCTCCAGCCCTCCTGGTCCGTACAGAATAACCACCCTGCCAGGCTGTGGAGGTATCAGTCTTCCCAGACACAGACATAGCTTATCCTTGGCTTTCTTCAGCCCTATAGACTCCCACCAGCACTGCACTTCTATTTCACTTGTTCCTGTGGCTTCTTCAGAATTACCTCTTACAGCCCTCCCTTCAATGCTTGTGCTTTGGATCAGGTTAGTTTGAAAGTCCTTTCACAGGACTTTCTGGCAAAGTGGACATGCCCCTCTTGCAAGAGAGGATTTTGCAGGGGGCAGCCCAGAGCCATTCCTATGAGAATGACAAAATGTTTAGCCCACAGTGCAACTGAAACTCAAATTCTCTTGTGTGGATGGTCCAGCTGAAGGTCTTAGACACTGGGATCTTCATGAGGTGAGCCTGGGCACACACATGCACCAAAATGTCTCCACTGGCTTTACGAGATGCTGAGACTCCTAATGCAAGCCATGGTGCTGGATGCCTGAAGTGAGGTTGTGTGAGGTGGACCAGTTTTACATTGTCTGTCTCATCACAGGCCTGTTGAAGGAGCAGCTCCATAACAGCCAGGATATAAACAAACTACCTATGGCTGGACTGTACTCATCTAGAGCTGGTGACACAGTCTGGCCCTGATCTTCAGTTTTAAATAACATCAAATGGAAATCCTGGCACAAAATCCAAAATTCCCACACTTCCATTCACCCTGGCATATGAGTTTCTTACCTGTATCCCCATTATGGTCCCATAGCTATAACTTACATTTCAAACATGAGTCTCAAGAAAGGGACAGGAAGGAATTACCTACAGGTGCAATAACCTTTGATAAGGTAGAAAGCACTGTTCATTTTAATATTTTTTCAAGGTATCAAAAGTCCTAAAATTTCTTTTCTAAAATTCTAACTATTGTGATATCTGTAGTAGGGCATTCTGTATCCACCACCTAAAGGGATATAAGGTGTTATTTCAGTGCTACTTATACTACTAAGCTTAAAATAATGTCATTTTTGTTGTTGTTGGGTTTTTGGTTTTTTTTTTTTTTTCCAGAGCCAACATAAAACAACCAGATGTCACACTTACAGTCTGGCCAGTTTTTGTGTCAAATTCCAGGGTCTTTAAGAAACATGAAAAAAGTTTCCAACTCCTGCTAACATAACCATGTGGTCCAAGATGTGATTCTTAATTCACAGAGAACAGGAGCCAGTCTGAATGGAAAGCTTCCAGAAATCTGTGCTATTTTCTCACCTCCAACAAAGCTGAAGAGGAGAGACACATGAAAACATTTGCATGGCTTGCTTAGCTATTACATTCACTGTTGGCTATCACCATAACTAAGGGGTTCCAGTACTAAATTTGAGAAAATTCCAAGAGATTTACAGAAGTCCATTTAGTGTCTGAAGAATATCATAGTGCATCCCAGAAGGCTGTCAGAAATATTTTTACTTAATTTTCTTTTTCTACAGAGAATACATACCTAATAATTGTTTGCTAAAAGAGAAAAAAGTTTCCTCCAAAGCAATCAGAATGACCAAGCATTTAAAGGGAAGATGATTAGTGAGGATAGACATCTGGTAGCTTCCTTGGAAAATTTCTTGTGGATTCCTAAGTGCTGCAGGTATTGAAAGCTACATTTTTGAAGTGGCGAAAGAAAATTTACATATCCAGTTAAAGTAGCTTACATTAAAGGCATGAGTTGAATATTTGTGCATAAAAGAAAGATGCAGGCAAAGTTCTGGGTTCAGAACTAAATCCATTATTACAGTCATGGGCACACATGGGCCTAATACGAAGTGTTATGTCATTGTCTACTGACATGGCCATCAGGCCTTTGTTGGGCTCAAACAGAAGAAAAAACCACAGGCACAGAAGAATCTGTGTCTGGTCACTACTACCTAAACAACAGGATGGCAGGAGAATAACCCCAGGCATAACCAGAGAGAGGCCAAGATGCTAAACCAGATACAGGCAGTATGAGACATGAAGAACAGCAAGAAAGCATCCTTTAAATACAAGGGGAGTAAAATAATGAAGATAAAACCCAAGGGAAGAGTTTATTCTCGGGTCAGCAAAAGGGGAAAGTTAATCAAGTTGATGCCTTGAAAAGTGATGCAGAACTAAGCATCTCTTTTACCTACCAATGAAAAAAAGGCAGCTAGTGAGCAGAAGGTTCACACAAATAACACCAGTGAACATATTTTAGGTAAAAACATTTAGCAGAAATTTATTTTGGTTACTGATGCTTGTAGGTTTGTGATAGGTCCATTTTCAATGTTTTGATCTGCCTGGAGCTCTCTTTTTACTCAGAGCTACCACTAGACCTACCAAAGGAGACTGAAAGGAGAACCTAGAACAACTACCTTCAGCAATTACTGCAGAGAGGACAGGGAAGATGTGACTTCTGCCAGTCTTGGAAAAGGGTAAGTGCAGTGGCTGTGTTTAAAATGAGGCAGAGAACTGGAAAACAACACACAAGCCAATTTACCACCCATCCCTGAGAATGTTTCTGAAGCAATAATCCCACCAGCATTTTGAAAGCGTTTGAAATACAAGAACTGGAATTGCAAATAAGATCTATTTGTCAAGAATCAAGTCAAACTAGTTTGGTATCCTTCTGTGACAGGGTAACAAGCCTTGTAGATAAGGAAAGCCAAATTTAATCAATTTCAGGGCAATCTCTACTGTTGTGTCACACAGTGTTGTCAGAAGCAAACTAAGGAAACCTCTCTGAGGCCAGCAAAACTGGCTGGGTCACTGCTGAGAATTAGCAGTGGGTCACTGTCCCCATGGGAAGATGCATCACATCAGGACAGCAAAGTGCAGGAGTTATTCAACATTTCATCAGACAATTGGATAATGCATAAGCAAAATGATTGTTTAAGATGTAACATCAGCCTGGAGGTTATTTGCAGTGCTGGGGGAAAGGACTAGAATTCTAAATCAGGCAGACAAACTAGAAAAAAGGGTCCAAAAACCAAATAAAATTTTATAAAAATGAGAACAAGGTGCTAAATTCTTCAGGATTAATCAACAGCTTGTATTTGGAATGGGGAACAGCCCATTAAGCTGCTCTTCTATGGTGAAGCTAGGTAGTCACAAACTGAAATTGGTTTATAATATTTATAATACTCAACAATACAATTATACTGGGACATACAAAAAAGAAGTGCAAGAGCTTAGGCTGCCTTCAGCACAAGGCCTAAGCTGCAGTGCTGTCTGGTTTGGTCACTGCAGTACTAGGAACTATCAGAGACACCAACAGCACCACAAAAAACAACAGGTTTAAGTAGCATCCAGAAGGCACAACCAAAGCCCCTGGAAAGCTTTGTAATAATGGGATGGATTCCCTGCAGAAGACAGGGGAATATTTAAGCCTGCGGATATAAATCAGGTATCATTTGGGAATGGTGTTGGGATAGTGGCCCTGCATAAAGACAAGGGAAGAACTGAACGATTTCTTGTATGATACCTTTCCCTTCCTGTCTCTCCTAGTTCTGTGATTAAGAATAATTTTGTTCCCCAGGCAGTCACTCCAGCTCTCTCTGTTGTAATTCCAGCACAAACACTGATACCCCTGGGAGAAATCCATTGCCCTTGTGCAGCATCTGAAATTCAGACTAATTATTTCTCCTCCCTCAGTTATCAGGGCAAAAGAAATGTTTTCTCTGGTTTAAGCAAGTATGATGTCAGAACATTCCACTTCTGGGCTGAGTCACTGATAAGGCAATTCAGAGACATTTGGCTTCAGGGTAGTTGGTAGGGCACACAGTTTCTCAATTTGCCTTTAAACAAGTAAACAGTCTCGCCAATGAATTGAGAGGTGAGAGGCTGGTGCGCTGTGTCATTATTGAGATGGCCACAGCACTCAAAAGTGCTCCCTTAAAAACTTCCGAGGGCTCCAAGCATCAGTACCTTATTATCTAAAAGTCTTTCATACCTTTTCTCTGTTGCAATCCCGTGAGTAGCTCCACACAGCTCTGGCTCTTTCTCTCCTTCTTCTACCTTCCTTCTGTATTTCCAGCTCACTCCTTCCTGTCTCTAGCACACAACCAAATCCTGTCTGTCCCTCACACCACCTCCTGTCCCTTCCTCCTCACACAACCAGCAAACTCCAACCAACTCTCTTCCACTTCATTCACTCTTTTATCACACCCATAGTTGGGAGGGCAAGGCTGTTCCCACTCTTTGATAATTAACACAGCTGCAATGTATGGGGGCCAAGAGTGCCTTTAGCACTATCTCTGTCTTCCCACAGCACTGTTTGACATTTTAGCCCATAAACAGAATAAATTGTATTGTCTTTTTTTCTGACAGCCACCTCAGACCTGAGAAGGACTGAAAACAAAATCACCTTGTACTTAACCTTGTCCCTCATGCTATGAGATAACGATTCACCTTTGCTTGATGGCTCAGGATTTTCTTTAAACACTAAATCAGAGGTTTGGCAAGGGGAAAAATCTCCCCCGTGAAATGACCAGTTTGTTCTTCATCATTGCTTGACGAGTTCCCTATTTTAGAGCTTCCTGGAAAATCCTTCAAGAGTCTGACCACAAGCTGAACCTTGGTCAGACTATGAGGCTTCAAGACAACGAAGCTGTCCCAACAAAGTCCACACGACACTGCAAAACAGGAGTGTGGCTGCAAACATGGAGAATGTTAGAAATTTAGCACTAAGATCCTTTGGTGTAGGAACAACTCAGCTCCAAGAGGCCTCTTTCACCAGAGTGTAAGGTGTGGGAAAGCACCTGGGCTTGATCAGTTCTCCAAAAATCAACCAAAGCCAAGTGTGACAAACATCTTCAAACACTCTCAAAAGCTTAGGATGCTTTCAGCTATGCAGGAGGGGCTGTGTCAAGCTGTTGTGCAATAAAGGTCAGTCCAGACTTTTGGTTCCAAGAAAAAGTAAGAACGGCTGGCAAAGTACCAGTTTTCATAGTTTATTTACGAGGGTTGCGCTGGACTGCTGGAAATGCAGCAGGCATCACTGTGCTGGACATAGGGTCAATTTACAGCACAGGCAAGGGTTGTGTGCTGTTTGTGTGCTCTGAATGCCACTGGGGACAAAGCTGAGCTATTTGCCTTGCTACTGCCAATCTTATCCCTGTCTAGGAAGACATAGGAATGTCATTATTTACTTGCTTGACCTGTGTGTAAAAATCCTTTCTTGAACTTATGTGTTTGGGAAGAAACCAAATAGATAGATATTTGATATATGGTAGATATTTTAAGTGCTGGGATTGGGCAGGTTATTCCATGGCTACCAAAACCTGAGTGACTAAAGACACAGGCAGTTCTCTGCACAGCCTGTCTGTGCTTACAGAAAGGGCAGCTGGGGAGATCTCATCCTAGTTTAGGAAAGCTGTTGACTTCCAGGACGTGGTTCAACCTTCCATGTGTAAAATTGTATATAAAACAAATGTGCAACATACCAGCTGTCAAAAGGCATTTAAACACTGTTCAGGTCCTGCTTCAGCTCGAGCCTGAATTGTGCGTTAGTTAAATTTAGCGCTGTTGGCTGGAACCAGACACGGTTCACGGGCTGGATGCTGTGTTACAGTGTATATATAGTCCAGGATAAATGCAAGAGCTGCTTAGGCAAGAAGCCTTGTGTAACAAATCTAGTGCATGCATGAAGTTCTGCTCTTTAACTGAAGGAAAAAAATAGCCCACAATGCCCAGAACTTTAAGGGACAAGTTTTAGCACTGCAGGTGGCCTCCATGAAAGCTTGGACTTTAAGCACTCACAAACATTGGTAACCTTGGGTTTTGTCCTGAAGTTTGTGTCTCTCCCCAGAACCCATATTAAACTGAAAAGTTGCCAGGTGAAACTGCATGGTCATCTTTATAGGTTGCAGTCAAAAGATTAAGAGATACAACCTCACTAAACCTGTGGACTTTAAAGCCAGTTGGGATTTCTGCAAAGGAAGATGCTAAGTTTCATCTGGTTCAGTGCAAGAGCCACAGAAAACAACAGATTTTTGTCAGCATTGCCTAAATTAACTTAACAAAAGTTAGTGCAGATTTAGTATTAAAATATACTTTCTGTTAGCAGATCTGTCCATTAATTTGAACAGGATGGAACTCTCATAAAGAAAAGCTCCTACGCTTTCTATTTTGTAGAAAACTCCCTTAGATGAATATCCTTATACACATCAAAATGTCATGTTATAAACATTTCTAGCACTTAAAGCTAAATAGTAGCTGTGTTTTTCTCTTTCTCTAACAATTCCCAGTGATAGGACTCCTTCATTTTTCTTTCTGTGTTGTCTGCTTTTTCTGCCTGTGTTGCTGTTGCATAGCCAAATACTTTATGGTCTTTAGGAATAAAATAAAATAATTGGGAAAAAAAATAAAGATTCAAAGGAAAACATCAGTTCTTAGAAAACATCTAACGGATGTAGGTTTGGGCTGAGGCTACCATTCTGTTTGCCTGAGCATGAGCATTAAGTGCAGCTATAAATGCATAAATGGAGGAGATGTGGAGATCCCTCCACATCTAAACAAGAAATTGAACATTGTTCTCCCTTGAAATCTGCATCCTGCTTACTCTGTGGAAGGGTCTAACTTGCATCACCAGTCAGCACCCTTTCCAGAGCGCTGGAAATGTGCTGATTTGGACTCTCAAAGAAAAGTGAAGATTTGAAGAATAATGGGAGGGTTGCCAGTCCTGCCCCATTTTCATACTCACTTGACAAAGAGAACAATCTATGGTTTTGTCACTTAAATTGCACTTAAAAGTGCAGCGTCACTTACTTTGATTAAAACAGCAAAAGGTGCTCAAGGCTAATGAAGACAAGCTGATGTGTTAGCAAGTTTTCAGAAAGTTCATGGTTCAGAGCAGGAATCAAATGATGACAGCCCTGGTGGTGAAGAAGGAAAAGTGTAGGCAGATCAATGTAAAAATAGAATAGCTGCAGATATTTGCATTTCTTTTCTCATGGCATCCATGCCTGGAACTCTTCCTATGCTTTAAGTCACTTTTTAAACTTCTGATGTTTAGAGGTCTTGAAAATATAATCACTGCCACTTCCCAACTCTACAAAGTCACAGCTGGAGCAGCAAGATGGAGTTGGAAGGTTAAGGAATATCTACATGGAGATCAAACTGCAAACCCATGTAAATGAATAGTATGCTTGAAAGTGGAGCAACAAGCCAAAATATTTTACATTGTGATTTTTATTTAATAAGTTGACAATACCTAAAGGTGTGATGGCCACCTGACAGTGCAATTGACAGAATTTCTCTGCCCCAGAGATCTTTCAATGCAATCACAAAGTGAGAGGCACCTCATAATGTAGAACAGGGAATAAAACAGGACAAGGTGGACAGCGAGAAGGATGCATGAGTCTTCTTATGACCCCATTATATTTGTGTGTAACAACAGTTTGGATTTAACAGGAACCTTTGGATTTTGAGGAGGAAAAAATGCACATCTTGAAGGAGGCACAGCAGCAGATTTCCAACACCTGGAACACACAGTGGGTCAAGAGCACCATCCTCATATTTGCTGTGGCCCTGCCTCCAGCAGGTTTTGTTCAGTACATGCCACTGCTTGTTCGCAAAGGGACAGTAAAAAGCATTCTCTAGTCACTTTTATTTTCATAAACTCCTGGCATCCTCTTCAGCCATCTCTTGACTAGACTGTAGGTTCCCAATCTACACATTGCTTCTGTTTATCCTAGCTCATTTGTCAGCATTTTATATGGTTCTGTTGTATTCTTGTTCTTTATGGAAATGGTCTTGAGTCCTGTCACTCTGTCATACTAAACCTGATTTTACATATTCAAAATCTTCAAAAGTTTCTTTTCACTTGCCCAGAACAGATATTCTAGTTGCTGGGTGTAATTCCCACACCTCCCTGCCAATCCTTTTTCAGAACTGGTGGTATATTAGCTGCTCTCCTGTCACTTGGATGGTTTTGAACAATAATTAATACAGAGCAGTAATTGAATTAAAAGATAATAGATAAGGTGGACTTTAAAAGAGCATGCAAAAATATCCACTAGGAAAATCCTGCTTGTACTGGAGCTACTGCAGACTGAAAGGAATATTGAATTTTTCAGATTCTGAGGAAGAGAATGAGCAAATCCCCCTCCTGGCTGCTTTCTCTTAGTTCAACAGCCCAATTCTGTCCCATGTTTCACTTCCCCAGTTCCAAAAGTAAATCATAAAGCAGAGGTACAGCAAAATGACTGAAAGAATTCCAAATGGTCAGATTTTCTTTTGTTCAAGCCAGTGTCTGTGCAATCACCAAGGGAAAAAATTAATGAAGATCTATAGGTGCTTCCATCTGGCAAATATGGCTGGATTCCTGTCCACCCCTGCAACGAGCCAGCAAGATTACATGAGCCTGGGCGACAGTCCACAGAATAATTCAGCTTCATGAGCAGACCTTTCATCTGAAAAGGAGCTGTTCTGGGACTTCCTCCAAGTTCTGTAATAGGAATGTTCATTTTTAGGTAAAAAGAGGTCCCTCCACATAATGTCTTCCCTGGACAGGTGAATTCCTCTTCCCTGGGAATGAGATGCTGACATTGCTCACTCCATGGTAAATTGATGTCGCTCATTGCTCTGGCAGCGCTGTCACCTGGACTAAAGAGGCTGCTGACCTGAGGAGAATCAGCCCCATCACCCACACCTGCAGTGACTGAGGTGTCACCAGACTGAGGGGCCTGGAGTGCACTGAGAAATCCCTGGGACTAGAGGAAGGGCAGTGCCAGAATGGAAGGGGGAATGGAGGTTGAAATGGAAAGGAGAGAGAAGACAGGTTCAGAGCAAAGCAGGGGAACAAAGCCAAGCCAGAACAATGGGGACAAGCCAAGTGCAGCAAAAGCCAAGGAGCTCTGAGAAGGCATTGTACTGCAGCCAGGACCAGCTGCAGCCCTCCAAAGGAGGCTTTGCTCCCAGAAATCCTGAGAGTGCTCTGCCATGGATAAGGACTGCTGCCCCTTGCCAGTCTCTTGGACGGGAGCTGCAGCTGAGGCTTGCACTGACTTTGCCAAGCAGCCCGAAATGAGCATTGCCAGTGCTCCCATACTGTGTGAATGGACTTAGTGAAAAACACACAGCACAGCTGCTCCTTGAGGGAATTTGGAAAGATAACATCAGAGTCTTCTCTCCCATTCACACTGGGCTTCTCTGCTGGCCTGTGTTCTGGTCACACACACACACAAGGGCATGCTGCACTTCTCAGTGTACAGGGGTTGGTTTTCCCAGCTCTGGACAGGTTTGGGTTGCCACTCAGGCACCCTCTGGTGTACCCCTGCTCCCCAGCTGTTGTTACCATACCTACAGCTGCAGTGGCAGAGCAGGAGTTGTGTTTCCAGCAAAGTCACACCAATTTATTTACAGAAGCAATGCCACAGGCAGGAATTTTCTTCCAAATTCGGCTGAAGAGTTTTTTACCTTCAGATGTCCCATCCACTTCCCAAGCCAGGTCTCAATGCTGGAATCATTCGAGACAGCTGTAAATCACATCAGACAAATTCCAAGCACCTACTCACAGTGCTCAGCCTATTTCAGACATGTGAGTGGACACAGTTTCTTACAATAAAGGGGTAGATGTGAGGATGAAACAATCTCAGCTTTCAGGTACAAAGGTCTTTCTTCGTGCCTGAAACAAAAGGAGCAGTTTTCAAAGGCAACTATGAGGGAAAACCAAAACATTTGGAGGATGGACCAAATACATGTGACCTAATCACTGTGTTTCACTTGAAGCAAAATAAGGCACAGTCTCACCAAAGCAACTTCTTGGCACCACATGGAGCTGTCCTTCAGTGTGATGCTGAGCAGCTGCTGGTGGCAGCATTTGGTACAGCTGGAACTGGCCAGGTTGCCTAGTCCTACCCTGAGTCTCCTTTTTACTCTATCCATTTGACCTGCTAAAATAAAGCTACTAAGAAATTCTCTAGGTTAAGAATGGGGTGTCCAGGGAAGGAGGGAAAGAAACCAAACATTTTAATTAAAGAAAATAACACTCTTCTGCAAGATAACAGAAGGCTCAGCACTGAGATATAAACTGTTTTGGTCCAAAAACAGCAGACATGTAACTCCTCATGACACACACCCCATTACAGGTGACAGAGCTACAATAAGCCTGAAGGTGGTCACAGCACAGACAACAAACAGAGAGGACTTCATCATCTTTAATACACAGGCAAAGCCTACAGGGACCACAATGTCATGTCTCAATGTAACTGGGTAAGTTGCCACAGACATATGTTCATATTAGAGACAAAAAACAGCTGTACATGTCTCTGGGGCACTGTTCTCTAAAATTATCTTGGGGGTTACACTTGGCAAATTCTGATTTAAAAATCAAAGCAGGTACATTTTCTCCCCCCCACCCCCCCCCAAAAATATCAGAAACAGATTTACTGAATTGAGCCCTTACTGGCAATCCAGCAAATGGGAAAAGAGGGAACTTTTTAAAAAAAGATACAGAACAGACAAATACATCAGACACAGGCCCCCAGTCTCATCAGTACATTGGGGCATACATGCTTGCAACATGAACTCCATACAGCTGTATTTTATACAGCTGCATTTTAAAAACTGCTGGACCGGTGACTCTCCTCAGATGTCTCCAGGATTCAGTTCAGTAGATTGGCAGCTACACAGTCACACAGATTTCTCTTTTCCACCTGAAGAAGCAGAGTTTCTGTCTATAAGAGGGAGGAACAACATTATCAAAAAACAAGTATCAGCATTGTAAAAGTAATTAGCTCCAAAAGAAAAGTCCATTTCAGTCTTAGTCTAGAATTTGGAACTAGTGGTATGAGGGGAATTTTGGGGTAAAAATCAGACTTACTGTTTACTGCTCTGCAAAATGACTTAGCTTTTGTAGGATTAATTGGCATACCAACATAGCATGACTTCCTGTGACATGGAAAAAGTTATTTTTCTTTCTTACAATCTAATTTCACCAGCACAAACTGGAGCATAATCTCAGAAGTTCATTAGAGGCTTAACCCCCCTCCCAAATCATGTCAGAAATTTTATTTTAATTAAAAACTGACTCAGAATTTCAATTTAGACTATTACAGCCTGAACCCACTCTCAGTGAAGAAATTCACTTCTTTAACTTCTCCTGTTTCATTAATACAAAAATTCAGTAGTTACTGATAGCATGCTTTGGAACCTAAAACAGAGGAGAGGAGCTGAGCTGGCACAGGGCCATCACCATTCAAACACGTGGTGGGATTCTGGCTTCTCTAAGGAAAGGGGTCCCAAACTGGTGAAAGCAGAGGTCTCTGCATTGAACACAGGTTCATCAATATCAGGAGATCTCTGTTGTCCACAGATCCCTCCTTCTGAAGCAATGAGGGTGGATTGGGAACTTCTCAGAGCTGGAGCTGGGCATGATCAGAAAGGCCTGCACCCTCTTGATGCCTTAAGTTTTAGCTTTCACATTTTTCAGATTCTGTGAGCCTAGGGGTGTAGCTCTGAGCCTCATACTGAGTAAGCTCTCTTCACAGAGCAGGTAGACAAAACAAATCCTTTCGCAGATGGAGACCAAGGACAACGGGTACAAGTTTTCAGGCCCCAAAGCATAAACAACAGTAGACTAAAGAGAGAAAACAATAAGGATGGGACTTTATAATCCAAAAATGTAATTAGACAATTAACCCCAATATGCAAATGGACCCAAACTTATAAAAGTGTGAGACCTTGTGACCGGTCGTCCATTTTGTGACCATTTTGGGTCCACCCTGAGTGTAGCCCTGGCCAGGTTCTTGTAAAGCCCAAGGTGTATCCCTTATGCCTTTTAATAAATATCTACTTTATTCTCTTAGCTCTGCCTAGTCTCTGTTCCAGGTCAGCCTTCCCAAGGCATCATGCTCAGCCTACCTGAGTGAGAAAGGGTTGAGGACCAGGGAGGGGACAGCAGGGCTACGTAAGGAAATTCAGGAATCCTTCCTCTCTTGCACACACACACACAAGAATACACTTGGATGTTTTCCTGGCTGTCTGGAATACTTGTTTCAGTAGATCCACGATGCAGCAGAGGTGTTTGACCTCAACACCATATCTTCACCTCAGTTTTTCTATCATGAGCTGAAGCTGTACCTACAAAGCAGCCTGATCCAAGAGAGAACTCCCCCCTATTATCATGGGATGCAGTAGCTGTGGGAAATCCACTCACCAAATTAATCCTTACTGGTGCAACCAGCTACACATAAAAAAAGGGCACCATAAAGACCACCATCTCTAAACGCCAATCAAACCCATCCTTAACCTGCCTGACTTGTGATTTTTGTATGAGATGGAGTTGCCATGGGATGAAAGGCTGTGCTTTAAAAGATGTGTTTTCCATTGACCCACATCAGCTAAAGGCACTTAGAGCAGAGCTGGGCTGAAGCATCCTGCTCTCCACTTGCCTTCTTAGTGCAGGAAAAGCCATCTGCTGCTCAGGCTTTTTTCCCCAGATGATAAATCTCCAGAAAAACCACAGCCCTGTGGTTTTATATTAAATCAGGTATCACTTTTGATTGTTTCAGCTGCCCTGCAAAACTGAAAAGATCTGATCAGGCTTTGCTAATCACTGAAATGACACTCAATCACCACCTTCTCACCACCTCACTGACATCATTTGCAATGGTTTAAATAAGGGAGGTTGACAGCATGCCAACATCTTTAGAGCCGAGCCCCAAGGCTGCTTACCATTTATATATCTATAATAACATTTTCCTTTTTATTTTCAGGGCCACATCTAGCTTACTGTGCTTTAAACGTTCAAAATAACCACTGACAGTTTATAAAGCAATAAAGAACAAGATGAATGTCAGTAAATACAGGTTTGCTGACTGTTCTGTGAGTATGATCACAAAACTATTTGCATATAGATTTGTTATTACTGCCTGGTGGGTGAAAACATATTTTTTAAAAAAGAAAACAAAACCAGACCGTAACAGCAACACACAACCAACCAAACCAAAACAGGAAAAAAAAAAAAAAAAAAACAAAAAAAACCCAACCAAAACACCAAACCCAAAACAAAACAACAAATCCAAGCAAAAACCATGAAAAGAAATCAGATTTTGAACCTACAAAAAAAAGATGTTAAGTTCCAGCTAAAAATACAGTTACTGGTCTCTTTAAAGCTGTAATGCAGTGTCCACCGGTTAACTCTGAAAAATGGGCTGGAGTTCTGAAAACAAGTGAACTTAAGTGAACACTTCACTTAGAGTGAAGCGTGAAGCCCATGGACTGGATTTCTTTTCTAGGATTTGTTTTATAGTGGATTCCCTGCTGGGCTCTGTCTTGAGGGGCTTCCAGATGCCACAGGGGGCTGGCTGTGAACTGGCTCAGTGGTTGTGCTGGGAGCAGCTCCCTGCCAGCAGCACAAGATGCCTCTCCCCAGTTTATGATCACATACAGCACTTTGGCTGAGTGCTGAACCACAGATATCCCCAGAAAATATTGCCCAGAGTTAGCTCTCACTGCCAAAACAACTACTCCAGCCTGCAGCCTGCTCTGAGGGGCCAGCAGCAACAAAAACAGTACACAGAGGGGTAAACATCGGATATGTGCAGAAATCAGCCCATGAGAAGTGGTCTGAGACCCTTCTCATGCAGCCAGCCTGACAATCAGTGAGGGACCATCACACCAGTGTAGGCTACAAACACAAATGTGGGAAAAGGAAGGAGATCCAGTCTATGGCCTTCATAAAAGGGTCTGTGATCTATGCCAGACTCAGTCTGCCTTGAGACAGCATGTAGATCAACCCAGGGCCAAATGAAGTGTGAGAGCTCTTGAGCAATATTCTTGTGCAATGAAATGATGTACAGGCTTCTCCTGTACAGAACTGCAGGGTAAGATGTGCAGGAGGAATTAAATGAGAATTTCCTCTCTAAGCTTTTGGGAATCCCTCCCCTTCCAACACAGTTAGGAGCTGCTTAGTCATCATCTAACAATCTTGCCTGCAAACAAAGGAGAGTTTTTCAAGGAAATTAATGTCTCCAGTGGGAATATTAACAAAGAGAATTGTATTTTCAGGGACAGGAGTATTTACCCCACAAAGCAGCAAAACAGACTAAAATAGTCAAATGTGAAATATATATGTGGCTGAAAGCAGTGGTCCTAAACCCCAGTTTGCATTAAATTGTGCCACAGCTGAATAATAAAAGTAAGAATGAAAATACCCTAGAAGGCAGTTCCAAGAAGTCCTCAACTACTAAATATTTCCATGTCTTTTGAGGATGTAGGCAGAATTCCTAGCTCAATGACTGGAATAGGCCTGTTCTCATTGTGGGGAACTGAAGGATTTCAATATGAATTCAATTATTTAGATTTTAAAGATATAGGTTTGTTTTCATGGGAATATATCACATTTTCAGTCTTGCTATCAAATCTACAAACGTGAAAGCCAATAATAAGACATTCATCTTAACTTACATTTTTCCTATCCTTATTTTATTTCTTTGGCTGTCTTTTATTTTTATTTTTTTAAAAAGTATTAAAACACAGTTGCTAACTTTGGGGTTCTTATTGCTACTTCTTCTTTGGATATCTGTGTTTTATAAAATTTCTCTTGATCTGCAAGCTGAAGGTTTCATAAAGGTCACTGCCATAGCCAGACACACATCAAGATGTAAAAATTGCATCAAGATGTAAAAATTCTGCTGAAAAGTTCAAAGGTTTGCAGAAGGAAGAGGTGTGCTAGAACCACTTTACAGCACAATCTGAACATCTTGTTTGGGCCGTATAAAGTGCTCAGCAGATTCATTAGTGGGATTTCTTCATGAAGCCCAAAATATATTTGACCTGTAATTACGGAACAGATTTTGTTTAGCTGTAAATGTGCTACATACCAATCTGGTCCTGCTGAAATATTTGTTTATTTTCTTTGTAGTATGTCACAATTCAAGGCATCTTCGTTCATGCACTTGTATTTTCACCTAAACATCAAGGACCCTGCTTGAAGTAACCTCAAACCATTCCTCAAAGACAATAGTTCACGGGCTTTGAGCTGTGAACAACCTTGACCATAGATGAGAAAAGCAGAGAAGTTTCAGTGCCTTCTGTTGAACAATCTGTGCAGGAGTGTATCTATAGCACTTCAGCTACAGGGTACACAGGAGGTGGGGACAAAGCCACCCTCCTGGGACACCACCATCTGACAGCAGCTGGGACACAGGTAGGCACAGATTGCAGCTTGCAGCAGCAAGAGACAGATTCAGCAGCCCCCAGAGAAGGAAGGTACCAACCCTGGCAGAATCTGCACACTGACTGCAAGCCAAACAAGTTTCATTCCCTGGCCTGTTCTACTTTGTGGCATTTTTCATCATTATGAAATCTGAGAAATGTAAAAACTCTCTACAGATGACGTTTCCCCCTCCCCAGCTTCTCCCCCAGGATAAAAGCATGTGCAGGAGAGTATTTTATTTTAGTAGGCTTTTTGTCTGAGCTGGCTCTTTCCTTTTGGGTAATAAATATAAATGATACTCTCACCTTACTCCCCCTGACATAAAAACAAAGGTGTGTGCTCAGCATTTGGAGTGAGAAGAGCAGCACTAATGGCTATAATTTGGAAAGAGAAGGATAGTCAGTTCACACTTTCCTATACTTCCTATTGTCCCTAATACCCGAAAGCAGAAGAAATGTAATTTACCAGTCTCACCTTAGACCACAGGACAGTAAAGTTCACCAAGTGTGCAAAACAAATCCACCTTATCTACCTTTATTCACAGAATTTTCTTTTATATTGGGGGAAAAATAAAATTTTTAAAAAAGGCATTTAATGTTTCCTTACCCTTGTGTCTAGATTATACGCTGTCTTCTTTAAATCCTGCAGAGCTCTCTGCATGAACTCAAAGGCATGGCAATCAACACAGGGGCGACCTATGAGAGCATTTAGGAGAGAATCATGATTGTATGGCATAAAGAATTAACTAGAAGGATTAAACAGTGATTTTGAGTATCAGAAAGAGCTACAGAAAAGAGCCCACAGAGTGAGTGCTGATGTAGGTACTAGCGAACAACCCAGGTAATTGTAATTGGTTCACTATGATGGCCCACCCAGTCTCTCAATTATAAAATAATTACTTCAAATTTACATGAATATTTTTCTTCCTGTTATATTGCTGTTCCACTTTTCCTTCCACCGCTTGTTGTATGGAAACATTAAACCCTTGAGCCTTTCATTCTGCTCCACTAACCCCAGGCACGTTTTCAACCTTATCTTCAGATTTTTCAGAAGTTACGTCTGAAAACATGAACCAGTTCCCTAGAAAAATCTCATCTCCTAATCTAATGTGATTAGGAGATGTGAGCTCTAAATAGAAAATGAATGGAATAAAACTGACTATAATATCATAAAGATAGACCACTTCAGCCTCTAACTTTGAATATGATACAGCTTTGCCCAAACAAACACCCTGTTATTAGCAGGCATTGCTGATAAGCAGAACTGCTGCAATCTGGATTTACTGGAGTGTTTAAGAGAGTGTTCCCAGATCAAGACACCCAGACTGAAGGCCAAAGCTTTCTTTGCCGTGATCACCACGTAACACAGATCTGTGCCCTAACAGAGAGCAAGCAAATACAGACAGGACAAAACATCTTGAACTCATCAGGCCCTACATCTGCTCCCAATTTTGCTTCTCAGTGCCTGTGCCTGGCTGACAACTTCACCAGAAATACTGCACAAGTGAGAAATTCTAAGCCCAGGTTTAGTTTGCTCTTTGGGGTCTGGTGTGAATGAAAGGATGAAATCTAGACAAATGTTGGAAAATTCTGCTGTGCCTGTGGCTTGTCTGTAAACTCATTTTGCAAACACTTGATGCTGGACTGTACATGCCTCTGACATGCTGGAGACTGAGCTTCCAGCTCATGATCTGAGTGCTAACCAGCAACCAGGAATTCTGCCTGCTGGAGAAACGGAGCCTGCCTTATTCTTTAACTGACTGAGAAAAAAACCAAAAAATATATAACCCCCCCATATTAAACACTATTAAAGACCTGCTCCATCATTGTTGTATCATTACCCAACTTCAGTGTTACTTTATTTACAGTGGACAACAGGAGAGGACAGCAGTTTTTCACATCAACAACTTGATGCAAGGACTTGTCATTATGTTTATAAACTAAAACAAACTCAACACAGATCAGTAAAGGAAATTTAGGTGGTTGAAGCCCCCAAGACTAGGGGCTGAAAAAAAATGCTTTCTTGGCATCTACATTGTGAATTTTTTTAAATAAAAATTCCTGACTTTAAAACAGCAAACATTCTCAAGAACAAAATATAGCGAACAGTCGATATTAGTTGAAAAAGTACAAGTCTCTGAAAAGCAAACACAACAATTGCTGGCATAGAAAGGGCTAATACAATGGACAAGAGAAAAGGTGGCAGACTTCAGCTACAAGCAAGACAGCAACTGGCAGGAGACAAGGACGGGAGAGTGAAGAGCTTTGGATGCAGGAGCAAAACAGCACTGGTAGGTTATCACATTGCGGTTTTAAAACAATGTAGGCAAAGCATATCTAAAATAGTTTGAGTTATTTGGGCAGACTTCAGAGTCCTGCAACATGAGAACTTCAGTGGGGGCTGTAGGAGAGGGCTGCAGGGTGGTACATACTTTCAGCTGGAATGGCTGTCCCTGCTTCTTGGTCAGCTCTAGCAGGCTCCGTGACCAGTAGTGCGACCACGAAAACTAAAGGAACTGTAAGGACGGCTCTTCTCAGAAGGCAGGGTGCCAGCATCTTGGGAATGGGTGCTTCTCTGCTAGTCAGGAGACATAAACAGGCTAGTGAGGAACACTACAGGTACACAAAGGCTTTTGTTACAAAGAATTGAATGTTCCTGATGGCTAAAGCATTGTCAGTGCTCCTCTGAAAGAAAACAAAATACCAGAAGATCTAGAGCATGGAGAAAAGTTCTCTGTACCTTTCCAGAGTGTACATAAAACTCAACTGGGAGAGAAGATAAGAAGTTCCTAGGTTTCATTTGAAAGCCAGGATGCCAGCAGCTTTGCCTGGTCTGTGACTTTCTTCTAACTACACAGTCACAGACGTGAATCTGGAGAGCTGGTTCACTGCTAGACTTTGAGATCAAAACTGCAGGGATTACAGAGCTGGCTGAAACAGAATCTGGAAACAAGGTCTTTGGCCTCTGGCTTGCTTTACTGCATCATCTTTTCACAAGCATAATAGCTAAAGTAACCACTAGCATTATACAGCATGCTAACTATAAAAACTCCTTTAAGAAAGTATTTGATGGAAAAAAAATTTCTTAAGCCTCCACAAATTCATAGGTAGAATTTCTAATAGTAAATGCATCAAAACTCTCTGACCTTCTGTCTCCCCTCCTAATCTGGGCTTCAGGCCATTATTTGCAGCTGTCTATTTGCTCCTGATCACCACAGCCAGGCCACACCATGCCCTGAGGTTGGTACAACCTGGTCCAGCAACAGTTTCCCTTCACAGAGAGGCAAGTTTTTAAATAAGTTTCAAATTAGGTATTTTCTTGATCCAACAGGTAAACTGTTCAGAGCAAAAGGGACTGGCTCTAGTTGCAACTGCTTGTTAGAGACCTCAAAGATTCTGGCACACTGATGTTCTTAGCTCAACCAAGTTTACCTTTCCCTCCTGTACATCAAAATGGAAGGAAGACTTAAATAAAGCTAAGTTATGGCAATACAAAAAAATCCACATAAAAACCCCATTCAGCTAATTGTGGGAAAGCAGGACAACATTCTGTCTCTTTCTGATTTTCAAGTTGGTGCTTACTGAGCAAGAGATGTTGCATAAGAGCATTAGATCTGCATGTACTGAATGCAAGAGGACAGCACTCCCCAGAACAGATTGTATTTCACATTTAGAAAGGCAGTAGAGGGAGGCAGGAGAAGGAAGGGTTTTCCCCATTTTGCCACAAACACAGAACAGAACAAGGCTGCTCTTCAACATGTGCAATCCACCTTTTCAGACACAGCTAAAAGTGAAGCTGAAAATTCTTGCAGCCAACACTTGCAGCATGTGCAAACCTGCAATTTGCCCAGGGAAGGAACAGCATTATACACATCTCTTTCCTGTGCACCTCGACCTAAACACAAGAGGAGGGAATGAATGGTTCAGAAGCAAGAGACAAACATGTACAAGTAGCCACAGATATACTTGAACCCATGGCAACAAAAAGAGAGGGTAATGTAATTTCTTATACCCTCATATTGGGTTTCCTGTCCCACCCACTATTTAGATCTGATGTGATCCTTTTTCTTATGTCTACAATCCCTAAAATAAAGGGATTAAAATCACTAAAAGTGGCTTGGCTTTTCTTGTTTTAATTAATGGTGATCTGCAATCAAAACAAGTACAATCAAAAATACCAGTCTTTGCAATAGGATGCAGCAGAGTGTCTCGAAGTAATGGTAAATTAGGACAACACCAGCCTCTTTTGGAAGTACCTGATGAAGAAGCCTCCTGATCAGTAGGAGCAGAGGCTATTCTCATAGTTGACTATGAGTACTACAAAGATTCAATGAAACAAACCAAACACACTGTTAAACTTATTCTGGGTACTTTACCCATCACCCACCCCAGAGTCAGCTCAGCTTTGTATGTGAGCCCCACTGCAAACAGCAGCTTCTCTCATGCAGCAATCATCTTAAATCACACCTAACTCCTGCCTCTTAGTTATTGCATGGGAATTTGCAAGGAATAATCATGACAGGCTTCAAGGGTGGTCTCTCTGCTACGCAACTGGAAACAGAGATAGATCTGTGCATGGACTTCTATGAAAGAGAAAAGTCACCCCCTTTAACAAAGGAAAAAATATCAGTACCTGGTCTTTCTCTTGTCTTTGTGATGGTTTCTTTGAAATGGCCGCTGGAAACTGCTAAGAGAACAAGTGCAGCGTTTCTGAGCATGTGCACTGTCTCTTTCTAACCTTCTCTGAAAGAGGTTATTACTATGGGGAGATTTCTGCCATGGCAACAATGCAGAGCACTGCAGCACACAGCGCAGATTTAAAGAGGCACAGGCTGTGTCTCCCAGGTCTGGGGAAGGATGTTTCTGCTCTGACATACAAGATCCAGCAGTGACTCACCTGCTTTGGGTAAGGTTTTTAAAGCCAGGCCATTTGATTAATCCCTCTTGAAGTCTGCTGAACGGTTTTCCTGAAGTCTGAGCAGCTGGATGTGGTGCCTGATCGAAGCAACTTGCTTCTCTAGAGCCTGAAAATACCCATTACAAACCACAGCTTCTTTATGGGAAATGAGGACAGACCAGGGCTTGCCCTCAGGAATTATTCTGTGCACTGCCTGCCACCTGAATGGTTCTGAGCTACAGGGGTCATAAGCACCCGTTCCTGCTTTCCCAGGTGTTTCTGTGATTCCAGTCCCTGGGCTGCCAGGAGCAGCTGCAGCCACTAAAACTCTGAGTGGGAGCTTGAGCCCAAACTCAGAACCTCTCTTTTCCAGCCTGCACTTCTATCCCCCCCTATGAGCTGCACTCCAGGACAGCAATGACTGCACTTGTTCTGCATGCAGGAATACAATGGAATGCAGGTGATAAAAGTGATTTCGTCAAATCAAAGCTAAATTCAGAGATTACATCACCCCTCAAAAACCACATCTCCCATCACAAATTAGACACCAGCCGTGCTTGTTTCAGAGAAAATGAGCCTATCTGAGGGCAGACACAGCCCTGTGGAACGTCCGCAGACCTTCAAAAGGTCAGTGCACTGTGTTTGCTTTAGCTGCTTCAGAGGAGACTCAATCTTCAGTGATTTCATGGTGAAAGTTGGGGGCATTCTGTGCCCTGGAAGGTCAGGCACACAATTTTTTTTTTTTTTTTTCCCCTCCCATGAGCAGAAACTTCTCAGAATTATGACTGAATTGATGGCTAACATTTTTCTTTTCAAGTTGTTCTATAACCTGTCTCTCCTGTACAGCCTTAGAGGGGAATGGTTTGCTTCCATTAATTCAGATAAGTAAGAATTTCAGGTAAGTAAATTTCAGTTTGTTTACTGGGTAACTATGCTGCTGTTTGAAGTTACATCATCCATGAGCAGAGTCAAGAGAGGATTAATTATAGTACTGCCATCCTTACACATCACAAAAACAGAAAGCAGGGGAAAATAATTTTTAGAGACTGTTCTTTTGCAAAAACAAGATTTAGCATTGCAGAGATAACGATTTGGTTTTATTTAGTATCTGCCTATACATAAATCACAAATGCAAACCTTCATTCATGATCACCCTCTGCCCTCTCGCACCTTGGCCTGTCTTCCTGATAAATAACACAGATATTCATATAGCGACACGCACATCACCTGCCCCCCTCTCTCTATATATGCCTCTTCTTAGCCTGATCATTCCCAGTAAATCTGTTCTCCTGGATCCTGTCCTTTCTCTATCACAACAGTAACACCAAGCAGCCAATCCTGGTACCTTGGGTGTTATCACCGAGTCATTCTTCTAGACCCATGCAATGGGCTTCCAGTTCCACTAAATAAACTTTAAAAAACTATTTCTGTCATTCAGGTGCTAAACTGCTTGCTCTAAGCATCCCATTCTAAGTATTGCACTGTCTCTTCTTTAGCCTTGTCTTAGATCTATTTATCCTTCAAGGAACAACTTCCATTTCAGTATTTTAAACACATTTCCTCTTTATTCACTTCTCTCCACTCTCTTAAGCGCCAGTTTTTCTCTTCACTGAAGCTAAAATTTTCTCAAGTTTGCCGAGGAGGAGGAGGTAGACATTCCATTTCAGGGTATTTTTCACAGAATCACAGAATGTCCTGAATTGAAAGGGACCCACAACAGTCACCAAAGTTGAACTCCTGGCCCTGCACAGAACCATGCCCAAGAGTCACACCATGGGCCTGAGAGCATTGTCCAAACGCTTCGTGAACTCTGTCAGGCTGGTGACCATTTCCATAGGGAGCTTGTTCCAGTGCCCAATCACTCTGGGAGAAAAACCTTTTCCTAATGTTCAACCTAAACCTCTCCTGACTCAGCTTCAGGCCATTCCCTCGGGTCCTGCCCCTGTCACCACAGAGCAGAGATCAGTGTCTGCCCCTCTTCCCCTCAAGAGGAAGCTGTAACTTCAATGAGATCTCCCCTCAGCCTCCTCTTCTCCAGGATGAAGAGTCCAAGTGCCCTCACCCACTCCCTGTACAGCCCCTCCAGACCTTCACCATCCTCACAGTCTCCTTTGGACACTCTCTAATAGTTTCATGTCTTTCTTATATTGTAGTGCCCAAAGCTGCCCCCAGCATCTGAGGTCTGGCCACCCCAGAGCAGGGCAGAGCAGAGTGGGACAATTCCCTCCCGGCCTAGCTGGAGATGCTGGGCCTGATGCCCCCAGGCTGTGGTTGGTTCTCCTGGCTGCCAGGACACACTGAAAAGATTTGAAATTTTTATTTGGAAACTGTTTTGAAAAATGTTATTTTGACAATTTTCAAATTTTGATAATTTCTGGCTATCTTATTCAGAATTATTTGTTTTTCAAAAACAAAGCTTAACACAATGAAAATACATTGCATAGTATGTTCATGGAATTGCAGAGTGGGAACAGCTCTCATTTAAAGATATTGAGGCACAATCCCAACAGCACATTAGAACCCCAACAAAACCTTTCCTTCTCTTATATCTCTCATGCACAAAGCACTGGTCACAGAGATGCCAGCTCAAGGGCACCTGAAAACTGAAAGTACAGACCAGGGCTGGAACTACATGGCACCTGCACAACATCCTCAGTGGTGATTTCACTGGTGTGTCCAAAGTTGCAGTGGTGCTCATGATCCACCATGGGCTGGGTGTGAAAAGTGACATTTGTGTGAAAGCTGGAACAACTTGATTCCCCAGCTGCCCTTGGGGATCATTCATGAGGAAAGCAGAGAGAATTTATAGCTTATTTTCTATGGTGAAATCAAATACAATGTTTTTTGGGTTTTTTTCTAGATCCCCACCAGCTAAGAAACATCAAAGCACTGTTATGAGATTTAATTTTTTCATAGCACATGTCTTGATACTATAAATATTTCTGTGGGATTGGAAGAAAAGCTAGAGCCTTTACCTCTAAGCCTCTTCACTGCTTGGTCTCTCCTTGTCTCTTAAATCTAATATCCTGTCACTACAGAAAACTTTCTTCCCTCACTAAAGAGAAGAGATTCTGTCATTTCTCCTGGAGACATTTTTATGTTTTCTCATAGCCTGCACTCTAAATCATGGTAAAAATCTCCCCACAAGGTACCATCTTGTTTTCTATCAACTACACTTTTTTGTGCTTTACCTCTGCCACGAATCCCAAGAAGCAGAGCCTGGGGATGAATCTGGCTGGGGCTGTGGATGCCATGCAAATGTGCCTGCCATACCAGCATGTCCCTGCCTCCCACCTCAGGCTGTCAGCCCTGTCACCCCTGTAATCCTAGGCTGTGATATCTTGAGGGCAGGGGCTGTGTTTGCTCTTGTTGGTGCAGCACCATGAGGCTGGAGTGTTGATAGAGGGCTCCAGGCACACGTGATGTATAATAAAGTCAAACTACCTAAAGCTGGTCTCATTCTCCCACACTTTGATATATGAGCTATTCACAGAGCAAGCCTCTTATTCTTTTCTCTCCAGTGTAAAGCTCTTGGGATGTGTCAGAGTGACCAGATTAAGAAGCAAAGCCTGCCTTTGTTCCCTGAACTGGTCTCACCTATTCTGGTAGCAGCAAATAATTGCAATTGCTCCTCCTTCCATTTTCCCCACCGGTAATTTTAGGAACGATTTCTTTGTCACTAACTCTGAATCCACAGTTCCTGTCTGTCAGAGTATGGATTGCCTGAAGTCATTTTAAGACCCAAAAATCTCAAGTTTCAGCACAGTGCTAAGGCTGGGCTCACATCCAAGTCTGACTTTTCCACACAGATCTTAGGGAGACCTGCACTGTCAGAACTACTTACTGCTTTTTGGATGAGATGCTAAATTGGGGTCATATCTTCCTGCATCTCTCTGGGAGCTGAGAAGCATCTAAAACTCCCATGGCAATATTCAGGAAGGGTTATCATTAACTGAGACATCCTTGGCTTGCACTCTCCCTGTGCACCCTCCTGCACACACACCTCCGGGGAATAAAGCCATGCTTGAGCTATTTCAGGGTACATAAGAGTTGCAACTTTAACTTGTTTGCAAATTCCACAGGGATTTCGTGAGTACTCTGCAGCAATTAAAAATGCAGGTACTTGAATGGGCTTTGAACTAAGGGGAGCAAACCTCTCACTTCCCAAGCTTCCCTGTCTGGAACCAGATTTCAGAGTCCAGGGGCCTCTTCTAATGCTGGAGAGGTCTCAGCTCAAAAACAGTGCACTGTTAGCCAGTTTCCTTGCAAAGGCTGCTTGGAGAAACAGCAATTGAGGAAACTAAAGAAAGTGAGATTGCTAAAATTGGACCTTTATTGATGACCTTTTTTTTTTCCTTCAAAAATATGTTTATTATCCAAAGTCTGCATCAGGGCTCTCAAACTACAGAAATCAAAAGACTCACATTCAGGGGACACCAGATCCATTCTCTGCTTTATGAATCAGCCCCGTCCCAGCCAAGAGACTAATCCAGGATGTTTTTTATAACACTAGTACTTGGATCTCATTGAGAATCAATAATTCTGACATTACAATCTCTATGATTTAATTGCTTAAGGATGGATGTATGTTCACACATTTGTGTTTGAAAACCATACCTCTAACTTGATTTCATGTTTACAAGGTATTTGCAAGCTGATGGATGTAGTTTCTCCTTCATGCATTTTTTTTTCCTCCTTTCTACAATGACAGTGCTACGAATTTCAAGCCGAATTGTGTACTGTCCTAATGTTGCACTAGCTGTGACTGCACATTTTTCAGCTAAAAGCTTACTCATGTCTGCCTTTAAAATACCTTGTAAATGAATTCCTCCTTTGTGATCCTGGGATGTTTTTAGACTGAGGCCAAAGGCAAATAAGCAATAAAGATTTCATAAGTATCACTATAGCAGCCGTAATGTTGGCTGAAATCCAGGCAAACAGACCAGAACCATCGCTGTTGAAAGCACAGCTAGTTGGAGTCTAAGTCAGTGATCAGAGCTGGGACAGACTCCCATCCTTAGGAGGTCCAGAATCTGATCTAGGCAGAGATCAAGTTCTAACACACACTCACTAACAGATTAAAATCCTCAAATCCTCAAACTCATATGGCTGTCACTTGAGAGGGATACACAGTGACCACCGGGGCAGGATGGGTTACTTGTTCCTTGGAGAACTTTGTTTCTAAGTGTTGGCAGAAAAAACTGTAGGTCTACAACCCTCAAAACAACAGATTATGTTCAGATTATGAAGAATCCTATGCCAGTCTTATTTACTAAGCTACAGTTTGTAGTAGCAACTACTGTCCAAATGGCCTGTAGGGCATGTCCCACACAGCAGCTGAATGCCTGCCTGGGCTCTGACATCCAGGCTCAGTCTGTAAGCAATGCATCCTTTCATTCCTATCACCCAGGGAAATATCTCAGCTTTCTTCCACACTCACACTCTCGGTTTTGTTATTATTGGGTTTCACTGCACATGGTTGTAAACCATGAGTGTATGCAGAAAGAGTGGAACTTAAATATCTCATGCCCCAGCAGTATCAAGTTTGTTTTATAGAACACAATCCTGCAGCCCTGAGATTATGCAGAATGTACTTCAAGAGAGCTGAGAACAAATCAGTCTTGTTCGGGACATTGTCTGCACGAGTAGCTTCAGAAAAAATATGGTGAACGCAGAGTCTGGCCAGAATTAGAAAATGCTGCAAAATCTTCCTCTCAATAAAAGCATTTCAATATTTGGCAACCTCCTGGGAGGTTGAAATGCTGAAATTTTCCACTGAAATGCTTCTTTTTCTCTTGAATTTCTCATCTTCACATCTGCTCACTTACAAAGCAATAAAAGTCCCTACCATGGGGGAAAAAAAAAAAGGAGTTGAGGATGTACAAGGAAAACAAAAAAAAATGCCATGGTGAGAGGTGTATTAAAAAAAACCCTCTAAAACAGATGGCATTTCAGTACATAAAGAGGATTTACAAGAAAGAGGGCTACAAACTCTTTAGCAGGGCTCATGGGTGATAGGACAAGGGGTAATAGTTTAAAGCTAAAAAGGGCTAGATTTCACTTAGATATAAGGAAGAAAATTTTCTATGTGGATGGTGAAACACTGTAAAAAGTCACCTAGGGAGGTGGTAGATGCCTCAACCCTGCAAACAGTCAAGGTCAGGTTGGACAGAGCTCTGAGCAGACTGATCTAGTGGAAAATGTCCCTGCTCATTGCAGGGGGGTTGAGCTAGATGGCTTTAAAGGTACCTTTCAACCCTTTTATTCTACAATTCCATGAATTACAAAGTCATGCTCACTTTGTCATCTCCCATTACCATGATTTCTGTGGATTACTGGTTTTAGAAATCTAGACTTCAGCAAATCAAGAAAAAAGTGATTTTGACTGTTGTGGTGGAGCCCATAGCTGTCAGGATGCTGTGAGCAGGTCTGTCTGATAGGTGAATCTGCCTGCCAAAGCAGCCAAAGACCTCTTCCAAAATTCAGCACCGCCTGTGTGGGAGTTGGACAGGAGCTTATACAATTTTAATAGTTTGAAGCAGTGCTTATGCTTAAAATCAGGAATGGGTTGTTTACAGTGCAGCTAAATTTTCAAGGTGAGGAGGAAGAGAACTCACAGGAGATATTTTACCAGGTGCTTAGAGATGTGCACAGGACAGTGTAGCAATTGAGAAAAAAGAAGCATCTCAGCTAAGCACTTCCTTTTCTTACTTAGCCTCTGCTCCTTTCATATACTGCTCTTGTGTCTTAGATAACTTCTGTGGTAATTACTCCTTCTCTCCAGCTTTTAGTTCTTTGTCCCCATTTGACATCTTTTGTCTCTCAGCCCCTGATATTCTCCAATGCTCAGCTGCAGTGTTTGAATGCTGACCCTTGTTTGGGCACTGAGCTCTCTGAGTGCATTTTATCAATCCTCCAAAGAAAGAGTTGCTTCTGCACATCTCCCCTGCCTTATCCCTCTGCCAGAATGCTGCTGTTCTGTAGAAAGATGGCTGCAAGAAGCACATTGGCTCCTTTTCCCCTTGTGGTTGATAGTCTGACACAGTGGAGCACAGAGTGCAATGTAAAGGGCACCAGGGAGTGTCACAGAACGACCCCTCCCTTGTCCCATCTGCCAGAACCAGCATCATCAGCTCAGCTGCCTCGCTGCTCCGAACACAGCCACAGCCAAAGAGACGGCAAAGCAAGGACTGAGGGAGAACAAAGGGAGACTCCTGCTCTCAAAAGTCACATAACCACCTTGAGAACTCCAAACACACCTGGAAACCTCTCAAAAGACTGTGGAGCTGGTGAGTGGCACAGGTTCCCTGAGATCAGTCAGTAACTCAGTATGGGTGCTGAGCCTGTGCTGAGTCAGTATATATCAGCTATTTGGGTGCAGCAAGACACAAACACGCATTTTTAAAAAGAAGAGTGTTATAGGCAGGGGAGAGCTGAGAAAAAACCTGCCCAATCCATCTCCCAAAAAGTAACAGCTGGCTCCAAGGTGAACAGGAGGCTATACAAGTGCTGGAAAGGCCCTCTCTAGAGGTTCTCCATCTGTTTCACTGAATTCCATCTTGCCTTTTCTAGAACTTTCAACTTAATTTTAGGGATATAGGAAATGTAAGGCAGTAACCACATGGCTATTTCTCTTCATTTTTTCTGGGTGAGGAGTCTGGCAGCAGGGAAGACCATCCTGTCCCCAGGAATGTGAACAGTCCACAGTACCCTCTTTAGATGCTGTGTTTGAATTTGTGATAATGCACAAGCTCCTTCTCATGTCCGCATCCCAAAAATGGAAGGAGCAAGGGAGAGCCCTTGGTTGCATAAATATTTTTCTCTTGTCAAGTAATCTTCTCTGGGCCAGCATCCTGCATTTTTATTCCTGAGAGCAGTGTCCTCTCCTCAGAAAACAAGGATCTTTAACTTCATTTCCCACTACATTCTGGAAATTGCATCAGGAGGAAGAAAAAGGAGATTATGTGAGAGTTAAAAGACCCAATTTTTCAAAGCATAAATTCCCGCAATGTCTGTGCTAACAATGCACTTGTGATAGGCTGATTTTGCTGACATGAGCAGACACCTCTCCAGAGTTACAAATCCTGAATCACTAGGGGCAATGGGTTCACATTTAGGGCATGGGGCTGTCATAGGAGAAGAGTTTTTAACAAGCAATTTGAAATAAATAGTTTCTCAAGATAACAAAAGAAAAAATTCTCATGGATTTGTATCATCTTTACAATATAGTTGAGGCAAAGAAAGGTTTTCTAGTAACATTAGATGAAGTATCCTTTTAACCAAGAGGAACCAAGGCTTTCTAGAGTGTTTTAAAAAGCATGCACTTTGCAGGCAGACAAACGTGGCTGCAGCATCCTGGGCCGTTAAAGCTGAATTACAACTTTTATTGTGATCCTCACTTAACCTCTCCAATTGCTATTTTTTTCATACATTGTCCTGGAACAGAAATTAATTCAGAGAAAGCACTTGAAACAGAATTTATGTACTGGTGTGAGAACAAAACATGTCTACCATTCCCTGTTGGTTCCAGTGGGTTTTTTGAGCCTGAAATGCTCCCACTTAGCTCAGCTGCTTTTGTATTTAAATTTGAATGGGTTTGAGTCAAAACCAAAGAACATCTGTTTGGCAGTTTTAAAGCTAGAAGTATTTAACATTTTTCCCTTGATGTGCACAATTTGATCCACTGCCCCGTTGCACTGATGCTACTGGAGGGGCTTTATGCATGGTTTAGAAGACACATTGGTGATGTGGGACACCCGGGATGGCCCATGGCAGCCAACAGTGCTGTTGGGCTGCAGCAGGGCCAGGAACCACAGCCTCCTTACACAGGCATTTGTGAGAGGCTGTAGCTGTCAGCTCCTGGCTTAAACTGAGTTCTGAGCTCAGCAAGAGCTGCTGCCTTCCAGAGAGGCAAAGTACCTCCCATCAGCCTACCAGCTGCAGGTCCTTGCTTCCTTGGGAGGCAGGATTGCCTGGTTCTGGACAGGTTTCCTTTCTGAGGAGAGGAAAAATTATTCACTTCCAGACCAGCAGTATAGCCCTCCTTGACCCGAACCTCAGGAGTGCTTCTTCTCATTATTCTCCTCATTTCCTTCACTTAGAACTGCCAAGCTGCTTTTCTGCTCCAGGTCTGCTAAAAAGAAAAAAGTAAAATAAAAAATTAAAGCATGTGCATATCCTTGAATTTAAAAATTCTGAGAGAGAAGAAAATATTTGCTGTTTTATTATCAATTATTTTATTAGTTGGACTGTTTCTACTTAATCAACTATTTTATTTATTGGAGGAAGTGTCAGATGTATGCTTTTTAAAGGCTGTAATTAAGCAAAGTCAGGAGTCATTAGATTAATCAAAATGTCTGCTGCTTCTCATTAACTAATAGCAACTACCACAACAAGTGGATTTTTATAGACCAGGTCTAGATATAAGTGTAAAAATGTATTGGAAAGCAGAGGCACATACTGTACTTAGACATCTCATCTTCATGCTATAGAATGCCCTAACTGGCAATTAATTTCTTCCAAGATGGAGTTGAAAATTGCCACTTTCCAAACACTGAAATTACCAGAGGATTAAACTGTAGCTTTTTCCATAAAAATGGTCTTTGAAGATTGATTTTGCCTTGAGTGACCTTTTATCTTGAGATCAGCTATTTAAATTTGATGCAGGTTGCACTTTTTTTTGCTAGCATTTTCTATCTAGGTGAAAAAGAGGCTGGATATTGTGGTAGGGGATGTTTCCCAACCCAGGAATTATGGCTCTTCTAACCAGTGTTAAATTGCAAATGTCATTGGAGAAAAGGAGAAGGGTATAAAGGTAATAGAAATGGTAACTTTCCAGAATAAAGAAAATATTATTTTAAGACCCCATCTTCTGAGACAGGCAGAAGTTAAAAAATACCTTTATAACACCAGCAAAAATAAAAGCCATAAGAAAATGTTTGGACACTGTTCATGTCACACCGTACTATGTTGGCATTTCCATTTGACATGCAGACTTGTCAGTTTTGATCGTAGCTGTGAACTACAGATGTTGTTAAAATACAGGATAGAGGAAAATAGAACCTGCGCTGAATGCCTATTCCAGGTCTAAAAAGGACTGAGATTTACAGTCATATGGACAATTTTGCTAACAAGGGAGAGAGAAGATACTGAGGTGCTCTCTGTTCTTTATCTTTCAAGCTGGTTTTGAAACCTCCAAACAGAAATAACTCCTCTCTTTCTAGAGACCAGCTGTTCAACAAGAGGTGGGAAATGAATGGAGCAAAGGACAAGCAGCTTTGAAACCTGCTGATATTGGCATGGCTGAATTGTATTAACACATCACCTGGCTGTCAGCATGTAAAATACAAGACTATTCACAGAGGATTTTCCCACCTGTGCATTTCTAAGTACATAGAAGAATATTAATTATACTATCCTTTTTCTGTCTCTCTGATGATAGACATAAAACCAAGTGTGTCTGGTGGGAGGCATCTGTCTGAGTAACAGACTTGCAGTGGCTGGGGCTCACCACAGAATCACAGAATGGGTTGGGTTGGAAGGACCTTGGAGATGATTTAGTTCCAACCTTTCTGCAATGGGCAGGGACAATGTGTGACACTTTTTGTTGGCTATCATCTCATTCCAGGGTCAATGCTGACACTGTGGAAAGGTGGCTGAACTGAGGATAGACTAAATAGGAAGGCAAGTTCCAAGCACTGTCCAGCCAGGAGCAGCCACTCACACAGCAGCCAAAAAGAATTGCTGCACATCAAACCACCCACCCAGTGCTGTGCTGCTGAGGAGCACCTGGGTACAACCAGCACATCAAAATCCACCAGCCTCCCTCAAAGGCCTCTCTACTTCTGATAGACCCAGACTACTGCTTGGAGATCCTCCTCCATGTGCACTATTACATGGCCTCATTGCTAACGATATTTTAGTACTTTGCATTCATGTGCTGGGCTAACATCACATAAAATTTTCACATAAGCATTGTTATTCCTCTTCTACTCTTAGGAGGAAGAATGTGACATTTGGAGAGCTTTTTTAGTTAAATGAATGACGTTTCTGTGTCAGAGACATCAGGCCAAAAACTACGTTCCATTTGGAGGAATGAGTAATAATTTAAAATGACCCTTAACTTCTGCAGGAGTTGTGTCCTCAGTCTGAACTACTCCCCAAAATGACACTGGCAGTTATGACTGAGACAAAGGATCCCTTGTCCTCAGCCAGCTAAGCAACCCTCCCTGCATTTGCATCTTGCTTGTCAGCACCAGCTTCCACATCATTCTCCTCAAACCTCCATCCAGCTCTGATCTCTAGCTGAGGACAGCAAAGACGGGAGAAACAATGTCATGTGGGATTACTGCTTACCACAACCCATACTTGCCATGCAGCAACCTGGTGAACTGAGTGTATCATACGACTTCAGAAAAGCTTCTGGGCTCAGACTGAATGGCTGCTGAGGCTTGTACTAACAGGAGGTTTTTTTATAGGCATCTACCAAGTCGGAGGTTGAAAGTGACCCTAAAGTTTTCTGTAATTACCAGATATTTTCTTACCCTTCCTGCACACCTGTTCTCCAGCTGGGGCTAACAGAAGTTCTAAATCCTCTCAAGCTGAAGGGTTTTGTTTACCCTTGTGGTAAAAAGCTCCCCAGTGCCTTAAGAACAGCACTGAGAATGCTGTTCAACACCCCAGAGAGTGTCACTTACAGTGACAAGCCAGGCCACAGATGAGCAGGGAAATAATGACTGAGACCTAGAGTTTGAGCTCGGGAAACCAGTGCAGAGAGCAGGAATGAGTTTGACATGCATGTGGATGTTTGAGTTGTTAAGGACACGCACTGCAGTGCTCTGTAGCAGTTGTGTTTCCTGAGGACTTGGGGCATTGTGCCAAGTACACAGCACCCGTGTAGATCTGAGAGCAGCTTGTGTTTCAGAATGCTTTCCTCCACCTCCAGATCTCTTTACCAGCCAAATGGGAAATGGGTGTCTCTGAGCATCTTTGCAGAAGCCTCTGAACTGATGCCTTCATGCAGCAAAACTGAACGGGTACATTCATGTCCTTTTCACCTTGGTATTTGCACTACATGAAGTATTTGCTTCACCTTTGCTGCTCTTTTGGATGGCCAATGGCCTTCTGTCTATTTACCAAAGCAGGAAGTACCTAAGTAGGAACAAAACCGAGTTAAAGTCTGAGACAGCAATAGTATCTGGCAGATACCAACATTATCTGCCTCGGGCTTTTTAACAATCATTAATGTTAACAAAAGTGTTAAGTTCTATAGGTAGATGTCCCTTCTGAAGTTACACCACTGAGCTGAATTTAACCCTTCTTCATATTTCCAAAAGTCAATCAGGCTGTCATTGAAACAATGGAATAAAATCACCAGACCTTGATCTATTCTTGTTTCTATTTAAAGGTGATAAAGAGTTGATTTTACATAAGATCTCATCAGTGTTCCTGAGTCAGCATGATTGTTCTGGACTTCCTGGCATTCCGACAAGCTGAGCAAGTAAGGTTATTCAGGAGCTTAGAGCTGATATGGATGGAAAGGGAAAGGAGACAATATGCTGCCACCTTTTGGTTACAGAAATGAGAACAGATCTGGGAAGATCTCTCAAGTGGAAATTAAGACATCTATGCTTATCTTCTGTAATAAAACAGCCTGAAAGCCCAGATGCTGCAAGATGCATCCCTTCATGTTCTAAACTGTTGCTATAAGCTTAGCTCACCTATTTCACATTTTTTCAGTCTTGGTAGAACTAATTAATAATTATCAAGCAATAATTAATAATTTATCTAATTTTAAGCATAAAGGCTTGACTTCTCTCACCTAAAACTAGTCATTTGCATCACAAAACTGATTTGAAGAACATATCTGGAAGAAATATAAGGTACAAGATCTCATGAATTAGTAGCCTGTAAAAGTAAGTGACTGCATGTCATGACTTCTGACACTTTCATTACTAGGTTTGTCATCAGTACTTTACAAATTCAGCTTTAACTGTTTGAATGAGATTTTCTGTGCTGGCTGACTGCTGAGGACCTGAAGGGTATTTTGTTTACTTGTTTATTAAAAGATTGCTTCAGTTGTTTATGAGAATAAAAGATTGAAGAATGGCAATCTTAATAAAAGGAAAGTTTGTGCACCTCCTAGTCTGATTCAGAGCCTCAAACTTTAACAGGGAAACTCCCTGTAAGGAATGTGCTTCTCACTGCACCTATGAATCATTGTACAAATCTAGGCCAAGTGATGAGCCTGCTAAAGCCTCAGTTTAAAAATGTTCCATAAAAACTTACGGGGGCTTGTGAGTTTAAGTCCATGAATGTTCTGTTCCTTTCTGCTCCCATGAGCCAGAGGCTCTTTACATTTACTGCACGTATAGATTCACTGAGCATGCCGCATCCTCATGCACAAAACCCGTCAAACACTTGACTTCTCCTTCTCAATGCTGGCACTGAGTTCTCCGATCTCTTCTCCTGACACAAGGGTAATGTAAAGGTGGATCCTCTGCCTGCACTGCAGAAAGAAGAGGAATTCTCTAACCACTACCAAAGTTGTGTTGGTGGGCCTGTAATGCCCACCTGGAGCAGCCACAGTCACTCAAGCAGAGCAGAGCTGTGCAGCAAACCCAAACATGGCCCTGCTGCCACCTCAGTGTTGTTACTCTTCACACGTGGGTGCTCATGCAAGATGTTCCTGTCTCAGAAGAGAACTGCAGAGCTGTAATACACTAACAGTGCCACCCTACACTGCCTGCTGCATACACCCCACTGTTCTGCTGCACCTTGAGGAGTTGCAGGCTTATCTTGAGGAGTTCTAGGCTCTCCTGCCATTTGGAAGGGTATCCAGAGAACTACAGACAGGAGAAAACCACTAGGAATTATTTTGTTTATGCACTCATCATCACTCACTGACAGACCCAGCAAAAGCACTCAACAGCTTCAAGACACTGTCATACAGAGATCAAGACGCTTAAAGAGACCCACAGGAAGGCTGTTGGTAGGAATTTTAAGGCAAAACAATCCCTCCCCTATGTGTTATCACTTCTTGATGGGGTTTAGCTCCATCACCCATCAGGAAAAGGATGAGAGGAACCGATTTTATCTTGCTCTTTTTAAGGAGGGAAGTGGTGCAATGAATTACAGCGCTTAATCTCTCAGGGCGAGGGGCATCCTGTTATCTTTCACAGGTCAGGATCACATTAACCATCTGGGCCAGTGGTGGAAAACAGCAAGACACATCCTTCCAGAGCTACATGAGGCCTCCTTTTCCTACCAGCAAATTCCCCTAAGCCTCTTGGCAACCAGAATTCCTCCTCTCCATCTCAGCACTCTGTCTTTCACACACCTCATGAGATATTTTTCACCCATCTTTCATATAAAGGGGTTTTTTTACATTTCACCTACATGCTCAACGCCAGCACAGACACACACTGAAGCCACATCGGGGTAGAGAGGCAGAAGAATACCAGGACCATTGGGCCTGCTAGAAATATTTCAAGAAATTGTGGGGATTTTTATTTCTATTTTTTTTTTTTCCTCCCTCCACCACTTTTTCATAATTTTTAGGGAAGTGTATCTAGCTTGTTGGCGTAGAGCTGTATATAGCAACTCAGTGAACAGAATGGACCATGGTATGGAGATGAGTCAGGATTGTGTGATGAATCAGATCTTGTCCAGAGAATCCTGCCTTGTTTGTTGTAGACATTGAACACAATGACTGCAGGAAGAAAAAAGTGGTTCCAGGCTAAGGCATTTGTATGCAGCTCAGAAGGACTGGATTCTATTTTTGTCCTTCTCACAGACTACTAAATTAGCCACTTAAAAACCCATTTTTCATGGCTGGCCATGAACTGGGTATGGGGTTTTGCTGAATGTCTAAATTCTAATCTTGTGCTTTTATGGCTAAAAATGTAGCTGCAATGTAACGTAATTAGCTGTAATGCTATTTTCTCCTTAATTTATGAGGATGTTATCAAAATACACTGAATTCCGTTTGTGAAGCTCTCAGCTCCTACCCTGTTATATATAACTGAAAAATGCATAACAAAACTGGTAGCTCTGCCTTTACAGCAGAATTTGAACAGTAAGTAGTAAGAGTCCCATAACAAGCACCAAAAAGAGAATAAAATATTAAAGAGTGGCTCCTTAAGTGACTACTGTCTTCTCTGGCCACTAATGAGCTCCTGTCATTAATGACTGCCTTGCAATCAAATACAACAGAAGGCAAATCAAAGTTCTGAAAACAACACAAATCTTGGCACTGTTTTAGCTGCAGAATGCTTGACTTTGCAGCCTTAAAAGTTTTTATATTATTTTTGTCACCCTATGACACAGCTCAGTGCCAGTGAGTCTGTTGTATCTGATGATCAGATGGCTGTTTAGTGTCTCCCTACTATGCCTGACCTCTTAATGATGGTCTCCTAAGTAGGATTTGAAGACACTTTAAGAAATAATATAAAAAAAATACATCATTAATTTTTCCAAAGTATTTACTGATTTTTTTTTTTTAATTACTAATCATTTTAATTTTTCTCATTTTCTCTTTCCTCTTTCGCTCTTCTCACTCTCCTCCTTCATTGGTTTGAAAAGCTAGATCCATGATGTTGCCTTTGGAAAGGGTGTTAAGAGCTGCCAGAACATTTTCCTGCAAGCTACTTCACACCACCCAACACTAAAAAATGGATTAACGGACTAAGCTGGATTTAAACATCCTCCTCATTAACAAAACCATAAATTGGGAAGACTGCAACATTATTTTTATCTCCAGCTTTCTCCTCCTTGGTTTATCCAGTTTATCTCTCTCTTTCAGAAGAGTTAAATTCCAGAGGATGGTGAGGCACTGGGACAGGTCTTCCAGGGAATTTGGGAATGTGCTGTCCCTGACAGTGTTCAAGGCCAGGCTGGATGTGGCTCTGAACACCCTGGTCTCGTGGAAGGCTGCCCATGGCCGTGGGTTGGAACAAAATGATCTGGAATGTCCCTTCCAACCCAAACCATTCTATCATTCTGTGATTCTTCAAGGGGAAAAATGTCCAGTAAAAACCACCAATGAGATGCTGGAGAAATGAATTAAAGACCTGCCTCATCTAGTTTTCTTACCTGGCCCCAAGAATAGAATTTCATCTATCCCAGTCCTTTGCTGCCTCTTTGTTAAACAGGATAACACATGTACAAATCTCAGAGAATGGTGAGAATCCTTTTTAGCAGGGATTGAGCCAATACAATCCACTGGCAAGCAGAACACCACCAACACATACAACAGTACATGTAACCCAAATTTATGCCATCTGAAGCTCCCTGAGAAAGTGTTCATCAGGATATGACCTCAGTTACTAGAATACAACAAAAGTCTTGCTGAAATCATAATAACCTTTTTAAAAAATAAAGAAAATTCAGCACATTATACTAATCTGGGTTAATTTACTGGTTCTATAATGGATATGCAATAGCATTTTTTTCTGAGAGTAGAAATGTCTCAATAATTAATGAACAGTCACATACAAGTATTCTAAGTCTGCCTGCAAAAGCTGCAACTTTGTAATCTATTATCACACTTCTGGAGGAAATCCAGCCATGCTGAGAAAATCTGTGCTGAAAAGGAAAGTTTGGAAGGAGAGGTAATATGTTTTATTAGATCAGACCAAATACAAGGACTGTAAGCCTAAAAGATTGTTTATTTTTCCAATTATACCTGATAAAATATAATTATGTTTTGCTATAAGTCTAGCTGTTCTTACACATTACAGAAGTATAACATTAAAAGTAAAGCATTTGCAAGAAACATTTGTACAATAAAGCCAATAAAGCTTAAGATAACTTACAAGTGAGAAAAGATTAGAAGATTTATAATAATTAATATTGTTCTCTACATAGCTCCAAAGTTGTGGAGTCAGTTAGTTATTTTCCCTTGCTTGTTTGGATTTTTCTCATAGCAACGAAAAGAGCAAAAAATAAAACACTTTTAAGCATTTCAAAAACAAAAATAGGTGGAGAGAGTTCACTGGCATAAAAAACCTGGAAAGTCTTTCAGTTCATTTTATCTTTAAGGGACTATAGTTCAAGTTAATAGCATCCCTTAAACTATGAGAGATGTTTTGATTTCAGCCAGATTCCTCAGATATGTTTATCTTGTCATGGTATTTGGAAGTGTCTGCATTTTTTCCCTACTGTAATCTGTGTTTTTCAAAAAATACTCCACTTCTCATAGCAGAATATGAACTAACACCAGAAATCTTTACTGTCAGGCACTAACTGGTGTTTATGGTTTATTCAGACAAGCTGGAGAGATAAATTCTTATAATTTTTTGATTAATGATTTGCATCCAATTCTGTGTGTGTGTATGTGAGAGAGAGAGAGAGAGAGAATTCTTTGACTTTATGCTTGGAACTCAAGCAAATAGCGCCTTAAGGAATCTCTCTGTTAATTATGAGAGTAAGAAATACATCAGCAGTAACTCTGGAAAGCTCACTGGGTCAGGAGCTACCACTAAAAGCAGGACATGTTCTAAATTTGAGTACTTCTATCTTTTGTTGCTACCACTGTTGACCAGGATTCAGAGCAGGCAGAGATGGGCTGTGAAATCCAAATTCTCCACTGAGTCATAGAGTTTCAGGCCTAGATACCTACATCTCCCAAATCACACCTATCACACACGGAGCAACTCAGTGGAAAAGGGCACATGTAACACAGTGCTGTCTGGTTAAGACTTAGATGCTGTAACTCCTATCCAGATATTTTAGTTTGTCCTTTCTGTGCCCCCATGGCTGTTAAACTCTCTTCAAGTGTTCAGTATGGGATCTATGACCAAAAAAAAAAAAAAAAACCAAAACCACAACAAAAAAAACCACACACAAAAAAAAAACAAACCAAAAGAAAACAAAAAAGAAACCTCCCAAACAAACAAACAAACAAACAAAATCACCCCAAAACCCCCCAAACAAAAAAAACCAAAAACATGACCAAAACCAAACCAGTTATCTTCTACTTTAATTTATATAGTGACACCAAAAAAAAAAAAAGGTTGTTTTTGAGAAAGCAAGGGCTGGGAGGCCAGTCTGTCAAATGGTTTGAGAACTGGCTGGATGGCCAGGCTCAAGGAATGGCTGACGTGCACCTACTGAAGAACACAGAGTGTGTCCGATGATGACACAGAATGCAACCCCCAGCAAATTTATGGACGCCAAATTAAGGAGTGCTGACAAGAGGACTGGCAGAACTTAATCCAGAGAGATCTTGATAAATTTGGGGACTAAGCCAAGAGACACCTCAGTGAAACAGAGACTTGATGGAAAACCCCAGGCATGAGGACAGGTGGGAAACTGGCTGAGCATGAGCCCAGAAGGACCAAGGAATCACACTAATGTCGGGCTGAGGACAAGCCCATGTAGATCAACAGTGCATTCTCACTGCAAATAATGCAAACTGCACCCTGGACTCCACTGACAGGCGTGGCAAGGAAAGTATTACCATATAGTCATTAAAACAGAGAAATAAGGAGCAAAAAAAAAAATGTTACAGAGGCTGAAAAGTTCTTCTTTAATTCAAAGTCCATCTGCATTGCAAAGAAGTAAGAGAATAAGATGTTCATAAAAATGGGTGTAGTCTAGCTGGAAAATTAGAAGGTAGTAATCCTTGACAGAGCAGTGAGTTTCTGGAATACCCTTCTGCCTTCAGCAGCAGGATAAAACAGTCAAGCCAGTTGCAACATGGAGTTTAATAGCTTATAAAAAGACTGATGTAATAATGTGGCACATGACAGTAAGTGGTCATGTAGGACATCTCATCAAGTCCTACATTCCTGAATTTTACAGGCACGGAGAGTGATAAAAATTGAAATAAATAAAGAATAGTTTCTGAAACATAATAAAGAGGGAGAGAAAAAAGGAAAGAAACTTATGGGTGTTGGCAAACAACGTCCCAGGGGGTAATGAAGAGGGAAGCATTCTTCCTTGAAAACTTCATGACTTCCTTGAGGAAGTTCGCAACATTGTCTCAACGTGCCCTGATGTCACAACCTTTAATACCTCTCATTTCACAGCACAATTTCATTGTGACAGCTGCTGAAAGCATTATGTCTCCAGCAAAATAACAACAGGATGTTTCATACACTGTATGCCATGAGATGTCAAGTAACAGATGATCCAATGCAAGGCCATTCTACCATTTGGCCATATCATCATAAGTAGAGACAATTTGAGGCACAGTACATGGGCAAATATATGACTTTAAAACAACAAATTTATTTGTGTACAACACTTGATGTTTTAGGTCCTAGGTGTTTTTCAAAACCTCTAATGGTCTTTAATTTCGCACCTTGTTAGGTCTGATTAATGGAATTTGGACTGCTCATAGTGATGGTGTTCTTATTTATTAGAAGAAATTGAGAAGTTATTTGAACTCTGCATTCATAGTTTCACGTTTTAAACAACAATGTTAATTCTTCCTTTTGTGACATTTATATATTAAAAATCTTACTAAAATCAAGAGTAAAAGAAAGACAATGGAAGAGGTGGCAAAGGCAACCCAACAGAACTGTTTCCAAACAGATGGGTGTTTCCTCAAGAATGGCACCTCTCAGGTAGGTGTGCTGCTCTCAATGAAAATGTTTCATCACAGCTGACCTTCAGTGTTCAGGTCCCATCAAGTACACATCAGGGCCCAGAGTAGGAGTGCATCAAGTTAAACTGCTCTAAAGCAAGATAGAAGGGAAATTACTGTCTTGAGTTCAACCTCTCCCTCTTTCATGGGCTTTTTCATTGTAGGTCTTAAATCACTACATCATTTTGAAGTTTATTTGAGTGGGAAAACAATCACAAAATCATGCGGCTGAAGTTGCAAGAGGGTATGACAGCAATGTAAGCATAATCCTGGACACAGACAGCTGGATGGAACACCATTGAAAGAATTACTGCCCATCGTGCCATGCCAATTCACAGGACAAGATGTAGGACATTTTTCACAGCTTTTATCTTTATTTATCTGTATTTCTGCCAGTGGCTTTGCCTGCCAGGGAAGGCAGCTGGCTATGTCACAGCTGACACAGGAGGTTCCCATGAGGAAGCTTTGCCTTAGACTTGAGGAAGTGAGATAATCTGGTTTTATTTGAGTAAATTCTCAGCCAGTGCGTCCTTTCAGACCACACTGTTACAGCAGTCTTAAAATGGGTCAAATAAAACTCCCCCACAAAGTGATGCACTGACACAATTGTGTTAACCCATAATAAGTAGCATTTTAGAAACTAAATTACTATAAAAATGTATAATGTATTTACAGGTCTTCAAACCGACATTAAATACCATTTTATAAAATCAACTACTGCTTAATAACAATTAACTGTGTACCTTGGATCCACTGACAAACCTCTGCTGTCAGTTACCGTAAAGGGCATTAGACTTGTACTACTACCTGTTACTCCATTAGTGCCCATGACAGCTCTAAACCCTTAACCCAATAGTGAACTTACATGTCAGCCTGATATCAAAGGACAAAATTTATCTTCCTTTTCTGCTTTGAAAACCTAGGAAGCTGCTCTTTAAAAGCATATTGAAAAGATGTGGTATTCAGAACTCAAGATACAAACATAAAAGTACACAGAAAAGCTGTTATTCAGTCCTGATGGCAATGTTGGGGGAGGAGGAGTATAAATTATATGATAATACACAATCTATTGCTTTGTCTGCCTTCCTGGGCTGGCCCCTGTCAGCATGGCATGAATCACAGCCTAAAGCTTCGTTGGCTCAGACACTGCCATACTTGCCATTGCAGGATGAGGCACCAGTGGGAACTTAGTGCCACTGCTCATGCCAACACTGTGCTTATTGCACATGCCTCAGCACTTAAAACCACTAAAGCAGCTTCTTGTTCACTGGGAGATTAATGCCAGCACCAAACTGAAACCTCTGCCTATGAGTGTGCCAGACGCTATGCTGCTTTCCCTTGAACCAGGATAACTCCAGGCTCTACACCTGGAACATCCTTCTGGGTACAAATAATTACCCTGAATCTGACAGGTAACACAGCACTCTGCTCTGGGTAGTGCAGCTAGCTAGACAGATAGATAATATTTCAACAGGTAACAAGCTAAAACTGCAGGTTGGGAAATTCATGGAGCACTGTTTTTGGTGTGACACAAAGTTGCACCTTTCTTAAAACAATTATAAAGCAGATTCAAAGAAATGAACCCTTGCCTACCCAGCCATGACTGGTTGAGTGAATCCAGGGTGTCTCCTCCAGGTCAATTTTGTAGCACACTCCAACTCTTCTCAACAATTTCATATTCAACATCACCACCTTTGAAATAGGGACCTGCAACTTAGAGGAGAAAACATCTGCAGACAGTTATCTGTGCAATGCAATATCATGAGGGATATAAAGCATTCCAGAGAAATCAAGTACACCCTTTCCAGCTCCAGAAATCCCTGAGGAATGAGCCTTTTTATATTTGCCATATCACTCTGAAAATCACTACCCAAGCTAAACAAAATTCAGGGTAAAAAAAACCAAAAAAACCAAACAAAACAAACAAAAAAACCCCGCACACTTAATTCTAACAGAAATTTAAGGTACAAATAGCTGGCAGGACAAAAACTCTTACAGCTGCCTGGTACTTTGTCTTAATCTCCAGTGTCTGATGCCTCTTCAGTTAAGAGCGAGAGGGACAAATTTGCAGGTGATAGGGCTGGAGCCAAACTAACTATGCAAATCCTCACATTCCAGATATATATCACAAAATGGGCTCCCTTCTCAAGTCACACTTCAGATAAAAGCACAGAAGTGATCACAGCAGCTCAGACTAGATGGCCATGCAGCTCAGTGCTTTAACACTGACAGTGTCCAAAAACAGATGCCTTGAGGAAAGCATGGGAACAGTGTGTAATAACAGTTCCTTAGCTTCCATCAACGTGCAGTTTGGCTCTCCTGAGAAAGCCAGCACCAAATCCCACAATATCTTTAACTGAAACAGAGCAACCCTTTCAAAGGACGGCTAGTCCAGCTACCTGAACCGGTGGAGTTTGTGCCATATCACAGAACCAGGTTAACTCTGTTAGTTACTGCTTGATGACAACCAGCTGTGCAAACATGTTCTGATTTACCGCCCCCAACACAACTTTAGAAGGAGTAGGTTACTCTTCCGCACAATTAGAAGGTGAGAAGATCACTGTTTTCCTTGCTCAAATAGATCTTTTTATACTATCTCATAGATTTTACCCGATAGATGAGCATGTACCAAAGACTTACCACTACTGGTCCGTACCTTTCCCAGCTGGATATAATTAATGGAGGGGAAAGGTTACTAATGATAATTACATGTTGATTATATTAGTGCACTAATACAATTCCTTTACAGCTATTTTTAAACCTTTTGCTTTAATTGATTTCCTATTCTGTTTCCAATTTAATAATTTACCTCAGTGTCTTAGTTACATTTTCTTTCCTGTACAAACTAACAGATAAATAGTTACTCATGGATAAGTAAACCTCCCCCACCTACACACTGAACCACTGAACTCACCTACCAAGATAAGAGGTCAATAGAAATTCTGGATATTTGTGTGCTACACAAACTGCCTCAACTTTAATTTTGCTGTTCTAAAATATCAGCTCACTGCATATAAAAGGTCTGTCTTAAATCAGATTTGAGAATACATTTATTTGATAGTACCAACAAAAAACATGATTAGGTATGGAAAAAAATAATCACAATGTACTAATATATAATTTATTCACACAGAAACTCTTTGTCTCAAAGGACTTCCACACTGATAGAAGTCGTAGCAACCAAGAGATGCAGACACTCAGCATTTTGGATATCAGTAAACCATGAACAAAATAAAAGACTCCATGATGCCATATTTGGATTTGATATTAAGAAAAACATTTTCACTAAAAGGGTGGTTAAGCTGCCATTAAGGTGGAATAGGCTGCCCAGCGAAGTGGTGGAATCAAGTGGAAGTGTTCAAGAGACGTGGAGCTGTGGTATTTGGTGACATGGCTTAGCGATGGCCCAGACAGTGCCGAGTAGATGTTTGGACTCAAAGATCTTCGAGATCTTTTCCAGCCTGAAGAATTCTGTGATTCTATATTGAGGAAATATAAAGCACCTCGGCAACACTTGCTCTGCTCTCCCAGAGAAACCCGGTTGTAAACAACGACTTTTTTTTTAAAGAGGCAGAATGTTGTAGAGAAAAGGTTTTCATTCAAAAACTTAGGAGAAAGAGATCAGCAGAATCTGCTCTGTACTCCTACAACTCCTGTATTTTAATTTCAACCAGAGACACGCTAAAATGAACCGTTTATGCTGCATTTGAAAGTCCCTGAATCTTACGGGATTTAGGCAATTGATTAAGTTTTCATGTTTAAATAACAACGAGCCGAATCTCTATGGAACAGGAACGTATGCGCTTCGGGTTTCTGAGTGCCTCCCCCCTGTGCTACGGCCACCGAGCAACCTCCGACACAGCAGAAGCACCCGGCACGCCAACCGCCGGGGAAAATCATGGAGGAGAGCCTCGGCCCGCCAGAGGCAGCGCCTCGGCCGGCGTTCTAAGCCCCGCCCCCTCAAGGGAGCCGCAGCCCCAGCTTAAAGCACTTTAGGGGGACATTAGCGCCAGGGAGCGGCCCTGGGTGGGAACACAAGGCGGGAGAGGCGCGCAGGGAACGGAGGGCCCGGCCTGGGGAGCTGTGAGGGATGGAGACGTGGTGCTCCGGGAAGCGCTGCGCTGGAGGCGCGGGGCCCAACCCACCCCGGGCAGGAAGCCCTGCCTCCCAGCCCTGCCGAGCCCCCCCACCTCGGCGGCCCGCTCGCTGTCCTCCTCTCATTTCTGCCTAGGAGGAGTCAGGGCGGACTGTGAGGGACAATGACTTGGGGCTGACGGAGGAGCTCCTCGACAGTGACGCGACGCCATCTTGCAGTACGGACTAAAAGCTGTGGCGGCCGCCATTTTGCATTTGGCCGAGACATGAGAAACGCCTTATTGCATTTCGCCTCCCGGGCGCCGCCATTTTAGGTTACGGCAGAGCCTCCGCCTTCGCAAGCGGAACCTCATTGGGCGCCGCCATTTTGGCTTACGAACGAGACGGCGAGCCGCAGGGGTCCTCACCCCCTCCCTTCCTCCCTTTAGGTGCCTTCATAAAATGCCCGTCGAGAATCCCCTCTTTTTTCGCCCCGCTCCCAAGATGGCGTCGATGCGGGAGAGCGACACCGGCCTGTGGCTGCACAACAAACTGGGCTCCACGGACGAGCTGTGGGCGCCGCCGAGCATCGCCTCGCTGCTCACGGCCTCGGTCATCGACAACATTCGCCTCTGTTTCCACGGCCTTTCCTCGGCCGTCAAGCTTAAGCTACTCTTGGGGATGCTGCACCTGCCCCGCCGGGCGGTGGATGAGGTGAGAGCCGGGTGGGACTTGTAGCTAAGCGGGGCGCGCATCTGTGTGAGGGGGAGAGGTCGCAGATGGCGTGAGGGGAGAAGGGGGGGCAGTGCCAGCACCACCTCCCCCGCCCGCCCTTTTTTTTTTCCCCCACACGGAGGCTGCGGGGAAGGGGGGACCCCGGGCTGCCCGCGGGGCGAAGCCGAGCGGCCGCAGCCCCTCAGGGCAGGGGCGTGTAGTAGGGCTGGTCCCCACAGCCATCCCCGCCTCTCCCTCGCAGCCTTCCTTGGAAGGGCAGGAGTAAGTGAAGAAGGTTTTCCGACTCGGTCCTCGTTGTGAGGAAAAGCGCCGAGATTGCCCGTGATAAGGGAGCGAGTGGAGTGGGAGCTTTGCTGCTCCTCCTCTTCCTGCTCTTCGGGGATCCCCTGGTTGGCACTAGTCTTTTGAAAGCATTTGAACATTAAACCCATTGTGTGGCCCACAGGGCTGTGTTTTGGGTGCCTTTTAGGGCAGGGCTTTCCTGAGACTATGGCTATGCGAGGACTAGGATAGAGGCAGGCTCGTTTAGGAGCAGTTGTGTGTGTGCTCAACTTCCTCCACTCCTTCCTTAGTACCGGCAGCTGTGTAGGTGTCACAAGTCGAGCATCTCGGCTTTAGGAAGGACAGCAGCAAGTGCTGAAACTTTGGGAGTGGAAGATCTGGGGTCTGCACTGAGCAATGCTTTTTTCCATCCTCCTGCAGTCAGGTCTTGATTGGGGAAAATTGCCATGCTTTTTGTTTGCCTCTCTTTATACCTTTCTGGGAACAGCTGGTGCTTTCCTCTGTCCTACCCCAGCTAATAAACTGGCTGGCTCGAGTCTGACCTGCCTCTGCAGGCTTTTTCACTTGGCCTTGGACCATACCTCATCTGCACCTGGCTTATCCTCACCAGCAGGCAGCTATTGATATTTGGGGCAAGAGCTGGAGAATGTCTGGAAATCTTAAGTTTCTTCAGATTGGAGGAATTCCTCTCCTTCTTCCATCATGTAAAGTAGTATTTCCTGGTAATAATTGTAGAAGTGGTGTGTAGTTAGTTTTCACCTTCCTGTGTAGAGTATCCTCAGCTGTGCTTTCACCAGTCTCCTTGGCTAAGACACAGCTGCTTCTTAAGCTTAATATACATATATGCCAGGCAGGGTGTGGTATGTACCTTGAATTGTTGTCTGCTCAGCTTTTGTGCACTTCTAGGCTGAAAATGGCCAAGCATCACCTTTAAGCAATAGTTCAGTGTATGTCAGTGTTTGTCTTGCCACATGCATCTGTATGATTCTTCACTGTTACACTGATGTCACTTAAAAAGAAAAAAATCTTGTTCAGCATGTTTATGCTAGTTTTTAAAACATAATGTTCATGTTTAGTGCCTGTCCAGTGAACAAGCTGTCATCCTTGCGTGTGATAAATGGGGTCGTGTTCTGGCAAACAAAATAATCAAGGCCAGAAAGGGGGGATGGGAGCTCGTGTGAACTAGTGAGTTTGCAAAATTCTTGTGAACTTAGTGTGAAAATCCAAGTATCCTGGAAGAAATTATTGTTGCAGTGTTTAGAAAAATCAGTGGTGTTTTTAGATTGGAAAGAGCTTCAAAAAGCTTAAGGACCTTCATAAATAGTGCTCATGGCAGCTCTTTAAGGGAGCAGCATTCAAGAAAACTGAAATAATTTGTTGAAATGCTTCAAGAGTGTTCACTGGGTGAATGCTTTAAACCAAACCGGAGAAAGATGGCAGCCAGCAGCTTTCCTGGATCTGTGCTTGTGTTAGCCGTGGAGATAAAGTGTATGTAGAGAAAAGCAAGTCAGTCAGTGTGCCTTTTACTGTGTACTTAAAGTGATCAGTTGTGTTCCAAACGTAAAGCTCTTGTTACTACTGTAACAAAATATTGTGGCATTTTTCAGTTTGGTTCATTAATTTAGTCAGAAGTTTAATCTTCCATTGTAAACTGATGATACTTGATTGAGATCTACCCTTAGCATCTTTAATTATTTCAGGAACATGTGATTTTTTTTTTTTTTTTTTCCTTTAAACTGGGAGAAGGGGCTTAAAAAAGAAGTTAAAAATAGAAAAACTCCTGAGGCAGAAACCCCTAACATTGCTGGTAGGCCTGCTATTATCATTACAGGCTTCCTTCTGTAGATGGTAAAAATAGCTGATATAACCAAACTGCTGACAGAAAAGGCTGTTGTCTTACCAGATGCCCATCATTTGTGGTTAGTTTGCTAAGATACTTTTAATTGTGCAGATTTGTCATCTAACTCACTATCAAGAATTTTGATGTTTTAATTGGCATGGAGTACCTTGCACACAATATCCAGAAACTAGATAAATATGTCTGTGTCCAGAATGGCTGTGCTGTGCACATCTCTGCAGCAGCCTTTGCTTGTGTGCTGGGGAGTCCTGGAAGCAGTGCCTTCCTGCCAGGACAGGGTAGCTGTAGCTGCCTGGAAGTGAATTTGTCACTTGCAAATCACCCCTGTGTCTGAAAGTGATTTATCTTAACTATGGGAGTACGTAATTATTCTCTTTGTAAAGTCATATGTCCTTCCCACACCATGTGGCAGTCTGTATCGATCATGTGCGAGAAGCACCGAGCTGGCATTTGGAAGCTTAATTGTATTGGAAAATGTATTGCATCAGCTTTGTAAAGCTTTGGGAATCTCAACAGCAGCTACAGGATATGTTACATGTTAAAAGATATTCCCATCTCTAGATAACAGATTCAACTGAGTTATTTTCTCTTCAAATTTTTTTTTCTGTTTTATATATTGTAGCATTTTCACAAAAGCTTAGAATAACACAGAAACCACTTGGGAAGAGACATTTGAGTAAAATGCAATGTGGGAATCAAGGAAACTAGTGGTATTTGGTTTAGAAAGTATTTAATTGCTCCTGGTCCTTTCTAAATCTCTGTGAAAGCTTTAGTCTAGACTAGTGAATCTTCAGTGAGCTCTCTTGAAAGCTCACTTAAGTGGTTTTATCCTTATATGTAATATCTTTCAGTTTTCATAACGTTTTCATTCAACACCCCAAATACTATATAGATATAAGTGACTTAATCCTCATAATACTCTCATGGGGGACAGGTAATAAACCTAATTTTTTTATCATGCTGTGAACCTCATTACTGCATGTTTGTTCCTGCTGACTAATAAGAATAATTTGCTCTCATTTTCATTTTAAGTTGTGTTTTGTAGGCAGTTATCAAAAATTCCTTTCCCACTGTAGTTCTCTGGGCAAAACATGCAACCTTTTGAATCTTACGGCTTTTCATCTGCTAATTTTTTTCTAGATAATTGCACTTATTTGAAATGATGCTTAAAGTTCAGTGTAGTGCTGACCAGAGTTTCAGTTGTGAATTAGGCAGAACTGTTATTTCTGTTTATTTTGCATATTCTTGTTAACCTGATTCACAATGGCAAGTGCAAGCTTTCTTTTTATGCCAATGTTTAATTTTGTTCAGGGTTAGACTGTGATGTTACAACCAAGTCTGGAACAAAGACTGTACTTCTGTTCTCTCTGAATTATCTTGAGAGGAACATCCCTGTCCCAGCAGGGACCTGCCCGTTTATTGCAGTAGAAATCAAAACTGTTTCTTTGTACTGGCTTATGTGCACCAGGAGCCATCTGTGCAAGGAAGTGGGAATTGTGGAGCATGGGTGCAAATGAGTAAGAGGGGACACTTGCATTACCCTCTGTATTGAGAACACACAGGCTGTTGTGCACCTCTCTGGCCTGCACTTAAAGTTCATAATTATTTTGTGATGTAAAATGGTATATTTTAATTCAATATTTCTCTTGGCCACTTCATCTCTTTTTCATGATTAAAATGAAAACCACGTACAGTAGTGGTATTGACCCATCCTGGGTTTGTATTCTGTAAATATTTTGTATTGTGTTGTGTTTTCAATCCAGTGCTTTTAGTTTAATGAAAATGCTCTATAATGATGCAGCTACCTATTAAAATACCATCTTTTCTATCACTTCAGAAGGATTAAAGCTTCATTTGGTTTATTACCCAACCATTGATGCAGTTGTCTAAAAGTATTGTCATACACATTAATTTAGGCAGAGTATAAAGTAAATAAATGTGAATTCTTAGCAAGTAGTCTACTTGGAGCTGTCATGTTGTATGTTACTAGTAACATTTCCTTTTTTATACCTTCCCACAGTCCTGTTTGTCCTTCCTGCACAGCCATTATTAATCTGCCTTTGTCTCTGTTCCCAGACACTTCCCACACTGTCTGATCACTGCTCGCTAGATCTTTCTAGTCATGGCCTGGCTTTTTCTTGTGTGCTAGCAGGCTGAGAAAAATACTTCAGATCCTTAAGTTTTAGATGAGAAAGACCCTGGAACGTGTTACATCAGATCTTGACATTCATGCTTAAGATGCTGGTTGGAGCTGATGGGAGTCTTACGGAGCTGGTGTTGCAATCGTAGACAATTTAAGAATTTGTGATTACTGTGCCCTGTAAAGTAACAGGAAAACTGCATGTAGGATTCCCTGTTGAGTTGCATTTCATGCATTCTCAAACCATAAATGAACTATTTCTTTTCAGCTGCCAGTGAAGTGGGAACATATATTTAAATTGCCATTTAAAGATGAACCTGAGTCAAAACTTGAATCCAGGCTTGTTAAATGCAAAGCCATATTCAGGCAAGGTCTCTGGTTAGCTCACAGTACTTGTTAGTGTGCTTTGCTTCGCTGTGCATGACAGTGACTGTTCTCCCACCATGTTCTTTCTGTCATGAAGCCTTGTGATAATGTTATTTGCCCAGTGCTAGGCAAACAAATTGTTTCTGGGCTCCTTTCTTGAAGGAACCAAAAGCTTGTAAAGCAGTGGGTTTTGGCATAAATAGGCTGCCTGAACTTTAGACCTGAGAGCAGGGGGGATACAACATGCCCAGACCAGAGCTCTGCAGGAACTTTTGTAGTGTAGGCATGTAGATCCGTGAATTTTTGGTACAAATAGTTTTGTGAAGTAGATATGAAAGGTAAATTGTGAAGACGCGAGAGACGTTTTTCGTCTAGCTATTGTCTGGCTTTGATGAAGGAAATGATATTCTGTACAATTACCTGCATTAGTGGTGTCCACAGAAGAGCTTGTAAAAGCTATGAGTTCATCAGCTCTTCTGGGATGCTTTAGGTTTCCAGGTGTTTTGTGTAAATCAGTACCTTGATTCCTTTAGGCTAAGTAAGAGAACAAAAGGCTTTGCTTTGATATTGTTCACAGTCCTCCTCATCCACTGTAGAAGTGACTTCTGTTAAAGAGTTTAGGGTTAGAATAGAGAGATGGACAAGTGTGTGGAGGTTCTGTTGGGGTTACGTTTACTGAGGAAGAAATGAGCAATGGAGAACAGCAAAGACTAGAACCTCAGAAATTGATTCTTTTCACTTGGTAAGCAATTGGTTAAATCTGACAGCACATTAAACAGTGTGTGTTCCTGGCTATGTGCTCAGTTTAATCCAAAACAAATCAATGGCACTGCTGAAGATGGGAACTGACCCGTGTAGTGTCTTCTTCCTGCTCCCCTTTGTGGTTCTGGTGTTTGTGTGACTGCAGTCAGTCACTCCAAGGAGCTGGTTGAGCTTAAAGCTACAGGGATGCTCATTTTGGGTCAGATGGACTGAAGCAGTTTGTTTCACAAGCGCGTAATGTGTGATCCCTCAAACATTCAGGGGGTAAAGGACAAACTGGCTCTGCAGTGGACTTGTAAACCCTTCCAAAGTGAGAGGGCAGTAACATCGTGTGGATGAAAGGAATTGAGAAATGTCAATGTTTGTTTGCCTCTGAGGTTTAAAAGTGGATGGGAGAGGAATGGGGAGTAGAAATTTAACTTTTATTTCTTGTATTTAGAGTTTTATGCATAGAGTAAGCTTATTTTATTAAACCTTTTTATGTAAGAGTGCTTTAAATAAAGGGAAAGAAATACAGCAAAAAGGTGAAGATGAGTCTTTTGCTTGTCTTCCTGTATTCAGAAACATGATGACTGTAACTAAGCTATATGTGCCATGATGGGTGGTGAAAAGTCAAAATTCATGTATTTCCTTATACTTGCTTGTACATTCTTCAGTGTTAATACAATGCAGTTGGGTACCAAACTACTTTATGTAATTTAATGTAATTTTACTGTTGTGTTCTGTGGCTTGTTAGACACACAGAATATCTCAAACATCTCCGTTCTCTGAAGCTAATGCTCTCGTGCTTACATGAAAATTTACTTAGGAAAAAATAGTGTTCAGTCTTTGGGGGTTTATCCTTACTTGTGAATGAAGTAAACCCCTGACTGTACTTACCTGGATTTTCATGTCATACTGCCAACATATATGTTGGTCAGTAATAAAAAAAATACTATTACAGTGATACTTAAATTTGTTTTCATGTGTTATTTTTCATTTTTCAAAATAGAAAAATGACTTTTTTGAAACTTTGGGTAGATGGAAAAATCTTGTTACTTGGGGCATGTTAGAGAGCTGTGCTTACTTCCATAATGCATTATTTTTGTCAAACGATACAGTATTGGTTGGGTTATTTTGGCCTAATATTAAGTGATATTTTGAAGACAATTATGATGCAGATATAATCTGTCTGCATACTTATGCTGTAGGCTGGCAAGGGGCACATCGTCATTTAGATGCCTGTTCTAAATAGCTTGTACTGTCTTTGCATATTCCTATCACTGATTAGAAGGTGTGGGTCCACAGGCAGTATGAGTGTAAAACAGAAGGAATCAGTAATGTAGAAATTTGGCTGCTGCTTTTAGTAAAAATGCCCAGTGCTAAACAAAGCTTTGAGCTGCCAAAAGCTCAGAACAACCTTGGGTTAGATTGTTTAAAAGCAATATAAAAAACTTTCCTTGGTTCATTCTTTGCTTGGTTCTGGAGTTAATGTGTAACTGTGTGGAAACAGTTTCCCCTCTTCCCTCCCCCAGCAGTAAAACATTGTGCATGTTTGTGTCTTTTTAAAATAAATCCAACTATAACTTGTTTAAAACTGTTTCCAATTGGTTGATTTTCTTTTTCTTTTTTTGTTAGATGAAAGGGGCACTGACTGAAATTATCCAGCTCGCTACCTTGGATTCAGACCCCTGGGTCTTAATGGTAGCTGATATTTTAAAATCCTTTCCAGATACTGGCTCCCTTAACCTTGATCTTGAAGAACAGAATCCCAATGTTCAAGATATTTTAGGAGAGCTTAGAGAGAAAGGTAAGCCTTTTCTGTTGGTGAAAATTGCAGGCATGTGGTGCCTTTTTTTAGGAATAACCTGTCATTTCAGAGGCAGCCTTGCTGTCTTAACAGTGGAGGTACAAAAACAAGCACTGTCTTGTCTCTGAACTAGCACAGTTCATGACCTGGAATGTTACTGGTCTGGGAACTGTGGTATTTGAGGAATGGTAGCTTCTTAAATTATCTTTTCACATATCATTAGAATTTAATGTCAGTTATTGCCTGGAGTGTGAAGGGCAACACAAAGTTTGTGTGGATTCATTCGTATCACAGACAGGCTGTGCTGCAGCTTGGTCAGTAGAGGCTTTTTCTGCGTTGCTCTGTGTCCCATTTGTGGTACCCAAGACAACAGCAAGTCTCTGTCTTGTGTGGGAGCACCAGCACTGTCCTGGGCAGGGGCTGCCTCTCCTGGAAGTGTCTGGACAGCGGGTTATAGGTGCTGGAGGGAGACTCATGCGGGAGGAGTTGTGCTGCTGATGGCCAAGTAGCTACAGATTGCCCAGCAGCTGAAAATATGGGGTCAGGCACTTGCACAGTTGCTGCTTCAAACAGTAAATGGTGATGCAAAACTACTGCTACTTTAGTAGGTTTATTTTAGCACATTGTCTGGAAAAAGCCCTTAGGCATCCTTGGACAGACATGATCTTGGGCTGGAGATTGCAGCTGAACAATAATTAAATGACTTGGAGGTGGAAACACTTTGTTTTCTTTCTATAAACAGATGATAATTTGTCTGTCCACACTTGTGATTTGGATTTTCATTCAGTAGTTTGGTTTTCATGTGTAATTTCTAAGGAATCTGAGAATTCAATAACTTTTATCTTTTTTTGACAATGGTAGCATATTTAAGATACCTATGATTTGACTAGGTATAATTAAAATGGAAGCTTTTATGAAGCTAATGGAAAAGACAAACATACTAATAACTGGTTATATATTGTGTAATAATTGGAACTAAATTACTCTTGGTGTTTATACAAGTAATCTAAAATTTAAAACCACCTGTACAGTGTAGCTGTGAAATGTTTTGTCATTAGCTGTCAAAGAGGTGCTAATACCCCCGTGTGCTGTGTTAACTCTTCATGCAGTAAGTGAATGTGAAACTTCAGCTATGTTGCCGTTGGAATGCCAATACTTAAACAAAAATGCCTTGACAACACTAGCTGGGCCACTTACTCCCCCAGTGAAACATTTTCAGCTGAAAAGGAAACCTAAAAGTGCCACTCTCAGAGCTGAACTCTTGCAGAAGTGTAAGTAGTATTTCAGATTGTGTACAATTTAAATGGTGAAAGGAAGATTTATATTCATTATATTCAGTCTTATTCTCCAGAATGGTGATAGACATTATAGTGTTCTGTTACAAGAGTTTTCCTGGATGAGGATGGACTGCTATGTGGAAGAGCAGGTGCAAGTCATTCGGGCCAGGATTGCATTAAAATGCTAATCTTGATTTAAATGCTGTTCAGATTTCAAGGCATACAAAGAGCTGTAGCTTTTTAAAGCACAGAGAGGTCCTCTCCTGGGTATATGTAACAGTCAGTTGGGAAGACTTCTGACGGACAACTTTGGTTAAAGCTCCTGAAACAAAAGTAAAATGACGACAGTTTTATTTTGCCATGTGCTTTTGGAGCAGGGAGCAAGAGCTGCTAATTAATGCTTTCTTTCACTCAGTATGGCTGAGTGAAACCAAGAGGGTTTTCTCTTAGCAAAAGGCAGCATATGTGTACAAGTATGTGTTGGTAGCTGGTTGAACTAAGTGATCTTAAAATAGTTTACTGCAGCTGCTGTTCTGTTGCAGCAGCTTGCTGCTTTCTTGCATGTAACTTGAGTTGGTCTGGTTAAATACAAAATTTGTAACTTTTCATAATGTGTCATATAACCTTTAAAAATTATTTAAATTTCTATGGAGTAAATTGCCAATTCTGGTAATTTCTTTTATCTTAGGCCACATTGTCCATTGCCTAGTCATATTGATTTTTCATTTTCTCCTAATATTGTGCTTACTGAACGGAAATTAACAGGGTTTTAATTAAAATATAATTCTTTGGTGCTATTCCTATCTCTTTATGTATTAGTTAATAACATTTTATGTAAGAAGCAATGTGTTGTATATTTTCAGCACAGGTTCTGGAATAACTAAAGCCATTTTTCCTTTTAGCAACAGAAACTGCGCAACAGCTCAAGAAGACTGCAGGAGTGCCTTTCCATGCCAAAGGCAGGGGACTGGTCAAGAAGATAGATACAACAAGTATGGCTCATCAGTTCTCAGAAAGAAAACTTGATAAAGTGGCCTTCATGAAGGATTAAATTATCATCTGTGTTTTTTACAAAAGCTTAAATTTTTTTTGAAGCAAAAGATTTCTCCCTTTCTGCCTCCCTCTCTCCTGATACTGAAATATTTCTCACATGTCTTGTCAGAAAGAACAACAGTGTGGGGGTTTTTTTAAATGGCAAGTATATCTGCCATGCTTCTAAACTGTATGCAACTAGATCATGCCTATAGACTTTGATAGGAATTTAATTTGCATCACTCCAGGAATAACTCCTGACTAAGCCACGTTGCTCCAAAAGGGAGCAGAGTGTATCGCAGTAGTCTGCTGTGCTCTTTGAAATGCTGTGAAGTAGACTGAAACTATCTTATATTTGTATAATTCGGTCTGGAGAAAGAAGAGGGGACAGTGTGTTTTCTGCAGCCAAGGCTGAGCAGTGAGTTCTACACGGCAAACCTGTGGAATGATCCTTCAGTTTTGTATTAATGCATTTCACCTGTTTGCTGAAGTTCCTGAACTGCTTGAATTTTTCGAATAAGGTGTGAGAAGAGGGTTTAAAATGAGTTACATACTCTTAAGTCACTGCACAGGTATAACTTTCCTGGCCACCAGTGATGCTGAGGCGGAGCCATGAACCTTCGAGTGATTTCTTGATGTTGTGGCTGGAAGCAATGATGTACTCTGTGTTGATGTTATTTAAGATGTGGCTTTGAGTGCTGAAATTTGGCCTCATGTTCATGCAGAAAATGCAAAAAGTCTGGTTCTAATTTGAACTAAAAATTGTTCCATTATAGAAAAGGACTGTTAGTTCTTGGCATTCTGTGTAGCTGTTGAACTACTAAAGCCAGTTCTTAGATCTGGTCTTTAGAGCCAGTTGGCCTCTAGAAACAGGAGTTTAGAGTTAGGAGTTTAGTTTTCTAGAGAAACCTCTGCTGAGGTTTGCTCTGCTGAAATGTACTCACATGGGTCAGAGCATTGTCCTATGGTGAAAACATTTTCAGTACACCATTTAGAGGGATACAGAGTCTTGAAGCTCAAAATGAAGTTCTTGGTTTGTCATCAACCTACAGGGCATGATGAGATGTTTGGGAAGTTCAGACCTGATAGCTCTGTATGTGTATCCCACATCTTTTAATAATTAAAAGATTGCTGTGTTTAGTGGTAGCATTAAGTGTGAGGTAGAAGGGCAGCATCATAGCGTTGGGAGAAAACAGATGCTCGCAGGTGTAGCTGATGCTGCTGAGTATTGAGACAGCAGGTGGTCTGTTTGCACTATAGACCCAGACTGGATCCTCCTCCTTGTGCAAACAGCAGCTCTAGAATTTCACACCCCTGTGTGAGGCAGTAAGTTATCTTTGCAGCAGATCACGAGCCCTCAGCCCTGCAGAAGCTTGGCTAAGATTTTTTGGCTAAATACAGTTTTACCAAGTAATTAGATTGTGAAAATCAAAGAGTGACTTTGGCAATAATTGGATTCAAAAGATTTATGTCTTACACTGTTTTACATGTACAGAGTTTATTTTCTACAAGTAAGGAAAGCATCTGTGTATAGGAAAAGTAGATTTTGTTAGCAGTGCACCTGTTTGATTACTTCACGTAGAATGGGGTTACAAGCATTGGTCAGAGATTGGCTCTTACTCCTTCTTTGAAGAGTAAAACCTAATTTGACCTTTGAGGGACATGTATTGTTATAGCCAATTCCACATTATAAACATTTTAATTTAAAGGGCAGATAATGTGTGCATTAAGAAGGGAAAGGGCTGAAGAACTCGGTAAAGCATTTTTTATAACCAGTTAAACACATATTTCAGTTGTTGCTTTCTTTATTTTTCCCTAAGCGCCACTCAAAGGAATACCAAAACAAGCTCCCTTCAGGAGTACTTCAGCACCCAGTGTTTTTAGTCCTTCTGGAAACAGAACTCCAATTCCTCCTTCAAGAACACCTTTGCGCAAAGAAAGAGGAGTAAAGGTAGGTGCACTCCTTGTTTTTCTGCTCAGTTCTCTTCTCTCACCTAAAGTGAATTTCTGCTGCTAATTTGAATCAATATATTAAAGGAAGAAAAGCCAAAGATGATATTTAGAGATAAACTACATACATTTAACAATGATTATTAAGTTCTCTGTGTTTTTTGGTTTTTTTTTTAGCTTCTAGATATCTCTGAGCTGGATATGGTAGGTGCTGGCCGTGAAGCAAAGAGAAGAAGAAAGACATTAGGTTGGTACAGCATTCTACTTACAAAGGCTGTCAGTCCACCTGCAGATAGGATCAAAATTTGTTGTACCATTTTGTTCTTAGTTTGCTAAAGCTTAGCCTGAGCTAAACTTTAAAAAATGAGGGGGTGTGATACCAACCAACCCAAACAAGTTTTAAAGGGAGGATTTTCACTTGTTTAGTGCTCCTACTCCCATTGCCCTGGCCTAGGTAATAAAACTCCATCATGTGAAAGGATTGAGCTAATCACTTGTGCTTTGGGCAGCCCATAGGTGTGTGAGTGGCTTCAGTACTGGAATTTTTCTGAGTTATTTTCCATGCTCACTTCTACTGGTTGTATGGCCATGTAAATTAGGTGAAAGCAATGTTGAAAAAAATCATAGCACTCTCCGAAATTTTGACTGAGAGATCTTAGCAAGTAAATAATATCTGATGCATTGATTTTAAGGTAAGTGACAGGGGAGTGCCCTACTTAGCCATATCAAGAAGATATACTATGCAGCATATTTATCCCAAAACAACTTCTTTGTATTTGTCATGGAAAAATAATACCACCTCAGAACAAAACCACCATTGCAATTAAAATGTTGCTTGGGCTTTCATGCTTTATAGTATCAGATTATTCAGTTACTGTATCCTATACATTGTGGTTCAGTTCATTATTGGGTTCATTATAAAACTGTGTTTGGAGATTACTGTAACTATTTCATCATATACCTCATCAAGTATGTTTTATCATAATTTGAGAAATGCATTTTTATATCTATATTAAAAAAGTACATTCAATATTTCTGAAAATTTTTTTTTTACTTACTTCTGGTTTTATGCAATAGATACAGAAGTTGTGGAGAAACAAGCCAAAGAAGAAACAGTAGTAGAAAATGCTACCCCAGATTATGCTGCTGGCCTTGTATCTACACAGGTAAAACCAAGCAAAATCAAACAAAAACCAGCCAGTCAAAAAAAAAATAATAGTCTTGACATGTGCTATTCTAAACCACATAAACACTGTATGGTATTTTACTTACTTGTTGAAACATGTCTCTTTATGTAAAAAAATTTACATATTTTTTTTTCAAAATTCCATTATATTTTCACTGAAGAAAAAGGAAACCTATTGCTAGAAGTTGTTCACTCGGGGAGAGGGAGAAAAGTCATGTGTAGGCCTTTTTCCTCCTAGTTCAGATACGGCATATTAGAAACCATGGTGCAGCTTTGTTTTCTCAGTCAGGATGTAGGTTCTTCAAGAATGTTCTGTCCTGCCTTTACTTTTGGGTGAGAAACTGTCTGTTGGGCATGTGTGACAAGCCAAGACCAACATACAGGTGCATCTTGGTAGGCCAGAGTCAGGAGTGAAGGTCACTGCCTCTCTTTCTGCAGAGTGCTAAGAGAATCGTTGTTTTAGCAAGTTCCACATTTTACAGAATGTCCATATTTTATATAGTAAGGGCTACCTTAAATGTGTTAGACATATTCCCCCCAACTTCTTTCCTCTCACTCTGTTATGTTTACAAGGCTGGATCAGGCAGTGGAATCATCAGCCATGCTGCTGTCTTTATGCTGTGTATGCAGTGTCATATATAATTGAGTACAAAATGAGGCTTTTTCTGTAGCCTCATCATCCTAGATGACATCAGAACATGCTGTTTCAGTGGCAATGACATTTTTGCCTTTGTTACTGCTGCCTTCTGCTTGCCTATGTCCCAGAGGCCTTTGTGTTCTCTTGGCTGATACCCTAGTAGGCCTTATGCCCATGGATGAACATGGTTCTGCTTGCTCATGGTGAACAGCATGTTTCTTCTGGCAGATTACTTAATCCTAGAGTGTAATTCTTCATGGAGTGCCATCTGCACAAATTTCTAATGTTTGAAGCAGAAAGTTAGGAGTCCTACCTAACAACTTGTTCAACACTAACAGAGGTGTCTGCAGTTAAGTTCCCAAAAGGAATATCTTAGTAAAACTAATGTTGAAGGTGTATTTAAAATGCAGAAACAGCCCATGAGTATTTGCGGTGTGGCTTTAATACTTTCTTTTCTCTTCTGTAGAAACTCGGCTCGTTGAACAATGAGCCTGCACTACCTTCTACAAGTTACTTACCTGCTACCCCCAGTGTGGTGCCATCTTCCTCCTATATCCCAAGCTCTGAAACACAGCCAGGTAACAGACACTTCTTTGCTCTTGGGACCTGATAACTCCAACTCTGTACAGTTTTACTGTCTGGCTGCTCTTGTATTTACAAACCTACCGTCCCTCAGCTTGAGTGAAGCTCCACCTTAGCCATATAAAATCCATTGCAAGGCTCCAGCCTTTGCGTTTGGGGAAACCAGATATTTAACCAAAGTAAAGAAAATAATTGTTGGCTCTAAATTTTAAGAGGGACTGCTAGGTAAGTCAAGTAAGTGAAACGCTTTCCTGGTTTGTTTTTCTTTTCTATTACTCTGTAAGGAAAAAAAAAAAAATCCAGCTTTTGTAATCCCCAAAGAGTAATCAATTTTAAGTCTGAAGTATATATTCCATGCACACACATGCTAGCATGTACAAAACAGTTTAAGAAGTCAATTTTATTTCTAGAAGCAAGTGTATTTTACCTTTCACAGAGTTTGGGATTAAGCCATCCATTTTTCTTATACCTTTGTATAACAAAGATAATAGCTGACCTCCTGCATATTTTGAAAAGTGCTGTTATTTTCAGTTCTAGAAAATTGCTAATAGTAAAAAATAGTTTGTACAAGTCCTTTTTTTCCTACACTTCTATTTTAACCAACTTGGTTGTATTTTTCTTCCCCTGCTGTGTATGAAGTCTTTAAAAGAATGTATCAGTTTGTGCTAGCAAATGTCCGTGACTGGGATTCATTACCAGATCAGTCCATTAACAGAACTAAATTTCAGTTTAATACATCATTTTTACTTTTGCTTGTGAGCTGTGGCATTTTAGACACTATAGAAATCTGCATGTGCAAAACCCAGTCAATTCATTTGGCCTAAAAACAGTTCAGAATCTCTCTGAAGGTCTGTGCACATCTTTCTCTGGCAGAAAATTGGCATCTCCAGAAGGAATGCAGCCAAGGAATGCATCAGTGTGTCAGCAGCTATAGTGCTATTTTCCAGAGTGTTGGCATTGGTTCAACAGCAGGAAAAGCCTAATTTAAAATTTTCTGCTCATTCCTTTAGGAGTATGGAGTATTTAGATTTTCCTATGGACACAAAACTGTTTCCTTGATGTAAAATGCACACAGAAGATGCACAGATTTAGCCTCATATAATCTGAGGTTACATAATTAAGACATTACTTTATGAAAGTCAGTTATTCTGACAAGAGACAAAGCCAGCAATGAAACTTGTACAAGAATAAGGAATAACTCATAGTTGCAAATGTTAATCCTCTCAGTTGTTTCACATCTACTGAAAAATACTAAAACCATTGCCATGTCTGTGCCAAGGTGGAGAACCATAGAAGTCTCATTTCCTAAAGTCTGATCTGAAGGGCATCAGCGTAGCTCTGATCCTTATCTGCCTTTAATCTGCTGTGAACACAGTGTACAGGTGTGAACAGGTCAGCTTAAATCTCATGAGGTTTGCGAAGGGTGCTTAAGCAGCTGTGCCTGTGTCCAAGAGCTGCAAAAGAACTTAGATAGAGAGTCAACCAGGTAATTACCACTGGCTGGACAGATGGTAGCTTGCATGATCAAGCTGCTGTGATTTCACGAGTTGCCTCCAACTGCAGCCAGGTCTGGAATAGTATAACTTCCTTACTGCAGGTGAATGGATCAGCTTTAAGAAAGAACAGAGTTAACTCTTGTCAGAGTTGTGGGGTTTTAACTTCTGGGAGTTAGTTTTATGTTTAAATGACGAGTGATTTGTGACATCTGTTAAAGTATATTTGTATTTTCAGTGGCATTTAATGGCATTTCCTTTGAAAGCTGCCGCTACATTAGGTAAAAACTGATGAAATATTTTTGGACTTGCTCTGTGCAATACTACAGCAACAATCCTGGTAGGATCAGGGTACAGTTGTTATAGCTATATAAACTGAAAAGTATAGCAGTTTCAATGTAATAAACTGGATATCAATTAAACATCAAATTTGATGCTAAATATAGTGCATTCATATTGAACAGCTAGTTATTCTAATTGTTGTCTAATTAGACAACAGCTAGTTGTCTAATTATTTCTAAAAATAATTGAGTGGAAGGAGCATTAGCTCTTAACTTTTTCATATGGATATTAAATGGCATCATCAGTGGAATGGAATCATCAGTGATTTTAGTTTTCTTTAAAGGCCACTGGTGATGTTAATCCCTGTGGGTGGATAATAATGTTTTTAATTATTCTTATTGGTGTTTTGCAGCTGGCTCTGCACGAGAGGCCTTGCAGACCAACAGACAGACTGAAGAGCCTGCAGCTCCAAATGCTACTACAACTCTTCCTGCACAGTTCAAACAAAGAACACCCATGTACAACAGTAACTCTAATCCCCCTGCAGCTACACCTACCTCACCCCTAACGCCCACCACACCTCCTGCCATCTCCCCTGCAGCACAGGCACCACAAGTGGCTCCCCAAACTCAGCAACAGCCACCACCGAAGAAAAGCCTCTCTCTCACAGTAAGTAAAACCACGTTCTTTTTGACTGATGGTTTTGATGTGGATTGGATGTCGTATATATGTTGGCATTTCTTGGTATCATGGAGTGGTTGAGGCTGCTTTTTTGTAACCAAAGTTTACAAAAATACTTTGTGGCTCAGCATTGCTGTCTTAATGTTATCCACAACATCTTCAGTTGTGCAGTGTTAATGTTGCAGTAAGATGTCATTACTTAATGCTGTTTGTTACATAAAATAATGTGTTGCTCGTTATATAGAATTTTGGGAGAAAGGTGTATTTCTAGCAGAAATTGCCCAACCAATTGCACATAATATAAATTGCTTAAAATTGTCCTGAAGTTGCTGTAGTTGGAGAAAATACACCAATAGATTGTTTTAAGGTAAAATATTTTATTCCTAATCCACCTCATCCCCCCATTACACATTTTTCAAAGCCTGAGAGTGGGGATATATCTTGAAGATTCTTATTCCTGATACTTTGGTATATTTTTATGTGCATGCTTGGAGGTTCAATTCAAGATGCAACTGATCTGAAGACTTTGCTAAGCACATCTGTAAGCCTGACTTGCAAGATCTGAACTTTAGCAAACTGGGTGACTTCTTATTTTTAATACCTCTACTGCATTTATTAAAGGAAAAGAACTCTTCTGAAATTATTGCAAGCCTGGGTTTGTTGGATTGTAGAGAAAGCATTGGATTTTTTTTATTTTTTTCCCTAAGGTCATAAAGGACACAAAATTGATAACATAAACATTAAGCCTCTCACACGTTTCTGTAACGATTTGAAGGTGGAGTGGTTTTTGCAATGTCCAGAGTTCAGTTGTCACTGCTGTGCCTGTTAGGTATAAGTATTGCAGAGGGGAGGCCTTGAGGTTAAGATGCCTTTTTTTCAACTTTTTGTAGGTCCTACAAACTTTCACCTTACTCTTTTATACTCATCTGTGGGTATTAATGTGGTCCCTGTTGGCAGATTTTTTCTCAACTGAATTGATGTTTGGTGTGTCTGTTACAGAGGGAGCAAATGTATGCTGCACAGGAAATGTTCAAGACTGCAAACAAAGTTACGAGGCCAGAGAAGGCTCTTATACTTGGATTCATGGCAGGATCCAGAGGCATGTATTGATATTAACTTAGCTTGCTTCTGAATACACAAATCTGAAATACAGCCCAGCGTTTCTAAACGTGCATATGAGAGTGCATTGCTTTAGCTTTGTCTGTGTGTGCTGAACTCATTGCTTTACACTGGGCTCTACATAATTTTATGAGTTATATGAATTATAGTTCTAGCTACCTGGAAATGGGTCTTCAGGGTCTGTTTCCACTAAGTCAACTGGTCTGTCAGAACAGCTGCTGACCACAAGATAACTGAACTCACTGTAGAATCATGGCTCAGGGTTGAAGAGAAATGGCAGCTGGTAAGCAGTGAACAAAGTTGTTAGGTGCTACTGCTCTGCCTAGAGGATCAGTGAATGTAAACTTTTTTGTGGCCAGCTGATGTACCGGTTGGGTAGTACAGAACCTCTTTGCTAATTCTTTGCTTTAGAAACTGGCAACTGTTATCTCAGAGACTGTAGATAACAACTGGTGCTGTGAATCACAGGGAGATAAGCTGTCTCATAGCTGGATCCTGTTATGTATTGGCCTTGATAGACCAAAGCTGTTTTACCTAGAAGATTATCGGATGTAAGATGAGAAGGGGCTTAAGAGTCCTTAAATGAACTCCATCATCTGCACTAGCTCTGGTTTCTAATTTGGTATTTGGGGACTCTTATAACCAGAGTCCTGCAGCCTAAGTGTGGCTTGTGCATTTGGAGTAATGCAATACATCAGCGAGGATGGCCAGGGCAGAGTTACTGTGGGTGATCCCTAAGCTATAAGTCTGGTGCATTAATGACAGTGTTTTCAGTACTCAATGCTACTTCAAATTGCAGAAGGAGGCTGTACTTTAACATCTGCATGGACCGCTTTTTTTTTTAAACGTAAAATATTATTTTGGAAGTGTGTGTGATATAGATTCACATATATGTATATAGTAAAGTATATATTAATACAAATTCCTTCAGTAATAATGTCTGCACCTTCTGAAGGCTGGATAAATTACTGCCAACTGATATTCTTGAGCGTCATTCCAGTACCTTGAAGTGTAACATTTAAAACTTCTGCTGGCATGGAACTAAGTCTGGGACAAGTGGTTTCAGTGAAGCTGTTTGGGCTTCCTTAACAGCTAAAAATTCTTGAGGCATTTAACTACAAAATGTCTCCCAAGTAAAGTAACTCTGGTAGTTCAAGTTTACCAACTCCATTTAAATATAGGCTTCTATTTTGACTCTTGAGGCAGAGGGAAATGACGCTGGCAGGCTTTACTCCCTCTTGTTCCAATTACATTAGCCTTGAGCTTCATCTTTTGGGGTCTGGTTTTGTTATTTTTAAAACTCAGTCTCAGGAGTATGGAGGGAGGAAAATCTTTGTCTATGGTTTGCTCAGCTTTAGGTTTGAGAGTTGTTTGTTTTGGGGTTGTCTTTTTAAGCATGGGAACCCCCTGTCTTGTCTAATATACTGTTGAAATGTATAACATGTTTCTCTCCTTGTTTCTGCAGAGAATCCTTGCCAAGAGCAAGGTGACATCATCCAAATTAAACTTAGTGAACATACAGAAGATTTACCAAAGGCAGATGGCACTGGCAGCACCACTATGTTGGTTGACACGGTCTTTGAAATGAACTATGCTACTGGTGAATGGACCAGATTCAAGAAGTACAAACCTATAACTAATGTTTCCTAAGAGATGCAGCAGCAGCAGACTGGACCAAATCAAGCTTAGAGTCAACCAGCTCATAGAGTATGTCAACTGTACAAAATGGCATTCGTGTGTACATTTCTTATTACCCTCCAGAGTAGAAGCTGTGCTCTTCAAACTGAGCTCAGTGAACACAGAAGATGATGGTGTCAAACTCGCTTTCTTTGTTTTTTTTTTATGAATCTTGGGAAGAGGGGAAGATGATCTTGATGTGGGGGACATTTTTGGTGTGTTTTTGTTTTCCTGCAGTTCAGGATGCTGAAAAAGGAGATCACAGCTTGAAGGTTACAGATGGGAGCAGTTTACTGCTAAGTACCAGAAGAGAAGACTACTGCACAGTCATTCACGGTTTACTGTTAACTGAGGGCGCAGGTCTTTATTGTAAAAGCATTTTCTTTGGCATCATGAGCTCTGTCGTAAGAATGGATGTTTGAGGCACCACAGGTCGGTGCTTGATAATTCTGTATTTCAGCTGCAGTATAACTATTGCAGATGGTAGATGTCAGTGTCTAAAGGTACCCACTGTATGTTTAGCTTATTTATGCTTGGGTCATAGGATGAGATTGAGCAGCTTTGTTAACTCTCTGTATTGTCAGTGTACATGCCCAGCATGAATTAATCCATATTTGGCATTATTTGAGATAGACAGAAACTGAGTATCATAACTTTCTGAAGAAAAAACCCATCAAAATTATAAAAGTAACTGTGGCTTGTCGCTGCCTGGAAGTGATAGTTTTCTTGCCATGTGAGTTTTGGGGAAGAAATTGATCTATGGCTCTTGCATAACAAGCCCTTTGCATAGCATAACTTACCTGGAAGAAGGGAAACAACTACATCTTGAAACCAATTGCAACTTAATTTAAAAATGGCACTAGAAATGGTTGAGACACATCTGAGTAAAGAGGTAGTTTTGTTGTCTTGAGGCACTGTTAATGTATGTTTGGTTGAACAGTTATAAAGTGTTTGATGGCCAAGCCCTGACCCAAAAAGTTTTGAGTGACTGTAGCTGTGGTTCTTAGCAGTGTAGTTTTATCAGTATAATTGCTAATGTGACCACAATTATACTGGCATGTAAATGTGCCTTGTCCCCTGCTAGTAGAAGCACATTTTTGTCTTTACAACTGTGTTCATACCACTGGTGCAATCTGGCTTTAATAGTACAAACAAAGCTGGCATTTACTGAGAGAACTTATGTACAAAAATCAGGATTCCTTCTTGGCAGACTTGGCTTCATCGTTTGAAGGGGTCTTGGATTCAGTGTCTGGTTTCTGCCAGTACTTGTGTGTGGAGCTGTGCTTGGTTGGGAATGCTGCTTAGAAGGAAGAAATACAAACGTGAATAGCAGAGTGGTGATGTGTTGAGAAGGTACCTGGGGCCGAATTAGAGGTTTCTGTTGAAGCAGAACTTTTTGGACAAATTTTTTTTTTTGTTCCTTCTTTCTGAAAAGAAAGCAGACCAAATCCCATAGTACACTTGTATACTAATAAAGGCATTTAGATGTTTGATTAGAGGGATTTTTTAATTGATGAATTTTTATTGCATTTTAATCTTAGTTTTTCAATCAAACTACCCAACAGGACAGGGCAAGTATAAATAATATTAAAAAAACCTGCCCTGTATTCTACGGTGTTTTTAAGATGTGACCAAAAGTGTAGATTTTTTAACTTTATTTAAGCAAATACACAGAATGTTTTAGCTCCTGTAACGGGCAGGGTATTTGATGGTAACTGCTGCTGTTACAGAGTGTTGTGCATGTTTTAGTGTGAAAGTTGCTCACATATAACTGTCACATCAGGGCTGTCCTCCTCAGAATTTAATTACCCATTTCAGAAACAACATAGATTGTAATTTTGATTCCAACTTTTCTTTTTAAACAGCTAGAAAACAGCTTGACAAGTGAGAGTGAGTAGTGAGTTTTAGTTTTTAGCAGTTTAGTAGAATGTGTTATGGTTATAATTTATTTGGTTTTAAAGTGTTACACACTGAGGGCTAACGATAGGATATGAAAGTATTCATCTTTTAGAAGAAAGGTTTAAAGAAAAGTGACATTCCTTTTGTTGTCTGCATTCAGATTTTAAAATTTCCTTGTGATGATCAGCTTTCTGTAGACGTGTATGATACTTCTGTCTTAACTGTTCCTGCTTGCTAGATGAGCTGCAAGTATCAGATACAGTTGTTAAGAATGAGCATTTAGAAAATTGGCTGGCTTGAGGGGCATGTACTGTCATTATTACCTGTTGATGCAAGACCTGTGCACCACTGTGTGGTGGCACTTTTGGCTTGCTTGAGATTAATGGTGGTCCCTCACTAAACTTTCTGGGTCCACAGAAGTCTGCATTTCAGACCTGTGCTTTGGGTGGAGATAGCTGTCCCTCTGCTCTTCAAGAAGCCCTTCTAGAATGCAGTGGAGTCATTTGAGTGCAGTAGTATGTAGGAAGCTTAACCATGCTGCTGTTTGTAATTGCTGCATAATGCAGTTGGTCTCCAGGCCCATTGTCTAAAGTCAGCATAGGCAATTAATGGAAATTTTAAGTAGGACTATAGTATATTTTCAATTCCGTTAACTTGTTAGGGTGAGACAATTTAACACTGCAAAAATAAATTATTTTTTAAAGTCACTCTATGACCCTCAACACCAGAGCATTACTTTGACTTGATCTGTCAATCCAGAAAGTGTTTACATGCCTAAAGAAAGGGAAGCTTCTGCATCATTGTTAAAATTATACAGTATAAGAAGTAAAACCACGTGGAGTTTCAGTGAACAAAATAATCAAATCTGTGTTCTGGAAGTTGGAATAATGCCAGACAAATCAGAAAGAGCAACAAAACTTCAATATTGAAATTCCAATATATTGGAATTGTTACATACAGAACAAAATCTGGCCTTGGACCTTGACGTTTTTTGTCTTGAATATTCAGTCACTTAGATGTGAAGCTATTCAGTGAGGCTCAGTGTGTGCTGTAAGTTAAACAAAAGCATTTCTTTACTCTAGAATGGCTTGCAGATGTACTGAGTTGACCAGAGAAGTAATTCAGAGTTTTCTTAAAGCTTTGCTTTTGTTCTTTCCTCATCCCTTTGTCCAAGCATGAAGTTTTAGGAAATAGCAAGCCCAAACTTAAGAACTTTGGGCTTGAACTGCACCTCATCAAGGGCCATGTCCCAGTCTCTCCTGCCCTTGCTTGTAGAGAAGCCCCTGTCTATGCAAGCCTAGGCATGGTATGAATTAGCTTCTTCAATTTGAGTATGAAATACTGGATAAAGAAGCAGTGAAAGGGGCTCATGTTTTCCCTGTCCTGTCCAAACTTTGTTTTTAGGGGAGAAAGAGCACATTGATCTTACCCAGGGTTCTTCAACAACTTGTCCTATAGCGAAGGGCCAGGTTTTTGAAGGCTCCGTTTTCTTCCACGTGTGCTGTGAGGACCAGAAAGAGTGAAATGAATGTAATGAAGAAAGGGAGCCCAAGAAGGATGCTGAGCAAGAGTTCTGATCACAGATTTCATCTTTCTGTTCATTCTTTTGCTACTCTAATGCTTTGTAGTTATCTCCATACAAACCAGTCTAAGGCTTAGTACAGTTAACACTCTAGTATTGGGCTGGTATTTTGTGGGTTAATCTGATTTTCAGTGCTGGCTTTGCCATTTAACCTTTCAGTTTAATACCTTAGGATCCTGGATAGAGTGGGGAGGAGCCTTTGGTAGTTGCTTGACATCTCCATGTGGAATTGGTCGCTTCTCTCACTAAGTTGTGTCAAAGTGCAGACCGCTTGTCTAGGTAAAAGAATCTTGAGACTTTGACATCACACGATTTAAGAGTGAATCACATTTTCATAGTAAGATCTGACTGGAAAAAAAAGACTAAAAATGTTAAGCCAGAGCCCCCTGGGAATCTGGTGCCTTTAACAAAAACTGTCATTTTGTAAAATGTCGCATCTATAGTATAGCCCGTATGTTTTCTATTGGTTTTTGTTTGGATTTTTTTTTTGTACAGATGTAAATTCAAAATATTCTGTCTTTGGGTACGTATTTTCAGTGTAATACAGTATGTATAATAAAAAATTTAGATTTTCTAAGGAAGTGGACTGATGCTCTTCTTAATAACCAAGTTGTTCATTGTACTAACAGCTGAGTTGGTGTACCACCAGCCTGAGACCAAACAGCCAAATTGCCTGGTAACATGTATCTTTTTAGATTTGTGGCATTATTTCTATAGGTGCATTTCAGAGTTAGCATTTCAAAGCTGACAAGTGCTGGTTTTGCTGGTTTAGGGTATTTGTGAGTAGATTTACTGAAATACCTGCTCTTGCTCTGTGTGTGGGTTCACTGAAAGCTGGTGATTCCTGGGTGCTGTGTCTGCAGTGTGTGGGTGTGCTTATGCTGAAGCACTTGAGCCACAGCCAAGATCTCATGATGTGAGGAAGATCTGCCATGCCCAGGTTCTATGGATGGGGTGTGGAAGTGTGCAATAAACCCTGTTGTTCTTCAACGCTGCCTTTATCTGAATTGGAGCAATGGTGGCTTCTCTCAGTTTGAGTGCTGCAGAAGGTTGGTGTGTTTTGGGATTAGTGGTTTTTTAGGGTGGGATTTGTTGTGGGTTTTCAGAAACTGTTTTCATGCTTGTGTACTGTTCCTAGGGTCTGGTTCTGTGATAAGCATGAAGGTTTGTCTTACAGTGTTATGTGGAGATGTGTGGCTGGCCTTATCCCAATTTCTCTATGTGCAGCCATGTGAAATGGCTCTGTTCCACTTGCCTGTGCTGGGGCGGTGCCAGACATAGGGAAGAAAAACTTCTGACTGTGTCAGGTTGACCTTATCAAATAGCCAGGAAGGGAATTCTGTTTCAGGTCAGCCGCTCTGGTAGAATGCTTGGGACAAAAGCTTTGGGAGAGGTTGAGATTCACACTTCATTTATTATTTCCTGGGGGACTTGCTCGCTCAGATTTCCTGGAGCCTGATACACTCCACATGACCAGGGATGTGCCAGTTCACCTGCCTGCTGAGGCTGGCCTGGGCAGAATCAGACTCAGCTGGTTTTAGCAATCTCTGTGCCACTGGACGCTTTGGAGAGGCTTAGCTGGTACAAGGCTATAGGGGATTTAATGTTTAGGATGCTACTCTAGTGCTAGCTCTTAAGACTGATGGACCAAATATTGACCTCTTCCAGACCTGGACAAACCCATGGCAGATGCTGTCCTGTATTTTGAGTGCCTTCAGAGAGCTTGAACATATCAGACTCCACTCCTCTCCCTGCCACGTGTGTGTGTACAGGCTCTCCTGAGAGCAGGAAAGGGAGAATTAGGCAAGAAGCAAAACCTGACTTCTCAAAAGTAAAAGGTTTGCAGAACCTGCTGTGTTTCAAGACACTTGCATTGTACCATCCCTGGAATTGCTCAAGGCCAGGTTGGAGGAGGCTTGGAGCAACCTGGTCTGGTGGAAGGTGTCCCTGGCAATGGCAGGGGGGTTGGAACTGGGTGATCCTTAAGGTCCCTTCCAACTGAAAACAATCTGGGATTCTGTGACCTTTTCCTGAGGAACTGGGGAGATTCCTTTATTTGGCTCTCAGAATGTGGTTCCTGTGTAGCATTTGGCTTTACTTATTCCTTCTTGGTAGAAATTTAATGAAAACAAAGCAACTCGTTTCTCTGAGTGGTTGGTTGAACCCCTCACTAGCACATAAGCTTGGCTCTAGTGCCTGCCCCATCATTTGGTGTCACTGAAGTCCATAGTCTTTCTCTTTTTTCCTTTTCATCTCTGAATTAAAATTGTTTTTATAAATTGGCTGTTACCTGACATAGGAGAGTTGGCAGGACAAGCTGATCTTGTGCTAAAATTTTGTGACGTGCATTGATCTAGAGCTGTTGGCCAGGGGGACCCATGCTGTGCCTCAGTGGACGGTGTTTCCTTCTTCCTTCCCCCAAATGCTGCAGGCCTGAACAGCAGAGGCAACACCCCCTGCACTTGTTCTGCCTAAAGCACCAGCTGGGTTTGACCTCTGTGCATAGAGCAGACTGACACCCAAGACACACTGATCCATTTAAGACCACCTTTTTAACTGATGGGGGGCTAAACAAAAAAGTTCTATGCTGTTTGTGAGAAAATAAACTTCTAGTCTCTGCATATGATCATGGTTGGTTAAACCATCGGTTCCCTTCTGCAGTTCACCACCTTTCCTTTGGCTAGCTCTACTCTTTTTTTATTACTCCTAAATCCAGGTGCAGAAGAAACACTTTTTAAAAAAAAAAAAAAAAGTAATGAGGTTTTTTGTTTCAAAGTGACTGTAATAACTTAACTTTTATTTTTTACTTAAATTCCTCCAGCTCCCTTTTGCGGGTTTCGTTATTCCACCTCCAGCCACCGCTGCCGGAGGTTCCTGCCGGCGCAGTTCGGGGAAGAGCGGCTCCCAAAGGCTGTTTTTGGGCGCGGTGGTTTTGGTGCCGGCCCGGGCGTGGCTGTGTTCCCTGCCCGGCGCTGTGGTGCCATCGCGTGGCCGTTCGCTCACGAGGAGGTTTTGCCGTCCAGAGCACAAAACCCTGCCTGTTCCTTTGGGAAATTCCCCCCCCCCCCCCCCCCCCCCCTCACTTTTGTAGGAGTGTCTTGGCCCCCTCTTGGGCACAAAGCTGTTGACTGCTTGTTAGACCTGCATCCTTAAAGCCTGAATACTTGTCCTGTTTTTTGGCAGTCAGTGGATATACCTTGGAATAACCTTGCATCTAAAAGAGGGGTCTGGATTTGCTGTTGCTTCTGAACATGGCCCGTGGGGTGGTGCATCCCAGGGGGGTCAGGAGTGCTTCTGCTTTTTTGTCTGCAGAGGAGCAAGTGATACCTGCAGCTGGTACCTCTTCTACACACACCCAGGTTTGGGTAGGAATCACAACCTACACTACTTGAGGAAAAGTCTTTTCCAAGAACAAGCCACTCTCAGAATCCAGCTTGCAGTTTGCCTGAATGTGTTGCTTTTTCCCAGCCATAGCAGCAGCTCAGCCCACCCTCAGTTTCTAGCTCAGCAGCAAGGTGAGTGTCAGCAACACTCCTGAAGGACCACAGTGCTGTCAAATAGCTGGATACAGCACAGCAAGCACCACCATTTTCCCTGGAGCCATAGGAACAGGACAGCTTAGCAGCACCTTGCCTGCCTTGGAGCATGACAGCCATTTGCCACTCCAAGAGGTGTCTGTTAAACCTAGGACACCGACAATGCAGCGGAGTGGTGGATAACCATGCAAAGAGTCTAAGAACACAAGGATAAAATTATGTCAGCCCAGAGGAGGGCCAGTAAGACCCTCAGAAGCCTAGAGCACCTCTGCTATGAGAACAGGCTGAGAGAATTGGGGTTGTTTAGCCTGGAGGAAGGGAAAGCTCCAGGGAGGCTTTACAGCACCTTCTGCTACCTCAAGGGGCTGTAAGAGAGCTGAAGAGGGACACGTGGTGATAACACAAGGGGGAATGGATTTGAAGAGAAAGGGTACAGGATTAGATTAGTTATTAGGGGGAAAAAAAAAAAAATCTTAACTGTGGGGATGGTGAGGTACTGGAAGCCGTTGCCCAGAGAAGCTGTGGCTGCTCTTCCCTGGAAGTGTTCAAGGTCAGGTTGGATCAGTCTTGAAGCAACCTGGTCTAGTGGAAGGTGCCCCTATCCATGGCAGAGGGGTTGAAATGAGATGATATTTAGTGGTACCTTTCAAGCCAGAACACTCTGCTCTCCTCTACTTGTAGTTAATACCTCCCTGACCTTAAAGAGTTCACCTGGTGACCTACCATTTTCAGCCTGATGGATGTCACAGTCTGCTGTCAGATCATGCATTCCTCTCCTTTGCACTATCCCCTCTGCAGGACCTCACATGGGAATTTTCACCCCCAGAGCACTTACAGTCACGTTGTGACAAAAGCTGAGGCAGTGGCAGGTCACCTTGCGAAGAAGGCTGGTGTTTGAGTTTTCCTGCTTGGTGTTTCTTATTAAGCAGGTAGCTCTCCTTGTAAACAGATCACTTGGATATCTAATGTCCAGGTGAGTTGCAGGCAGTTAATGCAGAGCCCTGTGGTGATCCTTGGGTTTGTAAAGCCTGGGAAGCTCAGGAATCCAAGTCTGCCCTCAGCAGATGAAACCTCTATTGGCACATCCTTTGCTCGCTCGGCTTGGATGGATCAGGGCAGCCTTGGATAAGAGCTGTCCTTTCCAGGCTGGGCAAGGCCTGGGAGTTGGCACAAACTGCTGGAGTGTTTGAACAGGATGCTGCGCTCTTGGGAGAAGTGTCATTGCTCCTGTCTCTGCCCTGTGAGTTCTGAGGCTGGAGGGCACTGTCTGGTTTGTCTGCGGACACAAGGTCTGCCAACTGTGGAACAGCAACAGAACTGACAAGACCAGGGCCCTGTGCCAGCCTAGGGCATTGCTTTTGATAAACCATGACACTGCTTTTTATTCTCTGTGAACCAACTAGCAAAAGCATTTAATCTCAATGGAGACAGGCCCAGGCAGGTCAGGAGTTTATGAATTTGTCTGTTTGTAATTTTCTGCCCTGAAGTGGCATTAGTTTTTCCCTGTCAGAAATGTATTTCCAGCTTGTCCAGTTGCAAAAACAGTTGACAGGAAAGCAGCCTATCTCATCTCTCACCTGGGCTCTGGTAGCTCCCCCAGAAAGGGGGCTCTGAGTGCACAGGAAGGGCTTTAATGCACAATTTCCCTTTCTCTTCCATGTGTTGGGCTGAAATGCACAGTGAAAGTGCTGCCACATCCAGTTCTGAACTGCTTTTCCAGTGTGTACATGAGTGCTGTAGCTGCTCAGCAAATGTGTGACTTGGTTCTGGGACTGGGGAGTGTGGGAAAGCTCCCCACTAACCAGGGATGTGCAGCTTATGGGATGGAGGGGACCATTACTGCCAGCTTCCCTAGCAGGATAAATCTCACTGGGTAATTGCTGGCAGTGTTTTACCAGTGCACAGAGCTGCTCCACCCTGCAAACGCTGCTCCTGCAGAGCCTCAGGCCACTGGAGAGTGGATGGCCCTGCACAGGTCTGGGTGGAACAGGTTCTTTACACAGACTGAGATCAAACATCCTGTGCAGAGACTTGTAAAACCCGTAAAGCCAAGCAGAGCAATGTCACGCTGAGAGCTCTCCTGCCTGCAGGGAAGGGGCAGCCCTCCACCCACCCCTGCCTTGTCCAGAGCCACTGGCAGTCTGTGGGAGGGGCTGCCAAGGCCGAGCCCTTGAGCCTGATGTCTGCTTGTGATCACTTTGGCAGTCATCATTTTGGGTTAGGGCTCCATCTGACAGTGCTGGAAGACAGGTGGTCACAGTCTGACCTGCACCCACCCAAAGCGGTGATGCCAGAGTGGAGGACTCTGCCCTGTATCTGTGCAGCTGCCGTGAAGCAGGACAGTTAGGCAGACTGTCACTGCCAGGGACAAGAAAGTGTCCCTGGTCCCAAACTGACCCCACCTGGGCCACTGAGAGGAAAGCCTGAGGGCTTGTGTTAGAGTCCTCGTGTGGGGACCTATTGAGGATCCTGGAGCACAAGGACACGAGCAGTGCCTGACAGTGCCTGATCCCACTGAACGTGCAGCTGTGGGGGCTGCACGTGGAGCATCCGCAATCCTATACGAACAGCCCTCTGTTCCCTCAGTTTGGGCAAAGATGTGACATGGGAGATGTGGCATTCAGCTGAATGCTAAAGGAAATCCTCTCACAACAGGGGCTTGGCAATGTTGATTGCCGAACAGTGGGAGCAGAGGGAAATGGGGGATCTTTCAAAGCAGGGCTGCGAGGTAAGGAAAACATGGGAACATTTGTGTCCTCAGGTGGCCCAGCAGGCAGAAGAGACACGGGAACACATGGAAAATATGGTGGGGCCTCATTAAACTTAATGCTCTCACCTCAAAATCATCATCAGGACCTGTGAGCTTGATCCTGATAACAACTTGATGCATCCAGCTGGACACAGTGTGGGCAAATGGGGGAGGGAGTGGGGGAGAAATGCTGGTTGGGAAAGCTCTGTGCTCCGCAGAGGCTGTGTTCTGGTTACAGCATGGTTGGCCTCAGTTAAAATGGGAACTCTTTTGGGGTTATTTTTCTTATTTCTCTTCTCTCAGGAAATCTCGTATGTCGAAAAAATGAAATCCTCTCACTGGACGAGGTCACGGGGCGCTGGCCCGCAGCCAGGCCGGGCTCCCAGGCTGCTCTGCCACTCCTCCCCGGGAGCCCATCACTTCCTCCGGAGCGCTCCTCGCACGGATTCCCGCAGTTCTGTGAGGGGAGATCTGCTCCTCCGGGTGCCTGCTGTGTGCTCTGCTCTGAGGAGGCCGGGTCGTCTCAGGAGCCGAATATAAACCCCCCTTTGTTGGGGAGACGTTGACTTGACTGAGCCGCATGATCGGTCAGGTGACAAAATTGGGCACAAAAGCGGAGGAGAATGAGAGCTGGGTGAGGGCGTTAGCGGCTGATCTTGCCTCTTGACAGGCTGTGTTACTCCTCAGGGAAAAATGAGCGCCTGGCCCCGTCCTCTGCTGTGGAGCTTAACCATGGTGTGTTTAACAGGTAGGTCCTCCTGACACAGGTTTTCTCTTCACTGGCTGAGCACAGAGGTGGGTAAAGCCATAATGGGACTGTGAGAGCCCTGGGCCTCACCGACGGGGGCTGGGGGAAGGCAGGGAAGGAAGGAAGTGGGATGCATGTGGTAAATACAGAAATTTGCTTTTACAAGAAGAAAAGAAAAGATAAAAAGGAGAAATAGAGCTGTATTACTCTGCATATTGAGGATTTGCAGAGGCTTGAACCCCAGGGAGCAGGATGCCTGTTGGTAGGTTGGGAAAGATCAGCTCTCTATCCTTCCCTGAAGTCCTCAAGTCTCTTGATCGTGCCAAGGCATCGCATGCAAAATAACTCATCCTTCAAGTTCCCCTGGAGATAATCTGGGTGATGCACAGTGCTCCTAAAAAAAAAAAAAAGCTCTAGAAAGTAAAATTGCTGTTCCATGACATAGACAGTGTAAGTGCAGGAGAAAAAAATGGTTTGTCTGATGAAGCTGAGGTTGTTTGAGTACTGGTCTTTTTCACACCTGTGACCGACTATAACTGGTCGAATACACAAACACTTTACTAGTGATCAAAACTAGTTGTTTTCAGCCTGCTGACTTCTTTTTTTCTCCAGAAGTTGTTTAAATTATTAAGAAGTACTGGCTACCAGAGGTTATTGTTGGCTGCTGAAGTTTTGCAAACAACTCTACTACTTTTGGTAACATGTTGTGGAAAACTGCTTTCCATTTTTAAAAATTTCTCTTAAGAGCACCACCAATTGACATTAAAACCAACCAACCAATGAAACATTCAACTAAAAAAACAACAAAAATTCGTCCAGCTGTGGGCAGTCCAAGTTGTTGAAGCCTCTGCAGTGTCTCTGGCTGGAAGAGCTGTTGGGGATAGGAGGAGATCTGTGGGAAATCAGACTTGGATCTCAGAGCTCCTTCTGAAAGGTTTTCCCTGGGAATTTTATAGCGCCCTTAACTTGCTGCTAGTGTTTATGTTAGGATTAGTTTTATGGCTCTCAGGACTGACTCAGTTTGTTGCCAGAGGTGCGGGAAAAGCAAGCAGACTAGCTTCAACCCCTAAGGCACGGGAATCAGATGAGGGGAATTGTGCATCTTGGTTCTGGATGACCGCAGTAGCAGTGTCCTGTGTGGGCACTGTGGAGCTGCTCTCTCTGCCTTGGATCAATGCTGGCACCTCTGTCCCTTGGATCTGAGCCTGGGGCAGACCAGTGTGTTACAAAATGATCGCTGTTAGATTTGGTGTCTCTGTTTTAGAGCTATGGCAAGAAAATGAGATTTAGTTCTGTTGGTGCTGGACATTATTGGCTCAGTGCTTAGTGCCAAAGTTGTGGGTTTGATCCACATGTGGGCCATTCACTCTTAAGAGCTGGGGTCCACAATCCTCTGGGTCCCTTCCAATTCAGACTATTCTGTAAATTCTTTAAAACCTGGGCAGTGGCCCAGATGGCTGAGTACTCATCAGCTTTACTCAGTACTTACACCAAGATCAGTTTTGGCACAAAGCGGGCAGTCAACAACAGGAGGGAGCACTCCCAGCAAACTGTCTCCGTGTGATCGCAACCTTATGAAGACTCTTTTATCCACTGTGCTGATCCTGGTGCAGAACTTTAACTGAAGCTGTCATCAGCTTGGTCTGCATGTTGATGTTCATACCATGGTACTGCTGAGCACTGGTGGCCACAGTGCCTGACCTTGCATGGTGGGTACAAAATTGAGAGAGAAATTAAAGGCTGGGGGTGAATCAGGGCTGGGGAAAAGCCTGCAGGGTTGTGGGTCTGACACCTGACAGCTTGTGCTGTCACCCATCTTGTCACCCTTCCCGTGGCCTTCCTCACCTACATCCTGCTGTCGGGGGTCAGCTGCACTCTTTGACCTCCTTGAAAACCATAAACCAATTTCCTAGGAGTCCTTGTGTTTTCCGTGCTGCTGGGCATGGATTGCCAGTGGGTCTTGGCAGGTGTGTGTGCTTGGGAGAGCATTTATATCCCTCAGTATCAGCTCCAGTTGCCTACTGGTGCCGTATAAGGTTGGGTGTTTTCAGAAGTTGCAGTAAGCGTTGAGTAAATCCCTGCCCCGAGTTCTTGAACCCAACTGGTGGCCCAGCTGCTGTGGCAGGAGCTGCCTCTTTTGGTTTTGCTTTTCTTCCTCTGCTTAATACCACACTAAATTAACAATAGCCTGCTGCTTTCCATGCTCAGTTTCATGGGTCTCTCCTCTGTTAGAAACTGGAGGACATTACCCATGTCTGTGCCAAGGGATGTGTTCCATCAGCAGATGATGTTCCAGTCCACATGTACCACAGCAAAACAACCTGAGCTGCAGTAATTCTCTACAGATTTCAGCAATCCTCACTCTGAGGAGGGATTTCAGAATTAAAGCAAGTCTTGGCCTGCAGATTCCCTTCTGGTTACTGGATGTACCACCAGAACAGCTTAAAAAACCCCATAGCCCATGTCTTTTCTCACCTGATCTGTTTAAGGGCGATGGGATAAAGCAGTCAGCTACTGGACAAGCATCTTAGATCAGATTGTCAGGAGATCTCAGTGTAAACAGTCTCAAGGAGCTAACAGAACTGACTCTTTCAGGCAGTTCTCACACCCGTGAGTCAGACCTCCTGGACACTGGCATCTACTTATTTGTGGCCTCATGGACCCACTAATTTATTTCCTCGGTAAGTCTCTCACGTGCCAGACATGCTCAAATGCTGCCTCAGATGCTTGCTGTATAGTGGAACACAGCAGAGGGGAGTTTCTGGACATCAAACAAGGATACAGGGTTTAAGCACTTGATAAAGACCTAAATGAAAACCTGCCATTAAAGGGAGAACAGTAATTCAGCCACTAATTACTTTTTTTCTTCTCTTAGGTATTGCTTTAGGCCAGACAACCAGCACTGAGGTCCCAGTTGCATCCACCCCAGCACCTCCCAGTGCAACCAGCGCCGAGGTTCCCATTGCTTCAACCCCAGCACCTCCCAGTGCAACCACTGCTGCAGCCTCTGCTCCCCCATCTGCTCCTGCAACGCTCTCAGCTGGACTCACCCCAACCACTGCAAACCCTGCTGCACCCACAGCAGCTCCATCTGCTGATCCAAGCACAAAAACCCCTGCCCAGACTCTGCCCCCCACCACGGGGACCGTTCCCACCTCTGGCAGCAGGGCCACCGCTCAGGCATCTACAGCACTGACAGCCGCACCCAGCAGTGCCCCAGCGTCCCCTCCAGGGGTGACCACATCCTCTGGGGTCCCATCATCAGCCCTGCTCCCCAGCACCCCTCAGCCCTCCAACTGCAGCAGAGTGAATGTGACAGCCTGTGCCCGCTGCCCCCCAGGGACTGTCCCCACCCAAGGTAAGGGTCCCTGCTCCCAGCTTCTGTGTTAGAGGGAAAAGGGATTTGGCAGGGGAGGTGAAGCCAGCACTTGTGCTTGTGTTGGAAGCTTGGACAGGCAGCAGGAGACGGACTTAATTCATTTCACCCTTCTGAAATCAAAGGTCTTTCCTGGCCTTGTGCTGTGTTTTGGTCTTCCTGAGGCTTCCCCACTGGGGTGACAAAGTAGTTGGATTGTGGCGAAAAGTGTAACTCAAGTACAGTTTGATTTATTGGCAGAAGATAATTTTGGGGTCCAGGGCCAAATACAAGGTCAATTTCCAGCTGTCTTGAATGTTTGAAAGAGAATCTCTGCTATAGAGGCAGCCTTTTTCCATGGCCTTGAGAAAATACTTGATCAACCTCTGTTGTGGTCAGCAGTTATTCGGGGAAATGTAACCTTTCCCAGAAATTATTGGTTGTAACGTGGTCGGGTTTTGATTTCAAACACCACCACCCCACAAAAAAAAAAAAAAAAAAAAAAAATCTCCAAGACACAAGCCATGTACTTTTTGCTTATTCCCTGCATGGCAGGGCACTTTTTAAAAGCAGCTCTGATGCTTTAGGGTGAATCTGCAGAGGACAGGAGTTATGTCTCACCTCCCTTTTATGCAGGATCTTCTTTGACAGGGCCTTCTCCTCTTGCCTGTGCTGGTGGTGCAGCTGCAGTAAATCCCACCCAGTTCCTCAGCGTGGCTGGGACTGGTTTTGTGGAGCAGAGAGGGGTAGAACTTGCCTGCTGGGAATGCCATGGTACCTGTGCTCAAAGAAAAGCTGTTGCTGCTTAAGGCAGATCCTCCACTCTGAGGCTTTATTAATCAGTTCTGCTTCCTACAAACTTTAATTTAAATTATCAATAATCTAAAGTATACTGTTTTCCTTTTGGGTTTTTTTTTTTTGGTCTCTCACTCTTTTTAGGGTCTGCATCCCAAAGTTTCTGCCTTTGTGGCAGTGGCCTGTCCTGGCAGACAGAGGGGTTTCAGTCAAGTCTTGCACTCCTGATCCTGACTTTTTGTCCCGATTTAGGCACCTTGAGCTGCTCGTGCTGCGCGGAGGGCTGGTGCACAGACCCCAGTGCCTGCAGCCCCTGCCCACCAGGCCACTACCAGCCCCAAAGTGGGCAGCCATCCTGCCTGCCCTGCCCACAGGGGTATTACACCAGGTGAGTGACTGAGCCCCTGGGCGTGGGGACTGGGTGATACACCACAAAACGCTTCCCAGCCAGAAAAATATCTTCTTTTGGGCGGTAGGAAAAGTGCTGCCAGGGTTGTTTCTCAGATCTAAATTCTCCTCATCAGGAGACCTTGGTGTGGATATCCTTGTGCTGAGGGTTGCCCCTCTGTGGGCTTTCCTTTTTTGCCCTCGTGCCTTTTGTCTGCACTGAGGGAACACGTTGTTTTGTGGTGGGGTTTTCATCTCCTCAGCTTTTCTCTAGGATGTGTCTGACCAACAGGCTCCATCTCCCTGCTTTGCCTAATTACTTTCTCGATCGCTGTTTTCTTGCCCCCAAGGCATCTCATTACATTTGAGTCGCTGGCATCCAAAGCAATACCCTCAGCTGACAGTGTGGAAAAGCTGACAAGACATCCCAGCCAGGAGCCCAGTCTTGCAATTCCACCTGTGTGCCTCATCCAGGGATGCTGTACAAGCGTCCTCTGGCTGCAGCGACCTGGGCATGTGCTGCTCTCTCCATTTCTATCGGATTTCCTCTTGCTGCATCCATGTCTGCAAACAGTGAGCTGTGTCCTTTGTGTGGTGGCAAGGAGGGGTGGCAAGAGCCTCCCAGGACTGTGATTGTTGCAGAGCAGCTCCATTTGAACCAGTCCTGGGGAATGGCAACAAAATCTGGCCCTAGGAAGGATGACCAGAGTGTGCAGTTTGTTTGCAGCAGCTCTGGAGTTTGAGGTGCCAGCAGGATCTTCCTCTGTGCTCTCCGTGCTCCCCTCTTGCAGTCTGTGCTGTGAGGACCTGCCTTAAAAATGTATCCCCAAATTGCTTTTAAAACCCATCAGGAGCAGTCTTCAGGGCACACAGAGCTGCTGCTGGGAGGTGGGAGGGTGCTGGGTTGCTGTGTGCCAGAGCAGGAACCAAAAGTGGGGGACCTGGAGGTGCAGTGTGTGCATGGCCATCTCCTGCTGGCTGCCTGGGCCTCAGGGCATTTAACACTTCTGTAGTATTTGGACAATTTGGCCTCCCCGCGGCTTTGAGTGGCTCTGGCTGGAACAGGCCCTGCGCTGGTTTGTTTTTAGCAAAGCATTTGCTATGTTTCCAGTTGGTTTGGGGTGGTTTTGGTTTTCTGAAAATCTCCTGCAGCCCTGCAGTTTCTGGAGGAACTAAAGAGCGTGTCCTTGTTTTCCTCCAAAGCATCTCTGAGTATGTTATCAAATTCCCGTACCCACATACTTGTTGAGGGGGATTTGGCTCTGCTAGTGATGAATGTAAAAGCTTCTTCTTTCCCTGCCTTTGATTCATTTCCTCCCCCTCCTCCTGGAGGTCTGACCTACTGCCTCCCTTTTCCCACAGTCCCTGCTACTCAAGGTCAGGGCTCTCACATCACTGCCTATGGTTTAGGTCCTTTATTCAGCTCCTGATTGCCAACAATGGAGCAGCTCCTTTTGAAATCGCTGATGGATGCTGAACAGCAAACACCTTCCCTATTCCATTTCCAAGAGTGGATTTAATAGTCTGACTTTAAGCCAAGGGCTTTAAGCCTGACCACAACATGTTTTTCAAGACCTACAATTCAGATGGTCCCTTTCCATATTGCCCATAGGCACAGGGCATCTCTAAATGTTAATAATGTAGAAAACTTTAGTTTTTTAGTGGGCCTTTAACATTCAGGTGAGTCCAAACTGATGTTTTTCTACCTGAACTCCTTTTTCATAATTGCTGTTTCTAGACTAGTCAGTGTCATGTTCCGCTCTCTCCTCTCCAAGTGGATAGAGGCTTGGGTGACCTAAAATTGTGTTCCACTCTGCTCCCTTCCCTGCCAGCTTCCCAAGGAGCACTGTGTGTCTTCCCTGCCCACCAGGACATTTTGCTAATGAGTCTGGGGCTGCAGCCTGCAGAGCCTGTGAGCGAGGTAGGCTTTGGTCTGTGTTCAACCCAGATGCATTTTCATCACATGATGCTTTTTCCCAGGGCCAGATGCAATTACCAGGTAACTTAAAAGCACTGAAGGGTAAACAGGCTAAAAATAGCCCAGCAGATCTCTTCCCTATTCTGTTGTTATTAAAATGAAAAGAGCAGATCTCAGCCATGCTTGTTTTTGCAACAAGTTAATGCTAACTCTGCAATAAAAGTCAAGAAAAAAACTTTGTGAAATTCAGTTTTAGCACAAGGGGGGAGCGTTGGCAGGAAAATAAAATTGTCTCTATTTCTGATAGCAAAAGTGAGACTAAACCATCTTTGTTTACATTTAGGCCATCTTCTGCAGTCTGAATATTAAGTGTAATACTTCCCTTATTTTCCACACATTCAATTTGGGGTTTTTAAAAGGAGCTGCTTTGCACCTGGCTAATGCCACTCAAGCCTGGTACAATGTGTTTGCAGACAGGGTAACAGCATGTGCAGAACAGAACAGCCCTTACTTATGCAAAATCCTAATTAACACATGCAGTGCAGCAGCTCCTCTGCACCCAAAATGGGGTCCTGCTTGAACATGCACAACTGTTCCGCTGAAAATCCACCCACCAAGCTGCTGAGCTGCACCCAAACCTTGGCTGAGTTTGGGAGGAGCAAAATCTGACTGGTGACAGTGATAGGGTCTGTCATTCCTTTTATTCAGCAGATTTGAATGTTGTGTTAGACAACAGGGGAGTCTGTGGGGGTGGCCCCTAAATCCTGTAAGTATAAATGTAAAAAGTTCCTTTTTCCTTGCAGGGAGAGGGGAGGTGGGTTTGGTTTCATCCTGCTTTGCCGCAGCCTCTGCTGCCTGGTGCAAATCTAGGTTTGAGATCTCACCCCCACCACACCCAGCTCCTCTCTGAACCTTAACTCCGCCCCATGTGGGCAGTGATCATCATCAGGCCCCTCCAAACCCACCTGAATTCCCAAGTGCTGCTCTCTCAGCTTTCCTCTTGGTGTGGTGGGACTCAGGAGTTGGGTCCTGCTGGCCCCTGGGCACTTTGGGGCACTTCACTCCTTTTTGTGCTTTGGCAAGGGTCTGTGCATGTCCTCCTGCCCATCCTGGTCCTGGTGGCGCAGGGAGGGAGGCTCTGCACTAGCAGAGCCATCTTGGCTGCTGGGTCCTGGAAGGGCTGGGGTGACCAGAGAGGTTTCTCCTGGCCACAGATCTGCTCCAGCTGAATAATATGGGAGCTGGCACTGGGATCACCCATTCCAGCCTCATTCCAGTTCAGCCTGTGGTGCTGGGAAGGTTTCTCTGTCTCCTTGGCATGATTTCGGGTGATGTGAGATGTGACACCAGGGGAATCTGCCAGAGCCCTCCGTGCATCCCTCAGCATGGCAGAGGGCAGCAGGGAACTTTCATTGCTCTTCTAGGGCTTTTGACAAATATAACTGCAAATATCCCACATTAACCCCTGAAATGCCACCTGAAGTCTATTGTGGAGAGTAGTTTTTTTGCCTGTTAAATGGACATGAGCAAATCCACAATGATGTGGGGCAGAAATGCAGAGGCAGGATCCTGAAGCCTTATTTTTCTCTTTTTCAGGCTATTTTAGCTCCGAGCAAAATGCAGCTTTTTGTCTGCCTTGCCAGCCAGGATCGTTTTGCAAGTAAGGATCTTGCAAGTAAGGGGTGCCGGATCTCAGGTGGACAGGGAGGGTGGTTTCTTTTAGCCACTGAGCTGGAACCACCAGTGTAGTGCCCAAAAACCAGTCAGCTGCCATTTCAGCTGTAGGAGGGAGCTTCAAGCAACCTGGTCAAGTGTCCCTGACCACGGCATGGGGGTTGGAATGAGATGATCTTTAAGGGCCCTTCCAACCCAGACCATTCTGTGGTTCTGAGTGAGAAACTGCACTGGAGACAGACACCCACAAGAAGGTTTCTGGTTGGCCTGGTTGACCCTGGAGACTCCAGTTTTCTAAGAGCTGGCTTTGGTGGGCTGGGCTGATCTTGGAAGTGCTCATCCTACAGCATGTCCTGTCTCCTCTCCCCTCCCAGCACCACCAGCTGCTCGGCCTGTCAGTCCTGCGCCGGGGGACAGGAGGCTCCTCAGGAGGCGTCGGAGGGGTGCGAGTCCTGCAAGCCAGGTAACTGCAGGGTCCTGCAAGCCAGGTAACTGCAGGGTCCTGCAAGCCAGGTAACTGCAGGGTCCTGCCAGCCAGGTAACTGCAGGGTCCTGCTCTCCAGGTGACTGCAGGGTCCTGCTCTCCAGGTGACTGCAGGGTCCTGCTCTCCAGGTGACTGCAGGGTCCTGCCAGCCAGGTGACTGCAGGGTCCTGCCAGCCAGGTCACTGCAGGGTCCTGCCAGCCAGGTCACTGCAGGGTCCTGCCAGCCAGGTCACTGCAGGGTCCTGCCAGCCAGGTCACTGCAGGGTCCTGCCAGCCAGGTCACTGCAGGGTCCTGCCAGCCAGGTCACTGCAGGGTCCTGCCAGCCAGGTCACTGCAGGGTCCTGCCAGCCAGGTCACTGCAGGGTCCTGCCAGCCAGGTCACTGCAGGGTCCTGCCAGCCAGGTCACTGCAGGGTCCTGCTCTCCAGGTAACTGCAGGGTCCTGCTCTCCAGGTAACTGCAGAGTCCTGCCAGCCAGGTCACTGCAGGGTCCTGCTCTCCAGGTCACTGCAGGGTCCTGCTCTCCAGGTCACTGCAGGGTCCTGCTCTCCAGGTCACTGCAGGGTCCTGCCAGCCGGGTCACTGCAGAGTCCTGCCAGCCAGGTCACTGCAGGGTCCTGCTCTCCAGGTCACTGCAGGGTCCTGCTCTCCAGGTAACTGCAGGGTCCTGCTCTCCAGGTAACTGCAGAGTCCTGCCAGCCAGGTCACTGCAGGGTCCTGCTCTCCAGGTCACTGCAGGGTCCTGCTCTCCAGGTCACTGCAGGGTCCTGCCAGCCGGGTCACTGCAGAGTCCTGCCAGCCAGGTCACTGCAGGGTCCTGCTCTCCAGGTCACTGCAGGGTCCTGCTCTCCAGGTAACTGCAGAGTCCTGCAGCCAGGTGTTACTATATTCTGCTGGCCTTCTGAGATGTTTACATTTCTGTAGTGGAGTTTCTCACTCTTGTAACATAAACAAAGTAGTTGTTTTTGCATTCCTCTCTGATGAGGGACAATTGATGGACTTTTAGCCTGGCCAGTGGAGTGGAGAAGTGGCAACCTTATTCTCCAATCCCTGGTCATTGTCCAGAATAATCTATATAAGCGAGGTCAGGTAAATAAACTTCCCTTCTTTTTGCTCTGGAGTTGAATGCGTGAGTATCGTTCTTTCCGTGTCCTCTAGCGACAGCCAGGTCACTGCAGAGTCCTGCTAGCCAGGTCACTGCAAAGGGGCAGGGGAGGGGGAATGTGAGGGATGGCCGTGCTCCTTCCTGTGCTGTCTGAAACAACAGCAGGCTGCAGCAGGGCTGGGCAGAGCTCAGGCAGAGCGCTCCAGCCACTCCCATGGCAGGGACTAGCTTCCAGTCTGGACACAGCACCAGGGGTGTCTCATTGTCAAACTGCATTTTAAACATGCAGGAAAGCATTTTACCACTTTGAGACTTGGAACTTCTGTGACCTGTCTTTCCCACAAAGCTTGGGCAACTGAGCTGATCTTTGAAGTCTGCTCAGCCAGTTTCAAAGAGCTGGAAAAGGTGTTTGAATCCAGAATTGGAGAGGATGAAACACTGCTGACCTCCAGCTCCCATCTTCCCTCTACATTAAAGCCAAAGCTCACTACTAAATCCTCTCCCATGTACTCCTGCTCACAATACTCTGTTTGCCAAGGTCTGACCCCAAATATTCTCCAGTCCCTCTGTCCCTGTTAGTTATGTTCTGACCCTTTGCCACCGAACCAGGACCAAAGTCCAGGCTCAGCTTTTGTTATGTACATGAGCACTTAATGCTCTTTCTCCCTGTGGCTTTGAAAGCTGATTCATCCGTATGCAATTGCAAAGGTCCTGGGGTTTAGTCTCAGACGTTAATATTGTGCTTATTTGCTATTTAGGTACATTCAAAGGTCCCAGCGACAGCAGATGCAAGGCCTGCAGGACAGGAGAGTACCAACTACAGCGGGGCAAGGAGAGCTGTGACCCGTGCCCAGAAAACCACTACTGCCCTGTGAGTGCCCATCAGCTGGGGACAGCCTGTGCTGACCAGAGCTGTCCCATGGCAAGCTAAATACGCTTCAATTAACACTTTTTTTTTTTTTTTTTTTCAATCTGAGCTTCCCTTCTCTTAAACATAGACTCTGAGGCAGGGAGGTGATTAAAATTATGACTCCAGGAGTGTGGCTTTGTGCCTGAAGCTGCCTGCCCTGGCTGGGCCATGAGGGGATGGATGGTGTGTGCATTAATGAGGGGGTGTGAGTATGGACTTGCTGTGTCACAGCCTTCTGCCCTTCCCCATACTCCAACACTGCAGGGGCAGACAAGGCTGAATTTAATGATGGCAGGTTCAAGGTTCATTCCTTTATTTATCTCCCTCCCGCTCTAATGCTAAAATGTTATCTCCCTTTGCCCTGGCTGCCTTCTGCAGTTTGTTGGTGCTGAGTTTCTTCTTCTCTTGGGCAGAGCCCAGATGTGAGCCCAGTCAAGTGCCCTTCTGATGCCTTCTGCCCCAGGGGCAGCGTGGAGCCCACCTACTGCATGGAGCTCTTCCTGTACAAGGCCGGGGACTCCTGCCAGCTGACCCCTGCCACGGTCATTGTCCTGGCCACCTTCTCAGCAGGTGAGTCTGGCTTCTCTCTGTCCTCTGGTAAACCAGGCACCCCTCTGCAGCTGTGTTAAACCACGCATTCTCTGCGTGCTGTATTTTGTGTTTCTGGAAAGTAGGATTTCTAATGAAAGTCTTTCTGGCTGCTCTCAGTGCCGGTGCCAGTCCTTTCCCTCGCTCTCAAGGAAGGTGGCACAGTGCTGAATGCTTGTTGCTTGCCCCTGGGAAGCAGGGGTGTGTGTATGGACCCTCAAACAGGGATTCCTTGGCTGCACAAAAGTAGGAAAAGGGACAATTTCCTTTTGGTATGAGACTTTTGTTTCCTGAAAGCATTCCTGCCTTAAGTCATGCCACAGCATCCAGCAGGATGGGGAGCTGCTGGCTCTCTTGGTTGTGTCAGTGCCAAATGTACCTCATATCCAACAGTCAGGACCTGCTGGGTGTGGGAAGCATCCCTCCAGTTGCCACCTGCTGTAAATTAGCTCACTAGGGCAAGCTAATGAGTGCATGAGCTTTTCAACTGGGAAGCTGCATCATGAATAATCATTCCAAAACAATGAATATGCATTTTAGTCTTAGGAAAGGGAAAAATAGAATTCTCCTGTTTTTAATCAAAGTTGAGGGGAGGCTTAATCAGAGAGTTATGATGAAAATGAGCAACTGTTACTGCTGTGGATTGCAAAAAGGGCAGATGAGAAAGCTGGGAGGAGGAACCTGTCTCCTGTGCCCAGAGATGAAGAGAAGTCCCTAAGTGCCACTTACATTACCAGAGATGAAAATCTTGTGTCAAGAGAGCCAAGTCACAGAGATGAGTAAGCCATCAGAAGATAAAGAGCATCCAACAAGCCTCCAATTCAATTTCTGTGTTTCAAGTGTATTTTATGTATTTCCTGAAGCCCCATTCTCCACGCTGCTGTTAAAAGGAGAGGAGAGATTAAAGGCACTGTGTTGTTCCCCACAGTGAACAAGACACACAGCAAAGCTGCTTCTCCAAGAAGAAAGCAGCATTCTCATCACGCTTGTGTCTTGGCAGCTGAGGAGGGGACTGCAGAGGCACGGGAGGAGACAAGGACAGCAGGGTCTACAGGAGCTCCAGCAGCACCCTCTGACTGCTGTCTCCATGGGGCTGGAATGCCTGGTGGGAGCTGCAGCTGCATCTTGGAGCCATGAGAAAGCTCCTCCACTGACCCCTATCCCTCATGCCAGGCTGTTGTCCAAAAATCTGCCGAAACAGATGCCATCTGAAGCGAGTATTAATTTGAAAAAGTAGATTAAACTGAAGTATATGAAAAGACTGCCCAGAGAGGGACAATGGCCCATTAACCAGCATTTGTGATAAACAAGTCCGAGGGTCAGGGAACAGCATTCCTGCCTCTCCCAGTGCTTGCTGCAAAGAGGGGAAAGGAAACAGCCCACGCAGGAACCTGCGAGTATTTCACGGCTGGTCTCACAGATCAAGTGTTTACCGTGAGACTGTCTGCTCACACAACTGAAATCTGGGTGTATTTGTCTGGCCATATTGCATCACAGCGACAGATTTGTGCTCTTCTGTTCAGATCAATTTTCTCTGATGATGCTTCTGCCAGAAACAAACGAACAGAATGTCACAGTACGTGAGATTTGCCAATTACTTCCATGTCTATGCCCGATCCAAAAGTAATTTTTCCTGACAGCCCTGATCTCAGTCTAGACTCAGAGTTAATCTACATTAGTTACTTCTTTTGCTTCTCTGTGCTTCAGTGTGAGTGATGCACAGAGCAAACTAATTTCTCAACAAGGTTCTTTTGGTGGGGCCTGCAGTGGGTAAGAGGAAAAGAGAACAGAGAGTAAACGGGAGTAGGAAAGCAAGTTGCTGAATTATTTCAATGAAAGCTGTTATTCCTTGCAGCTTCCAGAGTTAAGCTGTACTGCTGAAGCTGAGTGTTGTTATTGCCAGTGGAGCCTTTTTTTTCACATCTTTTTGGAGAGGGACAGAGTACATAGGAAAAAAAAAAAAAAAAAAACCCAACATTTTTCCAGAAGAGAATACCTGAGTTGAGAGGACTTGGGGCAAACATCACCTGACACTTTACCTTCTCACCTGTGCCTAACTACCCTTCCTTTCTTTCCAGGTGGAATCCTTGTTGTATTTCTGATAATCCTGAGAAGGCGGCAAGAGCATGGCAAGAGATCCTTGAAGTGGCTGTTGCTGCCCCAGGGCTCGGGAGGACACCCCACGTACGGGGGCACGGAACACACAGAGCCAGTCTATGCTGGCTGGTAGCACAGGCCATGGCCAGCAGCCCCCTGCCTCTCCTTCCCCTGGGCCAGCACAGATGTGGGCAAGGTGTTTAACCACGAGCAACCTATTTCTGTACAGCTAAAATCAGTACTGGGAAATAAAACTCAGTTTTTGAGTTGTGGCTGCTTGTGCAAACCAACCCAGTTCCCTGCTCTGCTGCACTGGGCTGATGGGAAAACTCTTCCCCTTCCAATTCCCGGCTTTGTTCACAAGTAAATACTTTTCCCCTTTCTTCAGGAGAAAAACCTCTCAAACAGCAAACAATCATGTCTGTTTCTCCATTTTAACAGTCAGCTCAACAGAGTGAGGACTGACTGCTCCAGTTATTGAGGTCCCTTTGATATAACACTCACTTCCACCCAAGCACAAACTAATATAAATATGCCTCCTTTTAATAATATGCAATTTTTTATTTTTGTTCCCCATTCTCAAAATTTTAGCATAAGCACAAGTCAAGGGAAGGGATCCTAAAGCTTTCCCCTTCCTTTCAGCTGTGGGCAAATGTGCAAATAAAGTAATGGTTGATTCCTGGACAAATACATCCCTTTTGTTTCCTGCTGTCAGGTGGTGCTTCAGAGTGGAGCTACAAAGGAGCAGCATGGTGCAGGCACATGCCTTGCACCTTTCTGCATGCTCAGGAAGCCTAAATGCCTGGGGAAAGTTCTGTTCCTGATCCTGCATGCTCCATTCATCCCCCAGCCAGGAGAGCAGCACGAGTGGTTTGTACCTGTTTGCTGTGGCACTCCAAGCCTTCTGTGAACCCAGCCCAGTTTAACCATCTGGGTAAACTGATGTGATTTATATTTCCCAGAGATGATTTTTGTATGTGGTTGGTTGACTCTTGTTGTTTGCTCTATGTCCCCTCTTATGTTTTTCTCTGGGCAATGCTTAGTAAGCATCCCAGGCACTCAGAAATGCCCGTCACCTGTACTGGAGCCAGTGTCAACTGCTCCATGAAACCAGTACCTGTGGCCTCTTAACCTTCCCACCTTGTTTTCCTTTTCCCCCTACAGTGAAATTCCCACACAGGTGCTGTGTAAACCCAGCTCAGCCAGCTGTGAACCCTCTGTGTCAGTGCCGTGCTTCACCAGCCCTCAATGGCCAGCAAAACCAGTGTCTCTAGCAAAAGATTGACAATTTCAAATTACTCTGCACAGAGGGGGTAGCAGGTGTTACTTTTCACTTCATCTTGCAGCAGCAGAGATGGCTGAAGGAGCCCAGCTGTGGGGGGGGTCAGGTGGTTCCTGCCCTCAGCTGCTCATTCTCCTCTCCCCAGGGAAGGTGTTAAAAGTGTTCAAAAGAATTTATAAAATATATCCGTTCTTTGATCTCTCTCGACTCTGTCAGGTGAGTAACTGCGTAGAGGAGTGGTACATCAGCCATTGTGGGCAGACAGATTGTCCAGAGAAGCTGTGGCTGCCTTGCTCCTGGCAGTGTTGAAGGCCAGGTTGGACAGGGCTTGGAGCAGCCTGGTCTAGGGAAAGTTGTCCCTGCCCATGGCAGGGGCTGGAAGCGGATGGTCTTTAAGGTCCCTTCCACCCCAACCATTCTGTGATTGTAATCTGGATCAGCAGCAACAGGGATGGTACCTACAACCCTCCCCACTGGCCAGCACAGGCAGAGCTCCATGCAGCCTCTCCCACTGCTGATTTAGGAGAAACATGAAGTGTCTCTCTGGCTCAAGGCTGTGGTGTTCCTCAGAGCAGCAGAGGGACACAATCCTGATGAACAGCAGCAGGTAACCTCAGCAGAACTATCAGCCACCAGCATCAAAGCAGATCTCTGAAATGCTTTTTTAAAAAAATGTAGCTGCTGTCACATGTGGGAGACTCCACACATGAAGCCAAATCAGACCCAAAAAACCTGTCTGAAAAAGTCACAGTCAAATTCAGACCTGGCCAGCAGTGCTGGCTGGGCTGGGTGGCTCCAGCTCAGTGTCATAAAAGCCTGTAAAATTAGGAGCAACAGAGAGCAGCACTGGAAAAACTGGGCTGCAAGAAATGTCAGCATTTCTGTGACAAGCAACGATGTGAAAACAAGCCACAGCACAATCAGTATCACCTCTGTGGAAGTGCAAAACAGTATTTCCAGGGTGTCTCTTAGGAAGGCCTGGAGTGTAAGCTTTCCCTAGGAGAGAACAAAACCCTTCATAACCTTCCTTCACTGCCAAACCATGCTTGCTTAGTATGTATCAATTCCACTTTTTTCTTAAAAGAAGAAAAAAAGAAAAAGGTGCCAAAGTAAGTATATAGAGGTGTTTTACAAAAGAGACTTAGCAACTTCTTAAATAACTAGGAATAAAATTCAACATTTAATAAGACATTGAAGTTTCTCAAGCAGTCAGACATGGAATAATGAGACTCAACAATGTGGAAAAATCCCATTAATACGTCTTTCAAGATATTTTGCTTTTCCAAGTAATTCAAATAAAAAACCTCCTAAAACCTGACCATGAACACAAAGCTATTGAACAAAACAGACATTTACTCTGATTATTTTTCCTAGGTTGTATGAAAATACATCTAACATACTCAACTGAAAATTGTTTCCATGCTTGCTCATGTGATAAAAGAACAACAAATTCTGAAATTGGCTGTCATGTATCTAGCTTTTTGCTAGAAAAGGAAAGACATTTTGCTACTTTGATGGGAAAGACACAACATCATTTAAGGCCTCATAATATGCCACAGTTAATGTTGTTTAGATTAATTTATAACAGAAAATCCTTCAAGTTGCCGAATGCTAAAAAGTATTGAGTTGCATCAGGAGAAAGCTCAAGTCTTAAGGATTGTTTTACCTCGTGTTTGAAGAATGGGAGAAGGAAAACAATGTCACAACTTTTGTCTTTTTGAAACAAAACTTTAGCCTGTTTTCCCAGGCTGCAGAGCAAGGCACAGAAGCCTTCATTACAACGCACCTAAACCCCACCTGCCCTGGTACAGGCACCAGAATTGTCCCCGATCACCACCCGAGTGCCTGAGCGGAGCTCACGGGGTTACATGGCCAGTACGTCTCAAGGGAGAACAGGATCCACATTCCTCCTCAGGATCAGTCACAGGACGTGCCCAGCAGCAGGAACAAATTCCTAGGAACTCACAGGTGAGCTCCTGGTCTGCAGTCTCAGTGATGCAGAACTCCACGGGCCCAGAGGGTCGAGCAGGAAAGAGCAGGGAGAGGTAGAAGGAAGCAGAAGGTCAAACAGCCCCTGGCTCAGAGGTGTTTGTGTGAACAGAGCTCTCTGTTGCACAGACAGACACAAGGGGTGGCTGTCCTGCATCCTGCCGTGCTGAATGTGCCGTGAGCTCCGTGCCCAAAGCCCAGGGGTGCTGTTACTGCAGCAGCGCCTGTCAGAAACAGACAGGAGCTTCTGGAAGTGGGGATCTGCCTCTTAGAACCTGGGGCATCACAGTTCCAGGGTGACAGAGCTGTTACACCTACACGTGAAGAGGAAAAACCAACAAAACCACTAAAAAAAAAAAAAACCAACCCAAAAAACCAAAACAAATTATGAAAGCAATGGAATGTAAAGGAAAAAATTTATAATAACTTATTTAAAGGTATTCTTACAAAGCCTTCCTTACATGGTATAGTATTCAAGGAATGGTCCCAATGACATCAAATTCCTTCATTTTGTTTTAAAGCAATGAGGAAAATATTTCTGCTTTACTACCTGACCTCATTTTCCTTCCCTTGAAACCCAGTATTAAAGAAACATTTGTAATACCATTTTTTTGGTTTTGATTTTATGCACAGGACCATTCTTCAGCCCCAGAGAGAAAAAGTTTCCCTCAAAATCAATTAAAGACTCTTGAATTTTAACTTGAATGCAAGGCTTGGCATACCATTAAAAAAAATACAAACATGTAACACTTCCCCTGATTTTGAATTTTGCTATTTCTTCAAAATTATTTGAAAAAAAAAATTAGCCTTCCAACAGTGTTTATAAAAACTGATTCAAAAACCAAACCAGAAACCAAAGTATTCAGCATAGGGCAGTGCAACATTTATAACCTCTTTCAATGAATATCTTCTAATAAAACCAAAGTTTTTACATGTTGGGAATAAATGGGGGTTTTGGTAATTCCAACGACTAAATCAAATCCTGAAGAAATACTTTGGAAAAAACCCATACACTTCCATGATACAGCAAGGCTTCATTTTCAAAAGGGCTACACAGAGTTCCTGCACTATTAAGGGCAAACTAAGCTAGAACATACACAAATGGCTCAATGGAGGTGCACGGGGTGCTTACAGAGGGTGGGTCACGATGGCACCACTCAAAACGCGCTTGGAACGCTGCCTGATCACAGCCAAGGACGTGCACCGGGAAGAAAACTGCCAAAGATGTTTTTCTTTACCGTTTTTTCCTAGTTCTAGTGTTATTGCCATCAATACTGAGTTTTGTGTATTCATCTCACTGTGAGTTAGTGAGGACCTAATGCTAATGGGAGCGAGGAATTCAAAACAGCTTTGCTGACAACACAGAGGTGACAGCATAGTCGAGAGCAGAGCTCCTAAAAATGTAACAAAAATTTTCAGTCTGTCAAGCAACGAGTTTTATACAAACTTTATCCAAAGGAACAGAGTAAGGCTAAATTCCACATCAAAATTCTTACATGCTTCTTCAAAAATCTATTCCATTTTTACTTGTTTTGAATTTAGTTTTTGCACTTCAGTCAAGTTTCACTTTCTGTTTCACTCGGGGTTGGGTTTTGCTCCTTGTTGGGCATTTCCTGCATTATCACAAAGTTGAAATGCTTGGACTGCAAGCATTCCAAAGAAAAGTTTGCCTCTGCATTTTACCTGCCATTGAGGGGAAAAAAAAAACCCAAGTAGTTTTTTCCAAATAATAGCTTTTGAAAGATTTCTTTTTATTAAGAGATAAAAATCCTAGAGTATTGGGCCTAGATTGCAAGACAATATCCCTTTAAGTCCAGACCTGTACAGCTCTGCAAGACCAAGTAACTTCTATTTTGCTGGGATGAAATACAGGAAAAAACAGTATAGAAAAAAATCTCTTACAAAGATTCCTCCTCCCTGGTGCAGGGCGTGCCTTTCCCACCACGTACCACATTTCTTGGTGGAAGGATATTTATGATCATGATTGCTTAAGAATCATTTCTGAAGAGCACAAACCAATGTGTGTGGCTGTAGTGAGAGACACAGCTGGGTCATGACTGGCATTCAAGCACTTGCTCAAAAACACACAAGGCAAGCAAATTTCACTGGGACCACAGACCAAGCCATTTCTTACTCAAAAGGACTTGAGAACTAACAACTTCTTTCAAGGATATACTATTTTAAACATCTGTTGGTTGACAAATACTATCTCAAAAAACTATGTTTACGCCTACCTGGTTTGATTTTAACCTACCTCCAGCCTGCAAGTATTTTGGAGGGAACATTTTACATTCGTAACAATTCAAGTGTAACTGTAATGCTGAGTAATAAGTTTGGTTTGTCCTGAAGTTTGCTGAACTATGCAGTTCGTTATCAGTGCAGAAGCAGCAGAAGACTGCTGTGGTTGGCTCAGTGGATTTATAAAAACAAAACAAAAAAACCCCCCCCCCGCTGTAACCTTTACAGAATATACGTAAAATTGTGTCCTTCCCTGGTCATATTCACAACTTATCTACAAGATAGTGTTAGCAGTAGAAACTGCAGTCCATGACTATTTGCATTCAGCTCTCATCCATCTGTTCCTCTTTCTCCTGGGCTTGAACTTGTTCAGTTTTTTGCGGGGTTTCTCAGTCTTCTGAGTTTCAACAGAATCCACCCCGAGAACATGTTCAGAGCAGCATAACTGTCCATTCAACATGGAATTTAGTACTGTCCTGTCTTGGTGCTCCTTGCAGAAAGAGTTTGGGCAGAAGTGGCAGAAAGAAACAGAAGGTTTGCCACAAACATCACAGTGGTGCCAAGGACACTCCCACTTCCCTGCAATCAAAACCAAAGAGCCCATTAGTGGGGAGTAAAACACAGCATCATCTCTTAAAGAAGTTTTGTGTTGTAGCAGCTGAACAACTTTCCTGACAAAGCAAATGACAGCAACTACCGGGGCTGATCTGAACACACAAAATGCTACATCATACTTCTAAAGCTCAGCTGGCAGCTGCAAGGAGCAGACCTGACACACTCTCATTTAAATACAGCAGTCAGCTCCAGCTACAAGAAATGACTCAGGCTTCACTCAATAGCATTTCACAGAACTCACAGGCTGGTAGAGCATGCAAACATCCGGTCAGCTGCTGCCTTCTCTCACAGCAGTCCCCTCTCTGCTGCCAGTCTTGCTCAGGAATGACTGGTGTCCTTCACTTACAGCTGCTTTTTCACCTCAGCATACTTTATCAGTCCTTGTTTTACGTGTTTCTGGGACAACAGGCTTTGCCTGCTTCCCTTATTCATATCCCACCTGACATGGCTGACTGGAACCAGGTAACTCCTGTGATATCTGGAACTGCAACCTGATGTCTGCTGCTCTTAATTTCCCTACTTCAGCCTTCTTTCAGAAACTGCTGCTGTTCTTCTGGCTTGAACTCAAAGGGCTTCATGCATTTCTTAGCTGGAATCAACTTTCCTGTGGCAGGGCCACGGTGCTCCTAACAAGTGATGTGCTCAATTACCTACATTTGTGAAACAAATGCCTCATTTTGCCAGAGAGGCAGGAGGAGGCCACCATTTTGTTTTTGAATCCAAGAGGAGCTGCTCCCACATGATGCACAAATGAAATTCCTGCATACAGCTCCAGTGTTTTCAGGATGACACCCCTGACCATGTTTCAGTGCAAGAACTGAACATAACTGCACAAGTTATTTACACAAGTGTAAGACATGGGCTGACTCACCAAAAGGACGTTTCACCAAACCAAGGCAGGAGAGATGATAAGCTTTAGTACAAGATTTCCTGTCACACAATACCAGCTGGCCTCCATCACCACAACGGAAACAATCATCTTCAGATTCTTTCTTCCCTTCATTTTTCGTTCTGCGTCTCCGTGTTCTCTTTTTGGTCTTTTTGCCTTTTTCTTCTGAGGCATTAGTGGAAGAATTCTAAAAGAGTAAGATGTAAAACTGTCAATGCCAGTTTTGCAAAAGAAAAACATTACAAAGCCCAGCCAAGCTGTTGGCACACCCGGCACACAGCCAAAAACCTGACTTGGGGCAGACGTGCCCAGTGCTTCACTGATCTGTGTTGACAAAAACACCTACACTGACCCTTGTGAAAAGTCAGCCTGAAACCACATCTTCTCCCTACAGGACCTTCCTACTGAAAAAACCCCCTTCATTTGCTTGTCACTGACAAAAGGTCTTCCAATTTCCAGTCTAATCTACTTGTTACCCTCATTATGTACTTGCACCACCTATCACTTCAATATCCATTTTTCTCTTCCAGTTGTGAATACTCATACTGGAATTGCTAAAACCTGCTCCCATTTTCCTTTGAGGAACGGAAAGCAGAACTTCAGGAACTGTACTTAATCACAGGAAGAATATACCGAACTGCTGCTTGCACTTTAACTGTCCCTCACCAAATCATACCAAATTTTGGATGATTTTTCAACATCCCTGCCATCATTCCCTCCCTCTCACCCAGTAATCACTATCTACCTTCTCTAAAACGAGCCCATTCTATCCACCAATGCAGACAGTTCCATAAAACGGAACTGTAACATTTAATTTCTTCATTATTGTCTGTGTAAATGTTCACAGGCTTATGTGAAACCTCATTTATATCCATCTCTTAACAAAAACCAGCTGTGTGGGTTCTCAAGATTCCCAGACCACCCTCTGAAGTGGCTGGTGCTGAGCAGTGTGAGGGACCATAGGAAAGTGCAGCTTTTCAACATCCACAGGTGATACTTGTGCCTTCCCTCACATTCCTATGCCAGCCCTTCAGCAAGCTCCATCAACTTCTGCTGGATTACAGGTTTCAAAGTAACCTGGACAGGAATCATTATAGATCATTTCTTGATATACTTTGGGAACTTTTTTTTCCACATTCAAAACTCACATTTTTTATTCTTCCATTCAATTTAATTTTTTTTAGTGAATCTTAGCAAAATAATAACACTGTGTAAGGTTTAAATGGGGAAATACAAACTAGAATGCCAGAATAATCTCACTGACCACAGTTAAGCACATTTAGTCAGTTGGAAGCTTCTTCAACCCTTCCCCTGACAGGACTGTCAAAGTCTCTTGATGTATTACTTGATGTATTACTTGCCTTTGGTCTGTCCCCAAGGAATCCACTGCAGTTTGGGGCACCACATTTGCAGACTGTTTTTTCATTGCCCAGACAGTCAAGGTTGTAATTAAAAGTCAGCTCCGTCCCTGAGCGTGAAAAGGACAAGGTTAAGAAATTCTATCAAAATTATTGCAAACAAATACAACTGTTCTGTCTGTCTCCTTGTTTGGGACTTGCTTTTTGATGTATTGTCATAGGATTTTCCCTCTCTTTATTGCTTATAAGCACTAACGGTGATTAACTAGATGCCCATATATCATGATGTCTTATGTGATTACATTTTAAAATAAATTCATTTGAGTTCACAAAGTCACAAAACTGTGCTTGTGTCTGACCTTCACGCACATCTATCAATCCATCCAGCTAGATATGTATGTGTGTGAGCAGGTGAGTACACAAACCAGAAAACAGATACTTTTAAACAGCTTCCTACATCCACTCCTTAAGCTCATTATATTCTTGGGAAAGATGCATCTGACAGCTCCAAAACAAAAACTTACTAAGGATACTTGCCCTAGATGCAAGCAACAAAAAGCAGCCATGGGACTCACAATTAAGAAACAATAAAGTAAAAGGCAGATCGCAGAGCATCTCCTCTGTGTGCTGAGTTCTCTACAAAAATATTTGCACTGAATCAGTTAAGCCATGACTGTCCCACCAATAAATGCACACAAGTTTTAACTTAGAGAATGAAACCAAAGCCAACCCCAGCTGAGGTACCTGCAGGAATGTCACACACAGCAAAGAGCCCGACACGAGTGTCTCCATTCACTGTCCACTTTAGAGTTTCACAATTTGGTTGGCAGCTGTGATTCATAAACCGAGAGTAGTTTCCTTTGGGGCCAGCATCAATAATTCGGTCCTGGAGAACAAACCGGCAATAGGATGAAGGCTTTTTTCTCTCCCCCTCACAAAATGATATAAAAATCATCCATAACTGATTTCAATAGCTGCATTCAGAACTGACATGTTGCTATCCACAGCAAACAAGCCAACTGCTGGTACATGTTGTATTGGAAACTGTAGTGTCCCATGTGGCCTGGAACAGGACACTCCCAAAGCAATACTCGTGCTCTAGCTCACGTTTTGCCAGCACCCATCACAGCCACATGGCAGGAGAAGTGTTCTTGTGAGCAGTATGGTGGGCATGTTAAGGAATCCCTTTCCCCAGGAAGCTTCAAAATTCAGACTCAGTCCTTTACCATTTACTTTGCATTCATGAAGCTGTGAGGTATTTACAAGTACTGTGCTTCATGGCATTTACCAAATCACTGCATGATTACTTCCAGAGATTACCAGTTTCTCACCAGATTTCTTTACCCAAATCAGCCTAATTTAAACAAAACCAAGCTCTTGGTAAACTAAAACCATCCCATTCCTACACATAATTGCTCTTAAATTTCTATCTCCACCAAATATACTGGACATGAACAAAACAAAATAAAGACTTGAAATCTCCAGAACTGTGTTTCTTTGCTGAGCTGCTTGAGAAGGCTTTGCTTATTTATGAAGTATTGTTATAGTTTGCTTCTAGCTCGTTTTTATAATGCACATGTGTGACTGCCATACCTGTGTGCACACACTTTACTGCATGGGCAGCTCAGCCTCGTAATGGCACTGGTAGTTTTGGCATGATAGACCCACAATGGGCATTTATTAATTACAGTAAGAGTCAAATACATGTTCAGTTCAGATATTTAACACACTGATGTTGTATGTCAATCTAGTAGAGGAGTGAGAAACGTTAAGTGTCCAGAGAAATGTGGTCTGATCATTCTGTGGCAGTAACTGCTGTGCAGGAACTCCTCAGTTACAGGACTAAAGAAAACAGTAGCTGTGGAAACGCAGAGCAAGAGCCTTGGGAAAAAGAATGGTGGTTGGGACTGAAAGCATGCAGGACTGGCAGCCAGCTCTTGTTTTTCTCCTAACTAGCTGTCTGGAGACTGAAGCAATCTAATATAGATAATCTGTAACTCCTGCTGTCCAGGCTCTTCACTTTCTCTTCCTCCCGAGGAAGAAAATACTCAGAGGTGCGCACAGAAACACAGGTGCTGAATTATTTTGGTGTGCTAATTAATCTGCTGCAATAATTTGCTGTGAATCAATTTGTGGAGGGCTCACTGGCTACTAACAGAGAGTGCTTTCAGAAAAGAGTTTCTACAAAAGCACAAGCCTGGTTTTGACACAAACAATGCAAGGCACAGATGGCTACAAAAAAAGATTTAATGCCCTATACAGGACACAGCCTCGCAATTCCATTCCACATTCTCTCAAGTAAAAATTTTATTTTCTGTTGTTGAAATTTTTAGTAAAAGGATTGCTAACAGCAATTCGTTTCACTATATCACTACTATTTCCCTGAACTTCATACTTCATTTTAAGAGTAGGCAGGTAGGTACAGCTAAGTACTGTACTTCATTTCAAGCAGCAAAGCTCAACCTATAGACCTTAATATGTAGTTTATTACATAACACAGAACTAAGGAGATTCATTATAGAATGGAGAGAGCAGGCACAGAAGATGTGACGCTGTGAATACGTGACACTGCAGAATGTCAGAGGTAACAGAGTGCCCTGCCAAGGTGATGAGCAGAAGAAGAGATCAAAATAAGGTTGTAAGCAAATAATGGCAAAACCCATCAAATATCCTACCTTATCAATAGTAAGCATATAGAAGTGGGTGATGTCATTTTCGTGTGCATATTTGATTCTTGCCATACATTCCTCTTCATCAATCAGCTCTCCCACGTACTCGTTCACGAACTCCCCCTGAAAGACACCAAGTATCGCTAGTGAAGTATATCCCAAACCCACAGACAGCACGGCACGGCACCGATTCTCCCCTGGGTAAGAACAATCCCTACCTTTTTAATGTCCCTCTTGGCAACCAGCCCCCAGCCTTTGCCATCAGTTTTGATGATCTTTGTCTCGGGGTACTGGCGCTTGGTAAAGCACTGGTTCTGGCAGCGCTCTCCCGCCGGACAAACTTGTGGGTGGCACTCGTACATCAGCATCCGATTGAGGCACTCGGAATCAAAGCCACAAGGGTTTTCATCCGTGGGTTTGCAGTTGCACTTGGGTATCTCAGATATGTCAGCAGTGTATATCTGCACTTTACCACAAGGTTTATTCACCTGAGAAATGCATTAAAAAAGTGCAGACATTACTTTAGAACAGTTAATTTTATGGCAAGAGTTACACAGCGGTCGCTAATTCGGTTTTGCACCACTAGATGCTCCAACCGAAGCAAAATTTTACCATCTCATGACTGTAAAAGCAGTTACCATCGTTACAACCTGACCCTATCTCACTGTTCAGCTCAAACTTTACCTTAATATGTTTGTATGGTGGAGGTTTACGTTCACTCTCCTGGGTTTCTTTGGCTTCTCGCTGTAGTTTTATTTCTCGAAATCGAGTTTCAGCCTCTTGCAAAGCTGAAAAAGATTGCAGCATCAACAGAAATGCCAGAAAGAAGATTACTCCCCCCGCCAAACTGACTCGCTCATTCCCATGTGTGTTAAAACAAAGCATTGTCTACTTCCTAGTCCCATCAATTTTCTTGCAAACAATGCTTCTAGAGTGTTAATATTCTTAACAGATGTATAAATTCTACTCTTTCAGTCTCCCAGTCTGAGAGACTCTCAGTCTTTTTTTTCTTTTTAGCTTTCCAGAAAGTAAAAATCATCAGATATAATTTCATTTAGATGCCGGTCTTTTATAAGATTTTAAAATAATGTTTTCATGCAAAGACAGCAATAGTGACTGCTCTCCAGGACACCACAAATTCCTTTAATTCAACATTGTAAAACATATGTTCAAAACCCAAGGCTATGTGTGAAGAAAGCAAAGCATGCATGTGCCAGGATTATTTTTCTTTACTTTTAGCTAAGTACCGTTTTTGAAGACTTTTCCAATTCCTTTGATCCCTTGGTATCTACTCCCTCTGTCTCCCTCCATGTAAGGGAACACCCGTGCTTGGTGCGTCCAATAGTAATCCTTAGAACCAAAGAAAAACACAGGAAATTCTCCGATTTCATGCTTCATTTTCTGGATATTTGGGGGAACGTTTTTCGGATGGCAAACTTCTGCAGGCCACCATCTAGCACAGAAGTACAAATAAAAAAATACAGCATTTTAGTCAAGCTCTTTCTGCAAGAGACAGTTTAACAAAATCACTCGAAACCGCAGTAACTGATTATTATTTCCAAGATCCAAGAGGATTTAAAATCCTTTCCTCCTCTCTCTTAGTAAAGAGTGAGAGAAGGCTACAAAAAGGAAAGCCTGATACTCAGATGTCTGGGACCTCACCAGCCTGCAAGGTAAGCACATACACACAGGACTCCCTGTGTCTGGGTAGAAAAACCATCATCTTTAAATGACCTGCAAATATTGTAAATGTCAAAGATCAAGAGAAGGTTGGTAACACCTATGAATGCTTCAAGGGTAAACCTCAGCTACCTCTATTTCACTCAAATCTCATCCAAGGGCGAAACACCAACAGCCTGAGTGACTGATGTCCCAGCCTGCGAGGGAGTAATTTAGCCAATTACCAGTTTACCAATTTATGGGCAGAGATCTCTGACACCAACAGGGGTTGAAAGCTCATACACTGGAGGCAGAAGTCAGGAGACTCAAGGAGTCCTGTATGGGTAATGCCTTGGCCAAGAGCAACAACAAAGCTGCAAGTCTTTGAACCTGCAGCTTGCAAGGAGGTGAGGTCCCTAGTTCAGAGAGGAGTCAGAAATCAGTGTGCAGCAAGGCTGGCCTACAGGAGCAACCAGTTGTATGATCCTTGGTTAAACATGCTGGTACTGTAAAACAACACAAATTCCTTCATCAGACCTGTAATTTCCCAGTTTAACCCAAATAATATCCTGGAAATGGAGCTTCTTGCCCGCCCTGCAGTCATTGCAGTACCAGCTCCCATCTGGCATTTCAATGTTTAAGCAGTCAGGGTGAAAGGCTGCTGGGCAGGACTCGCAGCACAGCAAACTTCCACCTGCAGAGACACAGAAAAAGGAAAAAAAGGTTGGAAAACATCAAGATCAAAGTATAAGTTCTGAATTCCTGACAGGTTAGAAATAATACACGTGGTAGGTTAAATTAGAAAACAAATGGTTAAAACATGCTGACCCTCAGCAACAAATACACACATCACTTAGATGGGAACAGCAGCCAAAAGGTCCTGACTGATCTGAATGCCTGGCAGACTTGGGTTAGTAACACATGCAAAATAACAAACAAGCTGGTAATAAAAATGCCAGAATAATGCACAAATTATAATTACTTTGCTGTACTTCAGTGACTACAATATGTTTAATGTAGTTTTAATATATATTAACATTTCTATGTAAGAAAAATTGTAACCACAACAGATTTCTCTATGATTTTGGGGGGTTTTTCTGCCCTTGGGGGGCTGAAGGAACAAGGTTGTTAGTTTGTTCCATGAATTATCAAGTGGAAAATTGGCTGCAGCTTAAAAGCTGCTACGCTGCATGTTAATTTGTTAACAAATCAGGTAAAGTTTCACTGCTACAAGTTTAATCAGCACTATGCATTTTGTGGTTCTCAATAAGGAACAGATTTATTGTACAAGATAAAACAAAACACCCTTAATTAGTGGCAAACTCAGCAACAACTAATACTGATTCCATTTGCAGTCTGCTGCTAAACTAAAAGCAACTCTTAAAATATTTACGGCGTAATATTACATATTAGCAATAAAGAAACGCAAAAAGCTTTGGTACATTGAACACAGGGGAAAGAACAGAAAAATACTCATTAGGCGTCTCTCGTAAAGAATTAAATTGGGCTTCTGGTTGTTGGATAAAGCCCAAGTAAAAACATTCTTTAATAAATTATTTCTGAAAAAAAAAAAGGATATTTAAAACCCTGAAGCAGCATAAGCTTGACGCTTGACACTATAGCCAAACCTACCAAAGCCTAACTTAATATGCCACATAACTCTGGATTTGCCGTGAACAGATCAGAAGAACGACCCTCAAGCTGAAGGACAGCTCAAGCTGAACCTTGCCAGCCATTTTACCTTTGGAGCACACAAAGCACCAGCTGACGTTGACATGGGCGTGGTGGCTTTTCCCCTTGGTGGCCGTGAAGTGGTTGGTGCACACGATGCTGTTGGAGGCGATGACGGCGCAGCCGGCCGCAATGCACACGTCGCCGGCGTGGTACGCGACGGGGCAGCGCACGCAGCGCAGCATCTTCCCTGCAAAGCACAGCACTCACAGCTCACCCTGGGGCAACGCTGGCCTCTGGCAAAGCACCACGCTGCTGAGTTACTTGGGGACAAAACTGACTCGTGATTTCGGCAAAAAAAGACGGTAGTGCTGAGACACCCTATATACACGCACAAACCCCCAGCCATTCTGTTTTCAGTGCTAGCATATTTGCAACAATACTGAATTAATAAAGGCTTTTAGAGAACCCTGCACCTAATTTAAAGCACTCTAAGACTTTAATTATGCACACCAGGGTAGACCAGCTCTTCCCGAGTTGTGTAATTTTGTCTGCAAATGTTGCCCAAAGCTAAGAACCTGCACAGAATCAAAATGCCTCCACGTTCATCGAGCCTTGCTGCAGTGTTCGTACATCCTTGGGTCCTGCCCTCACTGCTTTGCCTCTCTCCTCATCATCTACACATTCTAGATTTCATTCTCTCGTAAGAAGAAAACACGGTTAACCATGGTTAACTGAAAGCTAGCTAAAAAAGGAGCACAAACAAGGTAAATACCAAAGGTGACTAAAACTTTATTACTGCTTTTTAAAAAATTCTGAATCAATTGAATCATTTATGCCTAACAGAACTGCAGCTAGCAGCTCTCAAGTTGACACATTCCTTACCTTAACATACCATAAATAAAATTAATTAATCGGTCATAAAAACGTAAAATGAAACTACCTTTTGAAATTCGTGGATGTGAGGGGTTACTAACATGACAACTGAGGCAGCTGTGGAGAGGACATCGAAACCCCCTGTTCTCAAACACAGTGAGATGAAATTTTTTCACACAAGCTTCGTGGTAGAATTTTCCACAGTGAGACACAACACAGCGTTTCACATCTGCCTTTCTCTCCTTACACACGAAACAGGTGTGCACACCTAGTGGCAAAATAATAAACAGAATGTAATATCCAAACACACGAACTTAAAACACTTCTCTCGTGTCTTTATGTTATGCATGAGGGAGTTGCTTTTGTGGTGTGGAGGTTTTTTTCAACAAATCAAATTGCATTATTAGATGCAACAATCTATTTACTTTAGCTCTTTAGTATTAAATCCTGATCTGCTCAGATACAAATAAAATAAAGTTACTTTGCAGTTGCAGCGTACACAACAACACCCAAACACCCAAAGCCTCACCAATCTGATTTTATGTTCTTATTTATAAGCCTCAGTATGCTAGGAAAAGTATGGATTTTTAGTTTTCAATTTTTTTTAAACCAGTGAAATAGGATGATGGCTTGTCTGGACAAGCATCCTCTAATTTTTTTCTGGACTAATCGGAACAGCTTTTTTTTGAAGGAGCAGTTCCAACAAGGTTTACTGCATGTACTGAAATGAGCTTATGAGAAAGAAAGCAAATCTTATGTAGAGTTTTGAGATTAAGAACTTCCAAGCAGTTATTAAAGGACTAAAAGCAAATGAAATTAATAGAAATAAGGTAGTCTTTTAACAGGAAAAGCAAAAGAATGATACAGACACAGAAAGAACTGAAAAAGAACTCTAAAAGTTTCACTCGTCACTCTTTTTTCTAGGATTTCTTAAGTCTTTGTGACAGACTTTCTAATCTAATCTGTAATTGCACTCAGAAATCAAATAATCTGCAGTTATTAAGGCAATGGAACTCTGATTAAATTAGCCATGTTGCAAGAGAGTTCTCACTGATAACACGGTGAACTTTGTAAAACATGGCACACGCAGTGGTACTCTATGAACTCCCACCCTGTCAGGTCCCAAAGGATAAATAAGGGTTCTCTAAAGATACACACTTTGCCCAGGAGAAAGTCCTAGAACAATATATGGGAAAACTGTAACTTTCTTTTTTTCTTTTTTTTTTTAATTAATAGAAAGGGACAAACTTGCCTGATGTACATTCACTACAAATGAATTTTCCTGCTGGTCTTCCAGAGAGCCCAAGGCAGCTTACATGAAAAGCTCGATAGCAAAGTCCTTCACACAGTAGAAGATCACCTGTTTTTTCACACAGCTTTTACAACACAAAGGCATTGAATGTTAAAGAGAAGTTCATATGTGGAAAAAAACTGTCATCTTTATTCCTTTTCATATACTGCTCCTCAAAATATCTTTTCCCATTGTAGAAATCAAATTTAACAAATGAAAGATAATTTTACACAAGTGAAAGGTAATTTTACAAGCATCATCACATGCCCTGGCTTCAAGTTGAAACAGGTAACAGAATCATTAAACCACTAGAAATATCCCTGTCAGACCATGGTTCAGGAGTAAATACAACCTGACAGAAAAAAAAAAGGAATAGAAAAAAAAGCTGTAAGAAATACTCCCTGAGCTCACTGATGCATCTAACTAGGGTTAAAAAGCATCCTTCCTTTCCTTTTCCCCGGCAAAAGGAAATCAGTCCAGTTGGCACAATGATACTTTTATATCTGAGTGGTTAACAGTGACACACGCGTAACTAAAAATGAACCAACAATGGTGCAACACTCCCACTACGTAAAAAAAATAGAAATGTAACCGCTTGCCCAGTCTCACAGAAACAAATTGGATTTGTCCACCTGCACTGGGTTATCATTTCAAAGCCTAAGAGCCCTTCTAGAACAGTTTGAGGAGAGGCTTTTGCTTTCAGTCGCTTCCTGCCCTGCACGCAGAGCACAAACCCCACTGGGCTGGGCTAACAGAGAAACCAGCAGCTCTCCTGCATCATCTCACCAGTCACCTGGCAACACTCATGCGCTTCTTCTCAGCTACCAATTATGCTTATCTGACAGACATGGAAACTCAAGCAGAAAGGCTAAGTCACTTACTGGAGGTCTAGAAAGAAAATAATTAGGTATTAAGAATTCCATTTACTGCCATGGCAACCTCATCACTAACAGACATCTCAGACACATGATAAACCTGTTTCTGGCCTAATATGGTTGTTTTCATATTTAAAAAAGACCTTTCCTGGGAAAGCTCAGAAAACACAGCCCAGCTAACATCTCTCACCTGACACACATATTCTTTTTTTGCTCCTGCTCCTCGCTCAGATTTTTTGGATGATATAGACACTTCAGTCTGAGTCTCATCAGCACTTTCATAGGGGGACTCTGAGCGCTCATCTCCTTGGCCATCGGAGATCTGAAGATTAAACACAGGTGTTAGAGAAAGCAGGCACAGATGGTTAGTTTTGCACAGCATCAGAACTGATGGAAGCAAAGACACTGCAATTCAGACTAGCAGATTTAGGCACGCTCTTCTGGTTTGGTTTCCCCCACCTTCAAAGAAGCACCTTGATTAAAACCTGAATACGCATTTGTGGAAGGATTTGTCAACAGGATTATACAACAATCCCAAAAGAGAAGACCAAAACTTTGTAATATGGCATTTTATTTATACTCAGTTCTATAATACAGTTAGCAAGAAGTGCCTAGCCATAACACAAGGGTATCTTCAAATCCCTCAATTAAAGTCTGAGCATGTGATTTGACAGCAACAGTCAATTTTTTAAAAGAAACTTGGTAAACTCCAAGCTGCATGTAAAAGTCTCTGACCCAAATATTCTCCAAGAAAGTGTGAACAACATATAGAAGAGAGGAAGAAAAGAACAAGCAGCTCTCAATATGTTTAAGGAACATTACAGTCAACAATAAACTCAAAATACTATAGAAGATAGCCCTATAATGGTTAAATCTTATATAACAGATCTAGATGTAATAAATATGTTTTTAAAAATAGTAGCAACTTACTTTTAAAAAACCCATCCTAAGTAACATATTTAAAAGGAAATACAGGGTAGTTCTCAGTTCAATAGAATTTGAGGAGGTTAATGGACAACCAAGTCATTTGTCTCATCTCACGTTATACCAGAAGACGCAGAATTTCATGCTGTTGCCCCTAGCTGATACTCAGTGAGTTGTGCCTCACTAAGTACATCCAACAGGAGAAAATCACAATTCGGAATTGCGAAAGGGAGCCTTCATTTCTCTTTGAGCTCATTCTAATGGTTATTCACACATACCATCAAAAGTACTGCCTCCTGCCCCTTCTGGGTTGTCTAGCTGCTACTCACAGTTGATGATGCCTTCTCCAGGCATTTCAGCTATATTAAAAGTCCCTTGGAAGCAGACGTTTTCCTCCTGTGGAAGCGTGCTGCAATTAAGCCCGTTTCAATCTTTTTTGTTCCGCCCTCTAATTTTCTCCCTAGGGGACTTTTTCCAGCATCTAGAGCATTTTATTGGGGTTTCTCTAAACCTCTTCTGTGCTTTAAAAAGGTTGTTGAAAAATCAAGCATGGGAACTAGAGGCAATAACCCATTACAAGTCTTGCAAGTACCATATCCAAAGCAAGCCTACATGATACCACTCTTCTCCAGCTCTTTTCTGCTGTGCAAGAATCTCCCCAAGTCTCTTCAATACAGCACTGAAAGTCACTCTAAATTGCTGTGCTATTTAAGAGATCATTTTGGCCAACAGCCATTTGTCAGCACACAGACACACTACTTTATACGAAGAATTTTCTCTTTGTTTTCAGACACAAAATCTCATATTTATCTGCATTTTTCTAAAAATGGCTCAACTACATGCTGGAGACAGCTACAAGCGACCTCCTTATTAACCAATTCACGTAATATGCAAATTTATTAGAGACGATTTATTTTGAAATCAGAAAGAAAAATGTAAGACCACATCAGGCCTAGATTTAGTCTTTATAAAATCTCTTTAGAAGCACTAAAGGTTTTGAGTGATTAATTCTCACTGCTGCTGCCAGCTAACTTGCATTCCTCCATTTAACACTTGCCTTCCCTGATCATGCCTAAAAATATTTTATAAACTGGATCAGACCGACAGTTGTTGGTTGGTTGGTGGATTTTTTGTCCCCCACATTGCTTGCAAGGGTGTAAATTAATTTCCTCCGTGCAAATTCATACCTCCATTTCACCTATGAAAATTTTTAGAACTGGAGCGATTTGAGATTCTGCCCAACCATTTCATAAGGGGTTAAAAGAAACTCCAGGTAAAAATGACTCCTTTGTTCAGGCACCAGGAAATCAATGTCCCCTGGAAGGAGCTGTGAAACAGTGAACTGCAAAGTTCTTGCTGGCAAGGGGCAGATGAGGGAAGGCAGCATGGGAGCACAGCAAAACCACACACCCAGTTTCCCCCATGGTTTAAGTAAACTTAGACACATGCTCATTTCTTTTTAAACTATTCCCACAGGAACATGAATTAGTGTAAGCAGTGCACTGCTCTAACATTTTTAGTACCTCATTATATTCTTGTTTGAACTAGCCAGAATTAGTCATGGTTAGAAAAGAAAAAAGGAAAAATAAGCTGGAATGTCTTAGATCCACATTTCTTTTCCACTGAAAAACAAAACAGAACAAAGCAAAGCAAAGCAAAGCAAAACAAAATAAAACAAGCAGTTTGCTGACACCAGGCTTCCCACCTTTTCCCCACGCCTCAAACCACCCAAACCCAGAGAAAACCCATTTGTGCAGCACCCCTTAAGCTAACAATCTTGCCAGCAGCAAAAGCCATGGGGCCTTGCCCTTGAGGAAGGTGCTCCTCTTCCCCCAGCTCACTGCTTTTCAAACAGAGCAGAGAAACAGAACATACACAGGGATAAATATGTTCAGTTAAGAGAGAGTCAAAGCAATGCTTTCCAAGATTTTCCTTGGTTTATACACTGCTCAAACGAAGGACGCAGACCTCTATATGGAAAGGGAGCCTTAGTGGCAGGAGGCAGTTTTTCAGAATCCCCCTAGATATGGGTGACAAAATCCCAGCTATTTGTGACATCAATTTTCCTTCAGAACGGAGATTTTACCGCCTCAGAATTAATGCACCAGCCCTTTATTTAAATTAAATGGTTACTGAGCCAAGAAAAGGAGCGGTGCTGGCAAGAATCAAACCTGACACCACAGATGCAACCACAAAAGCCAAACTCTACCAGCCCATTTCAAGAGAAAGCTTGGCAATTTACATCCACCTATAGACTATTGCCAGGTTTCAAGCACAAATACCAACACACAGAGCATGAACTAAATACCCTCAGTTCATCAAATGAATGGCTGCCAGGCTGAGATCATCTTTCAAAATCTCTCCTTTATGGCTGTCGGGAGTCTCACACACTTCACAAATTAAATGCACTATTAAGCACCAGTTTTGTGTCACACAGACAAGACTGGATACCTGCTCATGGCTGCCTCAACTCCTAAGTCATGACACTCACAAGCAGCTCAGTGATACGCTCCTGGGGACTGGTGCAGGCTGCAGAACACACCTCTCCATCCCTGCCACCACGACCAAAGGTTCAAGCATCCTCTCCAACAGCCATAACCCATGCACAGCTCACACACACTTCACTACCAGATCTCATCATGGCCCTAATAAAGGGGAAAGCTAGAGATTTCCTGCTGTAAGAAAGGGGCACGTTTCTTTAGGATAATTTAATTGGACTCTTACATGTATCTAGCAGAAAGTGAAACTCTGTCTACCACACATCTTTGAGGAAAGCTCCCTCTATGAAGAGAACTGGAATTCAACACCTCAGCTCTTGAAATTATCCCAGAATAGCCAATGGAAATATCAGGGAAGTAAAAAAGCATCTGTTCCTTGAGGCCTGCGGAGATCAGGAAATTCTTCATCCAATGTTTCTGAGAGATGACTTAGAACCTAAGAGAGGTACAGCATGAGGAGGTTGGGAAAACTGTATTTGTACCCCCAGCAAGCTGTAGCAGCCCTAACGTGTTCCAATTCATCCAGGGGACACTGAGTTTTGCAATTAAAATACACGCAGATTGAAACAGTCACTAAATAAAGATGATTTACAAGAAGATTGCTCGAAATCAGCTCATGCTGACGTGACAAAGCCACCTCTGCAATGAAACATAACACTTCTGTGGAAGTTTTTAAGAGTTCACATACCAGAGCCCAAAACACAGCCCTCAGTCCAAACCTGGACAGGTTTCGGGGGGCTTGGTACTTTACTTCTTAAGAAACAAATATAAATATTTCCCTGGTAATCATACCAGAGCTTGTCTTGTCCTTATTTTTGTAATATAATCCTCCTAGCAAAGAAAATGGTATATAATTAAGTCTTCTGAAATTCAGGCCGAGGTTCAAAGTAATCAACATTTAGATCAGTGGCAAAACGTGTTAATTGGCAATTTGCAGCTATTTTATTCTGCTTTACATTTGGAGTAGTTTATTTCCCATAAAGGCAAAGGACTGTTTTAAAGAGAGCAAATTTAGGGGGGGAAAAAAAGCGCCAAGGCTGTTCACTTCCGATTTTAGCAAGCGCCAAGTTTCTGCACCGGTTCAGCGTACCTGAACTCCTCTATCATCACCTCCACTTTTCTTTAGCAGTACCTGCTGCTGTGATGTGGAAGACACCCTTCCTCCCAAGGGTGGAATACACCATCAGCCGTCACCCAGAGCACGTCAGGCTCTCCTCCCCACTTCCTCCAGCCACTGAATGTCAGTGACACTTTGTGGGGACTCGCCTGCAGAGGCTTTCACACTTCACTGCCTGAACACTGAGCGACGCTGGCACCTCCGAGACCAAATGCAGCTCTTTCTACTGGAAACTCTGCACCTGCACGCACAAGTGAGGAAAAGGGAGGAAAAACAGCCTAAAAACCAATTGATGCTCTTCACGTGGGGCAGGGCAGAACTCACTTCAGGGGTTAGTGAGGTTCTGAATACCGCTACCACTCACAGGAGTGACCAATTTCCCGTCAGGCTCCCATGGCAATCCTTCCTTTCCCACGTGTCTCAATCATGATTCACCACTAACACACATCAGACTCAAAAGGGAACGTGTAGGGACGCATTACTGCATTTTTCCAAGCTCCCCATAGCTTTGTTATTGAAAAAAATACTTCATGACTGAGTCAAAGTGGGACAAAATTTTGGCATCTCTGTGAATTCTTTGTGTTTAGTATTGTATTTTTACCCCCAAAAAGACAGAAATTGTAGCAATGGGTCATTAAACAATTGGGTTTACTCATCTCAAGATATTTTGAGCATATGTTTTATACTACTACTGTATTTTTGGAACAGTTACTCAGGCCCACAATGGTACAGGGATCAGCATATAAAGACTTCAAATCCCCCAAAGTATTTTTAATTTTCTTTTGAACTCTATGCTAAAATTCCCTGTTCACAATAACCAAAAGAAGTGCTTAAGGGATTCTTTCAGACGAACATCAACCTATTTTTAGAAAGACTGTATAACAATGCTCGTAAAGGCCATCTTCAATGTGAATTCATAACTGAACATGTTTTGCATACTGCAATATTTGATGTACAAAGTCAGATTACATCAGCAAGCACTGCTGAACAGTGGGTAATTGTTTAATTGCTAAATATAAGGATGAAATTTACTTTTTTTTCCTGCTTCCTGGACTGCTTTTACCTGTTATGTGCAAAAGGGACCTACATGTGCATATGGATGCAAGGACTGTTGGTGGAATAATGGAGTTTCCTTGGCATGATTATATTCAGTAATTAAGTGTTTGATTTTCAGAGGTTGCTGAGCAGGCTTAGAGGAGGAAATGTGTGCAACTCTATACAATAGTTATGATAAGAAAACACACTAGAGCATTGAAAGGAATGAAACTGAGTCAGCTACGTGCATTTTCTGAGTTTATATGTTTATATTCTTAATTTTGTCTTTTGTCTGAAGCACTCTAAAATGATTAAAGGGGGGCGGGCAGGAAGTCAATTTGACGGAAGACTTTGCACACAGATTTTGTGTACAAAATCACTTCTCAATGTTTTTCTCCTGCAAGACTTCCTCCAGCTGCAACACGACTCCTGCAGCTGCAACACTGAGTCTGAGTTAACTGCACAGCTCATTGCACCACCAATTAAAGGTGAAAGGATAAGCACTAACACAGGGAAATATTTCTTACAGTACATCTAAGTACTGAATCCAGACATATTACAATTTTTAAAGCATTTTTTACAACCAGGTACCTGATTCCAGTCTCAGCCACGCACCTTGGCAGAAATGCAAGGCAATTCTTCATTTCCTCTGGCTTTTTACACAAGAGTTAAATGCGAGCTGGTATGTGCACTCAGCTTGCATATTTCTAGAACCACATGGGTGAACTTTGCAAATGCTATTGTTCCGTCCACATCTGGGTGGCTGAAATGTCACTTATTAAAAAAAAAAAAAAAAAAAAAAAAAGAAAAAAAGGTAGTGACATGCTCTCAGTTGGCATCCAATCATACTGATACATGATATGAGCTGTGAATCTGTGAAAGGATAGACTGGAATTTAAAAATTCAAATCATGCTGTGCGTTCAAAGAAGCAGGTGAAGTCAAATACTGATGTAGACATTTGTTCCACCCACTTGAAAAAAAAAATTTTTTTTCTCCACTTAAAATTGTCACCTTCCTTTCAGCTCCAAATTCAGAGTAAAAACCAGAGCCAGCAAAATCGCTGCTCTGTAATTTCAAGGAAAAAAAGATTCAGAAATTCTAGGTCTGAAAATAAAATGTCTGTACTCATGCAATCTGGAGCCTGGGAATTTAAGAAATTATGACAGTAAGAAAAAAAAAAAAAAAAAGCAAACATTCTGCTTGGTCAGCTGGGGACCTGGCTATTCTATGAGCCTTTTGTTTTAGATTTAGGATTAAGTCTTCATTTTAAACAGCTGATCTAAGAAAGCATCCTTGCTGGCTCAGTGTTAGCCTAGGAGGTGGAGAGGGGGTCATGGTGTATCTTTTTTCCTTCCCTTGAAGTACTTCCTGGCTAAAGACTGTCCTAAAGGACCAGCATCAGGATCTGTTAAGGCAAAAGCTTCTGTCTCATGGAGCAGAACAAAGTCCCAAATACTATTTACTGTGTGTTAGCAACTGCAAACTGAACAACATCAACACCTCCGTGCTCATCAGCTTCCTTGGGACTTTCTCTCTCCTAGCATGTTTGAAGGCTCAAAACAAATTTGGGAATTTAGACTGAAGAAGTTAACATTTGAGCATCTATGGTGCCCACACTGGAACAGGCTCCAACAGTTGCTACTCCACCAGTCACACGCCTCTTTAGACTTTTCCAGCTACCAAAGTGCAATTTTTGTTCAAAAATATTTCTTCTTCAGAAAATTCCATTCATCAATTCATTGTCTAATAAAAGCAATTCTTGTATTACTCACATATGCTTGTGTAACAGCCTTCTTAAGCTTTAAGAATACAGGCTTTGGTCTTAGTCATTCAAGACAACGATGTTCTTCCGTCACGTTCTGCTTAAGCAGTAACAAAAACAACTAAAGGGCAAATTTTTCAAGAGCCAAAGAAGGCAACCCCTCCCACTTCCTGTTGGTTTACTTGAGCATCACTTGCTTTATAATGCAGGCTGTAGGACACCAAAAGGAAACACACCCCACCATGTACACTTAAAGCTAGGGGTATATAACATGAAAAAAAAGCATGGCAGGAAATTATTTCCTCCTGCTTATTTGGCAGGCAGGTCTCCTCCACTGCAGGAGCAGCAGGATCCATAAAAGAAAGGGCCCACAAAGAGCAACCCACACCTTTTACAGGGATGTCTTAAGCAACACCCTCTCTCTCAGGTCACCTGCCATTATATATATGATGAATATATCGTATACAAAGATACACAGCATTTTTCACAGGCAATTAAAGAGGCACGTCTTCATGAGTTCTGAATGCTGCTGCCCACTAAGTTTCACTTTCCTTAACACTCAGGACACTGCTACAATCTCAGACTTCCTGACAAGACTTTAGAGTCGGTGATTTCTACACCACAGTCACCAGGGAGGAAGTGGGCTGGGCAGACCAAGAGCTCTCTCTATAAAGCCTGGAGCACGCATGTTCTGATAAATAAACTCTTCTGTCTTTCCAACAGATAAAACCCAACTGCATAAGTTTTTCTTATTAACAAAATCTGAGCAGCTAGAGGGTTGTTTCTTTTTGGTTTGGTTTTTTTACTCTAGGAACAACTTATGTAAGAGTAAGTCAATAAGCAACATACAAACAGGTCAGGCTGTATGCAAAAGACAATCTATCGTGCACCCACACAGAGACAGAAAAACTGACAGAGCCAATTGAGTTACAGTTAACATTTCCTTTATTTCATATAAGAATCCTGAACTGAATGAAGAGTGATATTTTGGCCCATACTGCTAGACTAGATAAAATTCTTTAAGTATGCGGTGCCACAAGTGTACACAGTACTATAATAGCAAAAAAAAGACAGCCTGGGACAAGTTTCATTTTTATTATTAGCAGGAGTTAGACGTTTCAGATAAGGATATTATGCATTTCTGAATTTGCCTGGAAAGTTAATTAAAACTACGAGAACATTTTAAAACAGTATAAAATTGCCTACAGATACTCATGATACTTTGGTAGGGGATGTGGAATAAAAACCTACATCATGTAACATTCAGTTAACAGATTCTCTGCACTCTGAAGCCTAAGTAACACACAAAAGGAGAATAAGTACATAATAAACTTAGTTTTCTACACAGAATGTGCCATCAAAGAACAGAAGAGAAGCTTAGAACTTTTTTTCCACATGAAAATAGAACCATTGTAACAAAACTGTATGGTCTGATGGGTGATGCAGGTCATGTAAAATGTTAGAGGCTTTAGCAGAGATTTAGCAAGGAAGAAGTCCAGCTACTTGCAGTGTTCCATAAAAAAGTACCCCTGACTGCTTACTGGTGCTTTCAAAAGGGAAAAAAAAATCATAGGCATACAGAAACAAACAAAGGAAACAATTATCTGCTAAGTCACAGGATGTAAGGTGGCACTATATATTAACTTATCCTTAAGCAATGTTTAGAAGAGAGAATTATATTTGCAGGAAGCTTGAATGAAATGCTAGAAGCACAATGATTTTGTTTAACAACCTGCAAGGTCAACTGCAACTGCTTTTTCTTTAGGTCAGTAGTTCGCTTAAAATAACATGAATTCCCTTCTTCCTTCCTGTTCTTAGGATCAAAAAGTCAGTTAATTTCACCTTCAGTCTGAGTTTTTAGTTGCACACTCTAGGACAACTAGACTCCAGGGTTGAGAAATGGAGCTGATGTACCTTTTGAGTTGCAAGCTGTGCATGTCTCACGACTGCCTCCTCAAGCAAACACCTTACCTTTTAGGAGCTGTACGTGTTTTCTCCTTTGTGTACACATGCTAATGCCCATTAAAAATGCAGCTAAATGAAATCTGTCTCAAATCAGTAATGGGAAAAAAAATTCCACTGTTTAATATGCAGAAAAAGAGCATTAAGGCTTGCATTATTATAATTTGCATTGTTAGGCCTTGGAAACAAGAATTGGTAGCTATAACCAGAACTGAGTTTTTACACTGGGTGTAACAGAAGGAAGAAAGAATTCTTCTAAGGAAGATGTAATGAAATTAAAATAAAAGCACCTCTTCAAATCTTTCCCAGGCTTCTTAAAGCTGCCATCTGCTGGTCAGCTCAGACTTGAGGGTGTGATGAACGACAGGCTGGCTAACTTAGAAAGTATTACATGTGCTTTATTTTGTCCTCTCTTAGGAAAAGATTACAGTTTCTTTGACAAAGTTTGTAAGTAGTAGCTATGGGCTGCACAATACTTTGACACTTATCTGCTGTCAACAAATTCATCCAGTTTAATGAAGCCAGACAATAATCACAAAAATTGATTGAAAAGCCAAAGCAGCTATGTTTCATGCAAACACACCAAGTGTGCCTATAATCCAGCAGTAATGGTAATGGAAAGTCTTTTTTATTTATTAAAAAAAATACTGATTACACTCTTACTGGCACCTACTACATTTTTGGGGGTTGGAGGGCCAAGGTAAAAAAAGAAATTAAAATACACCACCTGCATCTCTTCTCACAAATATGTGCTTTTGGATGCTTATACCAAGTCTTACATAGCCAGTAAAAAACTAGTCTGAGCTTTTGCAGACTCCAAAGTGTTGAATATCTTTTTCACATCTGGCCCCACCAGTTGCTCACTAAGAATTATACTTCAACAAAATCATATTTCACATAAGTGACTTGTGTCAAGTGCCTAGAAGTAAAATTATTCTGTTTCAAAATTAAATGCAGGTATGAAACTTATTTATTCCTGTATAAACACTTTACTGCTTCTGTCCACCCATCTTAAAACAACTTCAAAGCCCAATTTTTTGAAGGGAGTGAACCTTTAATCTCTAATATGTTACATCTCTAAATCTGTTTGAACAAGTCCACACTCCCACTCTTATCTCCCTCCCAAAGTAATTTATCAATTGCAAATTGGGCCTTGCTTGATTTTACAGTCTTTCAAATAAACCCCATTTAAAAAATATCCCCCAACAGCAACAAAAAGCATTCAAAATATTTTTTTTAAAATGTCAAATAAGATGCATCTTTCAAACAAGAAAGAACTGAGCACATCTTTCCTAGAACCTGGTAGTAAAGGACAGACATTTAAGGGGTGTGTAGCTAACAACAGATCTTGACAAGTAACAGTCACATCCAGGTTCCATTCTGGAACAAGCTGTTCACAAAGAGTATGGGAGAAAAAGAAAGGAGAGGGAAAAAAAAAAAAAAAAGGAAAGAGACTAGAAGCCTCATATATACACCTTGTAGAGATGTATGTGCTTGTAGAATACAGAGGATTTTTCCTATACTTGTTAGGAGAGCACCTAAACCAACACTTAGAAGTATTATAGTGAACACAGAAATGTGAAAGTTAATGATTAAATCTATTTAAAGTTGAGAAGAATTACATCCTACTCAATTAGCTGTGCAAGGCTTTCATCATTACCTGACTGTGTTTATTTTTTTAAAAATTTCCCTTAATACTGGGAAAGTTTCTCTCCATATGAATGCCCTCAGGACACATAAGTATTTAGCTGTTTAGACAAGTGCTAAATAAAAATACAAAAGGGGGAAAAGTTTTTAAGAGCCACCCACACAATCTAGAATTTCTGTCTTCCCTTGTTTTGTAGAGCAGGTCAGTATTAATTTCTGAAACACGTGCCTGACATTTTTGCTTTATTTAAAGGCAAAAATATATCTAATATAGGAAACTGAGCCCAATCCTTAGTTGGTCCAAGTCAAGGTCAGGGTAGCTTTAACCAATCCAAGGGTTTAGTCCATTAACCTACCTCCCCCTACACCCAGACACCCAAAATTATTTAAAGAGATGTGGTTTCTGTTACGCTGTTTGGGACTTTTTTTGATATCTTAACTGTTTGAAAACAATTAATTCACTTTCTAGTTTATGTATCTGTATATTCTGTGTGCATTGTATGAAGTTAATTTTTCTCACATCTTTACTGTTTAGCAGCAGCTGAGTAAATTAGTGCTAAGTTTTAGAAATTCCATCTCAGCTATATGTAAGAATTTCCATCTCAGCCATATCCTTTCTTACATGTTAACCATTATGTTACAACCAAAAAATCCTACAAAAAAAAGGGTTTTTGTTAAGAAAGACTTCTGAATAAATCATTTTATAATCTCGAGAAAGAGAAGAATCTTTCTCCTGAGCGCACAATATTTAGAGATGCATATTTTGAGCCAAAACCCCCCAGATTTTTCCTTAAACTACTCTGGTTGAATAGAAGGTCCCAAATAGATCATTACACAGCACATCCCATCAGAAAAACAATCCAGCAGAAGCTGAGAAGCCAAAAGACGGGAGTCTCTCAATTGAGAAAACAAAGTAAGTATTACTTTACTTGGCTGCTGCTATGGACATTATTTCCTGTGGGACCTCCTTTGCTTGTTTTATTGGGGTACAGGAGGGAGTATTTATTGAGGTTTTTTTTAGTTAAAATGTTTTTCCAGTTACAGTTAAGATATACAGCCATTAACATGCAATCTTTTTTCCCTACCCAAAGGTAAACTGTTTACTGAACATTGCCTAGATATTTTAACTGCATTCATTACAGCACCTCATGCATTTGTTAGGGGAGATGAAAGGCTCTAGGAGAGCTGGAAGCCCTATTCCCTTGTTAGCAGGCAAGTATTTTCTCTACAGTTTTTGTAACACAAACTGGGTGAAGCTGTTTGTCTATGGATATTTTACTAAATCCTACCAACTACAGATCCAAACCCACCAGCGAAACAGCATGCATACTTCACCCTCATGCTGCCACTCTTTGGCTGATCGATTTTAACAGTGTAGATGACTTGGGGAATGGTTTAATGGATTGTATGAATACACTTCTGGTACATACATTTCATTTATTGTATGTCAACTGAGAAGAATTACAGTTCCAAATATGCAGAGCTAAGACTATGATTAGCAAGTATCAAAAAGATACATCCTTCACTGCCTGTTTAACTCTATTGGGGTTGGAGCTATTTGCATCACAGAGAAATAGCACTAAAACAGCCTGAAAACTAACTTGAGTTAAAAGGGGCTCTGCTCAGAAGACTGTCCAGTTCTAGATCAAACAGAGGATTAGGCAATTTGCTTCGATATAAAAGCTATGGCGACATGACAATATTGAGTTACATAATGTAACTAATGTAGTACACTTACATAAAAGTCTGTAGAAGAAAATACAGAACACACTGGCATTTTACTTTGCCTCTAATAGAAGGTTACAATTCTAAAACGTTGTTGGTAAATACATTAAAAACCACAATAATATCTCGACGTCCCCAAATCAGACGTTCGTGTTACAACAAATGATTTGCAATGCACATGTTAACAGGTTTCACAGAGGCCAAAACTGTAACTTGTCTAGAGCACCAACGTTAGAGAATTCGCCTTTGATTTTTGCTTTTTTTTTTTTTTTTAAACAAGATTCACACCTGATAATTTCTGTAATTAAATGGCTGTGTGCAAACACCACTTTTTTTTTACCTCATTCTCAGTTAAGGAAGCTGAAGGAGATGAACTCTTGCTAAAAGCAAGAGTTGAAGATTCTGCTGCTGAAGCCCGATTTCGCTTCTTCAGAGGTTTACATGCATCAGACAGATTTTTCGTTGCTGTAAAATAATTTTGGTTTACAAAGTGAAGTTTGGAACTTTAAAATGTTATCTCCCTGAAGCCATTTAAAATATTCCTTCAGATACAGGAAGGAATTATTTAGGCACGTCTTCTGGGCACCTGCATAGGACTGAGCGAACATGAAGCTTCTGAAGCCATGTCTTTTGGCTTGATTTTAAAAATAACCGTTTCCTTTAATCAAATAAGTGCTAAGAAATGTTTTCCCAATTTTTTATCGTCTCATTTCTATTAAAAATCGAAGTACCTTGTGACTAAAGACCTCTTTAAAGCAGAGGTAACAGTTATACAAGAAGGCCTATGTGAGCTTATCACAATCTGAGGACCACTAACACTTTGTTAAGGGCAAATTTATATACAGGAGCCAAGTAGCACACATTAGCTACGGCACATCACCACTTCTACACCGTGCAGGACTTGCTGAGGCTCGCTTGTCTTTGGCAAATCAGTGTAACACCTGAAGAGACATGCTCTGATAGCAGTTACCTTAAACTCGAGCATCATTAACAAGTCTGACTTTGGCACTTTGATCCAAGGTTCTACAGAATTCCCTCTCATGCTCCACACTGCCTCCCATCAAGCACCATTTCGAAGGACTAGAACCCCAAAGCACCTGATGACACCGATGGCCACTGCACTTGTTTTACTGGGCCAGTGCAGCGGGCAAAGGGGAGCAGCAGGGTTTTGCTCCCTGCTTGCCAAGATCCCGGGGCACCAGCTTTAATCTGGTGCCATCACACGGGGAACTCGTGAACTGCTGCTCTCGACCAGCAACGCACAGTTTCAGTCCAGGCTGGAGCTGCAGGAGGGCAGTGAAGGAACAGGGCTCCCCCCCAGCTGTGGCACAGCGCCTGCAACTGCTCAGCGAGTCAGCAGAATTTAGCCGGCTGCCTCAGACAACCTGGGCATTTAAAAATTACTTAATTGAAAAAGTTACATTAAAACTTATTCTGACCACATTACCTGACTGGTTCTTTTGTGAAGAGGAGGTTTCTGTGACCTTAGAAGAGTTTGTTTTTGCTGTTTTGTCATTGCTTGTCTCCCTCTGTCACAAAAAAAAATATGAAAAAATAAAAAACTTCCTAATTTATGGTTGGTTGGATACAACTGGCAAATAGTTCTGGATTTATGTTATTAAAAAGAAAGTGTCTTTACAAATATGTGAATGGTACTGTAGTTAAACTAGCCCCACTTAAGTGAATTTTAAAACTCATTTACAGCACAGGGTACAAACCCATAAACAAATGAGAAATATTAAGGAACACAGTATTTCAGCATCCCACTTATCCATCCCAAATTCAGCATATCAAAATGGGGAGTGCTAAATGAACCCAAAACTTGTAAATTATCCTTACTACTCTTTGTACAAACTGGTCAAATTAAAACCTTTAATTATGAAAGGTAAATTGCAGAATTAGTATAGAAATTTGAGAGTAAACCCTGTGCAGAACACTAAGTCTCAGAGAGGCTTGCTTCCAACTCCAGAACTTATAGCAGTGCCAATTTTTAAATTACTATGGTTAAGATTGTTTCAGCATTTCCAAAATAAAACCACTATTTTCAAGGGAGAAGAAAGAGCACCTAAATTTGCTCCAGATTGAGAATTCACGATTAAAAGTTTAGGCCAAAAACTGGGGAAATTCTTGTGAAATCTTTGTCAAAATTAAGACATTGCTCCTTACACATGCCACTACTTTTTTTTTTTTCGGTTTCTTATGTTACAAATTCAGTAAAATTAGTGAAACTGTAGCCTAGAATACTTAACCCTGACACACGCTCACCTGATTAATAAGCACAACGCTATCGAACAGAAAGCTTTACACACATTTCCAATGCTTTACATACTTTTTCACAGTCTTCATCTGACAATCAGCTTTACCAAAGAAAGATGTGCAGGTGAACACCTCCAAGGCCAGAAAACTGATTTCCTTTGTAAAAATAAGCAGGAATGGCTACAGATGTGCCAGGCTGTGTTTTTACTGAGCTCTAAGCAGAGTGAGCTGCCCTACCAACAATGCCACCAGAGGCTCCCAGTATCTATTTTCTAAGATTACTGCTCCACTTCTGGGCAAAAATGAAAGAAAAGAGGTGTCAAGAGGATGGTGCCAGACTCCTTGCCGTAGTGCCCAGTGACAAGATGAGGAGTAATGGCCACAAACTAAACCACACCAAGTTCCACCTCAACACGAGGAAGATTTCTTTACTTTGGGGTGGCAGAACATTGGAACAGCTGCCCACAGAGGTCGTGGAGTCTCCAGCTCTGGAGACATTCCAAACCCACCTGGACACATTCCTGTGTAACCTGCTCTAGATGACCCTGTCTTGGCAGGGGGATTGGACTGGATGATTTCCAGAGGCCCCTTCCAATCCTAAGGATTCTGTGATTCTGTGAAAATGTACAGGATAGTTCATTCAATTTAAATTTAAAGCACACTTTACAGAACCCCCATTTTGTTAATGTGCATTCTATAGACAGCATCAAAGCAACAACAAACAAATTAGTTTTTCAGAACTTCCATATGGGTACTTATGGCTTGGTTACTTTATGTAAAAACATTCTGATGTTGTGAATAAGAATTAAGGACAAAGAGAGAGTATAACTGACAACTCTTGTGCAAGAAGTAAAATGTCATGAAATTAAAGCTCCTCCTATCCAAAATGATTGTAACTAAAGCCTGCAGGTAAACTGGGAATAACAGAAAGAAGGTGTATGGTTAGTGTTTGCTTTTTTGAATCATTATATAAAGATTTTCACTGTCATTCACTGAATGTTCCTACTAAGCAGCAGCATATACAGCTTGAAGTGCCTTGGGATTGTGAAGGCAGGAAAAAGACTAAGAGAGAATTCCTAAAACAAACTGCAAATCCTGTCTGATCTTTCTGTGGAGCACAAGCCCTGCTATACGTATTTAGAGCTCCCAAGCTACCTAATATTTACACACATCAAACCCCTTGTAAGCAGTTCTGATAAACTGACCAGACAGAGAACAACATTTTTAAAATGCACATTATAAAGTCAGCGCCGTTAGTGCTATAAATACTATGGGAATCATTCAGCTCATTTAGTTATTTTCCTGCTGGAATTTTCACATGTGTATCACAGCACCAAAGATACCAGAACCTCCTGTGCATGAACTACACTGCAACCACCTTTTATCCTACTTCTGAGAATGTAGGCTAATTGTAGTGTACAAATGCTGGTGGGACAGGAAAGTACCTTTAGAACAATCAAAACAAGGACTTTATAGGAGGAATTAATTATAATAAGTAACTGTCATGGATCTAGTGTATTATAGTGCATTCATATCAATCAGACAAGTTTAAAAAGGTTTGAAAAACTGCTCCTAGAAAGTCATGTGAATATGCAATGAATAAGCCATTCCAGCAAGAAGTGCAAAAACCAGTTTTGACGCTTCTTTCTGCAAAGGTAACAACATTAAGAATTCTCTCTGTCCCTTGCTAATCAGCTCATTAAGCCCATCTGAAATTCCATTTTTTTTAATATTAAACTCTGAGACAACAAGTTGTCTTAATATCTACAATATCAACAGAAGCAGCAAAATAATCAGCCCACCGAACAGACTGACACCTACAAATAAGACCTCCACAACTCATTTAAAAAATAAATCTACTACCTTTCCTTCTATTGGGTTGTTTCGTTTGACTGCTGTACCACTGAGGTTCTCAGCTCAGGTCTATGGTACTCACACTACAGTATGATACTGCAATAACACACCTGAACACGTGTGAGCTAAGCTTTCCACACAAGTGAAACTGACTGCTCTACTTGCATGACTAAATAAACCCTTGCCTGAGTCTCCACAAGATTTGGGCTGTGTCCACATACATAGTGACCTATGTAAGGAAAATCCTCATTCTCACAAGCAAGCTAACCAGAAAAGAAGCCTGTGAATTGTGTGATAAATATACTTTTACTGCATAAATATAAATTTACTGCAGTCTCCTAACCCAAGAAAAGGGTCAGCATGCCACTCTAAAATGTCATATAGCCTTCCAGTTCACGAAAAGTAGCTTTTCTGTTTTGCTTTATTCGCTTTCCTCTCTTCTGACTTTTGTCTAAAGTAACTATTGACTAAAAGTATTTCTTTTACATTCTGGTAAAACTAACTCCAAATCAGGAGGAAAGAAAAAGAACTACAGAGCATAACAACACAGAGAGGTCATGCCTCTCTCTGCACATTCCTTGGGGAAACGGTTTAAGTAGCAAGTGCAACTTGTCATACCTCCATCCTCAAAACCAAAGGAAAAAACCCCACAGTGGTAAACTCACATCTCTGAATGAGATGTGAATGAATCTCTGAATATTGACAACAGTTTAGTATGATATATGGACAATTCTTTTTTAATCCTGAAAATGGAAATGCTGACAAACTTAACTACAGCAATGTGACTGGTGCTGCTATAAATCAACCCCAACAAACCAATGACATAATTACCTTCCGATTATTCTGTTTATCCATCCTGAGTCTTTTCCTAGGTGCTTCCTGAACTTCAAAATCTTCTGTAGGCTCCTTTGTCCTCTTTTTTTGGTTTCTTTTATTTCCATGTAAATTACCTTGGGATGGGGGGGGATGGGGGAAACTCACATGAAAAATAATCTAAAACCCGCTTTGAAATTATTTGAACTGATCTAGTTATTTAAGGTATTTTTCTTTCAGTCATTACTTTTAAAACATGGTTAAACATTAACACACCTTGATGACCAATTAATGCTTAGGGTCTGGTTTCTGGCATTGAAGAATTAACTCTAGGACAAATCCAAATCAACTGCTTCATACTCAAGTTATTTTACAAAGATGAGTCTACCTATACAAGCCCTAGTTTAAGACCTGAATGTTACTGCCCAACATTTATTTCATATCATCAGACTACATGTGATTGATCTATTCAGCTTTTAACTCTCCTGCCACTTTGTAACAGTGCCTTGCCACTAAAATTACTTCCTAAGTCTCCTCCTTAAGCCTACTTGTAAGTTCTCCAAAGGACTCAGATGAAGATACGGGTGACATCTATTAAGGGGCCTCTGAAAAAGACAAGATATCACCAACTGTACAGATTAATTCTCTTTCTGGTAAGGCAATTCCAGATTCTAACAAGCTGATTGTATTTTACATGAGACCATAAAATCCCTTGCCTTTATGAACCAGAATCCTATGAACAGAACCACGCTGGCCATTTTAGACCACAAAATTATTCATGTATTTAGATGGCTGTTCACTGCAAAGTTCAAGCAGCTGCTAGATACAAAGGGTCAGTGAGTAATCTACATACCCCTGCCACAGGTTCCACTACTGTTTGCACCTCAAAAAGACAGATGAGGGTTTGGGAAGTGGTCTGTTTCATCAAGATGAAATGACAATATAATTACACTCTCCAGTACTCTCTGTTTTATGAAGCTACAGAGTATTACTAGTTGAAAATTGCAAGCTCCAGGGGCACAAATATGTTAACTGAAAATTGCCCTACAGCTACAAGCATTCTATTCCAGTGGGAACAAATGTCTGTAAATATTAAAAATATAGCAACTTGAAAATATGGATAATTTTCAAATTAGTGTTCTTATTTAAACAATCTAGTACATATTCTATGATCAAACTGAATCCACAAAGCAGACTGAAATGGCTCCAGGAAAAACCTGCTACTTACAAAAAGCCAGCAAAAGAAATCCCACAACATTCTTCCAAGTTTAAGATAAGAAGATTTGAGATGGGGAACAAGTCAACTGACATATTTTCATCTGCAGGTAACTATAAATGTACACAATAGATGTACTAGAAACACCTGGTACAGGTACAATTTCAATTACATTTCTTGCAATATGACACTGAGGAAGGTGAACAAAATTCAGCACTACAGTGTTAAGATATTTAATTTGGGATCCATTAAAGTTCTAACGTCAAGGAAGACAACATCTGAGATAAAATAAAGAGATTATGATACGTGGGCGATTACATAAGAAAATACACTCAGTAGCTACTTATAATGATGAGCTATTTGCACACAACACAAATTTCAATTACTTCTGGATCTTGATCTCCTTTTAGGTGAGTCTTGAAACACTTTACGTTTGGCCTCTCCAATATTCTTCAATGATGAACCTTGAGAGATACAGAATGTGTTTTTTTTTTAAACTGATATCCAAATATTTAACACTTAAAACTTAAAAGTTAAAACTTTTCAATTTTCCACAAAATGATGTTATTTCACGCACACACACAGATAGTTAACAAAACTGACTGCCATTTTTATACAAGTTTTTCCAAGTCTCACAAACTTTCAAACACTCCCTCTCATTCTTGTCATTGCCCAAAGCAGCACCTGTTGGCTTCTAATACTTCCATAGTAAGTCTTCTTACAGTACTGTAAAGCCATTTAAATTTGAAAAATGATAGCTAGTTAAATTTGATAAAGTTCATGCATATGGCAAACTATCTTCTTCCTCCTCCTTTCTCAAATAAGTGACTCCAAACCCTCTCAAATATTTTGGAAAACAATTGAAACTGTTCATCAAAAACAAACACCAGAAAACAGCAACAAGAAATAAAAGGAGAAAAAAAAAATTAAACTATTTGCAAAATTGTACGAAGTCCTAAAAACTTTGAGTAGCACAATAAAATGCCAAATGGGTGAAGGGTTCAGAATAAAGTCTGGAATAGTTCTTCCTGAGTTGATGATGATGTGAAGTAATACACTTTAGGTATATATGAAGAAAAAGTGTAGCACTGATTAAATTTTTTAAACCGTTTCTAACTGTTCTATAAAAACATCTCAAATTTTACTAGCAGTAACGCTTCATCTTCCCTTCCCACCATCCACTTGTAACAAGCAGTGGATGCAATGGCAGCTGCTTCTGGGCAGAAGAAGAATGAGAAATCAGCAATGTCTAAACAGCAGAAGGTTTACATATAACAACTTTTCAGAACAATGAGCAAGAAATGTAGACTTCATGGGTTGCGTTTATTGTAACCATTGGCATTCCTTTGCTATTGGCACAAACACCAAGAATTAAAACTGGAAAACAGTGAAAGCTGTTTTCCCTACAGGGTCTCAAATATGTGCTTAGTTTAACGCCACTATGTATATGAAATTTAGTTAGAGTACACTAGCACAGTTTTACGTTTACCAGAGTCTTCTTCAGATTTGGGAGAGGTCACTATGGCAAACTTTGTGTTATAGCGAGCTTTCTGTTTTTCACTAAGCATGTTCCACTGCGATTCGAGCAGCTCTTCAATCTCCTCACTTGAAGCATCTGGATGTTCAGCAACCACCTATATATGCAGAAATAGGGTTGAATTAAAAAAAGTGATGACTGGAAAAAATGGCGCACACACTTCCATCACTTTGGAAAACTGGTTACAAACAAGTTATCTAATATTTCTGCTGAAGACAGAACTAGAATAAAACCTACTGCATCCAGTTTTGCTTTGAATAACCACTTCTCTCTCTGTGTCTTTAAAAAAAAAAAACTGACCAGCTTATTTGGAAGTATTAAAACAAATTTTGGAAGCATCTATCTGCCTATTACCATTCAAAAAATGGAGTAAGTGGAGTAACTATAAATCTTGTCCTTTGGTCATTTAAAAAAAAAAGGTTTCTCAATGAAGTTTAAATATAGATCCACAAATGACAGGCAAGCAGTACTGGAATATACACTTGCCTAGAAAGTGTAAGCAAAAACTCATTAATCACAGAACTCGGTACACCTAACTCAGCAGAGAGATTTACACAGGTTAGCATCTGATATAACATTTTCCTGTATTGATTCATCCTTTTTGTATTATGCATATGAACACTATGGAACTCACAAGCTGTGCATCTTTTTTAATGTTATAAGCAGGACACATAATATCCATCAATTCAACGCAACAAAAAAATCCAGTATTAAAAAAAGAAAAAATTCTCCCAAACTCCTTCAGTACATCCCTACTTCTACTCAAGGAAAATAAGATTTGATTAATGATACAAGTCAAAAAACTCTCTACGCTTGCACAGAAATGAAACAGTACGTTTAAAAACAATCCTCGTCTCATTACCCAGCCTGCCCCAAAATTCTATTTGAGTGATGCGACTGATACCCCAAAAACACAGAGCAAATTAAAAACTAGGTCAAGAAAGCCAATCATTCGAAGAGTAACACCATTCAACAGAACAGAAATACAATTTTTCTGATAATGTGAAATGATTAAACCGAATTTCTTAGAATTTAGGGTCTTAAAATTACACTTGCTGTTACCAAACAGGATGCAAGTGTGACTGTTGCTTTTCCAAGTGTTAAAATACTTGCACTGCTTTCCTTGCACTGGTCAGGGTCTAGTATGGAAATCCATGTTTTAATTTTTTTCCTAGTAGGATACTAAAGAATTATCTTGTTTCTTTCTGCCATAATCCATCTGCAAAAGGCTTGAGAAGTACAACTACCTCTGAAAGCTTCTACTCAAATTCGATTAGAATACAACAAGTGGAGTCATATTATTGAAAGGGAGGAACATAAACCCACAAGATACGCCTTTCCACAATTCTCCCTTCTTCGGGACGTGAAATCGGCATCAATTTTGTCTGTTGTTACAAAGGTACAGGTCATTGTGCTCAGTGAGGGCACAGAGCTATTTAATTCTCCAAGAAATAACTACATTATGAGAAATGAGATACACATTAACATTACCTCCAGTCTCAACAAAATAAGAACAAAGATAACTTTCAGCTGACTAACAGTACTGTGAAATGACGAAGAAAAGACACTCAGAATTCTTAATAAGAATAAAGATAACTTTCAGCTGACTAACAGTACCGTGAAATGACGAAGAAAAGACACTCAGAATTCTTAATTGTGACAGGACCCTGGCAAATAAGGCCTCCAAGGAAAATGCTCAGTAGTCTTCTCCAAAGTCTCCCTGTTAGTGAAATCATTCCTTCATTTTCTTCACCAGACTCAAGGCCCAAATCAATTAATATAAACAGCGTAGCTGTCTGCCTCTCACTTGAATGATAACTTTATCTCCAGTCAGACATTTCCTTCCAATGCTTACTGGGCTTGGATTTTTCACAGGGGAAGCACACAATACAATAGTACAAAACACACCTTTACTCCTTTGGTAACAGCACAAAATACTGAATGCATCACTACGACCACAAAAGTGCTCCAAGCTTTCAGCACCTCCCTCAGGAAAGTGTGTCTTAAATCATTCAAAACATTCTCCAGCAGTTAAATAATAATAAAATCAAACTGATATACGAACCTCACTACCACACAAAGCCAGACTCCAAGCAAGACACAGCAGAAACACTCTGAAGAGAGCTTGGTACTATTAAAGGCCCCACAAGAGTAGTCTTCAGTCATCCCTTTCACTTCTGCCCCTTCCCAAGACTGGAGCCAGCCAGCCTCTTCTGGGTCTGCAATGTTCCTTTTCTTAAAGTTTCTACATGCAAATGCTAAAAAAGCTAAATACTAAGCTCTCCAATGCCACCAATACAAGTAGCTCAAAACCAGGTTTGTTTTTTAGCCAACATTATCTCTCTTTCTAAAGCTCCAGAGCATCCACAACACAACAAAACAAACTCTTGATGAAAGTCATGCAAGTTGAACCAGATCAGCCTAATGGAAGGGGACACCCAAATACTAGATTGGATACAATCTCCATCTGCCACCAATGGCATGAACCTCCCATTTAATAAGCAGTATGAAAGGCAAAAAGCTTAAAATATCTAAACTGGTCTTTCGTCACTTTGCCAGTCAAATTCCAATCAAGACAAAGGGAAGACAGGTTCTTATGATGACCAGTTAGAGGTATCCGCAGCTTTCACAACCTAGTTCTACTCTACCCACGGAAGTGTTTCTGTACCTGTTAGAGTGGATCACACATTCCAGGCAGGTATGGGTTTTCATGACACATCTTATTAATAGGCATTCTAGACAGAAAAGGTAGGATGCCTCCTTCTCTAAAAACATGTAATATTTTTAAACTTACTTCCTTCTACTTCAACTTTGTGCAACATTAGCCACTATCATCAGTGAGAATTTCAAATTTAAGACAGTTTTTCAATTTCCTGAAATGACACTGAAGACAAAGCATTTCCTCAGTTTCATATATTCTAATAGTCTTCATATTTTCCATTTTTTAATTTGAGAATTACATTATAACCACAGTAGGGAACAAAGCCCAATAACTGGCACAGAAAACAGAATCAAAGCAGACTCAGCACGTCTCTTCTCTGCAAGGTATGTTTGGCTAAGAGTCCATAAAGCCATCATAATCTCATTTTTTCCAGAGAAGCAATTTTATATCCCTCAATATTGCAAAAGACTTCTCGATAAATACATTGAAGGCCAAGGTAATTCCCTCTTGCAATGTCACTTATAGAAGAACTATGAACAGAACTCATGTGTCTCTAACATGAGACAGATGATTTACCCACACAGTTTTTCATAATTAATATGCAAAATATGTATTTAATGGTCTGGCTACAAAACCATTTCCTTTCCAGAGCCAGCAAACTGCAATGCCAGTGCTTTTCTCAATTTAACCAAAACCACTAAAAGGTTTATGTAACACTGTGCTCATTTTCATTCTCAATATTACCTTAAGTTTCAATGATCTAATAAGATCCCAAGTGGAACCACAACGAATTGACTTCCATACAGCAGAATCTGCTTTCCAATATTTCTTTATGAAGTTTACATCTATTAATTCTTTTCCAATACAAATATGCTATAATGAAGTCAACCATTCAGTAGCTAAAGAGTATGACAAAATCACCACTAACTTCCTGATGCCTCTGTGAACAATACGTAATAGTACAAGGAAACATAAGATAGCACACTAGCTTCAGATCATGGAATAATACTGAAAATAGAGCAAAGGGTTGTAAGGAAGAAAAAACGATAGTCCTGATTATTAAGTAACGAGCTACACCAGCAGTTAAAAGTCACTTTTAAAAGTCTTCTTAAAACATGCTGACAATAGGGTATTTATTCTAGCTTGTATTGAAGTACCTCAAGAGGACCTAGTTTCTGTCCCAGCAGATTGCACACACTGATAGTGATTTTTACAAGCTTTGGAAAGCAGCTTCTTATGAAGCTCAGCAAAAGGTTCTGGGTAAGTAAATGAGGTTTTGAGGTGTTCAAAGACAAGGGAACACACAGAAGCAACTGAGCCATGTTCCCAGAAAGAATGTAAAAGCAGATTGCCATAAACAGCATAATCTTTGTTCTATTTGCCTAAGCATATATATATGCATATATCTATTATATTGTACATACATTAAAGACAAAATATGGCTAATACAAACGACTATTAATTTATGTGGGAAGACACCAACACAACTTCTGCTTGAAACACAAAGGCAGTTATCACCACCTTGTTTATATTGCTCACTTAAATTCCCTTCTTTCTCTATTTATCTAAAATAAGTTTTGATACAGGCATACCTTGTCAAACTCAGAATATTATGGACTGCGTGGTAACAACTAAATTTTTTACTTAAGTAAAGAAGTTTCTTCAAGTACAGAAATGAGAAGAGGCAATCAACAATAACAACAGCTAAAAGAGACTAACCTCATCTCTGTACTTCTGACAAAAGACCAAAAACTGAGATACTGCATCGCCCTTTCTGCTTCGTGGAGTAGACGCTGGAGTTTTCTTTCTATTGAGAGGGGAGCCTATCCCTCTTTTGGATTCTGCCTGTTCAGATGACTTTTGAGGAGTAGTATTCTTATCCTCCAACTGACTGCTCTCTTGCGTATCATCAGTGGCAGACAGTTTTGATGTCCTTCTCCTCCTCTTGCTAGGAATGCCAGACTCCTTCATCGATTTCAGATTTGGAGTGGTTTCTTCATTTGAGTAGGAAGACTCATCCATCTCCTCCAAGGGTTCCACAGCAATGCCAACCTCCTTTGCTACTCGAGGGTTAAGATGAGGCCTGTCCCTGACATAGATGAAGGTGTACTTGGCCTTGCGCTCCTCCACTGTCATGCCCACTGCTTCACTGGCTTGCTTCACACCCATCTCCCACTGCGGCCGCAGCTTCCCCGACACGGGTTTCAGCATCTGCAAGAGGAGACAACCGTGTGAGGAATCTGTCCTCCTGTGATTTCCAAGTGCTGACATTAACATAAAACAATCCCGAGAGACTAACTGGCATTCAGATCTGTAATTCAGAGTTGAAACCGAGCTGTTTGATAGTACTGATACCACACATGAATCTGTGACAAAGCAGAGAGTACTAATTTTTACTGAGTAACAAGCAGTGGTAAATCCCCCCATCCTTTGCATCTGTAATTGAAATGTAAAACTGCAAGGTGCTGTAAAACAAGCTGTCTTTAAGATTTTTATAATACTTATTTATATCTGTTATACCTGTACATAACTGCAATGCTAAAATAAAAAGCTTGAAATCTTGCCTGATTTGGTAACCTCTTACCTTTATTTTCTCTGCTTTAGTTAGGGCTTGTCTTGCACTCTCTTGGCATAATTGTTCAAACTGGTCTTTTTCTTTGAAGGGCACCAGGCTCTTCTCAAATATCCAGGCTCGCTCTGGGGCATCTCCAAAAAACTGAACGTGGTATTGACGAAAACTCTTTTTCTGCCCTGAAAATTAAAAAAATCCCACGTGTATTGAAGATATAGACTCTACTAAGTCCGGCACTTTCAGACTTGAAGTCTGTAAGCTGCTACAGTTGCCATAACAAAAGCACAATAAAACTGGATAACCTTTCAAAAACCCACTTAAACCAGCCTGAAAGTCTCTGAGAGATAACGTATGAAGTCTGACCCCAAAGTTCAATAGTTTAATTCCCAGCAAGAACATGCTTGGCTAAATTAACTCGAGGTTACAATCACCTGTCAGTTTTCCATGTATATTAACCTTACACGTAGGTCTGGCTGTTTCTGAAAATGAATTTAGAAATTTCTCAATCAACACTGAAAATGTTCCACAGCTTGGAGAGCTTGTGCACTCAAGCCTCCTCTCTGAGTCTCCTAAGCTTTATCTTTTAATATTCTTAAACAGAGACACATACATCATCTGGTTTTAACCCTTGCAATCAAAACTTCATATTAATCAAGATTTTTTAGGAATCAAAGAAACCAATAAAGAATTTGGCTGGCAGAAAAGAGAGTGGAGGGATAAGAGAACAATTTTGAAACCTAAATAAGAAACATTTTTTCTTCTAAAACTAAAAATATTCCTTTTCCCCCAGAAAAAACAAGAGGAACATTGTCTCACTGTGGCATGATACGGGCAAACAACCTTTCCCTTCCAAAGGTCTCAGCTATTCTACAGAGAAGGGGGGAAGAAATCACTTTCAAAATTCTTCAAAGGGTTGATTGTTAACAATGAATTTCTAAAAGGCAGAGGTAAGAGATCACACTTAAGATGTCCTCTAACACTTTGTTCATTAGAACTTGTAGATTTGCTAAGTGTTCAAATTATGGTCTTGTGTAAAAATAGAAAAGGTTTTAACCGGCACTTCTGTGTTTGCAAATTCAAACCTGCTAGACTAATTATGCTCCCTAGAGTATCTGTGGTTCTTCCAGTGTCACCACACCAGTTTGTCCAACACACAGACTGGACAGCAGAGGAACTCAAGTCAGGATGGACACCCAGCAGGTACAAATAACAGCCACAATTCTTTGTTACAGGTGACTTCAAACTAGGTCTAGATTCCATTAGGTTATTCATACACTGCATGTCTTCAGGCTTAGTCACCAAGCAGATCTAGCTGATTGCTTCATACACTATTTCTGGGGTTCTAGAGCTAGAAAGAACTGCCTTTTCATGATGATTCAGCCAACAGTTATTTCATTAGGGGATTAATCTTGTTGTAAAATGTGGCATCTAGAAAGGTAATATGAAATCAACCTAATTAATAGTATGGGCAAAAATTTTAATATATACGTGTAATGTTTTATAACAACTACAAACTTACACTATATATAAAAACATCTATGAGAACAATAATGACTCATTTGAGATCAGATATGAGAATCTAGAGGAAAGGCATAGGGGAAGTCTTGGGATTGTGAACATCACACATGCAATCAGTAGTCTAACATATGTTCCAGAGTTGCATAGTTGGAAACAATTCTCTTGCACAGTAATTACTTTGTGCTCATCAAGAAAAATGTTTAAGTAGTGACTACAGAGCTCTTATGACTTAATCTATCTTACCAGGATGCCCTGGCTGCATACAGAGATGCCACAGGCTATGTTTCCAACCACCTGTAAAGATCTGCCAAAAGCTTACTTGCCAAGCAGACAGACACTCTGTTCCTTTTGCACTGTAATGCTGGACAGCTGTAATTGCCTAATTAAGGAGACTAAATAATAGTGCTTGCCACTAGAGTGCCTACCACTGAACCTAGTAGTGAATCTTCAGGCAGCCTCTGAGAGCTGAATTTGTACCAATGCTCCTGAATAAAATCCTGAATAAAATACATTAACTGTTGTTACATAGGGAAACTTAATTTTTGGCACACTGAATCCTGAAACAATTAGCTGCTGGCAGTTTGGGAGAGTGTTCTAGGAACCCACCACCTTCCCTGGTGCTTCTCTGTATCTGAGCATCTGTGGTTGACCACAGCCAGAGACAGGCTATTCAATGAGATGGAGATTTAACCAGACTCAGTACAGACTTTCTTAGACCAAAATGCACTTCCCACAAGTGGAAAGTTGTTAATTTCTATCAAGCCTAGTCAGCTGGAATGATCAAATCAAGTATCAACATCCAGAAATTCAGACTGCTTATAAACACTTGATCCTAAGCCTAGAAATGAGAAATATAGAGATGTAGCTCAGTATTTCTACAACTCCCTGATAAAAGACCTTTTCTTTTTGCAAGAAGAGACTTTCGATAGTGCCTAAATAATAGACTAGGTGGAGGGTAAGACTGGAAATACCTACTGATGGAAATACACAAATCAGAGTGCATTTAGTACTCAGGATGGCTGCTCAGACCCTGACTAAACTCCTCAAGGAAAAGGCAGGCCCAAACCAACTCCAGGGCAAATATGAGAAATCACCATCATTCCCACTAGTTCAAAGAGAGGGAAATCAAGATTACAAAGTACATGGGCCCTTCTTTCTGTTCCTGCTTCACAGGCTGCATTCAGACATTTGGTACTGCGTTTTGCTGGGTCTGTTTCTATAGTTTCTGATAAAGCTATACCACAAAGATTCTTGATAATGGATATAAATGTAGCTCCTTTCAAAGAACAAAGTAATTGTCATGAACAAATAAACAGCTCTACTACTTTCAAAATCCATCTCTTTGTGTCATAATGGACCTAATAATCCAAAGCTAAAAATGACAGGGACTGCCTGATCCAAACTCTGAAAGACTTCTACAAGGAAAATTTGTCTGAGGAGTCTATAATAACCATTCCAACAACTCTATTATGAATGCTTGAAAAGGTTCTCAAGAAGACATTTAGTTTACTACCAATTTTGAATCTAGCTATAATCCTAGAGATATTAATTCAATTTGTTCTTAAAAACCTCCTATGAATGAGATCAGATAATTTCTCTGGGCAATCCACCCCAGTGCTTCACTCAGCCTTTCTAACTCTTAATGTGCAGTCTAAATACTTATTACTACTAAGCCTCAAAAGTTTCAGGTATCAGAACAGAGAACTAAGGTGCAAATGAGATAAGAAATTGTACAGATTCATACCTAAAAATTTCATTACCCCATGGTAGTTCCTGCATTTAAAATCAACCAATACTGTCTGTAGATATCAGTATTGGCTCTATGAATCAGAGAAAATTTAGCTGCCTTAATTATGGATTGCTTTTAGTAGACCATAATAATCAGGAATATTTAATTCCCATCAGCTTTAATAAAATGTTTAGCCTGTATCAATTCACCAAGCATTTCCAGAGAAACAATGAAAAACACAGTCAGGTTCGTTTGTTTTTTGTTTTTTTTCTTATTTTTAACAAGAGTCCACACTGTTTGACAAATCACAGTTTTGGTATCTTTCAGAGAACACTTGAGTTAAAAGACACACTGCTATATACTCAAGAATAGCATTTGCATGATTTTATCGTTTGTTGCTCATCAACTGCACAGATGAAGAAGAGAATTTTTCCAAAGCAATCATTTTGTATACCTGAAGAACTCTGAATGACATACCTTTTAGTTTAGTGTAGGCATGGAGAACAGGATCAGCAGAAACCATACATGGCCACCACGGGAAACCAGACACTTTGGACCACACTAGATCTCCTATATTATACTTCAACAGATGGACTTTTTCCTCTTTGACGGTGCTTTGAGTTGGATCTCTCTTAGCAGGACCCTTAAAAGATTAAAAAAAAAAAAAAAAAAGCCAAACTGATCATTATCTTTTTTCAATATGCACCAGTGGTAATAGAAGGAGGAAAATAAGAAATAATCATAAGAATAAAGCGCTGTCATGTTTGGTAGTAAACAATAACTGCATTTCATGTGTAATGAAAACTTTTAAGCCATAGCTTTTGCTCTCTAACGGTGAAAAAAAAATCCACATTCTAGTTGCGGTTTTGTTTTTAATTAGAAACATTGGCAAGTAAGCTGTGGTTTGCCTTTATCTTTTCAACTAACTGTTAAGAGACCATCAGGAAGGCTTACTTTGATTTCAAATATGTTACCTGAGCACTGGATGTAGATGTGGAAGTGTCTACCTCCCTCTGTATTGAATATAATTAATCAAGTTAAGTGCTATACACACAAATGTACTATTAGATTTAAAAGAAACCTCAAAAAACCAAAACCAAACAAAACTCCCAGACTAGAACAGACTGAAATGCTGTCCTTATGTCTGAATAGAAACTATTTAAATAACCAGTTTTAAAACCCCAACTCCTCCATCTTTCAGCTGTTTTTTTACATACTGAGAACTTGTAACATGAACCATTTCTCACCTATTTTTGTGAGATTTTTTTCTGTTCCAGTTTTAGCAGTAAAAGTTTGTGAGTGCTCTGCTGATGCTCTAAAGCTATTTTAGCTATTGGAAAACAATTCCAGAACTACTTCCACTTCAAGGGATAGATTTAGCCACAAGGGTGTTTCATGTTCCCCTATGACAGACATTTTTACTACATCATAAAGTTCAGCAACACAGACATTTATTCATCAACTAAAACCATTTCACACTGTTAGCTGCATTTTGTCTTTTTGGCTTCATCTGTTCTATCTGCTATAAATAGAGTGCACCTTTATCTAAGTAAGCACTAACGCTGTAAAAGAGCACAGAAGGTGTCTCATTACAGACATATCACGTATTTTATAAAATCACATCTTTTGAATCTCCTTTTTAATTTTCTAGTACCAAATTTATATGCAACATTTATCATTAATCTTGTATAGTACCAGTTCAGCATTCAGAAGGCAGTTAAAATTAATTAAAAGTGGCAAGAAGAAGGGAAGAAGATGGTTAAGAAAGCAGAAATCTAGAATTTAGAAACAAGTACTTGGAGCATTCCGCTGAAATGGAGTACATCACTTCTCCTTGTACAGATTCTCAAATCCTGAAAACATTCCCACAAATAATAACTTCCCAAACCCAAACTACTAAAGTCTTTGATGTGCTGCAACTACACAGATTTATTTGCAACTCTAACACAGAGGTACATCCAGTCAAAACCCCTAAAACTCAGAAATGCATTTCTCAAAGCTTTTAAAGCTCTGCTTGGTAAACATACTTGAAGCCATGTCCTCTGATTGCTAGGGACAATTACTCATCCAGTGATTCAGCTTTTCTGATGAATTCAGACTTGGTTCATGTGACTCCAGCTAGAGCTACATTCCCATGTCTCAAGGTTTTTGGCTCTCTGAGGATTCCTTCTCTAAGATTGTCAGAGAACCCCTCCTGCGAGCTTGCCTCAAGTTCAGCACTCTCAACAGACCTAAAAGATTCCAAGCAGATGTGAAAAATCAAATGCTCTTTCTAGCAGTTAAACTCAATGTGAAAAGTTACGCTTTAAAGCTAAAAATTAAGAAACCCATGTCAGGGGTAGGTCTGGAAAAACATTAATCCTAACACACACAAACCAACTTCAACATTTCAGCTGAAGAGGTAAGATGAAGTCTTTTTTCAATGAGTCAACTTTTCAGAAATGCAAAAGTTACTCAGGAATCTGAAACTCATTTTTAATTTATGACTCCCTGTATTCTTCAAAAAGTGCAACTAAGCCACAAAGATTTATGACTCCAGTCTGAGAGGGAGCTGGCTGGAATAATGAAAAGGCTCTAGAAGTTCTTCTAACTGCAGCATAATATAAAAGGGGTGGCAGTACAAGGGTCGCCATCACATTTCAATATGCCTACAAGCACTTCACAAAATTTTAGAAAGGCCCAGAATTCTTTTACTATACTGGATCATGATAAAAAACTTGAAAATGACAGGCTCCGAGACGACCTGCAAGGTTTATCTATGGCAGGCTTGGTGTACTTACCTTTTTTCCTATTGATAAATATTTGTACTTTAAAAGAATGGCAAAATACAGCACAGCATTCTATATCCATAGAGCTCTCATATGAGATTTTTAAAAAGTCTATAGAAAATAACACCACTTGCTCACTTCCATCTTACTTTCCCACACCATTCTGGTTTAGTCTGATTCTCACATTCTGAGAATTGCTCTGATGTATTCAATAGGTATCTATCTCGACAGTAAACAATGAGGTGCAATTCCTGGCATACACTTTGGGCATGCAGCTGTAGGATATCAACAACTTCTTCAATAGTTCCTCTCAGAAACATTTTTGCAATACAAATGCAGTTATATGTATAGATTTTACTTCAGTATCCAGGTAGGGTTATTTTAATTATTAATGCACTCCCCTCATGATATCTCTCTTCTCATACACTGAAGACTGAAGCTTCTTTATGAGACACTTGTATTCTCTGCATTTTAAAGAACATGAGATAACTGTCAAGCTACAAAGTGGTATAGAAAAAATGTAATTCAGCTTGCAGTTTCTTCTTCCTCCCAAAGGAAAGAGAAATTGTTGTTCTGGGAAGTCTGAACTCCTAACAATATGCTGTCAGACAGCACAGGGGACCTGACTGCGCCCATGGAAGGTGAAGAGGCAGGACTAGAAGCAGAGTCCCGTGGGCTGTGTGAACGCACCAGAAGGCAGGAACACCTCCTCCTGCAAGGCGTGACCAATTCTTCCTGTGATGATACTTAAGCAAACAAAATAGGAGACTCCATCCAGTTTAGAACCCAACTGTAAATAAAGGGAAGAACACACAAAATCAAAATATTTTAAAATAGCTTCCCTTCAAACTTTGGCTCCTTTGTGTCTTTTTCATGACTTTTTATTTCTTGAAATTCTTCTCGCTTGCAATTAGATCTCCTACCATTAGTGTCAACAGGCTTCCTGCTCTGCAGAGGAGCACAGAACACTCTTTGATTCTGTCACTGCTGAGCAAGTCTGGACTACCCTGCATCCCATTAACTTTTACTGCAGTTTTGCCAGTATTAAAACCATTTAATTGCAGAATTTCCTCCACTTCTCCTTCTTTAATTATAGGCAAGCTCTGCAGCCTGAGGAACTCCCACCTCAGTCACCCCAGCCATCACCTTAGCCCCCAGCTTTAAACCAGTTATGCTAAGCATCAGAAGGAAACAGCTTGGGATCTGATCACTTTTCTACTTTAAGGAATCTGAGGATTTTGTTCCCCTTTCAAACATGAGCCTGCAGAGGATTTACATACATGGGCAATGCTGAGGTGAGGAGGTGATGACTCCCACACAGACTAACCCTAACACTGGATACACAAGCCATTCCAAAGGTTTTGCACTACTCAGTACGGCAGACACAGAAATTCCTGACTTTTTGAAGTTATTTTCCAAAGTAATGAAACAATTGCTTGGAAAGGCAGCTAGATGGATTTCAAGTTTATTTTGTCCAGGAGGATGTAGAATGTGAAAATTAGGTAATTCCTTTATAGCAACTGAGTATTCCTTTGTGAAATTATGACTTGAAGAGAAGCAGCATCCTTAAAAACTCATCTGGGCCAGCAGCTACAATAGGCTGAGAAGGACTGAAAAATAAAACAAAATTTAACATGCCTTTCTCCTCTTTCCTTAGCATATGACAGATTTGTTTGTCATTCCCTCATCACTTTCACAGGCAGTGAGTGACAGGCAGATTGACAAGAATTTCCAACACTGCTGTCAGCATTCTACCAGCTCAAAAAAGTGGCTTGGCCAAAGACAACACCAGCATTTAATTAACTTTGGCTATACTTGCTCAGAAGAATCTGATCAACTTCCATTTAGTTCTAATCTGCCTAAAGAATATGATGAGACAAGAACATACCATGAATAATAGGTCATTTCAAAGTTTAAAAGTATCTTAAAATGACCAAATCCAAACTCATTTAAGTACAGCATCTTCACTGTATTGAGCGCTTTAGGTTTGTCTGTAGACTCTGCTATGAAAAGACCATGATGAGTGTTTAGTAAACAAAGCAGAAAGGTAATTAAAAAAAAAAAAACACCTAGAAGGCTTATTAGATGGTGTCAGATTGAGATTACTTTACCCCTTTTAAAAGTACTCAGTGATGTATGTATTTCAGCTATTTTGTGTGTATATGCTCATATGCACACATATGCAAGGAATTAAAGCCCTTTAAAATTATTGCAAATTACCTTGAGCATCAAAGAACTACTACTTCACTATATGAACTTGAAAAGCTATAGAAATCATTAAAAAAACCTTCCTCTGCTAATTGTCACAAAGGGATTATACAAAAAACAATGTTAAAAACCGGTGGAGAGTACATCACAAGAATTTAATATTGGACAAAAAAGTGCAAACCACTAAAACAAGTGAAGACAATAAATACTCTTTCCTGTGTAATTAACTAGGAAGTACATATTGAACAGATTAAGCTGCAGATACCTGGTATTTCCTTTTTCATTTTCAATTCAGTTTCACGCTGTACCAAAGAACTTCCACTTTCACTATAACAGAAGACCCTGCTACAAATACAGACTGCTGGAGGTCCAGTTGCAGGCCAGGATAAAAACAAAGCTCCTCACATCACAAAGAAACTAAACCAAAATAACCAAGGCCCCTAAACAGAATATATACAATTAAAGTGTATTTTGAATTAAAGTTGGAACACAGAAACTTAGTCAAACCTATTTATTTCCTATGAAAAAAGATAAGATTTACAATGCAAAAGGCTAAGATTGGTTGCTGAGCAAACCCATTTGTTTTTCTCTTCCTGCCATCTCCTTGTGCTCTGCTTCATCAAGTAAAACTCCTATTGTCTCTCATGAATGCATGTAATGAAAATAAAAGTGAAAATGTTTTGTCTTGTCTTGCCTGTCTATCAGCACAGATAGAGAACTAAGGAAATGGTTGTAGAAAAATCTTCATTCCTTTCAGAGGTTCAGGAGCGGTGGTTGGTGTGTCTGGAGAAGAAGGGAGCAATGGAACAGAACAGAACAGATTATTTTTGTAACATTTTGCTGCTTGAATTCCCCAGTGACCAAGGACATTGTAACCTAAAAAATGGAAAACCGAAGTAACAGGACAACAATCCCATCCCTTCCTTCCTCAAAAAACCATCATAACAATTTTGTTCTTGAAAAGCTTGTTTTGTGAAAAATTCAGGAATTGTGTACAACAAAAGACAAATCAACATTTGGTCTTCAGCCAAAGGAACCCAGGGATGCAGCTACTGTCCCCAGGAGTGACACTCTGTCATTCCACAAAGAAATGACTGCTTCTCACTCTGTGAGTGATGACAAAAATCTCATTAAATCAAATCAATTCAAACCCCAAAACTGCAACTACAGTTGATCAAAAGCAATGCAAACTCCTCAATATGTACTATTGCTTCAAATAAAAAAATGTGGCAACTTAAGCTTGTTAAGAAATGACCAGTGCTCATTGGAAGTGATTCTGTCTGTAAAAATACAGTATCCTCACAACCCTAACTGCCTAATTTTTAATTTTTTTTTTCTTAAGATTATAATTCACACATTATAGTAAATCTGTTTATCCCCAAAGGGCCTGAGAGGTCCTATGTTTATCCAAATAGCTCCCACCTTCTGGGATGTGGGGGAGTATATTTAGATAGTAAATGACAAGTAACTGAATACGTGAAAGTTTTTTTCACTTGTTATATTCTGTACAGTACGTAATGGAAGAATGCTGTGCAATTATGTACTTGGCAAAGTGCTGGCTACAGAGAGAATGGTTCAGGCAGAAGAGTGAAGAGTAAACCAGAACCTCAAAGATTAAGGAAAAATGTGGAATTATTACTACAAAATGGAGAAGGAGGAGGAAACAAAGAAGGAAGCAGTGAACTGGCAAAGTTTTATGTTCAATCTTCAGTAAAAAAGGAGACTTCAACAGAGCATTCAAAAGACTGCAGCTCCCAAAAGGCCATTGCATCCACATCTGCACAATTAAATCTGCAACAACCTCATAAAATATACAGTGAGGTAAAGACTGCTGAGGGGGAAGAGGACATGAAATGTCTACATCACAACAGAAAAGCAAACAAACTCTATTCTGAATTGGCTAGTTACGGTTTTCAGATTTGTAACTGTTTTACACCAAACTAGAGATTTAACTAAAATCTTCCAAATTCAATTTTGAAAGCAATTACAATAAATGAGTTTCATCAAGTTATGTTTCATTTTCTTCTATTACTAACCACTTACTTAGTTTCTTCTATCACTAAAAGGGGGTCAAATTTGACAGTGTGAAAAATTATGTTTGCAAAAGACAATATATTTTCATCTTCCTGCCACAACCCAGATTATTTTTTTCCCCTCAACGTGCTTAGATGGCAAAGCTATAAATTAATGTCAAAAAAACGCTGAAGAAAATCACTGCAGATCTGCAAACTCTTCTCTGCTGTCACAGTTTTATGACAATGGATTTGTTTCCTCCATTTCTTTCCACAATCTCATCTAAAGCAGTTAGTGGGCTGCAGGATGAGTATCACCATTCAGGACCCTCCTCTCCAAGAGGGAAAGCAAACAGAAGACAATAAAACTTATTTAAGTTTAGACAGGGATTCAGAATGTAAGCTGTGGATTTTAAAACAAGACAAAAGTTCAAATTTGTCTTTCAAATCAAGCAGTAAACTCCTGGTTCCATTTCAATTTTATGTGGTTTTTTGGGGTTTTTTTTTCTGGCTTTGGTTCCCTCATTACCAAGTCTCTAGCAGATGAGAAAATTTCATTTAAAAGCAAATCTGTCTACTCAAATCAGCAGTCTTCCTTTACCCAAACACTATATAAGCAAGTATTTCAGACATACACTTAACATGACATTTTAGAAACTAGGACAACTCTTCTTTCAGAGTAAAGAGTTGAAGAGAAACAGATTCAGTCACTCATAAGAGTCAGTAAAATGTGAGTTCTGGAGCACGTCCCAATCCTTGGTCTTTCTTAAAAATATGGAGATTAGTTTATTTCACCTGTTTTACTGAATTTCTGCATTTTCATTTAGATGACCTCCTAAATTTTAAGTTACTGGCTTATTAATGAAAGGTTTCATGTTTCAGAAATTTAAACTAGATAATGTTTGATCAGAATGAGCAAGCCCACCTTTTACACTGAATATTAGAAAAAGATTTCTGCCTATATATCTCACGTATATAACCTTCACCCACCCTCAGATGTTTATACTTTTGATGTGGTATCTGGGTATATAAGACAGTGTGGATACAAGATGCTACAGAAGTCTGTAAAAACATAACCGTAGAGCTACGAGGAACTCTGGCATGAGAAATGATTAGTTCTGAACAATTTCCATATGAACTTCACACAGGATAACAGAATGAAAGCTAAATCATCTCAGCATACCTACAGATTTTCAGAATGCCATATCCATATGTAGCTTGTTATCTGCATGTACCACGGTTTCACATTCTTCAAGATCAGAATCTGTAACAGGACCTTATCTTTAGCACTCTTCTACACCTTTACAGAGTTTTCCCAAGACACTTACTGAACAGGTATCCTCCTCTTGGCAGCTCACAAACATCCAGGACAGCATGGGTACATGTTCTGAACCCTAATATTGTTAGAAAACTGAAAAACCCAAGTCCAGACAGCCCTGCCAAAAGGCCACCAGATTTACAGGACACTCTTTTCTCACAAAGGCAGAGACTTATCTCTACCTTTTTTTTTTTTTTAAATAACAAGAACACTTCTGAAGGCAGCTGACTAAGCTTAAAGAGAACAAATGTTGATTTGGCATAAAAGGACTCTTATTTAACGAATATTTTGACACAGTCCAAATACTACTTTGCTTTAGAGATCAGACCTTTGAAATGAATTCCCATACTTAAAGGCAGGCAGAAGAAGTTTCACAGGTTGTGCTGTTACACGTACCTAGCAGGTCCTCTCCTCTTCTACAGACAAAATGCCAAATCAGTGGTTAATAAGCCTGAGACGGCTGCATGGAAGACAACGAAGAAAATCCTGAATAGATTTAACAGACATTACCTTAACTTGCAAATACTGAAGCTTATTTCTGAAACGTCCCTTATTTTCAGCAATAAAAAATGTACAGAAAACCTGGGAACCCCCAACCCCATATGAATATTAAAATAGGGCAATCTTTGCAGTGCAAAATCATGATGCATGTAAGCAAAGTGCTGTCAATTCTGCCAGAACTAAGGTCCCAAATTGTTTCACCTCATCACAAGCATCCACAACGTACACTTAAGTTGACATTTATTTACCAAACAAAACAGCAAAAATAAACAAAATCAAGCTTTTCTAGCATTAGTTCCTGCTATGAGGTCACAAATCCACTTCCCTTCCTCACACAAGCATGGCAGGGCTTGTTTAAAAAAAAAATATAAGCAAGTTTCATTTTTTCATCTTCCAGTCAGCTTCCAAAATACTAATTTTTAAAAACGGTCCTTCTGAGAAGGGCATTAATTGATTATTGGCAACATATAGTTTTAGCTACTGCCATTCTATGATGCATGGGAACACAACTCCTGTAGGTACTTTAGGTATTCACAGAAAAGCAAAAATATAAAAGCCCAGTTGGATCTCTTTATTTATAACAGAAAGATCATGAAAGGTGGTAATAGACAAACATAAAATTAGTGTCTGTGGACAAAGACCTCTTTCGGAGAACCTAAAGTTCATCTCCCCTACATGAAATCCACCCTAAAACAAGGAAACTTGTAAAGGAGGCTGAACCCACTGCTCCAAGACAGATCAAAATATTTTGCTTTTGCTACTTTGCCTAAGGGTTACTACGAAGTATTTTTCTTTCTTGACAGAAGGGGGCTATAAGGGCCAGAAATTACATCTGGTGCAGATCACTGTTTCCCAAATATCTGCCTGAAAAGCCATCCAAGTAACACAACCCTGAACTGCAGATCTAACTCCTTGTTACACGCAAAACTTAGACATGCACTATTTTGGTTAAGCAGAACAATGAGCAGAGCAACAGAAAACCTTTGCCATTATCTTGAACAAAAAACCAAAAACAAACCCCCCAAAAAACAAGCAACAAAATAAAAAACCCCAGTGAAACAAGCAGCAAATTCCTTAATTCCTTGCCAAACCAACATATAGTGGTCAATATAGGAGGAGGAAAAGGAAAAGTGGAGATTTTAAATCGTTTAACTCATGACTTTACCTGTGCAATGACTGAGAGTAAATCTGGTCAACTTATAAAACCAGAAACTGCCATTAATCTCTCAACACCATCTGCTGCTGACACGTTAAGGGAAGTTAGTTCTTCCAAAGATGGCTTACTCACCACTTTACTTCATCTGTCATGTCCACCATAATGCCCAAAAGACTAAAATAAAATAGAAAAAGCTCTGGAATACACAAACCAATGATAAATATAAAAAACTGCAAGAGATGCTGACATTCTTTGAATTTAACTTAGCTACATCTGGTCAGCTCTTTTCTACAGAAACCTGGCTCAGTGTTCAGAAGCAGTCAGGAATCAATCATATGCTAAGTATTATTTATAATGAAAAATAATGAAATTGAGAACAATATAGAAAATCATTAACATGTCACTGTATGTATTCACAAGACATTTGTATTTTGAATGTCCTCTACTGTTCTGGTTCCTTATTCAAAAAACCCACAAGACAGCAGAACCCACAGGGCAGCACAGCTCAGAAACAGGGTAACACAAAGTAGGATTCTAGAATTGCTCCTGTAATAGGTAGAACAACATGCTAGGACTGTCAAGCTGAAATTAAAAATAGAGCAGGTTTGTGAGAAATCTATACAATGATCAGTAACAGAAATCCATGATTCCTATTTTTATTATTATAGAGAGAACCTAGCAAAACAAGTAGGTACCAAATTGAAAAGGTGAAAGAGCTGCTCCATTGCCCTGTTACTTAATGCACTGGATGCAAAAAGCTCACACTGGCTCAAATATAACCCGAGGTCTCCTTCCATGAATTTAGCCATCTACATCCATTAAATACAAAGTCACTAGCTCCAGAAACCTCTGAGTCACAAACTGCTGGAGGCTGAATTTATTCAAAAAGAGCATCACTCTATGATTTGTGATATCTGTACTCTCCATTATGCCTCCTCCACTGAACCCTACCCTGACCTGAGGTGCTGAATTAAATGGCTCCTTGATCCAACTTGGTAGTGCTATTCTTAGACAGTATTTTTGTCAACACTTCAAGATATCATTTCATACTCGATTCGCATTCTCCCACCAACGTGTTTATGAAGAGAGAGGACAAAAAATGGATTTAGATAATACTTACTGAGACAACAGTTTTACGTAAGAAGTGTACTTAATTCAGCCACTTTTACATACAAGAACAGGAAGTCTGGTATGGAAAGCCTGAACAAATACTCAGACTTTCTGCAATTAATTTTGTAGCCACTCTGAGAAATCTCCCCTCCAACCACTGTAATGCTGTACGCTTTTTGGTGCTTCTTAAAGAACAAGTAATTCTTTAAGACACTTTTCCAATAAGGCGTGAAGAAAAAACAATTTGAAGTTCTGAAGTAACAATTACTGCTGCACATCATGAACTGCTTAACGCTAACAAGCTCTCAAGGCTTAGCTAAACTTAATCCTTAACTAAGGGCTAATGCAAAACAGTAGCGCAGAAACTCTTCCAAAAAGGGTAAGAAGTTATTTCTCTTGCTCCTGAAGGGATCACCCAGAAGAAATTTTTAGGATTTTGCTCCTTCTCCTTTGGGATCCTGGCGACATCAGCCTGTGCTATCACTCACCTGAAGACAGGATCTGATACCTCAAGACAGTCTATTAAAAGTTAATTTTATCCTACAACTGCAGATCCTGATTCCTGTGGTAGCTTAGCTGTGCATTTTGTAATCAAGTACAGTAACTGTACTTTACCAGGAATTCCTAACAACTGATGGTAAGAAACAATCAAGTCCTTCCCCAGAAAACACAAACTTATTTTCTTTTTATTTTTTGAAATTAAGACAAAACGAGCAATCTTGGGATCTGGCTGTACAATCTGCAACTAGATAATAAAACATTTGATGAACACCATTCTCCAATATTTCAAAGTGAACTTGTTGCTTTGTGCTGGCCTCTACTGATTAGATGCAAACATCAGAGAAATATCATCACCTTCAGTCGTCCCCAGCTTCCTGTATTTAGTTACCACAGACACAGTTAGAAGATCATCCTCAGACTGTTTCAGTTCTACCCCTACTGGGTTTTTAAATCTTTGCCAGTATGTAGATATTTGATATAATGGAGCTAGCCAGAAAGTTTTTCTCTGTGAAGATGAAATGGTTACATAAATATATGACAAGGACTAGTGGAATTTTCCCAGCAAATTTCAATTGCCCCCCATGCAGCTATTGCAAGGTCATTATAGGCCATATCCTGCAGAGAGACAGAATAACAACCTGCCAAATTTCTGGTATACTACTAGAAGAGAACTACAAGAAAAGTGGATAGGAAGCTAGGTGGAAGGTATAGTTTTTGGATTACGTACATACATTACACAGCTGGAAACCTTAAAACTAGCAAGGAGAGCGAAGCGTGGATTTCCAGGTTTGTTCTGGACACAGTGCTGCTGTTTTTGTGAGCTACTGCACCCGTGCTGGGAAGCCAGGCCAGGAAGCTCAGCCAAAAAGGCAAACTGCCACTTGCAGGCCCATCCCAGCTTCTGCAGAACGAGCTCAGATGTGCCAGGATCACACACTGGGCTGCTCCCACATCAGAGAGCACAGACCTACCCTGGGACCCACAGCATGAGACCTGCCGACATATGTACTTTCTGTTTCCTCTACAGAATCTCTGGATTGCTCTAGGGATCGTACTTGGATTACTTCATACTAATATATGAAATAAACCTCTGCCGTTCTCCTCCAAACAGGATTGCTCCACTTCTAACGCAAGCAATGAGTAAGAAAATCTCATTCCTCACTGGTAGCGAAGACAGTGACTCAGAAAGCAGCCAGGACAGAACCCAGTGAGTACCAGAGCACCCTGGCACATGAGCAGCTACTGGAGCCCAGAGTCTGGATCCAAGCCTGTAACATGTGATCCCCACCACCCATAACACAGAGCATTCAGGGGTGCAGTGCCTCGGCATTAAAGTTGCTAAACCAAGCCTTATCATGAGAGGTCTGGATTTTAAATCCTCCAATGGAGAGATACTGGGGTGGACGGAAGAAGGGTGAAAAGAGGGATGGGAGGAGGAAAGAGCCACAGGTTGTCCCACTTTATCTCCTTTACCCTGGGAAAATGAAGCATTACAGCTGTTTCTCAGAGGCCAGGAAAAGCTGGTGGTTATCAACAGAAATCTAACTCACATCAGAGCTGGACAGAACACATTTATTCCCAGCTGAAAACTAACTCGCAGACAAAGTTTTAAATAGCCTTCATTTCTGTTAACAAAAAATGCCCAAACAGCAAGAACACCCAACAGCAGAGCACTGGAACATTTGTTATATGATATGCCTCTCACCTCAGTGCAATAGTAATCTGCTGTGTCCATCAGACAGAGATATAATTACCCTACACAAAAGGCAGCATTTGAACCATGGTGATTTTTGCTAAATCAAGAGTAAGAGGCTGGACAAGAAATTGAGATAGAAACCAGCAGAAAAATAAAACCAGACAAACAGGTTCTGCATGAACTTGTAACTTACAATAAACAGGTATCTGAGTGCAAAATTAATCAGCTTTTACTCTAAGGATGTTTACTTAATTTCCACTGTGCAGCCACAATCAGCTATATAAAACCACAGTATGATGCACTAACAGTAAGGCTTTGGATGCTGGCCATGAAGTAACAGCTAAAGCCTGAAACCAAAGACCACTGACATTAAGATATTACAGTTATTGTCACAGAAAACACATATATATCACAAGCCTGACAAGTACATGAGGACAAACATTTGAAAAATCTCCTTCACATGTTCCCTCATATTTGCTTTTCCTTATTTTAAGCCTGCACAATTGCAAACCCTCCCTATGAGAGAAAGAAAAGCCCCATTTTTTTTACAATGAAGGAGTTATATCATAAAACAACATCTTGCGACCTTTAAATGCTTCTCCTTTTGACCTTTGTGCTTTAAAGTGCACTATGCTAGGAAAAAAAAAGAATGCAGAAGTGCGACCCTCTGTTTCAAACTCTCTGAAAAGAACAGAGTTGCACCATTGCAGGGTCTGAGATCAAGCAGGTGGTTGCCTTGATTCTGTAGTTTGGTAGCTCAGGGGTTTGGCACAGGAGTAAATAATCCTATCACTCACCAGTCACCAAGTCCCAACCACTCTGGGAAACAGCGTTGACGTGGTTTTCTCCTGACCATTTCTGCCCAAAAAACAACTAAAAGAAGCCAGACAAACCTTTCTTTTCATTTTAAATGAACTGCACACCCAGGAAAAATTAAAGGCCTCAATAGACAACTAATGTAAAAGGCTTCAGAACCAACTGCACAGGTGGACATGTAAATATCACCTCCTCTTTCTGAAAAAAACAAAGTAACAAATCCACACAAATATGCTCCAGCTGTCAATGCTGTTAAACATGCCACCTTTCAGTCCAATTTATCCTCATTAACAATGGGCTCGACAAAGAATTACTCCAAATACTGACTCTGCCCATACCTTTTACCTCTGAGTAATGATTCAGATAAGTCTGAACCAGTTAGTATCAAAACATTCTCCTTAACAAAATTAAGGAAAACAAACTCTCCAACAACATTCCTGAAAACATGAGTATTGGTAATTTTAGGCTAAACAATACACTCAAACAAATGATAAATATTTCTGATGCCTAGAAACACATTTACACAGTTCTGTGAACTCATTTATTATTTAGTTTTATTGACAAGAACTGTAAATAAAATCAGCAATACAGCAGCTGGGTTTCCTCTCTGTATGTGCAGCCTTGGAAGAAAGTAAGAATCAACAGGGCTATGTTAATGGTAGGACTGGATGGTCTTAGAGGTGTTTTTTCAACCCACAATTCCATGATTAACAGCAGCTGACAGAAAACCGTAACATACCTTATGTGTTTAAGGTGTGCAAAACCAGGACCTTTTAACAATCCCAAGCATTCATTAACATTTACCACTGTTATACAACACCACTCTGAATTATTCACTGAGAAACTTAATATACATAGAAGTATCCCTGCTATGTAGGGTTTTTCCTCTGAGATAAAATTATTGCAAACCACACTCCTTTAAATGGAGTCTAGCAACAAAAGCTAAATAAAGGGGAAAAGGGCTTACAGCAGCATTCTTATTTAAAAAAGTGAAATATCCATTTCTGCCAATATTCAAAACAAACAAAAAACCAAAGAGCTTGACCACAAAATTAATGACACCAAATACAAGATCTAGATATTTTCAATTAAAACAAGCTTATAACAAGCAAAACCAGCTCTTTTCAGATGACAAATAGGCACAGGGATTACATTCCAATTGCCAGAATCTGATGGCAAAGAGGCTGGCTGATCAGCCAACTGATGGCTGAGTACATTTTTCTTTTAATTCAAAACCAGTAATAGAGAAAAAGGTAGGTTTTTTTTCTGAAACATCTGCTTATTAAGAAGCCAGAATACCTCACTCTCCAGGAGTTAAAGATAATCTCTAAATGTAGAGGCCTCCTCAGCTCTCTTGCTCAGGTGCACACCCTGAGTAGGTCTTGGCTACATGTCTAGAGGAAGTTTCTGTTTCAGACATCAAATACTTCCACATGCCCTGGTCTTCTCTGGAGGCTTGCTCTACTGATATGGAAACAGAATTTTCAGGGTATTCCTATCCTGGGGAACAAACAGGCACCAGAACTAGAGTACATCTCTCCTTTGTTGAGACAAAGAGAGGCATAAAAAAACGACTCCCTGTTTGCGGGAAGCACCTACCGAATGCCTAAAGATGAGCATATGAACACTGAAATTCCCGTATGATGAACAAATCTCACAAAACACAGAAAACAAAGGAAGTACTACCTTCTTTTCAGTGGTGCTTGAAGTCTTTGATGCTAACGCTGTTTCAACAAGACCCTGCTCAAGTAAGGAGTCATATTTTATGCTCCTTTTTCTGCTTCTCCTCTCCTTGTTTGCTGGCTTTTGTTCATTTTCCTCAGACTGAGACACATCTGCACCATTGTCTCCACAAATAGAGGATTCAAAAAGAGGCTTCCCATTCATGTAGGTTTTGGTGATTTTCAGCTTTATCTCTGGAGAGCCATTCTTGATAGGAGTAGTGTTGGGGGGTGTTCCAACTCCCTTTATTTCCTGAGGTTCAAAGCGCAGCTTGGCATCTTGGGCCCCGGACTCGCCATTAAACACCCGAGAGGTCAGATCTTTCAATTTATCAGCTGGAATAAATGGAAGAGTCTCATGGCCATTATATTTTTGCATGACACCTTCCTGTAGAGTGGCAGAAAGTTGTGCTTTGCCCAAGTAGACAGAACATTCACGATTCACTTCACAATTCTGAGGTTTCCCATTGGTATTTCCAAGGATCTCTGGTACCTGCTTCATTTTGATGTAGTTAATTTTTTGAGTTAACAGTTGAGAACTTCTTTTGATGCTAAAGTCCATTCAGCCCAGATGTTTCCAGTCTTACACTGCTATATTAAGACAAAAAGACAGTAAAAATTTTTAATAAGAAATGTCAAAAGCTATTAAGTATTCAGATAGATGTCAGCAGTAATATAAAACTCAATGTACTTTATTAGAGTTTTACTAAAAAAAGCTTTGTTTACAATCTTCAGAGGCAAAATGCCTCAGTATCTGTTAATATGCATTACAAAAAGAGCCCAAGAAAAACAGATCTATGAATCATCAATTTTATTAAAGCAAAAGTGGAAAGCAAAATGACAGCTTTCATTTTAACCATTTGTTAACCATCTACAACGTGACTCTTGCCTACAATAATTACACAACGGCATTGCACTATATAAAACAAGTAAGGGGTTAGACCTAAGATAATATCATTAGTAACAACATAAACCAGATGAGTTTAGCTCCAAGAGGTTGTGCCAGCATAGAAACCCCACAGGCTGTGTTCCTGTAGCACCTACACTATGGACAGCAGCATCACAAGCTTTCCTTCCTCACTCTACAAACAGACCTTCAATTTTCCATCAAAACACAGCCCCTGCAGAAACACTACAGCTCAGGCAGTCTCCAGGTATGTCCCAAAGCATTCTGGCAGTAAGAATGAATAAAGGGTGAGCCTTTCGGGCCAGGAACACCAGCCCACTGGGAAATAGCTAATCCTTCAAGTCAGTGACCATACTGGGCGAAATTTAAATGATCAAAGGTCTGCTGGAATTTCAGATTTTTCATGGCAACAATATCATCTAACACACACTTTTCATACAGAAATTTGCAAACATGCAGCAAGCTAAAACTGCACTATTTTCTGCCCTAAACAGGTTCTCCAGGGGTTCTAAAAGCTAACCCTGCCTATTTCAATATTATACCATTGTAGCAAACAAATCAACCTAGCAGAACGACTCCTTTGTGCTCCTAGACCAGGCAAGATGATAGTTTCAATTTTTAAAATTCACATGCATAGATTCTTTGTATTACTGGGTCCAGATATATACATGGTATAGAAAAGTACACCATCATAAATATTATGAAAGCTCAGCACAATAATCATAATATCCATGCTCAAGGTAACCAATTTCATATATGATTAATTCCAAGCACTGTCACATCGAATCAAAATTTCATCAAATCTAGTCTCATGTGCTTCCAAAAAAGTGCAGCAAAACCCATGATGAATAACTATTGAATTGTCAGTTGCTATGGAAGAAATCACTTCTGAATCTCACCTTGTTTATTAATGCACATGATTATAATGCTTACAACTGGCATATTCCTCCAACCTGCATTTTTGATAGCTCCACATCAGGAGTAGCAATGTAAACATGTTCATAACTGAGCACTGCTGTAGCCTGGCAAAGCTTCTTAAGGATGTAAAGCCTGACTTCAAAGCAGCTGACGAACATGAAGCCTTTTCATTTACAAAGATGCAGGGGAAAAAAAATTTAAAAATCATAACTCCATCACTCCTTAGCAAATGCTCCCATCTCCCTAACATGCTGCTCTAAAATATCTACAAGATAAAAGGGTATCATTCCACACAAACTATATAGACTCATTTGAGAGATGAAAACTCTTCTCTCTCCAGGCACAAACAGCAGACTAAAAATCTGGCATTAAACAAGACAAGAACAGCAAGTGTACCTGAACTCCAAGTGAATCTGCAAGAGAAAAAATTCTAATCTTTCTTTAGTCAGATCAAGTTTGAATTACCAATAAAATCTCTGATAAGATGCATAGAAAGCAGCCAACTATATTAGGTCTTCTTAAGAGGAATCAAAGATGAATGGAAACTCAAAACTCAACCAGAACGGAATAAATTACTAAACTGAAAGAGAATTCATGTCCTTTCACGACGCCTTCTCTAAAAACATGGACATGAGACAAACTCTCAACCCAATTAATAATGTGACAGTGTTTCAAGCTGTGATTCAGCAGATTTAACTGAAATCATTATTTCTCTTAAGAATCAACTAAAGACAAATTCTACAAATTTGTCAAAAGGCAAAAATGTCAAAAGGCAAACCTGCTGGGAAGCATGTCACACAGGTATGGAAGGCAAAATTCCTTTAAAAACCCGCCAGCATAAAGAACAAAACAACCAAAACATAGAACTGTTGCTAAATCTGTACTTTCTTCCCAGGGATTCTTAACCGGAGCAGAGCAGAGATTTGATTTGGGCATCCGAGTTCCGAGTTCCCTCCGAGCAGAGCGGCTTCGCGCGGCCGCAGCGCCCCCCAGTGGCTGCCGGGCTGGGCGCGGCTCGCCCCGGCCGAGGAGCGCTTTCCAGGATGGCTCCGATGGCTCCATCACCTCCTCATCCATTACCTGCTCCTCAGGGTATGCATTTCTGGATTTTGTAATCCACAACTTCTTCTGTGCTGCTTAATAATAACTCTTACTCTCATCACATACGTCTTGAAGCTACAAGGCCATCAAGCCTGAGGCACGCCTCCAAAAAAGCAGTAAATAAATAATCCAGTTACGCTGTTTTGCTGGCGCGCTCGATCTCAGGACGCTGGATGAATTAAAATGGATATCTTAAGAATGTCAAGACATCGAAACCGCCATAGTCACAGGATAACTTAGGCTGGAAAGGATTTTCTCGGATCATTTATTCTGACACCTTGTTTAAGATCACACTTTTCGAGGCCTTATCTGAACAATGACCCACAGGTAAACAAGTTAAAAAGCTATGGTTTAAAAAAAAAATCAAGCTATGATCTATCTAAAAAAACCCCTAAAAACCAACAAAAAAACCCAAAACCCAACAACAACAAAACAAACCAAGAAACCCCACAAAAACAACACCAAACCAAACAGACCAATAAGGCCATGCGGTGAAAGACCCTGAACTTTTAGCAGTTACCTTGATTTGCTGGATCCATCTGGAGATACAAAACAACTTCAGTGAGTGAATGTTCAGTTAATGATTCTCACTAATACAGGTCACTAAAAACACCTGAAAGCACTGAAAAAGGCTCCTCAAATCACTAGAGCCTAGAGACAACAAATCCAGGAGTAATACTGGTAAAAGGAAGTTAATGTACCCATGACAATTATAAATGGGAAAATCAAGACAAAGGAAGCAATTTGAAACTGTAAGATATCAGAACCAGGAGATACAGATTATAAAACATGGAAAATAGACCATGTTTGTACAAAGATTTAATAGAACCAAATGAGTAGAGGCTTAAAGTAAGAGGCAGAATAATGGGCTAAAATAACAGATGTGACTACCTAGCATAAAATATAATCCCATGGGGAGATGAGACATGTAGACAGCAATTTGCAGGTTAGTCACCATCTCTAGGACAACGAGTGGGAAATTAGTGATACACATCTCAGTCCTCCTTGCAAAAAATAAGCTACATTGTGGGGTCTGGTTAAAAGAAAGAAAATCTACATGAGAATAACAAAGGGTTTCAGGAAAGAAGATGAAAATTGAAGCCAGGTACATTTCACACCACCTTTACTATACAAAATTTCATGGTAACACTATAAGGAAGAAGAAAAAGGACCAGGCCCTTTGTGAGAAGAGCACACAGAGCAGAAAAGAAGGGGCAAGAAGAAAATAACCAACAACCAAGCAGCGCTGCTGTGAGTTTGCAACTAATGCAAGGAGATCTACAAAACAAGACATGAAAGAATGAAATAAGATAGATCACAGACAAGATCTGGTTGATTCAAGTTGTAAGAGTAAGGTCCTGAAGCAGCTGAGCAAACAATTAGATTCGGTAACTAAAATCAAGTGCACTCATGCTGGACCACGCTATCACACAGAAGCAAAAGCAATCCCTTATCTTTTTCTAGATGACTCTGTATCTATTGAAAAGGAAAGTGGGGGGAGGGCAGGGAAAGGAAGGAGACAAAAGCACCACACTCTAGTAGCAGCTAATGAGCTTAAGCCACTATCGTCCCGTACTGAATGTCTGGTGACCCAACAAGTACCATTTTCACCAACAAAGGGAAGAAAACAAAAAACAACAACAACAAAAAAACCAAACCCCCAAAACCCAGGAGTCTGCTGAATAAACATAGTATTTTGGCTTGTGAACAAATAGGTTTCAGTATGCAAAAGAAGATTTCTTATCAGATGAAGGTATCTAGAATTTTTAATCAGACAATGACAACTGGACAATCCTTGCAGTGGTTTTGTACAGATTTCTATACTAAAAAACCAGGCTCTATATAAGGCAAACTATCCTGCAGACATTTTAAATCACATATTAATTACTTGAAAGTTCATCATCTGACAGGAGTCATGAGCCAGATACTGTTTCTGTGCATGTCAGATTCCTCCTTCGCTGTCCACACCACTATCATTTACGTGATATTTATTAGTCATTTCTTCCACATCTGCTGTAATTTCAGAGATGCTTTTCTGGTGTGTCAGAAATAATGGAGTACTCCATTCCTTTCAATTCTGCCAAAGGAAGGGAACTGAGTAAGTAACCACCAACAAGCATCTCTATTAAATATCACTTTTGTTTTGTCGAAGGGTTTTCTTACTCTGGTGAATTACTCAGGGCAGGCACAGGGAGGTGGGGGAAAGAAGGGGAGGAAGACACACCTCAATACAAATTCACAGTAAGAGAATTTCATCCACGAAAGGTATTTTTATTACCTATATATCAGGCTTTCAGCTGGCACTAAAAAGCTAATAGATGGCTGTTGCTTTTTTGTGTTAAGGTTGCTTTCTGATAAGTGTTCTCCATTGTCTCATCAATTTTAAGACAAAAGGTTATTCCTATTTTCAGATCAGACTGAGAGAAAATACTTAATGAGATTAAGAAGGTTACAACACTTTTTTGCTAATACATTTGAAAACTTGAGTATGCTTACTCATATTATCTTGTATAAAACCTTTAAAATATCAAATAGGAGTAGGTAAGTATTTACAATCATTTAGTACACTGTAACTGTTCTCCACTACATTGAAACAATGAAAAATTACCACAGGAACTAAATTGAATTTTATTTTAGAAGAAAATAACTAAAAATTGCATTGTAAGTTTGGCCAAAAGTTGTCACAAACCAGTTCTAGCCAGAAAATTCAAAAGCATTATCTCTCATGAAGAAAACCTTTACTGTAGTAGTTAAGTCAGAATTGAAAATAAATACACTAAACTTTCTAAAAATTCACCATGAGTCTTAAGAAAGTTTAAAAAAGCACATTTGTTCAAAGGAGACAATTTTTAATGTAAAAGTACCTGAAGTAAAGAGTTCCTTAATCTTACAGTAGACATAACAAAATAAAGCACATTTTGAAAACTCTATGAAAAAAGTTAGTGTACTTACAGTTGCACTTAATACCCAATATTACTTGCCACCAAATATTTTTTGAAAAAAAAAGTATCCATCTTTTAAAATTTGTTTTGGATTTGCTTTTTTCCCTTATATATAAAATTTCTGAACTTTAATGTCACAGACTATTTTCATGAAACAAAACAAGTATTAACTGCCTTCCTATCAAGACAATAGCTAATTACAACTTATAATTTAAGAACTGTAGAATGGAAAGCAATTTCTCTCCTTTAAATGCCACTTCTACTGCAGAAAGCAAGGTTACAAAATGGATAGATTTGCTTTTTTGTTTTTCCTTGGGAAAAGTTTTTGCAACCAAGCTTTTTCTATGAACAAGGCTCTAAGATTTCGTAGGAGGATTCCTCCCCATGCGTTCCTTCTCTTAAAATCACAGAAATGATTTTTTTTTCCAGTGCTGCAGAAATTTAATGTTGTCAGTTCCACTCCTGCTGCTGGAGGTGGGTGAGGCAATGAGATACATTTGAGTAAAATCAAATTCTTCTAAGATGTTGTAATTCTGTCTGAAGAGAGACCACACATACCCCTGTGGTAGGACCACAGATCAAACAGAATGGCTTCTCCTCTGCATGTAAGGAGATAGGAACACTGGTGCCTAAAACGGTAGGAACTACTGAATACACCACCAATATTTAATAAACAGAAAAAGGCAGCCCCCAAACCTGAGACTTTTCTGTGTCCTGGAGAGCTCCAAAGCAAAATAGGACTCAACAAGTCAGTATTTCCCCACTTTAGGTCTTTGCTCACCAATGAAATGATGCCTCTCCCTATCTTTCAGGTAGGCCAGAGTTGCGCACCTGAAATCTACGTAGCTTGGGAAAAAGAACCAAACACAATCACACAGTCTCAAATAGCACAGTACTTCGGTGTAGAGTTCTTAATTTATACTGCTTTTTCATGTGGTCTAACGCTACTTTAATTTTCCCATACCTTTTTTTAATCCCACTGCCTTTTTCTGTCAGCATCCCACCTCTACTCCTTGCACCACACTTTCAGAATCTGGATCCTCTGGCTTACATAATATTCACTGCAGCAGATAAACACACTATAATCTGTTTCCTCTTCACTGTGGCCAATGATTCTGCCCTTATGTAGTTCTGCCTTATATGTAGTTGTGACAGCATAGCAATTGCCTGCAATAATAATAACAACAACAGCAGCAATTTCTGATCCTGCAAATTCTGAGGGAATTCAAGGAAGGGAAGATCAAACCTGGGATGAAACCACAAAACGTTATAGATGATGAATCAAACTGTAGTGTTAACAAAATGTTAGCAGCTGCACCTCGACAGAAACCAGTGTCTCCCAGATCTGACCAGACAGGAACTAACTCTAATCTAGAGGCTACAATAATTTTGCCTAGACCCTGACAAGTCTGCTGTCTTTGTCTATCACTGCAATAAAACCTGTTCATCCAAGTGGGTACATTTAAATGCCAGAAGCACACTTGGTGCACTGGAATCGTTCTAGGAAGTAGCAGTGACACTGCTGATATGTGAGGCTTTGCCAACACTACGAAGACCCAGCTGTTTGTACACAGAGGGCATAATAATCCTAGAGCAGGATTTGGCCACATCTTCTGTTGTTTACAGAAGCAGCAACATATCACACTCATAATGCACCTCTCTAATATGGACAGGTAATGTGTACAAATAGCTAGTTTCTTTCACCCAGTACATTCAGCTTCACATTTCATAGCATTAGGTAAAGATCTGGAGGGTAAAGTTCACAGGTAATTAATCCTGATTCCATGGCACTACAGAGTTTTACTTACAGATATGCACCATTCACTAAAAACTGGACATATCCACATCTGAACCTAACTGACTATAATGGGATCCTGGCCGCACTGTGCTAGCTTTGATCTACTTCACACAGACCATAACCATTTACATGCAACTACATTAATAATTCTATCAATGTATTACCTCGAGGCAAAACACACACACACACAGAGGGAACTGGTAGATGTATGCCAGGAACACCCAAACAAGGCCTGAGACTTCAAAAATTAGACACTCCTCAAACAAATCCAACTACTTGCTATGAAGTGGCCTTTCTGGTTTGGACATTACTTAAAGTACTTCCCTGTGCTGCTGGAGCTTTACCATGCTCCTGCCAAAATGTATTACCATCATTCTCAGGGTTCTTAATTCCTTTTTTTTTTGTTTTTGCTACATCTACATCAAAAATCTCTCAGAAAATGATTGGTGTAGCTGTTAGAGGTAAAAGGTTTGGAATTTGAGTTTCTATAGATACAGTGTGGCTTACCCAATCCACCTGACAGATAAATCACTTCCCTTTCCAACAAACCAATTCCTTCCTATCCATTTTCCAAAACTTCTTTGCAGAGAGATTTGCAGTGGGTATCTCTTGCAATTTTTTGCTTTCCTTTCAGCACAGTAGTAGCTTTGTGCATTACTTCATTGTCTTATCAAATTTAGTTCTTTGGACAAATTCTCTTTTACATATCTCTCATGGGAAAATCTAGTTCTGACTGTAGAAATAAGCAGTGTTAAGCACTTGTAGCTGCTCTCTTTACTTGTACAGTTTCTGATGGCTCAGCTATCACTACCATTTTGAGCCAGGCTTTCACCTGATGAACAGATATTGCACATGCACTTTCAGCTACACATTTTATGACTGGAACTTGTTTTTTGCACTACTGCTGAATTTCAGTCACATTCCATATTTAATCCCAGCATTTGTTTCTAGTTTGTTCAGGAGTGAGACTATAAACCAGCTTCTGATAGTCTGCATTTTGCACACACAGAAAAATCGCAACATTCATTTCATTCTGTAGTATTTGAAAGTTGTTGGCAACTACTCCATATAGGGAAATGATCCATATTCACATCTTTCACCCAATACTGTTCTACAAGGTTCATGCTTTGGCTTAAATCTCTCTGGCCTTATTATCAGACTAGAATCTAGGCATTCTTTACTACAGAGATAACTCCTCAATTTAGATGTTTCTGAGTGCCAGTGCAGTCAGGATCTTTGCTCCGATGGCATCCCACCAAGGCTGGCAAGTTCCACAATTGATTTATCTGATATGTGATCTTGGGAACCTCAGCTCCAGAGACTAACTCATGCCACAGCAGAAACATTTACACTTCCGCTTATTAGAACGGATAAATATGTGAAATGCATCCCAAACACCATGACAGAAGGCTGCATTACTGAATGCTCTTTCTAATGCTTCTTTTATTCTTTAATCAGTAGCTTTTCAAAATATTTCAAATTACCTTTAAATCACATTTCTAATGAGATCTTCCCTAACCTCAGCCTTTTCTCAAAGATATTTTTGTCACAGAATACCTCATCTTCTGCTCCTTTGTTTATCTTTTGTTTACTATGGAACTCAGAACAGAACAGAATTCACTCCTGTTACGTTCTTTGACTTTGGCAAAGAAAACATGGAATTCTGATCTTAGCCCTGAAGGCCAAATATGTCTGAAGATGAATTGTATACCCTGTGTTTGGCTCAGTTGGTGGGAGCATGGTGTTAATAAACCCCAACATCGTGAGTTCTGTCCCTGTACAGGCCATTCACTTCAGCATGGGACTTCAGCATTCACTTCACCCTAGGACACAGGAATATAAAATAGCTCTGATTTGTGCTGGGGAGCTGAATACCAAAGTAAAAAATATCAAATTGCTATCTTGCACCAAGATAAAAATAGAACAAGTTAAAAGGATGGGAACAAAACTAGAAACAGAGCCATCACCTGTTGAACAATCCTTGTAATTTAAAACATGCTTTAAGTCTCTTATATACTTTACTAGTTTCACAGTAAGTCATATACGAGAACCTGCATCAGTGGCGCCTCAGGGCAAAGTCATTTTGCCCAACGTATGAAAACTCTTAAATATATTAAGTTAGTGTTTCACTTTTCCGTACTCACTAAGTGCAATTTGATTGCTATGAAACATCCAAATACATTTTCCAACACCTGCTTTCCACACGTAGTTCATCACTCCATGGTACCACAAGAACAACTTCCATGCAACAGTATTATTTCTTACATTAGCAAGGACAGTACAAATCTTGCTTTTGGTTCAATCATGATTCACAGGTATTTGTTTATTGCACACAACATGCATTTTAAAAAATTTGGTTTACGTTATAATCTACTGCATGCTTTGGACAGAAGTTGCTTAATGAATTACTCTCTGGTAAGTTCAGCACAATAATCATTGTGAGAAAGTCAATTACCAGAGAGTCAATAGATTATCTGGTGCTAAAGTTTAGAGTTGCTTGTCAGGAAGCTTAATGAATAGTCCATCATGCACTGCTTATCATCACAAGGTATTAATATATATTAGTATATATTCCTGTTCACCATGAACTTTGAGAATTTCTGTAGCTTGCTATTCAACCAACAGGGCGGCAGAACAGAGTATGGTCTACATTTTCCTTCTACATATTGCAAAAACTCCTCTTCTTGCTGATGCTAGAAAATATAAATTAACTACTATAGATGTTGCCAAACTTGATGAAAATATTAAAAATAACAACTGATGGATCATTTTAGCAATTTTTGTCAGCGTAAAACGACAGGAAAAAGGCAAATACATTTATACAGCTACCTCCAATGCCTGCAGGTCATAGAGAAGCTAATCTGAAGGTGCAATGAAGGGAGAAAATGTAGGTAGTTTCTCTCTTTTCCTTCACAAATGTTTTCAGAATCAAAACCTTCCAAATAACCATTAACTGTATAAAACAGCTGACTGACCCAAGCTGACTGACCCATTCAAACAACTACATGAATTTACAACCAGCAGGGTGACTACCAGCACATCAACAAAGCTGTCGCTACCTGCCCCCTTTCTCCCAAGTTCTGTGCAATTATGTACCAAAGGAAATTTGGACTCACATGTCAAGCTCTGATGAGAAATTATTTTCTCTCTTCCCCACCTGAGTACTTATCCTGGTGCCAAGTTCCATCTCCGCTTCTCACATACACCACTAAAATTCCAGTACGTCCTTGGTGAAGACATATCTTAATGCTACAGCCTAACTGGAAAGTGACATTCCCTAGAAACATGGGACTTACTGATCCACTTGAGAAGGGGCTCTGAGCAACCTGGTCTAGCGAAAGGTGTCCCAGCACGGCAGGGGGGTGGAACTAGATGATCTTTAAGGTCTTTTCCAACCCAAACCATTCTCTGATTCTGTGATCTCCAATCTTCTGTCCAAGGCTGGATTTGGGAAATTTACCAGATCATCTATCACATCTACTCAACCATAAGGCCATTTCAATCCTCTTTACAGGAAAGCAATGAAAGAGCTCAAGTGGTATAGCCACAAGCACAGTACTAAAGCATGGAGCCATCACCGATGACATTATTATTAGTCCCACCCAAGCAGTTCTTTACTCATGCCTGATTACTGACTGTAGGGAATCTGTTGTTTTCAGCAATACCACTTAGTGGATGCTTCTCACTGTACGGCATGCTGCTCTCAAGGAGAGGTTAAATATTTTTTTTCTCCCAGAAAAGGCCTGACCCTTTACCTTGCTCTACCATGTAAATTTCATGCATTAAACCATCTTCTAGGTTTAAAATCTAAGAAATGTCACGTAGTTATGTAAGCAGAAATGACCAGAGGTGGTCAAATTGCTGCAAGAATTCTGTTTGTATCTTCTACTCATCGCACACGAGATCCCTGATACAGGAATCTGAGCAGAGCAGGTGAACATTTATGCACATGGAGCCCCAATGCAGTCAATAGGCTTTGATCGACCACAAGGAAACGCTCATTTATCAGGCTGGAGAAACAAGACCTCACTTGGGAAATATATTGACACTGGTGGAACAAAAAGCAGGCTCAGTGCAAAACTGAGAGGTGAAAGGGCCACAAACAACAGGACACTAAAAAACAATCTCTTCTTGCCATTCCTTTGCCATTTTATTAGTACAGTGGTTTGGACACAAACTCACATGTATGTGTACATTCACCACCCAAATACTAGAAAGCCACTCACAAACACTCATTTTTGCTTCCAGTCTAAACCCAAGCAGGCAGTAATTGTTTTGCTGTACTATCCAGTCTATCACATGCAGGCAGTAATTTAAATGCAATAATCTCACCTGCAAAACTACCACTGGCTTCAGAAAAGGCACATAGCCCTAAAGACACTAAAACATATATTTTTTTTAATCTTACTAGCCATTTGTTGGATTCATATTGAACTAAAAAGAAATATATTTTATTTTCCATCTTCTAAATGACTTTAAATCTAGACCCTTAAAGTATAATGACCTAGTTTCTTCTGACATTTTCAAATAATACTTGATAAAGTAGTAGGTTTTACTGTACTTTTAATACCTGAGTTTTTCCAAGCATATATGAGGGTGGATAGTCCTATAACCTTCACAAGAGCTAGTCATACAGTCTCCAATAATATTTACAGCACTTATATTCATACTGAAAAAAAAGTCAGATTTTCTGACGGTCACATACTAGACAAAAACGCCTGTATGATTTAATATATGGGATACAGATAGTTTCTGAAGCAACCAAAAATTGCATATACTCTAAGTACTGAGCCCTGAGTAGCTCTGCTAAACAGTGGTTTAATTCAGTTATTTCATCCAACAGTCAAATAACCCACAGTCAAATTCACCACACTGTGAAACAGAGGAATTTATTAACATTGATATGCTGCATTTCCCAAGCAAAATTCCCACAGCAAGCAAGCAAATAATAGCTTCAGTAGTAAGTTTACCCAGATATTCTACTAACATATGAACACTTTGGTAAAGAACCAATTTATTCTTGCAGCTGAAGCCACACTTTCAATGTGTAAGGAATTTTAGTAACCTTATACATACATACATACATACATCTGTATCTATATCCACTTAAGTCACCAGCAAGGACTCTTTGCAAAATCTATTGCAAACTTCACTGCCACCCTAGTGTTTACCTTCCTTGGATGTATGCAAAGGCTAAAAGCCAAACATATCTTCCTTTTTTTTTTTTTTTTAAAGCAGACCTATTTAGCTTAGTGTGGGGTGCACTAGCTCCTAAATTTAACAATCATTATAAGCCACTTTTAATGCAAATGCCAGTAAGAAAATATTCACGCACACAAAATACACAGGCAATGACTGATAACAGCCTCTTGCTTACATCTGTTAGCAAGAAGCCCATTTTCTCTGAAATCTGTTTAAATATGGTGTTTACCGTCTCTGTACTTCTACTAGTGTTTACTCCTCCTTTCAGCCGACATATTTAAAAAAAAGCCAAAACCAAAATGCAAGTATAAATACGTTCAAGAAGTATGGCAAATTCCCTTCTCCACCCCCAGAGCGGTAAAGCCACAGCAGATGAGCTGTAACTATGGCCTTGGGAATACAAGTTCCCCAGGCTCTTTTACCACACAAATATCAATTCAAGTTACAAGAGCCCTGTCCTCTTAGGCTTAATGAATATCGAGCCAACGAGCCCGCACGCCTTTGCAGGAATGTTTTCTTTCCATTTTCCTAACAAGGCTCTCCTCCCATACCGGTCCAGGATGGACTGCAGAAGGGTGTAAGTAGAAGGATCATCACACCAGTGTTTAGTGGAGGAATAAATCAAACATGGCTTCCCCCTCCATACATTTCCAGAGTTACATTCACTCCTGCTGCCGTACAATCTCAGTCCTACCCGGCGGGAAGGGGCAGGAGCAGCCTCCACCTCCCCACACCCTCACCGCCACGGGGGGGACATTTGCAGCCTCACTACCCCTTAAGGGGGCGGTTTAAACCCTGGGGAGGGCTTTTTTTCCCCCCTTCACATCGGTCGCGTCCCCCCCGCTCCGGTTTTCTTTCTGATTTGCACTGATTGATCTCCCATTCCCCGGGGAGGGAGGTGGGACGGGTGGGCACCTCTCCCTTACCCCTTTATGCTGCCCCCGACCTCCCGCAGCGCCGAGGAGGAGGAGAAGGAGGCGGTCAGGGGGGAAAGGATGAAGCTGCAACAGCCGGGACTCCGGCTCGGCATCGCTCCTTTCCGCTCCTCCGCCACCCAAGAGTCAGGCCCAGCCAGCGGCACAAATCCTGCGGCAGCCTCCGGGGGGGCCGAGGGGCAGGCGGGGGGACCCGCGGCCCCGCAGCGAGGGCCAGGTAGCGGGGGGAGGAGGGGGGAGCGAACAAAAAAAGCCCTCCTCCGGGGAAGGGGGAAACGGGAGCTGCGGGCTGCCCGGGCAGATGGAGACGGTAAGTTTGAGGGGAGCGGAGCCTCGGCGGAGGGGGAGTCGCCGGGGTAGCGTCGTGGAGGGAGGGGGGAGCGGATGCGCCGCTACGGAACCCCCCGTCCCCCCACGCCGCCTCCGCTGCGCTTTTGCCGGTCGGGGCCCGCGGTCCCGACCCGGGAGGGGGCTCCCGGTGCCCGCGGCGAGGCGCGGGGCCGGGCGGCAGCATCCCCGCGGGCGGGCGAGCCTCGCCGCCGCCGCTCCCGCCGCTCCCGCCTCCCGCCCGGGGCCTGCGGGAACGTGCCCCGGGTGCCTCCTCCCTTCCCGCGGGGGAAAGCCAGCCGCGCTCCCGGCCTACCGACCTGTGCCCTAGCGCATCCTTCTCCCCGGGGAGCCGGGCGAGGCGGCGGCGGTATCTCGGTGCCGGGGAGCGGCGGGAGCCGAGGCGACACAGCGGCAACAGCGGCGGCGGAGGCTCCGGCGGGTCCTGCGCGGCGGCCCCGCCCCCTCCTCCGGCCAGAACCAGCGCGAAAAATCGGCGGCGCTGATTGGCCGCCGCCGCCGCGCGGCCCCCGGAGCGGCCGTTTCAAATCCCCCCGCGCGGAGCCGCCCGCACGCGCGGCCGCCGGGAGCGGCGCCCGCCGGGAGCGGGGCCGGGAGCGGCGCTCGGAGCGGGGCTGCCCGGCCGACAGGGGAGCTCGGGCCGGCTGCCGGGGGAGGGAAGGCCACGGGGCGAGGTGGGGCCAGGACCGCTGGGGCAGCCTGGCTCGCTGCCCCTAGGGCCCGCCCACCCCGGTGGGAAACGTTTTTTTAAAAAACATCTTTATGTTGTTATTATTTATCTCCCCTGCGGTACGGGGATGCTGGCCGTGACCCGTTCTCAGGTGCGCAAGGACGCGTTAAACCCACCTCCCTCCCTCCCTCCCACCCCCGAAAGGGACTATACAGAGGTCGGCGAAAAACGTTTAGTTTTAAATATCTTTATATTATTTTTCTCCTCCCGGCCGGCCGAAAAGTGCTCTCCTCACCGCTGGCCTCAGCCACCGTACACGTGCGCTTTCTGAAAATCCTGATTTAAGCCAAATGTTTTGACTTTCCGTACAACTGCACATAATTTGGAGGCTGTCGAATGGTTGTAAGATCCGAAGTGTGCCTGGCTGCAAATTAGTCGGACTGTCTCTTCTGGAAGTATGGCCTGGGTTATTTTTTTTTTTTTTTTCCCTTAAGATTGCATCAAAATAAGTACATGTGCTTGCAATTTGCCAATTGAAAACACAGCTTTTTTTTTTTTTTTTTTTTTTTTATTTTTTTAGGTCAAATCGTTAAACAGCCGTCATGTTACGATAGGAACAAATATTCTCAAGAGCGGTTGCACCAGATAATGTAAAGCAGGTAATGGCCAGGTTTTTCAAGCTTTCAATGGTTTAATAAAGGATTTATGAGCACAGAGAACCTGTGTTTGTGTACAAGGCGGAGAATAGAGTTTCTCGGTGCTATGGATACTGTATTAAACTGGTAGCTAAGGACCTATGGCAACTCCTGCCAAAGGTAAACAGATGATAATTGAGGGAGGGGAACACACCAGCATCATACTTCATGGATAATGGTGAAATTAGGCCATCTGTTGCAGAAAGGCTCAGGCTGTTTTGTTTTGTTGCCTTTTTTTTTTTTTTTACGTGATCCTTAATTTACTTTCATCTGTTAAAGTTTGTTGATGTTTCTGGGTGAGTGTTTAATGGTGGCTGCATGACAGTTAGCAGTTGAACAGTGCAAATTTAGTGCTAAGTACTTAGTAATGAAAATCTTAATCATTAGCTGATTAAAACTTTAAGCTGAAGGTGGCTGGAGGAGATCTGTCTGCAGCGATAAAGGTATCTTAACTTGTTTTACAGCCTTTCTGTGGAAAAAAAAAAAATACACTATCTTTAAGGTGTTAGACAAACAAGATTTAGTTTCCGAATGTCAGTGTTTACGGCATTAAACAGAAAGATAAAGTGTCATTACATTTTAAAATAGCTAATTTGGATTAAGAGTCCTGACAGTTTTATTCAGCTTCCTTTCTGAAGTTCAGTTAAATGCAGTCATAGAAAACCTAAGACCCTTTCTAATTAAAAATAGAGACACCAGTATCAGTACAAATAAATAGAAGTACAAGTATGTGAATCCTGTTGTTTATGTAAGGGAATATACAGGGTTGCTTTTCTTCATAGTTAAACAATAAATCTAGCGTGCAGAAAGTACAAAGCGTGCCATGTAGGCAGGGATGTTTTCTGTCCTCCCCCCCACCCCCCCCCAAAACCCCAACTTCCATAAGAAACAGTAATTATTAATAATTTGTGTGATACAAATACTTTATCTACATTCTCTTGGGAACAAATTCTTTGTGCAGGCCTGATGATATAAATTCATCTCTATGTATGACTTACAAAAGAGAAACAGATCTTCATTTTGTACTTATCACTAATGCATAATATCCTATAGATAACACAGTTCCTACGTTTGCCTTCCTTGTCAGTTCTTTAAGGTGTAAGGATTTTGTAATCATGGTCAAGGTGTCAACTCTTCCTTAGTCCTTACAATTCCTGTAGATTGCTGGCCTTGTCTGCGAGACCGAGATTTGCAACTGTGTAATTACCTCCTGATAAACCCACCGTGCAGACTTCCAGGAGAGCTTATGCTGGGAGTTATCACCTTTAACTGGAATACTACCAGTTTATCTTATAGATAGACACTGGTGCAAACTTGCCCAATGTCTTCAAATAAAAATTGCAGGGTTTTTTTAATTTTCAAAACAATTGGCCGTTTCTTTGAGCTCTTATTTTGATAATAAAGATTCCTCATTTTTCCACTGCAGTACACAAAGAGGCTGGTCCTTTGCAAGGAGGTAAAGTTATATGACACTTCTGAAAACTGAGTTAATAAAAGCTTTAACTTCTCAAGGCGTAAATGCATATGCGGTGTAGAATAAGCTTGTGCTGACAAATCACAGGCATGCTGCATTACACTTGAGCAATAGCTTTGAAGGAGTTGAAGGAAACATCCTCTAATCAGTTTCTAGTAGTCACAAGTTCTCAGGCTGAACCTCTTGGAGATTTTGTTCTTTCATTATATTTTCTTGTGATTTTTAAATTGGCCAATATTTTTTAGCAGTTTTAATGGTCTATCCAAGAAATATCAAAGATGCACAACTAGAGCAAATTAAAGTGTTCATTTATTAGCGACTCTGGTTTCATTTGGTGACTAAACTTTTATTGCTTTTTACTGTCAACTTTTATGGATACATTGTATTAAACAGTATCACAATTAATATCGCTCTTTCAACTCAAAGGTATTTAAATAATTGTAGTGGTAACATGCTGCCCTAGAAATATTTAAATGCTTTGGAGATTATCAATTAGTTACTAGGCCGAAAGACAATTTGCAATTCAAGTACTTTTTCAAGATCACTTATTCAGCAATAACTGAGATCAGTGCCCCTGGCTTTAGGCATGTGCTGGAACTCTGAAGGTGAAGGAAGTTTTGTTTTGTTGCCACTGCAGGGACAGTGAGTTTCAGACAAGCCAAGGCCTTGCTTTGCAGCTGCTGTAGTTTCACTGTGTTAGACAGAGGTCAGGAATAAGAAGTGTGTGTGGCACTGCTGTGGCACTACAGAGCTCCCTTCTTGGAGAGCTTGGTCAGTGCTGTTGACAAGGGAATGGGGCACATTTTGGGGTCCTTGTTGCCATTAGAAGCGATGGGGACCAGCAGTCACTGTGCTGAAGCTTTGCCATTCCCTTGGCAAAGGCAAATAGCAAAGACAGTGCAGCTCATGAGCACTTTTAATCTCACGGTGGATCTCTGTGGCAGGAGCCAAATGTAGAAAAGTCTACATTTCTCTCCTGTGTGGATGCTATGGATTGATTGCTTTCTAAATTCCTTTCTTTTACCCATCTTTATTTTTTGTTTTAGGAATTTATATAATAATCTGTCTAGTATGTATTTTCCTGCATGCAGATTATCTTGGTGGCAATGTTAATTCAAAGTAGTGCTAAACTCAAGTTACATGACTGTAGTCCATGTGTTAATCAGATATTCCCAAATTAGTAGAGCAGCACAGCATGTTTGCAGTGTTTACTGTACTAAGTGTTGAAAAAGTACTGTATTAGGCCATATAGAATCTACAGATGCAGTTTTTTCTTGTTTCACAGACTTTTCCACATATTAGGGCACTGAAGACATTACAGTTCAAACCATGAATACACTGGTAAAGGTAATGCTGCCCATTGTCCTGTTTTGATGTAGCATTGATGGAGAGATACCTGCTCAGTGTTATCCCTGCTATCACCACGACACTTTCATGCTGGCAGCAGGCAGCTGATCACCTGTGCACTGACTTTGGCCAGCAGTCCGTGTTTTTCTTTGGATTGACAGAGAGTAATCGTTGTTTTCATCCTGTCTGAACCTATCCTTAGCTATGCTCAGTATAGCTAGACATGGACACGGATCTTCAGCATGTTCATCCGCGTATCATCACAAATGTTAAGAAAAATCTTTATCAGCATGTATGTATTTAGGTCTTTGACCATGCAGCACATTGCAAGCTGTTTAATATGGGCACAGGAAGCTGCTGATCTAGAATTAAGAATCGATGAAATATGAAATTTAAAATCAGTGTTTTGAAATATTTTATATTAATTGTAGCACATTCGTTGTAAAATGATAGTAGTAAATGTGTTCTAGAGAACATAAACATGTATTTGCTAATTAATTTGAATGAAAATTAATTGAAAATGGTTACTTGAAAAATTTAACGTATATTAGAAACACTTTTAAATTATCTTGAAAATGAGAAGGTACAGGATTTTCAGGCTTTGTGTAACCCCATATAAAAATGGAGTAATGATATTTTTTAATAGAAAGTTGATTCCTTGGGAAAAAGAAAATAATCTGCTTTGAGAATTTGAAATAGAATTAGTCTCTGTCCAAATGAGGGATATCTTAAGTGCAGCTACAGTTTATGGCTTAAATGCCGATCAGAGTAAAATATAATTACCTGATGAAAAAACACAGTTAAATGTGAATCTTCTTCATATTACAAGTTACACCTGCCTGTTTACCAGGTATATTTTCAGATAGGAAAAGAATGGAGTAAATGTCACTTTTGTTGCAAATACCTATTTGTGTTTGCACCATTTGTGTTGAGCAGAAGGAAGTGTAATTGAGGGAGCAAAAGGAAGAGGAAAGTTGAACACATGAGGGAGTGGGATACATCTTCAGGGCAAGACAGAGGCCACGGGAAAGGAAAATTGAGGAGCATGTCCCTGCTGTTTTCCAGTGTTGGGATGATAAAAACCAGCTGTATACCAGTTCTCAGCAGCTAACGTGCTTCAGCTTTGTATAAGTAACTTCAGTGAATCAATAGATTTATCTATAGAAGTTATATGTCTCTAATTATCTTCCCCATCAGTATGACTTAATTTAAACATTGCTGACATTCAAAATAAAATAAATCTAATCTATGTAGAAACACACAGCTTGAGGATTCAAAATATATTAACTCCGCTATCTATTGATAGCATAGTGTTATTGTGTTTCTAAACATAAACTTAATCTCACTTAGAAGTATAAATTTCAAAATGCATTTATAATCAGAATTAATGTGTAGCACAACAGAGCAAAAATATAGTTTTTTGCAATATGTTTGGCATGCGTTTCTAGATCTCACAGAGTTAAGCTTTAGCCTTAAGAAGCCAAGTCTTATTTTTCGAGGAGCTGTAATATAGGTTTGAATGTTAAATTCTTCTGCATTTCAAACTGCTGACTTATGTTTAATCTTCATGTAATTATTGGTCAGCGATAATCACAATGTGGTAAGTTATATAGCAATGGAAGTCTTGAAGAGTGGTGGGTTTTTTTTTCATTTTGGCAGAGAAGTGACTATTGATATTTCCACTCTCTGCTGGGGCCGAAGAATAAAGTTTGTTAAGGGTTGAATAGGCCAGATAGATAATGCTACTACTGTTTTCAGCAGATGCTAATGCAGTGTTTTATTTTGCACATGTATTAATCTTTGCTGCCTCAATACAGAGTGGTGAGGGAAACTATGTCGGTCCTAAAGGTTAATTTCATTCTTTTTTAAGGCATGCCATTATTCTGTTAACAGTAATTGCTCTTTTTTTGAATGATTAATTTGATCACATGAACTCTTCCTAATTATGTTGGTGACTGGCAATTTCCTGTACTGAGAAATTGTACTTGCGATCATATCCTATTTACTCAGTATATGCCTTGAGAAAAATGCTCACTGACAGGCATTTTTAGAAATTGCCACTAATTTCAAGAACTGTTTGGAGACTTTATGTAAGATGCTTAGCACTTGTTTTACATTGGTGTTGAGTACGTGCCTTGACAAATGAAGGCTGAAACAACTGGATGTGATGCACAGGATGAGCAGGTTTGCAAATGCGGGCCTATCTGCTAAGTTATCACCTGTGCTGTCACTGCTGCGAAAACTGAAAGGAGTGGGATGCGTTTCTTGCGCATTTTACAATGTTCTTACACTCGAGCTGGATGTGCTCGCTGCTGTAAGCGCTGTTTGCTCGCTTCAGTTACCGTTAATGAGGCAGAGCGTGCGCGGTGCCAGCCGGTGCAGCACTGAGAGCTCCTGCCCGGTGAGCCAGTGCTGGCAGGCAGCAAGGGCTGCTGGGCTGCCTGCAGGAGTCACACTGCGCTCCGCTGCCAGCAGCTCAGCCCTGCACACAGCACTGACCCCGCCGGGGCACTTCTGGCTCCAGTGTCAAATCTGCATCCAGACATCCGGCTGTCTCAGCTGCATTTACAGTTTAATTGCAGAATTAAACTCTGATTCAAATGAAGAATGTACCCAGCAGAGAAGAAAGGTGCTGGGCTTGGCCAGGATGTAGGACACTGCCTGCATGAAGATTCAGCCACTCTCTGCTGTCTCACGCTGAAGCTGGGCATGGTTGTAGTACCGCTGTGCCAAGAATAGCATCATTCCCATGGACACAAGCCACTGGGAGTTGAACACTCCTCCTTTTGCAATTGCTACAGCAACTGGGCATGTAGCGTTTGCTGGAAGGGCTGATGTTATGTGCATCTTCTCGTTCTGAGCTGGTTCTTCAAAGCTGTTTGCACTGGTTCCACAGGACTTGATAGGCACTTAAATGGCATTCAGAATCAAGGGACCTGTGATTTGAAGCCATAACTTCTCTCAGCCCAGAAGTGCTTCAGAGGGTCCAGAAGAAGTACTTTTGCCTCTTGGTAAAAGTACACCACTGATAACATCACCAAGATCTGCAGTATCAGGATCCTGAAACTGAGCATTCTTTCTGGTAATCTGACATTCAAAGCCTTCAAAGGAACACATTCAAGGCCTTCAAAGTGCAACCAGGTGGTTTACACAATATACCGTCTTAAATGCACGTTCTACAAGTGTTCCTTACTTCACCTACACTTGTAAAACTGTTACATTTGACTTGTATTTGGAATAACTCTGGCGAATAGACGTACCCATCAGTAAGTAGCCTCTGCAGCCCCAATCATATATGGTCTAATACATCTGAAATGCCCGGTGCCTGTGGGGACTCTGGTCTAGTCCACGGTCAGCCTGCAGGAACAAAGAGCTGCAAGGCTTTTTTATGTGCTCCCTGATTTGCCTGTAACCTGTCCTCAAGGATTTTTACCAGCAGGCAGCCTGTAGGGCTCATATAGATATGTCCCTCACAGTAAATTAAAGAACTTCATCAGATGTTCACTGGCCCATTAGAGTGGGAGCTGTGATCCCTGCCCATTACACACAGGCTGCTTCTCCAGCTGCATATTGCCCTTCCTGATAACCTTTGCCACCTCTAAGGCTGGGGCATTTACCTGGTTGTGAATCAGCTCAGGCATTCCTGCAGTTCTCAGCCAGGTATGCAAAGGTAAACCAGCTCTCTTCATGAGTGGATCACGAGTTCTGCTTTAGTGTTTTGAGCCAGAGAGCTTCTGCTGCCCAGCTACAATCCATTGTCTGCCTTCATCTGCCTGCTGCCATCCTAATAAATTATGAGGTGTGCGCTCAGAATTTACCCATTTGCTGACTGTACGAAGAGCAAACAGAAATCTGAAGGATGCCTTGGAGATGCTTTTTACAATGCAATATAAACATAGTGAGTGGCCCTCTTCAGAAGTCTGTGGATATGCTCACATTGAGATAGTTGCTGGGCCTAGTTGAATCAGGAAAGAGCATAAAGAAGTCATTAATTCAATGGGAAACGTTTACCCAAAAGTTGTGTTTGAACAGCCTAGGTCTCAGAATGGAATTCCACTTTGATCATTGTCAATATTCATTAAAAAACTTACTTTGGCTTCTAAGAATTAATTTCTAGGTTGGTTTGAATAACCAGTTATCATATTATTTCATTTTCTTTTCATGGCATTATTAATTAATTGTATGTTAAGTCTTGAATAATTTTAAAAATTTAATTTATGGCCCAACTATACTTGCCCTTTAAAAAGTGCAAAGGGCAGAGACTTACAAGCCTTAGATGTTCATATGGAACCAGCAGAGAAGCCCTCAGCACGTGGGTGTACTGTAAGAAATACTGAAATATAAATATTAAATAACGATGACTTCTGAAGGTAAAAGCCATGGTTTTTGCAAACCTTTTGCACACTCGTGTGTGTGCTAGGCAGACAAGCACTCTGGAGTTTGAAAGATGACCCTCTTTTGAACTATAAGCATCCCATCTCAGTATGATTCCCAGGGAGAAAATCTTGTTCCAAGCGCTTTGGATTTATGTAGGCCCTGTGGAGTTCACTGGTGGGTTTATTTGGCAGGTGGGCCTTATTAACCTGCCAGCAAGGGACTGTTTGACCTGCTTAGGTTCGTAGAGCTTGTAAATAAAGATTCTGTCAGGGAAGAGAGATTCTCTTGTGCTTCAGACTATTTATATCTCTTCTAACTGTGGCTGTTAAAGCTTATAAAGAAACAGAAGGTCTGGGATGTGAGACAGAAAACCCTGAGGGAGTTTTACGTGTTGTATTTGGATTGCTGTGTTAATATCCTAAAATAAACACAGCATGCCAGAAAATGGGGAATATTTTTATTGTCATTATTATTAACTCAAGGACATAAATTATTGGTTATTGAATGGAGCATGGCTGAGCTTGGCTGTAAAGGACAATAAAATAACCTCTTAATTTAATGCTAGCAGGTATTAGCAATCCATGGGAACCAGACATTTAATCAGCTTCATTTCCCTCTTTTTTTTGCTATCTTTTTTTTTTTTTTTTTTTCCCACTGTTTTCAAGTTTAATAATTACTAGTATTTACATTATTTACACCTCAGGTTAATAATGAATACAGTAAGTTTACAATAAATTGTAATCATGATAAAACTATGATAGATTCTCCATCATTAGAATAATTTTAATTGGGCACAAATATTATATTGAAAGGTGTGTTATATTACAGATTGAAAAAAAATCCCTTTAAGAGGTCTTTTTGTCTGTCTAGTACAAGTCTGATTAAAGGGTCCTTTCTAACTCTGCAATATATAATTTTTTAATAGGTATATCTTATTCAGTGAAAATACTATGTTATTTTATTTATATTCCTTATAATGTAAGAAAACGTTTTTCTTTTACTCGGAATCTATCAGTTTGGACTAGGTGAACAATCCTTTTGGGAATGGTTTCCTTCTGTAGCAGTCCTACTCAGACACACGAGTGCTACTGCAGATCAAGTGACACTGAGTTCAGCATCTGCCAGAGTTGAGATTTCGAGTCTGTATTCCTTGTTCTTTCATTTCAAAGTCAATTTTGGAATATTTCCGCCTTCTGTCCTGAATGGACTCAACAAATGTTTTTGACCTTAGTCAGGTTGGATTTAGGCATTTTGTTTTAAAACATTTTATATTAACAGTCACCAGTTTATAGAGAATCTGTTGAATTTACAATTGCAAACATACTGTCTGCAAAAGTATTTCACTTTAGACCTGCTGCAGTGGCCCAGGAGACCTCGCTATCGATGAAGGACAATTAGGGTATTACTGCTGATGGACACTGAATGGAGAATAGCTTCCAAATTTTTCTAGTCACTAAAACTTTACAAGTGGAAACCACTTGGGAGAAATGTGAAGACACGCCCTTTCTTCTTTTGTTCCACCTCCTTTCCAGTGGGCATCTCTTTTGTGAGCTGGATGCTCTGGCTCCCAGCCTTACTGTGATGTGGAACTGGCAAATTGCTGTGCACCTGTTCCAGGGGGATTAGCCACTGGTGACAGCCCATATCCAGAATTTCCTCCACAGATGGTATTACCCTTCAACAAGTGAGTCAGAACCATTTGACTTGGAGCTTTTTATAGTTGTTGTTGAGGGTAATGATAATCATCCTAATAAAGTAGTTCTTAACCTCTCATACTGAATTTGCCATTGGTTTGCCATTGGTTAAAGAAGATACCAAGCTGCCCATCCCTCCCATCCCTATCAGCTTTACCAGCACTGGCAAAACACTGTTAAGCTTTTACAATCATCTGTCATTACAATGGGAAGCAAGTGTTGTCTGGTGGATGAGATACCAGGCTGAGGCCAGAACTGACTCCGCTAATTAATTCACCATTGGGAAATCTAAGACTATATTACTTCCTCTGCTGTTTTGATTTTCCTAATGATAAATACATTCATTTGAGAATTCAATAAATAGCTCATGCTGAAAATCAAATATGCCAGAATTGGTTTGCAGAACTGGGCTTTATGTTAAGTTTTCTAGTCCGAAGAATCAAATATTATCTGTATTGTATTTCTACATGTTGCTATGCTAATCAATTACAGAAATAATATTCATGTGTTTTTTCTCTTTTGTCTACTGCTTACAAGCTTTTATGTCATTCTAGTAGAACACAATTTTTGATACAAATACTTTATTTTCTTAATTTGAAAATTGTTCATATATAGTTCAGGGAATAAATGTCCTAATTATGACTCCACCCAAGTCTCTCTTTTTTCTTTTTATCATTTTCTCTTCTCTTTTTTATATCTCTCTTTTTTCTTTTTCCACCCCCCCCTCCCTTTCTGCAAGTACATAAAAAGAATCAGGCACTTCCTGCTATCCCTAAACACAAATTTAGTTCCTGGTATATCCACTCTAACGTATTCAGGAAGGAAGGAATAACCTTTCTGAGGCTGTAGTGCTTTTATAGTGGCTGCAGTAGCTGTAGCTCAGACTGTAGCTCCATACTGGAGGAATTGTGTAACGTTTGATCTTTGGAAGTAATAAGGAACAGGCCCATTCACAGGTGAGAATAATATGTATTGTGCAGTACAGTGAAGCAGACAAATGTTCCTGCATAGAGGAGACTACATCTGCTAGAATAAAACAATTCATACCAGCCACAAAATTCACTGAATAACAAAACTATTTTTTTCTAAAATAAACCCCTCCACTTCCTGGCTAGGATAAAGTGAGACTGATTAGGTACCACTTGTAAAAGATGGATTTTATGAAAGAAGAGGATGTTAATTGCTCTAGAGGAGAAGGATTTGCAGGAGAAACATGATAAGATAAAGATTTGTCAAAAGTCAGACTAGGAAATGGCTAAGTGGGAACTGTGAGCTGAGTGTGTGGGAGGAAAGGAGGCAAGCATTCATTTCACCAAACATTACGAACAGAAAAAAGGCACGGATGGAGGGCAGATTTCTTTTCGTTAGTCTGCTTTAAACTGACCTGTTGATTTCAGTTCCTGCAGGACATTAAGACTGTGTTCAGTGGGCTTTTATTGCACATTTATCAACCAGCTTGTTGTGAATTGTTTCTATCTGCTCTTTTCTTCTAACTGCTCTCTTTACCTCACCCAAAAAATCCAAGAAGTGACAACCAGCCTCATTCACCTTTCAGTTTAAGAAGATTTTATTTGATTTAGATCCAGCTGCTTTGCTTTAAAGATACCAGCTGTTAATTTTAAGCAGTACACTGTAGGGCTGCTCTAGCTTTCACCTGTGAGCAGTCAGGTCCAATGTGCCCTCACACCCCTACAAGCCTTCTCCGGGCTCCCATGGCAGCAGATGTGAGGACAGAATAGCACGGAGTGGGTTACACTGCTGCTGTGGGAGGGAAACAGCTGCCTGGTAAAGCAGCCTTTTGTGGAGTATATCGACTTCTGGCCCTGTTTTGCCATAAATTAGCTGGTTTAATAAACATTTCCTGCAGCCTTTAGTAAACAGACTGTCTCATGCTTGAACTTACTAACATGCTCTTATCTTTGCTATAAAATGTATATAACCATGAGAGATTTCCGAGTGACAAGAGTGGATTTGTGAAAACATCCGCATAATGTTTTTCACTTGCTTTCAGCTCTCTTCATGGATTTGCTGACTGAGACAATGTTTGGAGTAAAGTCACATGATCAGTCTGCATTTTCTTGCAGTCTTCCTGAGCTTTTGCACCATTCTTTTTCATGTCAGGTATTCTGTTGATCTACAGATCCAGGCTCCTTCTTTTAAGGGTAATAAATCAAAATTATACAGTGTTTAGGATTTCAGTCAGAGAGATTATGTCAGAATTAGAACATTCCTGAGTGAAGGTCATATAAATCAATCCTTCAGCTATTCCATTTTCAGTTTCATTGTAATGAACAGTCCCCTGCTTGCAGTGAGAAAGCTTATGGTGCTAGAATACTGATAAGATGATACTGCATTGAGAGTATATTTTCGACTATTGGATGAAATCTGCAATGCGATATATGACATATATGCAAGGGCCTGTCTTGAAAAGCCTTGAAATTGTCAAATTATAGCATTCTAGGGATGAGTCCTGTTTGTAAAATCATTGAATACTCTTTATAGCAGAAAAAAAAAAATTAATGTACAAAGTAATAACAGAGGACATGTAGTAGAAATGTAAAAGAAAAACACACCACTCTTTCAAGATACCATGTTAAACAGGTTCATGGTATATTGTGCATACTTAACACGGGGGTGTGTTTTTACCTGGGTAGTAATGCATATCACTTTTCCTACTTAAAATACTTGACAAGTGATGTTGCTTGTAATAACATAATGTAGCTAAGTAGCCATTTTAATTGCTTGTAAAATTGTAATAGTGAGAAGGAACTTGGCATTGGGACCAGACTGATGGGATTCGGTGTATGCTGCCAATTACTCAGGTTATTTTCTAAATTCCTCGATCAAACATACACCCTATAAGTACTCACTAATGTATATATTGAACCTGTGCTCACAGGACAGTATAAGGCAAATATTACTCTTTGAACACACTCCTACACACTTTACCCTGGGGAAACTGCTAAAACATGCATATCTCTGTTTATTTACTATACACAGCCCTCTGACATGCCAGTATTCCAGGGCCTGCATGTTCCAGTCTATTTGTTCCCTTCCCTTTGACTAGCTCTGCACTCCTACTAGCTTCCCCCTGGGTCAGACATATTTGGTTACCACTCAGCCCTGATTTGCATGTGGCTTCCTCCAGTTCTTGTGCACCCCTGCCCTGCGCAGAAGCACAGCTGGAGGCCGCAGGGAGGAGGAGGAGGAGCTCTCCAGGGTTCTGCTCAAACTGAGGTGCAAGGATCTGGGGAGAAGTTCCTCAAATCTGTCCTTCAATCCAGCCAGCTTGAGTCAGCTTGTACAAGTCACTAGTAAAGGCTCTGCATTGCAAGGTTAAAAATGGAAAAGGGAATTCTGACGACCCCCTATTTACCTGCCTGCATTGTGATATTCTGAGTAGTGCCCTGAGTGTGGAGCTTGCAGTCCTCCACTTGGTGTTTCTGAAGGGATGGCAGACCAATGAAGGTGGTAGTGATGGTTGTGGAGGAGGAGGTGACAGACTTCCAGGAGCAATGATGAAACTGTGAACTCACCAGAAGTGGGCCTGCAGCTGATGGATTCCATTTCTGAGGATCCATTCAGGAGCAATCTCATCATGCTGGGAATTGCAAGTAGCCATGAAGCAATGTGTAACATAGCTTCTAAACAGAATTTTTAACAGAAATTTTTAAGGGGGTGCCTTCAACATTACCTTTCTGGTTTTACTGAAAATCTAACATCACCTTTTTATGGGCAGCTTCAGCAGGGACATTTAAAAGAGTCAGCCTCTCCATGCTACCTGATGGATTGACCTGGACTTGGGTTACACAGGCAAAATATTTGCATGGTTTTTACCTGGCACTGAGCCTGCTGTTCCCAATTGTAGAAACGGAGAGATGACAAGCTTAGGACAAAGCACAAGGACCAGAAAGGCCAGTGATGATAACCATGTGAAAAACAGAGGAGTCAGAAGGAATGGAGAAGAGATAAAGGGGCACAATGTGAAGTGCACTGGGATATTATGCAGCTCTTCAGGAAACAATCACAGATGTTAAGCAGCTCATTAGGGAGGAACAAACCTCTCCATAATACCGGACTTGATCAAAACCAGCCTGAATGTGAGTGTGGCAATGTGAGCATGGGCTGTGTGTGCCTCTGCAGTGCAGAGCTTAAAGGAAGGTTTTCCACCCGCACACATGAGCTGGGACACAGCGATGTACAAGTAACCTTGGTGACAGAGGCAGGACTGAAACAGCGGATTCACAGCTCCCAGCTCAGACGACCAGACTCCATTCTGTGTGTGTTTATCAGCAGCGCTGAAACACAAGTCACTGCTGCAGGCAGCAATGCTCTATGCTCACCCTATTTCTCATACTCTTTCCTTATCACTCATTTCTAACTATGACCAGAGATTGGATAAAGGGACTCAGAGCCTTTGGTTTAGGCCAGTGTAGTCATTCTAGTTTCCATGATGCCAACCTAAATAAAGAACAGGATGTGGCACTGTAAGTTTCTTTGTTTACTGTGTCTTAATAAATTCTAGAACAAATGTACTCAATTTGGATGCAAAAGAACATTCTCTTACTGTCAGCTCTAAAAGCTGGTCTTGAAAGCTGATAGTCACTGAATTCTTTTTGTCCTGTACATCAACGCAAGGAAAGCTGTGGAGACAAAACCTGTAAATTTCTTCTGCAGTACCTCTTCCCAGCCTCCACATCCTGCCTCAGCACCGTCTGCAATTCTTACCTTCAGCAGGTTTATGAAATGTCTCAGCTGAATAAAATTATATTGTAACTGATATAGGAGCACGATTGGAATTCATTTCATCTTTATTACAGTGAAATGAAATTAGTTATATTGACAACTCAGTTATGAAGGGAGCAAAAGCTACAATATTTTTTATACCCATGTTGGTAAAATAACTTGATAATCCTGATATGCTGTATAGAAAAATTATTTTTGCATGATGCTGTTTCACAAAATAACGTAAATATATGGATTGCATAAGTTTCTAGGTGCAGAATTTGCTGACAATAAATGATCTGTGATCTTACTTTGCTTCAGTAAAATTCCAGCTTATCTTCATTTCATTCCTTTGCTTTGTGTTTGCCATAAAAAAGACTCTTGGGGTTCTAATTAGTGACTTTTGTGGAACACCGTTTACTAGAGTGATTTGAGATAAAGGTCAGTGCCTCCAGGAACCTGGAAAATACTTGGACTGGAGCACAATGTCTTTCACGTTGGTTTATTTAGACAATTCAAAGTTTAAAAAAGAAAGGTAACATATAATGATTAATATGGTGCCTACTATCACTGGAGGAATATATTATCAAAGCCTGTCCTAAAAATTTCTTTTAGCCAGATCTGTCATTTTTCATTTGGACAATATTGACTTGTTTATCTTTTTGTTTGAAATGTGCTTTACCACACACACATACAAGAAACCCCAGAGTAGCCAGAGACAGGAGATACCTCTGAGAATCATCCCTAATATATTTCCATTAATCTAAATGGAGTAACAGCCACAGTATTCAGCCTATATGCTCTGCAAGGAGAGAAATGCAGTTCCATACACAAAAGGCATGGTCTGGTTAAATCAATTTCTATAGCATCTTGTCTCCACATATTTCAGAGCACTATCCTTCTCAATTAACGTCAGCTCTGCTCTGGGAATACTCTTTGGTAGTTAACTGTTGTTGTTAGAGCGCTAACTTCAGATTGAATACAGCTGGCTTATGTATTTTGCTGTTAATAGCTTTGGTAATGGAACAATAAATGCAAGGGGAACAAACTACTAAGCAGAATGCAGAAGATTTTCAACCCAAATAAATCAACTTTGAGGATAAGAAAACCCAAATGTAAATTTCCTTTGACTGACTCCTGATTAAAAATTTAAAAAAATAAAATAAAATAAAATTTAAAAATTACAAACTTAAGGTAGGTCTTATAGTTTTCTTTTTCCCAGATTTCTAAGCTTTCAGCACATTGGGTGTTGCACACATGCCACTGTGCAAACAGCATCAATTTCTAGAATATTTCATTCTAAATTTGTTCTTTGGTGCTTCTTTACTTTCATTTCCACATACACCAAAGTCAAACAGAAACCCCTCAAACAGCCCAGCTCCTCACAGAGCACAAGAATGGAGAAGGAGCAGATAGGAAGTTCAGGGAGGGTATGAAGAAAACACGTAAAACACATGTGTGAGCAAGATCACAGATGGAAAAGAAGAAAGCCAGCTGACGAAAGGAGATGAAGGAAAGCAAGTGCAAGGCAGATTTTTAACACATCTGCATCTTGCTGTGGCTTTTATGGGTAATTAGTTACCCACTAGAGGGAGATCGACTGTAACTTCTTGCCAGGTGGGTTAAGGCAGAAGTTGGACTTTGTAAAGTGCAAAGAGAGAACACTGTTGTAAGAAAGCAAGAGAAAATGTAACTTCCTTTCCTTGGTAGAGTTTCGTTCTGTCTAAGTTACAAGCGGACTGAGACCTCTTCCCTTTCTGACCTGGCTTTCATTGTATTTCTACACAAAAAATCCCCACCTTTATTAAGGTGTTTGTTCGGCTGGTGAGAGGAACACATGGAGTTTAAAGGTGGCAGAAACAGTGTAGCTCTTGTCTAGGACTAAGCAAACAGCCATAGGCCTCCAGCATGGAGTGAGCCATGCACGACTCAGTCAATGCCTCGAGACCCCCTGACAGTGACCCTTTGGTCCACCTCAAACACCCTCTTGGTTCCAGGTTAGGACTTGCATCTCGCAGCTTTTATTTATGGTGTCTTACTCTCACCTCTATTTGTGCAGAACAGAGGAAGCTTTTAACATTCAAAGCAGGCTTAGGCATGTCCTTTCCTCAAGGGAAACCAAGAAAGGAAGTAGTAATGGATACTTAGAATTGGAAACAGATTATAGGAAAAGTAGCTCCTACCCATTTGTGTCATTCCTGCTTCTGAAAATCAGTAGCTCAGGGACTTCCTAATTTCCAAAGAGGACATTGCAGCTAGAAAAGCATGTGTCAGGGACTTCATTAAGCCTAGCTCCCTTGAGTGTGTCTATTTTATTGTTGGGCCTATTTATTTATATTTTGAGGTTGTAGAACATCCGGTGGCAATGAGTTTATATGAAAATATATTTCCTTCTGTCCTTTTTTAAATCCTACTCCCAGATAAACTGGTTTAATTAATATGGCACTATGAGCAGCAATAATAACCATTCTTTATTCAGTTTTCTCCCACCTTCATTATTTTCCAGACCTCGATATGTCCCCTTCCTGTTGTAGTACAGAATTCTAACACCACTCTGGCTCCACTTATACTAGGATTTTTTAATAATATGAAGGCTTTTCAGAGTCAAGCTATTAGCAGTGAAAATTGTCTTAACTCTAACCTTGCCTTTCTGCATAAGAACTGTTGGATACAGAAGAACATAATGTGAACTTGGAAGAGATGCATAACTATTTCCACACAGGAAGTTTGGAGTTGATAGTTTGGTGTCACAGATAGAAATGACTAGTCTAACATGCCATGAACTAAGATAGAGCCAAAACAATTATCTAATGTCTGTGAACCCTCAGAGTCAAATATGCTCTCTGCTACCATGTGCAATGCCAGAAAAGTTCGCTGATAAACACCAGCCATCAAAATCATTTCTTCCTCACAAACTCCATGTCATAGTTTCCAAAGTGGCTTGCAGTTACATCCTGCTTACCTTCAAATTCCCTCAAAAATAGGGGTTCTGTGGGGGTTCTGGGCACTACTGGTTCAATAACCCTGATTTAATAATTATTAAAAACACAGCATGACTTCATTTATCGGTGGCCCGATATGATCCTTAAACAAATCAGGTCAAGGTAAATGTGAAACAATGAATTTGCAAAAATCCAAATATAAGCAACACATTCGCATTTCTTATCCAAAGCAATCCACAGAAAAGAAATAGGGTAAACAGGACATTTGCAGACCTAGCAGAGCAGCTGGCTGTGCTCTGTAAGAAAACTAGGCACAGGTGCTGGGATTGTGCCCAGGGCCCTGATTCCCAGCTGGCACGCTGAAAGAGGCTTCCCACACAGGGAGAGTTAGATGTCTGTTCCTTAGGAGGAGAGGCCTCGCAGAGGGGAGGAGGTTGTTCCCTTGGCACAACAGGGAAGCACTGCTGGCCGAGCCAGCTTTTTGTTGATATCTGTTGGGCATATTTCCTTTTTCAGCTGTTGCATTAGTGATTAGAAAAGAAAATGACTGATATGTGTCATACTGGAATGAGTGTGGGGCTTGCCACCCTGACTGATGAGCAAGCTGGATGGCTCTCTTTTACCTGCTGCACAGATTAGTCTCAAAAAGCTCCTCTTGCCCTATCCAGCTGATGAAATGCTAGATATTTGCAGACCCCAGCTAAGCCTTCAGTTTGTACACGAAATTCCCTCTTGAAATTGCTTTCAGAGGACAGCACATGCTTTGGGGGACTTCACTTCCACTTGATACTGATCAAATCCAATGGCAAAGCTCTTTTACGTCAACTTTGTATTTTCCTACATATGTGACTTGCTAACCACACTTTATACACACATACAACCAGGATTAAAACATATAATGCCTTACTGAAAAAATACCTAATTCTTTGAAGGTAACAGGATGTTTGGGGGTGAATGCCTCCCAACTCTGTCTCTAGGGGATACTATAATAGTAATAAAGTGAATAGAGGCCTAAGATAGGCAGGAGAGAGGTTGCTGATTACATGGGAAAGCCCAGACAAAGCGTCTTCTGTTTCTGGTGCCTGAAATTCAGCCGCACAAGAAAAAGGCAGGATACTGGCAAAGCACCACTGGGATGTACTTGTGCTGATGGCTTTGTTGTTTTTCTATAGCTTCACATCACATTTTAACAGGTATTTCCCCTCAAGATTCTCATATATCTGCAAACCAAGTGTTGTCATCAGAGCTGCCACTTCACTTGCCTTGGAGGTTACCATTCTTTCTGTCTCACAAAAACCAAGATTAAAATGTTAATTTTTATCTCTGTCCGAGACTTTTATGATGCTATCTGGCAAGCAACAGGATTTGATTTTACAAATACATAACTGCACCATTCCTTTACCACTCTGTGTGAATGTCTCTGATTGCAAAGGGCCATGGCATACATAATGCATGTGTAGGATTGGGGCCCAACAGCTTAGGTCCTGCTGAGGTCAAGGCACAGACATCCAGACAAACACTGATTTGGAAAATTTACAGTATAGAGGATGGCTGTAGAAAGGGAAAGTGCACTGACCATTCCAAAGGAACCAACTCCTTTTTTAAATCTCTTAATCTGCTTTTCATTATCTCTGTGGGGAGGCCTCTTGAGAAAAGCAGCTCTTTGACTTAAATAAAGGAGGGGCTGTGGGCTTGCACACTGGAATGGGGAGGTCATTGTACGGCAGCACAGAAGAGGGGAGTGTTACTCAGGTCAAGGAAACAGGATGAAAAAGTGTGAGATCTGTGTTACAGGCTTGGTCTGGATTATGAAAGGTAGAAGGTTTAAAGCTGAAAGGTAAACAAGAGAGAGTGAATTCAAAGGTTGTAAGACACATTCCGGTAGGGTTAGTCAGGCTGACTGTAAGGGAAAAATAGAAGCCAGGACTGATAGGATCATCGACAAAACCAGGAAGAAAGAGGTAATGACAGCAAAGGCCTGAGAGGGCTAAATTCTACACAGGAATTTTAAGCATCAGGTTTCAAGCAAAGGAACATATCAATCATCAATACTTTTAATTTGTTCTTTTAGCAGAAATGCTTAGCTCTGCTCACCTCCTCTGAGGCAGAGAAAGCATGAACATGCCAGGGAGACAATGGGACAATGTTGCCTTTTGCCTGCACCAAGTCATACACAGCTGTGTGCATGTGCTGGCTTTAACCTGCTCCCCTCCAAACCAGTACTTACCATAAGCAGTCTCAGCCTTGCAAAATTGCTACAGAAAGTTACATTGCTGCCATTAAAAGGGCCCTTGGAAGTAGCACATTCTTCTCCTTTTTAGAATACAAAGGAAAAAATTCTCCTAACATGGTGTGCTAACTTTCTGCAGTTTCTTTAATGGACACGAACTGAAATGTATCTCTGTTTTGCAAGGACCTCCTGTCTTTCCAGTACTCCTATAACACTGCCTGACTTTACCAGGAATTTTGTGATAGACAAGAAGTGCAGGAACAGGTCTACAAAATCTGGGATGGAGTGGAGGAGAGCCTCACCAGTCACATGAATTTCTTGTCTTGCTTCTTGATGGGTGCATAAAAGCAGCGGTGGCAGATTTAGAGCTTTTATTGACAGTAACACAACATTTGGTGTTTCCTTAAAGACCTAACTCTGAGAGGCAGATAATGATATAAGACTGTTGGCTTTCTGCATTTCTAGTTACAGACAGGAACTTGCAAACCCTACAGCTTAAAAAATCCTGGAGGCAAAGAATAACTCTAAATGCATTGTTTTAAAGCCTGTTATTCACAAAATCAATCCGATTCATTTGGAAGCACAACAGGCTATTTAAATACAGCATTGATGATTTTGCAGCAAAATCTCAGTCTTTCTCATCGCAGCTGAAGGAAGCTAACAGGTGTGTTTGTAGCACTAGAGACTCCTTCCCCCTCCCTATGTATTTCTCAAAGTCTAAATCAATTTGCTTTTAATAGCTACATTCACCCTTTTTCTGTTGTGCACATAGCCTGAACACTGCCTGCCCTCCCTCTGCCTGACCCTGCCTTGTGGGTTTCTTCCCATGTGTTCCTCCAGTGCCCCAATCTCACTTTGTGCAGCGGTTCCACTGCTTCTCCGCCTGTTTGTTTCACATATGCTCCATCTGCTGGGAAAAGGGAGAACCTCGGTGGTTTTCATTCTGAACGACAAATTTTCCCTCAATTTGGAAAGAATTTCAAAATTACCCGTTTCTGCTCCCCCAGCTGTGCTCTTGCCCGCCTGCATGCCAAATTTCACTAATTATAACCTAATATGCTATTTGTATGGCATTTTGTGTTGCTAATTTGGGTCAAGCCTAAGCAATCTTTTAAAATACCGCTTTTTGACTTGAATTTGAGCAGGTAGTTAATTACCCTTGGATGGGGAATGACTGCAGCACATTATTGCCATCAAGGCACTCTCTGCCTGGCCTTTCAGGGCAGTGTTTGAAGAGGCACCCACTGTTTCTGTGCTAATGTGTAGCCAGTGCTTGTTTTTGGCACGTTTACAGACAGGAGTGAACTTGTGACCCGGACATACAGCAAATCTGTAATCCAGCCACCACTTGAACTTTTACCTTTGGGTGTAACACTGACAGAGCAACAGGATTCAGTATCCCATGAATCTCTCCTAAAAATCCCTGATAATGAATGGAAGTTTGAATGAAAAAAAACTACTAATAATCTGTTGGCTTTCTCCCTGGAGTAGAAACTTAATGCAACTTGCTACACAGTAATGTCTTTTTCTCCCCCCCTTTCCTTGCATTTACACTGAACACTGGTGAATAAAGATGAGGTTAATCCTGTATTGTTAAACCTATTCAAGGAGACAACCTGGTGGTTGCCATAGAAACAGATTCTACAGTCTAACAGCATAATTCTACTTTTAAAGACTGTCTATGGACCTGTACTGATACATAGCTTATTGAGTCACACTGTGTACACAAACACGATGTTGCAGCAGTGAAAAGGCAAAGGTGCCTCCCAACTCATTAGATGCTAATTATGACCCCACCTCCTCCCACTTACAGCCCAGAGCATCAAACACTGTACCTCCTCCCCTGCACGCCCTGAATCCCACCACCCTGGCCCTCGCTGCCAGCTCGTTTGTCATCACGGTGTACTGGGGAAGCCAGGCCGTGTCTATGTCTCTGGCAAGAGTGTCACGGATTTGGTGCTGTCACACAGCCACTGTTACAAGCTACAGGGCACCTCAAGCTGGGAGTGGGGGGAGCTGCTATCAATCCTCAAAAACATCAACAGGATCAAGGAGTGCTTCCTGGGCCATGTCTTCAGGGAAGGGGTGACAAACTTACAGTTCTCCTCTCTGTTCATATAAACATTTGACCCCCAATTTCTAGATAGATTTCTAAACTTCCTCAATAAGAATTATGGATTCATCTACTCCTTTGTCATGTCTGTGCACAGCCCTAGGCTTGTCCTGTGCTTTTATAGGTTTTATGCACCGTACCTCTTTCAGACAAGTGAAACAGTCATGCCTTTGTGATATCACTGTATCTGCTCATACAGCAATAAAATACATATCTTGGTATTTACACAGCCCATAACAACTATCAAAATTTCCTTTTATTTGGAGGTTGTTTTGAAGTGGTTTAGACAACTCCTACTCTGCTTTTGCTTCTATTTAATATCCAGGGAAAAAATATATTTAACACTAAATAGTTATCTTAGTTTTGTTCAAATATTATATTTATTTTAATGATTCTCAGATCCTTATTAAATCTATCTAGAAATAAAGCTTTGTATTTCTTCCTTTTAGTCTCTCTTATCTTATTCCTGCTGGAAAAGTTTTTTCAGCAAGATGGCCGACAACTTTTCCAGACAACATGGTTGCTTTAAGAACCAGGTCTAAAATGGCTGTGTAGCAGTTGATTTTTTTTTTTTTTTTTTTTTTTTTTTTTTTTTTTTTTTTACAAATCCCCAAACCCTAGTGACTATGTGGAATTGTGCTTTATTCTGGGAATAAGTCTTTTCTCTGTGAGCTCATGGGCTGTTGCTCTGGCTGGAGTAGAAGATGTTTTTCCTTAAAACAAAAACTGACTCCTGTGGAAGGTCCATGTGTCACCTACAATCACTCTGCCTTTCCCTGTGACAGCAATTTATATAAATATTTGAAAATTTTTAATTCTTAGTCTTTTCATAAGCATTAATTCACAACGCTCGGTAAATGAACACAATCAATTAGTACTTTTAAACTGTATCTATTTGGGAAATTTTCAGAGTGCATTATCAATCCTTTTCATATACAGTAGCAAACCCTGTAACTTCCAGGTATAAACAAATCTGGAACAAAAGACTGTACAAAACATAACGAATTCAGCTCTGAAAAGGCCCATGAATCTACATTGTCTGCCACCCTGAATACTAATGAATTTAATGAAACTATTGAAAGGCTGGTTACTTGTCTGCATAAATGTATTGAGACCTCTGTAATCATCTGTTTGCTGTCTGAAATCTCTTGTCAATAGTTTAATGACTTCAGGGCATATTATTCTTCTTGTATAGGCTTCATATAATGTTTCTACATAATTAAACAGCTTTGTTAGAGGAACTGCCATTAGTTGCCCCATTTCATTTGGTTTTGTTATCAGCCAACCAGAAAGAAAAAAAGAATAACAAGAGAAAGATACAAACGCAGTCTAGTGAGAGATGTGTAGATTGGGAAGACATTGTTTGTTTGGGTTTTTTTTTCAAGACCGCCATTAACATAAAGCACTATTGTCAAGTTGCACATTTTAAATAATTTTAACCATTTAAATGCAGAACATATTTAAATACTTGTAAAGCAAACATAGCTGCCTAAAAATCTTGCAGTGCATTTGGGAGCCTAACATTTTAAAAGTAGCTCTAATAAATATAAATAGTAATATCCATTAATTTGTTAATTACCATTAAACATAAACAGCACTAGCATTTCTGTAGCCATAGTGAAAAAAGTGTCGTGATTTTAATATTCAGACAATTGCATATTCCATCTTTCTGAATATTTTTGAATTAAAAATATAAGTAACATAAATTTAATCTATTTTTTTTCATACTTTGGAGAAACCCTGAGCATTTTCTTTAAATACATAAAAGAACTCTATAAAATTACCAACTAATTTCCTGCATTTGCCTAGTCCTAAGCACAAACAGGTAAACTGTGAATTTATTTGCTTTTTATTGCTACGAGACGCTGTTTTCAGTAATGTTTTGGGTCAAACCTGAATGCCTCTGCTTCCCCTTATGAGTAAGGTTAAGTGACGTGTATTTTCTTTGGGGTTGAGGCAGGTGTAGAGGTGGCCAAGTGCCTGGTGTTGTGAGTTACCTGTGAGGCAGGAGAGGTCTGATCCCACAGCTCCCTGGAGCCCTCTCCTTGGGGCAGCCATCTTATTGGCAGGGCTGGCAGCCATCTTGTCCACAGACAGTCCCAGCAGCTTTCCCCCCATTTTTTCTGGAACAAGGAAGGCATTAACACCCGAACCTCATGTACACAGCTTGTAAAATGTCACTGTTCTCAGATTAAATTATAATTTCTGCAGTTTGATTCTGGTTATCTGCCTATACCATTAAAAATAAAGAGGAAGAAAGTACCACATAATTCTGCATTAACTGAGTACTGAGATATTTGATAAGAGATCCTATTGCTGGTCAGGACTCAACTAGTATCTGAAGAATATCACGCTACTTTTAGTCCAACTATTAATCAGCCCTAGTACAACACATCTGTCATCTGACGAATTTATACGCTGTTTCCTATAAAAACCATCATAGCTCCACCAGAAAGCCATTTTTTCTGTCACATCCCGAGATCCACCAGCAACACACGTGTGTGCAGTGGAACTGCCGCTGCCAACCTTGGGCCGCTGGCGTGCGGGAACACAGCCACACACAGCGCAGGATCACAGGGTCGTCAGGCCTGGAAGGGATCTCTGGGCATCACCCAATCCACCCTCCGCCGAAGAGGAAAGCACCGTGCCGTGCCAGAGCGCTGTACTTTGCGCTGGGGTTATGTGTGGCCACGGCGTTCTGGGCGGCTCCGTGAGGGATCGGCGCCCGCCCTTCACAGCGGGCACGGCCTGTGGCCTTCCCGGCGTGGCGGGCTGCGAGTGAGGCACGCTCGGGCAAAGAGGCACCGGAACACCCCCAGTGCCCACCACAGGTCCCACCTCTCCCCTCGGGCGGCGGTGGGGAAACGCAGCAGCCGCGCCCGCCCCTCGGTGACGCCATCCCCACCGCCCGGCGCCACCGCCGCTCTCACCGTGCGCTCTCGGACTACAGCTCCCGGCGTGCTCGGCGCCGCGGGGCGGTGCCGGGCGAACGCGGCTCCAGGGCGCTGCTGGGCGTGTGGGGATCGCCGCGGCCCGGGCGGCGGGACAGGAGCGGGGCCGGAGCCGCCCGCCCGTCCGCTGAGCGCCGCCATGGCGTCCATGCTGCTGCACAGCTGCGGGCGGCGCGCCTGCCGCCTGCCCCGAGCGCTGCGCCGCCCGCCACAGCCCGGTGAGGCTCCCCGCAGGCCGCCCGCCGGCTCCGGCCCGCCGGGCCTGGCCGGGAGGGCACAGGGAGGGAGAGCGGCCGGAGGCGTCTGGGGGCTCCGGGCGTGGGCGGTGAGGCCGCTGCGGGAGGGAAGGGCCGCGGCCGAGTCCCCGCCGCTCTGTCCGCCGGAGCTGGCGCTGCTCCCGGCCCGGCCCACGCTCGGCGGCCGCTGCGGCCTCTTCGCATGTGCTTCCGCGGCAACGTGGTTGGAGGGGATTATTTACCCTAAGGGCAGTGAGACACGCGTGTCTTCTAAATGCCGGCTGGTTGGGGAAGGGAAAAACACGTGGTTTTTGTTAAAGTGCAGGAACGCGTTACTACGTCTCGGTCCTGCCTGCCTTGCTCTCGGCGTGGCTTGGGTGTGAAGTGAGGTTGTCGATTATCTTGTGCTTGTTGTCTTTAAGAAAGCACAAGGGGATGTTTTCTTAGTCTGCGTTAGGGACAAAACATGAGCTTGCCTTTTTTCAAGCGTCTTTGAAAGCTTAGAAAAATAAAAAGGAAGCGCATCGTGTGATACTGATTAACAATGAAGATAATTTGGCAGTTTAAATATCTCTGGTTGGTGAAGCTTAGTGGCATGAGACAGCTGCTAACGTGTGACATACACGAGGCGTGTGGCTGCTCTTTATGTCCTGAGTCCTGAGCTGGAATGGCAGAGGTTTAGCGAGGAATTGCCTGTCACTGACACACAGCCCTGAGCTGGAATGGCAGGGGTTGAGCGAGGGATTGCCTGTCACTGACACAGAGCCCCGGCTTGTCACACGGGTGCTGTCACTGGGAGCAGGGCAGCTGCACGCTCACATACAGGCAGACCTGATGAGCCGTAGGGATGCTTGTTCGTTGCAAAGAACAGCTGTCCTCTTGGTAACCAATAGTCACTCAAGTGTGGTGTCTTCCTCTAACGGTGGGGTTAGTGAGCTACTGTTGTAAAGTCGTTTATTTAGGTTATGCCTGGACAGTGGCCTGAACAAAAACCTGGGTAGGTATCCTGACCATCCATTTTTTTTTTTAAATGGAGAAAAAGGGCATCCGTGTATCTTCAAATTAGATGAGAACCTTGATTATTCTTGTGGCATAGCATAAAAAGTAGTGCTAATGATCACTACAATTTTGGTTGTTATAGGTCTTAGGCAACCTAAGCTGAAATGTTGTGATAGAATCAAATAATTAGTGTGCTGTGGTGCACTGTGGTTATGGTACAACCAATACTTTTATTTGGGGTGTTAGTCTATTATTAATGCATTCTTGTATGGTGTATTTTTTTTCTGTCGTGTTTTGCTTTACTTAGCTCATCTTCTTTGCTTTACGTGTAAGTAGTCTAAGATTAAGTTAAAGCTAAGTGCTTCTAAGAATCCTAAATGTTATTCCTGTAAAGATCAGGCTGTTAAGTACTGCAAGCTTACACTTCTCTAGGGGCTTACTTCATGATAGCGTTTTATTTTTAAAAATTCTAAACATAGTAACAGTATGGCTATTTGATGTTAAAAACTTTGGGTTTGATGCTTCCTTTCATCCAAGTATAAAGTTTCCCATGACTTCTTTTCCATGAGGAGCATGTTAATATACAGCTTCTTTGGCGCTGCTGCTCTTCTTTCTTACTAAGCCAAAGGACTCGTGTTGAGTACGGTTAAGCAACATTCACCTTGTTCAGCCACTTTTGGATGTCTGTATTATCCCAGAAGCAAGGATTATGGGCTTTGCTTTTTCTGTAGGAAGTATATCTTTTATTTATATCTCATTTACTCCTAAATACATGCTTATAAAAGACACTGCAAAACCTAAAAAGCTCTTGTCAGAACTGGCAAAGTTGGAATTAACATTTTCTGTGGGCCTGCTCACGCTCTGAACATGTTGTACAACAAGAAGCTTTGTCAGCATGTTTTCTTATGGTAATCTTGGAATTTTGTTCTCTGACCCCTTCCTTAACATTTAATAAGCCTGGTTGGAAAGAAGGTAAGTAAGTGAAAGTGTCTTGCTGCTATGGAGTTTTATCTAAGAAACTCCAAGCCAGTTTTGAGCTCCAGATCATCCCTCTTAGTTCTAGGGGCACCTGTCCATAGCAGGCAGTGTCCTCTCCTGGTAGGACTCTTGCTTTAGGCACATAAGGCTTTGTGGGGGTCCTGGCACTCGGGTGAGACAGATCAGTGTGCTGTGACTTATCCCTCCAGACACTGAGTACTTCTGTGCCTTGCTCAGCTGCTCCTTGAGGTCAGGGATGTCCTTCTGGGTTGGCCTCTGGGGTTAAGTAACTTAGCTACTGCTCGTTCTGTAAATACTGGAGAATATTGCAATGACTTCACAAATTCTCAGGACTTGCTGTTTGAGCCAGAACAGGGCAGTTTTTCCCTGGCTCTACCTGCAATGGCAGTGAGTGTTAAGAGTTTCATACAACTTGACATGGGTAAATCCTTTGACTTGATAATGCCACAGCTTTTGCTGTAATTACTTCAAAGCCTACTTAGCATGGGACATCCCTCAATTATCAAGATTTTCCTCACATAAGTTATCTTCTATACCTTCTGATTGTCCCACCTGATTTTGGCAGCATCTCTTTTCCCCTAATAATTAGGGCATTTTGTTAGGGGAGGCTTTTGGTCATCAGCATTGGGTGCTGTGTTTTCTCAGATACAGGTTCTGTCAGAGGCTGTATCTTAGCTCTGATGGTGGGAAAGGGTAGCACAGACCTCTCAAGTGACCTTTGTGTCCTGCTGTCTCTTAGGATCGATCAGAAATGGTAGGTTCCAGATGGGAGAAACAAACCACTGTATGCCTACTCTATCCAGCCTTCCAATTTTATTTTGGTTACAGTGAATTCTGAAAAGATTGGTCAAAAAGAGTCAACGTGTTTGAAGTCTTGCTTGTGTGATTTTTTTTAATATGTCCAGAAATAGTTTTGCTCTTGGTAGTAGCTACCTATTGAGTTACTGTAGCAAAGTGTTGATACAAAATTATTTTTTTTTAAACTTGCTTTAGGAAGATGAATTGCTTTCTAGGGGGATCAGGGGTGACTTTCAGTGATTTTAGATTGTGTGCAGCCACTAGGTAACTATGTTGTTTATGCTTCTTCTGTGGTGGGAAGACTTTCAAACATGGCCCTTTATTGAAGCACATGACTTAGATGATTTATGATTTGATTATCTTCTCAGTTTATTTCCAGAATGGATGGTCTTTGTCTGTGTACCTGGATAGAGGATGCTCCTATATAGGTGTCAGCCCTTCTTTTGGGCTTTACTAGCTGCATTTAGGACTGATTCTGAGGTAGTGTTTCAAGTAAAAATCATGTTGAGGGATACAGTGTTTTCTGGAAAGCTAACTTTTCCTGTGCTTTGGGTCAGGTTCTCGCCTCTCCCTTCAAGACAATTTGTATCCTTTACAGAGAGAACATGGAGTAGAGCTATTTTTACCAGGTGCTAATCAAAATGGACAGCAATGTATTGAAATGGTGTTGTGGTTCCACCTCTCTAGTGAAGTGTCTTTAGGTTCCTGCTTGTGTTTTATTTGTTTTGCTTAAAACAAACAAAAAGCTATTTTAATACTAAACACTTGGCCAGGGCTCCTTTGTGATTATCTGATACTATGTTGTCATAGAGCTGTTAAAAAATTACATTTGCTTTCAGTGAAGTTCCTCTGCAGTATAGTTTCTTGTCTGAGGGACTTGGAAACATGTCTTCAGTCAGTTGAACAAGAGCAAACCAACCTCGCACACTCACAGAGTTCGACTCTGCGTGTTCAGCAGCATCTTTTTTGTGCTTTCAGTAAAGCCATTCCTATGTAGAGCTCGATTTTTCTCACACATGTATTTGTGTGCAGTTCACTACATGGATAAATGTCCTCCTGAATTTCAGAATTGGTGCTAATTATTGGTATTTTTCTAGGTAACTTGGGAGATCGGGCATGTCTTAGCTGTACATCCCTGAGGCTGGCAAACAAAATGTGAGTAAATATGAGCATTTTTCTGAACTATCACTTAGTATACTGTCATAGAATGTGAGTTTCAATCTAGATGAAGTGCTAAAATGTGAGCTTTAATCTGTTAATGACAGATTAAAGGAAGTCTGAGTATTACTTGTTTCACCTGGTTGGTTGTGTGTGGGAGAAAGAAAGTGAAATCTTCCCCTTTTTGCCCACTTCCTCCTATTTTGTTTCACTTCCTATGTGGGAGCAGTAGAATATTAATCTCTGTCTTGCGTGATTCCAGGTGTCATAATGGGATCTGATAAGCTTTTTGCATACTTTTTCCATGGAGTTCCATAGAGTAAACATTCAGTCACAGCTAGTTGAAAATCACTGTTGACAGATGAGAGTGTAGAGCATCTGAGTGGGATCTCTGTTAAACCAAAGAAAGGAGTTGATTGTATGTTGCAGCCTTGGGTAATGATGTCCTCTTCTGAAAACAAATCCAACTGTTGTGTGCCCTTATGGAACTGAAGGAGTTGAATGTTGGCAGAATCCATTCTCTGTTCCTGATTTGGCTCTCAAGGCCTACTTGTAGATAAGAATTTCCTAATGCTTTTCCTTGGAATGTTAAAATATGGGTTCTGCAGTTCATTTATAAACCAACTGCTCAGAATACAGGGACTATTCTTTGATTTCCTGAGTTTTCATTTTAATATATGGATGTGTCTCTAGACACAACCCTCTAATACAAAATAAACCAATTCTTTTTTAGACATGTTAGTTCTGTATCACTTGCTGTAGAATTAGGGGTTTTTTTAAATACATAAAACATTTTAAAATATCTATTTTTAGTATGTTAGTATATAAGAATTCGTCTCTCAGGAACCCGGAAAATTATAGTTTTAAACCTGTTAGGCTGGAGCACCTCTCCTGTGAAGAGAGACTGAGAAAGTTTGGGTTCTTCAGCATGGAGAAGAGAAGGCTCCAGAGAAGCCTTACAGCACCTTCCAGTACCTAAAGGTGTTACAAGGAAACTGGAGAGGGACTTTAATCAATGGAATGGAGTGACAAGGCCAGGGAGAATAGTTTTAAAATGAAAGAAAGTAGGCTTAGATTAGATATAAGGAAGAAATCCTTTGCTTTGTGCTGGTGAGGCACTGGAACCGGTTGCCCAGAGAATTTGTGGATGGTCCACCCCTGGAAGTGTTCAAGGCCAGGCTGGATGGTGTTCTGAGCAACCTCGTATAGTGGAAGGTGTCCCTGCTGGTGGCAGGGGGGTTGGAACTTTGTGGTCTTTAGGTCCCTTCCAACCCAAACCATTCTATGATTCTGTGATGAAATGAGCAGCAGAATATTTGGACAAAAAATCGTATTCTGTTGAAAAGGTTTGGGGTGAAGTGTTTTGTTTTGGTTTGGTTTTGTTTTGTTTTTTTTCCCTAACCAAAGCTGCTATTAATGTAATGCTGCTGCTTAAAATAAAACAAACTAATGCCCGCACCCCACATGACCCAGATCTGAATGCAGGGGACTCTAGCGATAAGTACTGAGGACAGATGGGATGGAAATTGTGTGTCTGACATCCTTCTTGTGAAAAGAAAGAAACACACCTGTGTTTCACACAGGTGGAAGTGTGTTCAGAGAGGCACATTTCTTGCAAAATTTTTATTCCCTGCAGACTCAGAACCAGTTCTGCTGTCAGAGCTTTTTTCCTCTCTGTGCAGAAGAGTGTCAAATGTAGGTGGAACTTGGCTCATAGGCCTGGAGTTCTGCTTTTGCAGAAGTGCCTTAGAGTCAGGGTGGATTGATTTATGCAAGTGTTCTAATCTGGTTTTGAATATGTAGTTTATTTTCTTAAAGTAATTAAACTGTAATTCTTATTAGTTAATATCTGTGCAAATGTGTAGTTTTTTAGCTAGCCAAGAGACTGTATATGTTCCAGCATTTGTCTTACCACTGAATGGTCAGATGATAAAACTTTAGTTTAAACTGGAAAATAGTGTGTCTTTAAAAAGTTATAATTTAGAGGGGGTTTTTTTGTACAAAACTCTATTTGAATTACACTGGGTTGACGGAGCCATCAAAGTAAATTAAAGCTCATTTGAGCATGTAATAATTAAATTTAAAAAGTGTTTCTGTCTGAAAATTGAGTGAGTGAGGCTAACACTTTTAAGTGTATGATAAACCTTTTTTCCTTAAAATGTTACTAAGACCTGTAAAGCCCCTTGCACCAGTGTTCTGTTCATTGACTGAAGGTGCAAACACATTCCAATTTTGTTTTGGTAGTACGAGGGCTCCATGAAGAAAACACCCCAGTAATTTCTGTCTTGTAGGTATTTTAATGCCGTATTTCAGTTTGAGGGACACTAATGGAACTCATTTATATGAAATATTTTGTCTACTATTTTTTTTGTCCCATCTTTTATTAAAAGCCTGTACAATACTACTTGCATATAACAAGTGGTTCTTCTATATATATAAGGAGTGTTAGTGGTGTTTGAGCGGTGCTTCCCTGCTAACTTCAGTCTACATTTAATTAAAGAAAAGAACAAAGTTCTGAACAAGGTAGGAGAGTGTTGGTTCTCTCTGTCCCAGTTCAGTACCATGATGGAAGTTTTTACAAAAGCTTCTGCTGAATAAGGAAAACTGGATACATGGAGATAGTAAGAGAGGAACTCTAATGAAATCAGATTCCTCTGGTACTAATTCTCTGACTCAGGACCTATCCCAAGTATGCAACTTCTGGTTTTTTAAGCACATATGGTGGCTGCTCTTTAATTAATTGGAGTAAAATAAACCACCTTTTCAAAGTCATATAATGGAAAATTCCCTGCAGGTTAATTTTTTTTTTTTTTTTGGTCATAAAGTAAAGCCAAGTGTTCTTTTCACGTATAGACATTGGTTTTAAGAGTAAAAAATACTTTTTCCCTTAAATATGCAGTAGATACTTCTCAAATTTCCTGTTTTATAAATACATAAATATATATATCTGTGCAAATATATATATAGAAATAGCTGATGCTCTGTTGCTAATTCTTAATTCCTTTTTCTTTTGAAGGACTGTACACTTTAAATATTGCACTAGTGTCCCTCCTGTTTACGCCTACTCCAAAAAAGCTCACTATTGTTGTTGGACTAAAGGATCTGAACAAATACACTTCACTCTTACGAGCTCTTCTGGCTCATGGACGCCACTAGCAACCGTGGGTGTTTTAGGTCCCCAGTATCTTCCAGTTAGGTGGTGGCATTCTTCACGTCCCCTTCAAGATGACTCCATAGTTGAAAAGTCACTGAAGTCCTTAAAGGACAAAAACAAGAAGCTGGAAGAAGGAGGTCCTGTATATAGTCCAACAGAAGTGGAAGTTGTAAAAAAATCTCTTGGGCAGAGGATTGTGGATGAACTGAAGCACTATTACCACGGGTTTCGATTGCTGTGGATTGACACAAAAATCGCTGCGAGGATGCTCTGGAGAATCCTGCACGGAACCACTTTGTCTCGTCGGGAACGGAGACAGGTACTAAATAAAGACCAGTTTCCTCTGGGTGTCCTCGGTGATTACTGAGTTTCATTAGAACTCAGTTAGCTCTTTCTATTGTCTTCTGTTCCTAGAATTAAAATTCTTTGGTGTGTTTCCTTCTTCCTCACTTTGTGGATGCTAACGTTTCTGGGTATTACCCCAAAACTCTTTTTTCTGTGTTCCCTGTTATTGAAGATAAATCTGTTATTTTCTTGTTGGAACAGCAGAGGATTCTTCTGTTTTGTCACATGGGCAGCAATTGTGGTTTGTTCCCAAGTTCTCAACCATGTGCCATATATGGTCTGCTTTTTCATTCCAGTTGGAAAAATAGTGGGAAAACACTGCTAGTAAAGGTTGTATCAGTGCCAGTTCTGTTCCTTCTTGTTGCTTCATGGGGTTCTTTTGAATGGGATAAGAGCTGCAGGCTGAAATGAAATGCGTGATTGATAATGTACTATCTCAGTTATAAATACATCTGAAATTATTTTAGCCCAGTATATTTCCTTTATTTATGGCATGTTGCTTGCATTTATGAAACTGTAAAAATGCAACTGATAATTTTAAAGAAAAAGGAGATGAAATCTGGAGTGCAAAATGTGAATGCTTTCAAATTTGGGTAATATAGATGTATTTCAATAGTAATTTCAGGTTTTGGATGAAATAGGCATATTTTATTAGAATGGACAGTTATATGGATATTTAAAAACATTAGATACAAGTTCATATATGAAAAGACTGCAAAATATTAAGCTGGTATAGTTAATTTCCTTTTTTTGGTAAAGAATGTATTGCTATTCAACTTCTGCTCATTGGCAAAAAATCAAACGTTGATTTAACAATTCTCATTTTACTGTTTTTAAACTGTTTAAGTGGTTTATAGAGATTAAAAATTCAAGACTGTCTTCCTGCCTTTATGAAAAATGTATTCCAGCTGTTGCTGGAAAGATGTTCTAGAAGAAAAGCTGGAGAGCAGAAGGTGTGTGTGCTCTGGGGCAGGAGGGCACAGTGCTGCCTGTGGGCAGTGTGGCTCTCTGCAGTTTGTACACCTGCACACACAAGGTACTGAGTTCACATCTCTGCCCTCAAAACTTCCAGTAAATGATCAAAAATACGAGTGTCTGCTCATTGTTTTTATCATTTCCTGATAAAAGTTGGTCACATTTGAACAATTTATTGTGTGATTGAAACCCATCACGTCTTAAATGCAGTGTGAAAAAGTTCCTTCTAAATTCACAAGGTTAGACAAGAAGCAAAAATTGTTACAGGCACGTGTAGCAGTTTCTGTCCGTGGGTGAGTGTGGTCTCCTCTCGGACTGCACTGCTTGATGGTCGCAGCATCTTCATGCTCCTTGAGTTTTGCCATCTTCCTTGGCTGGTACAAGAGAATGCTTGGCAGCTGATCCAGCCTGACATTGCTCAGCAATAAATAAAACTGTCCGTGCTGACGTGAGAGGGGATAATGTAGTACCAGAAAGAGTAACTGAGGATAGGGCAAGGTGAGGACTGCGGGACTTCTTGAAGGAGCAGTTCAGGCTTGTGCTGGCTTATTGAGAGTTTTGGGGATCTTGGAAAGCCAAGCAAGACAAATTAATTCATGGTTTAAAACAGAATCGGAAATTCTCGAGGGGGAAGATTGGAACCATTGATTTTCCTGCCTCTTTCATGTTTACTGAGCCATGCTTCTGAGAAATTATATAGGCAGCAGTAATATTCCATCAATAGATGGATTTATTCATTTGATTACCTTTTGATTTTGTTATCTATTGACAATAGACCTGTCTTCATGTTTAAGTAATGATCTGGCATTTAGCCTTCCTGGATTTGTTTTTTTATGCAAATGTTCACTTTCAATATTAATTCTCTTTTTAAATGAAATGGACATTTATTTGTTTGCAGATATAAATTAGTGTTTACATTGGTGTAGCCTGTCTTTTATCTAATGATGTATGTATGTGTTTATATGCATGCAAAATCCAGTATAGGAGATGTAGAGAAAATAGTTTCAATAACTGCAGTAATGTTAGTTTCTCTACGTTTTGTGTTTTCTGTATTTGGAGGAAGAGGACATCCTGTCTCTGGAGTTGAGGGCATGGTAGGCTCAGAACCTGGGGTCACTGAAAAGCAAACCAGCCTGTAGCTGAACAAAACCCTTTGGGGTTTTTTTTGAACTTCATTTCAAATTTGTTTCAACACAGCTCATTTTTTTTACCACTTCAATCATAAATTGTAGTATACTGACTGATTTAAAGAAGTCTTAACATTTTGGTGCTGGATTACCTCCTGAACTTCAAAAAATATAAAATAAAAATTGAAGTAGGTACTGCTTTAAAAATATTAAGCTGCACATGAGCTGACAGTCCTACAGGAATCTTATCTTCATGCAGACTGACAAATGAGTTATTTCTGCCTGCCCTTTCCTTCCTTTTTGGAGGCAATAATGGAAAGATATCCAAGTAATCTAACCACATGAACGAGCAATTGCAGCATGGCTAATGCAGACCTGTTGCTTATGTAAACTAAAAGTCAATTCCAAAATTCTGCTTGTACAATTGCTGGCAGGGTTTGGATTCAGCAGGGTCACATATCCTTCACTTAGGAGAGAAGCCAGGAAGAAGCAAAACATGATACTGACTTGTCTAAAAGTGACTGCTCTAGTGCTGGCTCCGGCAGCGGGGTGGTTCAGGACATGGCACTGAGGTGGCAAACACAGCGGAGTTTGTGGCAAACCCGCCAGCTTTACAAACTCTTCCCTGCAGAGGAAGGAAGAGTGGAATACATGAGCTGTAGCAGGAGATACAGAGTAGTCACAAGGTTCTTGTGCTGTGCTGCCAAATACCGTGTGTGTAATCGTACACCATTGTATTAGGTTCCTGCATAAAGCTGTTTTCCTTGAGTTAGCCGAGGATGCAGTTCCATGATTTGTGAAAGCTGATCCAGGACAGTGCTGCTGTGAAAAGCTTGGTGCTTAAATCAAGTTTTCCCGCCCCACCCCCATGTGGTTTGTACTGATCCTTTTTCCCTTGTCTGTGCATGTATTTATGGGTCAGTTTTAGCTGGATCAGTGGTGTGACTGCCAGTGCACCTTCGTGGCTCTTTATACCTTGTCTCAGGTTAGCATTAGGTTGGCTTAATCCGGTGGTAAAACTGCTTCCTTGGATATGGGTTTTGTAGAAATACTTGCATGCACTGTCTGAGAATAGAGACTGGGGAAAAATAGGAACTCTCTACTCTATAGGAATTTTTGAAAAAAAATTTTTTTTTTTAAATTTTTTTTTGAGAAAATATACTTTTCTTCTGAGTTTTAAAATTTTCTTCCAAAGTTTCTTACTTTTTTTTGTTTTAACTCCGTGGTAGTCATTTGCCTTCTGTTGTTGGAATGAATGGAAAAATCCTTGAGCCTGTGAACAATGGACCAAAGCATCCCTTCTGGGAAACTGAATTTTTTTATGTACAAAGAAAAATGCCAAACTTTGAATCTGTAGAGCATGTGCATTCCACATACCGTAGTGCTTAAGATTTTGGCGGGTTTTATGGTAAGAAAATTCTGAATGAAGTTTTACAGGTTTTTTATTCTAGTAAATCAGTCCTGAGGACATGGAATCTGTGCTGGTTGTCGCTGCTGTTCCCCTTGATTGCCGTGAGCTGTGGGGAGGGGCTGGAGTGGGGAGCATGGGTTTACTTTTGTAATAGCAATTATTTTACCAGCTTTTGCCGCTCACATCTGTGTTTATCAAATCTTGATGTGCAATGACAGTGCTGTGGCAGTACAGTACTGCAGTGTACCTCTGATTTAGGAACTTGGGATTCCCAACAACCAGCTTTTTCCTTTGTAAAACAAGATCTTCACGCCCCAAGATAAACCAAGTTATTAGGCTTTCTACAATTACTGAAAGATTTGATAATAGACTGTACAGCCTAATGTATGTATACTTGTGAGTATGCAGAAATCACAAGGACAGTATTTATTTCATGCAGTTCAAGATTCAGTAACAAATGCCACCTGCTTTAGAGGATTACTGCTCTGGAAAAGCAGTGGTTTAAAAAAAAAACCCTACCAAGCTGGGCTCATTACCCTGGATTTAAATGTACATTACAATTGTTATGAGGCAGAGGGGGAGGGATCTTTCATTTTATTCTTGATTACTTAGTCCGTAGTAGCTCATGCATGTAAGAAGTGGTGGAGCGCAAATAAAGATGCATAAAAGAAGTTAAGCAGCTTTAATGACAACAAATGACCACCTCCTGTTTTCAGGTGCTTTTAAGGGGTTTAAATGAGATACTTGTTCAATAATCCTATTGAGACATAGTGAGGCTTTTGAAATACTTTCTATAGTGTTGAAAACTGGTGAAACTCCAGCACTTTCTGGTATATAGCAACTTGAAAAAAAAAACCCTAAAACCTGACTTTTCACATCTTTTTACTGTGTTATTTTAAAATGTCTTTATAGCAAATATATATATGAGCCAAAGTGATAATTAGATTATCAAATCAAGTATTTTAGTTTTCTAAAATAAGTATTTAAATTTTAGCTTATCAATATATTTTTTTCTCTTACAGTTTCTTCGAATATGTGCTGATCTTTTTCGCCTGGTCCCTTTCTTGGTTTTTCTTGTTGTCCCATTTATGGAATTTTTGCTTCCAGTAGCTCTTAAGTTGTTCCCTAATATGCTTCCCTCTACATTTGAGACAAAGTCTAAAAAGGTAAGCAGGTCTGAATTTATAATCTAGTGATATTTTTAAATAAAATTAGAAATTTCTTGGTAAAGAAATCAGAAGAATTCTAAAAAAGTTGTATTTTTTTTCAGTATTGGGGTAATGCTTCTGTCTTCCTTATCTTATTTTGAAGATCTTGCTTTTTAACATATAATCATGAACGAGTGCCATCCTGGTTTTTATATGTGCAGGTGCAAAGCTATCAGGGTTGAAAGCCTCTCTTTTCTGCTATCCTCATTTCCATTTTCTATGACTCCTACAAAGGAGAAATACTGGTTGTATTAAAATAGACATTGTAACATTTGTAATCTCACACTTTGATACAAGGTTTTTTATATGTGTACTTAATATTTAAAATAGTTTCTTATGCGGTTTTTGTTTGTTTGTTTGTTTGAACTTTATTTTTTCTAGTTAAGTTTTCTCAGAATTGTTAATTCCACAAAAGAGCCCCACAAGTTTTCACTTTCAGAGCACATAGTGAGCTCTTCAGCTTATTCATTGTGATTTGGGGATCTTTGGGAAGAGTGAATGCCCCCTTGGAATGTGTGTATTACAGCAGAAGTCCAGAAGTGATATTTAGTCCATGTGTTTCTGGCAGGAACTTGTAAAAACAAATATTTTTTTTTAACAGGAAGAAAGACTGAAGAAAGAATTGAGAGTAAAGCTTGAATTGGCTAAATTCCTTCAAGACACCATTGAGGAGATGGCCTTAAAAAATAAAGCAGCCAAGGGAAATGTTACAAAAGATTTTTCAACATTCTTTCAAAAGGTAAAAAATTTGGAAAATGTATTTTCCTACAAAAAATAACTTTGTGGGGTTTTTGTGGTCAGTGGTAATCATCAGATACCTTTATTTTGTTGGACTTGAAGAAACAGGATGTAGTAGTATTTTTAGGATAAATTTATTTTTTGTCAGTGTTATGAAGTGTTCCTAACTTTGGTGTTCAAACTGATGGTTTTATTACTTCTAGAAGCACTATATTTCTGCCCATTTGCTTCTTGTTCACTTACTTGTTGATAAGTTAACTCTAACATGAAACATGGTGTGCTCAGTGGTTACTCAGGTAGGTTTTGACCTCTTTTTTAACATGGGGTATGAAAACTGGGAGAGGGCTTCTTTCCTAATTAACTGTTTGGAACTTAATGGGGGGGAAAAAGTAATTTTTTATTTTTTTTTGTCAAATTTAATTCTGCATAGAAAAACAGTTTTTAAGTGCACAGTTGTTTCAGTGATTAGAATGTGGTTGCTGTGCTTGGTGCAAAATTTTTCTATTTAAGTTCAGTTGCTGACAGAGAGACTTAAATGTCAGATATCTACCTCCTACATGAATCGCCTTCAGGGTTCGCAAAACTGTAGGTGAGAGTAAGGTACTCCCTAGAGAGATGAAGAATGCCTTAAGTCTTCTCAGGACACTATTTATCTCTGATTTCTCTTAATTGTGGGGCTGTTGAATAAGAGGTGGAGCCAACAACATCACCAGGTGCTTTGTTGAAAGAAAGGCAGTGGTCCCCTCCTTTGGAGAGAGTGTGCATCAGCACAGAAAAAGGTGCAAAAGCCTGGGGGTTTCAGACATGAACTTTACAAGCTCTTTCAAATATCTTAAGATTTTCCTGCGTGACAGAGCTAAGAATAAAGTATGGGGTGATAAGATGATGTTGATAGTGCCACAAAGATCACCTCACATAATGATAGTGGCAAATTTTGCCAGTCAGTAACTTCTTGCAAAGGCTGTGCATTTTGGAGCCTCTGTGCAGTCATCTGTTTCTGTTCTTTTGAATGTGCAGAGCATTGTAAGTGGTGGTTAGTTATAGCAGTTAGTGGCTGAGGCACTGCCCCTGCAGGCTTTGGGACCTTGCCACTGCCATGCTTCGTGTTCAGAGCATTTCATTTTCTCCTGAAAGAACTGCTACTGAGAATTTATGTTTGGCCATTAATTTCCATGGAAATAAATGATGTTTCACTCCACATTTGCTGGAGGAAGTCCCAAGTTCCTCTGATGACTAAAAAAGAAGTTTCAAGCCCTGCATTTCATATGTGTGGGTGTGCTTTTTACAGCTTTATATTCTCATTTGTGCCACAGAGACAAACTTCATTGATCTCATTTCACTGTACCGGATAATAAATGTCAGAGCAAGAAGAAGCTTAAATGTTTCCCACCTTTTTGCTATTTTTACTGCAGCTTCTGTGGTGAAGTATTTGATGCTGCAAGAACCATTGATTACAGGCTTAACATGTCTGCTGTATAATTCCAGAATTTGTCTCTGTTGCTTTGTAGCTAGTGATGTACTAGAAAGCTTCAGTTTGTACTTTCAAGAAACACAGGCTTGGCTCTGTCAAAATTTATCTTTAAACGAGGGAGAAAATATTTCCTGTGTTTTTGAAGTGCCATTTTTAACTCCTGTGGTGAAGGCACTGGTGAAGTGGGACCACAAGGCCTTTGATGTTTCTTCAAGATGGTTTCTCTGCTACAAAAGTATCCTGGAGGTTAAAGGGCTCAAGGCCATCTTGTCTCCTGATTTTTACCTTTTCCTGTACTCAGTATCTGTTCACTAAAATAATTGAGTTTGCAGGTAAAGCAGGTAGGTATGATAAATCAGGCAGTACAGGTAATGATAGGTTTTCAAACTCTACTTGATGTCACCTAGTTTTATGTTTTCTTTACAGGATTTAAAAAAAAGCAGAGGTATTGGGAAATGGGTTTATTTTTATATCTATGATTAGATCGAAGATGTTAAGTGGCTGGGAGTGCTTAATTGTAAGTTCTGTAGATTTTTAATGTAGTGATGTCACTAATAAGAGTGGCATGCTTAAGGTAGAAAAATCAACATGTATACAGGTGATATTGTTTTACTATGACCTGATGAGACTAGGGAATTTTTCTGCTACTGCAGCTTCCAGTAATTGGATTTAATGACTGGGAAGTCATTGGCAACACATCACTGGAAAGATTAACTTTGCATTTGTACAAGCAGTTACATAGGACCTGCCATCACAAAGGATACAGTGTCCTTTCCCAAACAGTGCTTTATAATTTGGAATAACTTCAAGTACAAAAATATTTGCACTGACGTTCTTCAGAACATCTAGGAATTGAAAGCAAAAGAGTATTGTAATAAATGTGGTTGTGGAGAGAAGCAGGTAGTTAAGTGTCCTAATCTGTGTTTCATGGGGACACCAGTGCTGCAAAATTTTTGCCATTGGGTGAACTTAATACATTATTTTCCCATCTTTATCTTATGTGTTTCTGTGTTTAGTAAGTATTGTACCAGAACAAATACCTCCCAGTGTGACTCCTGTAGCAACTATTTATTAATTCAAGGTACATATATATATATTTCTTGAGGTATCTCATAGCAGTGCGATTCAGCTAGACCCGCTCCTTAGAGTACAGGTGCATCTAATTTTTGTTTTGTTAGTTTTATCTTAAGTATGTTATGCAGTGTTGTTGGAAACTGTCAACACCATCAATTCTTTTCCCTAAGTAAGTTGTTTTTTTGAAAACTTCTTTCATTGCTTCCTTATGTGCTATTGCTTATCCTGAAACTGTTGCAAAGTGCTTGACAAATGAGGAGAGTGTTTTTATTAAAAATAATGCTCAACCATAACATTTGCTTTGAAAAGCTTTGTGTCTGTTTGTTTTTTTCTCACAGATCAGGGAAACTGGTGAAAGACCCAGTAATGAAGAGATCTTAAGGTTCTCTAAACTGTTTGAAGATGAGTTGACGCTGGACAATCTCACCAGGCCTCAGCTGGTGGCACTTTGTAAATTGTTGGAACTTCAGTCAATTGGGACAAATAACTTTCTCCGCTTCCAGCTGACAATGAGGTTGAGGAGCATAAAAGCAGATGACAAGGTGAGTCATTCTGAATAGACACTAACAGGTAATGATTTTGACATATAACAGTAATGAGTGTGTGTAGATACATAAATGTTTGTTTTTCTAGGCATTTTCCTTTTCTGTTTTAATTCTTCTTTTTGAGAAGTTTGAACAAAAAGACTTGAAGAGCTTAAAATCAGAAGCGTCCGTATATATTAAGAAAACACTGACCGTTTTTTAATCTACCAGTAATTGAAGTGAAAATAATTATGTCACAAAGAAAAACATTCCTATGAAAGTCTAATTTGTGAGGGAGCTGATAGAAATATCAGCTTTGAGGTTGGCTGGCCGTGCTGGAGCTGTGGGAGCAGCTGAGGCTGTTTTGTGTTACCGCAGCAGCCTCTAGTGGCTGTTGTAAGCACGTGCCTCTGCGGTGCTGGTGGTGCCTCTGTTTTGAGCTCTAACACGGTCAAATTTCCTTTCCATTGTGCAGATGATTGCTGAAGAGGGAGTTGATACCCTGACTGTTAAAGAACTGCAGGCAGCTTGCCGTGCCCGAGGGATGAGAGCTCTTGGTGTGACAGAGGAGCGTCTCAAAGAACAGCTTAAACAGGTATGGTTTTGCAAGACTGAATACACAGACCTGATTCCAGTTGTTAGCTCTGATGCTCTGATTTTTGTCCTGCTTCCGAGAAGTAATTTTGATTCTGTTCCCATAAAAGGCTTGGTTAAAACAGTCTTTCTTCTTAAGAAGCTTTTGTCACATACGCTTTGTAAGTATGTAGTAGCTGTGGGTTGCTGCCTTTTGACCGTGATGTTTTGATGATGCAGATGAATACTTAAATTTAAACATATCCAAAATGTGTTTGCAATTTTGAAAGTTTGTCTTGTCAGTTACTATCTTGCTCTAAGGAAGTTTTCACCAAGTAGATCAGTTGTCTCTTGGTGCTGCCTGGTTTAGAGGAAGGTCTGTTGGAACATGCCTGGAGGAGGCCACTAAGTTGGTTACAGGAGCCTGGGGCACCTGTGTTACAATGGTGAGCTGAGAGAGTTGGGGTTATTCAGCCTGGAGATGAGAAAGCTCCGGGGACACCTTAGAGCACCTTCAGTACTTAAAGGGGGGCTTACAGGAAAGCTGGAGAAGGACTTTTCATGAGGACATGTAGTGATAGGACAAGGGGGAATGGCCTTAAGCTGAAGGAAGGCAGGTTTAGATATTAAGAAGAAATTCTTTTCTGTGAGGGTGGTGAGACACTGGCACAGGTTGCCCAGATATGTGGGCTCCCCATCCCTGGAAGTGTGGAAGGCCAGGCTGAATGGAGCTCTGAGTAACAGTTTAGTGGAAGGGGTCCCTGCCTGTGACAGGGAGTTGCAGCTAGATGGACGATCTTTAACCCAACCCAAAAGGTTCTGTGATTTTAAGATACCTGTGAAACAAACCACTCGTTCAAATATTCATCCTTTACTTCTTGAAGTACTTCTTCAAACAAGATACATCTTCCTATATTTCATTGCAATGGCTGTGATTCTTAGCTGGTTATATTCTATAGTTCCTGTGCTGGGATATCGACTGACAAGTAGTGGTAAAAGAAATTGTATTTACTTCTGCTTGATTTTATATGTTAAAAAAAAAAAAAAAATCATCCTGAAATTGAAGACTAGTTTTTTTGTATTACAGTGGTTAGATCTGCACCTGAACCAGGAAATTCCTACTTCGTTGCTTATTTTATCCAGAGCCATGTATCTTCCAGATACCCTTTCTCCAGCTGATCAGCTCAAAACAACCCTTCAGACACTACCAGACAGTGCTGTAAGTATTGATGGACATAATATGTAACCAACTTTCAGTGTCATGACTGAAAATCCATCCAGACAAGTACATGTTGTTCTCAGTTCCTTTCTTTTACTTGAAAAACAAAATCATAGATAGGTTTATTTGATTGACCTTCAAGCACAGAAGTTGTGTTGTATGTGGAGAGGTATGAGGATAAAGCAAACACAGCACAATATTGGATTACATGACAGCAGACAGTAATAGCATAAGAAGATTTAGAATACACCTTTCACTTACAAAAAAACAATGAATGCTTCAGGCCATATAAAGACATTAATACTTGAAAATACATGATGTTATATAGGGAGAGAAATTATCAGAATAGGGTGTTGGTAGTCTTGAGAGAAAAAGAATGAAGAACATGTGTGATGTCAGGGTGAAAAGTTCACGTTTCCATCAAACCCAAAAACTTCCTCAAGAAAGAGAGTAATTTTTTCCTGAGAAAGGCAAAAATAGGGTAACATTTGGGGGCTTTGACTTTATTTGCTAGCATACCTGTTCTACCTGTCTCAGTCAGGATATCTAAACTTACATTATGCAGCCATACCTGTAGGTATATATACACACTTCTGATAGATTATTATTGTTATTTTTAGGCCAAAGAGGCTCAAGTGAAAGTGGCAGAAGTTGAAGGTGAAAAAATAGATAACAAAGTGCGGCTGGAAGCAACACTTCAGGAAGAGGAAGCCATCAGAAAAGAGAATGAAGAAAAGAAAATGTCTGAAGCTGCAGAGAAAGCCAAAGAAACCCTTGAAGTTGCAGCCATGGTAAATTCTGCTCACAGCTATTGAGAAGTAAATGTCAAGTGATGTGAAAACTAACATATTATGAGTTACTACCTCTGCTCTGGGTACTGTCTGCAACAAACTGGACTTTAAATCCACACATGGAAAATGTGAGAGAATATTTAAACTGACTGCAGCACAAGAGTTTACTATAAAATATTGGCTCAGTCTTACTTATCTTTGATTTCTTTTCCATCTTAATTAAAGCAGTAAGAGAAGACTTTTTTTTCTGTAGTAAAGGTAGTGGTTTTGTTTGCTTTGTTTTGTTTTTTAATTTTTGCACCCTATATTTAGATGTTCTTATCTTTGACTCTATTTGTCATTAACCTGATAATGTTGCTGTATAACATTCGACTATAAAAGCTGCTGGCCTGCTTTGTTAGTGAATTAAGGCTCAGGAGCTCACAGAAGTAGTTCTTTAAATACAAGCGGGTATGTTAATGTGAAACCACTCAATATGTTGCAGTTTTTTAACCTCTTCTCATAAAAATCTGTGTGTCTACTTTGGCAACTATTTCTATTTTGACAAGTCATTCTTTACTGATGCTAATACAGCTAATGTTTTGGTTGTTTTAAATGAAAACTAATGAGGTGTTTTAAATTTAGAAAGTGGTGGAACCAGCAGCAGATCTCGACGCAACTGCTCTGCAAGCTAAAAAAAGCCAGGTGGCAATGGATACTCAACCAGAATTGGCACGGGCAGGTGCAGCAGTGCACCCAGAGGCACTGATAGATACAGCACCAGTGCTGGAAGGCGTTAAGGTAATCTGCATAACCACACGTTTTCGTTTTTTTGAGTGTAAAGATTCAGAGCATTCATGTGAGAACCATGATAAATTGCTTGTCTGCCCTTCACTTTTAACCCTCTCACCACATTATGTCAGTTAAAAACAGCTACTTAGTGGATTGAAGGTTCACCAGTGCAGAAGCTGAAGTCAGCACAAAACACCTCAGAGCATCTCCTTTATCTGCATTATTGAAATTAATATACCTGTTTTGGGGAGCACTTGCACTATCTGTAGATGGAATGGGTCTGTGCATATTAAATTCTCAGCTTTTCAAGAAACAACTGTGCTTCACAAACTATGGATGTTGATCCTCATTCTCACAGAGGTTATTGAAGATAACTTTTCTACAGCTCAACTTTCCAAACGTTACCTTTTTTTTTTTTTTTTTTTTTTTTTTTTTTGGTGAAATTTATCTTTTCCTGTACCTGGTGAATTGTTTCTCAGTTGTTTTAATTGCTTAATCCAGGAGTGAATGAAGTAAAATGTTCTAAAACAAGATGATTAGGCAGGGATTCAAACAGCCAAAACTCACATATTGAATCACATTAGCTGAACTTATTTCTGGTACACTTCAAAAAATTGTATGCCATTGCAAATTAATTGCATTACCATTTAAAATCTTTGCATTAGCCTCAAAATGACTATGTGATAGTAGTGACTCCAAACATGGAAAAACAATCTTGAGTTTCTTTTATTCTAAAAGACTGAAAATCTTGAAGGAAGATCACAAATGTGCCTTTCATTAATTTGTGTGTATTTTCTGTACAGGGTGAGGAAATCACCAAGGAAGAGATTGATGTGCTGAGTGATGCTTGCACCAAGTTGCAGGAACAGAAAAAATCACTAACAAAGGAAAAGGAGGAGCTTGAAGAATTGAAGGATGATATCCAGGAGTATAATGAGGTGAAGAATGGGGCATGGAAGTTCTTTTTCAGTTCATGTGTGGTTTTAGCAGAAATGATCCACAAATTTAAAGATTATCTTTTTTGTTTGTCTGTTAGTCTGAAATTGGAAGCTGAGTGAATGAACTCTGTAAGTGACAATGCAGAGCCTTATTTGTGTAACAAGTTCAAAGTTAATTATTATCACTGGGGTAATTCCCAGCAGATGAGAATCCTGCTCCTGCTCTTGTTCCCAGGGTGACTGGGGTAACAGGAGCTGACTGCTGCATGCTGCAGTTCTTTCTTAGCAAGTGTAGATGTCAGTATTACAGAAACTTCCAAGATAAGTAAAATGAACCTTATCCAGTCTTATGAAAGATGTGGAAAATAACATTTTTGTGGAAAAAAAACATTTAAGGGGTGCATGAAAAAGGCAGCAGTGTTAGAATCTGTTGTTCTAATTCTGTCTGGCTTCATATGTCTCTACACTTGTATTTCATCTACAAATGGCTCCCCTCTTGAAATGCTGCTTGAAGTCAGTAGTGTCTGTTGTGAATTCACACCAGTAAAAGCTTTTCTCTCTCTTGACCATTTCTTTTAGGATTTGCAAGAGATAAAGGAGCTTTCTAAAACTGGTGAGAAAGAGGCAGTGGAAGAGTCAAAGGCAAGCAAGCGACTGACTAAGAGAGTGAACCGAATGATTGGTCAGATAGACAAAATTATTGTGGAGTTAGAAACAAGTCAAAAGACAGAAGATGCAAAGCTGGTTGGTGAAGATACTCCTGCTGGGTAAGTGACCTGGGAGCACTGGATGTGTCTCTGGCTGTTCACCTTCACTCTTGCTTTTGTCTGATGTGTGGTTAGAAGAGAACTGGTGAGTAACTTGTTGTTTAGAATATTGAGATAATTGATTTAAAAAAAATAAAATTAACAAAATTGTGCTGCAGATTTTCTCTCTTCTAAGGCTAAATATGGTTGAACTGATAAAGGAAAAAAGGATGTATAATTCATCAGGTCCAGAGGGTGTTCTGAAAGTCAAAGTATTGATTAGAATCTTACCATCTTGCCCATGCCTCTGGCACTAACAGGATTACAGGTTAAATCATCCCCTCAGTCATGCTTCTCACTTAGAAATTTTGCCTTGTGCCACTGACTGAAAAGGTGCACAACAGGGTGTGAGCATGGTGTCTGGAGACAAGTGGGGAAATGTGTCTAATGGAAGTGAGATCATTTTACACACCTCCTTTCCAGAAGATTTACTTCATTTCTATTTTTTTAACACACAGATTTTCTGTGAAAGATTTTTCCTGATAGTTTCATTACAAAATTCATTTATCAACACTTATCTAGGTCTTAATATTAATGAAGAGTCTTTCAGGCAATTCTATGTTAAGTGGTCACATACTGTTTGTTACACACACTGAAATGCCTGGAAACTGTGACACAAATTCTCATGGTTTGTGATCCTGAATGCTGTATTAATCTGGTTTATGCTTGCACCATTTTGTGTGACTCATTAAGAGAGTATCCTTGCTCCCAAAGAGCATAACTAAACAGAAATAGAGCATTCTGCTTTTGTTGCTTCTGAGCTCTGTGTTTTCCATTCCCCAGGGCAAACGGTCATTTGTTGCAGATTTTGTGTAATGGCATTAAGGCAGCCATATGAATGGTGCTACAGAGAAGCTGTTGATCAAAACCATCTGAACTTGTAAACTAACAATACAATGCAGAATCTGCTTGTACTGAATAGAATTATACTGTGTAATTAATAATATGTAAATAAAACAAGGGCTTTAGGTTGCAGCAGACAGCTTAAACTTCATGACATCAGAGAGCAGAGAGTAATATCTGAAACCTCGTAGTCCTTCCTTCCTCAGAGTCTGGTCCTTGACAGGAGCAAATGAAGCTGATTTAACAAAACAGCTCAATTGCACAAGTGATTAGTTCTCAGCTTTTGTTTTCCTGTGACTCATTGATTTTCTGTCAGCCAGCCTGTAAATATAAAAGAATGCCAGAAACATGGTGCTATATCTTTGGTAGATGGAGAGTGAGGGGACAAAGGGCATTAGATCCACAGTCTGGGAAGCACAGAAAACTTTATTTCAAATGCTTCTGGGTACTTGTATTTGCTCAGTAAAACATAGAAACTAAAAGCATGACATTTGATGGTAAGATAAAAATCTGCTTGCTGATCAGTAACTCCTTTTTGCTTTTTTTTGCATTCTGTTCATGATTATACATAATTAATTAATGATTTTACAAGTATCCTGCAGTGTAGTAGCTTCCAATACTGCCTTTTGTGAAGCTTATTCCTTTGGAGTAACTGCTTGTCATGTAGAGTTTGTTCTTTCTCTTCAGGAAGAATCTCATCAGCATTGCTGAGCTAATTAATGCGATGAAACAAATTCAGAAGATCCCAGAGGAGAAGCTAATAAGGATTGCAGAGGCACTAGATGAAAACAAGGATGGCCAAATTGATATAGATAATGTTGTTAAGGTAAGTTTGTGGACTGCTTAAAGAGGATAAGGCTAACCATCCTTCAATTGTTGAACCTGTTTGGGCACAAATTCATGGTCCAGTCTTTTCAAGAGTCTTTACTTGGAGTTTTTGGTAGGTACTGTAAATAGATCTTAGGTAACAGCAGTTTGAGAATCTTTATGGCTGGCTTGGGGTGGGGGGTGGGGCAAGAGGGAAATCCATGTCCATTACCTTAAAAGCTGTAGGTTTTCATGTATGCGTCTGTCAAGTTTTGTAAAACGTGGTAATTTTGTTATTACTTACAAATAGGAGGGAGTAGAACTACTACTGTTAGCGAAAATCTTGACATGACATCCAGAGATACATTTCATGTCAAAAAATAGTAGCTTGTGTTGCCTGCTTATGTACTTCAGATGTTTCATTGAGATCTGTATCCTGTGCTTGAAAGACAACAGACTTAAACAGTCGTTTAAGTCCACTGTAAATGACTTGTTGCCTGATTTGTCCTGTTCTCTCATTTTGCTGAACGTTCTCAGGTTTTCTCTGCCTTTTACCTTCCTTTTCTTGTTTCTTTTTTACTTGGTAAATTTAGATTTGTCCTGAAACTTAACTTCCCGCAAGTTATTCTGCTACTTGATACAGAAATAGCATTTAGACTATGGTCAGCTAGAAAATACAGTATCAGCCTTTTGAAACACATTTTTCCTCTCTACTGCCCCAGTGGTGATTATCTTCCCTGTTCTCTAAACAGCCATTGCACATTTAGCAACACAGATAAAATATACTTGTAAATTCTGCATATATTGCAGAATAATTCTAGGAACTTGAGGAGATATGCCAAGAATACATTTGTACAAAAAGCTATTTAAAGGAATTTGGAATAATTTATTAGATTATTTTTTTCATTCGCTTTCTGAAAGGCCCATCCCCCTCTACTTTTAAGTTTTTCTTAATTTGTGCCTGTTTAGTACAGTAGGTCATCTTAAATAAAATTAAGTCTGTATATTACCGTCTCAAAAACTTTTTCAACAGGTACTGAATCTCAGCTTTCCATTGAAACAGATAAAATAAATGGGTCTGTTTTACTAATGCTTTAAAATGTCTTTGTGTGCTGCACACACAAAAGTCAAAATTTCTAGGTATTTTAGTTTACATTTTAGCTTCTTTTTAATACTCTGGATGTGTTCGAGGTACTGGTTGTGGTTTGAATTTGTTTCCATGTAAGAAAAAAAAATGCTGTTTTTCTTGAACATGAGACCTGAATACTTTTGTTGTCTTAACAAAATTTATTACAGGAAAATGCCTCCATCATGTAAAACCTAAATGCAGTCTCAATTTCATTTAATGTTCCTGTAGGTTGTAGAGTTGATTGACAAAGAAGATATTGATATTGGCACCAGCCAGGTTGCTGAGATTATGTCACTGCTTCAAAAAGAAGAAAAACTGGAAGAAAAAGAGAAAGCAAAGGAAAAGCATGATAAGGAAGCTGCAGAAGTAAAGAATTAAGCTTCAGAATCTGAAGCTAATTGCAGTTGTAACCAAAATCTTGTATATCTTTCTGTGTCTAATGGCTACATATTACTTGAGCTTTGTGATTATGGGAAGTGTTTTGAGCTGATTCTGGTAATAAATCGTAGATACGTTTTCTGACATATGGAATGAAATTTCCGTTCATCAAAAAAGTGATTTAGTGTCATTCCATACTGATGAAAACAGGATATGCTTCTTTAGCAGTGCTCCTGCCCACAAAAACATGTATTTGCACTCATTGCTGTGGTACAGTGATCTATTAAACTTGGAAGTCTGCTGTATAAATTAAGTGTATCTATCATGGAGAAGTGTTTCCCATTTATTTTCTTCCATTGTTACGTGGGGCCCAACCTTACTCTGCTTCTGCCTTTTAGCTTTTTCAGAATTTAATACAAGCTTTCTGTTCCATCACAATATTACACATTTCCTAATCTGCTAGTAAAGATTTCGTGGCTTCAGTAGCTCTATAGATTTAGGGGGTTTTTAAGCTAAATATCACTAAGCTGTTGCCTCACTGACAGAGAATGTGGCATTCTGATCACTTTTATGAATTCATGGTTATTATTATTTTCTGTTGAAGGGGAAAATCAGATTTATTTTTCCCTAGAATGGAAACTTGGCATGAAGTTTGCTACTTATGGGTGCCTTAAATTTCATAGGACTAGAGAGTAGAATATGTTGCTTCTACTCAAAATTCCATGAATTATTAAAGCATTGGAATCACAGGAGCCTTTAAAATAGTTTCAGAACACAATCTGTCATATGGTAAAGTGAGTTCAAGTGTTGGTCTGAATAGCAGAATGAAAATAATCAAAAGGGGGAAATGTCAGTTGTGATCTTTTTTGCATATATTTTTAAAAATGTAGCTCTCTTTGTGTGCTTGTTTTTCATCTGATAATTATTTACACCATAACTAGTTCTCTTACCTCTCAATTTTCATCTCAGGTATAAAGTCATTAACCAAGTATAGTCAGAGTACATAAATACGTTCATCTCATGGCTTTGCTTACTGTGCAGTCAACAAGTCATTTCTGGTATTGCCAGTGCTTTGATGACATTACTGGTTTTCTAATTGCTTATGGTCACTGTCTATAAATGTGTGACTACATACTGGCACTAGGCCAAGGTTTTCTCATTAATATTTCTTCTTAGTAGTAAATTTTAAAGTTTTAAAACTAAAATACTAACTCTGGGATGTTCCTTAATTCATGGTAGTCTAAATTTTACACTTCTCTTAAAATCTATTATGAAATACATGTAGTTTGGCTTGAACCAGCGGGGTTGCAGTTTGGAGTTTTTATTCTGTTTGTCTTCTGCACCCAGTATGATAAAATGTACAATGACCATTCTTGATTTTGTGTACATTGTAGAGAGCACATCTGACAACGGCACTGTACATGGCAATATTGAGGTGGGCAGTTAGTACTTAATGCTTTTAGTCATAGTAGCATATTTTTATAGAAAATACCAACTCCCAAGCATTTTTCAGTGTAATTCCATGTGCAGTATTTATCTAGATTGGCTAAATTATTTGTACAAACTTATTTGAAGTTAGTGGAACAAAAGAAGTTTTGACAGTCTCATGGCTTGCATGATATGGACCATTGTATCTAGTTGTTTCCAAAGCAATATGTACAGTGAGATGTACAGTTCTAGAAAAGGTCAGTGTCTAGTTCAACTGTTGAAATTCATATTCTGTACAGTTTGCAAAGAAAGCTGCTTACAGCAAGATCCTCCTGAGAATTACTGTAATTGTATCTGAAGTGTGAAATTGCTGTGGTGAGGCTGAAATTTCAAATCAGTACAATCCTTATGGTTCATGTATCCCAAAACAAGGGGGCTGTTCTCTTCCTCATAAATTGAGATTACCTTGGAGATTTCAGCATGGAAGTCACTTTGTAGATTTTTGAAGATCTGACTTCACCAGGTGCTTTTTTTTTTAGGCCAATGCTTGGGTTAGATGAAAATTCAAGAATAAAACTGATTTCACAAAAATACAGTCTAGAAACTAATTTTCCATTTTATAATTTACAGCTAGAATTTATAGGCTTTGAAGTATGCTAAAATTTTACAGTGGCATATATTCAATTTTACAACAATGTATAAAAACATTACTTGACATTCCTGAAACGTGGTAAAGATACTCTAAAATTGCCTGCTACCTTTCATGGAATATCAAAAACCTAAGAATTGTATTCACTTGAATGCATGCAAATTTAAACCAGGGAAGTAGCAGAAAAAGCTGTTTGCAAATATTTATTGATTGAAGTTTTACAGAGCTTTAACTGTCCTGAAGATAAATTGGCTGAATGCAGTATTTGGGAGTTTAAAACACCTTGCTGCTGTTCTGTGTTTACTGTTCACTTAAATTTTCTGTGGATTAAATAAGAAGGGAGGCAAAAATAGCTGATTGTTTTTTTAATTTTATGAAGAATAGTCTGATTAAAGTAATTGTGATACATTTGGACTTGCATGAAATTTGGCATATTGTGAAATCTTTACAGATTACATAAAATTGATTTAAATGCCAGCTTTCTGCTGTGACCTAAAGCTATCACAGGACGTGCACACCAACCATGGAAAGGACTTTCATGGGGAATACCTTCCTTCTGTTGAAAGCAGGCAAACCTATGACAGCTGGACTTGAACAACACATGTTCTGCAAGCTTTAAAAGGTTAGGAAGCCCTTGGTGATCCACTTTTACACAACTTTGAACCTCCCAAGCAGCTCTGCCCTAGCGTGACAGGCAACTGCAGCAGAGTGGAATAGCTCCAGATAATGTGCTTGGTTGCCTTGGGTGTTGACCAAAAAACCAGAAGCTGCGGTACTTTCAGAGAAAGGATACTTCCAAGTGTACATTAACTGGTCAGAACTTATTCCTGAGTGAATATTTAATCAGGAGATGTAAATATTTCTTTAAATAATTTAAAGGATATGCACGATTTCAATGACTTTGTGACTTACACAGGCAAAGCCTCTGAGCTCAGACTTAGGTGATTGGTAAAACCATTGTTGGGGTTGTTGCAGATTCAAATAAGATTTTGACTATAAACTATTCAGGGGAAAATGTAAAACACAAGAAAGCTTTTTAAAAAATTTAGCAACAGGGAAGAGAAGTAGAGTAGGATTCCTTTCCCCCCCCCCTTCAAAACAAGCTTGTTATAGGACCTACTTTATTGAAAAACTTGTTTCTGTTTCATCTTAGCCCAAAAGATGTTTTTCTCAGAGATTTTCATGACTACATGCTGTGAGAGTAATCTGCCTGCAGGTTAAGTTCCAGAGGGCTGGTTCAGTCGGGGTTTGTCAGCAGGACTGCATGTAGGTAGAGAATAATCTCTTGCCAGGATAGTACTGTACACTTATGTAGTCTTTGTCCGGGGGAAGGGGGGAAGTTGCATCTTTTATACAACACCAAAATACTTCTTGTAACTTTATATCTACATACCTTGCTAATAATTTTAACTTTAGCTACTTCAGCACGTATTTAAATACTTTTAAATTGTTGTTATCAAATAATTGGGTATACTTAATTAAAAGAATAATCCCATGTTCTGTTCTTTGTCTGTATTCTAAGTTTTGCTCTTCAGCTGATGAATTTCAGCCTGTGTTATAAATTTAAGTTGAAAATCATTTGTCTGTGCTCTGAGCATACTGGTCCTGTGTTTGCCATAACTCAGTATAAAAATTTTTTGTTAATTGGAGCTTGTGTCCTTTGTTTAGTTACAATAAAAGTGTCATTTTGAAACCTAATTTCTCCATTATTTTTCTCTTTGTTTTGATTATTTAGTGTTAATTTATTGCTCTTTAGATGGCATGCCAGGCACAGGGCTGGATGCTGATGAGCTGTGGCCATGAAAGTAATCTCCTGTCTGCTTTAAAACAGGATTTGGGAACATGCAAATGCTGAATCTGCTCTCTAGTGTGAAGTGTTTCAACAGGTGGCTGAAGACAACCTTGATGTGCTTTTAAAATAATAAATAAGCAAGGTTGGGTTGCAAATTTTTCCTTCTGCTTAAAACCAAATTCCAAATAAAAAGCTTTAAAATTGGCAGAAAATATTCTTTTAAGCTTTTGCTTTAAGAATTTCCTTTCATGACCCTTTAATTAGGGTGAATAGGAGTGGTGTGCAGCAGTGGTGAAACTAGCAGAAGAATTGGGGTTTGAGTTTGTGAATTAAATATGGACATTGGCAAGGGTCCTTGGTCATATTTACTGAATTCCCAAGAAAGAGACTGACTTCTGGATCCACTGTTGTCTTTACTGAGATACATTGGTTATTACACTCTTTAATGAATATTTATGACATGTTTATAACAATTGTGTGTAACTGTTAAAATCTAAGGGAAAAATGAGGGCTGGTTGTAGACTGAGATAATGCAGTTTACTAAGGCAATAGCAGAAATTTGTGCATGCACAGGCAAAGAGGAAAAAAAAAAAAAAGATTCTCTACTCCCCGTCATCAAGCTGTGTTCAGCCACTTCCTGGGACGCAGAGCTTCAGCAGGTGTGGAGGTTGCTCTGGAAGGCAAACATTGTAAATGACAAATGTCCTTCCTCCCTCCTTTCTTTGGCTTTGTATCTGAGCTGACATAGTGTGGTCTAGAATATTCCTTTGGTAAATTGTGGTAAATCCTCCCAGCCCTTTGATGGGGGGGAATGTTGAGACAGCACTGATGCTGTGCCAGCCCTGCTCAGCAGCAGCCAGAACATGGGTGTGTTATCAACACCGGCTCCCAGGGCAAAGCACAGCACTGTAAGGGAAATGAACTCCAGCTCAGCCAGACCCAATGCAATTTCAGATGTGGATTTGTGCATTTTCTGCAAATATGCACAGAGGGAACGGCAAATGCCTGCTCTAATAGCAGATAATGAACATATTGCAGTGATTTCACTGGATGGAACCTTCTTTTGTATCAGGCTGGTGTTGCAGGTGGGCAGAAAACTGGTTGGGAAAACCTCTGGCTTCATGATGTTGTGGTCTGAAAAGGATTAATATGGAAGTTTTATTGCAAACTATTTTTGTGAAATGTCATTTAGAGGGTGAACACGTCTGCACAGTGGTGGTGAGAGATTGATAGCCTTGTGGTTGTTTCATCGACCTGAGGCTCGAGAAATCTGTGTTCAGTTAATGCCCAGTCTATCAATAATACATCTCTTGGCTCTTGTGCCACTGTAACATAAAACCTCCTTGACAGTGACTGGGCAGACAACAAGTTCCCCAGAGCACAGTGTGTGCAAGGACCTAGTACAGCATTTTGTAGCAATAAGGCTTTTAAATACCAAATGCAGACAGTGACAGATCATGCCAAGGAGTTTCTCTGGCTAAAGATTCTCACTTTTCTCGCTGCTTATATATTTGGTATTTTCTTGAATTATTTCTCAATGCTGATGTGAGCAGGAGGATGTTTGCAGTGTGTTTCCAGTTTCCCATACCCTGTGTTCACTTCCACTTTTGTGTATTATTGGACATAAATCTTTCTCAGTAGTTAAATATCCTTCACAGGTCAAAATTCTTTGGGGGCTCATTAGCATGTACAATTTTACCCTTGCCAAACCTTCTGTGGTTTGCAAACATCAGTTTCTCTCATCTAAGTGGTGTAAGGGATTTCTGCTGTGCTAGAGATGGATCTAATGCAGATTTGCTGCTTTCCGTCTAGTGTTTCTCTCTATGTATATTGGCAGAGCAGCCCCTCATGAACGGCCTGATTTATGTCTCAGGGAATGCTGCAGCCAGCAATTTGAGATCTCAGGTCTCCCGTGCATGTTGGGAGCAGCTGCGGATTCTCCATCTCTCCTTTTGTCTTAGCTCCAGTGCAAAAGCCGTCCAAGCTTTTTCCTAGTATTTTCTAACTGCATTTTCAGGTCCTTGATTGGGCAAGATTTTCAGACTCTGTTGTAAGGAGAACTTCAGCAAGGAGCTGAAGGGCAACTGGGAGGTGAGCAACAACAACAACAAATTACAAAAGAAAAAAGAAGGGAGAAAAAGGAAAAAAAAAAAAAAAAGAAAGAGAAGTCTTACTAGTCTTAGTAAATTAAGATGGGAAGTAACAACCTGTTGAGCAGAAAACCTAGGTATCTTACCAGCCTACTCTAGACTTGTAAAAGTGTTTTCTTCTGCAGATGTAATCCCAAAGTAGTGAGCAAAGCAGCAGGTGTTTCTTCTCCATCCTTCCCATCCCTCAACCTTTCCCTTTTCTCTATCTTTTACTTAATGTGCAGGACCAGTTAGGAAAGATATATGGAGTCCTTGTTGCACGTCAGTTCCTCAGAACCTTGCTTTGCCCTGGTGGAAGTGGAGTTGAAATATGTGGAAGTGGAGTTGAAATATCAATGTTTCCAATGAACACTTCCTCACTGCTTGGTGTACAGCGCTTGTTCTATGCAAATTCCAGAAATTAGCAGCCTTCATCAAGCTCTGCTCTCACCTTCCTCAGTCATAACTACACCAGCTCCTCTGCAGTCTGTGCTCCCAAGAGCAGGATGCTTTTATCTTTCCCTTTGAATCCTGTGTGCTCTTATCATCAGGATCTGTAAGCCACAATATTTCAGTGGAAAATATGTTCCTAGGATGAGTCTTCAAAATCAAGAGTGACACTGAGAGGAAGCCATGCAAATGCCTATTTTTAGACCTACTTTCTGCAACCATCAAATTCTGTGGTTAGATTAACTCTGCCATCCTTAAATGATTCAGTGTGATTTAATTTGAATTTTACCTAAGCCACTTAGGAACTTTTTCCCAGAAAATCCTTTGGACTCTGACATTGAGACCCTTTTGGCTATTTAGGTTTTGGACATTCAAATTCAAGAATTGACTGGTGTCAACCCAAAAGTCCTTTTCAAATAAATGACAGGGAAGAAAGCACTAACAGAAAACCCCTTATTTGTACCTTTTTTGTGCTTTTTGGTATGTAACTTGTAGCTTTGTGCTCAAGGGAAATCTGACATGGAAAATAGCTCACCTAGCCAGGCTCAAGGAAGATTTGTAACAGTGATTGGAGATAGGCAGGGAGAGCTGATAGTAGCCTTTAGTTGTTCATTCTTCTGTGTAATTTGCCTTGGAGTGAGTGGGAGGCTATAATATTAATTTGTTTTGTGACTGTAAGCACACCCTCAATCAAGAGAAAAATATTAGAAATATAGGATCTAGAGAAACAGAAAAATCATAGATGTACTTAGCTACGTACCACCAGCTGTGATACTCTTCTTGAAGCTGTCGCTGAAACCTTGAGAAAGCGGGGGAAAGGCTTTGAAACCTCATTTCCACTTTGATTACGCGATGCCGCGATGGCGGTGAGCCAGACACGACCCCTGCGTTTTTCAGGAGAGCAGAAGGGGGAATAAATTCGCGTGTCCCGGCCCCGGGACCAGCATCCCGGCGGGATCCGATCCTCGGCACACCGGCACCGCCGGGCCCGCCCGGGCCGCGCCGCGCCGCTGGGTGGCGCCCGCCGCCCGCCGGGAGCGCCCCGCGCCGAGCCGGCCCTGATCCCTGCCCGGTCCCGTCTGATCCCGTCTGATCCCTGCCCGGTCCCGTCTGATCCCTGCCCTGATCCCTGCCCTGATCCCGCCCGGTCCCGTCTGATCCCTGCCCTGATCCCGCCCGGTCCCGTCTGATCCCTGCCCTGATCCCTGCCCGGATCCCGCCCGGTCCCGTCTGATCCCTGCCCGGATCCCTGCCCGGATCCTGCCAAGTCCCGTCTGATCCCTGCCCTGATCCCTGCCCGGATCCCGCCCGGTCCCGTCTGATCCCTGCCCTGATCCCTGCCCGGATCCCGCCCGGTCCCGTCTGATCCCTGCCCGGATCCCTGCCCGGATCCTGCCAAGTCCCGTCTGATCCCTGCCCTGATCCCTGCCCGGATCCCGCCCGGTCCCGTCTGATCCCTGCCCGGATCCCGCCCGGTCCCGTCTGATCCCTGCCCGGATCCCGCCCGGTCCCGTCTGATCCCTGCCCTGATCCCTGCCCGGATCCCGCCCGGTCCCGTCTGATCCCTGCCCTGATCCCTGCCCTGATCCCGCCCGGTCCCGTCTGATCCCTGCCCGGATCCCTGCCCGGATCCCGCCCGGTCCCGTCTGATCCCTGCCCTGATCCCGCCCGGTCCCGTCTGATCCCTGCCCGGATCCCTGCCCGGATCCCGCCAGGTCCCGCCAGGTCCCGTCTGATCCCTGCCCGGATCCCGCCCGGATCCCGCCAGGTCCCGTCTGATCCCTGCCCTGATCCCGCCAGGTCCCGTCTGATCCCTGCCCTGATCCCGCCCGGTCCCGTCTGATCCCTGCCCGGATCCCTGCCCGGATCCCGCCAGGTCCCGTCTGATCCCTGCCCTGATCCCGCCCGGTCCCGTCTGATCCCTGCCCGGATCCCTGCCCTGATCCCGCCAGGTCCCATCTGATCCCTGCCCGGATCCCGCCCGGTCCCGTCTGATCCCTGCCCGGATCCCGCCAGGTCCCGTCTGATCCCTGCCCGGATCCCGCCAGGTCCCGTCTGATCCCTGCCCGGATCCCTGCCCTGATCCCGCCAGGTCCCATCTGATCCCTGCCCTGATCCCGCCAGGTCCCATCTGATCCCTGCCCTGATCCCTGCCCTGATCCCTGCCCGGATCCCGCCCGGTCCCGTCTGATCCCTGCCCGGATCCCGCCAGGTCCCGTCTGATCCCTGCCCTGATCCCTGCCCGGATCCCGCCCGGTCCCGTCTGATCCCTGCCCTGATCCTGCCAGGTCCCGTCTGATCCCTGCCCTGATCCCTGCCCGGATCCCGCCAGGTCCCGTCTGATCCCTGCCCTGATCCCTGCCCGGATCCCGCCCGGTCCCGTCTGATCCCTGCCCTGATCCTGCCAGGTCCCGTCTGATCCCTGCCCTGATCCCTGCCCGGATCCCGCCAGGTCCCGTCTGATCCCTGCCCTGATCCTGTCAGATTCCTGCCCTGATCACGTCTGATCCCGTCTGATCCTGTCAGGTCTCTGCCCTGATGCCGTCCGATCCCTGCCCTGATCCCATCTGATCCCGACAGATTCCCCCGATCCCGTCAGATCACTGCCCTGATCACGTCTGATCCCGTCATATACCTGTTCCGATCCCTGCCCTGATCCCGTCTGATCCTATCCGGATGCCATCCCGTCCCGTCTGGTCCCGTCTGACCCCTGCCCCGATCCTGTCTGATCCCTGCCCCGATCCCTGCCGTGATCCCTGCCCTGATCCCGTCTGATTCCACCCCGATTCCGTCTGATCCCGCCAGGATCCTTACCCTGATTCTGTCTGATCCCACCCATCACATCCCACCCGGATCCTGCCCGAATCCTGCGTCGCCTTCATCCCCAGGCTCCTGTCTGACACTCACGGGCTCTGCTTCACACACTCTCGGGATGGTTTGGTTGGAAGGGACCTCGAAGATCACCTCGTTCCAAGCCCCCCACCAGGGGCAGGATCACCGTCACTACATCAGGCTGCCCCGTCCAGCCTGGTCTTGAATGCTTCCAGGGATGGGGCATCCTGGATAACCTGTTCCAGTGCCTCACCACGCTCCTGGTATCACAGAATCAGAGTCACTCAGGTAGGAAAAGACTTCCAGGATCATCAAATCCTGCCTTTAACCAATCATCACCTTCTCAACGAGACCATAGCACTAAGTGCTAAAAACCTACTTTATATCTAATGGAAATCTACTCTCTTTAATTGAAAACGATTACACCTTCTCTCATCACTGCAGGCCCTGCTGAACAGTCTGTCCCAATCTTTCTTGTAAGCTTCATTTGAATACTGGAAGGTGCTCCAAGGTCTCCCTGGAGCCCTCTCTTTTCCAGGCTGAGCACCCCCAGGTCTCTAGTCTGTCTCCACAGGAGAGGTGCTCCAGCCCTTGGAGCATCTCTTTGGCCTCCTGCGGACCCAGTCTGGCAGGTCTGTGTCTTTCCTGTGGCGAGGACCCTGGAACTGGACACAGCACTGCAGGTGGGAGCTCATGGGAGCAGAGGGGCAGAACAACCTCCCTTGCTCTGCCCAGCACATGATTTGCTTTCTGGGCTGTAAATGCTCATGGCCGGGTCTAGTTTCTCAAATCTTTCATTCCTCCCCCTGAGGATTCTGTTTTCTCAAGGGGATGTGTGGCTGTTTCTGCCTCAGTGCTTGGTGACCCCACACTCCCTTTTCTCATGTTTCATCCCTCTGTCAACAAGATAACCTTTTCTTGTGAACCAGAATAAATCTTTGCTGTCTGGTCAAATGACCTGGTATATAATCAGACACTGGACTTCCCAGAATTAATCCCTCTGTAAAACACAGCATCAGTGTGAAGTTCTCCAGTCTCAGTCTAAAATTTGACAGTGAAAGAGAATCCACCACAAATCTTTGGTGAGCTCTTGTGCTCGTTTATTACTATTGCTATCACTCTGTGGTTTGTGGAAGTTTTCTTGTGGAGGAGAAAAAGTCTTTAAAAATAGAAAAATAAATTAACTTCTCACCCTTGGAAAATCAAATAACAAAAAGCCAAACTATCTCTAGTGAATTTGTCTAGTGCTGGTTTCTATTCAGTTGGCTTCAGCTGGCTGGTGGAAAAGCCCCTGACAATGTTTTCTTTGTGGGGCTACTGTGGGCTGCATTTCTGTGGGTAACTCCAGAACTGCTCAGCTCTTCCAAAAGTTTCCTGACTCTCATCAGTGACCTGTGTCCTGCCCTCCCCAGACCCCTTCCCTCTCCACTGGTAGTGCATAGCATTTTCTTTTGAACTCCTCACTACTCAGAGCAAGGTGTTCAGTTATACCTGGTGGGGTTTTTTCTGCCCTGACTGCAGAGCAGTCGACATAACTCCACATTGAGAGGTGACATCTAAACCCCCAGGAAGATATTCATCCCATTTGTGATGGATTAAAATGTTCATCTGGGTTTTCATTTCCCCACAGAGCCCAGCACCTTCCCATTGCTGTAAAAGCAGTGGTGCCGGTGTGCTCTCCCGTGCAAAGCCAGATTCATCTCGAGGGCTTAACAAATGTAATACTCAGTGCTATAAAGACTTAGTTAGCAAAAACTGAAAGTCCACACTCATTTCTTTGCTATGAGGCACTTTCAGGGTCAAATGATAGGTCAGGTTAGAGAAAGTTACACAGGTGTGATTCAGCAGCTTGAATGTGATGCTTAAGGTGACTCGAGTATGTTATAAGAAACCATAGCTTAGTGAAGAGGTGTGAATCAGAGAATCATTCAGGCTGGAAGAGATCTAGCCTGCTCAGAGCAGGGCCAAATTTAGATCTGGTTTCTGCTGTCTTGTTCAGTTATGTTTTGTTTGTCTCTAGGGACGACAACACAAATTCCTGGACCCTTGTGTCTGACCACCTTCAGGGTGATAATTTTGTTCTCTAATCTGGTGGGTGTGTCCTATATTACAGTTTATGTCTGCTGCCTCTTGTCCTATTTCTGTGCAACCAAGGAAGAGTTTGGCTCCATCTTCTCCACAACTTCTCATTGCAGATTGCAGCAGGACCCCCGTGAATCCTTCCTTTCCCTTCTCCAGGCTGTCCCCCCGAATCCCCCTCCTCTCATATCCTGAGCCCAGGACTGTTCTCAGCACTGAAGCTGTGCCTTACCAGTGCTGAGCAGAGGGAAAGGACCATGTCTCTTGTGGGCAATGCCCCTCCTGAGGCAGCTGTTGTCCCTCCTTGCTGCCAGAGCTCACTGCCAGCTCTTGGCCACCTCAATCTGTTTTCTGCAGAGATTTTGCCCAGCTGCTCAATGACCATCACATACTGGTGCATGGCGACATTCCTCTCATCTGACAGGCTTTGCATTCACCTTTGTAGCACTTCATGATGTTCCCATTAGCTGGTTCTCCAGCCTGTTGAGCTCCTCTGCCTACAGCTCTCCCTCCCCTCCCACACAAGGACTGCTCTGATCACAGTGCTGAACACTCCACTGAACAAGAAAAGAAACAAGGAGGTCACGCAGTTAATGCACAACGTGGAATAGCTGAGTCTCACTTGCCAAATCCAAGATGTTATTTGGGGTAAACCCCATTTAATGACAGGCATGACAATTTATGAAATTATTATAAAGGGAATAAACTACCATGTGGTGTTACAGAAGGCCTGAAAAAAAATATTAATAAACTGTTGGTTCAAATGTGAAAGTGTTAAACTCATCGACTATGATGTGATCTAAATATAGAGACTTGAGCCTCTGCATCAAAAAAATAATGCTTCCCTTAGGAAGACTTAACCAGGTCCAAGGAAAAAATTTCCTGGCTGAAGTCCAAAACCTGTTTTCTGGAAGTCCTGTATTAACTTTCTTTTCCTTATGTTCTGGTGGGAAATTTCGTTTTTTCCCCCCCTATTTCTGTTAAGCAGTAGTGTATGTTCAGTTGCTGTGATAATAACAGCAATGACATTCCTATCACCATAAAACTATTTAAGTTTAAACATTTATGTGATTTTTGAACTGATAATTGTACTGACCTTACCAGTTAAAAATGACCTGTTCCCTATTTACACTACATAGAGTGAAACTTTAGAAAAAGAGTTGTTCTTCAATTCATTCAGCACTTGTGGTTTTTGTCCTACTTGTTTTCTAGATTGTTTTCTAGATTTTTTCAGTTTATTTAACAGAGCTGGTAGCTTCAGTTTAAAAAATGCTGTGCAGAAGAGCTGGAACTTGCCAGTCCTTTGTCCAAAGTCAATGGGTTCCAGGGTTTTTGTTTGATCTATTGATACTTACACTGTTTGCCTCAGGTTTACCTGCCCTACAGAAGAGAATTAAATGCTGCCCCAATCGTTCAAAGCTGCAGTTTGCTGAAAAGGGCTCACAGCCATAAGGAATGTTGGGTTGTTTGCTTCCCAGTGATACCTAAAGGTTATAAAAAATTTATTAAACCCTTGAACTGTCTAAGTCCAATACAAGCCTGGATCCTAGTGAGGATTTCTTTGGGATGAGAGTCACAAGGCAATTGGATGACTGCAGATCACAGTGAGAGCAGTGGGTTAAAAAGTATTTTCAGACTGTAATGGAACAGAATATAAAGAGTAATGATATCAAGAAAAAATACAGTGATATCTTCCATATTGAGTTCCACACTCCCTGGCTCCCAGCCCTGGAAGACTTTGTTTTTGCAATGATTTTGCCTATGGCTGCTGTCGCGCTACCAAGTCTTTACATCATGCTGCAGCCTCCTGGGTGTCAGTGTGAGCTGAAAAGTGGTTAGCTGGAAGTTAACTATTGAAGGAAGCCCCCAGGCAGTTGGTGGAGTCTCTCTGCATTGCTGTCTTCCATCTGAGGTCTAATTGTCATTCCTTGCATAGGGTGCACACCTCCCTGAGGAGGATATGCTACTTTTCAGGAGTTAACCACAAACCTGCCATCAGTAAGATGTGAACAAGAAGGTATGATCCCATACACAAATTCCTAGAGGAGGCAGAAGCTGGTGAGGCTGCAGCATGATGGAGAAACCTCTGGAAGTTGTGGGAGACTCTAATCCAAGTGGGACAACATGACGCCTTTTGTCTGCCCCAAAAGAGCTTTCGGGGCCGGCTTCCTGGGAAAGCTGGATCTATGTGGGGTGGCTACACTGGGTGTTGATGAGGTCTGAGGTACAGCGTGTTGAGGCCAGGTTTGGGCATTGCTCCTTGCCCTCAGAGCCGGTGAAGTGGAGCGGGTCCGGATTAAAGAGAATCACAAGCTGTTGGTTGCTGCGAGGAAGAGTTAACAGCACTGAATGGCTTTAATCCCGAAAAAACGGGACTGGAGGCAGGGAACACCCACATTTGGAAGTGCTTGCTGCATGGGGCCCGGTGCTCCATTCTCCTCAACATTGCTGGGACGACACAAGAGCAATCACCTCAATTCTCAGTGAAATAACCAGAAGAATGGGGTTTCCATAGACTCTCACTAGCACGACTTGAGGCGTTGCAGTTTCTGGAGGTTTCTGGGCCTGTAGCTCACAGCTGTGACAGCTGCTGCAACTCAGCAGTTGATGTGTTAATTTAAACCAACCCCACTCATGCTTTAAGCTATTGCGCCAGACTACACTGCAGAAGAATTTGGGATGAGGCCAGGGGACCTCTCTCATCCAGGGCCCTGCACAAAGCAGGTTCCAGCAAGACCAGGTTGCTCAAGGCTTCATCCTGTTGAATTCAAGGACTCAGCTCCAGGATGAAGATGCCACAAGCTCTCTGGACAACTCATTTAACCACCTTTATAGGGACTTAAAAAAAAAAAAAAAAAAAAAAAAAAAAAAAAAATATATATATATATATATATATATAATATATATTATATATATAATATAATATAATATAATATAATATAATATAATATAATATAATATATATATATATATATATATATATATATAAAAATTGTAACTTTCCACATTTCAGCTCGTGTCCATTTTCTATCTCCTATCACAGGGTAATCAACACGGTTAGCTGTTATTTATTCCATCCCTCAATTATAGCTTGTTCCCTGGTATCCAGCTACTGGACTCTGGTTCCATTTCATGCTGCCCAATTGGAGGACATGTACCATTCCTGCTTTGGCAAGGTTTGAGCATGCAAACAGGACTTCTGTACCAGCTGAGCTGCAGAGAAGCTGTTCCCCCTCTCTCTCAGCATGGCACAGCTGGCTGGAGCCCTGGCAACAGCCCCCTTTTCACAGGGCAGAGGATTCATCCCTGTCTGTAGTTGATGTGCAGTGGCTTGAAGCACTCTGGGATCCTTGGGGATGAAAAGCTCTGTAAAGACTGGAGTTGTTTATCATGATGATTACTAACATAAAGCTTTAAAATGCCTTAATGTAAGGAGCTCATTTGGAGGTTTACAGTTTGGGGTGTTTTATGAGGAGCGAAGTTATTTCCAAGAGCCGCATTAGAGTGAGTCCCCCTTAGGATGATGCAAAAGGAGAGTTCCAGTGTATTACAAAATTAGCATGGCTGTAGCTTTCTAAGCTTTTAAGACCCTTTAGTATCAGGGGGAAAGGGGAGAGTCAGGCAGCCAGAACAGGAATCTGTTTCTATTGGGAAACTATTAGAAAGAAGCAATGTGATGGCTGGGACCCAGAGAGAATTTAAATGTCATCCCTTTCTTATAATTAATGAATAAGCATCATTGTATTTTTTAATGCAGAGCCCAGAGGAAAATAATCTCTCTTGATTGGACTGGGATGTAACATTTTGAACTAGAATTCAGAGGTCCCAAGTCCAAGGGTTCTGGGTGGTGTGTCCCAGCTGCTGTGTCCCACTCGAGCATCTTGGGAGCAAAAGGATGAGGATCCTGTGCCACAACAGATCAGGAGCTGCAGCCTGTCGTTTTGAAGGTTGTCCCAGATACATTGCAACCCCCACTAGGAAAAAGGGATGTTTACTGTAAATAATTTTTTGTCTCTGGAGCATGTGTTTTACCACCTATATCCAGAGTCACAGGGTTTTTTGTAAAAGGGCTGTAGAGTCACTGCTGTAAAGCTTTGCCCTATTACAGTCTCACTGGTGGTAGAAAATATCCCTGTTTCTTTCTGCTAAACACTGAAACTGGAGACATGTCCCTTGTTTGGCATCTTTGATGTGAACAGACAAGGCATGAACAAGGATTTGAGTTCAAAATACGGAGGCTAAAGCAACTTGGTGAGTCAAAAGACATGCAAAGGGGTGAATGATATGTCCCACATCCCTGTCAAGTGTCCCATCTTTTAAGAGGCACTGTCCTGCTCACTTCCTACCTCAGTGCCTTCGAATTGCTCCACATGCAATACATTTCTAAGGGAACTGCCTTATATATACAGCCTACCCTCTGTGTGTCTGAGCTAGAGAGAAAACTAGGGAAGGAAAATGAAGGAAAATGAAGTGGTTACTAATTAGCAAATGGTTCATTAACAGAAGACATCTGCTTCATATTAGGCAGGAGGAGATGAAGGCTGAGTCTCACGTCCTCAGTGACTGGCTGGTTATGGAGTTGGCATTAAACTCAAAATCAGGCCCTTTTTAAGGTTGGTTTTTTTCCACCTTGGAGATGTCTGTGTGGTGAGGGCTGAGTGCTGTGAGCACCAGTGATGGGACATCACACAGCACAGGGAACCTGGCCATGAAGGATCCCTGTTCTGCTGTGTGAGGGGTGATCTACCCTGCCTGGCATCCCAGCTCTGCCTCATCCAAATTTCTTACCTTGGTATCGAGGGGAATGGGTCGGAGGCTTCTGGATTTGCAAGGAAAAACTGGAATTTATCCTACAGTGAATTCAAACAGGCTTAAGCTCAGTCTTTGAAGTAGCAATGGGAGCAGTCTCCTGTACCAGGTGACCAAAACTCTTCCCAGGACAGCTCAGTCTGGGGAAGTGATGGAGCTGAGAGATTATTTGGTTTTGTGAGCTTTGGATGCAACACCAACAGCTGATTGATCAAACCCTTTTTAAAGCTGAACAATCAACTTCCTCAGTCACCCGGTGCTTTGGGAAGCGCCCATCACTGCGTTGCTTGAATATTTCAGATCAGGAAAAGTTACCAGCTCCTCCAGAGCAGCAGTGGTTTTCTCCTAAAAGACAGGGAGGAGAGGGGTGAAGAACTTCACATGGGATACTGTAAAACTGAAATACCACCAAGTCCAAAGGTGAGATTTTTGTATATGGCCTGGAAAACAGCGGGCAGGACATGCCTGGGAAGTTCTTGTAATTTTATTTTATGCTGGAAAATTTGGAAACTGTGTGAAGAACACATAAAAAAAATGTAAGAACATGGAAAAAGCCTTCTTTCCCCTTAAAAACCATGCACTGGCCCATAATCAAATCCTCTCCCATCAAAGCAGCAAAATTCCCTAGATTTTAGGAGCAGTAGAATGGGTCAGTAGATTCTGGCACCAACAAGAAGAGCAGACTACTGATTGCATTAGCTACAAAACTCCTTTTCCTTGTTCCCATGCAAATTTTCTGCCTATGGATCAAGAGTATTTGAGTTTTGTGTCTTGTCTACCAAGCAAAATTGCGCAGAATATTCTATTTTGCGAGAGCTGCTCTGGGGCTGCCGCTCCTCTGAGCCCTACTGAGGGAGTGTATTCCAGAGCAATTCTTTCACTCTGGAAAAGAGCAGCAATTATTCCACCCTGAAATGACTCTTACTGTGGAAGACAGGCAGCAGGGTGGCTTTAGCAATATTGTCACTGCTGCCCGCTGGATTTTCCCTCTCTGTTACACTTATGAACTCTTCTATCCCAGCACAGGTATGCAACCCTCCTCTCCCTCCCTTCCTATGTAAAAGTTGACTCGTTTTACCATAATATCTCAACTCCCTTGACCTCTGCTCAATTGGATGCAACCCCCTTTTGTTTTAACTTCATCTTGGACTTTCTGTCAGTGCTCCCTGGAGTCCCTTTTTCTTTTGCTGTCTGTCTGATGAGGTTGAAGTGCAGCAGGCAGCTCTCAGCCCCTTGGTGCTGCAGTGAGAGCATCTCTGCCTGTCACTGCCCCGTGTTTACAGTTGTCTCAGGCAGCTTTTGGTCAGCACGACAGTGTTTTCCAGCCCCAGCCAACCTGAATTAATTCGGAGCATTAGATTTAAGGAGACAGTATCGAGTCCTTCAGTGAAATCCAAATAGATTGCAGCTGCTCTGCGCTCTATTAACCCCATCATTTTGTAATTCTGTCCAAAAGAACCAGGGGGAAGGGCATAGAAAGCTGGAGTCTGGAAGGATTTTGGTTCCACAAAATCAAAATGCAAGCTGGAGAGAGTGTAAGAAATATTTTCCTGGAGCAGGGCAGCAAGTCAATCAGAAGTATTTCTTTACCTCTGCATGCTGTTTTATCCATAATTAATGGTTGGTGTATGTGGAAGTGTGTGTGACCCTCATGGGTAGTTTTCTAAAGTACCTTGTGATTTTAGCTCTAAGGTTCTTAGCTCATGCCAGCTTCCAGGGGGACTTCTGTTCCTCAGAGATGGGTTATTCAAAGTAGTTACAAGAAAAAAATAATAATAATTAGAAACACCCTCTCCTCCCACTCCTTGTTAACAAAACCTTCCCAAGACTTAATACTGACAAAAATCCTTGGATGCTGTTTAGGACTTTGAAAGCTGTTCACCTCAATAGTGCTGTGGCAGACAAACGAAAGCGAGAAAGTGAGAATCCTGCCCAAAATGTTCTGTGTTTGGCTTTGGTGTTTCGTTGTGTGGTGGGGGGTTTTTTGGTGGTTTTTTTGTGTCTTACATTATGTTGGCTCCCTGTTGGCCTCTTAGTGCATCCTGGCCCTGTTGTCCTCCAGGTATTTAATGGTTTTTCTTCACTCAGTCATTGCCATGTTCCTCCTTCCCCCATTTTATGTGGCTTCTATCCTTGCAATGATCATTGGGATTTGGTATTCACCACATGTCAGTGTGTCCTGGTCTTCAAGTGCTTGACAAGAAACCAAACCAGAACCAAACTTCTTGGTGGTTATTGCCTTGGTATGATATGGGGAGAGGAGCTGAGCGAGCCCATTTCTGCATGCTCACTTTTTCCAGCAAAGAAAACATTTCTCTTCCCTAACTACCAAGCTGCCTGGCAGTTGCCCCTTCCTGCTAAAATATCCCAGCTCTGTGCTTGTGTCCTTCCTGCTGGAGAAACCTGCAGCCCAGTGTGAGTGTTTCCACTGTGGCTTGGCGGCAACGAGGACATGAGGAAAGCCAGAGCCTGCTCCAGATCCTGCAGGAAATGAGATGCTTCTGCTGAGTGGGGATGGGATGTGGTTACACACTCTGGCATCAGCCAAAAGGCTGCTGTGCTGACCACAGGATACTCCTTATACTTCATATCACAGTATGGACAGAAAGGGATTAAAGATAAAACCTTGGGAGATTATTTCTGGGAAGCAGCTACATTCATTTCACTTCCCTTCCAACCACATCATCTCACCAAAATGTCACAAGGGAGCACTGAGGCGTCTTTGCCACCTACTGCTATGAGATGCCCTCGACAGCCAAATCCCTCTCTGCTGCTCCTTCTCTCTTCCTCTAAACAAAAAAATAAAACAACAACAACAACAACAACAAAAATCAAATCAAATCAAACCAACCCACCAACCAATAAAAAAAAAAAAAAAAAAATCAAAAAAGCAGATTTTCTCTTTATTTCCCCCACAACCAATGTATTGTTTTAAGGTGGAAGAACCCTTCTCTATGTTACCTTCCAAGAAAGTAATTTCTCTTAGGACATTTCCTTATTAATATCTGTAATGCATCTTAATACAGACTTCTTTTTCTCTTCAAAAAGTACAGCAGAAACTCCAAAATGAGTTGTTCCTGTATAAATGCTTCTGATACATTTGAATAGTAGAGGATGAAGTAAATTCCTGCGTCAGAAGAGGAAGATCTGAGGTGACTTTGAGCTGTCTCTAGCCCTGGTACTCTGTGTGGGAACCTTGCTTAGACAAGATGCTCCAAAGGGATAGGGTGACTTGCTGTCTCAGTTTTGGGAATCTTTATTTCTCTGTCTCTCATTTTTCCTGTCCTCAAGCCCAGGCCAGCTCCAGATGTTCAACTGATGCCAACCAAAGCAGCTCCTGCACAGCTGGCATTGGCCACAAACTCATGTGCTTGTATTGCTTATAGCTCTTGTCCTTCCCCATGTCACCTCTCTCCTGGTGATTTATTTGTCCCTTCATGCTGTCACATCTTGATTTATTTCTTTGCTGCTGATGGCAGGGCCCTGCCTGGGCTCTCTGCTCCTGGTGCACTCTACTCTGTGGCAAAGGTAATTACCAGTAGCAGAGAGCAGGAGGTTAATTCCAGGCTCCTTTCCTCTGCCTGGGCCAGGCATAAATTCTCAGGAGAATCAACTGTGTAAGCAGCTGCCACTCAGCACAGAAATAAATAATTCCATTTTTAAGAAAGTAAAAGATTTTTATGGAGTGCATAACTGGAGGTGATATTTAAGCATATTTTTGTGGGTTTGGAATTAAACCTTCCATGTAGAGGTTTAAATACTGGTTACCTCAGTCCATTTTCATTCAAAACTCAGTGTGGTCTGAAGGGAGAAAATATTTCTAAAAGCATCTAACAATAAGTGTTTTTCAGACTGATGGAGAAACATTAAATATATGTTTTCCTCTTTATTACCCTTGTTTTAATTAGTAATGTGTTTCTAGTAAGGGAAATGAATATTTCCTGCTTTGGCACTCTGTTTCATTAAGCAAATTGCTTGCTATTAATCAAACTTAGTTGTCTCCTTGTCTGATTTAAAGATTTTACCCATATCCCATGAAACAGGCTGGTGGTGATACCATCAGCAGGGGACAAAATCTGAGTGATGGAGGCAGGTTTCTCCTTATACCCATTACAGATTCAGTCCATCAGCAGCTGGCTGTGCACACAGCCTCCCAGGAACTACATCAAACTCTTTCTGAGTGCTTCCAGGAACAGTGATTCCAGAACTCCCTGGACAGCCTCTTCCAATGTTTGACAAGTCTTTCCATGAAGAAATTTTCCCTGATATCTGACCTAAATCTCCCATGGCACAACCTGAGGTCATTTTCTCTCATCCTGTCACTTGTTACCTGAGGAAAGAGACCAGCACTCATCTCTCTACAACCCCCTTTCAGCACTGTCTTACCTGGGAGTCACCACTGGCAGTAGCTCATCAGTTAGTGAGATTTGTGCATAACTTGGTGCAGCTGATGATTTTTGAGACCTCCTGAAGGGAACCAGAACACAGGCTGCATAGTCCATGGCTTACATCTGATGGTCCAACACCAGGGTTAGGGGGAAAGAGTGACCCCAAGGATCTGATTCCTGCTGTGAAGCTGAAGAAAAGCCCAGAGCAAAAGGCACAAGTCTCAAAAACTGTTCACTAGAGCTGCTGATCTCAGAGTGGGGGACTACCCAGGTGAAATATCCATCCAGTAATTGCCACTGGGTTCACCTGGAGAGAGCTCTGCTCCAAATCCCAGAGCCCCAGGGGTGTAGTCAGGACAGCTGCTTCTGGAGAGCAGCCCTTACAGGGAAATGCCCTAAAGCATCTGCAGTTGTGGATCAAAAGCATTTGGGAGGTTGCTTGAGCTTTAGGCACCTGGCCAGGCACAGTGTGGGCTGGCACTGCCAGGTTCTTGTGAGTACAGGAGTTGTGACAGTGATGTGGGAAGTTTGATGTGAAAGTTTTTGGTGGCAGAGCAGGGTGGTGGGTCAGAATCAGCTGCTGGGGGTGCAGAGGGCAACAAGGGACACTGGCTGAAGAGGTTCTGCAAAAGGATCTGCTTTGAGGAACACATCCTCTTATGAGTGTTTCTTCAATGGTCTTGGTATGAAAAGCTCTAGTTTGTTGGTGGGAATTCCTCCTGTGCATTCTCTCCTGCCATGACTGCCTCTTGTTCGGGCTCTAGTTAGCAGTGAGCTGCCTCAGGCTGGGGTATTACAGAGCTGCAGAGGGATCAGAAAGTATCTGAACAAAATGTGGGAGCTAAATGCCCTCAGGAGAGGACAAGAAGCTGTTTCTTGAGCCACAGGAAGCACTGTCCCAGGCAGATCACCTCAGAGAGAGCATGAAGATCTTTGCTTCCCAATTTTAGGGTTGATGGGTTGTCTCAGTTCAACACACATGCCATTAATAAAGCCTTAACTTCATGCTTGTGCTTATTTGCCCTTTGGGCTGCAAAGAAAAGAAACAGTGAGATGTGTAGATAAAAATTTTAGTGTCTTTGGCTGAAACTTCAAGTTTGAGACTAAAGTAGAAGGTGTCAGGAGAGGCTCAGGTAAGGAAAGCAACAAGGCAAAGCCTGGTGGAGGAAAGGCACTTCTTCAGAAAGGAGCTGGGGTCTGAAGGGGCACTATGTAAAGGACCAACAGGAGAATTCCTAAAGTGATTTCTCTAAACTGTTTTATTCTGTGCATGTCTGCCCAGGCAAGTTAGCTTCATCCCGAACCATTTTCCTGATTTTAAAAACTGCAACAAATCACAAGCAATTGCACACGTGCTTCTCTTGAAATACTCATGTAGCTGCATGTTTGATTATAATTACACTCCTGTGAAAATTTTTGGTGGACCCAAGGACTTAATCCCACAAGCCTCACTGATCACATCGCTGTACGTGAGAATTTACGCTCGCAGGATTAAGCGCTGCCTTCAGCAATGAAGCAATTAATTGTTATAAGCAGAAAACATGCAGGGCTGGGGGGAGAAGGGGCAGGCTAAGACACACTGTGAGTGAAAGGAGATCTTTCACTGCTGTGGGTACACAGCCCTGTCACTAGGGCACATTGCTGGGCCCGTGCTCTGTGCTTACCAGGGAAGTGATGATTTGCTCTGCTTGACCCAGAGAGGGAAATAAAACCTGATTTTAGTTCCAGCTGCCTAAAGAGCGTGTGTGTGTGTGTGCCAGAAGTGCTTTCCCTGGAGAGGTCCTACAATTCATCGCTCTGGTTTGCAAATTTCCTGATAGTCAGAGAGCTGCTGGGGTTGGGCATGGCTGCAGGCGTGGGAGCAAACCACTGCCTCAGCCAGGGAGTGACCACCCACCTCGGAGTGCCCAGAGCCAGAGCGGCTGGGCACACCGAGGGGGTTAGTGAGGAGAAGGAAGGGGAAGGGAGGTTTGACTGAGTTGAGGACAGAACAAAGAAAATATAAGTTTTTTCAGACACTGAGCTCTGAGTACTGCTGCATGGGAGGTCTTTCTGCTGAGGGTGCATTGGAAGACCAGGGTGGTGTGTGACTGCTTAGGGGAGGGATTTCACAGCCCAAAGAAGTGGCCCAATTTCCTCCTGTGACCTCCACCAGCTCAGCTGCAGCATTCAACATGCCCTCCTCTTACTTGGGGCTGCCTTGCTCAAGTAGAAAGGATCTTTCTTCTTGTGGAAAGGAGAACTTATTTTCTTAGTTTTTCTCCTAAAAACGTTCAGGAGACATTACCCAATCCCCAGGTACACAACCACATAGAGATGAGGTTTCAAGAAGAGGACATCTCCTGTTACTCTGGTGTAAATGTGAGGTTCAGAAATAAACCACCCTGAAGTCACCTGCTTATTGAGGAGGCTACTGGCTGATGGTGAACCTCATCCCTGGTGTAAATCAGGAAAAACCTGAGTTCACCTGTTGGTGGCATTATCCCCTCTTGTAAATTATCACTGTCCTATTGAAATCAGATGAAGATCTAGATTGAACCCTTTTCTCTTTCTGCCCCAACAGGAGAAAAGTGAGGGAATAAACTGGAAACAGTGAAGGGCTAAACTAGGTTTTTCAAGAGGCAAGAAAAGTAGTTTGGAGCTGACACTCAGCCTTTTCTGCTGAGCAGAAAATATCCTTTGCCTTCAATAAGTGTCAGAGACCTGGCATTGTAAATGGATGGAGCAGCATTAAACAGCTGCAGCCATGATGGCTTGAGGTCACTAACCAAGGAAAGTTAGATTTTTTCTCACTCACATCATCTGATTATTTGGGGTAGGGGGAAACAGTGCACTACTGCACACCTGGGCTTTTCTTCCCATCTGTATATACCTGTGTCTTCAGAAATGATCTGTAGGTCCCCTAGAAATGGCAGGATGGAGCTGGATCAGCCCCAGTTCCTGAGACATGAGCACGGGGAATCTCTGATACCTTTTTTCCTGAGGTATTTGTTACCGATTTTCTCTCATCTGTGTTCAGCTTCTCTGCCGTAGCTGCCCTGGAGCTGAAGTGGGGAGTTCACCTGCAAGGGCAGCAGGAGGCAGCTGCTGTCCTGTGTGACTGCTGGCCTGCATGGGCTGGCTCCCTGGAGAAGTCTGATGCCCACATTTGAATAAGTAGATCCCAGACATTCAGGGTGTTCTGCCAGAAGCCCCAATGGTTTGGCAGATTTTCTAAGCTCATGCCCCTTCTTGCTTTCATTGATGTCCGTCTTAATTATTTTATGTATACACCGTTCCTTGCTGCATGAAAGACTGTTCTGAATGTGTGAGAAGGAGACTTTGTTGTCTCTTATTACTCATGTAATTAGGCACTACTGGTAACTTTATGTAAAGGAATATGAAAATATTTAGGTTGCTTTTGGCCAAACGCCTTGCAAACTTCAGAATCCCCTGAATTTAGATGAATTTCATGTTTTTCTGGGGTTGCTGTAATCCCTAGAGGAGTTCAGCTAGTTAGGTACAGCAGGTCTCTTTAGGGCTTTCTGTCCCTTGGTTGTCATATATCAACCTCTTAAATCATGAATTAAGCCACTGCCATTAATGGCTGGGAAACATTCTCATAGTTAAAACATGACCAGCCCAGGAGCTTTAACAGCCAGCAGTGAAAACGCTTGTCACCAGCTCTGCGAAGAGTGGAGCGTGTAAGTCCTAAACAGGAATGGCTCCACAGGAGTAAGGAAACAAATGGAAGCCTTGCTGTTTTATTAGCTCAACAAACTACATTTCACTCCTGTCTCTGCTTCCCTTCCTGCGTAGCAATATATGCCCCGTTCCCAAAACGCTCCTGGAAACAATGGGGAGGGAAGCCTTTTGTGTGGCTTTCACTAAGATTGCAAGTTGTGTGGGCAATGCAACTCAACAGAATTTCAATGAGATTTGCAAGCCTGTGTACTTATGCAAAGGGAAGTATTTCATAATGCCTATTCTCTCTTAACTGACTTACTTTTTTGCACACTGTAATTTATATGAAGGCAAAAAAGGGAAAGTGCTTTGGCAAAACAGTCAAGGCTGTCTTTGAAGAACTCAAAGAAATTTTGTCTGGATGGATTTATTCATTCTGTAATTAAAACATTTTGATGCAAACATGACACACACCAGAAATTGTAAACTGCTTTGCTTAGTGCTCCAAAGGTCTCATCTCTTTGCATTAGTCAAAGTTTCTGTTCTGAATTGTATATTATGCATTGTTTTGTGGACCACTTGAATTATTTTAGGGGTTTTTGTTTGTTTGTTTGTTTGTTTTTGGGTTTTGGGGTTTTTTTTTGCTTGCTTGTTTCGTTTTGTTGGGTTTTTTAATAAATTTTGAATCTACGTCTATACCATTTGGCTCCACATGTTACTGATGAAGTTCAAGTTCCTGTTGTCTATCCTCATTCATTATTGATATCTTCACAAACATCACTTAATTATAACAGTGAAGAGAGGTTTAGGTACCTCTTACAGTATCCAAATTGATGTTCACAGTGAGCATTTGAAACTGATACCTACTTTACATTATACCAAGAGTCTGCTGGGCAAAGTGTGTGTGTGTGAAATAGTCTGAACTTAAGCAAAGTAGTAAGAGCTACAGCAAGTTTATGCTGGCTGCTCCAGCAGTCTGTGAATGCAGCTTTCATCCCACTGGCTGCAGAAAGATACAACCACATTCTCCCTGCACTGGATTTTACTGTGCTGTGTTTGCTTATGAATATCGACTTGGTGCTACCACTGTAGCAGCAGAACCAAGTGAGAGAAATCTCTTTGGGAGACCCGTGAGGTTGGGGTGGTTCTTGGCAGTGGACAATTTAGATATGTTGGAGTAGGTGGTCATGGTCAGAGGAGGCATGTGGATCTCAGAGGGCTGAGAGTGGACTGAGATTCCCAGCATGAAGGTAGGGACTCACAGAAAATCCCTTGGGAAGGGCAACCAGTCTGTTTCCAGTGAAGTGGCTATCCTGGATCTCAAGGGCTATCCTGGATGTCAAGGAGCTTTGTCCTAATTTCATCTCCATCTATGTTCCTGGTGTGCTGGCAGTGGAGGGGCAGCTTCATGGGATCTGTTCTGGGAGCAAGGGGTGTTTTTTTGCATCCTTTTGAAACAGGCAATGAGCATTTCTAGTTCAACTGTGAAGAGCAGAACCATGAGCTTGAAATGTGGGATTTTTGGGGAGTTTCCTACTGAGGAACCCAGACACAATGCCTGGTATGGGAACATATTTTTCTTGGGAAGATACCTAGGAGTAATGGTAAAATGGGCTCTGGGAATCTGGACACAGAGACTTCTCTCTGTCCCGTGCCCTGTTGCAGAATAGCTCATGGAGCTTTATCCTCTCTCCGAAATACCACATATGAAGTTTCTCAAGGACCATTAGCCAATTTGTTTGTGACATTAAGTGGGACCCCTTCTCCCACTGTACGGAGAAGGAGGACTCAGAGAAGCTGCAGTGGGTAGAAAGGTGAGCGGGCCAGGAAACGCCCCCAGCACGAACAGAGGCACCACTGGTACCTTGGCAGCAGCAGGGACTTCTGTTTTGGTCTTGGCAAATGGCAGTGGTTCGATTCTCCTGGATGTGAGGGTGGGAAGGGGAGCTCTAAAAAGTGGCATTTGGGGTTGGGGTCCCTTGATCTCAGGAAAATTCCTTCAGGGCAGAACCTCTATGGCCTTGTTCTTATCCACACTAGTGCAGTCACTGCTCCAGAGCATCAGGCAAAAATACCACTTCCAGTCTTGTAATGTGCTGCCCAAGCAAATGTAAAATATTTAATCTGGCATTGCCAAAGGGGTGCTTTATGACTTCTGCCAAATTACATTATATAAACATAATTAAAGGGTTAGCTTTGTTTGAATCAGTCATTCTAAGTAATAAAGATGTCAGATAATTTATTGTTGCATTTTGATACTCACCCTATTAAGCTAATAACTGTTTTTGTGTGTGCATGTATGTATATGAGAGCACTGTTCATGGAGTTTGTCTTTTTGAAAGGTGACTGAGTCTGAAGATGTTGCTGATGGAGTCCAGGAACATTCTCTGCTACAAAACTACCTTCCAGAGTTTGCTCTGAGCCTGGATGCCTGCTGTTCCCAAAACTGCTTGGGAAGGCTGAGAGAAATGGGAATCTGTCCCTGAGCATCAGTGGCAGCAAGAATGTGGTGAGGGGAGCAGGGAGATGCTGGCACCACTGCTGGGGCAGAGCTGGGGCTGTGCTGGGTGAGCTGTATGCATTAAAGGTGGTACATGACCCCTACAACCAACATCCAGCTGTGATGGACAAAGATACAACAAACTGAAACATTAAAAACACAATTCTTCACACGAGAAAAAGGATTTTTAATAAGTTCTTTCTCCTGCACTGTGGACCCTTCATGCCCAAGAGGTTTCATTTTGCCTAGCAGCAGGTGCTTCACTGAGTGTTCAACATTTTAGCCAAGTCCTGTCCTTGTTTTAGGGTGGAGGAACAGAGGTGTGGCGACCTGGCTTATTGAAGGTGGGGAGGGTTTGGCTGGACATGTGCCTGTGCTGTGGGTACAAGACAGGAGCAGCCCTGGCACAGTACAGGATGGAACAGAGCAGTGGGCAGAGCCCAGGGCATGTCCATCCTTATCTGGAAGGAAGCTGGGATGGTTTTGGCTCATGATGCCAGGAGCTCTGTACAATGGGGTTGACCTGCTGGGTACGCACTCAGCTTCTGGAGCAAAACAACACTCTCCCTCCTCCTCTATTTTAAGACCCGTGTTACAACCACTAAATTGATAGAAAAACAAGACCAAATCCTGTCGAGTACTAGGACAAATATTTTTAAGGTTATTTTAAGATTTGTAAAAATATTAAACTAGAGAGTAAAATACACTTTATTAAACTGTCCTATTTACAGACACATATATGGACTCTCTGTCAGGATACAGAAAGTAAAGATGCCTCTAAGACTTGCATTATCAGATTCTGAGAGTATTTATAGATTAGTAGGTGCAATTAACCTCTTGAAATCTGCTGTTAAGACAGGCTTTCCTTAAAATCTGCTTTTCTTATGGCTGCTGCTGAGTGCACACATGGAGCTGTAACATGCTGTTTGTTCACCTCTCCAGAACAGCAGGTTCACAGGGAGCTGAGTTTGTCAGTCACTCAACACTCTTATAGCATAAAGTGTCCTATTTAATGCTGAGACATTGCTGCTGATGCCTGAAGAGCCCTGGCATACCAGAGGATTAAAAAAAAAAAAAAATAGTTCAATTAAAGACCAGGGCAAAAATAGTTTCATGGGTTTTCTGTTTCAAATTAAACTCTTAAAAGCCTCTTTCCCAAACTTCTTCCATTCGAGTTTTGGATCCAGTCCTAAATGCTGGGTCTGAAACCCCAAATTACACTGCAGTTTGTGCCCACGTCAGTGACGCGCTGGATCCAAACAGCAGAAATAACCACACTGAAATCCAGGGAAGCTTTGGGTCCCCTGCCCAGGTTCAGCAGAGCCCCTCTGCCTTGTGGATCCTCTCTGCCATGTCAGACCCCCATCTGTCCCCCCACAGCCCATCCACCCCCATCTAATCCACACAGGGCCAGCCTGAGTAAATATAATCTATGATATAAACGTAAAAGGATCTGTGCTAGCTGTGAGGACTGGTAGGGGTTAAGTCTTTTATAAGTTCAATTAGGAAATTAAACTCGGTGGGAGACCTGCAATGCTTTCCAGTTGTTCTCAGTATCACAATAAACCTCCTCATTTTAGGCATGGTATCTAGGGGGGTATCTGGCTTTCTAATCTGGGGTTTGGTTTGGGCTCATCTCTACCCAAAATACTATTTTAACCACTCTTTGTATTTCATTTCCATACTTTTTCTTTGGTATGCTTTGAGAAAAGAATCTGCCAAAGACAGAAAGGCTTTGAGCCTGAAAACTTTTTTTTGCAGTGTATATGGAAGGCAGTGTTTTGCTTGGCTTAGCTTGTGAAATACATGGCACAACCTGCATGAAATATTTGAGGCTGAGGAGACACTTCTTGAACAAAAAAAAAAAAAAGAAAAAGAAAAAAAAAAGTGAATTTTCATTCAAGGGTCTTATTTGCTTAGAGCCACACCCAGACAGGAGGTGTGGGGCAGAGCAAGAAAGAAGAATTGATTTATGAACTTGTAAAATTAAAATTATTATACAGTTGAAAAGAAACAAAACAACCCTCCCCCAAAAAAGTTCAGACTCATGGCAAGTCTCACATATGTGAGAAGGAATTAAACCATTAGCATCTGATAAAAATTCATGAGGCTCTACAAGAACCAGGGGTTGAGATGAAAGCTCTGCCTCATATGCCCAGACTGTGTGGAAAGGGCTGCAAAGTGCCCCTGTCCTCACCAGGGCGGGCTTTTCCAGCCAACGATGGCAGTGAGGGGTGGAAGACTAATGGAGAGTTATCAGAATTTTAGGATGATTTAGGGGACCTGCTGGAAGGAATCTCCAGAGTTTTTCATTCTCACTTCCAGCTCCAAGCAGGGTCAACAGCAAGCCTCTACCTCCACGGGCTCCTCTCTGCCCTAGGAGTGTCCATGTGCCTCCCAAAAAACGTGTGGAGAAGAGATGGCAGAAACACCCGAATCTGGTTCAATCTGCTCTTTAGCAGAACTCAAACTAGAGAAAGCCCTGGATTGCCTCATTTCAGACTGGTGCTCCTTAGAGGAGCTCCTCCAGCATGAGGATGGGCTTATGGGCAAAGGAGAGTTGTGGCCACTCAACCTGTCCCCAAGCCCGTTTCTCCATGGCGTGATGCCACAGGCTGTTTGACCACTTCTCTGGAATGTGTAAGCCTGATTTCCATCCACTGTCTCTGCCAGTGCTGAGATTTTGGCTACAGGAAGAGTCTGTGATGGTGAGAACTACTCCAGGTGATGTGTTGTAATGCTGCGTGCCAGCCACAAGTTGGGTCAGAACAAGGGCAACCGGTCATTGTTTGTGGCTGAATATTCCCAGGGCCTGTGATAGCACACCAGAGCAAACCAAGGCAAAAATTCCGCCTCTCGGATTTCCAAATGCCAGCCACAGCCCCATGGAGGTGTAAGCTGTGGGCAGACAAAAGCAGAGGAGAGCTGGGGTTACTGCAACACACAACAGATGCAGGATATTAGCTGGCTCCTCCACACGGTTCCTGCTGCAGCTGGTGGGCATTTTGCACTCTTGCTTGCTTGTTGTTCCTTGCTTAATGCCTGACCTGGCAATTTTCCTGACATGCCTCCACCTGCAAGTGAGCAACTTCTCCTGCAGCCCCTGGCAGAGCAGACGGTGTCCCAGTTGGAGAAGTTTCTCAGTGAGATGCTGGAGGGCATGAGAGAGAAAACCAGGACTTGGGGAACCAGCTGGTCCTTGGAACAACCTGCTCTCTCCATCCGGGCACCTTTCCACTCATCAGGAGAGCTTTTATTGATCCAGAGCAGACAAAATTGTTAGGAAAGTAATAAAATAGAAAGGCTGAGGTTCTGTGGGCACCTTGTGGGATGCTGCTTGCTTGCCTTTAACAAGGAGTAATTTTTTTTCTTAAATTGGAAAACATCCTTTGAAGGTACCTGGGGTGCTGCCCAGGGCAGTTTCTTTAGCTCAGGAGAAAGTGTGTGGCTCTAATACCTGAGGGACAGATGGGATGATCAAACTGACAAGCTGATGGTTTAGGGAAGCTTGCAAAGAGACATTTCATTCCAGTGGCCTCCATGACCACAGCACAGGTTCCGCACCAACAGCTCAGTCATGTTCCGTGTCTCTTCCATGCCTTTTCATTTTGCTGGTTGCTTGCAAGGGTTTGATAAGCAAAAGTGGTGTTTTGGAGGCAGAAGAGAAGATTTATAGACTTCTAAATGAAAAAAACCCTGACACCAGTCAAAGTTTCTTGACACCACCATTCCTACCGGTCATCCATGCTGAGGCTGGAGCTACAGCCTGTCCTTCACAGTCTGCTGGTGTGTGGTCTTTAGCATGTAATATTTCTGAAGATTTCCAAGACTTAATTTTCCTCTCCTGGTTTCTGCAACCTCAGTGCAAAAAAAGGTTAGAAACTGCACTTCAAGCAGAGAGTATTGGAGTGCAGATGATGTCCACAGTTGTTCCTATGTCTTCTCTCCTCAAACATCTTTTCCTGTCACTGGAGCAAATCTTGGTAGAGGCAGAGATGTTGCACTGGGATGAGTGAAAGTAAGACCACCAAGGGGAGCTTGTAGCACAGCCTGATGGAGTCTGTTTGTGTTGGTTCCTCCCAGATGAAGCAACTCCTCTAATCTGACTCTCAGCCCTTGAAGTATTCAGCCCAGTCTCTGTAGCTCATCTCCAGCTTGAGCTTTTATCATAACTAACAGGAGGAAAAATTCCTTTTGATTGGAAGAGACATTCTCCTTGTTAGACTCTGAAAGTGAAGCACGTGCACATGGCCCTGGTGCTTTTTCTGCAGGAGCCATTAAATCTGTTTAATTTGGATGTATCAATGTGCCTGGTGCGTGGCAGGCAAGCATCAACACACCAAAGCTTGGGCACCCTCCTGCAGGAAGGTCTGGGCATTGGGAAGGGGAAGAAGGGAAGCAGGAAACCAAAAACCAGGTTCAGGGAGTGATAGTTTGCCACTGCTTGATTAGGAGGATTTAAATGACCCGTTAGGGAGCCGGCAGGAGAAATTTGTGGGTCTTATGAAGTGAGCAGCCACTGTTTTTAGAGCTGTGCCCAGGAGCTGCCAGGCCCAACAGAGAATGGGCCCAGGGGGTGTTTTTTCTTAGGAGAGGAAAAGTGCTGTGCAGCTGATGTCAGTGAGCTGAGCCACGAGGGAAGGGCACTACTCCATGGCAGTACAGTGGTCAAACATCCCCAAGGACGTGCCTGTAGATGGTGTGTCCATATGGTGTTTGGGAGAGAAGGAACAGGCCCTGTGCCCTGAGGGCTGCGGCAGTGGCATGTGGCTGTCAGGGGCACTGAAATACCCATCAGAGGTTAAAATTTAGCCAAGGAAGAGCCCAAAGAAATGTGAGAAAGTGAGTTAAATAACCCTTGGTCCTGGATGCAGTGGTCAGTCCCCTGACTCCAAGTAAACATTCTGTTGCCCAGCAACCATTAAGATGCCAAGTAAACATTCAGGAGGTTGGAGTATCCAAAGGAGCTGTTATGGAGGTTGGAGTAGCCATAGGGCCTCTGTCCAGGGCTGGAATGGCCACAGGGCTGCAGAGGCCATAGGTCAAGGAAGGTCTCAGGAAAGCAGAGGCAAGAGGCTCCCAGGTCTCATCCCCTGCCTGGTGCCTCCTACACTGAGCCCCCAGGGCTGAAGGGCAGCCCCTGGGCTGAGCTGGGAAACAAGCAGTGCTAGCAGAACCTGGGCTCTCTGTTTACTACTGGTGTCTGGAGCAATGGAGACCTGGAGCAAAGAGATGTCAGCCTTTTTCCTCAGGATGTATGAGGTGGAACTCCCATCCTTGCTCAGGTGAGGGGGTTCTTCCACCAGCCTGCATCCTCTTCTCCTGCCGTTTCCATCCCTCCGTCCCTCACCACGGCAAACTCCCATGCCTTATGTCCATCACTTCTGCCTCCTCTTGTTGCCCCTTCTCCAGTTCTGTTCCTCCCTGTAACATCCCCTTGCTCTGCCAGGGGGATGCCTGCTGGGGAGGGGCGGGGATGCCACGCTGCCAGATGGGATCTGAGATGGTGTTGGAGTGCTCTGTCCCATCACCCTACCTGGGACACGGTCCAACATCCAGAGCAATCCAACACCCTGCCAAGGAACTGGACTCAGCGTGTAACCTCAAGGAAAACTCCTGTGGCAGGGAACTCACAGTGACAGAGGAGGACTCCCAATCTTCACTTACTCACCTCCTGAAGAAGAAGAAAGAAGCCCGAGAGATGGAAAAGACTCTGGCAGAGAAAGATGAGGTGAGAAAGATAGGTGGGTGCTGGGGCATGGTTGGGATGGCTTATGGTTTTTTGGAGGCTTTTTGGGAGGCAGGTGGCAGATTTTGGGTGCAGGCTGCCATGTGACCCTCACTGTGGTGCCAGGCCTTCAGGGAGAGGATTAAAGTCATCGCTGACCGGTGGAGGGACCTGCATGCTGAGAGAACCCAGCTGAAAGCCCTCATGGAGAGATCTGGAGGGACTGTACAGGTACACCAGATGACCCAGAGCTGCACCACCAACTCCTCCCCTCCCTTGGTGAAGACAGTCTTGAGCCTGACCTCCCGTTCAAGCCTCCTGTTGAGACTGGAGCTGTGAGGAGTAGGACTGGCAGGGCACAAGGTTTTGTAACACAGATATGGAAAGCCCTGATGGGTCTTGTGTGGGAAAGAGCTTGTCCTGTACCAGTGTGATCTCATGTGGGCCCGAAATGTCCCCCAGGAAGGGTGTTAGCCTCGTCCCCACTGCTGACACCCAGCTGTCCTCAGGGAACAAATCCGAGCAGGTCTGAAATTCAGATTGCCATCCCAGGTACCTGTCTCCAGGACCAAAGTATCAGTGCAAGAGGGATGGCCCAGTGAAACAGGGAGAGGAAATGTTCCTAGGGTGGTCCAGTACTGGTGTCTCCTCTCTGAAGATATGTCCTACCAGTGCTGGTAAGTGACCCAGCTCCATCTCACCTTGCCTTCCTTTCCCTCTCCCTGTATGTGCTGGTGGGGGGAACCACCAGGAACATGAAGAGTTAAGAATCCAAGCTCTGAAAATAATCAGCAAACAGAGAGAGGAGAAAATGAAAAAGGATGGTGAGCTTTTGAGAGCCAAGATGGAACTGGAAACCCTCAGAAAAAAACACTGGAATCTCTGCAAAAAAGTGCAGAAGTATTCCATCTTCAAGAAATACCTGGAGGATGTGGTGAAGGTCTCACAGGTGAGTTTGGACATAAGTGAGACGGATCACGGCCTCGGGGAGAGCCTTAGATAAATGCTAAAACTAGAGAAGATAAGGGAAGTCCAGGGCACTGCACACTTGCTGAAACCCAGAGACCTCAGATGGGATGGAAAAACCAACCTGCAACCAAAGTGAGCCGCAGGGAGCAGAGTTACGATAGGAGAACCAGAGCAGCAAGTGGAAGATTGAGAAAAGCAAAGAAAAACCAAGAGAAGGGAGAAAAGCTCAGGGCTTGGGGGAATGGGGGCATGTTTTTGTTGCTGTTTCAGGTCAGATGAATAGTTTGGGAGAAATGAAAAGCTGCCCAGAAAGCGTCCCCCGGCAGCTGTCAAAAAAGCTGTGCTCTCTCTCGAAGATGATGTCAGGACATCACTCATACTCCAACCACCCCTGCTGTGGCTTTCCAAGTCCTGGGGATGTGGCTCTGGAAGCTGCAGTTGTTCCTTGTGCTTTATCAGAGCACTGCTAGCCTGGGGAAGAGGTGCAGTACATCCCCTTTCTTATGGCAGTGACCGCTGTGGGTGGGGCATAGTGGAGCCCACCGCACAATAATCTCATGGAGAAGGGCAGAATCCTGGAACCACTGGGGCCGGGAAAGGTGGGAAGATCTTTCAGGAGGGAGAGCCATTGGCCCTGGTAAGGGCAGAGTACCAAATGACTCAAGATCTGCAGCTGGTGAGGAGAGGGCAAAGAGTTACTAACACCAGGAACCCTGTGCTGCAGTTTGAGGACATCTCAGAAGTCATTTCACAGTACAACTTGCTGGTGAGGACACAGAAGGACCTTCTGCAGTCACAACAGGGGTACAAGCAGCTGACTGAGCAAGACAAGGTGTTCCTGGAGCAGTACAAAGCAGAGAAAGAAACTGAGATGCTTCAGTACAAAAATGAGCTGATGCAGCTCAAACTACGTTTTGACCAGGCTCAACGTGACATCCCCCTCTGGGTAAGGAGTTGTGGGGTGGCAGGGGAAGATCTCCAAGCCTGGCTCGGTCAAGACTGGCTGATGGCTCATCCTTCAGTCATGGGGTCATGGCAGATTCCAGTAACAGTCTCTGGGATTGGAAGAGATTCCTAATTTCATCCCCATCCATGGGGCTGGAGAATGATGAATGGCAGACCAGTCTGGAGCATGAAAGTTAGGGTCTCCAAGCCAGGGTCTCTGGTGCTGAAGCACCACCATTGCTAGGGCATATTCCCATGCTGCATGTGCCCTTTCCTTCCAGGAGGCTCACTGGGCTGACATCCAGAACAGGACTTCCAAGAAGACTGGGAAGCTGTGGACTATCAAGCTGGCCATCCAGAACCTTTTCCACACATGCGTGCAAGCAGAGTGGAATGTGTTGGAGTGTAACAGCCACAGACAGCTGAACATGGTAAAGCCAAGCCAGAAGGAGGAGCAGTAATGAGTCTCCACTGCCCCAAGGGAAGGGAGAGCCTACAGACCCAAGAGACGCCTTCCTTTCACTGGGGCTCTCTCTCAGGCCTGGGGAAGGGCCAGGGCACACCAGGCAAACCTGTCTCTTCTGAGGAGGTAGCGCAGGGTCCTTGCCTGGCAGAAGGAGTGGGAGCCAGGCAGGCTGAGGCAGGGGATGCAGATCAAGCCATGGCCAGCCCTGGTTTTATTCACCCTTGCCCTGAACTCAGACTCACCCACAAAAGTTCATTCTGGTGGTGCAGATCCAGCGAGGCAAATACCTTATTCTGCTGCTCAGTTTGATTGGTGACATTTGCCCTCTGAAAAAGCCAACAAGCCTCCCTGTGGCTCCTGTTCCCTTCCCTGCACTGAGCTCTGCCATCTCTCTTTCCCACCCTAGATACAGCAGTTTATCCAACACCTTAAAGACATCCAGTTCTACGCAGGAGATGTTGCTACACCTCTGAAGACAAAAGGGATGTGGCAGCATGACCTGTCCTGCCAGTGAAGGTTCAGTGGGTTGGGAAGGGAAAGAGGAGGACAAGAGAACCCTACAGATACCCTAGACTCTTCATTTCCTGGGAGGATTGGACACATCAGAGCAATTCCATCCCACAGCTTCACCCCAGACACCACTGTGGGGCCTTCCTTAGAATTCTGGTTGCATGACACAGCGTTCCTGCAGAGCTGGCAAGATTGTGAGAGCAGGCTGGGACAGGAATATGATTTCAAACAGGGATCAGTACTAATGCTCACATTTGAACGTCCCACCCAAACCAAGCTCTTAGATATTTGAGAGACATGTCACGATGAGGTGGGAAGACTTTTCTTCAGGAGAGCTTCAGAGGGTTGCCACCACGATATGGATTTCCCTGCACAGCCATGTGTTATGGACTAAAGCTCACCTTCCCCTCAAGCTCTTAGGGAAAATGTGGAGAATGGATATAAGTGACAGATGAACCTGCCAAAGCTGAGCATTTAGCTGTTCATCACGTGTGCCACCATGATGAATGCAAAACAAGAGGACTAACAGTGGCTCTGGGGACACACTGTGGTGGTCAGTCAGGCTCCATAGTCTTTTGAGGAGGACCTTTTTATGCACCAAGGCCTCAATGACATAAGATTACAGATTTTGAGGCAAGAGGCCATTGATAACATGCTTTTGCTCCCTGCTCTTCTGTCCTGAGCTGAGGGAAGAAGAGGAAATAAAACCCTCTGAGACTGGGGAAATGTTGCACAGTGCAATGCAGAAATGCTGTGTGTGATGCTCAGCTATCCCTGGGCTTTGGGTGGCATTTGGGAGGAGCAGGGCTGGAAATAGAACATCAGGGAATGAGCTTTGAGGGCATGTCCCAAAACACCCACCACTCATTCAGAGTGATGTTTCCACTTTCCTCATCCTCACTGTGGTACAGTGTCCTTGCAATTGCTGGTGTTTTAGGTCATGGCCTAGACATAATTTGGAAGAATTAAAAATTAGTGGAAAAAAAGCAGTTCAAGTTCTTCAGCTTAGTGAGCTGAATGTGAGTGAGCATGAATCCCAAACTGGGTCTTTTTAGCCAGGCAGGTTCTGCCATCCACTTGGTTTGATCTTCCGAAAAAACAGGGTGTGAACTTTGATATTTCCATGTTGTATGGCAAGAAATAACGTGTCTGGAACAGTTTTAATCCTGGGTATTACCTCTCCTCCAAACTTCAGAGATTTACTGATATACACACCCTGCCTTCCTGCATGCGGGCGGGTAATTAGGAAGAAAAAATCCTCTTTGTGTGTTGGTACATGTTCCTTCTAAGCAATCCCAATTTCCATAGGGATCACATGTGGCTGAAATGCAGCCGTTGCTGGTATCCTGTGTGCTTTGCAGTCTACTGTGCTCATAAATAAAAAATGGGACAAATTTCAGTACCTAATCTTTTACACAAGACAACTAAGTGAGGGCTTCAGAGCCCTGTGCCAACACAGAAATGAATGACATGTCTTAATATTCTCACAGGAAATTTCAGAATGGTATAAATTGAATATATTAGATTGAAAGGTCATGTGGATTATTAACTCTGATTTTTTTAAAAAATATTTTTTCATGATATAGGTTAAAACCAACAAATTTAAGCCTTTAATTAACATCCTCTTAGTTGGGAATATGGCTGTTATGGAAATGTTTCCATTTTATAGCTATGTTTTTAAAATGAGGATACAGAAACATAGAACTTACATCTCAAAAAGTAACGTTTCTTTAACTATCCTCACATAAGCCTGGTCCAGTTGCCTGCATATCCCCACATCACACTGCCATGAGCTAGGAAATAAAGCTAAAAATCTAAGGCTGTTATAGAGAATCTTGTTTCTTGGTTTGTTTTGGTTTGGTGGTAAGGGGTTTCTTTTTTTCTTGTGTGTATGTGTTTTTTTTAAAAATGAATTTAACATTTTTTAAAATAAATCTTTTTAATTAAAAAAAAAATATGAAGGAAAGAAAAGCCATACACTTTCTTTCAGGTGAATACCAACTATTAACTGAGACAATGCCTTTGTTTCTTCTTTAAATTCTTGTATAACTGAGTTTTTTGACATTAATTGGGCTAATAAGAGTGTTGGACACAGGCTGAAACTGAAATCTGAGTGTATAACAGGAATCCATGCAGCGGTTAAGGAGTATCAGGGAAAATTTATACTTGGAGTTATATTGAAATAATTCCAATGTATCTTCACTGGAATTAATGAGTTTATTTTGGATTCATTTTTTGGTAAGTAGGAGGTTGGCAGCAGCAGGGATAAGAAAGTGGCTTTCTCTGAATTAGGAAAGAGAAAGAAAAAATTGCAATCTAGGAAATGACACAGCATTGGTTTCTTAAGAAAAAACTCTATAACTTTTTTGCCTTATTGTATATTTTGCAGAGGAAAAAATTGTAAAACTTAAATGGAATGGTTGATGTATGATGACTCCTGCTTAGAATTTGGTTTAAAATTTGAGACTATTTGTGTGATTATTCTTCAGCAAGGCAGATCTTTCTCATGGGGGCAGGCAGCCGCCCGGATCCACTCTCCTTCCTCATGCCACGTGGCATTGGGTTGTGTACAAATTAAAGACCAGCAGACCATGCTGTTCCCAGGCTGGCCTTGGGGTCACTCTTTCATTAAGAACTCAAACCCTCGTGTGCAGCAAATCCTCCACTGTCATGGGGAATTGCAGCAAGTGCAAGTGCAGCCCAGTCACTTCATGTGAGTAAATCGGGACAAATTCCCAGGATTACTGTGATTATGTGATGTTTAGCTCATGTTACATCCTGGGCTTCAGGGCAGGATGGTACCAGTGACCTGCTACACATGCATTTGTGTCCTGCTGGAGCCCCAAAGGTCTGGGATTCCTGAGGGGCCATGATGCATTTGGGGTGAAACATCTCTTTTTGTGCCCCCCAACATCAGGAGGTGTTGGATTAAATGTGGAATACTGTGGCTGGGCTTGTCTTCTGCCAGGTTCTCACCTTCCACTGTTCCTATAAAATGCTGTTTTTAAGCCCACAAGTACAATGTACAGCCCAATTTGATTCTTCCCCTGCACCCCGCTCAGCTGAGTTCCCACCTGGATCTCAGGTGGGATGCAGCTCTGGCATCCCCTATCATAAGAAGGATATGGAGCTGCTGGACCAAGTTCTAGAAGAGGTCACAAAGATGCTCCCAAGAGCTAGAGTACCTCTGCTATGGAAACAGGCTGAGAGATCTTGGGTTGTTCAACCTGGAGGAGGCTCTGGGGAGATGTTACAGCATCTTCCAGTACCTAAAAGGTCTCCAGGAAAGCTGGAGAAGGGCCTTTGACAAGGGCATGGCAGGATAGGACAAGGGGAAAGGACTTGAAACTGATAGAAGGCAGGTTTAGATTAGATTTTGGGAAGAAATTCTTTGCTGTGGGGGGGTTGAGGCACTGGAACGTGTTGCCTGGAGAAGCTGTGGATGTCCCATCACTGAAAGTGTTCAAGACCAGGCAGGATGGAGCCTTGAGCAACCTGGTCTTGTGGAAGGTATCCCTGCCCAAGTCTGGGGGGTTGGAGTTAGATGATATTTAATGTCCCTTCTATCCCAATCTACTCTATCATTGTATGAAATTCAGTCCACTGTGGGCACAACACATGCTCAATGGTAATGGGAATTGCAATGTTCTTGGGCTTGGCTGTGAAGTATTTGTAAGATGAGAGTGCAGTGCTGTAATTTTTGTTAAAGTCACTTCAAAAGAAAAAAAAGGAAGCACCCAATCAGATATCAGCTCTGGATTGGTGAGGCACTTGAACTAGATGGTTGTTGTAAGTCCCTTCCAACTGAAATAGTCTATACTATTCAAAATATCTAGGGTTTGATATTTTGTTGTTCAGTCCCAGATACACAGAGATACGTGTGTGCTTACAGCAGTGTGAAAAAAATTAGGTCAATTTGAAGTCTTCATTCCTTACTTTTAAGATGTGTGTAGTTCCAAGTGCTGCCATTATTACAGCTGAAAGTCATTTGGTGGTCCTGAGTAGGTTGTTGAAATGAGGGTAAATAAAACAACCCAACCCTTCATCTGGTATTGGGCATTGAGTACTGGGTGGAGAAACTTCATTTAAATGTCTGTGATGGCTATCTGAGAGACATCCTTCGGATGAGCAATAGCCGGCTGTCAATTTGGCAACACAACTGTGCAGGGGCAACCAGCAGCAAGAGTAATTTTGTTGATGAGCCAGTTTGCACCAGGAGCTCATTGTGAGGGGCAGAAAAAAGACTATGCTTCAGCTTAAGGGAAGGGGGAGCAGCTGGAAGAAACACTCAGCATAGAGACTGCATGAGGTGTTGGCTGGAGCAATGCTGAGTGCATGTGAGTGTACAAATAGCTGGGGTCAGGCACCTGCTGAGAAGATGCATATAGAGAGTGACTCTCTTGTGTTTGACAGGTAGGAAAAAAAGGGGGGGGGGGGGGGGAATGAGTTAAATTGCTTGCAAAAAAATCAACCCGGTGTTTATGTAACAGCCAATGGTTATTTTAAAGCCAGAGAGGGATGCCTGTACAGCAGAGAGTGGATGATGAGATAGAGTTAAATCTAAATATGTATAAGGTCCTGTTCAGGAAAGGATAATCTTTCAAAGTGAGCATGTACAGCTGCTCACACTTGTTCGCTAATCCTTCCAAAATGTGTCCTGTGAGAATTCCCACACAACCCCAAGTAAATTGCAGATTTGGGAGGAAGCCACACTGCAGATTAACAGATGTTCAAGTCACCTCTCACTCTGCCCCCCTGGATGATGAGGCACTGCGGTCTTGCTCCACACCTGCCCTTCTCTCCCCACTCCCAGTCCTCTCACTCGTGCCCTGCTCCATACAGACACTTGGATTCATTTTTCATGGATACAAATGTGTGCACATCAAGGGCACGCTGAGGAAAGAAAGAGATTAGAAACACCTGGTAGGAGCTTCTCGGGGAGAAATGCCTTCAAGAAGGTGAGACCAGAGCATTTTTGCCTCGGCCGGGTATCAGGTGATGGGCAAAGGGCTGAGGGTAGGGATGGGGTCTGGGCACCCCTGTGACACCCTCCACCTGGAGAAAAACCTCTTCATCTGAGAGGAGTAAAGTGCTCCTGCTGCTGCCAGGGATGGGAGGAACAGCAAGTGGGATAGGAGGGCTCTGGTGGACAGGGAAAGAGCAGCCCAGATAATGTGCATGGGAAAGTTCCCTCAGGAAAGGGTGATGTGGGTAAGCCTTTGGGAGTGCACTAGTGTGATAAATCAGAATTTGCTTTTCTCCATGAATGTGGCACCTTGGGTAGATTTACCCAAATCTCCCTTTTTCCCTTGTTGCAGTTCATGTCACAAGATCTACTTGTTAGAAAGTTAATATAAAGTATGTAGTTGATCCATAACATGCTGTATGCTTCTGACTGGTGCAGTTTTCCTCTCTGTATTCAGCCCCTTACACCATGCCTCAGTGTGCCTACACATCTGTTCAAGGCTCATGAATTCAGGAAAGACAACTTTTATGCAATGTCTGTCTGGTGGCTCTTGTTCTTCTAAACAATGTTACAGGAAGAGGAGTTGAAGACACAGGATTTCAAGTGACCCAAAATTCACAGTATCACTTTTGCATGATATCTAAATATGAGGGACCATAGGAACCTCTTGTCCTGGGGAAAGACCGGTAAGAGACTAGAGTCTGGCATTCTGCTAGGCCTAAGGGAATAGTAGCTGTAAATTAACTTAATAAAGATAAAGTTGTATAACTGTTTTCATTCTAACTTGGTTAGCAATTTGTTACAACTTTCAGCTTTTGGGATGAAATTTTCTGGGCTTGTTTTCAGACTGGGAAAAAAAAAGGACACAAATGAGTCTAAACTTGTTTAGGCTAAATATTATTGAATAATCTCTCTATCTAATGAGAGATAGGAAACTTTTCTCCGATTATTACTTTCTATGATTCCTTCAATGAATGTTGATAAAGCAGACACAGTGGGTTTTACACACTGAAGTGTGGGCCAAATGTGCCTGATTTCATGAGCTATTGCTGTTCTTTTTGGCCTCATGAGTTTTTGAAGGTTTTATTATATTATTTTGTTTTCAGGTCTGCAAAGCTAGTGAGTTCCACAAGCCAAAACTCTGATTTGAGAATTGCATCAATTGCTCAGGACTTTTCAAATTGTTGTAATTCAGATTAAAAAGATGAACACCAGGGAGTTCTCACCCAGTTTCCCTGTACCTGTACTCCTTCTTTGGATACATTTCAGACAGGAGCTGGTCTGTGATGCTCCAAAGATGTCTGGCAGCCCTGTGGCACTGCTAAAGCTTATTTCTGTCAGTACAACCCAAAAGTTTGCTTTGTAACTATCAGTAGTATGTCAGTAAGGAAGAAGACACAATTTGATCTCTGGGGTTGGAGATGATTTTAAAGGCCCCTTCCAAACCAAACTATTTCTCTGATCTATTCTGTGGCTGGTGTAAAAAGTTGCCTGTGTCCTAGTGTGCATCAGAACTGGCCTTGACTCAACCTCCTGCTCTGAGGCTCGGCAAGGCAATGATTTGTGTGTGTGCATTAAAATAAAATTAATGTCATTTTGCTGTAACAAAACAGATTTATGTCTGCACCAGGTATATTTTCCAGTATATCAAATCCAGTCAATTAATTTAATGGGCTTACTGTATCCTTCGTGCCATAGTTTTAAGCCAAATCAAAGGTGCTCAAATGGTGATGGTAAAAACAGTGAGAGTTTGAAAATCAGCTCCTTGCTGCTTACACTGAATTTATATACAGAACTTGACATTTGAGCTGGTGGAATTTTCCAGTGATACGTAAAATTAGACCTTCACATTTGTTTTTATTTTCTATCTGCCGTTCACTTTGTTTGCCTTGGTTAAGTTTCTAATTTTCCTTTTATACAGTCCCTGTGCACTGGTTAAACATAATTGGTGGGAACATTCTTGCTCAGTTTGCAGGAAGATGCTTTGCTAGGGGGGCCTGCTTGGATCCCAGATTGCAAATAGTTACAATTGGAAACTTGGGATGTATTTTTCCTCTTGAAGTCAGGTCCACTGGCAAATATCACGGTCTAATTATCATACCACAGAGAGCTAGGGTAGTAGTGTGACTGCTCTATTTAATGGCTAAAATTACAGGGTTGTAAACTGTATTCTGACCTCTGCCAGTCAGAGTTTCAGGCATTTCAACACCTCAGGTAACCACCCTGTGCCCATTGGAGTGACAGTGATTTGCCTCTCTGTGCTATCACAGACTTCAATTAGTTTGGCTTTTCAAGTCATAGAATCCTCAGACAACTCAAAGAGCTGCTCCAGCACAGATCATGCTCCTAAATGACTATTTTGATATTCAGAGCTTCTTTTGCTGTTGCTGAAGGTACTTTTTTTCATAAGCAGAAATCGTTTATCAGCTCAAAAGTTTTTGCTGTTTTCTCAAGAAATGAGTTCTTAACCCAGCTGCTATTAACAAAACCACTGACATCACATGTGCAACTCTGCTCCTGGGCTTAGAAGATCTTTCGGCTGAAGGAAATGAGCTTTGAGGAATAAAATGCTTGCCTTTGTTCTGCTAATCTCATGTTCAAAGCCCAGAATTATTTCAGGAGTTAATTTGATTGATCTCAATAGATTAGTTAAAACTGATCTGGGTTCCAATTCGTATTTATCCCTTGGTGACTGGATATCCAGGATATTCCCCAGCACTTGCACAATCAAGTGTCTTTCCATTTAATTTGAGAGTGTTTTTCTGGCTTGTGGTGTGCTCAGAAATGTGTCCTCTTTCCACTCTGAAAGTTGATGAAGAAAGTTTGTGCAGTTTAAGTTTTTGCACAGGTTGTGCTGTCCGTTCCCAAAAATAACTCATAAAGGTGTTAAATAGAAAACTAATATGTCATTCTTTGAGGTTACAACTTCCCTAATACTTTAGAGGACATGAACTGTTTTCATGAACCATTAAAAGCAAAAAAGTATTTTCCCCATTAAAGAAGGCAACCCTCTGTTCAAGGCAATTCAGGGGAAAAGGAGGATTTGTCCCTCCAAACCAGCCCTGGAGACAGGTGAGCTGCAATTTCATTCTTACACCAGGCAATCCAGTTCTCTGCTTTGGCAAGTGTCCACTGCTGGGGAAGCTGGGCTGTGAGGGGCAGCAGGGCCCTTGTAGGTGAGGAAAAGTTTTGCTCCAGGTATTTAATCAGTTGAGAAAGCAAATAGAGGTGAGGGAAGGGAATGAGGTGGAGACTAAAGGCAGAAAATGTGAGTGGGATGAGTGGTGTGGCTTCATGTAGCCCACAAGTCAGGGTGCTGGCCACATGCCTTGGAGAGGGGCTGAGTGGGCTCACCCTGGCAGGAAGATGAAGAAAAGGGAACATCATGATCATGAGAGAGATTCTGGTTTTCGTTTCAGTACAAAGAGAAGTAAGGAAAAACTCAGTAATATGAAACAGTGAGGAATTCAAAACCCATAGGAAGGTGGATGCTTTCATGCAGCATGGGCCTGGTGGGTCATGAATACATCTACCTGCCCCTCAACCTAGCCCAACAAGTCTGGGATGAAGCAAATCAGGAGCTCTGCTGAGCACGCTGTGTTTGCTCATATTTTGTATTTGTTAATCCATCCATTCACTCATGAACGGCCTAAGGTGTTGCTGGAGTTAAATCCTGAAAAGGGTACACAAACAGGCTCAGCACACAGAACCCTTCCTCAAAGGGCTGTGCAGCAAGCAAGCCCCAGGGAAAGCTGAGAGGAATGCAGCAATCAGAGCATAACTCACTCTGTTAGTAATTTCTTTGACTCTATCTCACAGAGAGTTTATTTTGGCAAATGTGGAGCATGGAAAAAAAACCCAAGTATTCCAGTTGTGAGTATTGTGTATCTTTCCTGAGCTGGAGACGACTGCTTGATGGGATAGGGTAGGGTGGTTGGAAATGGATAGAGTCCATGGATGGAAGGACAAGACTTTCCTGACAAAACCGTGGTAAAACTTTCTAGTTTGATAGCAGACAGAAAATTCTAGTGGGATTAATCCTGGAGAAGATTTGCATCGAGCTTGACAGTGGATGTGGAGCCACATTCAGTTCCTGAAAGGACAGAATTGTTTCTGCAGTGTGATAACCTCAGCATGTCAGAGAGATCACTGCAAGACACTGTAGGGATACAAGGCACTGATGTGGTTTTCTGAGAGGCAGCAAGGAAAGGCAGTTGTGGGTTGGGTGATAGCTGACAACAAATACCTACTCACCTACCTATGAGGTGGGAAAACCTGCAGAACCTGCAGCTCCCACCATACTTACGTGCTCATGGGGGACAAACATGAAACTCAAAAAGAAATACAGCATCAAAATAATCCACCTCTTGCCACTCTTAATTGATGTGCAGAGAATGAGCATTTTACGAAGGTCTTTTGATGAATTAATCCAAACTTAATCCAAACAGTCACTTACAGCATGTTCTTGCAAAAGCTTGTGGGAGTGCTGTGGAAATGACACTGCTTTTCTCTTTTCAAGTCCCTTTTTGTGGCAGAGGAGTTGAGAGTGTGTCTGGATCAGCCCCAATTGCTTGGGCCACGGGAACAAAGAAGATGTAGCAGGAAACACCTGGCAGCCCTATGGATATCCTCAGTGTATCTGTGTCCCTTGAGCAGGCAGGACAGACCAGACCATCCTTTGGTGCAAGGAACAAATTATGAGCAAAAAAAAAAGTGGGTATGCACCTCTATACAGCAGCTACAAGACCTGAATGTCTGCAAACAAGTGTCCTACTGCTCTACAGCAACAGATTAACTTCTTTTCTAGTCATCTGAGTGGCAGGTACTATTTGGGTCCTTGAGACTGATTAACCTTGCTGGAGGAATAAAATTGGTGGTGGATTGGATAGCACACTCTGGACAAGCTGCCTGTGCTGTGAGTGGTAATGCGCTGGAACCTTTGCTCCCTAAAACTTGTCTTGAACCTGATTGTGAGCTGAAGTCTGTGCAATTAAGACGACAACTGAACTTGGGGTTTTGTGGGCTTCAGCTTGCATGGGATACCCAGCTGAAATGGGGACATGACTGAAGGTAGAGTGAAGCTAATGAAAATACAGATACCACTGACGCTTCATGTCCCCAGAAAACATCCACGGGGTCAGTTCCACCAAAGAAAAGTTGGTTTAAGCAAGTGTCTATTCATTCCCTTGCATCCACTATTCTGTGTCCCAGGCCAAAAGCTGAAATTCATCAAACCTACTGGATATCCCAGTAGGAGGCATTACTTTACCTGAAGGTTTGGTCCATGTGTAGAGCAGTTCCCTATGTCATCTTGTTGGTTGAACTCTCTCAAGTCCTCTTGCACACCTTCCCCCCCCCCACAACCCTTCAAACCCTCAGTCTCTTAAGGCACATCAACTCCAAACAAGAATCAATACTCTTTGCAGGCCAGTTTTGCAATACTCTTTTCAGCTAAACCTGAATAACTGTTTAGTTACAGTCCTCTCTAACTGGGGTAGTTTCCTCTAGAGATGATCAGAAAATTTGTCTGCTTAGAGAAGATTTTGGCTGAGCCTATATGTAATTTTAGTTCTCATGACTGTGGAATAAACTTTTGTTTTGGCAGCTGCGGTGTCCAGCCTTGTTAATTTATTGATTTGTGAGCTCTGAAGAGCTTGGATTAAGCTCCAAGAAGTGGACCATAGCAAATGTGAGAGAAGAGGAAATGTCATTTTCCCTGTCTTTCTGAGCCTGGGGGCTGTGTCAGGGTTTGGTGGTGCAGAAACACCTCCTGCCCCTATACAGATGCTCAAACAATTAACCTCTGCTACCTCCTGTCCACACAGTATATGAGGATGGAGGGAGATCTCCAACAGGGTCAGTTCTGCAGGCTTCCTACTGATTTTGGAGGGTCTTGGTAGGCTGAATAATGCAGGCACAGAGCAGAGGAATACAGGCTACAAGAGGAATATGAAACAGGTGAATTTTGGTGAGCTCGTTCTGTTTAGCATTCTATGAAACATCTGTTTCATTTCACCAGTAGCAACAGGCTGGATGTTGCAGTTCCAATTTTTGTTATTGTAAGGGCTGAAGGTTGATGGTGACGTCTCTCCTGATGGCTGTGCACAATGTGATGTCTCTCCTGATGGTTTGTTGCTCTCTGGCACTGACACCAGCAGTAAAACATTCCAGTTGGACTGGCAAATCTACCCAATCTCCTGCTCACAAAACAGCTCTGAAGGCTGCTGTACCCTGGGAATGACAGTGTGCTTGGATTTATGGGGCTGCCTTGAGTAAAGGACTGCACATGCTGCTGTTGAGAAGAAAGTCATAGTGCTACTAGGCATGCTTTTTTGCTTCTGGGGTCTTTTTTTCCCCCAACAGCCTCTCCTTATAATTTCGCTCTTTGGTGACAGCATTATTTGTGTAGGAACAATAATTTTTCCTTTTCTTGGCAGTATTATCAAAATACCAATGTCATTAGAAAAAGTTTGGTTGATAGTCACAAGGAGCACTGACATTACTCCAGCAGTGGACAGCAAATGGTTAAATCTATTTAATTTGCTTGTATGTTTTCTGTCAGAATAAAGGCCAGCTTATACTCCACAGACTACTTCAATTGCACACACAAGCTATAAGAATGCCTCTGATAAGCCTTATTTTGGACAGTGTTTTTGCAAAGAAAGCCACTCCAAATTAATTATTTCACGTTTTCTCCTTCCCTGAGTAAATGACTTCATTCATTGTAAATTACATCCCTGCAAGTTTTGAATTATTTGTGTTGCTCTGAAAAGGTTTTTCCTCTGTACATTTTGTGTATTTCCTATTATTCCATTCCAAAGGATTCCTTCCTGATGACTGGGTTCACTCTGAACAAATCCATGGCCTGTGCTGAAAACTAATCATAGTAAGTGCTGAGATTGTTTCATGTGTGTGCTTATCCAGAACTTGGCTGAACATTAAAACAGATGAAATGGGAATGTTTTATTTTCCTGTGACTGCATCCATTCCATGGACACTTCCATGTCTTGTAGATTTGACTCTGGTTGAGTATTTTGAAGTTTTTTGTTGAAATCAGTATCTATGAATGTGCTATGTTTAGAATAATTTGACAAAATAATAGATCATTGCATACACCCCCAGATGAAATAAAACCTGTGTTGTAAATAACACCTGTGATTATCAGAAACAAAAACATGCTACAAATGTAACTAATTTGTTGGCATTTAATGCTGTTACAATAATATATGTTTCTGTTCCTGATCATTTGCTGATTATTGTGAACACCACAATAATTTGGCTTTGTACTGTACAAGGAAACAGTAAAACGGAAAACTGCAATTCCTAAAAGCTGTCAAGAAAATACTTCCAGTAGTGGGTGGCCAAAAGAAAAGATATTTAGTAAACTTGAAAACAGGCATACGAGGACATGCCTGGATGGATGGATGTGAACAGGTGTGAACTTTCTTGCTCTGTAAGCCAACTGGGCACAAGCCAGCTTCATCAAGAAGCCATGAAGCCATGTTCTTGCAGTGCTGGGCTTAAATATTCCACCCTGCCTGCTAGGAGCTTGTTTTAGCTCCCCTTGAGTAGCCAGAGAGCTCCTGCAAGCGCAGTGTGATGCCGAAGCCAGCTCAGTCAGGCTGGTTTGGAAGGCAGACAGAGGAGCCTGTGTGTGTCTGCTCCCATCTGTGTAGACATGCCCTAAACCAGGCTGGGTGAAATATGGAGTCTTAATTAAAAACTATGGGTGAAATTTGGAGTCTTAATTAAAAGCTATGTTAATTTAGTAGGCCAAAATTTTGCCTGCTGTTGGCATGGATCTGTATTGGACAAGAAGAATGTTTTTCCACTTCCCAAGTAGACAAAATATTGGAGCTTGTGTCTTTGAAGTTGGAGATGACAAAAAATGACTTGGATTATTTCTGCTTGAAAATGCCTTCCTTTGTGTTTCCACCTCAGGTTGGGTGCTCACATGGTTCCCATCCCCACAGAGCCTGGACATCTTGTGTTCTTTGATGTACAACTCTAACAATCCCTGTGAGAAGGGATTGCGCTGGTTTTTCTCATTGGGCAGATGGGGAACAGAGCCCCAGAGACAAAACGGAGATTTCCCCAAGGCTACGTGCTGCCTCATGCAGTGGCATCCTGGACCAGTTCCTCCAAGGAGTCATGAGGTGTCTCAAGACTCCTTTAGAACTTCCCTTTGGGCCTTTTTCATACAGAAAATATGGTGCTTTTGCTTTTCTAAACTCCAGCAGGTCACGCACTTACCTGGCAGCGTGAGGTCAGCATGGGCAGGTCTCACTGCTCCGTGGTCACTGGTGGACATGAATGGCCAATAAATGGCCTTTGTCCTGGCCTGTGGCAGGCCACAACTTCAGTGAGGGCAAATGCCTTGGCACAGGTTTAGTCTGCATTAACTTGCCAAAAGGGTGTCCTGGCACCATCTGGGAAACTCATGAACACAGAGCTGTTTCCAAAACTCACCCTCCTGGGATGTGGAGAACATTCATTTGTCCAGCCTCTCCTGTGTGCTCAGGGGATAGCCCCTCGTCCTGTTTTATCTGGATTTTTAGGCATTGTATCACTTCATTTGTAAAATGCTCCCATGGACTTCCCAGGGAAACGAAGACGCTGCTTGACCTCACGCTTGGGTGGGACAGGATGTGAGAAGGAACAGTGCATGGAGGGAAAACATCTGAATTACGAGCCCCTTTAGGGGAGAGTGACCTCATACTGACGACCTACAAGCAGCAAACCAGGCCAAATTACTGCAATAAACTATTAATTGAGAAGAGATTATCATGTTACTAAAATATTTCTGTGCTGTTTTTCCACCACTGCTCTCAGGGAAGATGAGCTATCAGGCCATGCATCCTAGACAGGATTATGCCTTTATTCAGGTAAAGCCTTTGGGCTGGCACAGCTTTTGTGGCCCTATGCGGTGGGAAGAGCTGGGATGGGATGTGGAATAGGAGGGACTCTGATATCTGAGGACTGTGCAGTTGGCAAACAGGGCACGGGCACTCATCACAGGCTGCACGAACTCTCAGGGTCTCCACTGCTTTGCAGGTGCAGGGGAAAGATGTGTTTGTAGGGCACTTCTTAATTCCCAAGGCAGGCAGATGTGCTTTGAAGCAGCTGAGGTTTCTGAGCTGTTCTCATGGCTCCTCCGCTTGCCTAAGGACAGGGAACAGGGCTGGGCTTCAAACGATGAGTTCAATCCTGCCCTCTTTGAAGTCCTTGGCAGAAATTCCCAGCACCAGCTATGAGGTCTGTGTGGCTGAAGGGGCTACAACAGAGCAAAATGCCTTGTCTGGCCAGTTTAACTGGAGAGCCTGGGACTGCTTTTCTGGGGGGACATGATGGGGAACACCAGCTGGCTTGGTCAGGCTGGGGTGTGACAAGCTTCATGGATCCATGTCCAGAGGACTCCTTGAAGCACCCCATTAGAATTTAATATAATTTATCCCTATCTTCTTTCTCTTCTTAGAGCCCACACTTTACTGCTGTGACCAGCACTGGAGTCCTGGCATGTATGGAAATAGTTTAACAGGCTTCAGGCAGGGTTTGCAATGTTGAAAATCAGAAAAATAAAGAGCTTCATAGAAACAGAGCCAATTGGATCTCGAAGCCATGAAAGAGAGAGAAAAAAACATTATCAGCCTCTTGGCACAGGGATGTTTGTGTGTGTGTGTTTGCTTGGCTGTGCTTCTGATAGATACTTTGAGCTTCTGTACATGGTGCCTGGCACAGCTGGGGTGGGGAGATCCAACAGGCAGAGGAACACACATGACAAAACTGCTGCTCGTTGGTCTTTGAGTTTTTGGATAGGTAAAGTGGCCCTGCATCCTCCACCCACCTCTGTAAGCTTGTCCTGTGCTTAGTTTGCAAAGCTCTATATAGTAGCATATGGTAATAGAACAGTGGGCTGCAGCCAGGCAAGAGAAGGGACTGTGGAGCATCACAGCCCTGGATATGTTGCATGGGCCAAAATGTGTGAAAATGATTGTAAAGATTGACTTTACTGTGTAGTCACAGGGGACACTGATCAAAGCACTCCAGATGTTGTTCTTCCCCTGCTCTTTAATATGAAAGTCACCAACAAGGTCCAGAATCTGCTTTCATTCCCCAGGGCTGCACTGGCACAAGCTGCCCTGGGTCCCTGCTGCCCAGCCTTTGCTCCAGCAGCAGCTGTGCGCAGTGCTGCTCTCAAGGAGAGTCACTGCTTCATCAGCTGGATGGATGGTCCCAGCTGGCTTGAAAGGCAACACCATGGCTCCACAGTGTGTCCAATTCTTTTTAATTTGTTTCTCATTATGCAAAATTTCTGGCTTATGTCTAATGCCATCTTACATTTAAACCCATATAGTAGATGTTTGCAGGATTGCAAAATCTGTGAGATTGTGGGTTTTGCCTTCTGCCTGTTACACTGCTCTTGCTGTTCCTCTCTGTAGTCTATTCCTTCCCCTGCCAAGACAGATTTGCTGCTATCAAAGTCCTGCAGCTGACATATTTCTAATCATCCCTTCGTTGCAGTCTCTCTTCTGTAAACAATTAGTGAACCCCTTCTGGGATTTGGAGTCATTGTTCTAACTTCCTAATTATTTATCTTTTTTTGGCTCTTTTATTTCTTGGCAAGAAAGATTTAGTGGCCAGGAAACATTAATGCACTTGCTCTCCAAGTTCCTGTGCTTTGGTTAATCACTCCAGCTGAAACCTGTTGATACTGGATGATTTCTGGGGCTTTATTATGTGAGTCTTTATAGCACATTTAACAAAGGAGCAATAAATGAGCTCGGTGGCAGGCATATTTCTATGATGGAAATTGCTTTTCCCTTTGGGATGGGATCCAAAGACCACTGAAGTGAGTGAGATTCTTTCCAGCAACTCAGCGGGTTTGCTCTGGTTGCTGATGGAGGGACTGTCACCCAGCCACTGATGGCTGAGATGCCTTTGCTCTCCTGGCACCCTTGGTCACATGTTGGTCCCTGGCAAGAACTGCTGGTGAAAACCCTGAGTTACTGACCCTGGATCTCTTGGGGATTTAGGGGAACCCAATTGATGTGAGTTGTGCTCAGTAAATTTGCTTAAAAAATTTCTCTCCTGAGGAACCTCACTATTTACATTGTTGTTAAAGAGTAATATGAAGAAAGAAAAAAATATTTTTAATGTATTTTTCCTCCCGATACACCTGTGATTATCAATTACTACCTGCACAAAACCAGAGCACAGCCATTAGCTGGGTTTGCTGCATGAGATTACCCAAGGAATCTCCAAATCACCTTTGGCTGATCTCAGGTACATTGGCCATAGCAAACTGACTCAGACTGGCCTGTTTTGACTGTTCATGCTGGCCTTCTGGCCTTCTCCTTTTATCTCCTCAGATTGTGCCATCCTTGTACCTACATGCTGAAAGCTTTCCTTGTTAAAGTGGTGAGAACTAATTACTCATCAGGCTTGGAAAGATTCTGCTGTCCTGTCCTGTCCTGGCAGACTGCCCCTCCCAGCTAGTCCAGGGCACCATCTTCTGAACTCTGAGGAAAAGGGATTCCTCCCTCCATTTTCCAGGCATTTCAGTGTCAGCATTGCATAATTCATGTATTGTTCAAGCCATATTAACATTGCTCTTTTTCTTGATTACTCCTTATTAAAGTGCTATGTCAGCATGTTAGTTTGTTTACTTTCCCATTAGCTTCCAAGAGCTTGGCTCAATCCTTTACAAATGTTAATGCTCTCCTCTGAGCAGTTATGGGTCAGTGTGTGAATAATCTTTATGCAGGAAAACCAAACATCCAAACACTGCACTGGGAATCGTACAGGGTCACATTAATGAATTTCATGAGGGGAAGGGCAGAGGAAACACTGAGTTTTGGTGCCCAGATTGCTTGCTTCCAACCAAACCCATTGGATTAATCTTTCTTTTCAGCACCAGAGAATGTTCCTTGCACTCTGTTCCTTGTATTCTGGTGGCCAGGGATCCCTCTTCCTTCAGTGAGAAGAGACACACCCCCCTGGAGGGAAATTTGCACCTTCAGTGGTTGTACTTGCCTTCTGGAGAAGCCCACCTCTGGCCACTGACCACAAGGGAAGCTTAATGGAATCCTTACCACACTCACCACCTCAGAGAAGCGTCTGCCATTGCCTTTGGAAGTGACTTCTGAGAGGACTAGAGGTGTCTATTATGGCTGGAGGCTCAAAGGATGGACTTGGTGTGACACACAAGAAAAGTTAATTTCTGTCCATTGAAGAGCTGGAGAAAGCAGTAATGCTGTGCTTTCCTCACTCCTCCCCATGCCCAGGCCTATAAAGTATCCATGTAGGATATTCCATAAAGACTCCCATGCGTGATTTTCTTCTGCTTGATGGGACTTGAACTTGCTTTTCCCAAAGAGATGTCCAAACAAATCTCTCAAAGCCTCTCCCAGACGCTGAAATTTTTAAAGATGTTCCCATTTGTATAAAATAATTAAACTGCCAGTGGAACAGTCCAGGTCTCTCCCCTTCCCAGCTGAAAGCCCTAATAGCAGGGTGTAGTGATTCAGGAAACCTGCCCACACATTCTGTGGCTTTTGTCTGAAGGTCTGAGTTCTCAAAGCCTACCTGTGCCAAGAACACTTTCCTGGCTGGGTTGCCAACCCCCACCAGGCTCTGTCCATCAAACAGGGTCTGTTAAGCACCGTGGTCCTCTCTTCCAGCACAGGCATCGTGGACAGCAGCTTGGGACCTCCAGAGAAGTACTTTACTTGAGGAGATCACCTTGCCTGTGGGCACACCAGGCAGTCTCCTTAGTGGATGGCCCCTGTTTAACAAAGAGAAAGTTTGAAAAAAGGGGCTGATCTAGAGGGAAAGCATTTCCCCAGATCAGGCTCAGAGGAAACTGCCTGGCTCCACAGTTTCATTAGGACAAAAGGATCCCACCAGGAGGGTGAACTTGGTGTGCTCCAGCTCAGTTTTGATTTTCAAGCTTGCATTCAGCGAGGCCGTGAGTTTTCCAGACCCTCTGTGCCATAGATATGCTGCTGAGGACAGCTTGGTGGGCCATGAAGACTTAGGCCCATTCTGTAGCAAGTATAATATTTCACTCCAAATGATATTTTCCTACTAGAAGTGATATAAATAAACAATAAAAATTTTTTGTGCAGTCAGTAAGAAGCCTTGTATTTGATCGGCATTCGAACAGGGATTCATTAGTGTTCTAGTTATATTTTAACATGTTTTTCTGAGCATTAAAAAAATCCATTCACTTTACAGTAAAATATTTTATTTTCTGGTTGGGGATTTCTATTTTAAACGCGCACATTGTGTGTGAGTTTATATATTTTTATATACAAATATATATGCATATACATAAAATATATGTGTGTGTGTATATGTATTTCATATAATATAGGCCTGTATGTGTCTATATTATATTTGGCCTGTATCCACTCTGGCCTGACTACTCTGAGTTTAGAAACTAAACAGTTGCAGGCTTGGCTGGTGCTGGGATGGGGGACCACCTGGGAACCTGGGTGCTGCAGGGACTGGCCAAGGAGTCGTGGTTAAACACGTGGTGAATTTTAGACCACAAAAATTGCATGAGTGGAAAGACTTCATTTGGCACCATTTTTGCTGTTGAGCTGATGGATGGGAGATGAAAAAATAATATATATATATGTATTTAAAAAAAAAAAAAAATCCCTCCTCCTCATGGGTGGGCGTGGTGGCTTAGATGTCTGAACAGCAGAGCCTCCCTACCCTCCGGAGCTTACACTCTGAGGCCTTGAACCCGAAAAAATAAAAACAAATATGCTTAACAGTATGCATGTGAGAACTTGTATAACTGTTCACAGGTCTAGAGCCCGGGGGGAGCTCTGAGAACTGTGTAGGGATCCAGAGCAACGCTGGCGCTGGGCATCCAGGGAGGCTCCAGGAAGGAGCAGGTTGTCCCCTGCCTTTTGCATTTCTGGCTTGAGTGTGGTGAGGGTGCAACTGGTGCTGGCACTGGTGAGGGGGAAAGACGAGACTTTGGAGCTCCTCCTCTTTTAAGGACTGAAACTGTTTTTACTTTTTATATTTATTTTATATATTTGCATATGAGTGTGCCTAGAGACCAGTGTGTATATGTTTCCTGCCATCTCGTCCCTTTGCAGGGAGGGAGGAGCACTCAGAGGGGGTGAGAACATCATTCCAGGGGGTTGGCAGAAATTCAAGGGGAGCATTTTGCTTTGGTTTATATCATTCCTGGAGCTGCTTTTTCATTTCCTACAGATAGGAGTGTGCCTGCACTCAAAGGAGCCCAGGGGACACCAGCACATGGCTGTGGGGCAGCCTGGTCCTGAGCGGCCTTTGCGACGCTGCTCATCGCCCTGGGGTCACCTCTGGGGTCACTGGGGTGTGTTTTGGGGATGCCTTCCAGAGCTCAGACACATCTGCTGCGTCTCGGTGAAACCTTTCGCGCAGCCTGCTGCCAATGCTCCGACAAGGATGATTTCATAGCAGATAGCTCAAAGATAGTTATTTATAGCTATACACATCGCAGGGGCCGGCCCCGGTGCCGCGTCTGGCGGGTTTCACCCCCAGCGCATCGCCTACAAAGGCCCCCGGACAAAAGCAGAGATATGAATAAGGGCCAAGGATCATTACCTTGGGCAACAAAAGCTGTCCCAGAGAACAAAAATAGCACAGAAAGAGCCCACAAAAGGCAGAAAATCCTTCCTTCCTGCCAGCTCCTCTCCGGGCCTTGCCTCCAGCGCAGGGGAGCGCAAGGGCAGGCGATGGCCTGGGCCGAGGAGGCCCAACAAAGAGCCCTCGGCGCAGCCCCGGCCCAGGCCGCTCCGCAGCCCCGCCGCGGCCTGCCCTCAATGCCGCCCCATTGTGCGGGGACACAATGGTGGAGAACCCCGCGGTGACACTGAATGAGTTACAAAGCCAACATCTGTGAGACAGTTTCTTCGCCGGGTGACGGAGAAGAGGTAATAAATTCCTGATAGGCTGACTTGGGAGGGCAGTCACCCATGGCAGGGCCGGGGCATGCGGGGATGGAGCCGCCTATTTAACGCTGCCGCATGTGTCCCCAGCTCCCTGCCCGCGCCTGGAAACGGGGGTCAAATGCTGCAGCCCCCCCTGACAAGGCGCTGGAGAAAGTCAACAGAGAATTAGGGACAGGCAGCAGCCACCGAGCCATTTAACTCATCTTCTTCTTGCCGTCTGCTCTTTGTTCTGCTTAATGTGAATTGACCCAGCAATTGTTGGACTGTCTAACTCTTCAAGCCGGAGCCTGGATGCCTGTTCTTTGGTTTCTTGTGGGTTTTATTGTGTTTCGTTTTGTTTTTAGTTTTAATGAAATTATTTTCTCCAGCTGCCTCCTCTCCTCTAAAGGGGTGAAGCAGCCTGCAGGGGTGATAGGAAGTATTGACAGCTGGAAGCTTGAGGAATGTGGGTTGAAATAAAATCAAATCAAGTTAGGTCTGGCCAATGCAGATATCTGAGCTCCCCTAATGTGCTTGCTCATTAGGGTATGTAGCAACAGGAAAAGGATATTTTCTATTTAAAAAACAGCTACATGTGACCTTAAAATTGTTTCTCCTCTTACTACAGTCTATTTCTCTGTATAATGTGTGGTATCACCCAGTGACTCCTGCAGCCAGGCCATTCCACCTGGCTGAGTTATATCAGGTCGTAAATAAGAATGTAGAATTTCAACTTTGGGCTGAGATAGTATTTTCTTTTCTTGCCAGATGTCCAGCTATTCATTATCAAAGATGAGTTGCCTACTAAAAATAAGCTCTGGCATTTACATTTCCCAGTTGCCTGAAGATCTTGTAAAGAACACAGAAGTGCTGATTAACTATCCTGCTGCTAATTAATTATCAGACTTTTAAGAGTCCATGGATATCCATACAGCAGCATGATCCCATTTATTTTTAAACATTCTTTTTGCTACATTATACATCATCCTCTTGGGACTACTCCCCATCTGACTTGGGAAGATGACAACTTTCAGCTCTTGTTTTTTGCAAAGACCAACCTCGCTTTTAATAGTTGAACCTGTATAAACTTGTGGGAGAGCTAAAGCAAGCTTCCCTTCTGAATTCAAACATCAGTATTTAGTGATGTGCAAAATTGTTTTTGGCAAAGTTCCTCTCCAGTCAACACGCTATCTCAAGTTAATTATTATAATTTGACCTAAAACTGTTACATGTTCTGGAAACGCTCTGAGATTGAAGGGAAATCCTTTGAGTTCTTAATCCCTTAGCATGCCATCTAAAACCAACTAAAAGCTGATGCAGTGATCTGTCTTTTGATCTTTTCTCTCTGAGACTATAATAAAATTGCTGATCCATGATACCCTCAATTTGTCAGCAAAAGCACTGCATATTTGTTTATTTGTTGTTGTATGGATCTTTGATTCAGCTTGGTCTCCCTAAATCTCGTATCTCCTAGGAAAAATACAAAAAGAATTGCAGAGGGTCAAAAAATAAAAATCCCTTCTAAAAAGTCATTCACTGTTGGAGTTACAGCCTGTAGGACCAGGAGGGCCCATTAGATCATCCAGTCTCATCCCCTGTAAAATACAGAGGTCACAGGACTTCATTTTGTGTTTAGCTCAATACTTTGTGTTTCACTGAATTGTATCTTTCAGAGAAATATGCAGTTTTAATGTTAACATGGAGGGAGAGGGATAATCCCTCTGGGTAGAAGGCTGAGCATGCACAGAAAGTGGGGATGAAAAAAGAAATTACCCCTCCATTCCCTTCTATTAATACAACAATTTATTTAATATATATTTTGTCTTCTTTCGTCCAGTGTCCATAAAACCTTCTGAAATGTGACTTCTTTCATTTCCTTTGACAAATTATTCCATTATTAAGGAAACTGTGGAAACAGCAGCTGATATTCAGACTAAGTTAGTTATATTTCATTCCATTTCCTTAAAATACTGTATTTTATTATTCTCATTTTATTGCATGAGTGCTTATATTTGCCAGTCAGGAACAGTGATCCCCTGTACTGCAGCGGAATTATGGCGTTATGGCCCCCCACAGGAGCTGCAGCCCCTCTGCACAGCAAAGGATAAAGATGATCCTTGCTTTAAACAACTCATGCTGCATCATTTTTCTCATTCAGCCCCTGTAAGTTTCCTCTGCTGTGTCAGCAATGAGACCCTCAATGTGCCTGCTTTCTTTCCACCATGGAGGCCCTGGAAAGGACTGAGCCCAACAAAGGCCACAGTGTCTGAAGGGCTTGCTCAGTTTTACTCTGGGAGCTACAACTTGCTCAGTTTTACACCCTGCAAGGCTCATCCTGCACCCAGGATAGCTTGGTGTGATAACAGGGTTTCCCCCTTCTCATGGCCCAGAGTGGTGGACAAGCTGCTTTGCCTTGACACAGAGCCACAGAGATGACACACTGGCTTTGTCTTTCCCCCTCCACCTATTTAAATCTGTCCCTACATGGCTCAGAAGAGCTTCTTGGCTGCAAAGAGGTCTTGACTCCTGTGCTGGAGGTTCTTCCTTTAGGCTTTTCCTCAGGATAGTGGCTGAGGCAGGCTCATGGAAACAAAGTCTTTGAGTTGCCTCAGCCTGAGGAAGCAGCTGAATCGCAGTTTTTATTTCTTGGTGTGGCTGCCATGGTGTTGAGAGCTTCCCCTGGTGTTTTGGTGAAGATGCCAGCTGCTGCTGTGCATCATGTTAGCACACCACATTCAATTCGCCCTGATATTTCATGCTGTTAGAATTCCCTGCTCAAGGACTTTGTGTATCTCAAGTGGATTTGTGAAGGAAATTGTTTTTTCCTGTTTTATCCAAGGAGGAGGCAGATCTGTGCATGCACAGCAACAGAACTTTGATCACCCTCTTAAATATGATGAAAATGTAATTGATTTCAGCCAATATTTTTTCATCAAATAGGAAATTGAAAACAAGTTGTACCTCCAGAGTCATCCTGTTGTTAATCCAGTATTGTGGCAACACAATTACAGCTGCCCCAGTGTGGGCTCGGCACAGCAGGATCCGGATACTTGTGGCACTAGGGATGGAGAGGAGAGTTAGGAAACCTGGCAGTGCTGTGCAGCAAAGCAGGGAAGGCTGCGCTGCCTTTGCTTGGGAAACTGTGAGATGATGGAGGGACAAGCTGAACTGAAAGCTGCCATGACAGTAATCAATGCTGTGCTAATAATCAGAGGACCATCAGGACTAATATTCTCATAGTTCTGTTCAATCTGTACTAGAGTTAAATATTTCTTCCTGTGTCTGTGGGTTGGGATAAAGCTCTAGAAATCTGTCCTGAACACTGAAGCATTGACTTTAGCCATTTATTACTTGCAACTCAAATCAGACCTCAAGAATGTGTTTAATAATCCCCTGCTTGATGTGTTGCACTGGATTTGTTGTGATGGGAGTGGAACCATGGGAAACAGAACAGAAGTCAGAGCATCCTAACTCACATTGTCTTTGCGGCTGTTAGATGTCTCTGTGCCTTGGGTTTATACCCATCTTTTTGTGCCAAAGAGAGAGATTGCTCAAAATATACGAAATCTGGTTACAAGCAGCAAGTTGAAAGCTGGCTTGGGTATTCGGGCAAGTCTGCACAGAGGGAGTGTGCATCCAAGGTAGGAGAGCTGTTTTCTTGGAACACTGTCATGAAAATAAATATAATTGAGTTCCTCAGGGATCAGATTAACTGATCCCTTGTTCCATATTAAGTAGAATTTGTACATTTCCCCCGCCTTTTTATTGTCTCTTCGGGGCTGTATCAGCAGCTGCTTGGGTAAATTCCAAGTGAGTGGGACTATGCACAGAGAAAATCCAGCCAAGCCAGTCCTGTGCTTGAAGTTCTGCTATAGATATTGATGGGGGACATGAAGACGCCTGGGCTGGGTTTTGCTGTGATTGTGTAGGATCCAAAATGCCAGCTTGAATGCCAAAGGAGCTATGGCAGCAGGATCTGGCAGAGACCAGTCTGAGCTCTTGAGAAGTGACTCCTTTCCTCTCTGGGTCTGGCTCCTGTAGAGGTCACACTGCTGCAGAACCCAGTGGGTTCCACAGTAGCATCAGCCTCAGGAATCCTAATCAGAAAGATGTCCATGTGGCCTGTCTCCAACAGGATCCTGGCAGTTCTGACCTCCTAAATCCCCTAGTTTTAAAAATGCTTCCATTAGAAGAATAGCTGTTTTCTCTCTCCTACCCAAAGTACTGCAGCACTCAGCTGCCTCCAGAGATGTTCCAAATCCCTCTCCTCATTAGTTCAGCCATCCTCCTCCTCCAAGGCTTGTCCAGACTTGGCACAAAGGTGCTAACGCTCTTGTACTGACACATTTCCAAATGAAAGATGACATATTTTCAACTAAGCAGCTTTATCTTTTCCTGCTAGCACCTGCTAAAAAGCAGCTCCTTCTGTCCACATTGGGATCTGAAAACCTGCTTGTTCAAATATTTTAGCTGACACATTTCAGAAATGCGCTTTTTGCTGCCATCAGACTAGGCATTGTGCTGTGGGCTGTGTTCCCTCCCGACCTGGGAATGAGGCTCACAACAAAGCCTAGCTGGTCTGAATAGTGCAGGATCAGGTTCAAAAAGAGTGAAAAGCCCTTTTTGCTTCCACTTAGCATCCGGGCTGGGGTGGGAGAGGAAAGCTTCACAAGCAAGGCCTTTAGCTGCAAACACCAACCTCCTGCAATTTAACACCTCTTTCAGCTCAGCTTCCAAATGAAAACTATTTGTCCTGACATCTATCTTTCTCTTCTACTCCTTTTGGATGGTGTCTTCAGCTTTGACTCATTTCTCCTTGCCCATCTAAGAGTATCTCCACTTAATCAGAAAGACGATTATTTCTTTATTTTCAAAGAAACTGGCATCAGTCATCTCTGGCAAGGTGCACTCCCTCCCAAGCCAATTGGATTGAACTCATTCCTCCTCCTCTGTGAGTCAGGTCAGGTCAGGATTACCTGAGGTCTCACCCCCAAAATCCTCCAACCTCATCCACACGTGGAACTGCTTGTGTAAGTAAAAGAAGAGCTGTGGGAGTGATGACTGCAGGGCAGGCTCAGCAGTTTCAGGCCTTTTGGGCAAGAAATCATGGGCCACTGTTTTCTTCACTACTCACACAGGAGCCAACCAGCAGAACAGCTCTGCTAACAAAAGGAATGGGTTAAAGCTCAGTAATGATGTCCTGTCTGGGCTGAATCCCCCAGAAGTGAGTTCACTGACAGCACCTCAGCCCTCAGGTGATCATGTTTTATGTAGCAGGTCCTTTCTTGGGAATAAGGAGCAGCCCAAAGTGGAGGAGATTGGCAGAGTCCTGCTATTAGTTTAGGAAATGAATAACAAGGCCTTCCACTGCTCCTCAGGATGCATAAGGAATGTAAAATATAATCCTGGGTCCAAAAATTTAAGCAGGGCTATGTCAAGATTTATTTCAGGGAAAAATCTGATAGAACCTTGTGCAGCAACTCAGAGTTAGCTACACCACCTCTTACCTTGTCCCCATCCCTTCCATGCTCCAACCCACATGTACCCAGGCCTTGCTTTCCCAGCCTGGAGCTCCACAGAACCTTGTTTGGTGGGAGCACTGCTGAAGATGGAAGCCTGTGCTGGGAGGGGAACACAGCCAATGGGAAGTCATAGAGCCATGGAATCTCAGAATGGCTTGGGTTGGAAGGGACCTTAAAGCTTGTCTTGTTCTAACCCAACTGTGTAGGCAGGGACACTTTCAGGAGACCACACTGCTCAAAACCCCATCCAGTCTGACCTTGAGCACTTCCAGGAATGAAGGTTTCACAGGTCTCAGGGAAGGTGGTGGATAGGTAGGTGGTGGGGCTGGGTGGGGTTAATTGTCACTTATCACTGCCAAAAGACAAGAAACCTGGTGAACATTCCTCCTTGAGGCCATGCTTCATATCCGTGTGTTTGGTGGTGGAATAAAAAACATTCACTGTGTATAACCTAGAAAGAGGGCTTTGCTTCCCAACATTCCCTTGGAGATATGAATGTTCAATAGTATTAATAGGGAATGAGGGAAAAAATCCTCTCAAATTACAACTGCAGTGAGAATTGACTGGTTTGGCTGGGTTCATTGGTTTTCTAACATTGTCCCCTACAGCTACTGATGTAAGCAGATAACTATGTTTGTTTCAGCATTCATAGCTTCAAAGATAGTTTTCACTTTGCATAGGAGTAGGATAGAACTGTTTTAGAGTGGCGGCCTAAAATGGAATTTTTAAACATTACTGGGTTTGGGTCAAGAAGTTAATTAAAAGACATCTACACCATACCATTTACATTCCTCTAAGATAGAGATTCCTCTAGATTCCAGAAAATCTCCCCCAAATACATTGTCAAACCCAAATGTCTTCACAGGATAGCAGTGCTTTAATGTGGTGACACATTTTGAGAAACTAAAGATTTTCAGCGTGCTTCCCCTTGCTGCCTTGAAATCCTCTGTATACAACATTTTAAATCTCAGAGCACAAACCTCTATTTCTAACAAATTTATCCATGGCTCAGCAATCCCAGTAAAGATCCTTGGTTACATTCCTTCACTAAGAAATGGAACTTCTTCTCCTAAGTATATATGTATGTCTGTAACTCCACTTTAGCCATTAAAAGGAGATCGATTCAATGAACAGATACATTTTTCAAACAGATTAATCTTAGGGAGATGATTGTGCTCATGTCAATGGAGCTAAGACAGTTTGTCCCCATAGGCCCTCGTTTTAAAATGAAGTGATGAAAATGGGTGACACAAATGATAATTGCCTGATGATTTGCATTGCCCTGAGCTCACTGGTTGTTCTGTGAATTTTGTGATCAAAGTGAGGCACGGATGGGAGTGGGCTGCTGTTCCTCACGTACATTCCTCTCGTGGTTCCTGTACTCGTGGTTCCTGTACTCGGTTGGTTTGTTGCAATTGCATCTTTGACTATTCACCCATCATTTCAGATCTGGATGTAACTACAAGTTTCTATTTGATGTGAGAAAGAGCAGCAATCATGGTGCTTGGAAGCAAAAGGCACTGTTTGTTTTCTGATGCTCACAGGGATTCCTGTTTTGCAGCTACGACGTGCATATTTCATAGCTGTGTAGACAGGTCCTGTCAATTAATGTGAATTATGGCTCCAGAAGCATTCATTCACAGCAAACCTGCTCTACATTAACTCCTGAGTTTCAACCCCTGCCAGTGGCAAATTCATTGCAGCACAGATAGAAATCCTTCTGAAACCTATGACTGGAAAGACTTTTCTCTTATGGGAGTACTCTTTCTGATGCTGGGGGACACTTTTTGATGTCTCTTGGGGACACTTTGCATATCAGATCCAGGCTGCAAGCTCCTCCTGGGGTGTGTGACTTCTTGCCTCCCATTCTGTTCCCAGCTAGAGAGGGAAAATCCCTGCCACAGGCTGGTAAACCTGGCCTATGCAAACCTGCTGAAGGAAGGGGAGAGCGTCTCCCAGCACAGCCTCGGATCCCCTCACAGAACTCAAGAGCCCATCCAAGGACAATCCAAGAGCTTGTTTAGGACAAATCCACAGCTCACCTTTCTCCTTCCTCCCACCTCTGCCCCAGGCTATGTGGTCTCCTGGACCTTCCTGAGCTCTGGGGCTTGCCAGCCCTCTCTGAGCTGTTCGCTGCTAGCCCAGCGGGCTCTTTGAGAGGTAGATTAGTCTTCTGCTGGTCAAGTGCATTCAATAGAAGCATGGAATAGTCTGTGTGTGGCTAGGAGGTGGGAGATTGGACAAGGGGTATTGTGAAGCCCCAGGATTTCAAAGAGCATGGTTAAATTGGCTTTGTCTTCTGGCATTGCCGGCTGGGAACTCTGGTCTCTTGAGAACTCTGAAGAACCTCTTGGTAATGTTTGATACCTGTCAGGGGGGGAAAGATTTGCAGGTGTAAACAAGAGTTAATCTTAGAGAGCAAAAGGAGATGATTGCCTGCAGGGGCTGTATCCATGCTGTAACTCACCAGCTCCTGTCTTTTAATAACAAGGAATGCAGGGTTTGCTAATGTTTACAAGAAGAAAGAGTGGAGAGAACTCTTTCTTTTTTGGGTCCACAGACTGAATGACATGTGTAGGTGTTTAGGCAGTGTGTTCAGGCACTCAGCTGCGGAGGACAAATGGATTTCAGATGGGGGTCCTGAAGTGGTGCTCAGCTGAGCTGCCATCTCCATTCTGCTGCAGGACCTTTTAGAGTCTTTGGTCCTTTATTAAATCTTGTCTGTGTTTCAATTACCACCTTTGACACTAAGGCAAGGGAAAGCACTGACCCAGGCATATCTTTGCAGTGCACAGATTCTCTGTTTAGGGGATCCATGAAAAAACCTGGGCTGTCAGATAAAGCAGAAGTTGAAATGCTGATGGGAAATTTCTCCTGACAGTGAGGAAAAGGTAACTTCTGCCACATGGACTTTTCAGGCTGTTGGCCCAAGTTCTTTGCAACACCATCTCCCTGGCTTTTCTCAAGCCAGGGCAAAACTTTCTGGATCTGATCTTTTGACTTCCATTGTAGAGTTTTCCTGGGCAGCTGAGTAAGAGTCAGTCAGCCAGAGGAGCCACACCAGCTGTTCCACGCCACTGTATCAGTGCAAAGCAAACCAGAAAAACTGGCTAAGCTGCTAAGGGAAAGATCTTCCAAGGGCTGGGGAATCCTCTAGTGGGGCAGAGTCAGTGCAGGACAATTCCCTCTGCCAGCACGTGGCATGGTTTACAGATGGGTAAAGAGCCAGTAGTGCCTTTATCCTGACATGTGACAGGTGAACTTGTGTAGGTGGAGTTCAGATGATGACAGGAGCCTTCAGAGACCTTCGATGGTGGCCGGTGTATTGACTGAGTTGGCCTTGCCCTGGTCTGTAGCTCGCCAAGTGAAGCCCAAATGAATTTGATGCTCACAGGTTGATTTTGCAGTGCTGCTCTGATGCTGCTGTGTTGACTGACCTCTGCTGACTCCCTGCTGCGGCTGAGGAATAATTTCTTTGCTGCAATAAAGCACTCTTGTAGCTTTTACATCTCCCAGATGGGTTACAGAGTGGGTGTGTGTAATTTAGACCTAACAGGTGCTTTTCATTGGGTGTGTGTAGGGAATAAGGAGCAACTTGAGGAAGTATTTTACAGGCACAGCAAGGTTTGTTAGTTCCTTCTGACCAAGCAACTATTCCTGAGTGTGTAGCATATTCAACTGCATCATTTGCACCTCATCTGTTACCTGCTTGCACAGGTAGAGTGTCTGTAATCACTGGAGAGGGAGAGTGGGCTTTTCAAGTGAGTAACATGAGACAGCACTTGCAACAGAAAGCTTTGGGAAAGCAGGTTGATGGGGACTGGGGTGCATGCAGTTGTCCCCAGCTCTGGGGAAGTGCACAGGGAGGAGATCTGTGCCTATGAGCCTGGCTGTGGCACACGCACAGGCACAGCCTGCTCTGGCATCCAACAAGCCCAGAGGGGCTTTGTAGGGAGAGAGCATTGCTAATTTATCTGGAAAACAGCCTCCAGAAATTCCCAAGACAGTCTGGAGCTCCCAGCAATGCCCAGTTCTGTGGAATTTTCCTGGGACTGTGCAGAACTTCTGTCGATGCTGGTGCCATTGCATAGAACAGCCCCGGCTGCGAGTCTCCTACTGAGGTAGGTGTTGGCCCAGCCCACACATTTATAACGTCAGAAAGATTTTCATTTATTCAGTGACCACCAAAACAGGTTCCTTAGCTGTGGCTTGTCTGTTGTGGGAGCCTGCCTTGTGCTGGAAAGGATATAATCTGACATGCCTTTTCTAGCACCATGTTAAACACTGCTTTGCCCAGCTGTCCTTGCTGCTGCCCAAGGCAAAGTAAAATTGAATGTTGTGGTGGTGTTGATCTAATCATGCTAATGAATATATTTGCTAAAATGAACTTTTCCAAGGTGAACTTTTCCACTGTAGACACAATCTGTAGTTCCAGACAAGTTAAAGAGTCTATAAATGATTCATCTGTAGCTGGTGTCTGTGCTCATTGTGGTTGTAACTACCAGCTGCTTTTAGAGATGTTTGTTAGAGAGGAGAGCACTGTTGGTAGGAAAGGTGGGGGGAACTTGGAGAAAAACTTACTGCTCCCTCAATTTCTTTTCCAGCATCAGGGCAGGTGGGTTATAGGCATTGGGAAGATGGTGAAAGTCATTGTAGGCACAAAGTAAGGAGCTGAGAAATGTGCTCTTGCCCTTTCGTTGCTGGTTTTTGTTGGCCTGACCCTGTGCAATGCATACATATCTAAGGAATTTAGTAGATCATCTATCTTGAGCCAGGAAAGTGGATTTTGAAAATTGTTTCACCAAACTCTGAGGCTAAGGCATGCGCAAGGGCTTCTACTTTATCTGGAGTATGGGAGCAGCTATCACTTGGTCAACCCAGCTCATGGCTGAAATATTAGATTCCCCAGGATGGAGAAGTTGTGGCTGCCCCATCCCTGGAGGTGTTCACGGTCAGGTTGGATGGGGCTGTGGGCATCCTGACCTTGTGGTTGGCATCCCTGGTCATGGCAGAGGGGTTTGGAACTAGATGATCTTTAAGGTCTCTTCCAACCCAAACTATTCTGGGGTTCTGTGATTACCACTCTGGTACTAGGGAGGCCAGAGAGATCCATGTGTAACTCCCATTTAATCTTACAGAGATATTAAGAATTTTATTAGGCATGACAGGGATGGAACCTGAACTGGATTCAAACAACTCAGTTACAGTTGTTCACTCTTAACTTTCTCCTGCAAGCCAAAGTCAGCACATCACTTCCTGCAGGAACCATTTCTGAGAGTCACAGAGGAAGCGTGGCTGATAAGATGTGTGGCTCTGAGGGTGATTGCCAGGAGCTGTTCCAGGGCAGTCCTTGTGAGCACAGAGGACTTTTCATGGGACAGTCTGGAATCTGAGGGAGGATTACATTCATTCACTCAGCTTCAGGCAGTGACCTGGAGCATTTTAGGAGCTGAAGATGATGAAACTGTGAGTGAGGCAGTCCAGCAAGATCTGAGGTACCACCATCACTTATGCCTGGATGCACTAATTGGTAGGAGGCTGGAGGCAAATTTAAATAAAAATACAGTACACAGTTATGAGAGATTAAATCAAGCTGGATTTACTGAAACTGCAGGAGTGAAGGGAAGAAGGACATGGCTGCAGTTTGAGTAGGTATCACAGAAACTCTGTCCACCAAACCTCCTGACACTGAGCATCCCACCAGAGGCAATTCTTGAGTAACAAGCTGAAGGTGGCTCAAGAAATGACCCCTTTAGCTTAACTCTTGGACCAAGTGGGTAACTCTGCAAATGGCTAAGTAAAAGGGTTTGTAGAGATTTAAACAGAGGGGTGTGGAGGTTAAAGCTGAGTCTTGGAGAGCTTGTGTTCATTTCCTTTCTTTGGAGCTGTCTACAGCCTGAGTTTTGATCTCAGCCTGCGCCACAGCAGCCATTTACAGGTCAGGGGTTGGGTGCCATGTGGTCAAACAAAATAGGGTTTAAATAAAATAGTGAAATTAAAACCAAGAAGCCCAGGAAAGGCTTTTTGCACATGTCTGCTAAGGGACTGTTGTCTGCAGCCTGACGAGAAAAACACACAGAATCTCCAATCTCAAAATGAAACTCCAAAGAACAAACCACCAAATAACAGAATCATTTAGGTTGAAAAGGACATTTAAGGTTATCAAGTCCAACCACTAACCCAGCCCTGCCTAGGCCACCACTAAACCATGTCCCTAAAGGCCACATCTGCACATCTTTTAAATACCTTCAGGTATTTAAATACCTCCAGGAATGGTGGCTGCACCACTTCACTGGGCAGCCTCTTCCTAAGCAAGAGCACGAGGTCATTTAAGAGAAGTTTAAGCAGCAAAAGACATAGAGTATTAAAGTATTTAATCACTTTCATATGGATGAAGATTAAGTGTGAAGAACAGAAGTGACTGAAATAGCACCTCTCACAGAGGTTTTAGTGGCCAGTTACCACCACAAATCTAAAAACCTCTTCTATTTAAAGCAACATCAGTGTCAGAAAGAAGGAAAGAGGGAGAAGTACATTCATAACTGATCCATTATCTAGTTATTTTCATGTCTGAAGATTTTCTTAAAAAATACTCTCAAATTATCTTAAATGTGAGTGAAGGGCAGAGCGGTAACTGTCATCTTTGTTTCCTTTCTTTGAGACCTTAGGTACTGGGATTGTGACACTACATGGTGATTAGGTGTTGTGAAGAAAAGCTGTCAACCTCTCTCTTGGAAAGTACTCTCCGAATTAAACAATGAAATTTTTTTTTAAAAAAGTGTCTAACTGCTGACTTAGACTGAAATTTACTCAGAATTAAAAGTCCTGCTTCTTTGGGCCGGAATTGTGAATGTGTGGGTCAATTAGTATAGAAAATTGCTATAAACCCCATACCCTCATTTGTCTGGCACAGCAGTGTCTTCTGCCATGCCCATCAAAGCAGGACACCTTGTCTTCCATGGAAGTTCATTCTGGTGTCAGGGATGGATCACCAGCAGGGAGTTAGGGAGAGTTGTCCCAGTTGGCCACACAGCCCATTTCACAAAAGCCAAGGTGGAAGCCCAGCCAGAAATCCGTCCCCTGGGCTCTCCCTGAGCATGGATTCACACGCAGTTCCCAGGGTGCTCTACCTCCACACGGCCACTCAGTCCAGTGCTGGCCTGAGTTAATTACAATAAATGCTCTTTGAAGCATATTATGGAGAGGGAATGGCAGGTATTTCACCTTAACTGACTGAGTTAAACTCCTTTCCTTTTGCAAACCGTTTCCCAAAGTACAACAGTGTTAGTTTGCTCCTCTTCATCCTGCAGTGAGAATAATTTATGTGGAACGTGTTTTCCCTCCTGTTAAATAGTTTTTCTTAGCATGTCAAGCGTGTACATTGCTGCTGGCAAAAAGCAACCAGACTTGTAGAAAGAAAAATTTCTGAAGAATGTGTGGGGTGTTTGGGTGGAGCACAAACGAGCAGATGTTCCCACAGAACAACAGGATTTTATGGTGAATGAGCAGAGGTAAAGCCCTGGCTCCAGGGCAGCTGGATGCCTTGTTAGATGTGCTCCAGTGTAAGAGCCACAGATGCAGCAGGACTGCAGGAAAAATGACTGCTGGGATGTGACTGAACCCTTGAAATGCTGCGTCTGGGCGTTTCCTGCTGAGGGAGATTATTGGGATGGTTGGATGTGGGATTACTGGAATAATCTGTGTCGGGCTCACAGCCACCCTCAATTGACAGTGTTTGGCTTTCTGAAGCAAATGAACTAATGTGAGGTTTAATGTCAGGCAGAAGAATGCCTGTAAGAAGTTTCAAACCTGAGCAGTTGAAGATGGGCCATCTAAATCCATGTTATATGGAAATATTAAAATGCCGTTTTTTGAGCTTCTAATTATTTTATTTCTGTGAGCGGTCAAAAATTATGAAATATCTCTTCCTCCTCACCCAAGCAAGGTCGAGAAGCCCAGAATTTAATCCTCCACTCCATGCCAGTGTGGATCCCATGCCCCAGTTCCTAGGGGTACTGCTGCAATGTGATCAGTTAACAAGGCTTTTGCTCTAATTCGCAACATATTGAATCCCTCAGTCCTTCTGAAAATATGTGCCTTAGCTTCAGTGACTGTAAACTAAGGTAGTTAGCTGTAGAAACTCATCTTTCAAGTTTTACATCTTTGGCACCATCCTAAAAGATTACCCAGAGAAAGGAAAAGCCCCTCCAGTGCCCCCATTTGTCACTGGACCCTGCCCACATCCGTGTTCCTGGGAGATGTGTTGCCAACCCACCCCATTCCTTGAGCTTGTATTGCCCTGCTAAAAACTGTACTAAATTTTCCAAAGCCTTTCTTTTTCTGCACCTGTAAGATATGAAAATAGAGAACTTAACAATTGACCTAAATGTTTCTCTGATTCTCTGATAATAATTTATTTTCTGATGAGATTCCCACTCTCTGCTCATTAGATGCTCCACCCAAAATCTGCAACATTGGCGCCTGAACCTCAGGGTACCTAAGATGAATGATGTGAGCTGAGCTTCTGGAGTGTTACTGAGAGCTTGGTGATATCTGATTTCCTCTGTCTTGTTTGTATCTTGCTCATGTGTGCATTCTGCAGAGAAATCTGGCAAATGTTTAGCTGGACTAAATTGAGATGTTGCACCTCATCTGATATTTAATGTGAACCATTCACAGCTTTGAGGCTGGAATTAAGCACCAGGTTTCAGTCACTGTAATTAGCAGCTGCTTGAAATGATAGTTAAATCCACTTTCTGAGCCAAACATATCACTCAGATTCTGAGGAAAGAAAAATAAACACAGATCAGATCCGACTTAGATTCGATCACTTGGAATTGTATAATAAACTGGAAACTTTGAAGAGCAAAGAGGTGTGGAAGCCTGTCCCTTTTGTAGCCACAGATTCTTGTTTCTCAGGGGGATAAGAAAGCTGTGTTACAAGCCATGGGAGGACTGTGCTTGCCCTGTCTGTCTTGTGTGGCTGAATCCTGAGGGCTGAAGTGGACTTTGCAAGGGGGTAACTGCAGGAACGTTTTCAGGTGGTCCTGTGCTTTTAGAAAGGGGCTGTTGCCTTGATATGAGTCAGCTGTAAGGAGCATCCCAGACCAGAACCACAAACCAGCCAATTCCTGAGTGAAGGATGAGGTCTCAAATTGAAGTGTTGCCTTCCCACCCCCCTCCCTTTGCAGGATAATCACATGTTGACTTGTCACTGAACAACCCCAGCTATAGGATATTTCACAGGTCTTGGTTATTGCACGGAGTCACAGTGAGGTGCAAAACCTCTCTGGAGGTGTTTAAAATGCATGTGGAACTTAGGAACATGGTCTAGTGGTGGGCACAGTGATACTGGGCTAACTGGTGGACCTACTGGTCTTAAGGCTCTTTTCCATTCTCAGTGATTCTGTGATGACCAGCCCTTAAAGACAACCAGGAGGCGACATTGCAACCTGAGCATTCACCCCTAACGCTGCATTGCTTGACTGCTTTATTTCTCAACATTAATGTTGCATAAACAACTTTTTCTGCCCTGTTCTACATGCTCACACACGCACAGAGGCCTTGCTTCTCCAATCCCTCCCACACAAGCAAACCTCTATTGGCTTTGCTGGAAATTTTGCCTAACACCTGAAATGATGGTGTTTTATGGGGTTCCTTGAGGCTGACAGTAATAATGAGGATGTGTCTCCCTTTTGGAGAGCTGCCCACTCTCCTTGGGCTTACACAGTTCATACATTCTTCTCTCTTCATAAAATCCATGAGACTCACTCATCTGGGCAAGGCAAATATGAGCTGGTATCCCTGACGTGAGGATTGTGATGCACTCAAAAAAATTAACTAGCTGTTGATCAGCCAACCAGAATTATTTTGGATTCCGTAACCTCAGAGCAACCCCTTTTTGCCAGTAATTTCTTGCCCTTTCCCTACCTTGTAAAAATTTCTCAAATTCTACTTTTGAGTACAAGACTTGGAAAAGTCATGCCAACAGCACTCTGTAATGTTGTAATGAATAAAGCACTTATCTTTCTGTTTTCTGAGTATCCAGTAACAGCCTTGCTTCTGCAAACTCAATTCCTGAAAATGTCATTAAAATCATTCTCAAAGAGTGAAAACTGATAGCGGGGTTTTGCATGAAATGAACTTCTTCTCTGAAGGCTCTCACTGGCTCAGGTGCCTTAACTCCTGTTCATTTTTTTAAAAAAGAGAAAAAAAATGATCATTACAAATAAAAGATAATTTGGGATAAAATCAGAGTGTGAATGTATCTCCTATGCTCTGAGGTCCTTTTGATGAAAAATCTCATCACAAGTAATTAACAATTAGGGGGCACAGGCAGAGGTGGAAGGAAGTGCATCGAGAATGTTTCAGCCCATCTGAGACTTTCTCCAGCTTAAGGCAGAATTACTCTAAGTGGTAAACATCAGTGAAACTGGTAAGCAATGCTAAAAACATCAATCTTCCCAGAATTTTTACCTAACAACAGAACTGTTCCCAAGCTAAAATTTTACCTAGCAAGCATACAGATATAATTATATATGAATTACAATGTATTTGTTAATATCAGGAAAAAAATGCAAAGAAAAGGGGAGTGATGCCCACCTGGCAGAGCTCCAGGTGTTCCCTCCTGCCCTCTGCACAGATATTGATCTGAGCAGAAACACCAATTTTCTGCTATTATTAGGCTACAGGCAGTCCAGCTCCACTCACTCATCATAAACCCCTTTGCTCAGCCTGTACAAGGAGAGATGGGATCTCCTTTGTCTTCCTCCGTTGCAGCCTGGGGCCAGCAGCCCTGTCCAGATCTTGGTGTTGGTTCAGCATCAGCCTCACAAGGTTGTGTTGCATCTATCTGCGTGGTGTTTTTTTTTTTTTTTTTTTTTTTTTTTTTTTTTTTTTTTAAATCTAATAGTCATTGCTTTATCAGATGGAAGTCCCTGGTCATCAGGGCTCTATTGCACATCCTCTCCTCTCTCTTGAGCTCTTTGAAAGACGATAAAACTTGCAAAAGCGTTACCTAATTTTCATGTCTTTTTGTCGTATGAGTATTTCCTTGGGTAGTTTGTGAAGGTCTTTTTGGCAGACGATTTTTATTATTTGGGTGTTTTTACACCCCAGGCTGAGGCAAAAAGGATTGTTCTGAGTGGAATGGGTTTTTTGAAGAAGGAGATATTGCACGGTCTCATGAGGACAGTCTTCTGTGTTCTTCCAGAGTTTGACCATAAATGCCTTTGGGAGGTACTTGCAGAGGATTTGCATGTGTAAACCATAAACCTCCAACAGAAGCATTCCATAAGAATGTATATGCTGACGAGGGCATTTCCACAAAAGCATTTTACAACGACAGATCAAAATGTCCTAAAATTTACCTTCTTCATCTCTTGTGTAGGTTAGAGTTGGCTGCATGGTTTCTGTCCAAGAAAGAATATCACCAGATATTTGCATTACATGTATAATAAGAGCTCTGAGGTGACTTTCAGACTACAACAACTTCCAAATTCTCACATGCAGGCTGTAAATGAGTGACCTCTTGACAGCAGCACATTCCTGGTGTGTGAACTCATAAGTAACTGGAAAGGTATCATCTTTCTTAGGAAACCATCTGACAGCTTGGAACTTTCCTTCCTTTTATGAAAATGACTTGGCTTTCACCATCCCTGTGCCCATCTCTGTTCTTCTCCTTTGGTTTCCATACTGCCTTTTCCAGCTGAACATCTCAATGCCTTTATGCTGACATGCTCAGCTCTGCCTGCTCAGCAGCTTCCTAAGGGTTCAAGGTCCATGGTCCTGTAGTTACCACCCTGCTGGGATTCCCTTGGTTGGGCCAGGAGGTGTGTGGTGGAGGCCAGACTGCTGCTAAGGCAAGAAACTGCCATCAGATGGGGGAAGACATCCCTAGAAGATGATATTAGGCAAAACATTAGGATGGGCACTGGAGGTCCTCTGAAGCCACTGGCCAAACTGAATCAGACACATTCAGGAGCTGATTCTGTCCCACTGCTCAGCCCTCATGGAGGCGCATGAAGGCAGGAATGAAATTCATGAATGAAAATACGGTTGGCATCATCCACGTAATGTCAGCATTTAAGCGCATGTCCTTCCCATGTGGAAGATGTGTGTTTGTCACTCCAGGACAGGAAGGTGGTTGTTCTGGAGCCCTGTAATGTGCATTGAGCATCTGCCGATGCTCTCCTCGTTTGTTCCTCCAGAATGGCCTCAGGCACCATCACCTCTGGGCCTGCCATTGCCTGTGGGACAGACATGGATGTGGGACAGACAAATGCTGCTGGGAGGCACAGGATGATGAAAACAAATCTGTCTCCTGCAATATGAAGGGAGTACCTGTAAACACTACTATAGCAGGTTTAATAGCAGAGTCTGCTTGAAAACTTCTGCAAAGTCAAGCTTATTCATTGTTTGGGGGAAAATTGGCTTTTTCTGCCCCCTTTGTATTACTGGTGTGAAAGTGGAAAAGTTGGCTGAAACCAATAAATGTGTTTTCTGCCTTGCAGACTAGACAAGTGTCTGATGGAAGATCAGCAAAGAGTCATTTCTCGACTAAGTTATTTTCTCTGTTGAGGGAAAAGGTAACTGTGCTACCCAGGAAAGACAAGGAATGATTTCTCTCTTGTTGGGGTTGGGCAGTTTTGGCAGGATCTGAGCCACCACACAGAGTAACATGCTGCCCCTGGGAAAATGGCAAGCTGCTGGCTGGATCCTGGTTGTCCAGGCAGCTGTTTTGGCTGTGCAGGAACACTTCAGGAGTGCATGACAGCACTTATTCAAGGAGCTCTGTGTTGTGTCTGTGCAGGCTGTGAGCACTAAGTTATTCTCCAAAGCATACAGCTCCTTGAGAGCATATAGCTCTCAGTTTCACTGAGAAATTGTAAGAATTCATTTGGGTTTTTCTCCAGTTCTACCAGTCTAGCAGAGCCCTCAGGGGATGTGCTATGTTTTATATTGCCTTTCTCAGCCTTGCTTTTCTTCTGTCTGTTCTTCAGGTTCTGCTCCTCTCCCATGTTTTGCTGGTATGAGCTCAACAGTTTCACCCCTCCTGCTTGTAACCTGCTCCTTAATACAGTCTGTAACATCTGGAAGTCTCTCATTACAGCAACATCCACGTTGCCTTTGGCTCAGGGCCGGCTGAACCCAGACCCAGTGCCTACCTGGCACGTAAGGCAGTGGTAACACCTCCCACCCCAGCTCAATGAGCATGCAGAGGGCGGCCAGGCAGCCCCAGAGGTGAGTGTGCATGGCATTTAGCTAAATGCCAGCAACAAGGGCTAGGCAGGGTGTGTTATCACTGGAGAAGACATGTGCAGATTATCCATCTTGTTCTGCCCAGTATCACTTTGGGCTGACTGATTTTCGGGGCAAATGTGTAAGGAGTGCACCCTGGTGTCCTGGAGGTACCTGAAGGTTTCCTGGTGCCACATTTCCTCGTGCTCTTACTGTTTAAATTTTGTGCATAATGCCTATATGAATGTAGCACTGGGTTGGAAGATGCACTTGGCTTGGTCCCTTTTTTCTGCTCTCTTCTCCCAGCTGGGGTCCTTCCTCCTTGATGGAAATGCCAGTTTTTCCTGCTCTGGTGAGAAACCTGGAGCAAACCATGGATGGTGAGTGTGATGCAGACTTTGTCCTTTAGCAATATCATTCCTGTGCCAATCCCACTTGCACATTTGGTGAGATATCTCTTTTCTGCTTGCATTCTTTCCCATCCCCTGCTCCTGCCCGACAGCACCACCCAAGAAAGAAAGAAAAAAAGGTCTGGGACAGGGCTGGTCTTCAATGGGCACCATCAGAAGTGGTCACCCAGAGGTGTGTGTGTGCAGAACTGTCCCCACAAGGCTCTGACTGCAACACTGCACACTACAACAATGATTTCTTTCTTGGTTTTAGATCATAATCTTGTTGGGGCAGGGCACAACGCTTTTTCAACTTGACATGTTACCGACACCTGAGATGCTGTTTGTGAAAAACAACGTGATGGTTATGAAACAGAGAAACTAAATGAAAGCTAACATGCCTGAGAAAGTGAAGGAAAAAGAGGGTACGAACAAGAGTGACAAATCCTTTCTGTCTCTGGTGAGCCCATGGTCCTGGGCCACAAAGCTCATAAAGCTCTTCAGCTCCTAGCATCTACTCTGGCTGTTCTCTCGTGCGCTCCTGCTTTGTGAGCAGAGCCATCATTCACCCTTTATTCTCCTTCTTCATATCAGCACATCTCCATATTTTGTTTTCTGGTGGTTATATAGGCCCTGGGAGGGATGGACTTGCTCAGAAGAGTCACCAACAGGAAACGCCTCCTTTGAGAGTTTGAAATGGCACCAACCACCAGGAAATTTTGCTGTTACGGTTCTAGCTGCCTTCTCCTTCTGACACTTGCAGGGCTTCAGACTTTTCTTCCTTCCGCCAAATCCTCCCTGTCTCACTATGGTGCCATGACCAATGGAAATAAATCACAATTTTAGGAATTTATTTAAATGTTGCTATGAAACAGGTTACAGCGACCAGTGAGAGGCTCTGTTTGTGTAGTCACCCACAGAGAAAAGAAGATATCTGTTTTTCTTTGAAAAATAACTCTTTCATGTGTAAAGAGCATTTTGGGTTTGGGTGGAAGGCTGCAGCCACTGAAGGGGAGATGAGCTGCAGTGGGATGTTCACTCAGTCACACAGCCCAACCAAGTAAATTCGCAAATTTTCCTTGAGGTTGTTCTGTGCATTGCTCAATGCACATCACACACTGCAGCAAAATATTCATCCTGGGCTTAGAACTGGATGCATTGTAGGGCAATTAAAGTAAAATATTACCCTCTCCTCCCTAGGCCACAAGCAAACACTGCTGTGGGAGAAGGCCAGCAGAGGAAGAATGACATCATGAAACCCAAGAGGAAAAGCAAACACCAAGCCAGCGCCATGTGCAGGTCAGCCACTGCACCAGGACAGACTTTCCACTTTGTGACTTTTTCGGTGCTGTTTGCCCAGCAGACTTTTATCAGGAAAGCTTTCAAGCACAGGTGTGCCATCCACCACAGCTCACTGCAGAAGGATCTGGCCCTCTCCTGCTTTTCCAGTCCTGGTGGTGGCAATGGGAGCACAACATCCTCACCACCCTGCCCGATGGAGATCCTCGAGTCAGCAAAAGGCCCTCTAGTCACGCTCTGCCTGCAGCCCTGCATGGCCAGGGGTCATCCTCCAGCCCACGCTGCTCCAGCTGGAGCAGGGCTCAGGACTGGCCACCAAAGTGTGTCCTTAAAGCATGGAAGCAACTCATTTCAGGTAGCAAAGCTCCTCTCACAACACAATGGTGCTAAAAGAATAGCATCTTTTCTTACAACGACAAGGAAATTACCTGAACGCCATGTAATTTTTAAATTTTTTTTTTTAAATCTAGGATGGAACAGTGCTGGTGCCAGTGCCACAGATATAACCTCCCTGGATTCATGCCACTCCATGCCCACCTACTTAAAGCACTAAGGTTTGCTGCTGTAGGCAGGCTGTACATAGGCAGGCAAACTTGCATGCCAAGATCCAGGTGTGTGGGATGCAGTTCAGGAGGATCACTTGTAGGGATCAGTATTGTATGAAAGCACTGGTAGGATTGGCCCAAAGTTTTCCAAGCTGCAACATCCCCTGCATCATCTGCTACCAGCAGAAGCAGGTTGTATTGAGTTCCCTTTCCTAGCCCTCCTAAAGTCAAAGCCGGGGCTGACGTCTCTGTGCACACAATGATTTGTGTGGCTATAAATATACCCACTAACAAATATAGAATACTGCCCTTCAACCAAAATTGCTATAAATTTTATTATGAATACAGAACCTGAACCGGCCAGGCCTCATAAAGCAGCACTATAAACATTAAACTTTCCTGGCGCTACAAGTCCCAGTGCCTGAAACACTTGGTTTTGCAAAGGACCCTCACAACTGGGAATAATCCTCAAAATTTATCAACTTGTTTATTTTGGTTTTTTTTCTGGTAGAAGTAAGTTTCCCATGTTAACAAAGGCAGAATAGTTTTATTTAGTGTTCATCTCACACCTTTGACAGCTGCAGCTGTCAGGCACAGAAGTACAGTATTAAAATAAACTGAACAGTTGCTCGTTGCAAAAATCACACTATGCAAACCTGTGGATTGTAACATCAACAGTATAAAATGTAACAAAATTGGAACTTTTAATTTTTTTTTTTAAGCTTTTAAAGATAATAGTCCAGGCTATAAAACTATATAAGCATTGAATAAGAAATGTTAAAGTCAACAAGTCTACAACAGATACATCTTGTAAAAACTCAATAAATTATATATATATTTATAATATCTAGTAACATTTAAAACCATGCACAGTTTTGTACATTTTCTTTTTTCAGTACAGGAAAACTCTTTGCTTCGAGTACTTGGAATGTACACAATTAGCAGACATTTGTAAGAAAATACCAAAAAATTCTTTTTTTTATTCCAAAACAAAAATCTATAGAAATCTACCTTCTCAAACTTCCATTGAAGTAACCTCAAACTATAAATTATTTATTTTAGGATAAGGATTCTGTCGCTCTAAGAAGAAAAAAATATGTTTAAATGAGATGCTGTCATCCTGTTATTCTGCAACATTGATATGCAATATGCACCAGAGAAAAATGAAAAGAACTAATTCAGGATGTAATTTGCTTTTGCCTCTTTCTGGCAGTACATGAAGTCTTCTGGACAAAAAACCACAAAACAAACAAACAAACAAAACAAAAAACAAACAAAACCAAAACAAAAACCCCGAAACACCCACAAAAATATCCTCAGCCCAAACCTCCCCCACTGTCAGCTTGATCCATGCTAACATTCTTTCGTTCACTCCTGTGCTTTTACACGGCTATCTGGCATTGAGGAACAAAATAGCACTGCATTCTAAACACCAAAAATCAGGCATCACTGGCACTTTCCAATGTGTTAGATGCAAAAGAAATATGCAGCTGTAGCAGCTCTCCTGCAAACAGTGTCACTGTTTTGCTCACATGGCATTTCTGAAGCCCAAAATACAACAGTACTGGCAAAGGGGAGAGAAAAAAACCTACCCTGCACCATCCAAAGTCAACATTTCACTTTGCTGCATACTCGTTATTAAATCGACCACAAAGAATACCTTCATTTGAAAATAGAAAAATAAACACCCACGCCCCCTTAATGCACAGTGGTTAAACTGATGGGAGAATTCTTGGCCCTGTTTTTCTGAAATATGTAAAAATCATCTTTCTGCTGCTATTTGTTTGGTTTTAACCACTGGTGACGTATTGAAAAATAAACTTACCTTTGCTCACTGCAATCCAGGATAAACTAATATTTTTTTAATGAATACATATATATATTTATAACATTAAATGTAATTTGTTAAAGGACTGTACATCTATACATTCTTTCAATATTTCCCATAAACACAAAGGAAAAACTTGATTAATATATTTTTTCTCCGTTTTTAATAAGTTAAAAAAACCCCACCCTTAAGTTTGGTGAAATTTAAAGTTTACAGTAACGCTATGCTATTTAAACCAATGAACAGATATGTTAATGTCTATAAATAACTTTACAAATATACATGTTAAGGTACAATTTTTAAAACAAAACTGTGAAGATATAAAACAAACAATCAAAAACATCTTTTCTTTTGCCCAGATCAGTATATCCTAGATCGCAATCCTTGTGTTTTGAGACTCCCTCTCAGTACTGCTTTATGTTGCATTAGTATTATACATTCTTTTCTTTTAATATATTTATTTATATATATACATGATATATTTATAGATATATACACAAATTCTCTGGAATAAACCTTTTTGATATAAGTTAAAGGCTCTTGCCTACAGGTACCCGTAACTTCTCTCTCCGAGTCACTGCACGTAGATGGAGCCAAACCTCTGGCATCGAGGGGTGGATGGAGGAGCTGCTCCCCCCACTCACCCTTGGCAAGCAAGAACAGGCAAACCCCCAAAATGAGATTTATTACTTTCCTTCCCCCAGCTGGCTATTCTCTAAGGTCAGGGATGCCCACACTTGAGATGCAGTGTGGGCACCCAGCAGCCAGGCTTCAGGGCACCCTCTGCTCTCAGGTGGGTGATGCTCTGCTCCCCAGGGACCCCAGAGGGTCTCTGCCCATCCCTGGGGTCTGCTTGCTCCTGCCTTGGCACGGACCCATCGCTCCCAGCCCTGTGCAAGGGCCAAGGTGCCGACACTTCAGATGACTTGAGACCATCTCTTTTTACCATTTTTTTACTTTCCTTTCTCCATGACAACTTGCATTTTACTTAGCTTTGTTTCCTCTTCTTCCAAAAAGGATTCCTTCTATGTGGCTGGGTAATATGATCACGAAGCTATAAAAACGACGACAACAAAAATATAGATATTTTTTATAAATATATGAATCCCTGCAGGCAACGTGGCTTTTCAGCTCCACCAAAAAGGTTCATGTACAGATTGCATAAGCGAAGAATTTCCACATTCTTTACACCTTTTTTTTTTTTTAAAAAAAAGGAAGATTTCTTTTTCTCTTTTCTTCGTATTGCAGGCACAGAACGGTTACTCTGGCACTCGGAACGCAAGCGTGGAGGCTGGGAGGTCAGCATCCCCCAGGTTCAACATTCTGCGTAGTAAAGAAAAATCCCTAACAAAACGAAAAGTAAACAAAAAACCGACCAAACAAAAAAATCATCTAGGATAGGTCATCTTGGCAAGAGATTAGTTCCTTCAGGCCAAACAGTGCTTCTTGACTTTTCATACAGCAATAGGGAAAAAAGAAAACCCAAAACATTTTTTAAAAAATTCATTTTAAAAAAAGTTGTCTTTTTTTTTTTTTTTCTTTTTTTTTTTTTTACCCTGAACAGCTTGTCAACAACACAAATCTCCAGGCACCATCACACAGTTCCACTGGAAGATCCTTCACTACGGTTTCACGCTCGGCGCCCCGCTCTCGCGCCTCCACGGGCACACTGCCCACCCGCCCGTCCGTCTGTCCGTCCGTCCACGTGCCCTGGGGATCCTCACGTCCGGATGACACCGTTGCAGGGCGGGTGCTTGGGCAGGCAGGGCTCATCGGGCAGCAGGTCATGTGCAAAGACCGAGTCGTCCCCTGAGGAGCAGGTGCTGTGGGTGTCCTGGCCGGCCGGCGAGTACTGCTCGAAGGGCACCGAGAGGTCCAGGTACTCCTGGCCAGGGTGACAGAGCCATCAGTGCTGGGTGTCCCCCACGTGACCAAGCGACCCCGCCCCACGCCCGTCCCGCCACACTCACATCGGTGGATGTCACGGTGAGGACCCTGTCCAGGTCTTCCACCAGCTGCTTGAAGGTGGGTCGCTGCGAGGGGACGGCGTGCCAGCACTCCCGCATGATCATGTACCTGCACGTGGGAACAGGGGACAGCCACACGTGGTCAGGCCAAGTGACACCCACCCACCTGCTCACCCACCCCCAAATCGCCTCGAGGAACAGCCATGGCCAGCTGGGGGGAAGAGGAGGGTTTTGTGGAGCCATGGTCCTCATTACTGATCATCTGACACGTGACTGAGCCCTCAGAGCAGGAGGTGACACACCAGAGCTACACCCCCAAGTGCCACCTGCCCAGAGAGGGGAGGTGCTGCATGTCACTCAGCAGCCATGGGCTGAGGAAAGTCTACCTGGAGATGGCCACAGAATGTCCCAGTGGGGATGTCCCAACAGCCTGGACCCTAGTGCCCAGTGGGGTGGGTTTGGCCTCAGGGGGAATGGGGACAGGAGCAAGGGCAGCCCCCACCACACACTCACAAATCATGGGTGCAGTTCGCAGGTTTGTCCATCCGATGGCCTTCCTTCAAGAGCTTGAAGAGCTCCTCAACGGGAATTCCTGGGTATGGAGACCCTCCCAAAGTGAAGATCTCCCATAGTAGCACTCCAAAAGACCAGCTGGAAACCAAAGAAAGATCTTTAAAATTCAATGAGGTTTTTTTTTTCCAAGCCCCCCCATATCCCATCCCCCTTGCTTGGCTTTATTTCTGTGCAGCCATGCATAGCTAACAAAGTCATCAATAGCATGACTAATTGCCTAGGCCATTTTTACTAGTTACTTGGAGATCTCTGCTGATCCAACTCAATAGCAAAGAAATCCCAGGCACCAAGTCTGAAATTGAAATGAGCATTTAATCAGATAGGTGACAGCCCATCTATCACCGCCAGCTCTTTGTTAGGTCTTCCACCAGCTCCACTGAATGGAACAAATCAAATTATTCATGCACGGCTTCACTGAATTGCAGGCTTGGAACCACAGGCCACTAATTGTGCAAGCTGATACCAAAACTTGCTTGTTACAACACTCATTTCACTGGCCAAGCCGGGAGAAAAATACTCCAACAAAAATCAGCAGAGCACTAATGTTACACACTTCTGTCCTGCAGCTGTGCTCTGGTTAAAAGTCCTTTTTTTCCAAAATATCTTATGCCTTCTTCATTTTCTTTCTAAAAACAGGGATTATCTGTCTCTGTTTCGCTTTCACGCACACTCACTCTCCCATTCTCTAGCTTTGATTTATCTGTCATGCCCTCTGCAGCATTACCTAAGCATGGAAACTATGATTTAAGATTAATAAAAGCCAAAATAACTGAAAAATACAGAAACAGAAAAGATTTGTTTGTCCAATTTGCAAGCAGTGAGCTCTGGGGAGAAGGCAGGCTGGCTATAAAAATGCCATTATTGATCAAATATTACAATAAAAAGCTAGTGTACATGTGGAGCTGCTTCAGCCCTTGCAAAATTCAGATGTGTTACTAATTTACATGTAAGGAATGCTCTGCTGTTTGCTTACTGTGCAGAGGCGTTAAAACAGATGAGATAGGACTGGGAAAAAATAAAGAAAGTAAATGAAATAGCAAAATTAATCTGAGACTATATCTGCTGAATATTCTTCGATCAATTCTAACATCAGGGTATTTCAAGCTCATTCCACATCCTTGACTAAAGTGTAACTGTCTGGGGCAAAGCGTGGAGGACGCCAAGGGTAATTTTTCTTTTTCATCAGGTTTCTTTAATACTGTTTTTCAACTGCTGGATGTATCACCTCATCTATAAAGTGGGCAAGAAATACTTGCCTGCTTTCCAGCAATTTTTCAGGAGCTCCCTAGAGATCCTCAGATGAAAGCAACCAGATAACAGCAAAATAAAACCACGTGCATGAAGATGCAGCTTGGAATCAATTCCTGTACTTTTGCATCCCCGGGCACTCCAGCAGGGAATGAGCCCTGGTCATGCTTAGCAGTACTTTTGTCTGTAAGATACTGTAGGTGTTGATTTCCCTGTCCTATTTTTTTTTTTTTAAAGTGTGGGTTTGCTTACACATCGCTCTGGTGAGTATAGACCCGGTCAAACAAGGCTTCTGGAGCCATCCATTTCACAGGCAGCCGACCCTGTAATTAGGAAGACAATGGGAACATCCCATCAGCATATTCCCCCAGCCACAACGGCACCATCTGAATCTTCTTTTCTAATCCAGTTTGAAACATTTTCATTAACAACCACATCCCCCTTCCCGGTCACTGGGCAAAGCAGCAGTGGCCACGTATAAACAGATTAGAGCACTTGATCCCTGGATCTTCGCTGACAATCTTTGCAGTAAATGCTCTCTGTACAGAACAATATTTCACTGCCAAGGCAGGTTTAACGTATCAGTGCATCCAAATCTTTGCATGGGAACAGCATCCAAGGCTCATAGATGCAATGAACTCTGTGGCAGAGCACGGGACAACACCTTCCATCTCTTTGTCTGGAAAGTGCAATTGACTCCAAGTCCAAACCCAGTTTAGGCTCAACTTGAAGGGGAACTTCCAAAGAGTGAAAGCAAGGGTCAGGTCCTCTAAGAAACAAATCCTTATCCTGCTGGAGGCTAAAGGAGGAGGTCTGATCCCATCCTACATCAGGATCATAAACACAGACTGTCACGTGAGAAATACAAGATGAGAAAGACTAGATTAATCATGATTCTCTGGGGCTTTGTTTGGCCCCTGGAGGGAGACAGAAAGTACTGTTTTGTGTTTGAGCCTAATTTGGATATGGGGGAACTTTGTCCTCTTCTCACCCAGTGTCACACTGAGGGAGACTACTAGAGATGGACTAGACACAGGCAGGATATACAAATGGGATTATGCTCTCAATTGTCCCACACAGCTCAAACAGGGAAAAATCCATCTGATCTGTGATTAAAATTCCCAATAATTGTTATCAATTTATGATTAAGAAGTCCTGGCAATTAGGAAAGATTTCTGATATGCTATTGAAGTGGATTAGTATGGACACAGTGGGCTTCAAAGGACTGCTTGGCCATTTAGACCCTTTGCAATCCCAAGACCTGCAGGTTCTGCAGTGCCCTCAATCTTCCACTGCCATCTTCTTCACTCTGCCCTAGTTAGGGTTTTACCTCAGGGCTCAACATCTGCTGCAGGCTCTGAACCAAGGCACAGGGCTTCTCTCAGCCCTTCATTTGCAAATTACTCTCTACAGAAAATATAAACAATTTCAGGCCTCAGCCCTTGTCTGGGACCACCTCACTCCTGGCAGTGGAGTCAAGGAGCTCAGATGTAAAAGAGAGCAAAGCATGAAAGACAGGTAGATCCAGGTATACAAGAAGGGCTCTGGTAAGGCAGAAGTTGGCTCCTTGGGACCTTTATGAACAGTAGTGGAGCAGACAAGAAAGAGCTGCTTTCCTGTTTGGGAGAAACCTCCGTTTCTCTTAGTCCAAAGCATCCTGGCCAGAGCTGAGACCTCACAACCAGCTGCTAGCAGGACCAGGATCCGTCAGATAAAAAAACCCAGATGGTGGATAGACACCTGGAACCAGCCAATCTACAGTCCCTCACAGGTGAAGTCCCTGTCAGATTCCTTCCTCCTAAGCCCCTCTAGAAAGGGAGATGAGGGACAAGGGCCACTTGCTGCAGGGATGACCGAGTTCCCTGCCAGGAGGATAACTGCGCGTGCTTGGCAGCTCTGTACTTACATTGGTGGTTTTCTTGTAATAGTCAATGTTGTGAACGTCTCTAGCAAGGCCAAAATCAGCTATTTTCATCACATTATCTTCAGTGACTAACACGTTCCTGGCTGCCAAGTCGCGATGAATGCACTGTGAAAGGTGAGCAAGCCAATAAATAAGGGCTCGTTAGCCGCTCGCGCCTGGAACCAACGGCACCGCGTGGTTTATGAGCTGCCGTTTCATTGACTCCCAGGCTCGTAAAGCTGTGGGCGCTGCTTAGCTCCTGGCTCTGTGTGTCACCGCCCCACCGTGCCTGGTCAGTGGGAACCACCTCTTAGCAACACCTAATCGGCGGCCTCGGAGCCCACGCGGCCGCGCACACGCCTCTCCTGCCCAGATGGGATGCACGGGTGAGAAAGCCAACTCCCCTCCTCTGTGGGACCTGCAGCTGCTCTTCTGTGCTGCTTCCCCCAGGAAAGGGGGAAAAGATCTTCAGATTAAGGTATCCCAAATTACACAGATTTACAGAATGGTCTGGGTTTTGCTTGTGCTTTTATAGGAATTCTGTGGGTGCTTAATGGTCCTGCAGGTGACAGCTGCACAACTGCATGGTTCAGGAATGCAGCCAGCATATGGGGACTTTGCATATGGATGAAGACTCCAGCTTCAAAACCCCAAGATCCAGCAAAATTTGGCCTCTAAAGGGAAGAGCCTGCAATGTTTGGCCTGGGGTTGTCCCACACACAGGAGCGTTCCCCGCCTTTGAACGCGTGGCTTTGACCGAGGCTTCTACCAAATGAGGTTTCTCAAACTCACTTTCTGAGATGCCAAGTACTCCATGCCCCGTGCCACCTGGTAGGCGCAGGAAACCAGGTCCTTGAACGTCAGCTGCTCCTCGGGCAGCTTGCAGGTGTCAAAGGAATAGTCCATGCCAGGTGGGCGACGTGCCCTGAGGTATTCCCGCAAGTTCCCCTTCGACGCATATTCCACCAACACATAGAGTGGTCCTGCAAGGAAGAGCGCATCAGCGTCCAGCAGGGGAGGAGCTGACCACCCAAATCTCACCTGGGCTATTTTGGGCAGTCAGTGAGTAATGACAAAGAAGGGACAGCCAAATCTGAGCCTCCCACGACCCTGCTAGCACCGGGCTGCTCTGCTACGTACCGTCCTGCGTGCAGGCACCAAGGAGGTTAATAATGTTTTTGTGCTTCCCGATCATTTTCATCATTTCCATCTCAGAGACAAGGTCAGAAAGGTCTTTGTCTGTGGCATCATCTGGAGAAAGTAGAGGACGAAAGCAAAAAAATGTCAGGAAGAAAATAAGTGTTTAGGGGTATAGTTACAGCTGCTGTGCAGCCATGTGGGGCTTTGATGGGGAATGATACTCAGAATATGGCTGTATTTGGCTTTATTTTACTTTGGGAAGAAGAATCAAAATAAAAACAAAACCGACTACCATGGCAACAAAAAACCCCGAAAGAATAAATAAGTGGAGGTAAATGTTCATATGGAAATCAATAATGCCTTTCATCTTCTGTTTCATCCTCACAAGTATCAAAAAACAAAAATTCACATTTTGGTACTTGGTACCCACTTTTCTGAAAGTTTCTGTCCCTAATCTCTAGGGGCCAAGAGTTAATGATGGTAGAAGGTGAGGGCTGGGAGGGAATGTATGTTTTGGATGAAAAGCTGCAATTTCTCTGCAAAAACAGAAAAACCTATCTACAAAAATAGAAAAATTGGGGAAAACCTCCCCAGTGGAATGCTTTGGTTTGGAAAGATGGAAATGTTCCTATTTACAAAACCAGCTTCAGAAAGGACTGCAAGAACCGTAAATTAAACAAACTCATTTCTGATAAGAAATATTAATTTTTTTTAGAACATCCCCCCATGCCACCTCAAGCCCAGGCTGCTCACTGCCCTGCTCGCTCCAGGCGGTTACTGTGTCTGGGGGCAGGATGGGAAATGAAGACCTATCTAGAGGTGCCCACTGAATTCCCCCATTTCTGGTCTCCCTTTAACCTCCCAGGTGTCTGGGATCAAATTTCTTCAACGAAAAGGTTCCTCAAGAAGGAGTTTGTCAGCTGAAATTCTGTGAACTCCACTGAGGTTGCTGCACAAGCTTTTGGTAGAACAGGCAGCACTGGTTAGGGGAGGAGTAAGCAGTGGGCTGATTCATGGAGCTGGCCAGAAGTGAAGGGGGTTCCCCTTCTTGTCAGGGATGCTATTACCCCTTGGCAGAGAACTGGGTTATTTCCCAGCCCCTCTTCCTGATGGGATTTGCACTTTTGCCTGCTCTCCAAGGACAGCCCTCACCCTCGGGCTGTGTGGGTAAAGGGGAGGAGAGGCTGCTCCTGCTTTCTTCTATTGTACTTAGTTTGCATAAAGGACTTAAAAAGAAAGGTAAAGAGTGTAAATCCCAGCACGAAATGATGTTCTGTCCTCTGTGGACTCTCCATACCTTTTAACATCTTGACAGCAACTGTGATGGCCTTGTTTGGCTTGTCCTTATCAATCCCAATTGCTTCTGCCATCACCACTTGGCCAAAACACCCCTCGCCAAGCGGCTTCCCCAAGGTCAGGCTGGAGAGAGGAACAAACAGGTTTGTTAGGGGGTCCTGGTGTGGGGACACTGCAGCAGGCACGGAGATCCCAACCCATGGCTTTGACTGACCGAGAACGAGTCAATTCCCACTTGGGATCTGGAGGCAGCTCCAGCTCGGAAACGTTGGCCAGCATTGGCCCATCACTGGAGGAGAGGCGCGTGATCCGGACCAGGGGCGTGTTGGAATTCATGGAAGAGTTGGACTCCAGCGACACCTGCTTGGGTAGAGCAAATGAAGTGTTATTGCCAACTGTATCTCCAGGCCAGGCAGTGCCCACATGTGGATCACTGAGGAGGTTTGAGCTCTCTTTGCCCGCGGACAAATTTCTGGGAACTTCTAACTGAGAAATGCCCCTACCCTTGCAGAAATCCACACATTTAGGCACTTTTAGTCAAGTGTTTAGCAGGTGGAAAGGAGGGACAGGTCAGCCAGTGCCCCCCAGCATCAGGAGGTATAATCCATCCAGTTGTTCTGTTCCATCTCCACAGCCTACACAGGCTATCAAGTGGCTTCTCCCATCCTGGTACTGTCAATGCCCACCACGAGCTTACAGCCAAAGCTTGAAATCTGTACCCTTCACTGTGGGGTTTCACATGGTGTCTTTTGCTCCTGCCCCTCTGCAATTTCATGCAGCAGAACATCTGTAACTGCACAGAGAACCTTCTGCCACCTCCATGGAACAGCTTTGGGCTCACCAGGGACATCTGTGAAAGAAGGAATGAGCACAACCTGTGCTCTTTCTCCCCAAATCCCTGCTCCTCCAGGGAGCCTGGACTGGACTTCCTCTGCCAGATGTGCTTCTGTGGCAATCACAGCTGCACTGCCAGAACCTCTTGGGCAAGGCCAACAGCAGTGGGGGCTGCTAATAAGCCGGAGTCAGCTGCCACCTCAGAAAAAACTCCACTGGCATAGAAATAAATAAAAGGGGGTTCACTTCTAGGCTGCAGCCAAATTATGTTGCTCTTGGGCAATGTTTTTCTGGTGGAGCTTCTCACCTAGAGAGAGAATTTCAAAGAGAAGGAGGAGGAAAACAAAACAAAACACCTCCCCCCCCCAAAAAAAAAAAACCAACCCAAAAGCCAAAAAAACCCAGGGATACCATAGGGGGGAATAGGAATCTTGTATCTACTTTCTGTTACCTGTCTCTTCAGTGGGAATTTGGAGACTTTCTGAACAGTGGGGGTGTTCATGGCTTTTTTGTTTGGCATTTTCATCCTCCAGACAATCACCAAGACCAGCACCAGGAGAAGGAGGAAAAAGCCAGTGCCATAACTGAGAATGCCAGTGTACACTGAGCCCGAATCATCCATCTCCATGAGCTCCTCGGCTGCAGGGTGACAAGAGATGGCAGTCAGGACAGCTGCCCACGCACAGCTACACACATACAGCACAGAGAATTTGGGCAGGACTTGTTCAGCTACATCAGTGTCAGTGACTTCAGTGAGGGGACTTTCCCAGGCCAGTGGTTTTCCACCTGCAGCTGTAGCTAAAACATTAGTTCAGTTTGCCCTTTTTGGGGAAATTTTACTTTGTGTTTTTAAGAGTCCCCAGCCCACAGATTGAAAACCACTGCTCTAGGCTGAAGGCATCTTCACACATCTGTGCTGTCCCTCTGACCCAGATCTTGCTCTCTCTACACATCCACACATCGTGGCTGCATACCTTGGATGTGCAGGACTGGGGTTTGCTGCACTTGGCTGATTCAGATTCTCCAGCAAACATTTCCACCAGACCAGTGCCTGCCCTGAAGGACCAAGGGGCTTGAACAGCATCCAGCAGTAAGGCATCACACAAGGAAAAAGTCTCATGAGAAAAATCTGCATAATTTTTTAGTAAAAACTTAATTCTGCTGGAAAGAGGCTGGAAGGTTTGTCCCAGAGAGGTGGGATAGCCAGGAAGGCGGTGGCATGAGCCCACCAGCAGTGGCTACCTGCTTGCAAGACTTGTTAAGAGACCAGCAAAGGTCAGCTGTGTTTTCCCCCTTGTTCCTTTAAGGACAGGCATGTCAACCAGAGGAAGGAGCTGTGGTGGGACTGATTTTCTGTCCCCCAAAGGTGTGCTGGCATCAGAGGGACAGTCAGCAGTGGGAAGCTCTATAATGAAGTCATGCTGGTGTGGTCAGCTCAGTAATGGATTGTGTCCATTGCTGAGCAGACCCTTCAGCAAGCAGCAGGAGCCTTTCCCTGGCAGCAGCAGGCTCTGTTTGGAATATTTGGTGGGAGGACAGCAGAAAGGGCTGTCAGTGACACTGGGGGCTGCTGCAGCCTGTGTGCCAGCTGTGAAGGGGCTGATTCTGCCAAATGGCCATCTCCTCCCACAAGACAGGAGAACCAGGTGTGTGGTTGGTGCTGCAGCTCTGCTGTCTTGCCCCCTGCCTCTCCTTCTGTAGCATGAACAAGCTGAGGTTCCCCAGATGGGCTGGACCCTGCACCCTCTCCGTGGGGGCCTGCTGCTGCACAGACGGCTGTCCTTCACTGCGTCTGACTTCAAAAAAAAAGTGCTACCTTATGATTTTTGATCAGTTTTCTCCTGCTTATTTTTTGCTTAAGTAAGAGGTGTGAATTCATAAATCGTAAAAGCAGAGTTTGAGTCGGAGGAAACAATATTGTGACATTTTGAAAATAACAAAGACATTAGTCTTCTAACTAAAGGAAATGTTTTCTCATCCAGTGCATGTCAGAAACAGAAACAGGATCAGATCACCTATTACAGAGCTGGCAAATAAGCAGGAAAGATCAGCAGATCCCACTGGCAGCAGGGCTGGACGTGGAGGACACCTTCTTAAGCCCCAGTAAAAGTGATTACATCCAAATCACAGATAAAAGCAAGATTAGAAATGCCAAAGTTTCCGGTTCCTAAACACATCCTGAGATGGATGTGTTGTCAGATGGACCCAAATGTGGTCTATGATGTGTGAATCAAAGTGGGCTCTTTAAGATTCAGGGTGCCTTTTCAGTAAAGGTGTATTGAATATACTTGAGTTTGCTTCTGCACTGTCTGCAAGGCACAGCCCATATGAGATTCAATATGAATATTATTAGTACTTCCCTGGACTATGCTCAAGCCTGCCCTGCAGCCAGAGGCAGATTCAGCAGGTGAAGGGGCAGCACAGCCTCATTCCCCCTTTTGCAGAAGAGATCTCTCTGTTGCACATCCTGTGCTGGCTTCATTGTCAATAAGAGCTTTGCACATGAAAGGACCACAAAATTGAGGTCACTCTGGCCTCGGGTTTCAAGCCCACTGCAGCTTTCATCGATCCCAGCTGGAGCAGGCAGCATGCAATGCCCCTGGGAGCCAGGACTCCTGAGCTCTGCCTACAGATGACTCTCCTTGACCTTCTGTTTGAGATCGCTATCTCGGCCTGCTCATCCGTGAAGTGGAAATAATGCTACAGGCAGGGAAGGGTGTACTCACACCAGACACTTATGCATCTAATTTTAGGTTAAGATATGAGGTCAGACAGAAAGGATCCTGCATAAGATGATCCACAGTTCATGTCCAATTTAGGTGCCCCGAATCATCTGATGGGGAGGTTTTCTTCCCTCACTGTCAGTATAAGAAGACAAAGCTCCTTTTTTTGGCACTTAACTGTCCTAACAAAGAGGTTGTGAATACCTCCCTGTTATTAGACAAAAAAAAAAAATTTAAAAAAAAAAAAAATCTGTTTTTATTTTACTATATTATTACTGCAATAACTTAGATTTCAAGATGCAATGCAAACAGAGTCAGCTGCAAGTATTGCAACAGGGGTCTTCAGCAAATCCCAGAGAAGAGGCCTCCCTGGGAAACACCCCTGCTCCAAGCCTGGGGCAGTCTCTGGGAACTTGGCATTTCTAAAGCAAAAACATCGAGGCATCCTGGAGAGGGAAGGAGAGGCCAGCACAGAAGGAAATACCTGGTAGCACCGTCAGCCAAGCAGAGTGATGTGAGAACCCAATAGAATTCCCTGCGAGACAAGTATATTCCCCAGCATCCTCAAAAGTAACATTTCGCAAGTACAGAATCTCTAGCTCCTTATCCGTTGTGTTAACACCTGCCGTCTACGGGGAAAAAAAACACACACATATAGAAAGAGGGAAAACAGAGAATAAGCCACATTCCCAGCAAGTGTGAGGACACCACAGGCAAATTTCAAAAGCAGATTAAGGTGGTTCTTTATTTTTTATTATTTTCCAATGGCCCATCTTCCACATTTATTTATTCATTCCCCTCTGCAACCTGCAGTCAAAAGCAAAAAAAAAAAAAAAAAAGTTCCCTTCACCAGGTTCTTACTCTGTCCCACTAAAGAAGCATGCAAGCAAAAGCATCCAAATGAAAAATTGCCCCCACAATATGACTGACTTTGGGTTAGTGAGGTGAGTACAGGGGTGGAGAAAGAGAGATGGGAAATGAGGAAAGACAGAAAAAAAAGGGGGAAGGAGGGGAGATGTAGTGGGGAAAGATTCAAGTGCTGATCAGAGGAATATACAAACATTATGGTTCATGAGTTCATTGAAAAATGTAGAATTCTCAAATTTTTTAGAATTTTTTCAGTGGGCATCTCAAAGCCATATATTGATTACACAGACCTTGACACTGCAGTAGAAATATGGCTGATAACCAGAGGGTGCCTGTAAGGAACTTTCCTGCAGTGCCACCAAATAACACAGCAGTCACACCCTCCAGGCTGGAGTCAAACCCCAGAGCCCATGAGACTGGGTCTCCTCTCTAGTTAACATGTTTGCTTGCATGAGCTAATGCTGGTATTTATTTCTCCATTACTTCTCCAAGGGACAGAACTGATTAATTCAGTTTTGTAGGTAAAAAACTCAAAATCAGTTTGGTTTTCCAGAGCTTGGAACGTCACAGGTCATTAACATGCAATTCTGTTATCAGCACTCAATTGTAAGGAAAGGAAAGGAATAAAAGTATGAAGAGTTGATAGCAAAATTTGACAGTCATTTTATTGTGGGAATTTTTCCATGGCAATCCTGTATAGGCATTACAGTCTTGTTAAAAAAAAAAATTAGCAAGAAAATAAGATAAAGCCATTCAGCATCAGTTGACAGGGTATAATACAAAATGAATAGTAATTTTAATCACTAGATTCTTAAAAATGTTATAGCTCATTCTTGCAGTTGCCAGGGCCTTGGGACAGAGTCTGTGGTTTACCTGGTTTTGGTTTGCGAATGTGGAGCCAAAATGGCTTTTCGGCTATGCCTACGAAATTGTTGGCTCTACACAGATATTCTCCTTCATCTTGTTCTGTCACATTGAACAGATTTAGGTTAGCATCGGCTTCAGCGTTTTTACTGATCCAAGACTGCAGGAATAGACAGAAACCTGAACTTCAGTAAACCAAACAATAGCTCCATCGCACCTACATCAGCTAGGATTGACTGCGGTGCCATCCCCAGCTCACCCTGCGGTGAGACACCTAACCCAGCACCTAACCCAGGTGCTGAAGAGAAGTTGCCTTTGGCCCCCAAACCATGTGCAGGTGAGCTCCCTTCCCTTCACACATGCAATTTCTTTTTTAAAACAAACCAGTTTGCCCCTTCTCCATCTGACAGCAGCCAAAGGCCCTATGGTTCCTTAATAACTCCGCAGACAGGAGCACCAGAGAAAGGGCTTAAAGCAGAGATTTGTGTTTGCAACCCGGCTCAGCAAATACTGTTTCAATTATCAGATTTCAAAATAGAATCTGGAAACAAAATATAAGCAGTGGCAGTCTGAAACTCGCTGCTGACTTTGCCTTTCAGAAATTAGCTGTAATTTTTTCCACTGCTTATAGGAGCCTCTTCTTTACTAAATAAAGTGGTGTGTATAAATCAAACAAACTTCAGACTTTTAAGCAATGGGTTTATTTCTCTTCTTCTATGCTGCCACAACAGCACATCAGCTTTTTCCCTAAACACTAAACAGTTGTTTTTATTTTGGCTGAAAATGCGTAACTGTTTTAAGTGGCCTCAGAAGAAGCTTCAGTTCTGGAAATGAAAATAAAGCAACTCTTCTCTGTTTTGGTCTTACACTCCCATGCCCAGTGTTGGTGCCTTCCATTTCCAAGCCTGATCCTGCCAATATGACCTGCAGCTCATTAAAATCATCGGGGCAGCCAGCTCTGATAGGTTATTAGGAACTGAACCCAGAGGAGGCACCAGAGAGGAGCCCCAGTGTCCATGTCTGATGACAAACACCACCAGTTTTGACCTGAGCTCATCTCTGAGGCTTACGTGCAAGGCTGTCTGCCCTGACTAGTGGGGAAACGTGCCTGCCTGCTGTTGCTGCCTTGTTTATAATTAAACCGGGCATGTCTCAATGCAGAATGTACAATTTAGCCTTTGACAAAGCTTGGACACAGTGTTTGCCAGCCCCCCTCTGTAACTGGAATGCATTTAGTGCTCTTCTGCAAAGAAAAAGGGGTTTTCTTTGATCACAAATTAGCCCAGCCTTTCAGGAACTGATGCAGGTGATGGCTTGGTTTTGTCAGGCTGTTTAAAAAATGGTTTGAAAGTACAGCATTCAACTTATCCATCTGGACTTGGGTGGGGTTTGACACCCACGGCCCCCCTTTAGATGTGGGGGGTGGAATTTCACATGCTGGGCACCTCTCTGTCTCCCTTGCTGCGATGAAGACTGGGATATTTCCCCATACTTAAACTGCCCCATAGCAGCTCTTACCCTCCACAAAATCTCCTGAAAGCAGGAGGGAAGGGCAGGCTGATAAAAAAATCCTTATCTCCCTGCAGGCAGCACAGCACGGGGCAGGAGAGCAGTTCTGGGGCTGTTAACTGCACCCTGCTCCTGGCGCAGAGCTGGGGCACGGCAGCAGCACTGCACAGCACGAGGGAAACAAGTCCATAAAGCCAACGGGCCAGCCCTGGGATGACAGCAAGATCATTTTATCAGATCTTTACTCGTAAAAAAAAAAAAACAAGCACACCACATTTAAAAAGGAAAAGAAAAAAAAAAAAAAAATCCCTGCAAAGCTGGGCCTGACACAGCTCTGTGGAGGCCCAGTACTGGCGCACAAAAGATGCATCCCAAAATGGAAATGCTCCGTGCCCCAGCGCTGATGCCGGCATTAATACAATTCAAAGCATTCCTGATTAACCAGAAGTAGTAAATAGACGTGTGCTGGTCCTATTCAGCAAAAAAACATAAAACCAAACAAAACTTGTGCTTTCAAACGCCCGCCTGCGCTCCCCTTCGAGGAATGCGGAGCCTTTGCCGTCCACAGAAGAGAAGGTATTTGGCAATTCTAATTACCTACCCACCCCGGTGCCGCTCCAGCTTAATTTTAAAACACTATTTATAGGGACTATTTATATGTTCTTTGCCACAGCAAAATGGGGGCTTGTGCTTGTGACACAAGACGCTGTTCGCAGCCACCCCGCAAACTTCCAAAAGGTAGCACTTTATCCCACGGGGACCACACACGGAGCTCGGAGACTGTGTGAGATGGCATGTGACACAACCAGCTATTCAGAGCTTGGTACTGGGCTGTGAAACCAGGGGGAAATTCAAATATGCATAATTCAAACACAGTTGGAGAGGTGGCGAGAAATAAGAAGTCTTCTAAACTCGCGAGAAGCACATGTTGCCAGTCCTGAAGAACCGTCTCCAACCATTTCTTCCAACCAATCTGTTATTTCAATCTGTGTAATTATTTCCAGGGTCTCTGGCTTTTATTATAATGTATCTGGCTGCATTACAGTTTTCTAGATACTGTCTGATAAGTGGTGGTTGGGTTTTTTTGTTTTTTTTTTTAACTTCACACAAAGAGAAGGAGGATGTGTGCAGCAGGATGTGCACAGGGAATGTCCACGCACAGGACAGCCTCACCTTGAAACTGCAGAGACAAAATCTGCTTTCAGCACCAACTGCAGAACCAGAAAAACTCCATTTGGCCCTATATATTTTAATGAACACCACCACATGATGCCTTTAACTATTTGTTTTTAAAGCATTTCAGAAATCAAATGTGCTCCTCACTCCCTGTTCCCTACTTTTATATTTATATTATGGGGAACCAAATCCTCTGGCTTTTTCATGGCTGTAATCTTAAAGTTGCCTTTCGAGAGAGCATTTTAGGAAAGTAAAGTCTTACTATGTACTTTTTGCTCAATTCAAAAAATCCCAGGCTTTTCTAAGCATTGATAATAGCAATGTTCACAAATGTTGTGGCTGGAAGAAGATAATGTTGGCTCTCAGGTGCTGTTAGTTCAGCATTATCTGGTATGTGCACGCTGCAATGTGCTTACTTGGAAAAGGGTGAATGTGTTTTAGTTGGGAGACTTTTGTTTTAATAAACCCTGAAAATACCTCCACTGAAGCCGTAAGGAAAAAAGAAAAAAAAAAAAAAAAGAAAAAAAAAAAAAAAAAAAAAAAAAAAAAGTATTTTTACAATTTTAGGTCAAATGCAATCTGACAGCTCTTCCATTACAGTGCATTTCTCACAATTGCCTCAGCTCTTACAACTTTGCTTATCTGTGCCACCACAGCAGTAGTGTTATCTCTGGCAAAAAGAAGAGTTTGGAATATCAATTTCAGGACATTTTCACTGTGTCCCCTCCAAAAAGCAGAGTATTCCACTGGGCAGGCTTACAGCAGGACTGCCCTGAGGGTGAGAAGGAGGAACATGTACCAACCTTCAGCACTGTGACATATGGGGTCCCATCGGGTCCATACTTGCTGCCATTGACTTCCACGTGTTTCAGCCACTGGATGTGAGGCTGGGCATCACTGTAGACCTTGCAGTGAAACTCCACATTGCTTCCCACCACCACAGTCTGGTTGGCAGGAAGCCCTGCTTGCAGGATTGGTCGGTGGGGTGACCTTTCTGAAAAACAGAAAAGAGGAGAAATCTAAATTTACATGTCTTATTTTTCCCCAGCAAGTATTCTCCTCTGAAACATTCATCTTCTGGCTTTTCAGGGGAGATGGTTTCAGGGGAGAAGGGTGTCCTGATCACTGCTCCACCCAGGGCTACTCAAGCCAGATAGGCAAGAACCACCTGAGATGGGAGGAGGCATTTCAGCCCTGCCATTCCTTCTCTGGGCCCTCTGCAGACACGCTAAGTAATTTACTGATCACAGATGCGAGCCCAAATCGTTGGCCAAAAAGAAGCTTGTTGTTGGTTTTGGAGGACACACGATCCAACGCTTTGGGAAAGAAACTAAGCTCCTGCTTCCCATATCCTCTCACGCAGCTATTCAACATCGCCACCGATCAGCTGCTGAGGGCAAACAGCGAAATCTCACCTAGAACATCAAGCTGGTACGTGTGCCTGATGTTGCCGTATTTGTTCTCCACGACACAGGTGTAATTCCCTCGATCCGACGGCACAACGCTCTCCATCACCAGGCTCCACTGCTGGTGTCGCAACTGGAAGAAGAAATCAAACCATCAAGCTCGTGGTCAAGCACCACCACCACCAGACCTTTCAAACTGATAACCATCACTGAGCTTCCACACACTCGGACCCTAGAGGAAGCCTGAACATCACAAGAACCCGTTTAGAAGGGTCATTAAAGTCTTAATGAGAAAAGGCATTAGGACCAATGCAAAAATGATGCAATACAATGTAACACACTGAGATATCAATGGGGACTTCGATATCTTTCCACAATAACCACAATTACAAAGCCAGCTGACAGCTGAATGTGGCACCTCTCATTAGAGTAACCACTTCAGTAGGCATCACACGGGATCTACATTTTATATACTTTATACATTCTAATATTCTGTTCTATATTTTAAAATGTGTGTGCTATAGAGGCAACAGGTTACAGCATCTGTCTGAACAGAAACAGGTTCCTCCAAATGTGTTAGTCCCCTAAATTCCCTCCAAAAAACAGGAGCAAACATGTCCAGCCTCAAATCTGCTCCCTAGCACGCTTGGTAAGCCCTTCTATTTTGGCACTAAGTTTTATACCAGTTGGTTTTCTGGATGTGGCTCATGTCCAGAGCTGATGGTGGTTCAGCAGCAGAAGGGAAAGCACAACCCATGTCCCCACCCTGACCTGCTGCCCTGTGATCTCAGCTAGAATGTTTGTTTCTAATGATTATAAAGGAAATAATGGATATGGAAAGCAAATCTTGAATTAATACAGAAAGCAACCAACAGTAACAAAAATTACTTCAGGGTGCATAGCATATGAAAGCTCTCCAAATCTCTGGATATTAATTTGATGCCTTCTGCCGCCCAAAGCAGAACATTTAACTTTATTAAACATTTCGAAGGTGACCCCAAGGACACAGAAGCAGGAGTTTTACAATAACACTGCACTACAGAATCTCAAGGGCTGATGGAAAAAACAAGGGTGTAATTGCTCCTGGAGATTTCTTGCTGCAGCAGGTGAACTCAAATATGAAGTCATTTAACCTCTTTTGCTGCACATAAATTGCATCCACATGCTTTCCGTAAAAGGGCCAAGTTGCAATCAAAGCCAGAACTTTGCAAAGAGCAGGTTTAAAACCATAGGACTAGGCAGCTTATCGCAAGATAAGCAAGCAAATGTCACTAACAATCTGAAGACCTCTGCAGCCCTGAAAACAGCACTGCTGAGCCCCCCATTTTTCAGAGAACGCTGAATATGGCATTTCTTTTCATTTCAGAGCACTGCTAACAGGAGGCTCCGACCAAACATTCTGTACAGACAACTCAGCTGTGGCAGGTGCCTGGTCAGCTCTGACTGCACCTCTGCCCACCCAGCATGGCACAAATGGAGGAACTCAATGAAGGAGCAGAACCAACATCTCGCCTTTTGTAAAGCAACTGCTTTACAACCCCTTGCTGCATCTCTGTAATGTGTGGCAATTACAGAGTAAGAGAAGCTCTAAGAACAGAGAGCCTGGACCCCGAGCCCATAGCTGAACATACCAGACCATCACGGAAGTTTCAGTGCAAATTTGTGGCTGCTCGGTGTCTCATTTCCATACTGGCTTGTCTCATAGTTGTGTCTAAAGGCTTCTTTAAATCTGCTTTTCAGCATTGCAAAACGTTTGCATGGAACCCCTAGGAGCTACTCCAAGGAAATGGGGCCCCAGTCACATGGATGACTCCCTAGTCTGACCTGTATTCTAAAACCAGGTCCAAATTAGGTGTTTTACTAAGGATGCACTTCCAAAGACATTTTATGACACTTCCAAAATACTTCTCTTTGTCAGGTTTGTGATGGGAACTTTAGACTCAGAATAAAGAACCTGGGGGCACAGACACATGGGGCAGAACTTGTTTGGAAACCTAGCAAGACATTTTTACTTTTGAAAACCTTTGGCAAAAGATAATAATTCTCGTGTTAGGATAGTCACTGCACTTGATAAAACACTAGAAACATGAAGTGACTTAGTGTGGGCATTAATCAAGTGGGTGAGATACTGGAAATCCCTCTGGTTTATTTGGTGTTGTCATTCTTGGCTCCTTGTGAAACAAACATTTGCAGACACACTTGGAACCTCGTGTTTGCCAGACTGGTATGCAAGTCAGTGCAATGGTCTGGGGAAGGGATAATCCTCCATCTCCCCTCCCCCTCAATCTTCCCTTCTAAGGTCATTTAACACACAGGCTTACGATATTAGAGATTCCAACACGGATTTAACCATTAATGCTCTCTGGGAAATTTCATATGATAAGTCATATGAATTTCTTTTCTTTACTAGTTAAGAATGAACTGTAACAAAACCAGGTTAGCCCGCCCATCATGTTTTCAACACTCACCCTTCTCTCTTGCAGGCTTTATACCAGGCAGTCACATGGGTCTAAATGCCATGTGCAAGGGGCAGACGTGGAAGAGTGGTCAGCTTTCATCTGCTGACAACAGACTTCTCAAAATCAACATTTAAACTCTTTCACACACCGAAAACAAATTAGAACATTCCCAGCTCAAGGATTTCTGGGTTAAGACCAGATCTTGAGATGAAGTAAGCCAACCAAACTCTGCCAGATCTGGATCTTGCCCATTCTTTTCAAGCTGCCTAATCCTGTTATGAAGTTAAGTTGTAACAGGGAATTTAAGTCTTAAATACATGAAATACCGAGCAGGTTTTCAATCTCCTTTTCTGGTTCAAATCTCAGTTGATATCTATCAGTATATTTATATTGGATGAGATTTAAACAAGATTACTTATATCTAACTGTGGCTCATGACCAAAAGCAAGCAAATAAAGGAAGGAAAATTACAGAGAAAGATGTCATTATGTCAAGAACAGGACAAAGAACTACACCTAGACAGAGAGCTTAAACCAATCTTCCTGTAATTGTCCTGACATTGCCTTCAATAGCTCTTTTAAGCATTGACTTGTTGCTGGAAGGTGCCCCCAGAGAAACAAAGCACAGCGATGCCAAAGTCTCACTACATGTTTCAGAGGATGAAACGTGTCAATTTGAACTCAAAGATAGATTAAAACTACTGGAAAGTGGATAAGGGAATTGCTTTCAGCTTCAGATTTCTTTTTTCTGCAGGCATAATTTAGTGCAGCTGATGTGACACAGTTTAGTAAAAAGCTGTTGGAATGGTGCGTGCAAGGCTGAAAACCCTTCAGGACGATCCTTACACTCCGCAATTAGTAAAAGATGCTCGTGCTTTGTGAATGTCTTCTGCTGAAGAGCAGTTTACTCGCAGGAGTTGCCTCCCCATTTCTTTACCCTCCATGGCTTTTCAGAAGATCCAAACCTGAGCGTGTTCTTGGCCTCATCCAGGCTGGAGCAGGCACAGGACTGAGGAAGGAGCTTTAAAGGCTTCCCTGAAGCCATCACAAAAGGCTCTTTCAGGAACAGGTCTGAGCTAACAGGAAAGAAACAGCCCAAGACTGTTGGGAGGGAGGACTTTTTTTGAATCCTTCTCTGGTTTCTGGAGCATAGCATGCTTTGCGTGCCCAGGCCCCTTTCAAAACACTACGGATGTGGCAGGAATCGGCACACAGCTATTCTGAGTACTGATGAAGGTGCCTTCCTACGAGGCACCTTTCCCTCCTTTAGCAGCAGAGTTCAGGGATATGTCAGGGTTGGCAGAGTGCAGGCAAAAGTTGCTGCTCAAGAGTCCTTCCTACTATAATGAGTTATAATCAGTTGCAACAGTTTTATCGTCCCCAAATAAAATCAGAAAAAGAGTATGACTGTGACCTCAAGGGGACAAAGTAGTAACAACAGCAGCAAAATCTTAGAAAAGCTGAGTTTCCTTTTAAAATCCTGCCACAGTTCATCATATAAAGTAGCACGGAGACTTCTGGATAATTAAATAATTTGACTGCAGCTGAGTTTTGTGTCCCTGAGCTCTATCTATAAACATGAGCCAGAGCACTTTCCAGAACACCTCATGGTAGAAAGGAAGCAGGGAGAAGAAAGCAGCCAAGGAGCAGATGCTATTACTCTGGCTACAAGGGAATCCAACACTTGACCAAGGGTCAGTGATTTATACCACAAGAATGTTAATGACTACCAGCATGATGATACAGCTCTTTGGTGAAGTCTTTCCTATACCTTCAAAGGAGACTGAATGGGTTTCTTTGAGAGCTGAGAATAGCTATGGCTTGGTCCAACACATCTCAATGCACTGGGCTCATCTCCAGAAATCAGGACAGAAGTTTCTGCTCCTGTTTTTTCAGCCCTGTTCACCATGCAACCATAAACCCAGCCCCATTTTTACCTACTCCCTGACTGACCACTATAGACAAACTCAGAGGGAATCAGCCTTTGATCCCAAAGGACAGCAGTCCTTTTTAACACTTCGGCGCCAAGCAATTCCTAAGAGTGCAAGAACCACCTTCCACACAGTCAGGACAGTGCCCTTAAAGCTACCCATTTTAATCACTGGACAATATAATTTTCTAGTTGGTAGAAATAATAAAAAAACTGAGCTCCAAACCAAGACCTTACCTTAATGCCCCCAATCCTGTGCTCCCCTTTGAACTCCTTGCCGTTTTTCAGCCAGTAGATGGAAGGAGTTGGGTTCCCCCCCGCCGGACATCGGAAGCGAACGGTGTTGGCGGCAGGAACTGCCAGCAGCTTCTTCTCCATCTTATCTGGCCGGGTCCAGAAGGGGACACCTGAGAAAGGAAAACCCAAGCTGAACAGGCCCCTTGCTGCTGCAGAGGGTATCAGCTGGTGAGCAGATGCATTTGAGGAGTCTTTGGCATGTGCAGATTGACAGTTAAATTGCTACCTGCTGCAGTTAAGATAAATGACACAGAAATGCTTTCCAGCTAAATGATTCTTGTAGACAGAGAGGGTGTTTGCATTTCAGTTTTGTGATGAAAGGTTCATGACCAGGTTCTTGTCTTGGTAATGCCTGTATAAATCTAAAGTGGCTGCTTTTAAATCAACAAGTAGAGTTATCCCAGATCAGGATGAGAATCTGGCCTCAGCGTGTAAAAAGATACAGATGTACCTTTGGGACATTAGTAGCCAAGAAGCATAAACAGCAGAAAGATGTTAGAACTGTAAAAGAATGTTGATGGGCCAGCAAGGGAGCAGGGAAAAACTATGAGCTGAGTGCACTGGAAAATGTTCCTCCTCAGTGATTACAAATGTAGTGTAGCCTCCTTAAGGGAAGGAAAGAAAAAAACACGCCAGTGCCAAACTGGTTTATCATGTTTATGTTCTTTAAGTACGAGTGATTTTAGTTTTAAAGATTCATGTTACCTTTGAACAGGGATAAATTTTAAAACACACTGGTGTTTTAGCATGAGATACTTTTTATAATCTGCCTCAAGTACAGTTCCTTGGCTGTGTTACAAACATTACATATTAACTCCAAATTAAGGCAGCAGCAACGGCAAACTCATTATACTGGGAAGAAAGAAAAAGTTCTTAAAAAAAGCCTCCCAAGCTTTCATTTCTGCTTAAGGAAACACTGCAGAGCTGCACATGCTGTGTTTCCCCCACCACATTAGGGCCATATCCGGCCCTTCCAGATCTGTGCTCCACACCAAGGCTAAAGGGAGATGGGGGAGTGTCTGGGCTGCAAAATCGCAAGGAGGGCAAGAAGTGTAAATGGCATCTCCTCCAGTTGGGCAGGAAGAACTCTCAGACATGGAGAACCAGTTGAAGAGGTATGTGCACTTCTGGCCAAGATAAACTGAAGGCACTGGTCCTCCAAGAACTGCCATGGAGAACACAATGGCCACCAAAGCCGCTGGGAAAGCCTCGCTGCTGGCCTCTCCTGCAGTGGTGACAGTGCCCAGAAACACCACCCAGCATCACAGCTCCTTCTCAGTGCTACTCTGAAGCCCCTGTAATCCCCTTCTCCTTAATGACAAGGGTGTACAAAGTTTTCCCTCTTGTTGCATCCCTTTGAGATGCATGGGAGCTGCTCCCTTTCTCCAGCACTCCTCAGCCCCGATGCATTTGACTGCATGATACCCATCCCACTGCAATTCCAGGATTGACCCCACCTTGGTGTAAGTCCCCAGTGTGCCCTGTGCAGGCTCCCTGCTGCATTCCAGCTCCAAGGATATTGCAGGAGAGATCATACAGCTCAGCCAAGGCAATCCATGCACCCACTGGTTTTCAGCACCTGCCAACACTCTCCTCATGTTTTCCCCTCCTTCCTGTCTAGAAGGAACTGGATGTCAGGAGCTCCATCCAGGATGCCCCTCCATGTGCTAGAGACAGCCCTGCTGGGCACATCTCATGTCCCATCTGCTTTCCCACCTCTGCAGTGGGATGGCTGGATGTAGGTGCCTCAGTATCACCATCCCAGGGAGGGAAATCCAGTACTGAGGGTTTGCATCTGCCCTCAGCCTGCCTTGCACAACAATGTGATGCCTATCAGAGTCAGCCCCACGTATCAGAGGGATCTGTGCTCACCCATCCCGCGTACGCCTCATTTTTCAAATAACGAAACTGCTTAAGGCCCTTTTCTTGCCAGGATGGCACCGGATCCAGCAGGAGTGTGGCTGGCACAAACATCAGCAAAAGGAGGAATCCCCACAATTCCCATGCTCCCGGAAAATCCCAGCTACAAACTTTGCTGTGAACACACATCCAGGAGAGGTCTGAAATACTACATGATAAAAATGAGATGAAATGGGACATCACGCAGCCACCTACCATTCCAAATAGTAGAACTGCATAAAAATGGGGAACATTCCAAAAAAATGTTAGAAGAGTGGGTGAGACTGCTAAAGGAAGAACAGGTCTTGATGGTAAAAGGACAATGATGTTATAGTATGAAGGAAGGGGAGAAACCAAGCAAAGACTGAGCAAATCCCCAGGCAGCAGCAGAGGAGTGAATGCAGAGGACACCTGGGGTGGTGTTGGGAAGGCTGGAGAGGAGAGGGCTCCAGAAACCATGCTGGGAGATGCCTGCTCCTTGATTTCTGAAGCCTGGGTCACTTCCTGGCCAAAGGCTTCCTTTTGGCAATGTACCCTGATTTCTGGGGACTTTACATGAGGTTAACAGGCTACAGGGGAGGGGTATGGCAAAGGCCAGGAAAAGTCCCCTTTTACCACCACCATGGAGGGCAGCCAAATAACTGATGTTTGTTGTTTGATTAACATATCTGCCCACAGCAATTCCCATTTAATGGTGTTGGTGACAATTATCTAGGCACTGAGGTGTAATTACATCACATGGTCAAGACCAGGTTCCTCCTTTTGCTTTTGGGGGCTCCTCCCTTTTACACACATGCATGTGCTGCAGGGTGACGTTTTATCACATTTTTTCACTCAAAAGATGAGTTTGAATCTCATAGGAGATCCATCAACCTATTGGCTGCAAATGCTGTCACTGAAGCCAAGGGGGATTTTGCTATTGGACATCAGAGGTGAGCAAGGTGAAGCCCAGGAAAGTTTCCAGCTGGGGATATTCTCCATATGGAGCAAAGGCAGGATTCGCTCCTGCCTCCTGCAATTAGACACAACTTCTTCCCTGAGTGCTTTCCCTCATTTGGGTGCTCTTCTGTGAGATTCAGGGCTTGCCAGGGCTGGGCACCCCTGGATTATTGTGCCAAGACTCAAACAGGGCATTGCTCTCAAGTCAAACTGGAACTGGAAGAAAGCGTCTACACATTGAAAACAGTGCCTTTGTTCTCACTTGCAGGAGCAGCGAACAAAACATCCCTGCTTTTGCTTTGCTCTGCCCTCTGAGTCCTTTCATTACCACTTTTTAAGGGGCTGAAAATGTTGCTAGCTCTTCTTTTCAAGCAAAGCTTGCAAAGCTCCAGAGAGTTTTGGGAGCGGGAAAAGAGGAAGGATGAAAGACAGGAAAATTTTCTAGACCAGCTCTCTCTAAATTAATTACCAGCAACAGTTTTGCATGTGCAGGTGTGGAAAAAAAAAAAAACCCAAAAAAGGGACCTGCAAACATTATCACCAGCCCTTTCCCATCATCAAACACTAAGCCTGACGGTCCGTTTTGTTCGTCAAAGACACCGGCCACCCATCCAACTGGAATGACCAATTAAAAAAAAACACCGAGAGCAATACTTGGAATAATTAATACAGCCAAGCTCTCATTTAGCAATTAGGAGCTGCCACCGAATTCTGTGGCAGACAGAATCAACCCTAATTGTGTAATTTCCCCAGCTGACGCCTCCGAGGACAGAGCCAGATTTAATTGGAGATTATGGGGGCTCTTTGAAGGTGCTGGGGCTGCGCAGCAGGGGCTCCAAACAAACAGATACAAGAGGGGTAGGGAGCACTGGGGCAGAAGCACAGTGTGTGAAAAGGGAGTTTTGTTTTTGTTTCGGGGCCAGCAAAAACAGCTGTAGAGAACAGAGGTATTAGAAAGCCTCTTTCTGCAAAGGCGGATCATGGGTTGTGACAAGGCTGCAACAAATGAGATGATTTGAAGCTGCTGAAGTTTCTCCTCTCTCTTTTCTGCCGCCCATCCCCAAGGGATGCCCTGTTTCTGTATTGCCCTTCAGAGAGGAAGCTGAGAGTGAGCAGAGCAGGATAATCCACATGGACTTTGGTATTTCCAACCCTTAAGATCAACAAGATTGGCTTCAAACTCATAATGCTATTGGAATCAGCTTCCCAAACTGTCCACTATATGAGGAAGAGAAACTGTTGAACAACACAATTAAGCCAGGAAAGTAACTTATCATCACGAGGGGCCAGGACAAAAGGATTTTATTCAGTGATATGCAGTGTGGCAACACTCAAGTGAGCCAGTCCAGGATGGATTGACTCCCCCTAAATATGAAACACTATCAGTTACACTGACTAGGTATCTTTAAGGTCCCTTCCAACCCTAACCGTCCTAGGAGTCTGTAGTATTTTTCTTTTGCATGAAAGCATTTATGGCCTTTCCTCCTCTAACTACAGACCACAGCTGTGTCTGATGCCCAAGCAGGGGCTCATACACCCCATTAGTAGGGCACATTTTTGCCACAGGAGATAGAGGACCTGGGTCTTTGGGCTGTCCACAGAACATGGCACTAGCTACACTGCGTGTGTCTGCTTGGGATGGTCCTTCAGCCCCTGTTCCTGGGGGATTGTCCTGACAGTGGTGGTACCAGGGTTAACAACACAGCTCTCCAGACTCAGGAGACCTCTGAGGGTTAAGTGGAGGATCTGACATCAAAGAAAGCAGCATAAAGCACACCCAAGTCACGAAACGCAGTGAGGTTTCACCGCACTGACACATTAAGCTAATCAACCATTTTAAAAGCAGAAGAGAATCCAACTTTTTATAACTAGACCTTTAAGCAAAGCCAGCCATTACCTTCAGGTCTAAAAACAGAGACAGCCTCAAAGTCAAGAAGACCCAGAAAACAGGCTATAAATACATGTGGTGAAACGTGTGTTTTCCTTTTCAGTGAAGAAAAATGTCTTTCTGTACCATAAGCCAGCTGATGTTTTGTGATACCTGTTGCTAAGAGATTGAATTCTCTATAAACCACATTTAAAAAATGTACAGAACTATCAGTTGTGCTCATCAGAAGCTGCTCTGCAGCAGGAAAAAATCCTGACCAAACCAGACTTTCCCTATGTCTGTACCATTCTTCAGCAGGGACCAGGAGCCCTGAGCACCTCTGCACAGGTGCCTGACACCTGGCAGGATTTGGCCCCTGATTAGAAGCTATCAGAAAACCACTAACTGCTGCTGATGGGCCTCCTGGCACTGTAACTCACCATTACTGTCCACACACTGCACACACAGCAGCATTAACTCACTGCAGCAGCAGACCTGTTTGAAAGAGTCCTGCATGCCTAATGCTATGGGCAGGAGAGATTTTCCAGTCATGTTGAACTTCTGCCAATGTACATAGACGATTGGGAGTTCAAATGCAAGACATTTATTTATTAAAAACACATACACATGGGCAGCTCACTCTGCAGAAGTATAAAGAGCAGAATAGAACACAACACTAACACCTCTGAAGCCTGTAATGATCCTGATTAATGCTACTGCACTTAAAGAAAGCAGCAGTGGGATTGAAACAGATTCACTGTGAAAGCACCAGGCACTGCCCTGGGACTCTCTTCCTCACAGGAGTGAAAGAAAAAGCCAGTAAAGCCAAAGAGGTTTCTCTCTCTTATGGCATCAGTAAATTTGGGCCTTGGCTAGTGTACATTTTGTACTCTGACTTCTGTCAAGATGCTGGTAAGGACCAGAATCAGAATAATTAAAAGTAAAGCAGCCAAGGTTTGAAATAGTATAAAACTGATGTAACATCAGTGTCATAAAACAAATATAAACATACATACATATATATATATATATATATATATATATAGTAAGTGGGCTTGTCTGGATTTACATGCCAGGAGAATTTGTAACTACTCATCTATTCAGATCCTCAGCATCAAGTCTTCAAAAATACAGTACTGCTGCTGTAGGATTCCACAGCAGCAATACCATTCTGGCAGCTGTTTCTAAATTTTTATATAAATTTCATCATGGTTCCATCCTAAGGTCACTGATTTCAACCCAGAGAGAGAGAGATGCTGTGTGACTACATGAACACCCAGATGGGCTGCAGTGCTTGGGAGCCACAGCTTCTTCAAAGGCCTCTGTACCCCAGAAAAACAACCTACCTGTATCTTCTGACTCATCATCATCATCCTCATCATCACCTGACGAAGGGGAATCTGCAAAGAGACAAGGAAGAAGTGAAGCAGGAAGGGGATGGCATGTGGGGACACCATGCTGGATGAGGCTGTTGGTGTCACAGGCTCCAGCGAGGGAGGACACCCAAGTGATGGCTCACCCTTCCCTGCAGCTCCACCAGCCCACCCCTCTGATGCTGCTGGGCCAGGCACAAGTGGACAGGAGCTTTCTCAGCTGGGAGAGAGGTGTCCTGAGTTTGCCAGCACTCTGAAAACATGGTCCAATGTCAAATACTTCTCCCTGTGTGAAATGCTCTCTTCCTCATAAATACAAAAGAAATTCTAAACCAGAAAATTTCTTTTTGCAGAACAAGCTGATTGCTTTTTTTCCTTCCCTCTAGCATTCACTCTGAACACTTTCTATTTTACCATGTCTCTAAAGTACATGTCAGCATTTCTAATTCACTTTCCCTTCATTTTTCTTTTAACTCAATATCCCCCTGCCACCTCTCCCTTCATTAACTCCTTGTTCAAACACTAAGATCAAAACTTTTGAACTTCTTGCAATCAAACCTCTCTCCATCAACGTTTTGATGGCTATTCCACGAACCAGTTCCCTTTAGCTATATTCCTCCCCCAGAGGCACCTCAAGGCTGTAACTCAATACAGGTAAACAGGTGGGACTTTTCCATCTGTATCTCTCCAAAACATCCTGAACTGTTTCTTTTCATGTGGTCTAACATTTCACCTTCTCCAAGCTGTCCGCAATGAAGGCTCAGTCCCTCTTCCTCCCATCAAGTGACTACTGTAAATGTGAATGCCATTATCAAGTAGCAGCTCAGTGTTTGATTTGGTTCACACAGGTCAGTTTAGTACAGTTCAGCATCTGGAAGATTTAGCACCACTGGTATTACATAATCTCCAGAAAATTTTCTTTTAAATAAAGGCAAAATGCTATCAACCCAGCAGCCTATATGTTCTGAGACAGTGGTAAAAGAACTTGGCCTTAAATACTAGAAAACAGGAAACATTATGAGTGTTCAGCATGTGGCCAGAAATGTAAAGTGCTGCTTTAGACCAAGCCAGGCAGAACATCCCTGATTGAAAGATGCACTTGAGTTTTCTACTGTTTTCTGACCAGCACAGTGGAGGTAAAAATGGAAAAATAAAAAGGTGGGGAGGGGATAAAAGGAGGGAAAAAGAAGGAAATGTAACAACAAGTAGTTCTTCCCTGCAGAATCTGGAAGGGCCTTCCAGGCATTTTCACCATCCACAGAAGCAACACAGGAAACAGCTCCCTGCCTTAGACTGCAGGGTGCTTTGCACCTTCTCCTTGGCAAAGCCTCAGGACGACTTTAAGCACGTATCTAACTGCAAATCCACAGTTGAGGTCCTGCTGGCAGCAGAACTAGGGAAATGCCATGGGGCTTGCTGAAAGTGAAGTGGATGTTTAGGTGTTTTGGCTGATCCAGCAGGTTTACTCAAGTCCTGGCGAAGGCAGAAACTGAGCCAAATCCCCACCAGCATCGACAGAGAAATCAGCACCTTCTCAGCTCTGCTCCCAGATTTGGTTACCCATATATTAACACATGACTATAGTTTACTTCTGCTTTCCAAGGAATCCATCATGACCAAAGGAGTAGAATCAATTTTTAAACTAATTCAAAAACATTTTCACAATGTTGAGGGAAGTCTTTGACTTTGCTTGCTTTTAAGATGAGAAGTGCAGCTTAGATTTTAAGACCAAATATCCCATATTCATGGCTACTGTCCTATTCAGGTTACTAAAACATCACCTTTTGAAAAAGGTGACTAAAAATTACAAGGTATTTCTTTATCATCTTCTAAAACAGTAATCCTTTGCAGAAGTTGTTGAGTATTGGCAAGAACTGCTCAAAAGGGTTTATTTATGAATGAAAAGGGACTTAATTTGTTCAGTCACCTGTTTTGCAATGCTTGTTCTTGAGTATTTTGAAAGCTCGGTTTGCTGGTACCAGCCTGCAGTCCATGCTCATCACAGGGGTGCTGCTTAGCTACTAAATCCAAAGGCTGTTCTGTGCACGAAATGGTTGCAGAAATGGAGCTTCTGCCAACAGTGCTGGATATCAGTTTGGGCATGCAGCCTCTACATGATCCTTTCCAAGTGCTCAGGTTTTAAGGGGACAGTATGTTTTTTTTTGTAAACTAGCAAAACACTCAAGCCCTCATCTGTCAAGGGAGGAATTTTAGAGATCACAGCCTGCTAACAATCAGCCTGGTTCTCAGCCCTTGAATGCCGGCTCCAGCACCTACTTGCTCTGCTGCCAGCATCAAACATCACCCTGTGCACAGTCAGGGTCACTGCAGAACAGTCAGTTTGTTGCAGACTCAAATCTCATGGCTCTGCGTAGCAAAATCCTGACATGCCCCCAGGACCTGGAAGCATCTCTCAAAATGGAACTCACGTGTGAATCAGCTATTCCAAACACACCTAGCCTAGTTCTGCTCACTTAAGAGCACAGGTCAGAGCAATTCCAGTTTGTTAGTACAGCTTTAAACCAGTTTAATGCAGAGAACAACTCCAGCCCCAAACATCAGATACCCACATGAACACCTGACCAGATAGCTGAGCTAATTGCTGGCATTACCTTTAAGAACTGGGGACACAAACCACAAATCTCCGATCACAATCTCATCTCTGCAGTGCCACGCTGAGCAATCAATACTAATTATGAAGAAATATCTGAGTATATGAGAGGCGCTACTATTGCCACATAAAGCAGGGCTTCAAAGTTTCAAACAAGTGCTGCTGACAGCTAAAAAGGAGGCTCCCACATTACCAGCACTTTGGTGATAATGACAGTGGGCTAATAGAATCAAAGACTCATAATGTTGTCAGAAAGCAGGTTCAGGTTACTCGCTAGTTCTTAAGCTGTTATTAGCTATTATTAGTGAAGAGGAAAAATACAGGAGCTTAAACTTTTTAAAAGCAGAGGATTATCAGTCCTTCCACCATTAAAAACAATTTCTCACTTTACAAACTTTTGGGGCTGGCAGCTGTTTCATTTGAGCGTGTAACCAGCTGCCCTCTCCTGCCTCCCTGCTGCCCCTTGAACTCAAAAGCATTTTCATGTCACTTAGGGAAAAAAGAGAGAGTAACATTTCTAACAACCTGCAGTTCACTGGATAGTTCCAATAATCGTACCTAGTTAAAGAAAGCCTTTCAAGGACCAAATACTTCTTTAACCATTTAATTGATATGACCTTGAAGCATTCACAGCAATCTCCAGTAACAGTTCAATAAAAAGCAGATGTTGCTAAAGGCTTGGTGAAACAAGCTTTTATTCTCGTGATGGTTTTCTCTCACACAAAATCCTATTGCAAAAGAAAGCTCTTTATAGAGTGGATGTGATTCACAATCACAAACATCTCTGTGTTTGGTTTTCAGACAGACTCTTATTTTTTGAGGGATCTCAACTTTTGGAGAAAGGACCTGCTATTCAAGGATTCTTGAAAAAGCTCCAACAGTACAAGGGCAAATGAAAGTTTTCAAAACCTGAGATCCACAAGGGGCTAATTCTCCTGAAAATTCAGGCTTTCAACCTGTGATCAGGAGGTTTTTTTATCTGCTCACAGTGTTGAGTATCCATCTACCAATGCATCAGCCTGAAATCATGAAAATGACCTTTGTTTTTCGTTAGCTATCTAGAAACAACAGATTTTTCTAGCACTCTGTGTTTAGTGATCCAGGCTTGGACAGCTTGTAGCTGTTCTGTTCTATCATCCCCATCACAAAAAATATGGCCAAGCAAATGACAGCATGTGCTTTTGCTAAACAGCACTTGTTTGCAATGTCTGAATCCCAGTAACTTTCATGAAGGACATATTTTGGATATACACAGTTTACAGATAAGCTACCTCTAAAACAAGCTAGCAACTTGTGATAACTGTGATAGAGAGCAGAGATTTACCAGCCACAACAGAGAAACAGTTTTCAGGAACTTCCAGCTTTTATGTGCAATTTTGCCACTGATTTGTCACATAACATGGAAAACACCATTTAACCCCCTGTGAGCCACAGTTCACTCACTCACAAAAGACTTCAAAGGCAGCCTAGCATCTATTTGAGTGTTAAGGGGGATCTGAGGTTTAATCTGACTGGCATCTCTTCTAAGTCTCTCCCAGTATTAACATCAAGCTTCAACATTTGGTATGGACATGCAAGCATTCTTCAACTGGTATGTTTTGCCGGTCTAATCACTGTCAGGAGTTACCAGGGAGGTGCAGTCCTTCCAAGGACAGACAAATACCACAAACCACCAGCTGTGCTAAACATGTGAAAGGGCAAAAATTAAAAAAAAAAGAAAATCACTGAACAGCTGTATTTCTGCACATACCTGTAACTCTGACTGTAAAGTTTCCCAGGACCTCGTTGGAATGCCTTGGCTTGCAACTGTACAGCCCCGAGTCATCATAGGACACATTGATTATCTTCAACAGTTTTTGTCCAATATGAGTTCTGTTGGTAGGTGCAATTCCAATACCATCTTTAAACCAGAAAACTGACACAGAAGAGCCTTGTGTGTTACAGGAAAGTTCAATGGTATCTCCATTTCCAAACACCAACTCTTCCAGAAAGGTGGTCTCGCTCCTCAAGTATTCTGCAAAGGGAGAAAGAAATGGAGATGAATAAGTAAGAGCAGGTGTCATAGACAGAAAGGGCATTTAAAAAAGAAACATTTATTTTATTTGCTCTCCGGATGCTTCCATGTGCCCAGATCTTCCCCTTGCCGCTGTGCTAAGACAGTGAGGTCTCTGGCTGATCTAAAAAGATGGCTGCGACCCTACAGCAACCCAAACACGTCGACCCCACCAGGTGCATCACAACAAACAGCACAGACCTCCACACGGCTCATTGCAACACCCAGTGCAGGTGAGGGGTGATCTGGCAGAAATAACTGTGTTCTGACAAGTTCACTATTTATTCCTACGAGTCTGCCCACAAACCCTATGAGATCCAGCAAGAACAGGATATAAGGAGCAGAACCAGGGATAAACCAAATTTATGTGACTCTGGGTGACCCAACAATGTCTGTGGGCTGAAGAAAACAGGTGGAAGCCTGGACAGAAGATGTAGGCTGGACTAGCTAAAATAAATGAAACCATCACTAGCTTTCTGCTGAAGTTATTCTGCGTACAACAAACGTGAAGAACCAAAGACATATTCATAGAACATGACTTCACTGTGAAACAAATGCAAGTACAGCAGCTCCAAACACCTGAGGATGTACCATTGACTCCAGGCTGCTCTTTTGCCTTGGGGTAAAAGAGTTGGAGCGGGCTATAAGAGGAAAATGTATTGCTTTTCTCTTCTTGTCATGCATGTTTTTATTCTTGTATAAATGTAAAGATTTAAAATATAAAAATGTTGCAGTCAATAGCTTTGCAGGGTAGCAAGAAAGGACTCAGAGTCTGAAAAGGTGGTATTTCATGGGAGGTATTGTCTCGCAGGAGGCAAAGCCCACACTCATCGGGATTACAAAGAACCTTTCCTCATACCATGGCAGGAATTCCAACTCAAATATTTTATGGTTTGGCTAGAATGTTGTGGTGTTCATGCAATCAAAGCTTTAAGTTGTTGGGTTTTCTTCCCTTTCAATATTTTTTCTCCCTGAAAGCATATACTTTTAGTAAATCAAAAAAGAAGACTGAGCTCCATGCAGAATCTCCTTCCTATCAGACCCATGGCTATATTTGAGTGTTCACCCACGGCCTCTTCCCAACTGGGATATGTCTCCAGGGAAAATGCGGTCAGGAAATATTCTGGTTTAACTGTTCAAGATTTTTCTTCCTTCCTCTAGACTGTGAGGATTTTTTCACTGGTACAAACTTTGGCTTCAAATTACTAAGCCCTGTGGACAGCTTTGCTCTTGCAAGACTGAGTACTGGTCTAACTCTGATGGAACCTCTCGCTAATTTAATCTACTGGAAAACAAAGCCCACACAACTGTACAACCCCTCCACACAGAACACTGTTCTACCAAAGCTGTTTGCCAAACGATCAAGACGTGTATATTTTGGCTTTTGTACTATAAACCTACTGAACAGGAACAAGCCCAGACTAAGCACAGGCCAAACTGTACTGGTTAGCCATTTAAAAGGAAATAACTCTGTTTTGAAAACCATAATGAACCTGGGTTAGTGACAAAGCAACAAAGAATTTTCATAAAACGTATACAAGGAATGCTGGAATGAAGAGGAAAGTAAGACTCAGCAGATGGACCGGGGTCTCAAGCTTCTTCTGTGGAATGAAGCAGCATCTCTTGTTTCTGACAACTTTATTTTGGCATCTCTACCCTCAATCACTCCAGTGGGTTTCCAGCAGACATTGTGATGCAAAGTTTGGTTCTAGTGACTTTATTCTTACTGACTGGGAATAATCTCAGGAAAAAATGCAGTGGTGAGTTAAAAGAACACTACTAATGGTCTTAATCTCACTTCTGTTTTTCAAACTTTTGTTTATATACTTACAGCTTAAAAAACAAACAGGACCCAAACTGGGGATCTCCACAAAGTATTTAAATGGGCACTCAAATGCTTTTAAGCACTTTGTCAACTGTGACCTTGCAGAACCAAATTTTACTCTCACTCCTTATATAGCTTTCAAGTACAAAGATAAATCTGAAAGCAGAGACAGTCTCATTTCCATGCTCAAAACAGCAGGAGTTCAAAGCAGGGAACCAAAGCTCACATCTCTCACAGGGTGGCCAGAGTCCAGCACCTCCTTCCTGCCTTCCAGCTGCAAGTGCCTGGTGTTTCCAACACCTTTTCAACCAGAGACACCAAGACATGAAGAAGATATGAAGCTGCCCCCCTCTGAGGCCAACTCTCCAGCTATAAAAAAATGGGAGGGGGACACAGCCAGGACAGCTGAGCCCAGCTGACCCAAGGGATATTCCAGACCCTAAGACATCATGCTCAGCAATAAAACTGGGGGAAGAAGGATGAAGGAGGATTGTTTGGAGTGGTGGCATTTGTCTTTCTCAGCCATCATATGAGGGAGCCTGGCTGTCCTGGGGACGGCTGAACACTGTCCTGGCGCAGTTACGAACTAATTCTGCTTTGCTTCCATGTACAACCCTTGCTTCTCTTACTGCCCTTATTGCCACCTGTAAGTTTTCTCAACTTTTACTCTTCCAATTCTCTCCTCCATCCTCCAAGATGGGGTGAGCAAGCTGCAGTGTGGGGCTGAGTTCCCAGATGGGGTCAAACCATGACACACGGGTATAAATCACCAGGGAGTTAACACATTGAAGGGTTACAGGAGCCCACTCTGACACTTGCCAGCAGAGCAGGGATTAACACATTTGCAGCTTTAACTGGCTCTTCGAGAGAAAGAGCCAATCTGGGTAATGGGCTCCCAAGGTACGACTAAAATTCAATAAATTACTTGTTTAGCCAAAGCAGTAATGACTTGAGAACCACCAAGAGATGCATCTGATGGAGATCAACACTTGCAGCATCATCACTGCTCCTAGCAAACACACTAGAGAGAAAGAGAGCATTTTAAAGCTGTCCAGAGGGGCAAAAAGGCAGCAACTGGCTGGAAACACCTTCCACAATGAGGAGCAGTTGGCCCAGCAATGCTGAAATGCTTTTGTATGTATTCACTTATAAGGATAAGATACTTCATCTCTGTAGCTGCTTGGCTCATCCCAGCAATAATTCACTTTCTGTGTGGTTCACAGCTCCAAGTGCTTAAGTGTGTCAGTATTTCCATCAGCTGTCTGCTCCTCTCAGACATCATTACTTGTTTCTGGCTGAGCCTGGAAACATTTTATTTTGGTTTTAACGCATGCAGCTCTCAAGTTATTTATTATTCAGGCCCAAAAGGACGAGTAAAAGGTGGAAGGTGATAGGCTCTCCCTGGGCTGCTAAGGAGATGGAGGGTGGTGGGCTATTCCTGGGCTGCTTATGTGGCCCCCAAAAAATCCAAGCTAACCTAGAGCCTGCCTGATGCCCTCCTGGGTGTCAGGGATTATTTCCAGATGCTGCTGGGGACTGCTCCTGGACAGCAAAGGCTCACAGTGAGGGGTGAGGGAGACCCAGGGTCCCACATCACCTCACAGGGTGTTGGGTTCTAGCTCCAGAAAATTTCTTTCTCTTCACCTTTGACTTCTCCCCTGGAAAAACTTCCCACAACCCTACTTCTTTCATACAAAGTGTTCAGGAGTGTCCTGAGGAACTGCTCTGGTGAGGTACATGCATTGCCCATCATCATCATCCTTTTCCTTCAGTGGGCATCCTGCAGCAGGAACACCCACCACACAACTCGAACTACACTGGGGCTCCCCCCACCCAGCACTTGAGGCACACCACTTCCAGTACCACCAGCAAGAGATTCCTCATCCCACCCCAAACCCTGGCAATCCCAGGCTTTCCAGGATTGCCTCACAGGCCAGGGCTGGAATGGACTAAGGCTCAAGTCTAAACAGATCATATTTTCCCCTTTTCAAGCTGGACAAGCTGTATTTGGCACGTTAACAAGCACAGAGACGGCAGCACTCCACGCATTTCTCTCTTCAGGTTAATTTGAAATAGTTTGTTGTTCTATGTATTTTATTGCACCAAATCCACCGTGACAGGATATATTATAGGATCACAGAGCAACAGCCATGCCAGAGCTTTCTCCTGTTGAGTTTGTTACCCCATTCCCAGGGGGATCATGGTCCCAGCCAGCAAACTGGTGCATAATTACGGGAGGTGTATGAAATCCTCCAGCATTAGGGGGATGAACACAGCCACAGTGGCAAAGAGCACATAGACTATCTCCAGACTCAGACCAGCAGTGTCCTGTATATTTAGCCCTAGTTTATTCTAAATAAGTGTCCTACCTGTGATAGCAGAGTATTATCCACCCAGTGAATAATATTCAGGTGTTTTTCACAATACCTGTGTGGCTATTCTTGGGATGGAATCACTTCCCCACCTCACCTTGGGAGTTCTGCACTGGGAAGAGCAAATTTCCCAGAAGGGAAACAAAACACTTTTCTTGCCAAATATTGTTCATGTAAGACCCATCTAAATCTGAAACATAGCCAGGAAAAGTGACAAGTGGCCTCAGAGTCACCTCCCTGGAGAAACCAGGCCGTGCACAGAACCCACATTCCCATTCCCTGTCTCCTCCCAGGGAGGCAGACATGTCCTGGGGTAATATTGAAAACCTCCAAACCAGCCCCTGGGAGAGGTGGGCATGATAAGATCCTGGGATAACCTGTTTCCCCAGGAACCTGCCTTCTCAGGGCAGATAAGATCGAGGGAGCAGTGCAGTCCCTGCATACCCTCACTGCTCTGCAGGGAACTGATGGCATATATATATATATATATATATATATATATACACACACACACACACATATATATATATATATTTGGCAGTACTTTACACAGGGCACAGCTTCCCCTCCATTCTGCACAGTTGTGACAGTGCCAGAGGTGGATGATCCCTGTCTGGCTATGGCCCTGTCACCCCAAAAGGCACCTCACCAGCCAGGCACAGCAAATATATCAAGTACATGCATGATATTACATAAAGGGTTTTTTTATGTATATATTTTCTATTCTATTTTATTTATAAAATAAAAAGGATGACATAAAACATTTTGTTTTCTCTCTTCCCTACCTCTTCTCCCCTTCTGAGGTCAAGACCCCTCTTGCACCACACTTCCCAGTGTCAGGCTGCAGCCATCCTGGGAAGAAGGGGCTTACTCTGGCAATCACAGCAGCACAGGATGCTTTGCTGAAGCAGTATCACCTCCCAAAGTGGTGTTTTGCTGGGTTATCTCCCCTGCTCAGCCGGGCTCACACCCAGAAATAAAATACTACAAAAATAAAATATCTCTATCTGTAAAAGTCTAAACTGTGATATAAAAATATGTCTTTAGGTAATCGTATCTGAAAAGGGTTTGCCTCCATGACTTCATTATTTCAAAGAATCATAGAACCACTGAATGGTTTGCATCAGAAGGGATCTTAAAATATTATCTCATTCCAACACCCCTGCCATGGGAAAGGACACCTTCCCCAAGACCAGACCCCTCAAAGGTACTACTTTACCTATATTGCAAAGTGTTTGATTGGGAGGAGGCAGTTCTCCTGGAAAAGCTTAAAACAGCAATAATAATAATAATAATAATAATGCAAAGTAGACTGTTTATACTGTATTTGCACTGCAGTGACCTATGCAATTGTTACCAGATATTTCTTTCAAAGACATTAACAAGTAACTGCACTGTGCTATCACACAGTGGGGATTTTCTTAGATGTGTTTTAGGAGAAAAGCAAACATTTTTCCTAGACAATCAGCAGAACAATAACCAGGTTTAGTTCTGTCATATGCAGCTTTCTTAATAAACAAGAGATCATGGAAAGGAATAAAAAAAAAAAAAATCTCCACTGTTTAGCTTGGCTACCCCCGACTTAGGAAGAGCTTCCAAAATGGAAAAAGCAGATGTTGCAAATCTGCCTTATCTACAGAGCAACTGTTGACTCTGTTGTGCAAATCCTAATTTACATCTGCATGAAAGGTTTCAGAGATTAAATGGCATTCAAGGAGGAATATTAGCTTTTCTCCCTCCCTCCAGCTCTCCTTTGAATGGATTTACTACTGGCAATTAGCTTTCTGTTCCATCGGCCAAGTAGAAAACAGGATTCATCAGGACTCTACGGTATCCTCCTTTTAATGGACTGTTTTCCTAGATCACCCAATTCAGGCACGGAGAGTTTAAAGAAATAAATTGTCACAAAGCTAAAACAGTTACAGAAACACTCTGGCCAGAAGGATTTCCCTCTGACTCTTGGAAGTCCTGAGGAGGACAAAAAAAAAAAAAAAAAAAAACCCACCAGAGAACAAATCTACACCTAAAAAGATGGGAATGTTGTAGCACAAAGCTTTGGTTGCTGCTGAGAGCCCAGAACTGGTCCCAAGCCTTCAGCTGGGGATTGCTGGCCTAAAGGAACAAGCAGTGATGGGCAGTTTGCCTTAAAATCTGGCCAGATTGCACAATCAGAACGCTTGGTTCCCCACTCAAAACAGGGAAGCAAACACCCCTCGTGTACCTGGTTAGCTCAGAGTTCTGCACTGAACGTTTTTTACAGGAACAAAAGAACTGGTATGAAATGACTCCACTCCATCAGTGGGCCCCAAAGCCAGGGAGCAGCGGATGGGAGGCAGCAGGGGCGTGCTGAGCTCCCCAGGCTATGAGCTCCCGCTCAAGGATGCCCACGCAGATGGCTCCTGCTCTCCCAGGTGCCAAAGTCTCTGTGCTCTCCTCAAGGAGGGCAGCAATGAGCTGCAGCAGTTCTCAGCAGCCCAGGCTCGGGGTGGGGGTGACATCAGCCCCAGCCTGGCACCACGATGAGCACAGCCTGGCAGCTGCTGGCCCACAGGTCACACAGATCACCTCACCCAACCTCATGGCCTAATGCGGCCATCCCACATGGCTCCCTGCTCAGGGCAGAGTGACGGGACACTCACGGATGGGCTGACCCTTGGGGGAGCACAAGAGACTGTGCTGCCACCCCTTTGGTGTTCGCCTCCTGCTGCCTCTGAAGAGCAGCGGCCAACTCGGCCTCAGCTTTTGCTCAGCACAGCAGGAGCATCCCAGCTTTTTGATGACAGATCCCACCACAAAGCGGCCGATGTTTTACATTTCTGCTCGACGTGCCTGAGGAAGTCCAAAACCCCTCATCACTGCAGCAAGCAAGCAACTACCACAAGCCCTTTCAAAGCCAGTGGCAGCAGCTGTGTAAACTGAGGCACAGAATGAGGCTTCCCAGCATCCCAACAGATTGGGCAGGGCTTGCCCCAGACTCCATCGGAGCAGAACTTGGTGCTGCTGAACTGTGGAGGCCCTGAGCAAACCTGTGCTCTTCAGCATCAATGCAGCACAGCATCCCTCCTCCTCTGCTGGGCAGGTTACCTGGAAGGATTTTGTCAGTGACACACCCCAAGCCAGTGACACAGTTTGCTACAAGGACCCAGCTTACACAAACGACAGCTCCACAAAGCATAGGGAATGGACAGCAGCTGGAAATATTTTTAAACTTTCTTACGATGTTGCTGAATGATTCCTCTGGTTATTTTTTTCCTGGACTCTTTCTCTATACCTTCATTTCCTTTCTAAAGATCCTTCAAAAATTCATTACTGCTGGAGTTTCGACCTCCAGGGTGGGCTTTCAGCTACTTGGTCAGTTCTATCAAAATTTCACCACCTCTCAAGTACTCTTGCAGATGAATTTTTATAAGAAATTCTTAAGTTCCCTGGGTTCAAAAGCTTAGGTTTACCTCAGAGGAACTTTTTAAGGGATGCAAATGCTCCTATTCCTGTTCCAATTCCCAAGCCAGTTTTGCCTGGGAAGCTACTTGTGATGCTTTCTGAAGTGGGCTTTAAGATCACATGGCATCAGAAAAAATTTGCCATAAAGCCCCAACCTTTCCCCTTCGGTTCACAGCTATGCAGCTCCAAAATCCCAGGTCCCCTGCATTTCCCTTGCACTTCTAATGTGCACCCCTCTAATCTTCATTTAATGCAGGCAGCTGGCTGCAAATACCCCCAAACAATGACTTTAATCCTAAGTATCCTGAAGCCCCCTTTCCTTCCCACACCAAAACTGAAGAAAAAAAAAAATAAAGAGAACAGCCTCAAGACAGCAAGATGGAGAAATCCAAGCTATCCACTGGGCCAAAGGATCAGAAAGACACAATGAGCTAAATTTTGCCGGGTTTGCTAATTAAAAACGGAAGCTACCCCACTTCGAAGCCAAGGCAAGGAGGTGGGGGGAGTTCTCATGCTATTCAAAAAATCGGCTTCCAACTGGGACCATATTCACTCCACATTAATTGTCATTCCAACTACGAGTGTCCTAGTTTCAAAATGAAAACTACTCTCCGGTGTAGCTAGTGAAAACTAACACCAGTTTTGAGGCATTAAACAAAATTTATTGATTGCATTTTCCCACCCACTAAAACTTTAATAAGCATTAAACCTGAAACTCCTGGCCCCGTTTCCTCCTTCCACCCTCTCTCTCCATAAAAAGGGTCAGGCTCCTCTATATGGAGATTAGGACTTAATGTTTGGTATTTGTTTATGAGCCTATCAATTGCCTTTATTTCAGGGGGGAGAAAAGCACATCTTAAAAAAAAAAAACCCTCTTGTAGAGGGATTAAGAGAGGGCAAAGGTTTAGGGTAGTTTGGGTGGGGTTTTTTTTTCAAACTGATTGTGGGTTTTAGATATATGAAGGATCATGTTCACGTGAATGAAAATAAGAAAATATTCCCCTTTTTGCAAGTTTCCCTTGAGTAACATAAAATGCTGTTTTTCAAAGATTCTTATTTCTTAGTAATAAGATGCAGAACTTCAAGTCTTCTCTGCTGGCCATTTTCAGCCGTGTAAAAGGGGAAAAATAGTAATAATTTGGGGGCCACTCTGTCTGCATACTTAGTAAAGAAAACAAAGGTCAAACATTTGAAATGCAAAGGTCGGTGATTAAGCCCAGAAATCCATATCTATGCATCAAAATGAACAGCCAGATTTTAAGAGTGCTTAAGCGATTTAAATGCAGAGCCTGACCTGGCTCAGCATCTTTCAAAACCAAGCTTGTTATTTCAAAGTCTCAAGCGAGATTTAGGTGCCAGGTACCCCAGTTGGAGAAATTTAACAGTAATCGCCTTTCAGGAAGTCTGATCCACTTTAATGTCGTGAAAGACAAATGAAGATTTTGTTATTTAGAAAACACCTCTAATTAAAGCTGCAACACTTTGTCCTTGTGCTAAACTCATGTCTTATCCTTTAGCATTATTAGAAAGAGTTGTGAGAGATGGCAAAGAAAAGTAATGTCAAAAATTCTTTTATTTCTCCTCTTTAAAGAAGGCTGCTAAAGGGATTAGATAGCTTTGAGTTCACTGCTCTGTTAAATCAACCTTACAATATTTTTTCAGCTTGTTTGACTTGCTGTTTCTGTATACATTCGTGTTTTCACCTTTCTGCATTCAAATCCCACGCTTAGCCTTTGTTCTGCGCTTCTCACAGGAAGCTTAGTCAGTTTTTTATTTGTATTAAGTCTACTGGGTTATAGAAAACAGACTTGGAAAACAACCCCTAAATTAGCAGGACTTACCGGCTTCCACGCATACGCACATACACGCAGGGCATCGCACACCATCCAACCTGAACGCAGAGGTTTATCATTTCCAGCAGCAGCACCAGGGCATCAGGTTCACCAGGAGGGACCTTTTAATGGTCTCCTGTAACCGTATCTATTACAGCAGGGTTTGGACTCCACTTGACAAATTAAGAGAGAGTTCAAAGAAGTCATGCGTGTCTCGGTTCCCACTGCCTTCAAACAGTTTTAGTGCTCCCAAATAATCATCTACAACCCGCACTACGTTAGGATCCAGAAATTCCAGAAGCAGGGTAGATAACTCTATGCAAAGATATTTCAGCACTGCTGAAAGGAAATGCAGACTCTCTGCAGAGGGCTATTTCCACCTTCCTACAAGAGGATGTGGCTGGTTCTACCTGCATGAACCAGGGACCTTCCACAGTCACTCTGGGATATATATTACCCATTCTTCTGACTCATGTCCCATTCCCTTCCCTTATTTCCTTTCCCCACCAGAAACACTTATAAATTCTTCTTTGTGCAAATGAGCCTCTAAAGAATTAGATGGACACTGCTGTGATGCCAAAGATGGTCAGTGCAGCAGGCAAGCCAAGGGAGAAAGAAAACAGCCACTTCTCTCTGCCAGGTGGAAGATATAGATGATAAAAACTGAGCCCAGCAGCAATGAAGAAGGGGCTGGATTTGTCTGAAAGTCAGGCACCAAAACTAAGCTCCAGCCCATGCTCCCTTGGATGGAATGAACCACCACCTTGCACTACTCATGAAGACCTAGAGTTGGACAATTCTCCTTGATGTATAACCCATAAATGGAGCAACAGCTGCACACTGCATTCTGCCCCTCCCACTCCCTTTCCAGGGATGGGTGCCTAATCCAGGGTCATCTTTTCTTCCTGCCTGCCCTGAGACATCTTATGTCACCCCTCCAACTGCTCCTTCTCATGCCCAAAACAGCTGGGCTCAAGCACTGGGTTAAGTTATTCCTGCAAAGACTGCACCCCTTGTCTGCACTTCATTTGCTATGCACGGGGAGGAAGGGACAAAGAGGGAGAAAACCTCTACTTCAAACATTTACGTGAATTTTGAAAGCACCTGAGGAGGTTTCAGCCCCTCTCTGCCAGAACTAACACATTCCACCCACAAGGCTTTCTTGTTCAGAGCATGCAGATGACTTCTTACAGGATGGATTTGCATTGCATGGGGTCACCAGACCCAGGATCAGGCAGTGACCCACCACCTAGAGCACAGTGATGGGTACAAACCTGCCCCTTTTTGTCCCTGCATTGAGGGGGACTGGGCAAAGGAGAACCCCTGCTGTCCCCCCTGCCACCCTCTGTGCTTCCCTCCCCTTCATGAAGGCTTTTATGACGCAGAAGCCCACCACCTCCTCAAATCCAAGATGCCAGCATGCCTGCACTAAAAAATGAGGCAGAAATTTCATTCCTTCACTAAGTAATTCACAGGCTGGAGCCCCAGCACAACTCTATTAACACTTTCAAGCAGCTTTTTTCCTTTTTGACTTGATTGCAAAGCATTTCTGTAGTAGGAGGCTTCATGTTTGGGTTTCCTTTGCCTCCTAGTTCAAATAATGGCAATACTAAGTGAACCACTGGGCAAAAGAAAACCGAGCGTGACCCTTTTGTCAAAAATCTGGGGGTTCTCATTCGCTCCTCCAACTCTCTGCCCTAACTGAAACAAGGGCAAGAGAAGGTGCTGCTGTCAAGACTCCCCTCTGAAATACTTTCTTTCAGCCTGGGGTATCTGTAACACAGTACTCTGTATTGACACTCCATGGTATTTACTGTAATTATATCGCAGGATGGCAGCTGGAGTGCAGGAGAGTGGTTTTACCCAGTATCTTCAAGGCTAATGCTAGTATCCTCCAGTAGCCACTCACACCCTTCTTCCCAAGGTGGGTCAATCAGGAGCCTGGAAAGCCTGAAACATTATTTTTTATGCTTGATTACAGATTTCAAGTGCCTAACACCAGGCACTATATTTTGACACTGATGACTTTGGGCTGAGCTGGAACAAACGCTTTGCACTCACTCATCTCTCACTACATCCACCAGCGTTTAACTCGAAAGGTGGGTGATGGATTTGCAGTAACTTTGGGCAAGGATGCAGAGAGGACACCATCTGCTGTTTCTTACTTTCCCTCCACTCCCCACCCCTTCCTTTCTGTAATTAATCAATGCACAAATCAGGAGGCAAAGTTTTCCCGCAGCCTCTTCTTGCGATCATTCCTGCTCGGCAAAGGCTGAGGACACGGCAGGGCAGCTGCAAGGTCCAAGTGCTGCCTGTGGAGCTTGGAGCAGCATCCAGGCCACTCAGTGAGAGCACTGCCCTCCCAGCCCTGCAGCTCATCCCACCCAGGGGCCTCCCAGGGCACAACGCACCACACGCTGGAAGAAAGAGGCTCTTGGAATCTTCACTGGAAAAAAAAAATTATGCTTTCACACAAAGCTGTGAATTCCTAACATACTGACTGTAAAAATGAAAAGTATTTTTTATTTTTCTCCCCCAGTTGCACTCAGCTCTTTTCTTACACGGTGAATACTGGAGGTTGGAACAAGGTGATATTTAAGGTCCCATCCAAACCAAACCATGCCATGATCCTATGGCTCTAAACACCAGCTAATTTATGTACCTCCATTTACCAGATCCCTTCACTTCTGTATGAATCCCCAGTCTATTAACATAACTATTTAAACTGGACATGTTTTTTTAAACATTCTTCTTTCATAAACTGCCAAGTGACAGTTGTTTACTGTCAACAAGCCCAGGTACTCCAAGACAGGGAGAAATATGCCCTTGCAAAAGGCAGACATATCGGCTACCAAAGGAAGATTAAAATCTGGTGTTTTTCTCCCTCTTCAGAAATGCTTTATTCGTACAGATACTCATGATACTGATCAGGAGAGATGCCTAATTCCAATCATTCTTTTGATTAAAGACAGGCTCATTGAGGATTTATCTTCTCTTGAACATGCTAATTGTCAGGGCACACTCAGAACTCCTTAACCTTCTCCCTGCAATTGGTTTCTCCTCTTCACTTTTAGCTGTCATACTCCCATCTCCCAAGGCACATCTTGGCTCATCTTGCTACTTGCTACACAGATCCTGCTACTGGCTAGAAAAAAATGCTTTCCTGGGGGAAATCTATAGAGAGAAGTTAAAAAAAAAATTAAACAAAAATGAAATCACTGGTTTGTTCAGGCTCTACAGTCTCCACACAAGCTGCTGAAATATTTTGCTGGGAGGGAACTGCTTGTACCTGAGTCTCGCCCATGAAAGCAGCATTATTAAAAGAAAACAAACAAACAAACAAAAAAACCAGAACAAACCCATGGGAAACTTCTTCTTGCGCTCTGCCTGCCCAAGAAGTGCCAGGAAAGCCCCTCCATGGGCTCCTGTATGGTGCAGGGTGCCAGGGCTCAGGCTCGCCGCAGAGGATTATTAACACGGAGCACTGTGCTGCTCACGGCGCTGGTGCTGCCGACACTGATGAAATGGCAGGGAGGATGGGAGGATGGGGCAGGAGGGGACAGCAGCCAGCACAGCAGCCCAGCTCCACACAGGACTCACAACAGGGGCACGGGGGAGCTGGGGGTGGCTGTCACCGCCGCCTCTGGTGCTTGGGTTTGGGTTGTGATGCTGCTGCGCGCTCCCATGGAAGCTGGAGTCACAAAATGCAAGATGGGAAGTGAAGGTCGGTGTTACAGCTGGTTAGAGAGGAGTGGGAGGTCACTGAAAGCCAGTTCCAGGGATCTCCACCCCCAAACTGGGAGCCCTTTTACTCACCAGAGTTTCCTCTGCTTATTAAAATGTTTGGGTCATTAGAAAACTTCCCAAACAATCCCTGCTTATGCTAAATAGCTGCTCCCACCACGATCTGTGAAGGGCTTCAGTCAGCTCTCCTGGAAATCAATGGGGGCTTTTTTTGCCTAGGATTCAATAGGCATAAGATCAAGACCTCATTATTATTTTTACAGGACTACAAGAAGCAGAGAATGGCAAAACCCCTAAAGAAAGCAATGACCCTCCGAACTGGGAGCCAACTTTGCCATGAAGGATCTTTACAAGCTCTGTCAAGCATCAAAATAAAATTAAAAATCTAATTCTTGGGATCTTTTCAGTTTTCTGACAGGGAAAGCGGAAGGTTGAGAAAGGCTAGTCTCATCATTTGGATCTAGAGACATCTCCCGTAGCTCCTTTTTCCTCCAAAGAAAAGCCTTCAGAGATGTGTATTTTACCTTCTGCAGGGGGAATGAGCACTAGGGGATGAGCTGTCAGTTCAGGGTGATGCCAGCTACCCTGCGGTGCCCCACGGAACAGAAACACCTCCAGGGCTTCACATGACCTCCTCTGCCACACACCACAATGAGACTCGCAGTAAATCCCCTCTGCAGAGGCACCACCAGCAACACGGGACCAGATGGCTCCTGAGACAGAGAGTCATGATACAAGAACCATGCCTGCACCCAATTTTCGAGCTAGGTGCCGCCTGCCTCATGTGAGAGGAGCATCAGAGATGCTCTCATCCTCAGCACCCTCCTTGGAGCTCTCTGACAGTGAAATCCTCCCCCTTCTTGCCCTTTACTTTACTCTTCCCTCTTGGCATCCATCAGTGAGAAGCCAGCCACACAGCACATCACCACCACAAGGTCTGGCCCCTAAGCAATACCCAGCTATTTTGCTGTCTCCCCTACACCCAACTAGAGCCAGGTCAACTCCAAAACACTTAAAATCCATTACTTCTGGACACGAGTCCAATCCTTATAACCCAGCATTGGTCTCCAGAACTTTACTGATTTAACTACGTCAGCTGAAATAATTTAGTGAGATTCCTTGTGAGCAGACAAGGCAGCTCAGTGAAATCAAGGCACAACTATAAAACACTTCACTTTCCTGGGCAAAAGTTTTAAATGAAGATAAACTCACAAACACTTTCATCAGTTATGAAAAAGCAACAGCTGGGAAGCCACCTCTGGAGGTTTCTGGCATGCCAAGGTGCACTATCACTGCCTGCTATTGTCTTTCCCAAAAAGCTTCATACCAAGTCAAGGAACTTAACTGATGGCTTGGCTCCTTGGGTGAAAAGGAAATGAGGGGAGAAAAATCCAAACCAACACGCTGCCATGTGTCAGCATGACATCTGCAGGTAGTTCAGTAGGTCAGAGTGCACCCTGGTCCTACTGGTGCAAACAGCAGCGCCGGGGTCCCGGGGCTGCGATGTTCCCAGGGAAGAGCCTTCGGCACACACAGCACACAGAGCAGTGCCTGCTCCCAGAGAGAGATCCTGGGCTGCGCCCTTTCCTCACCCGAAAACTTGGAACCCTTCTCACCTGAGTTATTAATTCTTTTAACCCCTCACAACCTGCAGAAATGGCACAGCCCCAAAATCTCACAGATGCTAAACGTGTAAGCACATGGCAATTGTTTTGCATACAGTTCTGCGTGATAAAGAGATTTACTTCCAAGTTTTTATTTAACCAACTCATTATCTTGCCTAGCTCTCTGGATTTGAAAAAGCAAGGCCAGCCCACCAGACCTACCTCCGCTTCTGCAGTAAATACCACTCCTTTTTTAGATGAATACATCTGAAACTGAAGCAGGTACTGGAGAAATGTTTTCTTGACTATACTGCTATTCCCCAAAAATAGCTTTGCTACACTGAGTAACCTCAGTGCACAAAAAAAAAAAAAAAAAAATTGATTCAACTACCTCCTGGCTAGTTCCTATCTACCTGAACCCAACAGCCCTGACAGCCTATCAGAATAATAGGGCAGATTTACATCTGATTACCTTTCACATTTTAACTACAAAGTTTACTGAAGGTTTTACTCAGCCCATATCTCACAGTTCTTGTTTGCTTTTGATACTGCAGAAACTTCCTGGTCATTCAAGCCAAGGAGCAGATACTTTAGGGGTAAACACACCAGGAATACAGCATTCACTGCAGGAATACAAGCCCTTCTTCACACACACAGAGCTTTAAATCACATCTGTGACACTTGGCAATCCGAGCTCTGAGTGTATGAGAAAGCGGACACTGGGGGAGTCAGCTTTACTTCAGAGAAAAAGTGTTTTTTTAACAAGATCACCAGATAAACAGCCAAAAGAGGGGAAACCACTAAACTGATAAGCTATGTAGGAGGCCAAGGAAAAAAATTCAGGGTGTAACAAGGTATTTTAAGGTGCTTTTGGCTTTGTATGCATCTTCAGACATGCTTTTAGCCCAGCGTTTGCAGAGAGGTGCTTTCAGATTTACTCCTCCTATAGTCTGAGCTGCCTGCTGCCACATATCATGAGTGGCTGTGCTGAACCAGAGTCCCATTTGCTGAAAAAAAACCTCGAATGTAAAGCAAACTTTTACTGGCCCCCATCCTCCCTGGCATACATTCTGGTGCATGTAGAGTCAAGTTTATCACTAATCATTGTTAAAAGAGATGAAATGGCAAACACTGAAACAGCTACATCAAACCACTCCGTTGAATGGCTTGGAGTCAGCAGGCAATTTCAAGGTTGGAGTGTTTTTTAAGGGTCAGAAAAAACAGGAAGAAACAGGTATACAGAGTCAGACAAGCTCCCAGGACACATGAAAATTTACGAGCACGTAGCCCATGAAGGACAAGACAGAAATCTGTTCAAACAGGGAAACAGAAGAAAAATAGCCAAATTCATTGTTTATCTGTGCATCAGGTTCAGCTGAGCTGGGAAAAACTGGAGAGGGAATTTTGACTCTATTTTCAATATAAACATCTGAATTTGTTACAAGCCTGATGGGTCTACCTTATACATAGTAAAAATTGTCAAAAGCAAAATCATGATGACAACACAGCCACTTGTCCATGAAACCTAATGGCTCATGCTCAGGCTCCTGCACTGAATCCTACACAGTTCAATGACCAGCCAGAAAAAACCACCAGCAGGCCATGCCCTAACCTTAGCTAAAATTAAGGCGCAGCAAATGCCTTCAGTCACAGCTCTGCATGGCAATGAGAGATCACTTTCTGAACCACCTTAATCCAATCTAAGTATCTAGGTGGATGTCCAAGTTCAGTTATTGACCGTATTTTAAAAGGAAAAATTTTGTTTCTCAGCCTTATAGAAGGGAGTGAACCCTCCTCCAGCTTTATGAAAAAAATTCAGCTTTGTGCAACCAGCAGACTGGGTCGCACTGCCTGGAAATGGTCTGGATACAGTGGGAATGATTACAGCTGTAATCAAGAGTTCTTCGGCATCTTTGTTCCATCAGGCTTCAGGACAGGTTCACCTTCCCAAATAGCACTAAGGATTTTTTGGAGGGAGCTATAAAAGTTAACATGCCAGTCTGAGTGGCTTACTTTAACTGCATGATTTAATTAGCAGATCAACACTTTGCTACACAATTTTCAGATCTACTTTCACCACGTTTCCTACTCAGCAGTTGCTAATGAAGTCTTAATTAAAAGAAAAATTCCTCAGATTTAACTGGAGTGACCCTTGTCAGAATGTGTAGAAGACACCATGTTATACAGCTACTACTGAATACATTGAGTCCATCTCTGCACTGGAACAGACTTTCTAGTTCAGTGTTTGCTAGGTAAGAAATAGATTTTTTTTTTTTTTTAAAGAGATGTTTCATCATCACTTACTCGTGTCCTCTTATTTTATTGCATATAGTAAAATATGTTAGTCTCAATATTAAAGACTTAATCAGCTCTTTAACTGCTGCTCTTCATGAGAGCAAATGGATCAACTTTTAATCTCAAAACTATCACTCACTGAATCTAAAATGTTTCTGGTGTAGGACACAAAGTAAGCAGTACAATCAATACGTGAGAGAGACTCTTTGCAGAGGGTTTGAGCACATAAACCCCAAGGCAAGCTCCAGGAACAGCCAGTACCATTTGGCACTCACATCAATACCCCTATAATTTCAGGATGAACTTTGAAACGCTCAGATACACAAAGCAAAGTGACACAGATCGGTGCACCCTACACCTTGGACCCCTCGCTGAGCTCATGCTGGAAGGCTGCAAGAGCCCAGTTGCCATCAGCTGCAAGAAAAACACCACAGCCGGCACATCGCCACTTCTTTCCACACAAAAAAGTCACCGGAACTGGTACGCGTGCCCTCCCATTAAACTCAAGCAAAATCCCAAAATGGTCCTTGTTCTGCTCTGCTGGCAAAAACCCCTGCCTGTGCACTATTAACTCTGGGTGACAATTCCACTCCTTGCACAAGGAAACTTCAGTTCTTGCCCCTGACACGTTGGGAGAGCTCTCCCCTCCCCTTCCCGCACAAACCTGATCAAACATTAGCAGTTCTCTATACAACTCTTTCAATGCACTCAGACAGCCTCAGCAGCTAACTAGTACAACACAAATCCTAAAGAGCCCAGAAATTGCCTTTTTCACAGATACCATGTGCAGACACACACGTAAGCCAGCTACAGAAGACAGGATGGTTTATCAGAATTTCTTAAAAGTTAAATACTGTTGTTTCAGTTGGGCTGCTCTCTAAGAAAAGAGCCAGCATTACTTGACATTCACAAATCGTACGAAGTAATATCTTTATCTGAATACTAATGCAAATTGGACGGGCTTTTTTATATTGGTGTCTATTCTGTGGCTGCTGAATAGAGTGACCGCATGCTCAAGACTGCAAAGGAGTTCACTGACCTCCCTAATCATCTCTGTCATAGCCCCTGAATGACATACACATTCAATCCTGCCTTGCCTCTCTTACTTTCATTCATAAAAAAAAAAAAAAAAAAAGAAGAAGGAGAGGGGAAATTTGACATTGTTCTTCCTGCAGCAGCCCAGAGAAGGGAGAGAAGAGAAACTCAGCCCAGATGAGGCCCCTGGTGTTTTTAGTTTAGCTTCTATTCAGCAACAGCCCCGCCATCTGCCTCCTTCCTGCCAACAGCCGAACACCTCCCTGCGGAGATGTTAAAACCTGCACCCCCTCCACCTCCGCTAATAGCCAGTATTCATATTAGCAAACATACACATACCTCGAGAATGCCTCCCTTCAATGTGTGTTTTATGTAGCTGAGTATAGGCACAAAGCAGTAGCTGTTATAGCCTTCACAGCCCCGTGTGGAGAATTAGATCACTGGGGAAAAATCCTTCCAAGCCCCTTTATGGAAAATAAGGCCTTAGACTGTAAATGCAAAGCCCAGCGAACAACAACCCTCAGTAATGAGCCAATACCCCATGGCCCATTTGACTAGGAGAAAGAATTTGCTTTTTACCATTCAATTCAAAAAGACTGAAAAAGTAAAATGTGTTTTTACTCGGCTCTGAAGGTTTATATTCTTTACAGTTTCTTTTGCACAACCTTTTCCGCCCCAGGTCGGACAGGCAGAGCCAGTGGCTTTAGCACAGAGCTGGGGAAGCAGCACTGGCTTCACGCTTCCCCACGCACGTGGAAGATGGTGGGACAGCCACCGGCAGTGAAAAGCTCTCTCTCCCCTCACAGTCCCCGTCCTCAGGAGCTTTTAACAGCTCACAGTGGAGGGACAACTCTTGAAGACATTGCTAGGTGTTGGGAATGACGGGAACCCTCCTGGTTCAGGGAGAAATCCCACTTCCAGGGAACAGAGCGGGGGCTGACAGTGCCACCTTTGCTTTGGAGAAAGTTGACCAAGAGGTAAGAGAGCCTGTCCCGGGGAGTTCCAGGGAGCCCCTGGAAATCCCAACCCATCACTCACTCCACAGTCAACACCGGAGGGTTATTTCCCTCCGTGTGACCTCCAAGTATGCCACTTGCTACGATTCCAACAGCGTCCCAAAGCTTTAACTTGCAAAATACCTTAGAGCACGGGAAGGGTTTTAGCACCACTTCAACACATCATCAACCAGCTACGGGTGCAAGCCCAGGGACCACTGAGGCAGCCACCGAGGCTGCTCCTCACCCTCATGGGATGGACTGCGCCTGAAGTGACAGCACCAACATGCACTCCAGGCTACGCCAGAGGGAACTGGGGACACTGCACTTCTGTCACACACCCCTGTGGGCAGCACAGGCTGCCCGCTGCCTTCCGCGCACCCACCTCATCTGCTCTGACCAAGTCCCGGCGATGTTGCCCCATAAATCAATTCTTTTGGCTGTGAAAAATGAGCCAAACGATTTACACTAAGAATCTGGTGTTTTATTAGGACTTTCTTGAAAACAAACCCAACCCCCGGTGTGATTTATAGCTTTAACCAAAAGGGGTATGAAAGTAATGCCCCCCACCCCCCAGCCTCCACGAAGTCCATTTATTCCCCTGTCACTTTTTTGGCAAACAGGCTTCAAAACCCTTTCGTGAACAATGGAAACTTTCTGCCGGGTACATGCAAACCGGAGGACGGGGGGCTGCGAGGGGGCTCCCTTCCATTAAAGAGCTTTGAAAAATAAACAGGGACTCAGGTAGCAGCTGAGGCGGATCAGAGAGACACGATGTTTCAAACCCGCCGTATATTACTTGGAAAGAAGAAGGAAAAAAGCAAAACCCAGCTTTTGTCCGACGTGTTAACTTTTTTTCACTTGCAACTGCAGTGCTGCCGCTCCAGGGAAATTCGTCACCGGCTCCCCCGAAACGCGGTTCCCTTCCCAGCACGGCCGCTTATTCAGCTGCAAGCCAGCCTGCGCCTACCCGGAGTTGTGGCAACTCCACTTTTGCTCCCCAAGATGCGGATATAAATGACCTTTCCTTACTTTTCCCACCCGAACACACGCAGTCAGAGCATTTCCGATGTGCGCCGAAGATGCGCCGCTACACACGCACGCAAGCATCTTCCCAGCTGTTACCCACGGGGGTGCCTCAGGCACCGCCTTGCTGGGAGAGGACTCCTGGCAAACAGGGTTCCTCTTAAAAGCACTTTGTCCCTCCTGGGCGCCTCTGAGACTACCCCGAGGCACGGCGAGGTGGAAACGCCCCGGCTCCGCGTTCGTAACTCCCGCTCCTCAGCCGCCTCCGGCGGTCTGCTTCCCTCCGCCCCACTCCGCTCGCTCCGGGGTCTCGCAGCGCCGAAGCCGGCAGAGCACGTGTGTGCGCGGCCGCGCAGCCCTTACCTGCCGGCTGCCCGCCGCTCCTCGCCGCCGCCGCCTTGCCGCCGCCTTGCCGCCTCGCCGCCGGCATCCCGCCGACGGCCGCCGCCAGGCACAGGCACCAGACGGAGCCCCAGGCCGCCCGCATGCCTCCGGAGCGGCGCCGGGGCAGCGCGGCCGCCGCCGCACCGCCCGCCTCAGACATCCCCCGGCCGCCGCATGCTGCCGCCGCTCACCGCTCCGCTCCGCCGCCGCGCTGCCGGGAGAGGGAGAGAGGCGCTCAGCGCGGGGAGGAGGACGAAGAAACCCCCCGCCCCCGGCGCCCACAGGGAGGAGGAACAGGAAAAATAACAGTGAAAAGGCGGAAAAAAAGAGTGGTGGGAGCAGGAAAAAAAAAAAAAAAAAAGTGGTGGGAGCAGGAAAAAAAGTGCAGGGGGCCGCGCGGAGCCGAGCGGCTGCGAGGCGCCTACCTGCGCAAGCCCCGCGGCCGGCCGCGCACCGCGCATCGAGGAAGGGACGGAGCGAGCGAGCGTCCGCAGGAGCCGCCGCTGCCACCCGCCCGCCGCCGCGGCGCTCCTGCGTCTGCTCGGCGCGGAGCGGGCGCGGAGCCGGGCGGCCGCGATGTCCCCGCCCGCCGGGCCGGACCGCCCGCCCCGCCCCGCCCCGCCCCGCCGCCGCCGCTGCCGCGGGGGGCCGCGCCCGCCCCGCGCCGCTCCGCTCCGCGCCCGGCCCCGGGGCTGCGCGGGGGGGCGGCCGGTGCCGCGCGGGGCTGCGCCCGCCGGGCCCTCCGGGTGGAGCGGCACCCGCTTCCCACAGGCGTGAGATTAGAGTTGGCGCGCCGCTCCCATGGTGGATCCTGAGCGGCACCGTGCGCCGCGGCGGTCACCCGCGTGTCCCCTTCTCCTGGCCCCGGAACAGCGCGTTTTCTGGAGAGAGGCGGAGGGAAGGGGGATCCGTGGGTTTGGGACAGCTCTGTGCGTGCAGCAGCTTCGGCTCAGCCTGGGTCTGGGGCAGCAAATGTGCCATGCTCCCGTTCCCCCTCTGTGGCTGCCGCTCTGTACCCCAAAGCGAAGCCACTCTCTTGGAGCGCCCTGACTTCACTCCCCCACACCCATATTCACTGTGGTGCATCGATGGGGATAATCACAGACTCCACGCCACTCCGCGTGTTCTCCTCTGCCGACTGAACTAGCTGTTTTCATAAAGTCTGACTAAATGGATCTAGTCACATTTACAGTTACGATTACAATGATCTAGTCGTTGTCACAGTTATGGTTCGGGGTATTGTAGTCATCTCAGAGACCCCCGACACGGCCGAGTTGCTGAAGGGACATGCATCAGTTACTGCTGACAGTGAGCTGAGCTGCCTCATACAGAGAAGTCAGAGCCCTGCTTTAATCCCACTTGACACAGCAGCTCATTCGCTGAAAATAGACACAAATATTATCAGAGCTGAAAATGCCCTGCAGAAGGGGCCCCAAAAAACCCAACCCGCATAAGAGTCAAGGGGAGGTTTTTGGGTCAGAGGAAAGCCGGGCAGTGCGGAGGTTCGGCTTGCAGCGAGGGCAAACAGCCGGGGATCGCTCCTGGCCGCCGTGGACGGCTCGGAGTTCGCACTGCTGTCGCTGCAACCGGGATCTGTCTTGACACCTTTATCAGGCACAGAGACTCTGACATCTCAATACTGTGGCATTGTGTGGGGACACATTGAGACGGGGCTGCGGCGAGGAAATCCTACATGTCAGCGGAGACCCTCGCCAGTGCCACCATCGGTTTTAAATGAAAACAATGGAGGGAAAAGTAGACATATAAATAAAATGTGCTTATTTCACCGTCACAGAGAAAGCTTGGCAGCATGTCAAGCTGCATGATGTTTGCTCTCATAACTGCTGTGCTGGAGGTGCCAGAAAATCACTAAAAATTAAAACAACAGCAGCATAATTATAACACTGCACAAGGAGTTGTTGGCGTCATTATTTTGAAGACAAAATTGCAAAAGCAAAGCCAAATTCTGCTCTCAAGTAAAGCCACCACAGTAAGATTGTTGTTGTAGTATTGTTGTTCCTATTGCTAGTAAGTGTTAGTATTGTTACTATTCCTACCTCAATTTTCCAAGAGGACAGCAGCAAAAGAGGACCAGGAGCTTTCCTAGGTCTGCAGATAAAAGAAAGACATCAGTGAAAATTCAGTGTGATTTTTCACACTGTGGCTAAATTTTAAAAGTGCCTTGGTGATTGTTCCTTTCTGTCAGGTGAGGGCAAACACTCTCATGCTGCTCCTGGATTAACAGGATAGAAACGGCCGATCTGAACCTGGAGAGTTTTAAGGTTGTTGGGAGATGTAAAGGTCTGCACTGTGGATCGAGTTAGCTCAGCCCTTTAATGGTTTTTAACTGGTTTTCATTTGGGAAAAAAACCAAGAACTTATAACATTTGGAAGCCCTTTACAACAGGAAATCAAATGGGTATTGAGATAGTCCTGTATGAAGGACTTCAAGGTTTGCAGTTTTCCCTAGAGCGGGATATTTTTAGGTTTCCCATTTATTAACCATGCAGAGCACTCATCTGGTGTTGGGGAGCACAGACCTGATTAAGTACAGATTTTTTGATACTGCTTTGTCACTGTGGTGGCCACTGTAAGAGAGCCCAGGATGTAGTGCTGTGCATCAAAAACTGCAGCTCTGGACTGTGTCTCAGCCACTCGCTTACTGAAAAAAAAAAAAAAAAAAAAAAAAAAAATCTGTGTGCATAGGCTAGTAAAGCCTGCACAGCGCAGTTGCATTTATTTCAGCACTGTTATGCCATAAGCCATATATTAGCCCCAAAGTTTTTCTTCCCCCTTTTCCCCCTCAGGCTAGAAGCATGTACCCCCCTCCACGCAGAGATACTCTCTCTGCCAACATGTTTGTTCTCCTTTTACCCTTTATAAGAATCCCCTTCACAGAACTTTATATTTGTTTATCCCCTTAATATCCAAAGCTGTCTGTGATGAAAATCAACCCCCTTCAGCAGCTCAGAGATGGTGGGTGGTTGCCCTTTTCTGAGTGAGTGGCTCCAAGCCTGTCGCTGTCCCACACCTCCATCTGCCCAGACCCCACTGGGTCTCAGCCACTGAGACTGGCTGCCCTGAGACAGTTTTTGGGGAGCCTTGCAGGCCCTGAGGGCCCCTCCTTCCCTTCATGTCTCTCCAAAGCCCTACCTTAGAGGGAGGCTGCTAATCTCTCCCTATGAAAGTGCAACCTGTGGATAGTCTCAAGTCAAGTTAAATGAAGGCTGCTGTCAAAAAAACTGGAACAAAATTGACTCCAGGTGTGAATGCTTTAAGCAGTCCCTTCTGCCTCTCTGTCTAGGAGATGGGGATGGGACAGGCTGTCAGATGCTTGTCCCAAAGCCCTTGGCACTGAGGCTCTGGAGAGGCACGAAGGGAGAGGGGCTTCATTCATGCCAATGTCCCCCTTGGTGACATTGCTGTCAGAAAACTTGCAATCCCTTCCCCTGCAATCCCCCTCGTGCACTGTGCAAAGCTCTCCCCTGCGCATCTGAGCTGTCAGCTGTGGCATGGCAGGCAGAAGGCTCAGGCACCAGTGCTGGACTCAATAAGGATCTTGCAAAAATTACACTGGGGACTGGTGCCCCCATACATCTGATACTCGCAGGAGCTGCTTCCTTAGCCAGCAGGAAGCAATTCTTGCATCAATACTGAGTTGGAGCAGAGCAGTGAAGTAGGTGAAACTTTAATTCAAATTTTAATATGCTGGCAAGTTTGATCAGACTCGGTCACATGAGCTTCTGAATCATATCAGGTTACGTACACACAATAAATATTGCCAAATATTTCTTATCAAAACCGGGTCTTGTTAGCTGACTTGTGAGCCAGACTGATTGTTGTGGCCTCGCAATGCTGTAACAGGCTGTTCCTTCAGCCCAACCAAATGCTACGAGCTCACATGAAACCCAACTGAAATATCAGTTCAGAGACCAGTATTAGTGTGCATGAGCAGAAGCCCAAGCTGTTCACCCTTAGCTTTCAAGGGTTAAATAGCATCAGTGGATGCCAGCACTGGGGTACATTTTCCAGAGCTCCTGTCACTACCCATTTATATCAATAAGGCGCATTGGAACGGCTAAACCGCTTTTTATTAGCTAGTCAGCCCTTAGAACTGCAATTCCAGGCTGGTTTATTGAATTGCAAGCTCGAAAGTCATTGTTGCTGAGATTAAGGATCCAAATGATTGTCAGGGTAAACACTGCAGCAGTCAAGCACCTTGTGAAGGATCTCTCTGTGCCTTCACCCTCTGTGTGCTGTTTGCAACACAAACTTATCCTGTAGGGTTTGTTTCCCACTGAACTGCATGGAGCAGACAAGGAATAGAGGGCTCTGCAAGGAGTGAGTTGTTTTATTTGAAGTGAAATACGAAGGAACAAGTGAACTGGAGAGGCACGCTGGATCTCTTCTGCGAGAGCTGCGTATGGGGAGATGCTGGCAGAGGTAAAATAATTTGTCAGCCTGAAAAGCAAAGCAGGCAAATGGCAAAAGCAGGGAGAAAAAACCAAACCAAAACAACCCCCCAAACAAACAAAAAAAACACCCTGGATCAAGCCTGTGGAGGGTGTGAGAAGCAAGGATGTAAAATCAGACCTTGAAATAATGCTGACTCAGCACAGCAGCTGTGCGTGTGCAGCCAGGGCACTGCCACCAGGGTCACAAATGGCTCTCAGAGTTGTCATTGACCACCTGCACGGGCTGGGTATTGCCTGTCCTTGGAGTAAACCAAGGCAATGTGCTGGAGCCTGGAGGGGACAAGACAGAGATCACTGCTGCCTGCCAGAGCTCTTCATGCCATGGGCACATAGGATATTTCAGGCAAATGTGCGTGCAGCAGGGTTGCACTTATGGGTGTAGCGGGGCACCTCACTTTGAGGGGCATTTGTAACAAAGGCACAGCCTGTTTAACCCCTTACCACCCTGTGCAGACTGGTGCCTGTAAGGAGAAATTACACACTGCCAAGATGAGCTTCTGGGAGTCCAACAGCTGCCCTTGAAGTCCTCTCTCCTGGATGTGGCCAGAGACCACCAAAGGGCACCAGCTGTCTGCTGCTGCCCATCCACCCCGACTGCTGACCTGCAGCTGCAACCCTTTAGAGCTCGCACACACTGGACTCTTCCCCAGGTCCTGGCCCCACTGTATTGCCTGGTAGCTCTCCTTTCTCCTGGGGTTTCCCCTTGTTCTGCCCCACTCCAAGGCAGGGAAAGGGATGAGTAGTAAATGGCATGGGAACTTCTAGAACAAGCAGCCACATCCTAAAATAAATGTGAGCTCGGGTCTTCTATCTGTTAGGGACAGCAGAATTGTGGTCAATATTAGTCAGTATTGCTATGACTTTTAGGCAAGCTCTTTCTCAGTAGAAGACTGACTTACTTGGGAGGGAGCTTGAATATGGGGACATGCTCAATTCTGCTTTAATACAGACTGCATGCTCTCTCATGCCAGTGCTGACACAGTGCTGTGTCTGACGCCAGACCCGCCACATCTAGAGCCTGATTTGTATGGCTGTCTTCTTGCAATTCCCATGGTAGTTTTATTTTTCCAAAGTGCACGATGTAGGCTCTGCTCTGGGTGTGTATTCTGCTGCAGAGATAGGGTGGGTGGATCAGACACATATCAGCACATTAAATAAACAGGATATATTGCAGAATTGGGTGACTCTACAGCTTTTACTGCCTTCAAAATAAGAAGCAGCAGATATGTGTTCCAGATTCAGTGTGCATGTCCAGCAGCTCTGCAGAGGAAAAGCAATTGAGGGTCTTTACAAACAGAGATAATCTTGTGGGGGATAGTTAAATGTTATTATCCCTGTGGTACACTCAGTCTTTCCAAAGCCCAGGAAGGCAAAATGCCTTCCCAAATATCAACTCCTGGTCTGCAGCTTGGCTTGTGGGACCATGTCCAACTCTGTCACAATAAAGTGATAACTACCTCAGGGATCTTGTGCTTTTGCAGGAATGTGATTCCCCTCATGCAGTGTGCTGGATGTCCAGATCAAACGCGATGAAGAATGCAACCTGTGGTCAGGGAGGGTTGGCCTCCTTCAGCCTCAAAAGGCTTCTGTGTAGTAATTGTGGCATAAATCATTTCATTCACCATTAAGGGAAAATCATTTGTGGTGTGGAAAGCAGCAGTTGCATTAAGAAGTTGGACAGGAGGCAGGTAGGCATTGACTTTAAGACATTTCATGGAGCCAATGCTTTTAATCAACAAGGGAAATGTTTGAATGTTAATAGAACTAACAATGAAACCAGAGTCGTGTTTTGACAAGTATTTCCAAACATTCCAGGAACACTGTGATGCTCTAGCAGCCTCTTTCCTAGGGAGGGAATTGATTGCTTGAGTTGTGGTGCAGTTTGCAATGTTCAGACAGCCTTTCCAGAGCAGCTGGGTTGCTGCCATGGGCAGGGGGAGGTGGTGATCTCAGTGGTACTGGGGGAGATGGGCAAATTAATGTTTTTAATAAATGAGAGCACTTTATTCCTGTACTAGACAAATATCCTGTAGGCTTCTTAGAAGAGAAGTGAACTCAATGCTGGGAACTTTTCCTGTGATAGAAATTCTCTTCCTTATTATCGTTTTATATGAAAAAATTGCTCATGATACATTTTCCCAGAACATGGTGATGGCTCCATCCTCTATTACACTTTGCCCCAATTATTTTGCATATACTTTTAACACACTGGTTCTCTCTATTCTGAAAGAAAGGCCTGACTCATTTAAAATGTGACCAGAAAGTTGCTGGGGGACAAGTGTACCAGGCCTGCAAGGCCTGCATGGATTTGCCATGCTTTTCACAGCTAATTTTGCTCTAGGTCAATGGATCAGATGAATCATTAATAAGCATTTGGAAACCCTGGGTACCAGGTACCGCTGATCTTGAGCGCCTTGTAAAAGATTCACCGACAGGTCAAAGGTTTTTATTTATGGAGAAGACCCAAGGCTTACCACCAGATTTGCCATTAACTGTGACTCTAGAAACTCCCCGCCCTCTCTGAGCATCTCCTCGCTCTGCAATGCTTTGTTTCCCATGTAGGCTGAAAAACTCACATGACTGCAAGTGAAGTTAGTAAACACCTGAATTAGGGATGTGACGGATCTGAGCTATGGTCAATAAGAACAATATGCCTCCAAAACCTAACTTGTTGAACTTGTATTTCTTCCAATGGTGCTTGTCTCTCCCTGCTGATAGTGGAGGGATCTGGGATGCTCAGCTGATGAAGGGGGGTTGTTTGTCACCCCTTTTTTGTCAGCCTGCAGTGTTTCTTTCAAATGATGGAGGGGCTTGAAGGCTTCCCAGCCATGTAGAGAGAGACAGGACTCCAGTGACTCCATGGACATTGTCTGGAAGTGCCACAGGTGGGTCCAAGGCAGGAGTCCCATGGTCTTTTAAGGCTTCACTTCCCCAAACTAGAGGGAGGTCAGGATACGTGGCCTTCATTTCATACAGCACCATTTCCCATTTCTGCATCATCATTAAATCCAAATATCACGATTTCATTGCAAACCCCACTCAAATATGTTTTCAGTAATAGGGAAAGGTGAATAGATCCTTCTGAAAGCACTTTTACAGCATAACTGCAGTCTTCTTCAGAAAAAAAAAAACAAAAAAACAAACAAGCAGCCAGAGTAGCCAGTGTTTTTCAGTCAGTGGTTTTCAATCTTTTTAATTTGCAGACATTTGCATTTTTTACCAGCAGGGCTTCAGCCCTTCATATAGTTAAATTGAAGCCTACTGACAATATACTTATTTTTCTTGCGAAGTTTTGTAGACCATTCTGAAGTCAGTGCACCCCAAAGACCTACAAACTGCAGTGAAACTGATTGAAAACTGCTATCTACTTATTCTTCTGTAACTAAATAGGATGAGTTTTGCCATAAATTTATGGGAACTGTGTGCTTCAGAGTCTATGGTGTCTGGAATCTGTGGGCTTTCTAGATAGGTGGGACAGACATTTTCTCCAAGGCTGAAGGCAAATATTATTTAGATATTTTCAGTTATTTAGTGATGTCCCTATGTGGAGTGTAACAACAACTGTAACTGGGAATTATTATTAATGGACAAAATCAAGTTACTCCTCTTAATCATCACCTTCTGAACTTGTTGCAATGAGGGAAGAAAAGACTTTAAATGAATCATAATTTTGGCAATAATTGCCAAAAGGCTTAATGTAGTTTACCCAGAAATTGTTTTTTAATTGCTCATGGTGGGCTCATGGGAGACAGCAGCAAACAGTGCAGATCCTAGGAATTTCTATAGCCTGGTGCTGGAGAGAAATCCTCATTTTCTGTGAGGAAAAATGCACAAAGCTGGGCACTTTGGAAGCAGCAAGGAGGGGGCTGCAGTATCCACTCTGGCTCATACAAGCCATTTGTTTGTGACAGCAAATTTTTGTCCTCCAAATTTTAGGCGTAGTGTTAATCATTTGCCATTGTAAGACAAAAGTGTTGTATATTGCCAGGAATATATTTGCTCCTCTTTCAATTGAAAACACAAGTAGGAACTTGGTTTAAAAGGGTATATTTTCTCTGTGGCTGTTGATGCCTCAAACCATAGAAATATAAAAATATTTGTAATAGTTTGTATCTTATTACAGAGTGGAAGGGGGATAATCACTGTCAGGCTGATTTCTCTGAAGACAGCAGTGCAGCTCATAACAAGGGATATCTGCACATGTAAAAAGGATACCAAAATCAAATTATCTGAACTTTGAAAATATATTCCTTTCTGCAGCTGACAATGCTAAAGTTAACCCAGGAGCCAGAGAGCACTCTGTCTGCAAAGAAAATTAAAACCACTGTTTGCTCCCAGCCATATGACTGGCTCATGGGGTAATAAGAAGACAAGGACATGAGAGTAAAGTTATCATTTTTTCTTGAAGGCTGTGTGAAAAATTTTCAGTCACTTCTTTGCCAAAATAGTTTTGTAAATACTGGAGACTCTTGATTTTATCCTCCCTGAATTCATCAAAATGTTGAAGCATGTTCTCACAGGTAGCTACAGCTAATCTGTGTAATCTTGAAATGGCTTCCAGCTTTTAGAAGTTTACATTAAGTAAAGATTATCCAATTATAGTTTTCCTTAAAGATAAGAAAGATAAGGTTGATGGAGAGACATGCTGGATGACTGAAGTATGCTGCTTTCATTTCATACGTTTTCTGCAGTGTGCTGTGAGGTGATTCAAAATGAAAGCACTGATTTCTCTCACTATGCGGGAGTGTATGACATAACACAGTAATGAAACATAAACACAACAGGAGATTATAATCATGGTCATCACGGCTGGTATCTCAAACACTTTAAGGCACTATGGATATCATCCAGAGTTATACATTAGCTTTCAAAATGCCTCACTTCATGTTTTTATTTCAGCCAATAAATTACTTGAGGCCTGACTCAGCCACTTGAAAAATAAATGTTGACTTTTCAGGAAATTGTAAGCATTACTGGAAGGTCTGAAGTCTGATAAACAGCTGGTTATGGATCGTTTTGTAGGAGGAATATTGTGTTCAGAGAAATTAAAAGAGCATTTGGGAGTTTGGTGGCAGGAGATGGACTTATATGCTAACTTTGAGTTCTCTTGGTCTCTTACTATGTGTGAAATATACTGTATTTGCTTCTACCTCACTTCAGCTTTAAAAAATATTCCTTTAGCTTGGACAGATTTAAGAAACCAGGTGAATATTGGTCCTGAAAAGACCAAACATTAAGTTAATATCCGTTAAGTTAATATCCATTTCAATTGTATCAGTAAGGTATTTCGTGGAATGATTTGAAAAATAAGTATTAGTGTAATGCGTCAAACTGGTAATAAAAACAATTTAAAACTTATCAGAATTAACCTCCCAGCTGAAAGCCAAAGAAAAAGCTACCTGCAAGTGGAAACATAGAATATACCTTAGGGAAAAGGTGTTTCTCCTGAGGAAGCTTGTTCCCAGGTGGCCAGGAAGGCCAGTGGTGTCCTGGCTTGTATCAGCAAGAGTGTGTCCAGCAGGACCAGGACAGGGATCGTCCCCATGGGCTGGGCACTGGTGAGGCCACGCCTTGCGCCCTGTGTCCAGTTCTGGGCCCCTCACAAGAAGGACATTGAGGTGCTGAATGTGTCCAGAGAAGGGGGAAGGAGCTGGGGAAGGGTCTGGAGCACAAATTTTATGAGGGGCAGCTGAGGAAGCTGGCGGTGTTTAGCCTTTAGAAAGGATGCTGAAATGCCAACCATATGCTCAGGTCTGAGAGTGAACGAGGAAAAGTCTTGAAATCAAAGAGTCTCTTGCAGTACTTTTAATGTCATAAGTGTTTGGGTGGTGTTTTTTTTTTTTTTTTTTTTCCTTTGTTTTTGTTTTAGTTTTGTTTTTTTTGGGTTTGTTTTTGTTTTTGTTTTTGTTTTTTGGTGGATGATGCTGGAAAACTAGAGATCTGTGAATTTAACTGGTGTCAGCAAAATTTTCAGGGTGAAATTCGTTTTGCCAAGAAACTGTGATGCTTGTTTGGGGAAAAAAAAGAGAAATATTTGGACTTTAGCTTCTTCCTTGTCAAAAGTACTGAAGGGAGGAAGACTGAAAAATGTTATTTTTCCTTTGGTTATTGAATGCAATAACCACTTGTCCTTATACTGCCTTCTTTTATTCTGTTGCACTCAGTCTTTTTCTCTGTCTTCATTTGAAATGCTTCAGCCTCACCTGTGTGTTTGCAATGACCCACATGAAAGGGAATAAAACTGTTGCACCATTTTCACACCTGCAGACTAATCTTTATTTCTACAAAGCTTCTGTGTTTTGGGACCTGGCTGTGCTCTGACACCACAGGTCACCACTGGCAAATTCAAGCAAGAAGTTACTTGTCAGGAAAAAAATACTAGAGGGCATTTCCTGTCCCATGGCAATGAGGAGCTCAGGGGTGTCTTGAGGACTGTTCTGAGAGAGGAGCTGGGGAAAGAGTTGTGAGGGATTCATGCTGAGTCCTGCAGATCCAGAAGAAGCAGGAGAGATCATGCCTTGCTCAAGTCAAACGTGTTACTTTTGCTCTGGTACATTTGGTGGTACTTGCTTTGGTACTTGCTCTTTACTGTGTTTCCTTCCTTGGTCTGTATTGTAATTTTTACTTCCCAAGGATATTAAGCATTAAAGAGAAGGCCTGAGGACTGCAGTCCTGTGCAAAGGCAGTGAAAGGTAACCCTTCTCTTCCTCTGAGTAGGGCCTTTTCACTGGGGCAGAAAATGCAAGAGGTGAGCTCCAGGGAATTTGGGCCAGAATTGGTGCAGAGTCAGTTTTCAAATCTCACCTCTCCATATTCAAGTGAGTCTAGAAATTGCCTACAGCGACTCTATTTTTAATTCCAGATGAAAGACTTTTCAGATGGAGGAAAGGGTGAGACTCTCAGAAATGAGAGAAGGTGCAAGAAAATGGGGAGAAGCTGAGTGGGTGGGTGGAGTGAGGGTCTCTGCTTACGTATTCTTCGCAGGGATCGTTTCCACTGACCAATGCATAGCTGCACTTTGGCAGTGCAGCGTGCCAAGAGAATACCAGAGTTTAGCAGAAATGCAAGGATTGTGTCCAGAGTAATGTAAATGTGAGGAGAAAACAGGGCCGGCCAAGACCTCCATGGTGCACAACTCCATCATGGGTGTGTGATTCTTCAGGGTCTTGCAAAGCAGCCAGCAAGTCCCCCTGCAATGTCAGGTGTCATCTGCACACAGATCTGCCTCAAGAAGTGGAGTTGTTTTCTGCCTCCCTGCTCTGACCTCCTTGGGATGCTGTGAATCTTCTAAACAGGAGAGGGCTTGGTTATATTTGTTTGCAGTTGTTTTTCTCTGAGGCCCTTCCTCAGAATTTTGTTAGCATTGCAAATTCCCATTTCACAATCTGCATTCTTCCAACAGGCAGACAAAGGCGTTTGAAACCAGCTGCATTTATCACTAGTGCTCGATGCGGATGAAAGAGGGCCGGATGGATCCTCAGGGCGCGAGTTGCGCCATCGCTCCATCCACCCTGGGGGAGCCGCGCTGATTTACCACAGCTGAGGATCCGCTGGGTGGAATTCACTCCGGGGAGGGTTTGGTGGTGATCTGATCAAAGGCAGCCTCTGCCCAGGCTGAAGATGGGAAGGCTGAGCCTTGGGACATGCCCTGCTGTTCCCCAGGGGCTGGCCGCGGGTCCGGGCTCAGCCTGTGGCACGGCAGCGCTGTTGCGGTAACAGCCACCTGCGCGCTCGGCCGGCTCTCTCCGGGCGCTCTGGGTGGCATGTCCGCCCCTGGGGCACTCGCTGTCCCTTGGACGGCCTGTCAGACCAGGTTTAGGCGGACTGATAAGATTAAAGAGGGGAAAGAAAAGATAGGGCGGCATTTACCCTTGAGAGCAGGTTTGCTCAAGGGCCGTCCTGCGGAGCAGTGCTGGGGAGGACCTTTGCTCCCAGCTCTGTGCCTGGGCAGCTGGGTACACCTCAAGGGACATGGCGAGCAGGACCAGGTGGGTCGCTCCAGCAGCTGGGAGCAGCATTGCATCCATGCAGACATGTCCTTGGGGGTTTTAAACTCTCAAACTGGTTGCAAATAAGCCGCTACTAGTGATGTTTTCAAGAAGCAGACTGGGTTTTGGGTTGGTTTGTGTTTACCTAGCTGCGCTTCAGTCAGGTAGTTTTAGCTCTGAGGGCACTGAAGGAAACAAGCTTGAAAATTAAATGTTTCCTTTTGTCTTCAGCTCCTGCTACACACTTACAAGACTGAAGAAACTGAATTTGGATGCTTCCCTCCCCATTGGGTACTTGAGACAATTTCTTAATCAATCCTGTCTTGCTTGAGCTCCTCTTTGTACGTCCTTCCAGGTGCCCGGTGGCAAGACAACTTCTGCAGATGTTCTGCTTTCATTCCTGGCATATATCTTCTGTGTGCCTCTCTCTTAGTGGGTAACGCTGGAGTCTCAGATCTGATGAACTCTGAGAGTCCTTTCTGCCATCACTGTTGTGGCTGAAGCATTGAGGAGATTAATCCAAACCATATAACTTCAGCAGCAGCCGGGTTCAAAGTAGTGACAAAACCCACCCCAAGAAGAGGTGTGTGTGTGGGTAGTTACTCCGCTATGCTTTTGGCTTAGACCGCTGATAATTATATGTTTAAAGTGGCTTGAAGGTATGTCTACAGGCTATCTCTTCTACAGCAGAGCCTTTGATCAACTTCTGCACTGTCTGAAATAAACTCCTTTAGTCAGATATACCATTCTTCCCAAGGAGTTTGCATCCAAAGTCCTTTGGCTGGCTCTCTGGACCTTCAGAGGATTTTTTTCTGGTTTTCTACCCATTTGTTAACATGGGAATAACGTATGAACTGGAGCCTGAGTGATGGCAATTTAAGCTGTAGATCTTTGAGGCTCAAATCTTGGTTAACACTGCTGTGCTGACTGTGGATGTGATTTCCTTCCAGACATTCCTACCGAGCTGCACATTGCTGCCAAGATATGTAAATTGCCTCACTTAGATTCCTTTGCTTTCTAATATCACAGTGAGTTAGGCATTACCTGGCTTCTCATTAAGTTTGCTGTTTTTAAATAGCTAATTATTGAACTTCCTTTTTTGCTGACCTGGACAACATTTTGAACTCTGTTTGTATGTGAGTACAACTCTCATTTAAATCTGTGCTGCTAGTAAAATCTGAGTGATGTAGGGCACTGCTGCTGAGCCACATGAGGCCTGTGTTGTGTCTATGTGTGCTTTTTCTCCTGATGAAGTCCTGGGCAATGCCAAGGAGGAAAAGTGAAGAAAAATAACCCTGTGTGACGTCAGTTGCCTGTGTGAAGGCATTTAATGATGTACTCTGCACCTTGATGTAGAACATTAGTAATGCTCCTTCATTTTGCTGGCATACAGAAACAGGGTGAATCACCACAATGGCACTACCTGAGACAAATAAAACATATTAAACAAGTCCTTCAAAGCCAGTGACCTCTGTAGACATGCCACAGTCAGGACTGCTGGCCATATTTTACTAGCATCATTCCTAAAGAGAAGTGTCTCTTTCCTTAAATAGTTCAGCTGACTTTAGGGAAAGAGGCTGGAAGAGTAAAGCCTCAGTAATGGTTTAGAGGCAGAGCTCACAGGGAAACAACCCAGCCAAGCACCTCAGAGCCTCAAATGGGAATCAGTTCAATCTAAAACTGACCTTGAGAGATTGTTCTCCAAACCCTGTGTTGCAAAAGTGTTAGCTGCTCTTGACAAAAGGGAAGGTAGATATTTGATTACAAAGCTCTTTCTCGGTTGTTTAATTAGGAGAATTAATGATTAATTTCATCAGCAGTTTCTGGGTTGTTTTGTCGGTGCCCCGTGGCTGAAGGACAGCAAAACTGTTTGAGCCTTTGGCTGGGAACAACCATAGTTTATTGTGTGTCTTGCTTTTGTCAGCATTTCCAATAATTGAACCAATTTCTGTTAGGAATTACTCGCCCTCCCTCTTCACCCAGCAGTCAATATTTGCAGCAGTCAGTTTTCTTTGGGTACACTGATATTTTCCTGTTCATTTGGATCCCTCCGTGATACATCTGGGCCACCATGGTTTGGTTCTTCAGAAGGAAATAAAAATGCAAGTCTGAGGATGCACAGATGCCTTAAAGTCTTGGCTTTTGGGAATCTCCAGTCTCCAGAGGCTGTGGATCTGCTTGGAAGATATATCCATCTGCCATTTGTTGCTTGTAGAAATTGTATACTTAGCTTCTAGGCTTCCAAAAAGTTAATCAGTGTAAGAAATAGCATTGAAATCTCTGGTTTACTTTGAGTTTACCACAATGTCCGCCTTTGAGCACTTTGGAAACTCCTCACCTGATAAAAACTGGAGGTATCAGCCCATGGCTCTGTTGAAGCTCTGTCTGTAGATGTGTCTAAAGCTGTACCACATCACTGCTGCAGGTTTGTTTTCATTCATAAGTCAGTGTGTCTCTAAGTATCTAAACTACAGCCTTGTGTCCAAACGTGCCTTTGAAGAGTGGGATGTGTCTCACACAGTTTTCAGTGGCTACAGGTAGGCACTTTATAGGGGTAGACGTCCCCTCCAAAGGATTGGGACTGGTGTCCCCCACCGAGAGAGCCACAGAGCCCCTCAGACCTGAGGGAAGGGGATTTTTAGGCTCCTTGGACTCTTTTGGGGAATGCCCTTGACTGAAGCATTGCTGGCTTTCGGTCAAAAAGCTGATTCAGTAGAAGTCTAAACTTCTGTCCTTATGGTGTTTAGGAAACATCCTGATTTACTTAATTTAAACAAAGGCAGATATCCGGTTAAAATCCCTGGAGCTGCAGCCAATAAGTGCCTTATTTCAGCACTGTGCTTGCAGCCACGGCTACCCAGCACAAAAACACGGTTCAGGGGAATAAGAGTATTAAGAAAATAAATGGACGTAATACTTGAATTAGACGCAAATTTGAAATATGTGAGGAAAGATGGAGAAAGCAGAAAGAGCTGACAAAGAATAAGTAGACAGAACCTGGTGACAGCATTCTTAAGCCAGGCTGCTGCACAGGGTGTGGTATTTGGTTTCTTCCCTCACGCTGAGTAGGTGAGAAAGGGGCTTGCACTGCCAGACATCTCGAAAAGAATCTGCAAAAAGGTGATCCATGGTGTGGAGAGGGCACGAGGAGCTGCAAAAGGAGCCGCAGGGGTGGATGCAACAGTGCTAACTGTTGTTAGTGGATGAACTGAAGAAGATTGGATAAGGGCAGTTTAGGGACAGTGGTAGGGTATATTTGAGACAAGGTAATACTTTCTCAGGTTACTCTTGCAAGTGTCCATACCTGCTGGCCAGATGGATAATTCATGTCTCCAGCACCACTATCAAAGCATCTCACTAACATGAATGGATATCATGGTTTAACTCCAGCCAGCAACTCACCCCCACAGAGCTGCTCTCTCACCTCTCAGTGGGGTGGGGGAGAGAAGCAGAAGAGTAGAAAGGAGAAAATTCATGGGTTGAGATAAAGATAGTTTAATGGATAAAGCAAAAGCCCCCCACACAAGTAAAGCAGAACAAGGAATAAATTCACCATTTCCCCAGGCAGGTGTTCAGCCATCCCCAGGACAGCCGGGTTCTGTCACACGTCACGGTGACTTGGGAGGACAAATGCCACCACTCCAAACACCCCCCCTTCCTCCTCCTTCCCCCAGCTTTATATGCTGGGCATGGTGCCACATATATGGTATGGAGTATCCTTGGGTCATTTGGGGTCAGCTGCCCCAGTGTGTCCCCTCCCAGCTCCTTGTGCACCCCCAGCCTCCTCGCTGCTGGGCTGGGGTGAGGAGCAGAAAAGGCCTTGGCTGTGTGTGAGCCCTGCTCAGCAAAAACAAAAACACCCCTGGGTTATCAACACTGTTTCCAGCACAAATCCAAAACACAGCCCCATACCAGCTTCTTTGAAGATTAACTCTATTCCAGCCAAAGTCAGCACTGTGGGTCTGTCAATACATACTATCATGGGTTTGGAAAGGCAGGAAGAGGTTAGGTGTCCTCCCTGGGCTCATACAGGAGATTTGGCATACTCAGTCTCCCCAAACCGATGTCCTAATGAAACAAGCATGTGGAACTGTAAAAAAAAAATTGTGAAGACCAAAAAATTGTAGAAGACCTTGAGAGGTCAGTGTGTACTTCCCCCAGGCCCTTCACTGCTTAATGAAAATAGTTGATATTGTCCCTCTCTTTGACACATCTCTGGGTCACTGGTATTGGAAGTGAAACTGATTTGATAGTGGGGCAGGGAGGAGAGTGATTTCTTGGTTTATTTTCTGCCTCTTTCTAGTGGCTGGGACTCATCCTGGATTAGGATACTGTGTGTGAGAAGACAGTCTGACTGCACCCTTTGCTCCTGCTGTTGCTGGGACTGAGGAGATTGTCCAGAGTGTCAGTGGGTCTGCTGAGATGGCAGGATCAGACTCGGTGTCCCTTGCTTGAGCGCTTTGTAGAGACTTTAGCACTGAGACTTGAGGCATGGTCTTTTCTTTGCCTTAGGCTAATGATATGAGCTGGAGTCATCCTGGCTCTGAGGTTAGACTCATCTGGTATAAAAAAAGGCGAGTTCAGAACAGGCCACCCTCAGACTCTAAACAAGAATGCTGTCGCTCCGTTTATGAATTCAAGATGTCAGGATTTACATCCCCGGATCTATTTTCTGCTATGGTTTCTATTCAAGAAGGGCTGTGCCTGTGTAATGAGTAGCAGCTGATGAGGTCTTACAGCTCAGCATTACGCAACCAAAATCAATCACATGTTATCCAGGAGCCCCTGGCATGGCACAGTGAGGAGCTCAGCCTGGGGCCAGCCCTGTTTTGGGAGCCTCCACATCATTCCTGTGTCTGTCTGACATCTCTCAAGTATATGGATAGGGACAGGATTTGCTGCCTTTTTTTTCTCAGAGGGCAAGTTGTAAAACCTGTCCATCCTGATTTTCTTTCCAAAGCCCCTAAAATCTACTCTGTCGGGATGTTGTGGTGTCCTTTGGGACAGAGCTGTGCTTTAGCAGTGACCATGCCTCATCTTCCAGGCAAGGTAAGCCTTGTGAGTGTAGATAATATCTTTCATTAATCTTTTATTTTAGTCTAATAAAAAATCTCACTTCTCCCCACATCTGCTTCTTCTCCTGAGGGCACTGTGGGTACTACAGCACCTAAGCACTACTCCTGGGATCAAAAAGCCCAGACCCCACATCAACCCTTCTGGCAGCAGCTCAATGGTCTCTCTTAATCCCCTTGATCTCCTTAATTCCCCCAAGAAAAGGGTGCCAGGGAGCTGATGAGTTGATCTAGGTAAACAATGGTGGTTCATGTTCCAAGAATGATAAATAAATTGCTTCAGGTAAAACCAAAACAAATTATTTGCATTTTCTTGGCAAACTGGGAGAAAAAAGGGAAAAGATTCCTGTAGGGTCAAGACCAAATATTTTCTTCAGTCCAAACCCCAAATGTTTTATTGCATTTATTAACCTTTTCACTCAACTTTTTCTTTTGATTTATATTAGTTTGTAAAACAAAAAGGCTGTTTTGAGACCCGAATGGGAAGATGTCGAAATGAAACATTTTTGTATTTCAGAAAAAACCCCAACCCATTTTGTTTAGAAGATTTTGAAACAATGTGTTTTGAAATTGTTTCAGAATTCTCCTCCCACTCTATTCTCTTTGTTTCCTTTTTTTTTATTTCCCCCCTCTGAGTGAAACTGTTAGCCCACATCACCCTGAATTTGAAAGCAAATTAATCTTCCAAAATCTTTAATTTCTGGTTTACTTGCTGTTACTGAAAAGAAAAAACCCAACCCAGGTTAAAACAAATATGAAATGCCCTGCAGTACCTCTGAGAGTCAGCTCTGGATGCTGCTGTCAGATGGATGGGGAGGAAGAGCAGCTGGGTACCTCTGAAATTGACTTCGCATTGCATTGCTGCCCAGGACAAGGACAGTAGATAGCTCTGCCTTTAAATCTCTGCTGCAACCCTTACAGAGAATTTTTTCTCACTCTGGGGGGTTGTGAGTGCCAAATTGGTGTTGCCTCCTCATCCCCCTCTTCAGCAGTCCAACCTCCAGCAAACCTGGTGGGGATGGTGACTTTCTTACTAGCTCAGGCACTCAGTGCACTAGGTCAGGCACTCCTCAGGGGTGGAGGTGGGGCAGTTGGTGAGATTGGTTACTGCAGAACAGGGCATTGGTTACTCCAGACTGGTATCCCTGTGAAATTGCTGAGGGGCAGCAACTTTAGCTGATTTGCAATCACAGAATCATAGAATATTAAGATCCTTAAATATCACCTTGTTTCAACCCCCTGGCACCTTCCAGACTGCCTGTGGTCATTGTGTTTAAGCCACTTCCACACCCCTCATGGCACCCAAGGCTGCAGTGCTGTCTGCCTGGAGCTGATCCTGGCTGCTTGGCCTCTCTGGGCAGCCAAACCCATCTCTGGGTAAAAGTTCCTGGGCTGTCACCACCTTGGAAAGTGCAGTCAGGGATGCTCTGAGCTTCACAGCGAGCTTCACCGCGTGTTGTGTCCTGTGACAGCCAACCCTGGGGTTTATGTCTCTAAACAGGGCAGCTTCTACCAGCAGCACCCAAAACTGAGAGAAGAGGCAGGAGGAAGAGGAGCAGGAGCATGACCCTCAGTGAAATCACTGTCTCACACGGTGAGAGACTAAGAAAGGCTACGAGAGACAAAAGATTACTGCTTTCACTCATCTCCAGCTGCTGTTCAGACCTTTCTCTCTTCTCTGTGCTGGTATTGTCCCTGCTCTGTTCTTGCGCACAAGAAGAATGGCAGGAAATATGAGAGCAAGCATAATTTTTTAAAAATAGACTTTTTTTTTTTTTTTAATAAAGTAACAAAGTAGCCAACAAATTGGTTCTTTGAAATTGATGGTGTGGAAATAGTCAACTGGAAATAATTTTTGCTATATAGCCTTAAGACTATTTCCCTTAAGACCCTTGCAAACAAGTAATATATTTTCTTTTGCATTTGTAAACAACAAATTGCCTTTTTATTTTCAGATGTTTGGGCAAGTAAGCCCTGATTAATTTGTGGGACAAAGGGTGGTGGCAGTGGTGGGGGCTATAAGCATAGTTAGGGTTTTTTAACCCTGGTGTGAGAGAGCTCAGGGAATGCAAGGAGGGCTGTGGTGGCAAGGGATGAGGTTGTGTTGTGTGTGATGGTGCCCCTCACACACGTGGACATCTGTGGTCCTTGCTGGTATGGAGGGAGAGTCTGCAGCTCCCACAGGGAGTTTTTGGGACTGCATCCTTGCTGCTGCCAGCCTTTTGCTTATCGACTCTATATTCATAGATCACAGCAGTTTTTGCCACAATAACAGCAAAATTAATCTCCAAACTCTGGTGCACCCCTGTTGTAGGGGTATTTGAGTGCCTTGATGGTTCCCATGAGGAACGGTATTTCGTCCCTGAGAGCAGAGTTAAGAGTTCCACAGATGCACTCAAGGACCATCAAGTGGGAAGATGTGTGGCATTGGTGCTTCACCATCTGCCAGTCCCCTGCATCCCACCTTCACCAGTGATTGGGACCTCTGCACCTCTGCCAGAGCCCTGCCATCACACCTTCTGCCAAAATTAGGCGACTCAGCCAGGATCATACAGGAAGTTTGTGGCAAAAGAGTGAGTCCAGAACCTGCCTCCTTCCCTTCCCCTCCTTTCCTAAGCACAGTACTTGTCCTTTCCCTTTAATCTGCTGATCCACAGGCAGCACGGTTGGTGCACACATACATTCAGAGGGCGTAGGAGAGGACTGAAGAACAAAAGGAAGACATTTGGGATTGGTAGCATTTTACATCCACTTCGCACCCCTTGGAATAACTGCATGCAGCGAAGAGCAGTGGAGAAATAGGCTCCCTTACCGTGGGACTATTATATTACATATCTCATAAAACAAGCCCTTCATTTTGCTCATTAAGATCAGGCATGCTTGTTTGTTGGAGTTCAGCAGTACAGTATTCCTTCTATTTGTGGGTTTAGCTATAAAACCAAAAGAAAATCTTTTCTTATGGTTAATTTTCCTTTTAATTGCTCATTGTAGAGTCCTTCTGACTCCAGACCGTTTCTATAATTACTGGCCTGCATTCTTGCCCCCTGTACCTTTTTTATAAGGTAGAAGCACTATTTGCCTCTCCTGGGTTCAGAATCCTTGTTGAGATGAATCTGTAGAAATGCAAACACTAATCAAGGCTCTCAGCTCTTGTGTGCTTGTTATTCTTGTAGCCAAACTGAAAATGGCCTTTTCCTTTTTTCTCCAGAAATGAAATAAATTTTTAAAAAATCCATTTAAGATACCTTTGGTGTATTCTGGGTCTACAGTTGGGTAAGAGGCTATGCTCTGGCTGCAGTGAGAGGACGGGGACCCCAAAGTGTTTGAGGGTACTGCTTTGGCCACCAAGTTGCTGTGCGGCCCGTGGCTCTTCCCAGCAGGCAGGGCTTCATGGCAGAGCAAAGTGAAGTTCAGCACACCAGCCCTCCCAGGCTCCCTGCCCCAGCTGAGCTGCTTCTCTGTCCTGCTCCAGGCCATAAACCCTGGCTGCATTGTCAAACCATCTGGGCAGTGTTTCACAGCTCTTTGTAGTTCAGTAACACCAAGCTGGTCCTCAGGGGTAGTTGGAGATGTCTGCTCTTTGGGGCAGGCGAAGGACCTCATAGGAAGGCAATATTTGGGATGCTTTTTGTCTGCACCGCCGTTGCAGAAGGAAAGCAGTGCCCCAGCTCCAATCCCTGTCAGCTGTGCCTCCACCTCTCCCCAAGCTTCTCTCCACTTTTTTGGGGATTGTTCATGTCTCAAGTCATTTTTCCCACTCCCCATGTGCCAGAGACTGATCTCTGCTCACTACAGCTATGAACAGTATGAGAAAAAATTTAGTTTAATTCTCTACCTGGTGCCGCGATTATTCCAAATGTGAGCTCAAGGCATAACCTCAAGGCTGAAGTAAGCCAACCGACAGGACTTGAACCCCAATTTTCATCAGCCCAAAGTGCAACTAGTCAAATTCCCCTTAATTTGGCTGAAGTTCAGTTACTGCTGCCAGCAAGGCGGCCAAGGACACCCCAGGGCTGAGGAATTCCTGCCATGGATTAGGCCAGCCATGAGTGAGTATGACCAGCAGCAGTTTAGGCGAAAGGAGCTGATGAGCTCACATCAGCTCCTATCTCTAGATTGATCTGTCCCTATGATTAGTGGAAAAGGGCAGGTTTACCCAAAGCACAGCAGGTGGAACAATGAGGGCAGATTCTCCCACATCTCTTGAGGAACTGTGGACCAGGTCTTTCCAAGAAAGCACAGTGAGCCTCCACAGAGATCTCATCACAGAGAGACAAAAGATGAGGCACAAACTTAGTGCTTCTCATGGTTTGTTCCAACTAGAAGCAGCCTCAAAGTGCCTGGTTGTGCTGCAAAGGGTGTGCTGGCCGTGCTGGTTGGGTTGAAGGTGGCGTGTCTCTGGCTGCGCTGCCATGCAGGGACACTTCCCAGGCTGCACAGAGTCCTTGAGCAGCAGTGACTGCAAAACTCATCTCACACCCAGCCAGGGAGGGGATGAGACTCCTCTAGGGATGTGACACTGGGGGAGGACTCTGATGGTTCCCATTTTTCACCTTGGTCAGCTGCACATCTGGTCTCAGCTGTGGATCTCGAGTCTCTCTGCTTGTGCTTTTGCCATATGTCTCTGAGCTTGTGACAGCTTAGTTCATGCTCCAGGGTAATGCTTATTTACTGGCAGTAGGTTCAGCAGTTGCCAGGGTAGGCAAGTTATTTGCAGAGTTTCTATTTCCTAATAGTCTTAATAATGCAGCCCACTGTTGATAGTTTGTTTGGAAAGTCACTTTTCATGTATAAACATATTCCAGTCAGTTATTATTTGCTTTTCTAACTCCTATTATCAATAGAATTTATTATTAACACCCCTCCCCACTTCATTAGAAAATGTTGTTCTGGAATATTTGTGTGTCTGAAAATGATAAATATTGAGATTTCTGCTTTTTATATTTGTGAAAGGGCAATTCATTTATTCAAGTACTCAACTTTTGACCCGATCTTTGGAGTAGTCACTTCTGCTGGTTGAATTATTCATTGTGAATAAATTATCCCATGGATTTATCCCCTCCTGTTTGTGAAGCGTATGCTGAGTAATCCTGATTTCTGAGAACAGAACCATCATTTGTGAGAATTCACTGAATAGTTGCATATCTGATGCTTTCCGTGGCAGCCGCAGTCTGGTCTCCTCCTTCCCTGTCTGCTTTCCTGGAGACAGCCAGGAGACCTGAAATGGAAGGAGAAGATTAAAGACAAGACCCACTTTTGGGGAGAAATAGGACCACCTTATGTACACATCAGCTTGAAGGGGCTGGGATTGAAACCCACAGCCAGTGGAGCAGATCCTACATCCCGCCTCCATCTCCTTTGCTTCAAGTTTCTCCACTTCTGCATTTGGCCCAAAGTGTAAAATTTAAGTCCTAGGAATTGGGAAGAAAAAGGGAAATCAGCATAAAACCTAAATACAAATCCATTCTGCATACAGCCATGCTTTCAAGCAAGGTCCTAAGGAATGTTTTTCGTCACTCCCAGTGAAACTCTAGGACTTTCATCTCTAAACCCTGGCTGAGCTGCAGATGAAAAGCTCCTGATGTGGAGCTCAGCTTTTGATCTCCCCATTGCCTGCATGCTCGGCTGAGGAGCGCTGCTGCAGCTCCACGTTCCTCTTCCAAAAGAAAACAAGTGTTTTCTTTGCCTCTCCCCATTTAATGTTATCCCAGTTTACCCAAGGGATGGACAGCCCTATTTTCTGAGGGTCAAATATTATGACAGCTTTGGACATCAGTGTTCTCACAGTACCTCTGGCAGTTGTCTTCCAAAATAACTTCACTTGTCCTTTTTAAGGAATAAACTTTCCTGGATACTTCAGCTTTGATTCTTGCTGGGTTTTGGGGAGGGGCTTTTCTCCGAGGGATGGGGTTCAGAGCTTTATTTATTTTTTCAGAGGAAAACTCCAACTGTTTTTAGACAGCTCTTAAATGAAACACAAAGCATTGCCAATCTCTGCAGAAGACAAACAGCCTTGATGATGTTGAGCTACCACTTGCTGTTGGAATTTTGAGGGCCAAGGACTGAAAAAGTGAAGTAGGAAGGATTTCCAAGGAAATTGTATGAATATGAGATTCACTGCTGGGAATGGTCTAAGTGAGGGCTGCTCATCACTGAGGAGTCTTGCAGGTAAAATTAGGGGGAGAGGAGCCGATTTTCCACTGTTGCATATGGAATCCTTTGCTGGTACAGAAATGGAATGTAAAGCTCTGACATGTCAGAAACCTCTGTTCAGGAGTTGGTATTGATTTACACCCACTTAGCACTCAATTTGTGCTGGCTTAAACATCTGCTTAAGGCAGTGGCAAATCAGAATAATTTTGTGGTAGTCCTGAGTCCAGTAATAGTGTAATCAAGAGTAATGGCCTTGGAGGACTGGCTTTGGTTTTCCTTTTTTCCTTTTCTTTTTTTTTTCTTTTTTTTTTTTTTTTTTTTTTTTTTTTTGGTACATGCACTTGCTCTTCCTCCTCCGTGGAAAGGGAGTTTTTGTGAGGAAGGAGCAGCAGGTGCTCAGCGCATCTCCTGGCACAGCGGTGCTCCCACACCTCCGATGACTGGGCAGACTCATCATCCCATGCTCTGAGATATGTTAAAACCCTCTATAAAGCAATCCTCTGCCTCTAAAAGCTGTGACTCCAAAGTAACGTGACGCAGGAAGCTGGTTTTAATTAGAGGGAAAAGTGTATTTTAAGAGCATTTCAGCTAATGCATCCTAAAACCTCCCATAGAGGGAACCAGTTTTGTTTTCTCACCTGCTGTGTTATTGAGGGGAACTCCCACGGATTGCTCTGATCAGCTGAGTTTAATGCAGTTTTAACCGTCTCCATTAGGACTTTTGGCAATTTTCACTAACACATTACATGTATTTTTAAGCCCAGTTGAGTAAAGCTCTATGTCTCCAGTAGTGAGAGGGAGTAAACTGGTTGTGGGTTAACTAGGATGTGACAGGAAGCACTGCAGTGCCATGGCATGACTCTTTGGACACATTTAGCAAAGTGGTTAAAGAAGAAAGGGTAACTTGTCTTGCATTAGTTGTGCCATTTCTGGGATCCTGCTAGGAGCACATCTGCTCACTCCTGCAGGACTTCTACCTTTCCTTTGCTGGTGGGCAAGAAGACACAGGTTGTCTCTGCCTCCCTGAGCCTTTTCAGCTTTTCCCTTTATTCTCACTTTGGGGGTCCTTCCAGGCTTCCTCAAAATCCCTGCAAAGATGTAGGACGTTCAGTAATGTCCAGGACAGTCAGAGAGTGAAATACCTTAGAGTCAGCACAGATGTACCTTGAGCACCTAGTGAATGGGAAGGGCTGTGATCATCCCGTGTCTCTCGTCGCACACTGGACCCAAATCCAGTTCCCCTTTTTGCTGTGGGATTCTCAGCACATGAGCAGCCCAGTTTTTCTTCCCTCTGTTTCATCAGTACAGCAGCACTGTTCCTTCCTTGGGACTCTAAGGACACCCCAGGAGCACTTGGATGCTGCTGTTAGGGTACCCACATAATTCTTGGCACCCTCTCTGCACTGAAGGCCTGGGATAATTTTTCAGAGGCAAAATCCCATTCCAAAAATTAATTGCATCAAGTGCTATGAGGTTTTGCTGAAACTCCCCTTTCAGATTTATGAGCCTGACAAATACAATTTTTTTCCCAGCTTGCTGGCCATCTGCTGATCCTCTATAAATATAGCTGATATAGTGCTTTGTCTTAAAAAGGAATAAGACACACATTTACACACAACCTGTAATGGGGTGCCTATGAAAGGTACTAGGAAACAGAGCTGGCCAGGACCCATGAATCACACAGAACAGTATGGCTAAATGTGCTGTGGGATCAATCCACTCTAAGGGCTGAGCAATCTTCCAAAACAGCCTGACATCCAATAAAGGCCATGTTGCTTGTCTCTCCTAGTTGTCTCTCCTCTCACAGGATTTAGCATCCCTGTGAGTGGTTGCACTCAACTCAGCTTTCACCTTTCCAGCAAAGTGCCAGATGGCTTGAGAGTTGTGCCTCATGTCAAAAAAAAAAAAAAAAAAAGAGGGAAGGAAGGAAGGAAACAAGGAAACACAGGCAGGTAAAGGGTGTGAGCACTAACTAACAAAAAAAAGAAAGTATTACTTATGTTCTCCTGGATTTTGCTACATGTTTTATCAAATTGTGTGCACACAGGAGATGTCTTACCTGTGCAGATGTGAACATTCAAACATGCTGGGTTATAAACTGGTCCATCAGCTGGGAAAGAGCCTGATCACCACGCTGATACCCTCATGCCCCTGCTCCTCCTCACTCCTAAGCAGTATTTCAGCCCTTGGCATACAGATGTGTATTCCTCTTACATAGCTCACAACTAGGAGCCGCCATTTTTTCATATGCACTCTGTTTCTGAATGCATTTGCTTTTGAGTTTTGCAATAAAGGGAGTTCTTGGCAATTTATTTTCTCCCCCTGCTTTGTGAATCCAGTGTTGGCTTGTGGGGAGTCCCTGCAGGAAGACAAAGGCAAACAAGGAGCACAGCATCTCCCCAGGGCATAAAGAAATGGCCCTTGCCTGGTTTTGTAGCCTGAGAAACCATGGCCAGACCCTGCCAGTTAATGGGAAGGACAGGGGCTGGGTTTTTCTCCAGAGAGCTGGGTCTGTGAACATAGTCTAATGGCACTGGGCTGGAGCATTTTCAGGCTGCTCCTCTCCCCAGGACTTGCCTAAGCCAAGTGGGATGAGTGACAGATTTCTCCTCCGAGACCAGTGGGGAAGAAAACCTTCCACTGCTGCAAAGCAGCCTCAGGAGAGCATCTCCATGGCTGCTCCTCCATCCTGGAACCAAGAGCCCCTGCAGCTTTTTCATGCCTCTCTGTGAGGGTCAGCGTCAGTGTTCCCAGCCAGGGAGGACCCCTTGCTCCTGCCCTGCCCTGTCCCCTTGCCTGCCCTCTCTGCACGAGCCCCTGAAGTGCAGGAGTGGCACTTGGGCAGATGTTCCGTGGCTCCTCGGGCACTCCACAGCGTTCCGAAACCCCGCAGGCAGGGCCCCGTGTGCCCGTGGAGGGGGAGACGTGGCCCATTGTGCATTGACAAGGGCTGGAAGACAGTAAACAAATAAATCAAAAATAATTGAAATGACACCATGGGAAATAACTCCCTGGGGCTTGCAAGCAGACAACTTCTTCCCAAGGAAAGTTACTGGGGATGCTGCGTGTGACATGTCAATGTAATGACAACAAAACCAAAACCCGCCCCAAACCAGGGAGCGTTTTACTTTAACTAACGGGTCCCTTTTAAGTGTAGGATATTGACATTGTGTTTGAATGGGGGCACCGTAGGAGCCCAAACTTGCCATACATGTATTTCCAAACCTACCACCTTCTGTAGAAACATCAAGGGAATACATTTGAATGGAAATAAATTCAGCTAACGCCTATTGATGCAAATGGGTAATTTCAAGTGCATTAAAGACTGCGGGCAGAAACGCTTCAGCAAACAATCCAGATCATGTTTTAATTAAGGTATTTTCTTTCTTCTTCTCTCTTTTCTCTTTCTTCCTTTTTTTGTCCCCTCCATTTGTGGGCACAATAGCAAAGAATCCTCTCTGTGCCTGAGAATACAAAATTACACCTAAGAACCAAAGCTGTCTAAAAACATGTGCTTTGATAAACATACACGGACATGAATTTAATTGTGCCCGTGCACTTTCACTCTGCAAAGGTGACAGCTGAGCCAATCATCTAACTAATTAACATACACTGCAAAGAGATTCCTCTTTTCTCAGGCCCGGGACAGATGGCCTATGCCACTCAGCCAGCTTCCTGCACCTAATCCCCTGCTCCTGTTTGCTCCAGTGGCTGCAGATATTTGCATTCACTCAACAATAACCCATTGAAACAAATCATTCCCTTTTTTCTTGCCACCTCCAAGAAAGCCTTACACACCCCTGCCAATGTGGAAATGCTGCCAAAAAAGAACCAATTATTATTTACAAGAAAATATCAGAAAAAGGAAAAAAAAAAAAAAAAACAACCCCAAACAGGTTTGCGGGTAAAAATAAAATCAAGCCCTTAAAAGAAGTGGGGCTAGGGGTGGGGATGGGGGGGTAAGAAATAAAATAAAATAAAATAACATTTCTGAAAGTGTCTAGTCCATAAGAACTGTATTCAGAGTGCCTGGAGCAGGTTTTTATATTTTTTTGCCTACTCCTGTTGCCATTGAATCCAATAGTGTGCTTTTCTTGTTAACAAGTTTTATACTTTTTTTCGGACAATTGTTTTTTGCCTTGGCCAACAATACGGATTCAGATTTGTTTTCCAACAGTCCCTTTTTCAGCGGCCCACCCATCGCCAAGAATAAAAATGGTTGCAAAGCAAGATTTATTCTCAACAGTATCTTTAATCTAAGCACATCCCTAGATGCTCCATGGAGAAATCCAGGACTGGGTAGCCTGAGGCTGCATTTTTTGTGTTGGAAGACTCTGGTGCTGCAACATCCCCAGCTGCTTCCCACCAACAGTTGCTGTCCCCTGGGGATCCAGGGTGGACTCTTAGGAGGGCGTTCTGAAGGATGGGCAGACCTCAGAGTGGGGTAATGTAGCTGCCTTTGGTATTGTTGGTGGTTTAGGGCACCCTACTCCAACCTATCCTGCAGCCCAGAGTTGCAGACCAGAATTCACAGTTTTCTCAGAAGTCAGGGTGTGCTGGTTTTTTGGATCCCGTGAAAAGAGTGGTTTTAAAAATACAGCAGAGTGTGTACTGTGATGCCCTGCAATGTGTTTTCAAGAATGCAGGGGCTTTGCCATGGCTGTGGGAAGAGTTCTCATCCAGGCTCTGGAAAGAGGCAGCTCCCAGAGCCCTTTGGCAGTGCAGAGCAAGGAGTAGGCAGTGATGGGGGGAAAAAAAAAGTAAAACCAATGGAGCATTAGAGAGATCAAAGAGAAAATTATTCAGGAAAATCCTTCAAATGTACTGATACAATCTAAGGATAAGATTCCTCTAGAAGGACTTCTTCAGAAAATCATTAGTGCTTGGGTACAAACCAAGACTGCTAGGTCCCAACAACACACCTGTAACATGTCTCAAGTGTTGGTAAAAAACATTGAAACATTACCAGCTGCTTGGATAAGGTTTGAAATTATTGCTTTGGGGTTGGTTTGGTTGGATGGTTTGTTTTGATTTTCTAATAGAGAGGAAGCTGAAAATATCTAACATCTAAAATCCTTCCCTGTGTTATTTTTGGTATTACTTTAATCAGTTTCATCACATTTATGCTGTACTTTATTTCAGCTGACTGAGATGATCCCAGCAATTGATTCAAGTGCTGAGTGATGCAACCAATTAACTGAGTCTTCTTTCCTGGATTATGAGATACAAAAATACCTACTCTTGGGGATGGCGCAGTAGGTTGCATGGCTTCATTTTTGGCTATTTGTGCCTTGGGTGAGCTCTTCTGGGGAAAAAACAAACAAAAAAACAAACAAAAAACCCTTGCTGACATCTATCTGCCCTGATATATTGGTTCACATAGTGGGATCTCAATCCATGACGGGTTAATTCCAGCACTAAAGCAATATTAATCACACTCGAGAAGGAGCCTGCAGTGACAAATTAAATAGCCTCCTCTCCCTCTTCCAGTGTCTGTTCAGTAGAAACCCTTGCAATGGTTCTGGAGGATTGCAAACGTCAGATTTTCAATGAAATTCCACAGGAGTATCCACTGAAAAATTTAAGATACAATTCCAGACCAAGGATTGTCAGGAAAACTCCCCAGCAAATATTTCCAGATCCATCAGAAGAGTTCAATGCGTGAACGTTTGCTTCTAGTTTGAGATCTTTGCCCAGGCTTTGTGTCCAGGCACTCTTGTGCTTTGCTGGTGAAATGAAGATTTGCAGAGATGTGGTCAGGTAGGTCAGGACTCCAGGTTAGCCCCCTTGAAGGTGCAACACGTGTACTTTCTAACACAAATCAAAGCTTCCCAGTGCTCTCAAACCCTAGGTACTTTTACTTTTTTTCCCAAAATTTATACTTCTCTGTCTGTTGTCAGAGTCACATGGAGAGACCAAAGCAGAATAGGAAAGGCTCTTCTCCATGTATCTTCAGTTCAACCAGAGTGATGACAAGCAACCAACCAACATCTGAGCAGGCTGTGATGAAATTTCCTGCTTGGCTGTGCAGTCTTTCTCCTTGCAGATCAGCAGCCACGCTACAGGGTCCTCGTGTGACCTGCAACCCCTCAATTCTTAAAGGTTGGGTGGCCTAATTAAAACCAACAGAAAATGAGAATGCCATTTTGCACGCTGCTCCTCAGCCTACAGGCGGGTTTCGTCATTCCTATCACCATTTCCACACTTCTAATATCTTTTCCACATCCATCCAACATAGGAATGGTTACAGGAACATAGCTAAGAAACCCATTAGAGGGGTGGTGGGCCCACTTGCTGTTCCCTCTTGTCTTTCCACAGAGGCAGGAATCCATCCCTGCTATTTTTCCCCTGGAGCAGACTCCTACTCCAGGCATCAAATGAATATGCAAGGTGGAAAGATTGCAGCCTGGTGAAAAGCCTGCTCTCCTTTGCATCCTAAATAACCGCTGATCTCTCTGCAAAAAATAACTGCTCAGAGGACGGCACGAATTCACTGGCTGGTTTGCGTGCAATTAAAAGGAAAATCCCCTGTATTTTTAAGGCAGAGCAATTTTTCATAGCAGAGCTTTAAAAGTCCCTATAAATGTGAGATGCCAGTGGTTTCTCATGAAAACAAAAGATCCCGGGGCTTAGCTCTCTGCTGAGAGGGGAGGAAGCGCCAGGGTAGGAGTGAGGGAACCTTCAATCGGGCTGCTCTGACAGCTTTATAGCGCAGCTACAATGGGCAGAGCCTCGGCGCTGATGAGCTCCGTCCCGGCGGCTCCGCCGATTCTTCTGCCCGGCCCGGCCCGGCCCGCACCGGGGCCCCGCACACCTTTGTGAGACCCCCGCCAGGAAAAAAAAACCAAAAAAAAAACCCAAACAAAAAAACCACCCCAAACCGGCTGTTTAGCAAAACAAAAGGACTCCCATAATCTACTTATTGTGCCTCATTAGGATTGCGGGCGCCCTCTTCTAATGGGAAAGTTATAGGATCAAGCCGGCGGCGCGCTGCGGGGTTACCGCGCCGGGTAATAAAGACATTTTTTTTCTCCCTTCATGTCCAAGCATGACAAGACACAGCGGCTCGTTCCCGAGAAGCCGCTTGACATCTTCATTGTTCTACCTACGCCGCTAAACGCTTTTTTTCCCCGCCGTTTCTTGCGGGGAGAGCGTCGCGAATCCAAGCGTGGCTTTTCCGGGGGTTTGCTTTGGCTTTTTTTTTGTCTGCTCCCGGCTGCAGAAGGGAGCTCGGGCAGGATCTCTGCTCATTTTCAAAGGAGAGCCCTGGGCAGATGTTATCGGGGATAGTTTATATAAATCCGAGCCTAGGTTAATTCAGAAAATATGTCGTTTCTGCAACAGCTGTGAACCACACAATGTTATCGTGCTCCTGATATGCGGGCACTTAGATAACATGACAGTCCCTAGGTGACAGGGTCATATCAACCTTTGATGCTGAAACACATGCAAATTCCCCTTAGAGTTGGAAATGCAGTGCTTCTGGGGGCTGTTTAAAGAAGACATTGTTCAGATAGTGTTTCTCACTGAAGCTGCAGTTTCTTATTTCCAAAGGAGAGGAGCCAGCACTGTTGGATATTACAGAAGCGCCTCAGAAACATTTGAGAGAGAGCTTAAAATTAACCATTATAGCCCAATTTAAATGGATTTATGGAACATAAAATAAAACAAAAACTTGGCTTGTTTAAGAAGCTGTAGAGTCAAAAATCTGACGTGCTCAGTAACTACAGCAGCCAGAGTCGTGCTGCAGAAAACATTTGTGAAACACTGAGCATTTCACTTTTTCTTCATATGTAATTTAATTCTAATGGGCCATTTTGTGTCATCAGTTTTGAAGTGAGAATACTTGATGAAGTCTTCAGGGGAAGAGTTTAAAAAAACAGTTACATGGTAAGGACACAAGGATTTCAAAGCCCTCCAGCAGCCTAAAAAGAGCTCAGTCCGGAGCACTTTATTTAGGCGAAACAGAGGCTTCCAGGGTCTGAACTCAGAGTAACCACACAGCTTATTTCAGAAAACATTTAAAAGTAGATCACTCTTGTAGGAAACACATGTATTATTTAATGGTTCATGACAACGCTGACTTCCAATTGGTTGAAACACATTTGAATCAATGTTGAGGACTAACACACCTAAGGGACACTGGGGAAGGAATTTTGGATGGTGCAAGGTCATTCCCTGCTTTGCCTGAGATAAACTTCCCTCTTCCAAATGCCCTAATCTTTTTCTGATATCCTAGCGCTTACAGAAAATCACTATGGCTTCTTAAAGACAATGAATGGACAACATTTGTTCTACTCAAAGAAAAATTCAGTTTATAATCTCATCTGAAGAGGAGCTACCTATATGGTGGTGAAATAAAATAAAGTTTTAGACCGTGATATTCATATTAGATCATTTTTATATTGCCAGTGTGATAATACTAAGGTGGATTTTTTTTTTTTTTTTTTTTTTTTTTTTTTTTTCCCCTCATACCTCTTTGAAGCACCCCTTGCACACACAGTCCCTGGAAGTAGGTGTGTTGGGGTTTCTGTGAGGGATTATGGTATTGAAATCTTTGCTGTGGGTGATGAAGAGCCCAGGTCTCTGAGCCCTGGCAGTGCTGCTGCCAGGTGACACATAACCCAGCTCTTCTAACCACGTGCAAATGTTTGCTCTCCAATAAGTGCAATTGCAAACACAGGCTGTGCTTACATGCGTGAAGTGCACAGAGCCTTCGAGCAAAACGCTGTAGCCAGCAGAAATGGCCCTCCCAGGAATGCAAGGAGGAATGAGGAGCACTCACTGCTCTTTGGAAACATTTAGTGAGACAGCCAAAGTGGGAGAGCCATAACTGGTGAAGGACTGCCAGGGTGTGTGACCTGGAAGACGCTGCCCTTTTGGGCAAAGCAGATGTATTTTGCAGAGCTCTAGGCAATGACAAGTCTTGGAATGCCACGGCTAATGTTTCACCCAGTAGCCTGCAAGGAGACCAAATTTCTTGGAGATACAACATTTGTCATGAGTGTCTCATAAACGAATTTTTCTTACTGCATCCACCGAGCTGTCCCTTCCATGAACAGCAAATACGCTACAAAACCCAACCAAAAATGAGGTCGAGCTGTGCTGGCACAAAAAGCAGTGCATGGGCTGAACCTGGAGTGATGCCATTTTCCTTAATCTGTTTGTAGGGAGGTAACAAATATCCAGTTTCTCTTGTGTATCAGCAGCTTTGAGGCCTCTTTGTAAGCAGAGCTGAAGTCAAGTGCATCAGTAATGCCTGTTATTGTGGCAGACACCACAGAGAGAGCATTAGGAGCTCCCTCCTCGCCCAGGGAACACAAACCAGGGTGTGTTTATGGCCCAATAATTACTTGTTTGTGTAAAGTAATGATGTCCCTGTTTGGCTTTTAGACCAATTAGTAGAATAAAGGTGGTAAAAACACCAACATAATTAGTCTAATGACTATAAACCACTGACACTAAGTGTAAAATCTCTAGCCTTTTTGACACCCCAGTTTTATAGTGCAATATAAGGAGGGCAGTAACGTTAGCATGTAGGGGAGTTCCTCTGCTTTTGTAGCTGACTTTGAATGCCCCAGCACAATTCGATGTGTTTCGATCGCCTGGGGTGGCTGGCTGTGGTCTCACATTGAAGGAAAGTTGCCTCTGCTAATTATTCTTTGTACTGCTTTCCCCCTTGCTAATTAAGAGTGGCAGAGAGATTTGATTATCATGTTTTCCTGGTAGTTAAAAAAAAGACAAAATCGAACCTCTACCCACCCCAGATCCCCAGGCTGAAACAGATGCTGCTCCTTGCACCCAGGGTTTCATTGCTTTAACAATACATTACCAGCTGAGATTGCCAGGGACTTGCTGTCCGCAGTGGAAAGCATTAAAAATCAGTCCTCTAGTGCCAGCCACAATGCCAGGGCTGTGCTTGGTGGGTAAACAGGAGAGTTATCTGGATGTGCAGCTCCCTCTGAAAACATGAACAGCTCTACTGTGGTACCACAGATCCTTTCCCAGTGCAGCTCAAAAGTGACTGTGGAGGTTGGGAAGGCCAAGATTCAACCTAGGATAATTATTCACCTGGAGACTCTCTCGAAAAAAGCAATGTAAGTTCTTTCTGGGGTCTCTCCTGCTGGTGTGAAAACCTCCTTGGTTCTTTCAGTGCTGGAGCCAGCCTGTGCTGGGAAAGCTGTGCTACACCATCCCTGCGTGTTGCACTTATGGCAGCAAAACTGCTGTTGCTAAATCCATCCATCTGCAGTGAGCTGATTTCTGCTGGAAGAATCCACTTTTCAATGCACAGGAGCAGCACAACTGGGAGACCATGCTGCATCACCCAGTGTGGCACTGAGTGCTCGGAGCAGTGAAGTCCCACGTACCTGCCACGGTGGTGGAGACTTCATCACAGTGCACGCTCTGCAGCACAGCAGAAATTTTCTGATGTGTTATTCAGTGCCTTGACTGATCACAGCCCGGGGCAGTTGGTGGTATCCAACTCAGATTTTCCTCAGGACTGTGGGAGATGAAGAGGCATTGCAACCCCAGCTCCTCTACACCTTTAGGACTCTTTCATGACTTTCTGAAAGTCCCTAAATTTGCCCCTGAGATCCTGGACATGATTAACCTTTGTGACCTCTGCTTTTGCTCCATTTCCACATCTCGACACCAGCCCTGGCACAACTCCCTGAAGAAGGGGCTCCTGCATCTATTTAAGGCCATGGGGAAAAAACAGCTGTCTCATTTTAGGAGTAAAGCAATGGCTCGACTCCAGCTGTTTTTTAAGTCTGTCCCCAGAGGACTCTAAGAACATGGGGACATCTGCAAACAGCAGAGAGCCAGCCTTAAATCCAGATGTTGGTCATTGCAGCCACTGCTGGTTCTGCTGTCCAACAAACCAACCAGCAGAATTTGGTTTTCTCCTGATCCAGTAGGGAAGATGGTCTGTGGCTGCCTTTGCAGAGGAGCAGAATAACAAGACAAAACAACAGGGACCTTTCACGTGGCAAGTTATGTAATAAGGATTTTAAAGTAATTTTTTTTTTTCCTAAGGACACAGCTAATAAGAAGGAATTGGGAGTGGTAGCATTTTGACCATAAGTTTGAACTTCTCAATGCTTAGGACTCCCTGGATTCAGGCTAGTTTTGCTGAGGGCTTTTTAGAACTTCTAAAATAGTTTCAACAGATGTAAAAACCATAATTTGTTGAATTAAAGATGATAGTAAAGAGGATAGCTCTTGCTCAGAAAGCTCAGCTTTGGGGTTTTGAAGCATTTATCTTTTAGCCACAGGTCCATCTTTCTTCCAGCCTCTGCTGAAGCTCAGCCCTCATGCTCTGGACTGCTCTCTTTCCATGGCTTATCTAAAAAACCTTCTGCCTTCCTTCACTCTTTTCAGATCAAAGGGAACATTATCAGTTTACAAAGCACCCCCGTTTCTTCCTGTCTCCCAGCACCTCTGGCTCACTGACCTTCCCTGCAGGGTCAAGGGATGGGGACCCAGGCTGCTGGGAGCACCGGCTCCCCTTGAGCAAGCCTGGCTGTGGAGGTGTCTGCACTGTGAATTAGAAAATCATACTTTAGTTTCCAATCCCCAAGAAAAGTTGCTTTGTCTGATGGTACAGGCCATCAAACATTTCTGGTAGATGACCACTGAACCCAGGGAGTTCTGGAGGGGTTCAATTTGACCTCCTGTCCTTGATTCGCACTGCAGGGATGAAAGGAATAAAAGGCATAAAAATGTGAGTTAAAGACAGAGTGTCACCCTTTGCTTTGAGTTTCCTGCCTTTTGTCAGGCTAAGTGCTCAATGTCATTTAAATGCAAGTTTTCCACAGGAGAATCCTCCCCTAGCCAGGCTTCCATGGAGAGTTTTGCAGTGCCCATTGCCTTCATGGCTGCAAGCTGGGGAGCAGTTCGTCCAACATCGCCTGTCCTCAGAGAGTTCACTCCATCTCGGGGTTGCATTATGGCTGGGTGATGTTTCCTTGAGGATCGGAGCAAAGAGAGGAGGAGGCACTCCGTCCTCTGACAGGTTTTGTCATGCAGTAGTATTACTTAACCACTTTCTGCCTCAGTTTACCTGCCAATTCAATGGTTAACAACTGGTGTTGTCGGGACATTACAAATCCGAACAATTTCAAGTGCCTGAACATCCCTTGTGGGTTGCACTTAGGCTGGAACAACTTCTTCAAAGATCTCTTTTGCTAATGCTGCATTTTTTTCCTTGCCAAGATGGCCAGATGGATATTAGTTAAAAAAAATAAAATAAAATTAATATTATTTTTTTTGCTAGAGTCTCATTACAGTATGTTACTGATAGAACACTTGCTTCTTAAATATTTTCTCCCTTCTCTCTATCCCACCCCTGTCTTGCCCCTAAACAGATTCTCAATTAACCACAAGAACAGATTCTCAATTAGGAATGGGCAAAACTCACGAGCTCATTTTCACATATTTATACGGTTGGTCAATGTTTTTCTGTCTCAGATTATATTTCTCATTGGTTTTCAATTAAATAAAAGCATCTGCTCATTGGAAAAAATGTTTCAGCACAACTGAAGCTACAAACCAGTCTTGTTCTTTGGTAAAATATGTACTACATCTTTTTGTCTGTTGGTGGTGACCCTAATTTTTAACCTTAATTTTTCCCAGAGATTATTGAATCCTGAAATTTCACACTGGTTTAGGAAGGTATGAGGTAAGAACCCTCTCTAAAAGCCAAACACGTGAAAATAAGTGAGAATGCAGCTATTCAAGTGTAGGTATATCTGCTTCCCAATCCTGCATTGACTGGAAATACCTGATTACACCCGGAGATATACCTGATTTCACTTGGAGAGCACCAGGTTGTCCTTCACCTTTTGGGATTTGGTGGAAAACCAGAATAGCTCCATCAGACCAATGGAGCTGTACCCAAAGAGGCCGTGCGATTTTATGGCAGAAATTCCTGCCTGAGGAAATCACTGGGATTCATGCTGTGACTTGGAAACGCAGTGGATGTGCTGAAGGCCAGATTATCCCAGAAAAACCCCAAATGGCCTCTGTACTGGTCACTCATTCTCTCTAGTGGTGGCTCTGAGCACAATCCAGGAAGGACAGAGAGGGACTGATTCGCCCTCACCACCGCTGGGCTCGTGTGAACCCCAGGCAAAGCTCGTTTCTCAGGGACCTGAGGCGAAGAAAAGTTATTCTGTCTGCCCAGATGAGACCATCCTTCCTATTGTAATTTCATATTCGAAAACACAGCCCTGGCCTAAAGCCTATTTTCAGGATTTCAGCCTGTCCCAGGTCAGCCCTGGAGCACCACCAAGGTGGGACAGCCTGTCCCTCGGTGCGCGGATCTGCGCACGGGTTTAAGCACCGGATTAGCTGCAGAATAGCTAAGCTCCTATAAGGCTTGGGAAAACATGCTGCCCTTCCATACTTAGTGGGTTTGCCAGGCTCTCCTGTCACTTAGAATGAATGGGGAGAGAAATCATTATTTAATTATCTGGGAAGCCCTTTAAAAGACTAATCAGCAAGGAATTTCTCTCCAGTAGTAACAGCTGGCTCTCACACTATGAGTCACAAAGGGAGATATTAAAAGGCTGTTTTTCTCAGTTAGTGAACTTATTAACTGTGCTCTTCTCTTTTATAGAAATGCTGCTTTGTTCTTTAACAATGGTCCCCAGCCCTTGAGAAACATGACAGCATGCCGAAGGGGATGGGGGGCTGTCTTACTGTAAGTTGGGGTTTACCTAGTTCGGGATCTCACACTTCACATGACAGTTCTGCTTTTTGGGGGGGTTCAGATGAGGCTCTTCGCTGCAGCAAAGGGGTCTGTCACAAGAGGAGTCAAATAGGGGCTGCACCAGGAAGGGGCACAGCAATTTGTGCAGTGACAGCCAGCAATTCACTTCCCGGCTGCCCTTGCAGCTAGGGAAAACTGCATCCAAGCTGGCTTCCCCTTGGAGAAGCAGGGGTTTGCTGCAGTGCTGTGGGAATGGCAGAGAGGAAAGAGCTCAAAGTAGTGGGTTGGGCAGGATGAGATGAAACATATCTCTCTGAATGAAACTGGGACATAGAGAAGAGGTGAACTTCCCAGGACAACAGCTCTCAGTGGATGCTCCTACTCAGGGCTGTAGATTGCCACCAAGTTGGAAAGACCTGACCCAGCCCTGCCCAGAAACGTCTCTGCACCAGCTGCCCTCACGCCAGTGCTCAGCAGTGGATTCAGGAATGAGAACAGCCACAGGGCACCTCTTAAACCTCAACACAAGGAAGAGGTTTTAAGTTCAAGTGGCATCTTAAGTGCCATTAAATGAGGGAAGCCATGTCTCAGGCAGTGTAGTCCCAGGCCACCCATCCCTATCTCTGGGTTTACACTTGGGGCACCAGGTTTGCTCTCCTCTGCAATCTGCAGTTGTGTAATGAGCACTTCAAAACCCAGCAGACCCCATCAGCCCCTCCAGCTCTGTCAGCCAGACCCTTGGCCTTATCAGAGTTTTGCAGAGGGAGGAGCTGCCTTCCTTCCCTGGGCCTGTCAGCCCTCAGAAGGTTTAAACCTGCAGCCCTCCAAACACAAGTGACCCAGCAGCGCAGTGTAATTGCTGTGGGAGTGTGGGGATGGGGACCAGACCCCTCCAGGAAACTGGAGCTCAGCTGACTGGAGAGGTGCTGGTGGTGTTGGGCAGGGGCCAGGGGTGTGCTTGGCTCTGGTGGGGACCTGAGGTTTTGGGGTGTACACGTGTGGTTGTGTATCTCGAGAGAGAACTGAAGGGGAATGGGGTTACACTTCACTGTGAATACCCATTCCCACATGCAGAATGATTTGGAGCTTTGAATTTTTCTTCAGAAATATTTTTCTCTGTGCATGTGTATAAATTTCAGACCTCCAAAATAGACTTCCCTCCCCCACAAGATCAAGCATTTAAATGTGAAAGACATTCACAGGGTCAAATTGAATTCCTACTATTCGAGCCAGCGTCTCAGCACGACAGAGAGGAGGAATCTCTGTCCAGGTGACATTGGGCTCTCTGCTGCAGGGGAAAATGAGCAATAATATTTACCTTGCACAGACAAAACCAGTGTGAACACAACCATCCTCTCCTCTTCTGGGGCCCTTGCTGAAGAGAGACAGCTCAGCAGTCTGGCAGTAATGGATAAATCTCAAAGGGCAATATTTCAGCTTATATAAGGGGATGGGGCTTTCTGCCAAGTGAGCTTCTACAATTTACATCAGGGAGGATTTGGCTGGAGATAAATCAGGTAATCATTCCCCTGGAGGAGCTGCGGTACCATCAGCGCTCACCTGTCTGCTCAGCATCGGAGCCAAGGCCGTCCTCCCTCGGGCAGCTCCAGGGATGGATTGCACATTTGGGGTTCTTGGGGAGAGCAGTGATGGGAGGCGTTGGCAAACTCGGGCGTGCATAAACATTGGAGAAATAGGTGTTTAACTGGAGTGCTTTCCCTCAGAGAGGAGATCCTGCCAGGTGGATGAATTGCCCCGAGGGATCCATGTTCAGCTCTCTTCTTTGCCTCTTTTTTCTGTCATCAGTCTCTTGGTCTGCTGCCTGCCAGCACCTCCTTCAGTGTGCTGGCCTGAAGGTCGGGAATTAAGCAGGATTTCTCCTGTTAGTCCTGTCTGTGCAAGAGACGGGATGGAAAGCAGGGCGAGCAGTGAGCAGTATTTCCATCTCCCCTGGCCCACATCCCTGCCCAGCTGTTGCTGGGGGAGCACACATCATCGCTGTGGGGTTGTGCGGGCTCACCCTTCCCTCCTGCTCCTGGACAGATGTGGGAGAGCTGGTGAGTCAGAGCTGTGTGCACCAGAGCTTGTCCTGGGGCTGCTCTGATGGAGCTGCTGGAGCCAGCCCTCCGTCCCGGCGCTGCCGGCAGCCGCAGTTTCGGTAGCAGACACACACATTTCCAGATCCCGGCTCTCTGCGTCTGCTCAGGAGCGGGATTTGCTCCCAAGATTTTGCCCGTGCATCCACCGCTTGTAATGCTGAAGCTGGTAGGGTGCAAACCACAGCACTCTGGTGCAAACACAGCCCTGCTTCCCCCTCTTTCCTTCCACCAGCCAGAGCTTTCCCAGGAGCTGCTGGATGTAGATGAAGCCTTGCTGAGCTGAGGCTCTACCTGATGCTCACAGGGAGGTCTCCTTTGCCTCTGCCCTGCATGCCCGCAGCTTTGTTTATAAACAAAAAGCAATTTGCTCCTTATTGTTTGTATTTTGTTTTCATACTCAGTGGTCTCACAGCGTGCAGGGGAGGTACACACATGGGGAGCTCTCCAGCATCCCAGGGGAGATCAATAAACCTCTAATCAGTGCTCTGGGAAAGAGCTCTCCTCTAGATTGCTTTGGTATGTGTATGAGAGAAGGATATGATAGTGCCTGCTTAAGAAAGGGCCTTGTTGGAGATCCCATTCCCAGATCTCCCAGGCTGTTTTTAAAAACAAGGAGGAAAAGGTATTTCAAGTTTTGCAAACTGCAGCTTGATGCACAGAGGATTAAGAGTTCAGTCTGACCACCCTGAACTGATTATCTGCTACTCTGGACAGGACTGGGAGTTGTCAAACACCTGAAGGGGCCCAGCACGTCAAACAGAAGGGTTGGAGCCATTTGTGTCATTTGGGGGCTAGAGGGACCCTGAAGACAGTGTCCAATGGCACTGGATGCCTGTGCATAAACGACTGGATTGAGCTGTCTGAAGTCACTGTCAGAGGAGAAGACGGAGACAAGATCTCCTGCAACAGAGGCTCGTGCCTGTCTCTGCAAAGAACACTCACATTACTGGATACTGTACAATATCAAAGCATTTCTAGCCTAGGCTGCTATGAAAGCTCCTTAAGAGATAAGAAAATATGTCTTTATATTTGCCATATGATTATGAAAGGAGACATTTTAATCAACATTTGTCAACCTGCCTGATATATAAATAGTGTTTTATTCTGTTACACCACTCTTATTCGTGTCCTACAGCCTGTTAGCTCACGAACAGCAGAGACTATCTCATCTCTGGGGAAACTGTGGCTTTCTTTTTCTTAAAGGGCAAAATTACTGCTGAAGTTCTATCAAAATTGATGGGTCCCAGCTCAGGTGAGTGTCCTGAGGGGCAAAAAGGAGAAGGGGGTCAGACACAAAAGTATTTCAGGGCTGAATTCAGAAACAAGAGGGCAGGGGTGGCTGGTGCAAGAGTCCAAGAGGAGCCACCAGCTAGGAGGGGCTGGACCCCAAGGATGTGAGCCTGGTGCAGATGCAGGTGCAGTTGCAGCAAAGATGTTGAAGGTTATAATATTTGTGAGATACACAGGGAAAAAGCAGCCCTGGAGCGCTGCTTCAGCCTTTCTTCTCCCTCCATCTGCTTTTGACCCGTGCAGTGAACCCGTGCATCTCCCTGTCCTGTCCCAGCACCTTTGCCCATCTCCTCTCTGTCACCTGCAAATCCACCAGAAGTGTGAACAGCCCTGCTGGGGTGTGCCATGGGCTAGCTGATGTTTTTTCCACTCTAGGTGAATAGATGCTTTGATGCAGGTAGGCACTTTGGGGGTATGGTGACCTTGGGCGTGTCCTGATCAGCAATTAGCTGGAGGCAGCGGTGCCTCCCGGAGAGGTGATGTGCTCTGGGCTGTGTCCTCTCCTGACTGTGTCCTAAAAGAGTCCTGCTGCTGGGGATTGAGCCAGAATCATGGAAGCGCTGTCTGCCCTGTGTCCTGCAGCACGGAGGGAATGTTTGTACAATGAGTGTGTTGCTGCACATCCTTCACCTCAGATACACAGTCTGCAGCACCTCAACTGAAACCCACGCAAGCTCCAAGTGGCATTGTGGTTTGCAGATTTCAGGTAGACAGGGATTTATGATGTTCAGCTACATTGGTGCTGCCTAAAACTTCCTATTTGTTTATTTTTTATTTTTTTTTTTCTGGTATTTACAGTGTCCAGGTCTCTCTGTGTGCTGCTGATGCTGGAACAGATTTGTGCTATGAAGTGTTGTAAGCAGGGGTAACTCTCAGTGCTTCCACGCAGAGATATAAATCTTCCCAAGTCTGAGAGATTTCTAAATTCCAAGTAAATGCCTGGTGGCCCCCATTTCTGAAAAAAGAAAGCCAGACACCAAAGGTACCTCTTTAGGAGCAAAACACAGAGCAAGATCTAAGGCCATGGCTTGATGCTATTTCTATGCCTTCTGCAATAGGCTCAGTTAAAAGGCATTTTTGCAGAGAAAAATGTGACACTTAAAAGGTAACATATTCTTTTCACCTTCCAGTTTCCAATTCAGTTTGTAACTTAGCCCCAAGAAGTGATCAGGGGCTGCTTTCTTTTCAGCTTAAAATCTCTTTTTTTCATGCACTGGTTGTCAGTGCTCCCGAAAAGATTAAATAAGGCAGAGGTAATGTAGATTTAAAGAATTTTCCAGATGAAGTGCCAGAGCACTTTGAACTGAAGAAGAAAGAGGTTGCTGTGAGGGGACCGGTTGGTGCCGGAGGAAGGCACCGTGGAGCTTTGCTCAGCACACTCTGCGTGGGTAAATGTGCCCCGACTGTCAGTGGTGGGGGCTGGCAGGGCACCACTAACTCTGCTGTGGGGCACAGTGCAGGGTGCTGACCAAAAGCCACGTAACAGGACTGTGTCCATTCCCTGGCCCTTCCTCAGAGGTGGGAGCTGCTGTCCATGGCTGGGGCTGCAGGGACCTGGGGAGCTGCCTGTGGTGCTGTCACATGGAGTGGGAGCAGCACAGAGGGGCAGAGGGAACCTCCACTCACCTGAGCCATTGCCCAGAGTTCCAGCTCTGCATAAAGGGCAAAAACCCCTCCAAGGGGAGGTAGTGTGGGAAGAAAAGCTGGAATTACAGCAGGTATGTTTCCTGTGTCTGTTCTGTGGCTTTCTCAGTCAGGGAAGGGGCATCACCGGAGTCAAATGTTGCTGCTACCACCAGAAAAAGAGGTATCAAGGGTAATCTCTCCTTCTTGTCCTCCAAGGGAAAGAGTCCACCCTGCTTCAGCACTGAGGATGTCTGGGCAAGGAGATGAGCTGCCACAAAGGATAAATTACTCCTGTTATCTCCAGATGGATCAGGTCTCTGACTGATGATACCCGCCCATGTGGAGGAAAGGTCTAAGGAGATTTGTGGAAGCACTTGCTCTGTAACGCTCTCAGAAGGTGCAGAGTTACCTTCCAGCCATAGGCAGTGGGTGGAGGGAGTAGTGCAGGGATGAACAAGATATAATAAAAATAATAATATTTAAAAAAATCCCCTTTGTATTTCAGTAACAGCTCTTCCAACATTCCCAGACCAAATTAATTCATGAAAAATTCCTGGCAGGTGGGTATGAATTCCGTAGATAGGTGAATGAGATTTGGAGGTAGAGCGAATAAACAGTTTTGAGTTATGCAAAATGGTACTGGAATGGGTAGAAAAAGAACCCAGGAGTTCAGCTCCTCTCTGGCTGTGTTTTCCATGTGTCTTTTGGTCTTCAGGAATACTGTGTACTCTGTGAGTTTTGTATCTTTTCTCAAGGAATCTTTGCTTGAAGGGCTGCGTGGATAACCCTGAGGAGACTGGAGCACTTCAGGTATCCAATGCCAGATACTCATCTCTGCCTGTTCAGGCTTGTTCACCCTTCAGGGCATGTGGGTGTGAACATGTGGGGCAGCGCAGGATTATTTGAGAGCAGAAGGTAACATCAGAAATACAAGTCCTGACAACAACTCAAGGGCTGATTTTTGGGTGCTCTGCACCTGCAATTAGCTTACTTCTTTCAGAACCCTTCATCACCCTCCTGGCCAAACTTTCAGGGTGGCTGCTGACCTGGTGAGCTCTGGTGAGCAACATTGGTTTTGAAATCTAGCCATGGTTTGGACTGTGGGCTCTTGGGAAGTTTGACACTTGATGCATAGCCAGATCAAATACAAAGCCACGGAGCGTATGACCAAGATGCTCATATTCTGCTTCTGCAGACATCCAGCACGGTTGTTGAAATGCCTTGGATCCCTTTCATCAGGTTTGGGTGTCTATTCATTTACTTTTTATTTTATTAAGGGAGCATCCTATGCTAGTGGCAGGTTTAAGATTTTGCACTTTGTTTGGGCTCCCAGCACATCAGTCCCTGTCCTTAGCAAACAGAACTGACAGCAGTTCATGATGATGCTGAGCTCAGCCTTCCTTCACAACAGGCAACCCTGCAACACATGTCCAGTCCCAAAGTCACCACGGAACAGCTATTCCACATGTCCACCTCCATGGGATAAAAACCATCGCCCTGCAGTAATAAACCGCAGATTTAGAGACTCAGAACCGTGCTGCTGATGGAGGATTCCTCAAGGGCATCTTTGATCACGACACAGGAGAGAAACTGTGAAGTAAAATATCCCCTTGACTCTACAGAGAGGCTCTTCAACATAAGGAGAGAACCTTACTTCAAACATAAGGAAGGAGCCCCACAGCTCCTCCCAGTCTGAGCTGAGAGAGGCTGGCTCCTGGTCTCAAATATGGTGCCAAGTGTAGCCCTGAGTGGGTGATCCAAGACTGTGTTTAACACCTTCAGGGGGATCAATCCCTCTGCCCTTCCCTGCTTCACCTTTCCAGCTCTTGTCAGCCCTGGGTGCCTCTGAGGCAGGTGAGGAAACTCCAGCAAAAAAAAAAAGAAGAAAGAAAAGCTCCTCATGGGTTTTGGGGGCACCCATGGATGGCCTCAGGTGATGACCAGTCCCACGTGGAGAGGGACACAAACCTGCCTGGCCACCCAACAGCCCTTCTCAGACACGTGAACTAATGGGGCTGGCATGGGCTTTTCGCCATTTTGAGGCAGAACTGGCTTGATTTTTAGGGTGCTGAGCATCCGGACCCACTGAACCTCAGACCCGAACCCTCTGGGAATCACTGCTGCTTCACAAGTGCAAAGCAGGCAGACAAGACTGAGGGCAAAGGCAGGGTCCTTTTCAGCGGTAATCTTAACATATTGCAGCACAGGTTGGATTTTACCACTGGAATGGGGCACTGCACATTTCCTTGGGTACCCAGGACCACAGGGTCTCATCCTGCTTTGGCCGTCTCCCCTCCACGGACCCTTCACAAACACAGATGTTCCTTCTCCTCTGACAAAAATCATTCATGAAAAATTCAATGGGACGTTTCTTCCCCCTCTTTCTCCCTCTTGTTTTTGTTGTATTCTTGACAAGCTTGAACTCCATAGGGGAGGGGGGGAAATAAAAGAGCAGCCCAGCCCCTGGTCCTCCCTGCATCCTGCTGCAGTGCCCATTTTACATGGTACAAAGGTCATTTAGCATAGCATGGAGCCCTCAGCAAGTTGCACAAGGCAATTTCATCTGATCCGTGATGGAATTCCACTCAGCCAAAGTCCTTATTATTATGCATTTTTTACACATTAGGATTTTCCTTTTGTTGGCAGCCAGATCTCTTCATGAGGTGTTAAAAAGTGCAGAGGGGCTCTGCTCCACTTCGGGCAGCTAATCCTGCCTTTAAGGCTGGGATAACTATTTCATTACGGGATGGGCTCAGCTTTAGAGCCACTGATGTTTGCTGACAAGGATCTCAGAAACCAGCACAAAATCTGAGATGGAAGAAAACCAATCTCTGCTCCTTGTAGGACAGCCACAACCCAGCAAGGGCCATGAGACTGCCTGTGGTTTCTTAAGTTTCTTTTCTTTTTTCTTTTTTTTTTCCCCCCTAAAGTTCTAGCCCCTAATTTTCTAAATGTTTTCCAAGCTGGCAAACATGTGATGACTCATTTGCACCTGTGAAAAGCAATCCTCCCAATGTGATGGATGATATTGCAAACTTTAAAAAATAAAGGTTAACTGGTAAAGTTAAATAAATAGATTCTCTCCCAGCACCGAGTGGAGCGATGTCACAGGCAGAGGAAACATCTGCTTCATGCCAATCACAGCCACGTGCCTCTTGAGCAGTCAGAAAAGCAGCTTTATTAAGTAGTGTGGTCCTCAAGTAATAATTAGATAATACCTGAGCCTAAGAAAATACTTAGCTTTTGCTCACAGCCCTCATAAAATAATACTGAGCTTTATTACAATGCTTCTGGCTGGGAAAATAATCAAATCCAGTCCTTCAGTCAGTGGGATATTTCAGTGATTTTAAACTGGTTTGGCTTTATCACAAAAGATGAATTCAAACAGGAACAGGTGCAGAGAAAAGCAACTAGGATGGAGGAAAATCAGGGCCTGGGAAGCCTGTTTTATGACACAGGACTAAAAGAGGTTGACTTGTTAAGCCCAGCAAAATGAAGGGAACATGACCGCTGTCTATAAATACAGCAGGGATGTAAACACAAAGGAGGGAAAAGAGCTATTGAAGCAAAAGGCAGAGCTGGCTCAAGAACAAATGGCTATAAACTGGTCACTAATAAACATAGCCAGGAAATCAGAAGATGTTTTTCAGCCACCTGAGCAGCTCTGCTCTGGAACAGGCTTCCAGCAGCCGTGGAGGGAGCGAGGGCTGAGCTGAGCTTGGATGGTGCCTGGCCAGTTTCTGAGAGCCAGGACTGAATCCAGAGCCCTGGGAGAGCCCTACTATCCCACCTTCCTCTGTCAATGCAAATACTTTGTAATAAGTGGGGGTGGAAGGAAAAAAAAAAAAAAAAAAGGATGGAAAATTGTAACAATGCTGGCAGTTTGCTGGGAAAATATTGCTTCTGGGGTAAATAATTTCTCATTGAATAGAAATTAACAGTGAGAAAAATTCAACCAGCAAGATAAGAACAGATAATGAAATGTGTGGTAGCAGTGAAATGGTTTTTTTCTGGTTTATATAGGAGGCAGATAGAGCTGTCATAGCTAAATAACCTGAAACCTTATTTCTTGATGACAATATGAATTTTCTTCCCTGAAATATAGTGAAACTCAGAAAAATTATACAGGAGAAGATCCTGTAAGTCCAGAAAGAGACCACCTCAGTTGCTAGCAATGAGCTGATAGCATTTGGTACATTATGAAAGGATAAACTTCATTTATCTCTTTCTTTCTTCCATCTTCCCCATTGAAAATATGGACAAGGACTTCCCTCTGGCACACTGCCCAAGGAACATGGGGAAGGGGTAAATTAGTGCAACTATTTAATTCCCTTGCTGGAAGTGCCTTTTTTGTCCTTTTGACTCAGACAAACGGAAAAGTTTGAGCGAATTCAGCAGTCTGGCACAGTCTCTTTGGCTGAAGCTGGTCTGCTGCATATGAAATCCTTAAATGGATTTTGGCTCAACAGAAACACACTGTTTTTGTTTTGTGAGTAAACCCCAAGTGTTATTTGGAGTCATCCTCTCACAAACACAGGCACAGAGCAGCGTGTTTTGGTCAAGCTGATTCAGTTCCTGCCTCAGCAAAAGGATTTTAGTTAATGGGTTTTTAAGTGATCTAATGTTCATCTTGTGAATGATGAGAGGACAAAAAAAAAAAAAAAAAAAAAAAAAAAAAAAAAAAAAAAAAAAAAGTCTCTACTCTGGTTTTATTTACAGACCAGAAAAAAACCTCTTGTGTTCCACGGAGACATGGGGATACAGAGGGAAATAACTGGGAGGAGATCTTGATCCCACTCCCAGCAGCTCCTCTACCGAGTCACTGACTCTGTAAGAACAGTAAGTTTCCCTCAAGACATTGTTCCTATCCTGTTTTTCTGGTTTATCAAGTACCTGTCCAAGTCTTTTTTTGCAATTAAGAACACACTGGCCCCCCTTCAGTAATAATAAAGACAGAGAGAGGGAATGCAAATAGTTACCAAAGGCAAGTAAAGCAAGCGTGACACTTCTAAACAGGCCAGTAAGCCCTGGTCCTGCGGCTGCAGCGTGTCAACACAGGCACACATCAATACCAGGCAATGCTGTGCCAGGAGCCAGCACCCAGCACTGTCCCACAAACCATTACCACTCGAACTTCAGCCCCCCAAAAGCAGCCCAGGTGTCTGCCCTGGTTCCATGATGCATGGAGCCCTTTGTCCTATGACTCAGTTGTTAGCTCAGGTAATGCCATGGAGAAATTACACAGACCCAGCATCAGTAACCAGGCAATAACCTGTTCTTAATGGTCCAAATGCAAGATCAAAGGTGTTTAGAGAGGCATGGGCAAGGAAACTGCTGTGTTAAAACACAATTAAAACTAAATGACAACCCATCACTAGGAGACATTTGCTGAGAGACATTTACTCAGAGACATTTACTGTACATATTAGCTGGGATAATGCAGAAGGGACAAATTCATTACCTGGGTAATGATTTTACATTATTATTTGCATTCAGTGGATTGTGTCCAGGAACCATTTTTGCTCTGTCCATATGTACATACCATTATTTTTCCCTGATTGCATTCAAGAAGATCAAATCTGCAGTGAAACTTGATAGAAAGCTAGGTAGAACATAGAAATGTGGCAATGGCCTTCAACTCTTGATTTGCTAAAAAATGGGATGAGAAAGAACTCTAACATGCTAGCAGACTGGGTAGCTGTCAGGATGTGAAGAAGCACTGGTATTATAGGTCTGCAAGCCAGGTTTTGAGGGTGAGGAGTTCACTGAAAGTTGTGCAATAATTGTGGCGTGACAGTTGCTTAGTCCCATCGATCTCCTGAAAAATGCCTTTGAGTGAAGAAATCATCCATGATACATACTGTACAGAGAACAACTTCTGGTTTGTGAGCTTCCTGTTGGAGGGATGCCCTGATAACATGCCATATGAATAAATTAATGATTAGTCTGCTGCAGGAACACTTATTGATCTGGTTTGTAAAATGCCTTCTCTTTCTGTCCCAGAAATGCCCTTGATGCTTCTGCTCATCCTTTAAAATGAAATTCTTTTAGAGAATGGAAATCCTCAAAGTACACTTGAACTTGAAATTAGACTTTCTATGACAAGGCCATCATCTAGAATGGCCTTGACAGGGACAGAATGTGAAATTTCATTTAGAAACATAGAGAGAAGGTGGGCAGGATGAGAGAGAAGAAGGAAGAAAGGAGGAAGCTGGAAGGAAAGAAAATATATAAGGATGGATCAGAAGTGTCAAGCTCAGATCCAGTTCTGGAGCCTGGCCTATCCCTGTGCCAGCCCAGCTTCAAATAACCAATTTTTATGGAGTGAATTGCTATAAATTGAAACGAGGCTTTTGGATTGTTCACAGACCCAGGGCTCCATGACAAAAGGCAAATCAAGGTGCAAATTTGGATTTCAACCCTCCTCAGATCTGGGTGTGGTTAGTTATGCAGTTTGGCATTACATTTTCAATAATGAGTTGCCTGAACAATCATTAAGCCTCAGCTCAGGGAGTTAACCCTTTGCTGGCCAGGCTGTGCTCTGCCACTGCCTCATGCTTATGTGCCCCCCCCCCCCCACTTGCTGCCAACACCTTTTTTGTCCTGTACTGAGGAAGATCCTTCTTCTTCCTCTCTCAGCCTTTATCCCACAACCATTTCTCTGCCTTGAAGCCAGGAGGAGTCCATTGCAGAGAAGGTGCCTGGCCAGACATCCATTGGTGGACAGAGGAGGATCCTCACATACCAAAGTACACCTAAACAGCTTTTTTGAAGTGGTGTTACACCAAAGGACTTGATCCTGAGGATGGCAGAAGTTTTCTTGGCTTCAGACTAAGACTCCTGGAGTGGAGGATTCTCACTATTCTGGGCATGAGTCTGACTCGGTGGGGAATCACACCTTGCAAAGGTTCAGGCTGAGCACATTAGCTCTGTTGGTACCTGTGGCCAGCCTGCTGAAATATCTGCCATGAAAGTGTTCAGTGCTATGCCTCGTGGACTGGAGACCTGCACAGATTGTCCAGGCTGGAATCAGGTGGGAGAACGGGGTGATGCTGCTCCGGGGTCTGTTCCCATGAGATGCCAGCCTAATGTGGCAGCTGCTGCACTTACAGGGCTTCTTGCTTCATGTTTCAGGGCTTCTCACTGTACTCAAACTGCATTACTAAAATAGGTGTCTTCCAGCTTGGATGTCACCTGAAAGCAAAACTAGACAGTATGTTCAGATCACCAGAGCTCAGAGAGCTCCATCTCCAATTCCAATCTTTTTATTATCTATTTATTCCTCACATACAGTTAATAATTTCTACCAGATGCTGAAAGCACTTTGCATCATCTGAAACTTAGAAATCTACCAGAAAGAAGGCTAATAAGTACATACATGCACAGCACTGCATCATGACTCATGACTGCTTGCTCCTAGATGATTATTGCAGGAACCCCCAAATTTCATGCTGCCGAAATGTATTTAGACATGAATATCAATTTGAGACTTCAGTTCTGATCATGCTAGATGACTCTTAACAACCATGACCAGCCTCTCCTCAAATCATTACCATTCGTATAGCCACAAAAGGCAAACTTGATGAGAGAATGAGAAGCTAGTAGGGTCTCAGGCTAAGCATACAACAGTGGGATAGCTATAAATGAACCTTTTCAACCATAAATTACATGTGGCCAGTAATTCTCTTTTCTCCCTCTCTCCCTCCCTCCCCGTCCTCCCCCTCCACTCTGAAAACCCTGGGACAAAGGCTTGCTTCTCTGAAGGATGCCTTTCTGGAGGATTAAGCAGCTTTTGTTGACAAAATACAAATTACAACTCCTTTGCTTGGTGTCCCGCCTTCTCAGCTGGGCTCCAGTCCCTGAGGGACAAGGCTCTATTACCCCTGCGTAGATGAAGAGCTCAGAATAGGCAGATGTAATTATTAACACCATTCAATGGAGCGTCTTTCTGAATTATCAATTAAAAATCTCTACTGTTTTTTCCTCACACTAAATAGAAAGCTGACGGCAGTTAATCTATTGTGCGGCAGAGCTTTATATGCATATTTAAACAGTGTGCTTCTCTGCTTTTTTATTCCAGGGGCAGTGCGGGGTGAGAGGGACTCCCATGAGGTAGCACAAAGACCCCTGTCATTTGATTGAGAGAAGAGCCTTTGGAAAAATATTGTCGCCTTGCACCCTGGCAAACAGGTCCCGTGGAGATATCCAAACAGGCCCGAGATGCCCAATATTGTGGGAGATGACAAATGAGCGTTCCCTGCTCATGCACCAAAGTGCGTCTGAGCAGCTCCTTTGACGTGCTGCTATTAAAACGCGGAGTTCACGGGCAACAGGCGCATGAGCGTGGAGCGAGAACAGAAATTAAGCGATGTGATTAAAACCAACAGCCACACCGAGCAGGGCTGCCAGGGGCTGTCAGCTTTCGGCCAAGGGGGAAGACTGATGCACGGGGTTTTGGGGAAGGGGCTGTGAGGATGGCTCGGGGGCAGGAGGTCGTGGGTAGAGTTTTGTCAACTCTCCTGCTGCCCCACAAGTATGTCTCCAGTTGTCACCAGAATAAACGGCCTTTTGCCAACCTCCCCAGACAGCCTGTTTTGACTCTATTGGGAGCTTAAAAATTCCCATTGGTGGCACTGGGATGTTGAGCTGCCACTTATTTATTATCATGTACCACTAAACACAAGTTACCACTTGTCAGCTCCAAAGTCGAGTCCTAACATTCAAAAAAATATATTTTTTTTTCTCAAATCCCTTTTTCTTTTTTTTTTTTTTTTTTTTAATTTTGGACAACTTCTCTCCAGTCATAAAGTTGGATCTATTGCTTGCACAGAGCAAACTACTGATATATGGGTAAATTTTATCAATTTTTTTCTTGTACATATTGTGTACGTCATCTTTTTTCTGGGATTCCCACCAAATCCACGAGTAGAGTGGGACAAGTTTTTAAACATTGGAAAAGTGGCATTATGCATAACAGGAATTTCAGTTCAAGGTTTTCAATTTCCAGAGTGGTGCCAACTGAAAAAGCATCCAAAGAAAGACAAAACAAGCCAAATTTGGGAGTATCTCTGGGCTTGGAGAAGTAGAGTTAAAAATGCTATATCAGACAGTAAAACAAAAAAACAACAACAAAAAACCTGCTAAGGAGCTGGAAAGCATTTGGGGCTGGACATGTGCCTTCAGCAGTTTAGAAGCTTATTTTATTAGCACTTAAGTCCTAGAAGTAGCACTGAACTCTTGACATGTTGGACCACTTCCATCTATTGCCTAATACAACCCCTATTCTCTTTTTCTAGCTCTTCAGAGTTACCTAAGAGCATACAATACCTGGACTGGCAATTTTTTTTTCTCTTTCTTCTTAATGATTTTACTCCCCTTGCCCCCAAAAGCCAGACCCCAGTAATGGACCCTAATGCACATGCAAGTGTTTCCAAGCTGCACTGCTCTGCTCAAAAGCCTTTCTCCAAGATGAATAGCATTTGAACTTTGTCCAATTTTTCTTATGTGGTATGTGCCCTTTATTTACTCCGTCATGTATATCTCACTCCATTTAAAATATTCACAGTTTGTTTTCAGAGCTATCTGGCTGGCCTTCAGTCTGGGTTTAACAAATGTTAGACATTATATTCACTTGCATATATCAGGTTTTGTCATGAACCAGAAGGGGAAAAGAAGAATTTAAAAAAATTGCCTTCACCATGATTTAAATAACACGTTCAGATCCTTTATTTTTTTGTTTTAAATGCCTTCATCTCTTGGCCATATAAGGTGCAGACTGTCTCAGACTGAACTCTAGCTGGGTGGCCTCAATCAGCCAACAGCCCTGCAAGCTCATCCCATTAAAGCCATTATGTTTACTTCTTATTTCAACAAACCAACCTGGATTTTGAGGCAGGAAAAAATTGAGGGAAGAAATCCTAGGTCCGTTTCAGAGAGAAAGGGTGTGAAATTCATTTGCTGCTAGGCTGCAAAATGAGAGCTCTCTGCATTTGCTGCTAAAATGCCTTTATTTGTTTTACCCTGGCGAGGGCAGTCCTTTTTCTTGTAAGATCTAAGGAACCAATCAGTTCATGCCTGAGTGCCACCACTTGGAGCAGCTCTGCACCACACCTGTGGTCCCACTCCACGAGGAGAGCATGCTCCTTCACAAGAGCACGGATAACCTTCACTGAAACGCTTTCAGTGGCTGGGAAACTGAGGCATGGGCCCTTCAACACAAAATTGCTGGACAAGTCAGGGAGCAGACTCTTGTGAAGAGCACTGGGGCACACTGGAGAGGGCTCAAGGCTCATGTGCACCAACAATTTCCACCCTTCACACTGGGGACACAGCTTTGCCTCCTTGCACAGGGGATGCTCATGTACACCAACAAGTACCACCTTTCACACAGGGGACACAACTTTGCCTCGTTGCACTGGGGATGCCTCTGGTGCCAGGAGACCGTGATCCTTCTCCCAGGAGTTTGTAGCCCAGGAGACAGAGAGAAAGGACCAGAACCTGCTGACAAACAGGGCTTGAGGCAAAAAACGCTGATTCAAAGAAAGGTGATTGTAAGGAGGTGGCAAAGGGGAGCGAAGTAATGAAAACAAAGAAATCTGGGATCCTGGTAGTGCCCTTGTTGATGGGCTGGGCTCAAGGTCCTCAGTGCCATCCCTGTGTAGCTGTGCCATCGTGTCACCTCGCTCCTCCACAATATCTGCTACGTTTTTCCTGGGACAGGGGTGAGGTCCCAAGGCAATCAGTGAAGAAAGGAGCCCTCAGCAGAATGGTTCTCCTGGACTGCATATGAAAAGGCAGGAGTGGATGCTTGGGAGGTGTGAGGTAATCCCTTCAGAGCTGGACACAGCCCCAGGTACCTATGACTTCCCTCGGGCTGTCTCCATGTGCTTGATTTCCCCGCTGTCCTCCAGATAAATAGGACAATAAAAGGAAGATTGAGGAGTTGACTTGATGGAGTGTCCAAGTACATTCCAGAGATACCGGGCACTACAAGAGCTTTTCAAATTCAGCTGGAGAGCAGCACAATAAGAACCAGTAAGAAGAAGCTCAGTCTGGAATTTCAGGGCAGTCAAATTCACAGGGGAGATAAAGTATGGAAAAACAATTAAAACAATTAAAACAGCTGGGCCGATTAACCCTGAGCACAGAATCTGGAAGGGAAGCAAGACATTTTCAAATCTATTTCCAAATTCTTCATTCAGTCAAGCTCCTTTCTGGAAGGCATGTTTTGATCATAATAAAAGTGATTGTCTCAACAGAAGGAACCCAGGGTGAAATCCCCACGGATGGTGATTTCCAGAAGACCTCCCCAGCTGAGCAAATGGATCTTTTTGAGTTCAACGATGCCCTGAGCTCTTCATTGTTGAGACTTATTTTTATAAACTCAGTCCTGTCAGTTGTGTGGCAAGAAGTGTCAGCACTAGCCTGGCAGTCTATAGGAGAACTTTTATCCTTTTGTGTCTCACGAATGTCTCTGTGCATCGGGAGCAGGAGAAGAGGGGAGGAGAGAATGCTGAAGTGACTCATTCCACAGGGCTGGAGAAGAGTCCCAGCAGTGTCTGGCGGAGGGCTGCACCCTGCCAGCGCTTGCAGCAGGGAAGAATTGCTTAGCAAGCGCTTCTGAGGTGCAACAGCAAAGCAGCAAATGCAAATGGGTGAGCTGGATAAACAAAAACATCCCCCGAAGCTAGCTCTGGGAAAATGGATTCAGGCCGCTCACCCCGGGGCTGTAGTCTGCATTCCTGCTGAGCAGCAGGAGCTGGCCTTGCTGCTGCCTGCAGGGAGATCCAGCTGCCTTCGGAGAGGCCCTGGGAGGCCTGGGCTCACGTACCAGCTCAAACTCAGCCCGAGACCCAGCGCTGCTGCAGCTGGGACGAGCACCGATGCACGGTTTGTAGCTGTATTGAGAGCCACCACCTCATTGCCCCGTGGAGGAGCTGCCCATCACTCACCTGTTTGACACCTGAGTTAAGTGATGGTTTCCTTGAGGTGCTTGCAGGCTGAGGTAGGATCAGAGCAGAGGTCTGACCCTCCATAGCCAGACTCATCCACTGTGACCCTCGGCTTTCAGGGAACAGAATTTGCTGCAACAGGAGCCTGGCTTTGGACTTTTATTTGGTGTTAGACTGCATACCCACATTACAAGGGAAAACAGCTTTAACCTGAAGGAGACTTGATTTGGGTTAGATACTAAGATGAAATTCTTTGCTATGAGGGTGGTGAGATTCTGGGAGAGGCTGCCCAGAGAAGCTGTGGATGCCCCATCCCTGGCAGCATCCAAGGCCAAGCTGAGTGGGATTTGAGTGAAGTGGTCTGTGGAAGTGTCCCTGCCCATGGCAGCAGCGTTGGAATGAGATGATCTGTAAGGTCCCTTCTAACACAAGCCATTCTGTGATTCTATGTACATGCTGCATACAGACTGATGCACCTCTGTCCGTGACTGCCACAGAAGACATAATTTGCCAGTTTTTGTTTGTAGGTGAGGTGGTGCCTGTTTCCTCCATGCAGAACTGCCAAGAAAGGGCATTGCTCTGGCTGTCCCCAGGTCACTCACGGATATAGGGAAGCATATGCTGAACCACAGCCCTTGATATCATTTTGCATCCTGCCAGTAGTTGTGTAATTTTTTCCCGTGCACCAGAACTGGGTTTCCTACAGTAACCTTCCAAACAGCAAGGCACAGAGGTGTAAAAGGTTATAATGTGCTGCTGTTTCCATGGCAGCTTTATCATTCACATTTCACTGTTGCTTGAGAAGAATCCAGGTTGTGCATTCCTTGATTACAGCTGTTGTATCCCAGGTTTGCAAACTGAGACCATCATTGCGGTACACCATTAGAGAATTCTCAAGGTTCTCTCCAGAACCTGCTGCTGTTATTATACAGGTTTCTAGAACATGTATGGACTGGTCTGTATATAAACAGCACCTGTAACAGAGGCAGATGTACCATTAGTGTCCTCCCTGTGCAATTAACTTCAAATTTTCCCCAGATAGGCTCAGAATTTTGGAGTACCACTAAAATCCCAATCCCACTGCCTAACCCCTGAGCCAGGCCTTTAGAAACTCACTCAAAAATGTTGACATTTCACTGTAAAAGTCATGCCTTTAATATCTGAATCTACATCTGAGCCTCAGCCTCACACATACGAACATTTCTCTGTAATGTAAAAGCCTAGATGCACCTTTCTTTTCTAACTGTAAACTGAATTTTCATACTCATTTCTTTATCCCAGCTGGTGGACCTTAAGCAAAACTACAGAATGTTGTGAGACCTCCAGTAAGACCATGACATTTCTGTCTGCATGTATCTGGATAAGCATCTGACTGAACCAAAATCAATAGCCTCTGTGAACTTTTTATGACTGTTTTCCTACAGGCGACTGCACAAGAATTCACCTGTAAAAAACCAAAAAACCATAAAACAGAAAAAACAGGAATTGCAAAGAAAAGGCTGAGAATATTTGCCATGATGCTTTAAAGTTTAGAATTCCAAACAGTATAAGTTAGGTGCTCATTTATCAAACATCTCACAATTTTTTAAGATAGTCTCAGGATTTTGTAAAGAATGTTTATCTATGATTTTTCTAACATGAAGTGGTCAGCCTGTGAACCCTGAAAATACAGACAGCACCCAAATAAATGATCATTTCAAACATGTTTTCTTCCCATTTTGTTCAGTGGTTTTCTTTGCATACTCACAATTTTTTTTCCAAAACAAACTATTTGTGTTGAAGAGATTGGAGGCAGAAAACAACTTTCAGCCTGGATGATGGAAAAATGACTATGCTAACACTGCCAGCATTTGCCACTTCTGTTTCCAAGTGACTGAGACTTTCCAGAGGCAGAGCACTCTCATGCTGCAGAGAAACAGCTTCTCTATCCAGGCAGCTTATGCAGTAACTTGAAAAGAATAATGACATTGCCTAGAAGGTTACAGATGAAGTGACACAAACCTTGATGCTGCTGCTCCTCTCTCATCTACCCTCCCATCCAGAACTTGGAATGATTTTTTCCTCGCAAGCAGTTTCCTATTTCACTGGCAATTAAATGTGCAACTGAACACAGGCAAGCTTGTAATCATCAACTGTCACATTTGGAAATTCCTCTTGCACTCCTCCATCAGCTTGGCTTTTAATTTAGAGGGAAAGCTGTTTTCTGTATTATTTATCCTCGGCAATTTCCAAACTCTTCAGTATCCTGAACTCTTTATAGGAGGTGTTTTACATGACATTTATTGAAGCAGATTGGCCAAGATCAAACAAACATTATTACTGTAGCTGCATAAATGTATTTATCATTAGAAAACACAAAATATTTGTTTCCTTTTCCTGTCATCAAGTCTCATATGATTAAATGTTTGTAATCTATTGGCTGGAGAGGTGTTTGACATGCTTCATTCCATTCTAGTCTTTAATATTTTGGGTGATATGATACAAAAATTTTTTTTCTAGTCCTGTAATTGCAAAGTTGGGCAAGGAAGTGTGAGGGGTTGGTTCAGCCTCTGTGACTCCTCCAAAACACCTTGCCATTGCAAAGGGTGTAGGACTTTCCAAAATTCAGGGCTGACTGATGCAATGCTGTGGAAGTGAAGCTGTGTGGTTTCAGAAGAGCTTTTGTCTTTCTGATGTCTGTGGGTTGAATTAAGGTTACAGGAGAGAATTCAAGTTGTGTGTAGAAGTGAAGAACAGCTTTGGCCATTCGGATGTCCTTGGTTGAGCTCACCCTAGGCATCACACTTGGAAAGGCAGCAGTCTTTAAAACCAGGCTTAAATTTCTAGCAGAATGTGGAATCAGAGGGTAAATGTTTGAAGCAAATGGCAGCGGCAGCAAAGACCCCACAGCAAGAGCTTTGGCGACAGCTTTCCTGGGACCAAGATCTTCACTGACACTGGCATTGCTAAATCCAGCCCCACCATTTGCCAGTGCTGCTGTGAATGTTCTGCCTGGACTGAGCTACCATGGCTGCAGCCACACCTTCTGTGGAGTTGGCAGTCCTAAATTCACTTCCTTCATGGATGAGACAAAAAGGATAGTTTATAAACATACACAGATCAGTGCTCCACCTAAAAGCAGAAACATCCTTTTTCCTGAAAGTAATGGAGCCTCATCACTCACACAGATTTACGTTTATTATAAAATACCAGAAATAATGCATTATGAAAGCTCAAGAACATAGGAAGGATTTTATAAAGACCCTGGTATCCCACTATTATTAAGCCTTGGCCAGTAGCAGGTGCTTAAGAGAAGGTATAGGAAAAGGGAAAGTATAAACAAGATTTGGCAATTTGTACTTCAAGGACTCCCTTGGCTTAGTCGCTTCTTTGCAAAACTGTAATGCTGGAATAGTCAAAGGATAGCTGGGGGGAAACGGACTTCCATTTGCTGGAAACATCCAAAGTGGTTTGACCCCAGTGAGTCATAGGGTGAAGAAATTACGTATAAAGCCCAGGAAAAAGAAGGTGGGTTGTGGATGTAGCTGAGGATCAGCAGTGGGGCAGGACTTTAACTTCACTGCTGGGGATGGGAGCTGGCAGCAAGGGAGGAGCTGCAGCCCGGCAGGACATCCCCTGCAGCTCTGGAGACAGCTCTGCCAGGGAGAAAGGGCTAAGGGGACCACTGGAAAAATTAAGTTACATTTAATGTGAATTTGACAGTTCTTCTCGTTCTCAAATCACCCCACTCTATATGAAGAGCCTCATTCATTTAGGCAAATGTACTTTAGATGCCTCTTGGACTTGATGATCTTTCGTGTTAAAATTTTCAGCTTTAAATTCAAGCGTGTTGGCCCATTCTTTAAATTCCATCTGCTGGGCCAGGTCTCCAGTCCTTGTCCCCAAACAACATTACTAAAAGCTGGTGAAAAGCATTGATCCTGCCTGGCTGTCTGTAGCTCCAGTCATGTACAATCAGATGAGCCAAAATAAACACAAACTGGGCAACTATTCCAAGAATGAAAACACCTCATTTGTTGAACCTTCAGGCCTCAAAGAAGCTTTGTCCACTTCTACTTCAAACTTTCCAGAAAGAAAAACCTGTTCTTCCAAAATATCATGGATGTAAAATTCCAGATGGATTGTTGCAGACTTTGAAAATTAGGAAAAAAAAATTGTCTGAGACTGGGAAACTACTGCAACATGAATACTGTTTTGGACTTATGGTCTCCTCAAAATGGTCCCAAATATAGCAGCATTGGACAATATGATATATTTGGTAGCTTGAACAAACCTGCAAAGTGTTGGTGTTTTCAGGATTTAAATGATACATATTGCATTTCAGTAGGCTAGAAATACTGGAAGCATTATGAGACATTTAAATAAAACATTTATTGAGTATTAAATGAGGAAGCATTCAGCTGGTTTTGGCTGGAGAGTCATGCATTTAGAAAACCTGAGCTTTTTTACACACTGTAGTATTAGTTATTTGGCAAGAGACTCTCTAAACCCTCATTAGTAAGATTGCTGATTTGGCAGCAGTGAAATATGTCTGTTTATGAGTAAATCCTCACATTATCTTTCTCTGCTCTTCTATTTTGCTTTTTTTTCCATTAAATATTCTCTCTGGAGCCATTCCACCACTGCTTTCCTCTGATAACCCATTGGCCCTTCTAAATGCAGGACTTCCTGCAGGTGATGAATGTCTCCTTCCATGAGCTGCAGCTTTGAAACCATGCTGAAGAGCCCATCTCCTTCCCTTTTTCAGTGCTTTAGCATTAGTCAAGCCAAGACTAGCATCTGACACTTGTGTGTGGGAGGAGATTATCCCCAGGGATAATGTATAAAATTTGCTTGTTTATTATTCTTTTTTAGGTCTTTAACAGTCCCTGTTCCTCATTGTGATGAATATTTCTGTCATGTTTAGGGCTATAAAATGAGTTATTATTTGCTTTGCCCACCTGTGAGAGTCCTGGGTTAGGAAACTTACCCACACTTGGGATCTGGATCTCTTTAACAGTAGTTTGCTGTGGGTTCAGTATTTCTTCTGCTCCCCTCTACTTTTGTCCCATAAGTGGAAACCTGGTAGAGGTGAAATGTATCCATAAAAAACACTTTGAGTGGAATATTCTCCTTTCTAGATCCACCCTCCAAGATTCAAATGTGTGTGATTTAGGAGCACTGTTTACTCTTCCACTCTGTGGAAAACAACAAGGCTGTAAGAATAATTGGTCTAGAGGTAAAGTCTAGACCATGCTAGGTAATGCGAATTAACAATCACTAATTATGAATATGGGAGGGGGGAAAAGCAAAGGTCATTTTGGCCCATTCTACACCAAAAGCTTGGAGCCTGTTCAGAAAATTCCTGCCTACCAAGACCCACTGAAAACTGTGCTTTGATCTCTGTAGAATGCACTCAATTAGAGGGAGGGAATTTTCAAACAAAAGCTGTTTGAAATTTCCTTTAGAATGAATAATTTTGAGGGTGGTGGAGGATGGCGGCAACAATTGAAGGAAATAATCGCTCACCATTTGCCCAGACATTTCACTAGAACATGAAAAGCCATGAGGAAGCACCTTTTGGAGGTGGGTACAGGTACAGAGCTGCAAGGCCTCCTCTGGAAACCAGAGTGGTTCTTTCTCAAAATGCGTTCATCTACCGAAAGTCTCACATTAGCTGCAAAAAGAGGCAAAGACAGACACAGAGATCACGCCCTGCCCATGGCATAATTTCCACTAGGAGAGCAGAGTTGCTCATCTGATGCCCTTCTAAGGCTGTGAGGAGCTTTGCCTCCCAGTCTGGACTGCAGGACAGTTAACAGACCTGGGTTATCCTCATAGCTCATCATTTTTGTTAATTCCTACTTAGATGCTGCCTCACTCTGGCTCTTTCTAATGTCAGCTATGCCAGTTTCAACACTCAGTTGACCACAGCCATGTGGAAGTAAGATTTTCCATTCTTTCCTTCCTGTCTTTTGATAGTATCCATAATTTTAGCAGCCATAGATTAAGTTAAACATGAGCCATGGGACTGTGCAGTGCTGTCAGTGGCTGTAGGATGAGGGACAGTAAAACACAGCTCTCCTGATCTGGCAAAATTTCATAGTAGGATAACTGGAACAATGCTGTGATGGCAAAATCAGTCCATATGGATTTAACAGCATTTTCCACAAAAGACATTTAAATCAACATGCTGAAATGGAGTGGGAAGATCTTCAGAACCAGCACACAGAGTTCAGATTAAGGCTTTGGCTGAAGAGTCATGCATACAAGTGAAATGATGTTATTTGCAGCAGATTAACAGAATCAAGCTCAGGGCAGGAGCAAGCCTGTGGAGATATGTGGCATCCATGTCAAGTCTTTTCAGAGACTGAGTTACAGATGGGCCTGTGGGAAATGTTGTTTATGAGTAAGGAAAAGGCTTCCAGGAAAATTTAGGTCTTAGAAACCTACCTACAGCTCATGCAAGGAATTGGGTTTCTGTGAGAAAGCCTGGGTGTGAGGAGCAGAACAGTGGTGGTGTTAATAGGGAACAGCATGACAGCTCTCCTTCCACCCAGCAGCTTGGAAAGGGAAAGACATCATCTGGCACATGCTGAAATTCAGGACACGAGAAGGCTGTGAAGACAAACCTCAGCTGGTGTTACTTGTTGAGCATTTTAAAGCCAAATCTGAATGCAATCTGTAATTGGTTTGCAGCATGTTTGTAAGTCCTGTCATGTTTTGAAAGATTCTTACTCTTAGGGTAAGAGTGTTTACTGAATCAGGAGAAGGATCAGAAGAGGACATGCAGGTGGATTGCAGGCAGGAGTGGTTGAAAGCAAACTCATGCTGGAGACGCCTTGACTGCCCTTGACTCAAGACATTTGGCACTGGGAACTTCAGATTTCCCTCCAGAGAAAAGTGTCACTTTCAGGGTCATGATCATCACATCTCAGTTGTCCTCTGGAGATCTCTCCTTGGGTCAGCTTCCTGAGGTGCTGAGATGTGCATGAGCCTTTGCTTTGGGGAGGAATGGACCCAAGAACATAGCTCCTCAAGCTGGAGGGGCCCAGAAAAGCAGTGATTGTATCAAATAAGAAAGGAGGTAAATAACAGAAAATGTGATGGAAATAAGTTTCTGGGAGGCATCCTGAAGTGTTTCTCCAAACTCACAATGCAAAAGCACCATGGATTTCAGGGGAACTGGCATTTAAATAAAATAAAATATCATCTCCTCGTAGGTGAAGGCATAAGTCACTGCTGCAGGGAGAGGCTTAGTCATATTCAGAAAGTATATTCCTAGCAATATGGAAGATACCTGGGTGTAAATTACAGGTCCTAACAGCAAGTACATTTAGAGGGGTAGTACTCCTCGTTAAGAGATGAAGTCATTCCTTAACTATTTCAATGCAAAACGAGTGTTCTGAGAAAGATTATTTAAAGTTTGCCTGCAGTCATGATTTAATGCAGTTATCTCAAGTATTTGCCACTGGCTACTGTCAGAGTCAAGATGCTGGATTAGATCAGCTTTAGGTCTTCTTTAAAATGTCAGCTTCTGTATTCTGAGGATGGGGGAAGACAATCTGTAGATCTGTAGGTGAGATATGCAGAAGATAAATACAATTTTCATGTCTTTCCTTTATGCCTCACTGACTTTGCTAATGTGGCATGAAGAACAAAGGCAATCCAAGCCTAGATCCAGTGTTTCAAAGTCCAGCTGCCTTTGCTGTCCGAAAGAGGCTGAAGTGAGCTGTAGCCAGTGTTTGGATCTTGAGCTTTTGTTGAGAAGTTATTTTACCAAAACAATGCATTTCAGACACTGTCTCCATTTAGGTGGAATTTCATCCATCCTGCAAAGGTGTGCTCTGACCTCCACAGGCTCTCCCATCCCCTGTATCACACCTGTATCACAGCCACATCACCTGTGTTACCCGGGGAAGTGGGAATCTGATACCTTCTACAAAGTCCCAATAGACACACATCATTTTCCATAGGGACTTTGGTCCCTTAAGGTTTGTCAGTCCATGAAAGGGCCCCACATCACTAATTATTTATATCCTTGAACAGATCCCTGCCACTCCAAGAACGAAACATGAAATGTCCTAACTCCACAGAGCTTATGGTGGAGGTCCCTGTTTATGATTTGTTTTTAAGCTTTGGCTGATGGGCACAGTCAGCATCAAAAATAAGAAGTTAAAGAAACAAATACTAACAGGTTAAAACAACAACAGCCCACAGGAATACAAACAGAACCTGTCTCTGTTTTTTTTTGAAGCACAAGACACTCCAATAATTTATAATGGATGGAGTTCTTTTGATCTCTGTACTATCCACTTAAACTTTTCCATAAAGTTACTCAACCATGCAGGCCATAAGGTAAAAGGAAGAGGATTTCCATGGTCAGATGGAGCAACAAGTTTTTGTTTGAGACTTAATTCTTTTTACATGAATGTGATGACAGCAAGTTATAAAAAAACGCACCAGCTCATGTGTTTCCCTCTCCAATCTTTGATAGATGACATATGTTCATATATCCCAGCTGTTACTTAAATAAAACTGCATGTATACAATATGTCAGAGACAACATAGGCCAAACTCTATGATACAAATACTTAAGATATATAGGCTAAAATCTGTATTCTGTCTACCAAAATACTAAAACAAATTAAACTGACCCAGCACAAACCACACGGCAGTGTCCTTCGAAGTCACAAGAAGATCAAGGTTCAAACTGACCCTTCTGATTTTGATGGGACTGGTTTTTTGCCCCAGTACAGTGCCAGTATGTTTTTGTACCCTAACTGAGAAGTGGGTTTTAAGACTCTCCTTGATGCCCAGGGGAGTCCTAACCCTTGCAGTAATAATATTTGTGCTTAGCTGTGTTGGATCTGGGACCTGCTTTGACTGGGCACAGGAGAGTGGTGAACACAGAATCACCTGCAACCCAACCATGCTAGTACATGCCAAAATTGCTCTTGGAGATAGAGACAGGGAGCAGCACAAAGCTTACCTTCTTACAGGGGCTAGGTTTAGGAGCCAGCAGGAAGCTTTATGGCTCAGCATGTGTCCCTGCCTTCTGTCCAGTTGGGGATGGGACTGTTCTTCATTTCTCATCAGGAGATAATGGGTAAACTAGGAATAGACACATAGCTCACACACTTAACAAGACATACCCACCTAAAATTGAAAATTCATTTATTTGTGGCTAGGACACATGGCTGGGTCCCGGCTCTTAGGTGTCCCAATGCTATCTTGTTGTTCTCAAACAAGGCACCGTGTGTTTCCCGTCCACATTTCCATCAGCTCCCACCCCTGCCCTTATTTTAAAAGGGTAAAATGCTACTCTGCTTTGCTATTTAGCACATAGGGCTCTCAGGGGTCTTTCTTTTTGCATACCAGCCCCCTGTGTTTACATCAGGCCTCCAGTGACCATCATTGTAGTATCTACATTAAATCAAGATGCCCTCTCTTCCACAGATACCAGCAGCTCCACTTCATTAATCAATTAACCTGGGAGACCCAGGAATGCGGCTGCAAAGACAGCACGAAGATTCTGGCTTTTTACAGATGAAAGAGTTAATGAAGAGCAACAACATTTTTGAACATACCAAGCCATGATAAATGGATGTAGGCAAACACAGGTCTTGACACTCTCTGCCAGCACACAAAAGGATCCTGCAGTATTTTCTGATTCACAGACCTGACCAATCTGCCAGTCCATGCTGCCTTAGAGAATATGAAAATCCCCACTCACCCATCTGCTGTGAGAACATGTGTGTTGAGGGTTAGATAGGTGAAACATCTCATATCTGTCAGCAATGCCTGCAAACTGATCGGAGAGGACTTTGTGAGTGATTTGCACAGTTTCTGGCTTGAATAATGTTAAGCTTGAAATGCCTGCAAACAAGTCTCTGCTGCTGAAAAAAAAAAAAAGGCAGAAGCATGTAAGGAGACAGAGTCCAAACTGCACATGGAAGAGATCCTGAGTTTCATCATGTCAAAACAAGAGCTGATATAATCCAGCAATAAGCACTGTCAGCCTGATAATGAGTCACCTGTAAGTGGGGCATCTCCTCTCCATGTTGTGCAGCCTTCTGCAGAATGGGACTATCCTGATGCTGGGCATAGACCAACAAAAAACAACAGAAGAGTTCTTTGCCAGCAACTTCAAATGCAGCCCAAATCAAACCCTCTCAGGGAGGAGTTTTCCACATTCATCATCTGGCTTATCAACGCTGTCTTGAGCAAAACCTAGATGCAGGCTTTGTGAGTGCCAGAGCACATGAACAATGGTTGAAGCAGGGAGGGTGATGATAAGAAGAGAGTGCAAAGCACATGTTTCAAGTTCTACCTTTTCAAGTAAGTGTTGGGGCCGGGGAAGCTGAGCTTGGGCTGAGTGCCAGCATTCCCTGCAATTTAATCCTAGCCCTTGGAGGAACAAGCTGTTATCCTCGCTCCATGCCAGTGTCTCCCCCTTATCTCACATTCAGAATTCTTTAACCACTTCAAAACAAAGTATCTCCAAGGAACACTTCAGAAAATGTGTTTTCTTTTGTCTCTTGAACACAGTGATGAGAAGAAAAGCTCTTTTGTGTTTTGTATAAGAAGCCTTTCAACGTCTGTTCTCTAAGTGCTCTCTCCTGTTCATTCACTTTCCCTGAAGTCTCACCGTGTAAGAGGAATAGTCCTTTCCACACGGAGGGCTGAAAATCTGAGACAGTGAAGAGGGGGAAGCTTAGGCAAGGAACAGAGCATCAGGTATATAGAAAAATATTAAAGCAACACCAAGGGGCTAAAGAAGGCCAGCAGGTGTGCCTGAGTGGGGCCAAGACACAGCCGGAGAACCAGCAGCTTTGGTGCTTGGATGGCTGCTGGTTTTCCAGGGTGATATTTCCTCCTTTCCAGCTGTTGTAAAGGCATTCATCTCATCCAGCTCACAGTGCAAAGGGATACTACTAAGCCTAAACACTGGGGAATGATCCAGAAGTTTTGTGTGCACTCAGAAAACCTGAAGGAGAAGAGTGATGAGAGACTTGGAAATCTGCAGAGGCTCAGGGAAGGAAGCGTGGACCAGGAAAGTGGGAGTTGGCTTTAGGAGTCCTGAGAAATGAGATTGAATCCAGCTCCAGGAAGGGTTGAGAGCTGGTTCCCAGTTGTTTTTATAGGCTTTCTTCTTAAAAAAACAGTGGGGAATCTGCCCTGTAGCAGTCAGTGGGAGCCTTTCACTGGTCTTCAGGGTGGGAATGCATCAGCATCCAAAGTACTCTGCACTGGGCCTACTGCAAGCACAGCTCTTCAAAGGATAATATGAGCAAAAAGAGGGTTAACCCACCACTGCAAATTTATTACATGCCATAGAGATGACTAAGGCACAAAACTGATAAAACAAATATTGCCAGCGATAGCAGATAGCCATAACACAATCTGGGCAGCTCTCTTTGGACAAGTCTGCTGCAAGAAGGCCTTGCTTTGGCTGCCTGTGCTCTCAGACAGCCATGCTCAAATTGCCAGGACTTGGCTCTAACCAAGAGCTGTAGGTGTGGAAGAGCATGGTTTGTGGCCCTGCTAGGAGGCTTGGTGCTCTGTGGTTTCTCTGCCTCCAGTACCCTCAGGAGTGCTCTAACCCTGCACAGTTGTGTGCATGTTCTCTTGATGTCCTACTCTGTCACACTGGGGACAACAAGCACTACCAACAGTGAATTCCTATCTGTCCAATTTCTCAGCAATTTTTTTTTCAACCACGCTCTCTTCTAAGACATTTGAAAACAACTCAGACGAATACTGGTCCTTTGCAACCTTATATTCCCTGTGGCTTCAATCAGTATCTGCGGGCTACTTAGCTTCCTGTTTCTTTCTCCTTAACTGATTTTTCCTACCTGTGGCAATAATTTAGGTTCCTACCCAGACATGCCACTGGAGAGTCTTAAAAAATATCATTAAGATAATCATAGATGTTGATTTGAAGAAGTTGATATGGTTCCAATCAAAAAGACTTTTTTTTCCAGAGATATTTAGGTGACAGTGTTCAGCTTGTGCTTCTTGTTGAAGCTTGGAACAGATTTGCCAAATCATCCTGTTTGAGATTCGTACTTGGTGTTATGGAAGACTGCATCTGGTTCATGTGATTGCCAAGTGCTGTTTGATGCTGGTTCAGAGAAGAACTGTGACAATAATCTGAGGGCTGAGACTGTATTGATGCTGCAATGACTGCACAGAAACCAAAAAACAAACAAACAAACAAACAAAAAAAATCCCAAACCTCAAATCAAATGTAAGTGCAATATGATTTTTTTTTTTCTGTGTGCAATTTTCTCCTCCTGAAACATCCTGGCACTTAGAGGTACCTACATTATGTTCAAATCTCTTAACCTTAGAAAGAAAAAAAAATATTTCTCTCATAGATGACAAGCTGACTGCAAAGTTCTGCCCTACGGCAAAAGTTTATGTCTGATTTATAAAAGACTGTGCTTATGATTCAAGTGCTGACAAAATCCTGGTCTTTTTCTGGGATGGCAAAGTCGTTAAAGTTTAATAACGTTTTTTGGGCACAGCTCTTTTTTTGCTCCTTTTCCCCCATCTGATGATTTTAAAGACATGTATTCTCATCCTGTGAGCAGCACCCATTGTGCTCTGGCAGGGGAGGGCTTATCTCCCCGAAGCAGGCGTCACGGTGACTGTTTACGAACAAACCACACAAAACTTGGCTAAATCTTAATGGGCCCATTTACGCAGTATCAAGGGTGAAGTAGGCTCGGACCCCACAGCATGTTCAAATTACATGGCTTTAAGTGAATTTAGAGCTTGTCAAAGGAGTTGGTTTGACAGCCCAGGAGACTAAAATCCTCTGTTTACCTCCTGAGCAGATATCACATGCACCATTCACAAGTCCCCCTCTGTGCTAATCCGCAGAGGATCGGAGCTGTTTCGGCTCCCAGCTCGAAGCCTGGCTCTGAACCCCAGCCTGCAACAACCTAGGCTTTTAGCTCTGGAGGCACCTACTTCAATCCCAGTGTGTCAGCCAAGACAGGGGCCATAATAAACTTCCCTGACGTGTTCCAGTCCTGCCCCAGAGAGCTCCTTCCGAGGGCTGAACAACTCCGCTCTGTCCCAGCGAGTCAGATGGCACTGCTATAGAGAGGGAGCATTAAAAAATCCCAGCAGCTTAGGGATACGATCACAATGGGCAGAAAGAAACAGAAATGGGAGTGAAAGAAAGAAAAATGAAAATTAAATAGCAGGAAAGGTTGGCCTGCCTTGCACTTTCCAAAGCAAACTTATGCAGGCAATTGCGTTCGGGAGAGCTTTCCAGTATTGGATCAAGGAGATCTCCGCAACTTCATTTTCATTCAGAGCAAAAGAAGACCAAACTTTCAAGATCCCTTCAATGATGGAATAGTTCCCAGTCCTCCTACTATGAAAAATCTACAAAGACATTTTTATCCCAAGGTTTGGTTCTTTTGGAAGGAGACTAGCTAGTTCTGTGCTGCCCATGAAAAGTAGAGAATTACTAGCCATGTCTTCAGAGTCAGAAGGTAATTTTTGGCAATTCATGCTAGAACCAGTTGTTCTAGTTGTTAAGAAAAATATTTGCTTTGGTGAAAAAAGGTGGATACAAGGCAGAGGGGTATGCAGGGAGCCTTTTGGGGTGCTAGGTATCTAACTAGCAACAAAACAGACAATACCCAGACAAAATCCTTACATTTCACCACATTATTGCTGATATTCAGGTCCAGCTGTGTTGTTGTTAGATGGATGGAAGGGTGCTGCAGGTTTCTGCAGGGTTTGGGTTGGATACAAAATCAACTGAATCATATGGCTCCCAAGCTGCTATTGCTTGTGCAAGTCCAGGTGTAGCTCTGTTTTGCCTGTTGAATGGTGGGGTGAGACCTTCATAAGTTTTGTGTGCAGCTCCTTTATGTTGGATAGTTGGTGTTTCACTCCCTAATGACATGTGGCTAGAAGCTGTCCCAAACAGGGGGAAGCGTTTCTTTGTTTTGGCACTTCTTTTTAGTTCACAAGCAGCCAATGGAATTTTCCTCTGGCTTTTCAAAAAATCCAGGCTCACCTTTGGTCAGAAATGAAACATGGAAAATTTCAGCAAAGGTGGTTGAATTTTTTTGGGAGTTCCAAGTGTATTAAGGAACAAAAATGTGTGGAGGTGGTTGATAAATAAGCACATGCAATGCAGATGGGGGGAACGTCCTTCACCTCCACTGACTAGAGGAGGCAGATTCATAATGATAAATGTGCAGGGCTCCTCACTGATAGCATAAGGGTGAGGATCACTGAGCGCCGGTCTGAGAGAGCAGATTGCTCAGCAGACCCAGATAACTGCTGTCCGCTCTGAGCATCAGCCAGTTTCTATTTGCTCACTCTAGAGGTGATTTCACGGCAGTCAGTGAAGCTTCACCAGCCTAAGGAGAAGCAAACACAACATGCTGTGACAGAACTGTGCACTGAACAATCTCTATTTTTTCCTATGGCAAGAATAAACATGAAGACTGGAATATTTTCACTTCCTGCTCCCCAGCCCAGTTGAGTTTCTTCTTTGGGACTTTTATTGTTTTCCCTGTATTTGAACTACAAAAACGAAGAGACAAAAATACACTTACAGGAAAGTAATGCAAAGCAAAGAAAAAGCACCTCTAACGTCTCTCATTGTGCAGGTGTGATTCTGATCTCACTGAATAAATCTGGAGTAACTCCTCTCAAGTGAATGGATTCATTCTGGAAAGTCAGAAGTGAGTCCAGTCCTGTATGTTTTGTTTTGCTGGGAAGCAGGGTTTCAGAGCAAGCATTACACCCATTTGTTTAATGAAAACCCTCTTTCTTACACTGTAATCATGGGCACCTCTCACTTTTAATTGCTTTTAAAATGCTGGACTGCAGCAGTAATTTTATATCTTGGCTCCATTTGGCCTTGATTGCATCAGTAGCAGTTGAGAAGTGAGGGCTGAATAGCGTTTCACTGTTTGGTAAAATAATTACTGCTCTGGCTCAACATTTCAATTAATCCTTTCAGTCCTGCTGGAAAATGCTTGTGCCTGTGAGTCCTAACCACATATTCAGTGGAAGGGTCCTTCCCATTCACTCTGAGACGGTTTTGCAAAGAGTCCCTCACACAGTTGAGATAGTGACTGAATAAAGAAATGAAGAAAGGGTTATAAGTGTGGAAAAGGGGGAAAAAAGGCACATTTGGAGGCATATCCTGCATGTGGGGAACAGATGCTACTTCACATTGTGTGGCAGAGAAGAAAGCAGGTAAAAGTGTCTTTTTAAAGACCTGAAGCTTCCTCACCTGGGCTCAGGCTTGGATCTCACAGGCTTGGCAATGGTCTTGAAATTCCCACAGAACTGCTTCTACTCACCCACCCTGGGACTCCTCAGTGGTCACAGCCTGGTGGGACAGGGTGTGAGGTGTGAACACAGGCTGAGAAAGGAAGGCTGCTCAGCCTGGAGAAGGGAGAGTTGTGTGGAGACCTCACAGCAGCCTTCCAGTGCCTGAACAGGGCCCGCAGGGAAACGGGAGAGGGGCCCCTCATCAGTAACTGTAATGATAGGACACGGAGTAATGGATACAAATTAAAGGGGGGAAATTCAGGTTAGATATTAGGAGGGAATTCTTTACTGTGAAGATGATGAGGCACTGGAACAAGCTGTGGCTGCCCCATTGCTGGAAGTGTCCAAGGCCAGGCCAGATGAGGCTTTGAGAACCTGGGATAGTGAAAGGTGTCCCTGCCCATGGCAGAGGGGTTGGAACAAGATGATCTTTAATATCCCTTCAAACTCAAACCATTCTATGATTCTGTGATTCTGGGACCCACAGTCTAGTGACAGGTACGTAAAAAATACAGCAACAAACCCCTAAATCCTCGGTCGCACACAGCTGATGGCAGCACACACAGGGACTGAGGCCCGCAAGGGACACCACCAAGGGGTGGTTGTTAGTCCCAAACTGCTCTCAAATAGACTTGGATCATGTGCACCTTCTGCCTTCCTTGGCATTGAGGTCCCTCTCTGAGCTTCTTGCTTGCTGGAATTCCAGAAACTTAGATTTTGGGATTTTGGTGTATAGTAATGTATCTGGGTCAATATGGAGGATTTAAGGCATCTAAATCCTTCTTCTTCATCTTCTTCTTGGTTTCGGGTGTTTTTTTCTAATTGGGTGAAAAAGGCCCGCATTGCAGACCTTGTGTGGTCAATTATGGAGTTAAAAGTGTAAATAATTTAGGTGTCATCTCGTTATTGGACAAATTATGCTTAAACAACCTTGGAAAGAGTTAGAAACTCCTCCATTTTCTATTTTGCTAGTTAAAGCTCACAGCTCGTGGGACTGCAGTAATGATAAGAATTAATAAACACTGCGTCTGAACATGAAACTGTGACTTCTGTGTATTAATCCCTGCTGTAACATAAAGAAAAGAAGATAAAAATGTCACACTGGTTTGCCCAGGACAGCCCTCCCAGGTCCCCACATTACACTGGGGCTTTTGCAAATGCTGGTGCTTTCCCAGCATGAGCCCTGCAAAGAAACAAGGCACTGATCTTTGAGAAAGCAAGAAGTTTCTCATCACTGCAGAAAGCTTGGAACTGAGGGAAAATGTGGAACTCAGTTTAAGCAAAAAAAAAAAAAACCAATTTTTTTTTTTTTTTTTTTTTTTTTTTTATTCTTATAATATTTAATCCAGTAATTTTTAGGCTTGGATCACTCTTCTTCTGTTCTCAGTGTTAGTCAAGTTATGTAAATTGACTTATCCAGTAATAATTAACTCCATTCCAGGTAATTAACACAACAGGGTATGGGAACTAAACCATTGCAGTGAAATTAACAGCCATAGTGCAGAACCAAGCCTCACATCTGCCTGAAGTGAGGGGAAAGTGCTGGAAATAATCTTGAGATTTTATTATGTCTGTGCTTGTGACCTCTTTGGAGAATGCTTGGTCCGGACAACTGGAACATATGAGTGTTCACAGTGAAAAGTGATATTTGAGTAATTTATTTTTTTTTTTTTTTGACTGATCTGAAATTGATTTGAGGAGAAATGAGGGGGAAAAAAAAAAAAAAAAAAAAAAAAAAAAAAAAAGGTGGCCTGTAAAATATAAGGCTTTGATCAGAAACAGAAATTTCAGCACCATCTGACTTCAGCCTCTTTCCTCCACAGCAGCCTTGAAGGCATGTAAGAGAGTTGTTTGGCCTGTTTGTGCTCCATCTTTATGGAGCAGCACCTTGTCCAAGGGAAGCCAATCCTGCCTCAGATGGGAGAGCTGGGGCCAGGAGAGAGTGCACATCTGGACACTCCATTTTCTTGCTTGTTAGTGAAGAACCCTCTATCAGGATGGTAACAATTTGGCCAGCAATACTTGCGTCTCTGACATTATGATGTGCCTGTGACAGAGCAAGACAAATTTGGCTGAGAATCCCTCTGTGACTTGGCACAAAGATCTGACCTGACTAACTTTTCATAGCTTTGGATAAGGTGAAGGAAAAGAGTCCTGCTGCTGCAAGGAGCAGTTCATTGCTCAAGAGATGCAAATAGACAACTGTCACGGATGTGGGTCCCACTACACAGATGGAGTATCATACCTTGAAGAATGAATATTCTTAACAGACAGACCATAAGCCACTCTTGGGCTGAAATGTATTCTCCTGAAACATTTGCTGATTTTAGAGAGAGAACAAGGTCAAAACAGCAGAGCTTTTACAGTTGATTTTTTTTTTTTTTTTTTTTAATATTGGTGTACTATCCTACTAAATTTTCAGAGTCAATTATTTGCTGCTAACTGTTCCCTCGGCTAATCCCAGCACAAGGCAACTTTCATATTGCGTTCACAAGAGTGCCAGCCTTGTTCAGAGCCTGTCAGCACAAGGGATTTCTGTTTGTGAACAAAAGTCTTTACACATTCTGGCTCTGAACGTGTGCGCTGTCCTTTCGAAGCCAAAAAGACTCTCTCCCCGTGCCAGTTTGTGTTTCCAAAGTTGCTCCGTGTCCCCTCGTCATCAGCCAAGCTGTGCTGTGCTACTGAACTACGCTTTTGGAATTGCAAGGAGAGCTCGTCTAGAGGGGGATTGAGGACAAACTCCACAAGCCCTGGGCCAAAAGTGTCCCAGGCAGCGCACGCCCGTGTCCACAGGGAAGGGGCTGCTGTGTGCAGATCTCAGTCACGTTGGGTTTGAGGTGCTGATGTGCTTCTCTGCTTCTGTCACGCAGTTTTGGGTTTATTTTGGTGGAAATGAGAGCAGGAATTAGCTTGGCTGCTGCCCAGAAACCTTCCTTAGCTCTCTGTGGATGCTTCTCCCTGGGAAGTCGCAGCTCTGTTTCCAAAGGAGCCCGGCACATCATTTCTCAGAGGCACAGAGACACGGAGTCGCCTGCGGTTGGAGACACGAGCGAGGCCACACATGCCTGATGCATCAGTGAGGTGACAGCATCCACTAGCTTCTGGATGAGGCTCAGCAGGACAGAGGAGCTGCAGACCTCACACTGGCATTGGCCACACGGTGTCCGTTCAGGAGACACATCTGGAGATTGGCGTGAGTGCTGAACCGACTGAAAATTCAGTATTTCCCAGAAAAATGTGTTGGTATAAAACATCTCGCTCATAGGATGAGCCCTACCTACCGTTACGTTTTATTGAGGGAATGCTGTGGTTTTCTAGCAGCAGCCAATCTCATTTCTGCTATTCCTGTGTGATCACCTCAGAAATCTTTCACCTGAGTATTATTTCTTATAAGGGATATAGGTGCCAGTTGTAAAACCAGTGCCCTTAAAGATTCTGCCATCTTTGTGGGGCTGAGCACAGAGGGATCTTGTCAACTGCGATACCTGTTAGATTTAAGTAGGAAAATGCCAAGAACAGCGCTGAGCATACTAAAGAGTTCTCAAAATACTGAACCAAGAAGCCTTAGAAAAAGTGCCCATACACTAAAGGACATTGAACCAGGATGGTGTAACATAATTTTTTTTTCACCAGCAGTCTTTTATCAGATAATTAATAAAGAGCTGTACAGTGTTACTGCTGTTCTGTCCTCCCCCTCACATATACTCACATTCCCTCTGACATACAGGTGTTAATCTCAGACTGAACTTATCACTAGCAGTGAAGAGAAGATAAATCAAATTAGTTTTACTCTCATGTGTCTTGCACATACAGACATGAGAAAGGTTCCTAGAATCCCTCAAAAGCTTTTTCTTCTCTCCTGAGCAGTGTTTTAGAGTTTACTAGTGTAGTGAAGATACAGAATTAATGAATCACCTACTTTTTTTTTTTCTATTCTTATTATTAAATTTGAGAAACGCTGGCCTTCACTGTAGAAATTGGTAGCATTTTAAAGAAAGCACAGTCTCTGAAATTTAGAGTACTGCTTACACCCAAGTATTACAAGATTTAAGGAGCTTCTGGATTTTCCCAATGGAGATATTTCAGAGATGGCAAAAAGTAGATTATCATTCCTATAGCCTTGAAAAGCTTTTGCATATTTCTAAAGAGGAAACCTTATATTAAAAATAAAATAAAGAGGATTTACATATATACCAGCACCTTGGTTAAGAAGAAATATAGCATATTTGCAGAAAGGCCACTTGGCTGTGACTCTACCACCAGAAGCACCAGTCTGACAATGCTACTGCTAAATCTGGAGATCTTTGACTGATGGTAAAATCACTATTCTTCCTGGCAGCATTTTCTGAGGGAAACAGTGAGCACACCCATAGCAGGTAAATGGGAACTCTAGGAAAGTGAAACGATCTTGCAGAAAATATTGCACCTGACTGCTATGCTGGGAAATGTGAGACAGGGTCAGGTGAAGAACCCTGTGGTGTCTACTGACTGAAGTGGCCTTGGTCTCTTACTGAACCAGAGAAGGAATGTGGGAAAGCTGTTTCAAGTCCCTGCTCTCCACAAAGTGTCTGTATGGCCCTGAGCAAATCCCTTCTTTGCTCTGTGCCTTGGTTGTTCACCTATGAATGGAATCAAAAAGACATTTACAACCTCACTGCACACAAGGGAATAGCTACACTGAATTCTGCAGTACTTAGATAAAGGATAAAATATTGATTGGTTTTAGACTTACACCAAGACCAGGAAGATTTTTTTTCAGGACAACACAAACCTAATTTTTGAGGCTATTTAGCAAATGAGCTTATCAATTTCTAACAAAGTCAGAGGATGAATTCTCTAAATCAGAAATGGCACTGATTAGAATTGTTCCCTACACAAAGGAAAAGGCTTTGAGCAGCATGGTTTAGTCAGTCCTGGCCCAAGAGATTTCAAAGCAGAAACAGTCCCAGGGACAAAAAGGGACCTTTAACAGTTCTCTAATGACAGGTTTATTCCCTTCCAAAAAGCTCCAAACAAACAAACAAAACTCCCCCAAAAAGTAAGAGCTGGAAAAAATCTTATAACCCCCCCCCAATATGACGGGTTATAAGCTGAGAGAGCAGAGGTGGAAAAGTCTTTCGGAAAAGTGAGGAAGAGAATGAAAGTTCAGAGAATGAAAAAAAGCTGTGCTGAAGTGTGATATTTCAACATTAATGCCACTGCCACAAATTAGTATTGTCATCATTAAGAATTCAGCAAGAGGTTAGAGATGAATTATAATAATGCAGCTACATGAAAGGAGGGTTTTTTTATTATTATATATTCACCTGAATTTAATTTTCTCCTCCTACACAGCTGTCCAGTAGAGAGTTCTCAGGGGGAATATTTACATTTTGCTTTTGAATGTACAGGAATTCAGTGGAAACCAGATTTTTTTATTATTTAAAAGAGAATTTTAAAAAAATATTCATGATAAAACACAAGTTTTCCTATGTTCTCCAGTGTTTGTGAGGTCTGCAGCCATTCTGGAATGATAATGATCTCCAGGGACATAATAAACAGTGTTTTTCAGAATAACCTTGTTTTCCTTTACCAGATTCTTCTTTGAAGACCAAGTTGTTAATTCAGGAGTTTATTCCTTGGAAATCACACTTAGATGCCTGTATCTTTCTATCACCTACACTGCACTGGGTCTTAAACTGAGGTGAGTGGAAATGAAAACCAAATTAGGTGTATGGATGATTCAACACAACAAGAGATTCTATGTTTTGGGCTCTGTAGTTAATGTATTCTTAAACAAGAATTGCTAACCTTCATCAGTGCTTGGCATTTACTCTTGCTTGGTGAAGATAAAACAATGAAATAAAGGAAGGTGCCACCACAGCAGCAACACTTAGATTCCGGAGAACTAAATTCAGTTTCGTGAACCAGCATAAAACGACCTTGGTAGGAAGGTGTGACCAAGCCCACCACAATGTTTAAGGTGTTTAAATTCTCTTTAAAATCTCTGGTGTGGTCAGAGGCCTGTGATCTCATGTGTCATCACTATAAAGCTGCTTCCAGATATATCTCTTAACTCCCATTTTTCTCAGGAAAATGGAAATAGCAGGCACTCCCTTCTAGGCAATAAAAAAAATCCATCTTGACAAGCTGAATAAATAGTGATACCCATAGTTAGCGATAACTAATCTCATTCTGTAAACCAAAAAAAGCAGCCTTTGAGAAAAAGGAAACAAGGTAGTGGGAAATGGAAACCTGACATTCTCAAATTCTTTTCTCAGTACTTGCATAGAAATCAGTCCCTGTAGCTATCAGACAATTAAGTGGATGCCATTCCTGATATTGCAATGCAAACTAACATCTCAGACAACCCCCCACTCCTCAGAGCCAGCTGTTGAAAGTTTTATTCTGAGTCAGTCTCACAACATTTTGGTGAGGATGAAAAATAGAATAGATACCTCAATTTTACAGTTGAAGAGCAAAAAACAGCAGAGACTCAACTCTGCTAGAGGAAATTAGAGCTTATGTGCTGTCCAGGTATCCCTGGAAGGACATTTGTCTAAAATTCAGATTCCTACCAGTTGTCTGCTGCCTGTGTTGGAGGTCACTTTGGACCCCACAATGCCTCCTTTAGAATGTAGGAAAAAGTTTTTGCACCCATCTAATCTAAAGGTGACTTTTGACTTACTATTAATTATATGTCTCTTATTAGACCTATGAGTATTTTACTAATTTTGTTAGACTTGTTCCTTACCTTTTCTGAGAAAATGTCTTTCACTTAGGGCTTGCAGAACCATGAGCATTTGTAGAATATTTATACAAAAGACCATGAAACCATAGCAAAAGAGGGTTTTCTGTTTGCCTGAAATTTGCACTCAGTGGAAATGACATGCTACAAATCTAGTTATTTGGTTACAAGTGAAACAATCTTTCTAATAAATTACTACAATCTAGCTTAAATATAAATAATTTTTTTTTTCTTTCTGATAAGATAATAATTGGAATCCTTTCTATATTTCATAGGGCTTCTTTTATGAGCCATAAGAGGAACAATTTATTTCACTTCATGATATCTTACAAATGCTTCAAATTTTTTTAAATAGCTCAGTGACTTCTTTATTGACATTGCACAGAATTTCTGGAATCTATTAATGTGTTGTTGGACTCTTTTCTCATTTTCACTGTTGTGTACTGAAGCCAAACTGAAAGCAAAGTGTTCATTTAGGTTGGAAATGAAGCAAGGCAAGTTTGTCCAGATATATGAATGACTACTTTTCTCCTAGAGGAAAAAATACCAGAATAACTGAGTGCTCTGCAGTACTCTTCCCTTATTTCTGGATCTGAACCTGGATTTGAGTGATTTGTGAGACTCACGCTCGTCCTGGATTCCAGAAATGAGTTGTTCCAATACCATTTCTAATCTCTCTGGAAGGCAGATGAAAGCCTCAATAGAGCAAACTCAAGACTTTGGGAAGGTTTGCACATTTATTCAGGAATTTGGTACCCGACCTAAGCCTAAAATATGAAGGCAGTGAGTGCTGTTCTCATTGAGAAAGGTCAGTTAAACCTGAGCACAGCTCCAAAATTCCAGGGTTCAGCCATTGAGTTTCCTAATAACTTGGGTTTTGTTATTCTTTATGTCTTGCCAGAACCACAGCAGATGAAAAAAGTAAAATTTCATCATTCTAGCAGTTGAGTGAACACAATTTCTGCATTTATCAAGTACCAGATAACTGACACCAAGGCAAACAAACAGGCAAATATGAGTATGTTTCTTTATCTTTCGGCTCCCTCTTTACAGATCTCCCCAGGGCAGAAAACTTATGAAAGCTAAAGTGTTCTCACAAGGTTTTCTTTTTAGCTCGATTAATAGCTCTTTAGAGGTCTCCTTCACCGCAGGCTCCTTTGGACACCAATGTTTTGTTGAACTTGCACACCCTTCCTCTGAAACGGAGGTTACTCGATAACCATGCACAACACTCCGTGCATTGATGAACAAGAGTGCAGAGCACCAGTCACAGGCTTCTGGAAGCATATCCTCCGCCAAATCATGAACAAACTCCTGAGTAAATATTCATCAGCCTTTCTCTCTTATAAGCTTCACTTAAAGATCATCGGAGATTGCGAAATGCTACATTAAGTCCTACGGTTCTGGGCAGAGCCTGATGCCGCTGCGGCCTTGGCAGTGTCACAGGTAAGGCTCGTTTTTCACACGTCCAGTCTTCCCTAGAGCAGGAATGACAGACATGCACTAGACAGAGAGTGGTTGCCTTGAACTTCGACATCAGTAGAAATGTTGATGCTGTACAGAATGTGTGACACGTTCTCTGTGCAGCACTTTCAGCTGAGAGACAAAATGTTTTTTATGTTCAAAGACGCAGCTTTAAAGCCTTCCTTCTTAGGTCCTTTTTCTTCCAAGTGTGTCTCCCTTGTAAATCATTTTCACCTCCCCCAGATGAAATTTGTTATCCTACAGAAGTACCTGATTAGTATTTGGGGCGGGGTGTGTGTGCTTGGTGTATGTGGCTGTTTTGCTGAAATCTCCTAGGTTTAGAAAGAGTGCCCATCAAAAGAGCAAGGGTGAAGTTACTTCTAAACCACACACAGTAGTAACAAGAGTAAAGCAAGAGCCACAAGGATGAACAGACAGGGTATGTCAGTGGGAGTGAACATTAAAGATCAATTTTTTGTCAACCTCCTTATTTTCCTTACAAGAGACCCTTACAGAAACTTCTAGCTTTGTTTTGCTGTGCAGAAGGTAAAGCAGCAGTCCTGGGGGAGCAAACCCTGGAAGCAGTACTGAAGCTGGAAATCCACTGAAATGGATCAGAGAGGTTCTCCAGAAATAAGAAAGCTGCTGACATGGAGAGAGAGAGAATGATCTGCAGTTTCTGTGCATGCCTGATAGAAAAAGGATGGGCTTAAAGTGCAGAGATCCAGGTTAAATTTTTGTTTCCTCAGCCTTGGTGAGGCCAGTTACTCAGCAAGGCAATGGTGTTCTCATTGCTTGAGCACCATTGCCTACCTCATTGCAGCTGTCTTCTCCAGAGCAGTAAAGGGTTTCAGTACCAACAAAGCAGCTAAAATGTTCCTTTAGGCAGAATATGAGAGAATACTGAGAAAATATTGAGTTATAAGTGTTTTGCTGATGCCTGAAGGAAGGTCAATGAATTCACAGCTACAGACTTGCACCAAACTGCACAAAACTTGTTCTGCCACTTTCAAATAAATCCTGACTTCGTCAGCACTATCTTTCCAGATTTGCCTTGCTCCACTTCAATCTCTAACAGTTCCCTTTAGTTCTTTGCTGTTCCTCCTTTTTTTTTCTCACTTACCTTTCTCTGACTGCCTGTAATTTTAACTGTTGAACTGACACTCAACCATATCCCACAGAATCTGGCTGCACGGTAGTTTGCACCTCACCCCTTAAACAAAGTCGCAAACACAACAATATGGCATTTTCTTCAGGGGAAAAAAATAGAAAAAACATAGGGGTTTTTTAGTTTCCTTTGGAGAAAACCTTAACTGAACAGGCCCTTCCCGTTGGAGGAGAGTTCTCCAGCAAAGTCATGCACTCTTGGACCACACCAGGTTCCTGAACCTAGACCTGGGAACAGGATCTCTGGATTATGAATCCACAGGAGTTGGCAATGCCTGGCTTACCCTACTGCCATTCAGCTGGAGAGCCTTGAGGACCATGAGAGCACAGGAGTAGGTCTCTATTTTGGCAATCATTGGTTGTATTGGATCCTTGGGGCTGTTGGTAGCTAAGGTGTAAGGAGAGAACAACTCGACACATGGCAGTACCAGAGCTGAGGAAGAAAAAACACTCCACAGAGGATTAAAGTCTCCTTTGACCGGTTTGTTGTTTTTTGGGTTTTTTTTTCCTGGAGAAAATTGCTCACAGGCACAGGAAAGCTGATGGCAGCAGACCCTGGGATGGCAACCAGGGCCAATCCCTTGAACACCCCTCAGACCTTCATCAGGTCTTAATTCAGGGAAAAGAAACTTCTCCAGACTTCCCTAAATGAGAGCCAATACAATGGAAGTCACAAATAAAGACAAGTAACAAATAGAAACATTAAAAGAGCTGCTTTAAAAGACACCATTTTCAATAATTCAATGAATAGCCCCAGTGGCAGTATCCCTGCATAAAGATATTTTTTAATGTTAGTAATGGCCAGTGCAAGGAATGCACGCAGGTACTAAAGTAGCTTTATTTAGAGAGGTGAAACAGCCAATTCTAAAATGAGCACTGCTACACAGATTGTGAAAAGTCTGCTGTGAGAGGGAAGCACAAAATTGCATCCTGAAAATGAGAAGCACTCTGAAGGAGAAATTCATGGTAATATAAACTGGAACTTTTCTTCTGTGAATCACTTAAAATGAAGCTGTTCCCTTCTCCTTATTCTTCTCAAGCTGCTGACATGTATAAAAATGTGTGTTTGACCAGCAGCTTATTTGGAATGTTTCCTCCTTCTGTAACGAAAATGTGTTATTTCTCTAAACAATATGCCACTCAATACCAACAGAAGTCTCCTTAGCAGATAGGACACAGTTACAAGGCTTCAACCTGTGCCTGGGTTAGGATCTAGAAAGAAAACCTTGGTAGACTCAGGTATTTACTTATTTAGCAATTCTTTCCAAGGTCATATTTTTAAGCTGTAGGGGAAACCATCCTGAAGGGTAAACTGAGTGACTGGGAAGTTGAAGCACAGAAGCTTGCTGTGACTGAGTTAGTAGTGCTCTCTTTAAACAGTGGCCCCACTGAAGAATTGAACTTAAGTGCCTCGGCACAGTAAAGCCTATGTGTTGTCTTTGGGAAGCATTTTCAGCTTAATAGGGACGAAGTTTCCTTTATGCCTGATGCAGCAGCACATTTCGTTTCACAAATTTCCTTTTCCACCCATTTAAGCAATTAACTTGGAATGAATGAGATGACAGATGATTATTACTGCCTTAAGAATCAATAGCTGGTTCTGAGGTGGCTCTGGAGAAAAGAAGGGTCTATATTAGCTGGCTGTGCATCTTGACCTCTTGCCAAAGGTAACTGCACCTCAGCAGTTACCTCAGGAGTGCTGTACCCACGCTTCTGTGTGCTTCATTTCAGCAGCAACTGGTGCCCTCTTATTTCCCTCCTGCTCTAGTTCTTGGGCAAGGAACTGTGACCTTTTGGATAAAAGAGCAGAGCAGAGGCATTGTGGGTTGGCCTAGGGATGTGCAAAGTGCATCCCAGGCATGGGCAGGCAGCATGAGTGAGGATGGTGTTAATTATTCCCAGTACCACCATAGAGTTTACAAGTCCTAGTGAAAATTTCTTACTTGGTAAAGCTGACCCATTGGTAAACAAGTCACCATGCTGCTCCCCACAGCTGGTTGGAAAGGAAAGGGATGAAAAAACCTGCTGTCCCCTCAGATAACACAGGTCCCTTTACAGGTGCCTTGTTCAGCTCTGTGTCCTCATTTGGATCAACTTCTGGTCCAACAGTTGGCCCCTGAAGAGAGGTGAACAGTGGTGCCTTCAGGTCTTTCAGGTGCCTTCAAGCAATCATGGTGGGCAGAACAGAACAAGGAACGATGTTTTGATGCTGACAGCTCACTAAGCATGTCTAAAATATGCTGATGAAAACAAGTGCAGAAAATTGCTGAACCTGACAAAGTAGCTCTTAAGCACAGAGCTGGAAATTCTCCTGAAGCACCCTTCACCTGGAGGATAATATCTTGTAGGATAAATATTTTCCACGTGTAGGATATTCACTTCTGGAGATGCCTGACCTGGAAAAACAAGATCAGGTTAAACATGAAGCACATGGAACAAGGGGCTTCTCTCCAAGGCGCTGCTCCCAACCAGGCAATAAGGGACTGATTGGAATGAGAAGCTTACTCACCACCTGAATATTTGCCAGCGGATAGTTAGGGCCATGAGAGGCTGTGACAGAGCAATGAACCTCCCCATGAGATCTGTCGGGGTTATTTTCAGCTCAGGTCAGCACTTTCAGGCCAAAGTTTGAAATGTGGGGCTCTTACGCTGTTCTTGCAAGACCTTTGCCCCCCTGCCTCAGGAAGCAGGTACTTACCACTGTGGTTATGTGGTCTGAGTGAGCGAAGCCTCGTACTCACCAGAAATGGGATCCTGTGCATTTCTGACAATCCACCTTAGGCAATGGGAACATCCCCCTTCCAGGCTGCAGAATATCACCCTGTCCTTAAAAACCTTGGGCAAGGTGGTGGATGGCGTAAAGAGAGAGGGAAACCTGCAGTGAGCCTTGGCTGTGGTGACTGCCTGCAGTGGTTCAGCTGCATGGTGCTCCAAAGCAGCCTGGGATGTACATCCCTGGTAAAAATCCTGCAGATTCTTTTCCCTTTGGGGAAGAAAGTGGGGAAACCACTAGAAATGCTGTCTCTGCAGCCCTATTGGATGAGGAGTAAGTTATGAAGAAACTGGTGACTTTTTGAGCCTAGGGCTTTTGGATATATAAACTTCCATGAGATAGTTCTTTAAACCAGAGCATAGCAATAAAAATGGGAATTGTGCACATTTCATTTGAAGCATAAATCTATTTTTTCACTGGCTTCTTATTTTGACCTTGTAGGTTTGGCTGTCTGTCAGAAAGCACCACATCCGATCCTACTAATTCCTTTCTTTAGGTCCTTCCTGTCAGAGAGCTGATGTGGTTTTGGTGAATTCCTGCACAAATTCACTTTATACAGTTTGACCCTACGGTATTAACAATAAGTTTCCTCCTAACAAGGAAACCAACAGAGTTACAAACATATGCCTTCACTTACACACAGGTATGCTGACACCTAAAAGTCTGGATTTTGGTTCCTACATGAAAGCAATTCTGGTTCTTGGAGGTGTTGGGAACACGGGCTCCTATGACAAGACTTCAGGCACAGAAGATTGAAAAAGCTGGCATAACAGTGCCATTATAGATAGTGACAGCCCTGAAACAGTGTGGAAATAACCTTAACATCCTTTTCTTCTGGGACTGTCAGAAATACCCTTAGCCTGGACTGAATTATTTTCCTTTCTGAGGTTCAGATTTTTGTTGTTGTTGTTTGTTTGGTTGTGTTGCTTTTTTTGTTTGCGTCTTTGTTTGGGTTTTTTTGTTGTTGTTGTTTTCTGCTAGAGGGAACTATTCCAGCACTAAAACTGAATAAAATGCAAGTGTGCCAGATTGGCGTCAGTTTTGTTTTAACAAACACTTCAGTTATGCTTAATCTTATGGTTTTTGCTTTGTCACTGTGTTTTCTCAAATGCTACAGAGCTGCATTTGTTTTAAATGAGCACTGAAGAAAAGTGAACCAACAAGGATTTAGAGACGTGTTTATGACAGAAGCAGTGTTATAAAATCAGGACTGACACACCACGGAGCAATATCTGGGTTGTACTGGATGTGAAGATTCTCTCCCACTCCCTCACTCCTATAAATTATTGCCGCCACATCACTTCTCAATGAACTCATCTGATCAAATCAGGGGTTTAGAAGTTGAAACCTGGGAGTTCTTAGGTGAAAGTATCTTCTGTATCAAAGTATAAAATATATGCTAACCACGTTTTTCATATCCATACTAAAAAGTAGGTGGATGCATTGTTATTAAGGGCCATGGGTTTAAGAACTAATCTGAGATGTACAACAGTACACTATTAGAAAGGGAAGGAAATGTCTGGCAGTGTGAGGGGCAGGTGTCACACCATCAGATCTCCTTTGTGAAGGAGACCCCTTCCACCTCCTAACACACAGGAGTGCTGACTTTGCTCCCAGTGATGTTTGCAAATATGTGTGCACATTTCTAGTGCATGATCAATGTTGGTTTTTTACCCTTTTTTTTTCCTGCAAGCCACTGTTAATTGGACCCTTTTTCTGGTAGAAATGATAGGTGACACTACTCCTTCTGCTATGAAGATGGTTATAAAGTAAAGATTTTCAGAATCAGCTCTGATGCCGAAGAGGTATCATGGAGGAGAAATGTTTTAATTCACGAACAGACATGGAATTCTATTTTCCTGTCACAGTGGTAATCCATACATGTTACACGATTCAAATTGTGAGGCAATGGCATTCACAAAATATTTAAAAATTAGGAACTCATTTTTGGCACTTCTAAATACTCTGTAAGACTTTCTAAAAATCTCAGAACTAGTACTGGAAATTGGAGATCTGTAAATTAACTTCCATCATCCCCCTTCTTTGAGAAAAGACTTCTGGATGCATCTTGTGTTTCTAAACACAAATAGTGTTCTGCTTCTGGTACAGATTATTTATTTAGAAAGGTTTTATCAAATAATAAAATACACAGTCCATTTCTACCAGTTGTGTGAAACAAGAATTGTTTTAGAAATGTGTAGGTTGATTAACATCTGTGCTAATGCAGAGTAAATTTGGAATTTCAGCCAAGAATGTGAAATGCAAGTGTTCACATCTGTATTTCCAATCCCTTCTAAAACTTATTATCTCCTAGTGGCCATTATTTTATATCTCATGGCTGCTATTGCCTCATCCAACCCAACAGATCTGATTATCTTCACTCAACAGAGCCAACACCTTGTTGAAGAACCTAAATTTTCACATCAGAGCTTGTGCTCTTAAAGCACTTAATAAAGCTCAGCTGAAATATAAATCCGGATTTTGGACAGATGGCTGCTTCACATTAAAATTTATTTTCCAGGAGTTTGTTGTATACTTTCCGTGGATACTCATAAGAGTAATTTTTTGATATTATGATGTTAGCCCATCAGTAATCTTCAGAGTTTCCATCTCACTTGCCAAACCCTATGAGTCCATTTAGCCTCCTGCTGACCCATGTTTGTGAAGATTGCAGGGTGAATTTCATCACATGGCTGGGATTTACTATCCCCTGAGATGCCAGTAGTAGACTTTGAGTTGTCCTATATTAAAGCTACAAGGTTCACTGACACTGAGAATAAATAGGGATGAAAAACCTTACGTCATGTCTTCACAGCTCCTGAGAAATGTGCCCCTTCCCGAGGCACTTGATATCCAGATTTCTGGCCAAGGTGCTTTTGATAGACTCTTTTTTTTTTCTCCTTTGTTTGAAAATGCTGGTTTGTCAAGTTTGAAATTTTCAATGTAAAGTCCAGGTACACTTTTCTCTGTGCTGGGCATAAACTTTCTGAATGAATGGCAAGACCATTCCCTGCCTTCTGATCACATTGCAGCACTGTCAATGACACAAAAGCAAAGACTTCACTTATAATGACAGAGAACCAGCCCTTCAATACATCTAATTCAGAACAAGCTGTGAAGCCTAGATAATCAGTGTATCAAGTGACCATCAGGCTGTGAATCCTTCCTGTTGAAGATACTGCTGAACACTCATTGAGTGGCCACATACAGGTGACGGGACTCAGAAAAAACAGAAAAAAAAGAAATTATTATTTTCAGCCCCAAATACTGCTGACTCTTGCCCACGCTGGGCCATATTGCCCTTGTCTGCACATCTCTTTACATGGCACTGGAAAACGAATGGATCAGACGTTCTGTTTATTTAGTTATATGATGATGTTGTCTTGTGGTACTCTCTGGAGGCACAAACAGTGGTGTCTGGGCCTGAACGTTCCTGCTGATTGACATCTCTGCATAGATTTCTATTCAAACCTGCTGAGACCTTACCTGGATTTTAGAGGACCTGTCAGAAGCAGAGCTAAAGATTCATCAGCGAAAGATTCATCAGCAATACAAGTCCTTGCAGGCAGACGAGTAACTGAAGGAACTCAAGTAAATGCAGCAAAAATGTAAAGATACACTGACAAGTTAAGAAAATAATTAGAAAAGCTGCATTGGATGGGAGACAACTGGTGAGGGACGTGCTTGTTCCAATTTCTTTGAGGCATGAAGCACCAGTTAGCAAAAAAGACAATTTGCAGATGAAAGAACTGTGAGGATTCTTCCTTACTGACAGCTCTGATCAAATGCATACTATCCATCAAAATACGATATATAGAGACCAAAGAAGCAAACAAACTATGGGAGGGCTAAGCAACAGAATGAGAGAGGCTGTCAGAAGAAAGAAGGCATATTCCCGAAAAAGGTGAAACTGCGTTCAACTGAGGAGAAAAGAACTATTTTCTGTAGATTAAATATAGAGGGTATGAGACACTAGAAGAAGTTACCCAGAGATGCTGGGGATGTCCCATCCCCGGAAGTGTTCAAGGTCAGGCTGGATGGGACTTTAGGCAACCTGCTGTGGTGGAACGTGTCCCTGCCCACGGCAGGAGGGTGGAACTAGGTGATCTTTAAGGCCCCTTCCAAACGAAACTGATCTGTGATTCCATGACTCTATGAAATATGCAGATTCAAAAAGAGAAATCTAAAACTTACTTTGAAATCACCTTTAAAAAGGCAGAAAGACAACAATAATAAATTATCTAACTCTATTATGAATGTCTTGCAGAGATTCTGCAGACCAGTAGACAGTGAAGTTGTGAAAGTAGCAAAGAGAAAAAGAAACAGCATAAAAGAGAAATGAGTTTTTGTTTTCCATATTTATTCACCATGAGGCTTTAATGCATATTTTGTCTGCCTCAAGGTACAACTCCAAGGACAAAGAAGAAATATCAGGAGAAACAAATTGCCAGCATCACCTATTTTTCATCAAATGCCTTTCAAAGAAAGACAAGTTGGAAGTAATGGATCTTGTAGCTGTAAGGTGTGAGCTCTCATTTAAGCTTAACTTTTAATAAAATTCTTCAAGTGGAAACATACAAGTTTGGGTACCAAGCAAGTGGTAGAGCTTATAATAAGGAAAAAGATCATGATACATGAGAAAATAACCTTTATTAATTTATGTAGGAATAATCCAAACAGCTTCTGTGACAGGAAGAGAAATCCACTGTGTTCTTTGAGGGATTCAGTGAGCACACAGAGAAAGGAGAATTGGTTGACAAAATCTAACTGGATTTCTTAAACGAAATCAACAAAGCCCCTCAGCAAAGCCTGATAGACAGCCTGCTGTGAGATAGGTAGGACCTTAATGTACATACCTGGGTAAAGTGGGGAAACAGTAAGTAGGAAATAATGGTCAGTTCCTGAATGTTTGCCAGGGGGCTTCCCAAGTAATGCCTGTTTGTGCTTGAGCTGTGCCACATCTCCATGTTTATATATATAAATGAACTCCATGTCTGCTGGAAGCACAGACCTTTCTCACCAGCCCAGACAGGACCACTCAGGGTAAAAATGAAAGTTCACTATGAAGACATGCAGAGGCAATAAATCAGCTTCACAATACTGACAAAAAAATGCCAGATGGAAATCAGTGTTGATAAATCAGAGTTGAGGCACCTAAGGAAAAAAACCTCCTCAATTAATGTGCATTATGACATGCTCTTAAGATATACTCTTAGCCATTACCCTTTAGGAAAGAAACCTTGGAAGGATGGCAGACAGTTCTATAAAAAGCAACTTGATGTTCTGTAGCAGGCAAAAAAAATTCCTCTGTTTGAATTTAAGTGCTACTTGGAGAGGAAAACAAAAATGAAAAAGTCCTTGTGCCACTTGGTAAATCTATGGCACAAACAGCTCTCCAATAGTGTACACCAGTCCAGACTCTCCACCTTAAAAACTACGTGGTAAAACTTCTACTGAAGTTGCAAGGGGATGTAGACAAACAAGACCTGTAATTGGACTTCTGTTATTAGAACAGCTAGTAGAATAAAAAAATAAGCATACAATTGAGTACACAAATCCTCTCCAATTCTAAAGTAAAAAAGCAGCAAAGAAGTGGTCTTATCCAAAATCAGTTTGATATTTCTAGCTATAGAGCCAAGTCTAATAAAAATATTAATTACGTCTATCTAAAAACCTTGACTTGCACAGTACATACCTAGAAAAATTATAAAGAGGGTTTCAGGGTATGGTATGGCACCCATACAAAGGTGGAATAATCACCTCTGATACATGAAAATGAGAGAGATGTAGAGAAAGCAATTAGGAAATTAAAGGTTGCTTATTTTCTAGTACAAGATTCATGGAAGTCAACCATGAAACTAATAGGTAGCAGGTTTGAAACCAAGAGGAAGAGGCATTTCCTCATACAACACTGTGTTAAACTGTGGATCTCTTTACCACAGGATATTGGGGAGGCTAAAAGTCTACAGAGCATTAAAAAAGTGACCAGACCAAATAGATCATAGAGGGAAAACCAACTAAGTATTAACTGCAAGAACAGCAGCCACTGACTTAGGAAATCCATGAGCCACTAAGCTCTAGAGCTCAAGGAATTTGCAGAGACACTCTATGATATTTTTATTTTGTCGTTGTATGCTTCCCTAGGCATCCAGGCTTAACCATTAGTAGCACAGTAAGGAAGATCATTGCTCTGACCCAGTACTGCCTTCTGAATGTTCTCAGACACCTGGGCTCAGCACAGCATCAGGATCAGGCTCGGGGAAGAACCCCAAGTCCAAAGGAGGAGCAGAAAGGTGATTTAGTTCTGGCCCTTTGATGACAATGACATGTAGAGGGATGGAGAGAGGAGGCCTGGTGTGCTGTGTCCTGGTTGGAGCTCAGAAACAATGGCTGCTGTAAGCTGAGGTGAGGAGTTGGTTTGGGAAATGATGGTGGTCAGCATGAAGAGCTTGAAGGGGTCAAACACTTTGTTTATGGGTCACAGTGCCCATCATTAGGTAAACCAGGTCAGATACTTGATGTCCCTCCCGTGCCTGGGGCTCAGCACAAGGCACAGCTTAGGGATGGTCAAAGGGCTCCACGTGGATGTCCTGGCTAGCAAAACCTGTGGCTTTGAAGGGCAACACACCAACTGTGCTGCCAGACCTCTCCATTGGGGGGGATTTTATTCTTATTTAGTGCTGGTATAAAGCATAAGTGCTCTGGATTTAGGAGGATTTGCTATTCTCATAATGATATATGTATTTTCAGAGAGCATTGTTCTTGAATGGAGTTTGTTAAAATGAATCTGCAGGTAACTGCTCTGTTCAACTTTTTGACAAATAGCTCCAACTCAATGCTTAACTCCAAAGGGGCTGGGAAATGAAAATATAGCCCAATTCCTCAATAATTATTAATTTCCTGTCACTATTTTCCTTACTTCAAGAGTAAGGAAAGTTCTAAAAATCTTTAGAGGTTGATTAAAGTGTAATTTGTTAGTGGTATGGGGGGAGGGAAGTGAAGGAAAGGTACAGAAGATTATTTCTGAACACCAAAAATAGTTTCAAATTCCCACCAAGATATGACGAACTGTTATATACACAGTCAGACAGGGAGATGTATATTTTGTTTTAAATTCCAATTCCAAAATGTACTGCGTAAAGACAAACCACAAATTGAAACTTCATGTGCTCATGCTGGCAGCAACACCAAACTTACGGTTTTCTTCTAAAAATAATACCCCCAAACCCTACCTAAACCTTCCTGAACCTCCTGTTCCCTCTTTAATAAGTAAGAACACAGGGTGTTTTGATTTCTTGGTGACTTTTTTTCTTTCCTTTGAGTCACTAGTGGAGGACCAACTGCTCTCAACCTTACTCAGGTAATATTTCCATTGGTTTCAATGAGAGATTTGCCCGGCTGAGGTGTGCAGTATTTTTCCCGGTATTTACAGGAATTTAAAGAAAGTGACAGGAATGAGGAACAGTCTTGGCAGGAGAATAAGAAGTAAACACCATTTTGTAAAGGGATGGAGAATAGAGAAGGAAGACAATGATGTTAGGACCACTATATAAAACTTTACTCCTTTTCCATATTTCTAATTTGTCCCTTTTAAACAGAAAAAGACCTTTGAATTTAAGTCAAATATCTAAAGAAGATGAATTTGGAGGACTCAGTGCTGGTCATAGGAAACAAGCCACATCAAAATCCTCCAAATAAATCATCTCTAATTTAAGCAAAACTGTACCACAGACGAAATACAAACCAGTTCTTTCAGCTTTCAGAAGAGAAGTCAACATCAAAGGAGGAACCTGAAGTAGAAGCCTAGAAATGCAAATCTGTTGGTCTTTTCACATTCAAATTCTCACGCTTCTTCCATTTCCTTTTACAGAAAAAGAATGTGGTCAGACTTGGGGGAATGACTTCACAGCTTTTATTAAAGGGTAGCGTAATCCTCCCCTGGATAACTGGAGAATCATTATAAAGAGAAATAAGCAGTGATGATCTGTCCCAGTTTGAGTGCTGTGGTTTGGAAGTTCTGACCCGTGAGATGTTAATTTCCAAGTCCAACTACATGAAAATGTATAAATATGAGTACCAACGAGGAAGAGAAGTATCCTGCTGAAAGGTGAGTGGTATTGTGTTCCCTCTACTTTTATGAGGAAAAAAAGGCTCTTACCCTCTTGAGTGATATTGCGCATAGTAGTAAGAGTCTCATATATGAAAAGAATACCCCAAACATGCACTTCCATTTTACTGTTGTTCCATTTTACTCTGGAGGTGGGGCACAAAGAAGTTAAATGCTGTAAGGGCCTCATGTGGGGGTGGATTTGGACTCCATGGGGTCCATCCAATGAAAGCAGCGGCACTGAGGATGCTCAGCGCTGGGTGTTAAGTGTCAAAATGTGGGTGGTGAAACTGCCACCATGTTTGATTGTGTGTAAAGAAGTCCTGCCCATGGCAATAGTAGAAAGTCCTCCAAATTCATCTTCATTAGATTTGACTCAAATTCAAAGGTCCTTCTGTTCAAGTGGCCAACCTGGATGGCTTGGGGCTCTTATAGACTCTAATCAAAGCGGGACAGGAATTATACTATGTCATACCTAATTAAGAGTAATTTCTCTGAACTTCCTCTTATTGTTCTCAAACAGCATCAGAGAAACCTTAATTACTTGTAACAACAACACTAAGGAAAACCCCTGGAACCACTGGAACAATACCATGTAGAATAATGTGAATTAATTGTTAAATTTAGTATCTCCATGAGAAATGCTCTATTGATAACTCAGAATTGTTCTGCCTGGAAATCACCTGAGCACTGCCTTATTTCTAGACATCTGTCACCACAGTTATTATCTAACAACAAATATAACATGAAAATAATCATTCTGTTTAGGGCAGGAACAATAACTAATTGACTAGGATTAAATTACATCAATATCATTATCTCCTGTTTATTTTTGATAATATGTTGATGAACAGTTTGTATTTTCCAGGGTGGAAAACCTTTCTTTTTTCCTAGCAGGATCCCTGCACCAAAAAGTTTTCTTTAATAGCTACCTAATTTCACAAATTTAAATATAATTCTTTCCAAGAACTGATGATATTTAATTATCTTGTTATTATGGGTTTTTATTTTTTAATTATCTTGTTATTATGGGTTTTTTTAATATTTGTTTTAATTTTGTTGTTGTTGTTTTCAGATTTACAATCTTCTACAGAATGCAGACTGGTATAGGGTTTTGGTGTAATAGTAGAATAACAACTTGATACCCACAACTGAATTCCCAGCCTGTCCAGCCTAGTTTTGAAGTTCTAGGCTGTTAAAGGTATTTAAACACTTCAAATGTGAAAATGGATGATTCTTAGGTATCTAATTTATGCTGGAACTAATGATAATTAGGCATCTCTCATGGACTTATCAAAAAGTCATCTAGGATTCTAGTAGTAACAGAAGGTACAAAATAACTCTAAAATTCTGGCCTTTTCTGATGTAAGGCAGATTTCCAGAAGTGGTCATTTTTATAATGTAAGTTTTTCCCAGATTTCATTTTTGTAAAAGCCCTAGTAAACCCATCTTAGCTGAAAAACCTCCTCTTACAAAGTGTGTTAATGCCTCACATATTACTCTTCTGTGTTTGAGGTTTATGGTCAAATGCCACTCAAATGGACCTTAGAAACTTTCCTACAGCATCAGGAGTTGCACATAGTCTGGTGCACAATCCTCAGAATTTTTTTTGCCCTACTAGCCCAATTTTCAGAAAAAGCCACATTGCTCCTGAATATCACATCTTTTTAAGGTCATAAAAATACCATCCAAGAACTTTTGAAAAACAAATTTTGAGAGCATGAGGGTGTGTGTGAATATTTTCAAAGTTGCAATTTGACTAACCCAGTCTCTGCTTAGATCATCAAACAGGCATGTGTTTGGGACACAGAGGCACTACAGTCCTGGCATATTCAGCTCAGAATCCTCATGGTTATGTGAATAATTATCCCTTCATACCGGCCTAGAAATCTTGGACAGAAATAGCAATCACAGCAAGGGTGCTAAGAAATAATTTGTACCATACATCTGCTAATGTCCCTTAGCCCAGCTGGAACCTACATGCTTTCCTCCCTGTCTTGGGTTTCTCAAATTGTGTTGATGTGTATTTAAGCTGCAGGAACGTTCGAGGCAATCAGGCAGCAGGGAGACAAGAAGTTCCCTGGTATTTTGATTCCAAACTGTGATCTCTCTTATCGGGATGGGTGAGGAAGAAAAGTGTCAAGTGTCACTTGGACTGCTGTTCTCAGCTCATCTGGCTAACTCAAAGAGGAGCCTCTGAGGCCAAAGCCACCACAAATGTAGGAGACCACTCAGAACAGCTTTCTCCAAAGGTGTCCCTTGGCATCACCTCACTGGGATTACACTGATGATACCCCAAATGGATATGACTGGCACTGATTTTTTGAACAGTGTCAGCCAAAGGAAGACTTTCGTATTTTGCTTCATCTTGGTTTTGAGAAGGACAAGAGAAGTCCTTAAGGACTGTCATTTCAGGGCATTAATTGTAAAGATGCAAGAAGGGGAGAGTAGGACAAAGCACCTCCTATCTGGCCCTGATTTTATCAGAAAGTTGAACTAGAGATCTCCTGGCATCCCTTCCAACCTACAACAAACAATTATCTTGTAACATGAGGAAGCCTGATCTTTAAAGCCTATATTGCTATTAAAGAAACAGTTTTCTTTTTTGCATGCACAGCATTTTGTTTAGCCTCTTGCCTGATGTAGGATCACATCGTATTTATGTTTAACATACTTCCTCACATTCACTCTTCCCCCTCCTCTCTTTTACTCTAATGCCACAAACTCTTCCCACCCCATATATTTTTATTCTACACAAGAATTATGCAATTCATCTGGGATTTGCTTTGGACGGCTTCCAAATACACCCACACAACTGCTCTAAGAGTGATGAGGTTTATCCGAAGATGGACTTGGCAAGTCTGCGTTTCAAAGGGTTACTGATCCAAAACGATTCAGGAAGAGACTTCAAGACACACAAGTAACCCCACAAAGCAATAAAATAAAAGATTGTGAACAATTTCTGTATTTAAATGTTTACAGGAGCTGAAGCTAGTGGCTAAAACATTTTGTCTGAAAATGGCTACTTCTCCACGAGTGAACCAATATCAGTCAGTTTGATGACAACTAACTGTGTGCTCACAGCCTGTGACTATTCAGGGTTTCATGACGTTGAAGATCTGCCAGGTTTTTTTTCAGAATAACACAGGAGTTTGGCTCAACTGATGTTCAGAGGAATCTTTAACACCCTGTTAACTAATTTTGTTCCATCTGCAGATGCATAAAACAATCTTGTGAGGCCATGCTGTCCACTGACAAGTCTATGAATCTAGAGACCTGGTTTTGAACTTGGATCCCCCCCTTGGACTGCTCCACAGCCTTGACTGAATTACCTTTCTCCTCCAGGCCTTACACACACCCTCCTAGAAAATGAGGGTGCACAGTACAGCCCTCCGTTGTCGAAACAGTCAAAGAGCTACTGATGAGAACTGCAAAGTAATGACTGGGATTCTGTTTCTGCCAGTGCACTAATTCCAGAACCCACACCCAAACCCATGAAATTACCTTTTGAATGATGAGACAAAATCATTCTTTTTATTCTCTCTCTCTCTCTCTTTTTATTTTTTTCCAGGATGTTCCCTGTATTTGCTTCCCCTGGGTGGCAACAGTGGAAAATGTTGGCAAAGAGAGCAGACAGTAGACAAGGTCGTATTGGCACAAATCTGAGGGCTTTGCCTGTGTCAGTGATGTAAGGATACCAGTCTCCTTCAAGAGGTGTGGCTCATCAGTGGAGCTTTTGCAGTGCCTCGGACGTCAGGCTAATGGTCTCACATACAGATCCTGTAAGATGCCTTTCATTCATCCTGCCAAACAGGAGCTGTGCCTGTGATGCTTTCCCAAACTGAAGGGCATTGCTCCATGAATGCAAGCAATGTTAAAGCCTGAATAATGCTCACAGTCTTCCATTTGCAAATCGCCTCCACCGCTCCCTTTGCCCTCCCCTCCATGTGGTTTAGCTTTTGGCCCTGCAATAGATACTCTGAATCAATGTTAGCTTTCTGAGAGACTAACACCGAACACCGAAGGTCTGAGTCAAATCCAGCTGTGTTACAAGTCCATTGTTGGACTGTTGGTTGTTTTGGGAGATTTTTCCCTGGAGTTTTTTCACAGATGAACTGGAGACCTTTTGGCAGCACAGACAACCACCTCTATTTTGTCATTTGGTACCCCAAAGACATCCATGTACTAGTCATCCAGCGACTAATCAGTCCAACCAGGAAGCCAAAATCTTTTTAAGAGAAGATCATATTGTTCATTTTAAATGTTTGCCTCACCATTAGTGCATAAAAGAGAAAGCTTAGAAACAGAAAGACGAAGCATATAAAAAATAGTTGGATCATGCAGCTTACAGAGGTAGATGCAGTGTTAACAGCAACTCGTGGGAACTGTGAAGCACTATCCTGATCTGCGGTGTATTTCAGTTTTCAGCTCAGTAAAATCCCAGCTTCTGCACAAGCAAAAACTTGTCCTTTTTACCAGGCTGCAATAAAATATTTGTGGTGGTTTTTATGGTGTGAGCCACCATTCGTTTAACACAGTCTGAAGGTCATTTCTCCTAGGATAGACCACATCTCCACACTAAGCTCCCAGAGCTCGAGGCTGGTGCCAGGCTGTCTGCAAAGACCCCCAGAGGCCATGTTAGTTTTCTCTGAACAACATGATGGCATGGCATGGGCTGGACATGCCCTGCTCACCTAGACCAAGGAAGAACTTTGGACTCCCAACACTGTGAAAGGAGAAATTCTTCTGTGTCATACCTGGTTCCACTGAGTCAGAGTCTGTGTGCTCACATCTGTGAAACAGCAACCTCCAGAAAACGTCCACTAACCCTGACTCAGAATGTCCACTGGGCAGTACTGGAGAGTTTCAGTAGATATAATTCACAGGAAGGACAGGGATTTGCTCTGGCAGCAGAGCCGCTGAAGGCCACAAGAATCTTAAAACCCTCTCTTGTTATCAGGACAGCCTCTGATTCTCTGAGGACTGTGGTCTTCCAAACAAGAAGAGTGAAGAGAATCCTTCTGTTTCTGTCTTACCTGTCACTGACATATGCATAATGTAGCTGTCTTCATCCTAAGCAATGGCTGGACTCACTCTTCCTCTTCTAGTCCCAGAGAGAGACCAGAAATGCTGCTCCAAGAGATGGCAGGTGAAGTCAATTGAGCCACTTTAGGGAAAAGAAAGACTTATGGCTTAATATCATACCGTGTTCAGGATTTTCTTAAATATCTTAGAGATATATGATGCAATATAATCCTGCCCACATCTCTGGTGGTTGTAATTTTTCATAAAACATAAGACAAGAATATGGTTTCCTCAATACTGAAGTTCCAGTGGAAGAAATCAATTCAAATCTGTTATACTAGTCAGAAAACGCAAGCTGCCATGAAATTCACTTTGTTTTCTCTTTAGATACTTTGATAATGTGACCAGACTTCATCCTTGGACATTTTAAATTTTCTTCCATTTCCTCGTTGTAACATTCAAGATTTCTCTAAGTCACCTTCACGACTAATCAAATTCAAAGACTCCATCAAGCATCCTAATCCCTCTGCAATCCATATATATGCTCCTGTATCCTGCTTTCATGTATTTCCTTGGGATTTTGGAAAGTCCTTTTAAACCTCTCTTCTTACACAGTCCCTTTATCCTTTGCTTTATCCACCCAGCATATTAACTCCAGCAGGACCAGAGCAAAACTGTGGTGGAAGGAAAAGGAAATGCTTTCAGTTGGTGTAAATGACAGTCATAATACAGGGCATTGGCCTAGGGGCAACTGGGATGTGTTTATTCCATGAAGTGCCATGCAAGAATACCTGAGCTAGCTGGGAACATGCTAGTTCAGGTTACAGAAGCAAAGTGTACACACATTAGCAGGAATACTGGAATTACCTGGGTGTGGCTTTTAGGGATTATCCTGTTCCACCCAAATAGAGAAGTACTGTGAAGTTTATGTGGCCAAAAAAGGTGATAATTTCCTTAAACTTTTAAAGCCCAAAAGACTTTTGAAAGTTTTTGCTGTTTTTTTTTCCAATTTTTTTCATTGAAGTCATCCATTATAAGTGGTACATTTTTTACAGAAGAAACTTGTAGAGCAACTGTGAAGATGCCACTGCTATTGCTGCCCTCCCTAGAAACTCCAAAGGTGATGGCAGAATTAGAGCAGAGCAAATAACAGTGGATGGGCTGAGTTGAGTATTTCTGCTTGCCTGGTCACCAGGAAAAGTGGATGGAGTAATTGAACAGAGGGGAATCAGGGAAAATAATCTGCTGCTTCAAGTAGGCTTCAAGAATCAGGAGACCTCATTGTGAGGCCTTACCACTGTGAGTGACTGGGGCCCAGATCTCTCTCACTCTCCTTCTGCATCAGCGCAGCTCCTCCCAATCTACATTCCTAAAAAGCAGAGGAAGATGAAGAACTTAAGCTCTTCGTGCACATCCACCTGGATCTCTCTGAGAGGTACTTATGTAGCCTCACCACCTTAGCTTTTTTCATGTTTTGCTTGCTGCCCCAGAAAGCAAATCTGATGAAATTTCCATATTAACTTTGGGAATGGTAGAAGTGGAAGACTTTGCGGTTTGTCCAAGGATGTCTGTGGAAGAAATTATACTGAGGTCTCTCAAATGCCAATTTAGCACTTCAATCTCTGTGTGATCCTCATTCTTTACTTCAATTTCCCCTGGACATAGTAAATTGCCTCCATAGGTAATCCAACATAATCACTGTAGACTTAGCTACAATAAATTCATAAAGCAGTCACTGAAATAAGCAGATACAGAATATCTTTATTCTCAGATAACACATTGGTCTAGAATGTTGCTCAGGAAGCACCATCGAGCACAAGCTCAAAGGGTTAGTGATTTCCTCCAGCAGCTGAGAAATTCTCATTGCCCGCACAAGAGCTTGGTGTTGGCCTGCTGGCTTGGAGATCCTGCATTTTCATCTTCAAAACAGAAAGAAACAAGTGATACTACTGGATTGGGCCGAAATGGGGAATGTACCTAAACAAGATGAGGTTTATCTGGGCCATGAGCCAAGCTCACAAAGGCTGATGCAGACCAAAACTACCTGTTAGTTGTATGGGCTGAGCTGGTACCCTGTGCAGGGATGCAGGGCATCCACACGTGGCAGATCTTCACCTCCCTGCCACAGCAGTTTGAACTTCACTACCAGCACCAATGTTAAAACTTTCTTTACCCTCCAGAAAGAATATAAACATGGCTTTCAATGCAGATTAAATACACACGTACTTTTGAAACATTGTCGGTCATTACTAATTCATGGCTGCCGTCCAGCCAGCGGAGAAAAACATTTCCCCTCCTAGGTTTAACAACAAAACCAAGAAAAAACCCCAACAAGTCAATGACTTATACTGTACACTAAAACAGCTTAAAACACAAACATTTCCAGAGTACAATATTTCAAGTAGTCTTGTAACCGGAGGAGCTATTTTTTAACTGGATTCTTACTTTTTACTACCAGCAGCCTTGTCTTATTTGCAGAGGCTCTGCTAGCTGTCAGACATCCTGACTCCACTTAATAAACTCACTTAGGGCAGAACTTTCTTAAGTCACAGTGTAAGTACATAAATTAGTTGTTTCAGCCTTAGACCAACACACTTCTCTTTCTTCCCTCTCTCCTGAGCACTGAGCTATGATGAAGAAACTCAAGTCTCAAAAGAACCAACAGTTCATTAAAAAATGCTGCCATAACCCAACGTGCCTAAAATACTGCAGCTCCTGTTGGCTTTGGTTGGAGTTGGAGGGATGCTTACTTGTGGCTACAACTAGCTGAAATTTGGGTCCTTAAGTCAGGGACCCTAAGTTTAAATTCCACTTTTGAAATGTTTTTCATGCAGCGATCTCAGACAAGAAACTGCAGAGATGACACCAGGTCATAGGCAGGTTTTGTGTTAAATGAAATTTAATGCACCAGGAAGCCAAGAGACACTCTGGTGTGTCACCAGATAAGCAGGAGCAGGGCATATTTCATTAGTGGGTGGATCTTAGTCTGGTTCCTTGTGAAAATTAAGTTCAAACAAACCCCATAGTCATGTCTCGGTCTCTGTTTGACCCTCCCTCATTGCTCCTCCATCCACTGGTCAAATTTATTCACGTTTGACAGAAAGAAACACATTGCAAAAGTAAATAAAACAGAAGGATATAAAGAGTAAATAAAACTGACTTGGGCTGCCAAGTGAGAGAGGCATGCCAGAAGTCCTGCTGTCTGAGAGGAAGGCCACTTAACCTTTCAGCATGTCCAAAAGGGGCTGGGATTTTGGCAATGTGGGCTCACACCTTCACAGAAAAAAAAAAATATAAAAATGATGCAAAGCTCCACGGCACTGGACTTTGCTTATTCCTGTGCTTGTAACCAATATCTGTTGCTGTTGATGCATAGAAGCCACTCATGACAATCCTAGAGGGACTCCTATGGTTCCTCTGCTAGCCCCTCTCCCAAGAAGGGATGTGCAGCATGGGATCAGTTTGCTCAATTGTCCTTTCACTGGGAGGATGAAGTGCCTTTTCTTCTCACCATGAGGATTCCCACCTGGAGACAGGGTGGGTCTGACCCCTCAGGGCAGAGACACAAGGGCCACCCACTCCCAAGTTTGGCCCCTTGAATATCAGAACAGGGGGAAAAACACCTTGCACTCGTGGGAGCTGGGAACAGCATCTCTTCCTGGTCTCTGGTCCTTTGTCCTGCCTGGCTGCCCCTTGGGCAAGCACAGAGCAATGCCAGGCTGGTGACAGCCAGCAGCTGGCAAAGCTCCGTGTTGCAAACGCTGTGCTTCTCCTGCCAGCTGCCACGTGTTGTACCTGGTGGCAGCTGCTATTTTTATATTGAAACTCATTTCTTGCTAATGATCTCTGTGTTACATTTTGAGAACCCGATCTAGCCCTCCGGTAATTTGATCTTAATTAAACAATCTAGCTGCCGGTCCAGTCCCATTCTGGTAAGCTGTGTATTGCAATGTTTAGTCAAAGACAACAGACATTTATCAGGCCTGGTGTTGTAAATATAGCTCAATTTCCAAGAGATGCCGATAGTAAAGTTTGTTTGCCCTGCCCTACCTCTCCTTTAAGCTGAGTCATAATAACACACAGGGTTAACCCAACTCCATTGCATGGTGTAATGCTCAGCAAGATCTGGCAGATAGGAGAGCTTGCTAATCTTACAGATCTCATCTTTCACGCTGAAGCAGCTGGCTGGGATACCTTTTTTTTTTTTTTTTTTTTTTTTTTAATGCCTAAGTTATTGTTTAATACAATCTTCTAAGTTACATAATGGCTTCTCTCTTCACTTGATGTCATCTGAGCCGTGCACAGGAATGCACACACAGCCTCTGACATCTTTTGAAGTCCTCCAGGGCCATTGCCTCCTGTCTGCTGAGCACTTCAGAAAGAGCAGGTGCTACACGTTCCTACACACGTGCTTCCAAGAGCCAGCTACACCTGTCTTGCACCACGTGCCATAATCTTTTGGGGAGTTTTGAGCAGGTTGTGCCAAATTACAATGAGATTACCAGCAGAGAGAGCTATATTTTTCTCCCTCCTGAAATAACTGCAGTTGCCAAACACAACTGTTGTGCTCTCAAATGAAAAAGCCACATTCACTGCAGGAATCAAGCTTTCAGCCATGGGGATCCCAGGGGGCGTGGTCCACTCCAAAATGCAGCTTTTTGACTCAGGGCAAAACCTTTGGCTTATGGCAAAAATATTCCCTTGCAGGCAGGAGGGAGCAGATGGGAGGCAGATGCTTCCTCTACTGGGATGGCTCAGCCTGAAAAAGGGCTGGCTGCAGTGGTGGCTCAAAGCCCTCTGATGGTTTGTTGCTCACCAGAGGCTAACCATTTCCCCCAAACCCTAGCTGGGTGCTAAGCCCTTGCTGGGCTCCAGCCAGATGGTCCCCAGGTGGCAGATGCAGGTGTGTTATGGAAGAACCTGCCTGTGGGACACAGGTCACCAGCACTTGCCCTGGTTCCACCAATCCACCTCTGAATAGGAACTCCAGTCTGCCCAGCAGCAGGTTCCATCAGCCTCTCTTCGAAAACATAACAATTTCACCTCACAAATAATTTTCCAGAGACAGAGTTACAAATTTTGTGGACGGTCCTGAGTGGACTCGGTTGTATCTCAATTATTTTGTTTTCACCTTTTTTGCCTCTTATTTGTTTTTCATTATTTCCTGCAATATTTCACCTTTTTTTTTCCCCACTCCTGCTCCTCCCTTGCCTGCTTTGTCTCTCAGAGCCTCTCCTACCCCAGTGACATTTGTGTTCAAATGTTCAAACCTACCCTGCTCAAGAGGGCTCAGGAGCAGGGTAAACAAGTTTGCCTCAGTGTTTAGCATGCAGCTCAATTGTACATTTACAGTAGATATTCTGATTTAATTTGCTTTTAAACAGCCCCTTCAAACAGCTCAGAAGTCTGGACATTGTTCTTTTAGGTGCATTACAAGACCATAATTAATTAGCTGGGCTCCCCTGTGGATTTTCTCAGATTTTACCCAATCTTCCCGCCAATTTTAATGACCTTCCCAGTTAGGGGCTTTACATCTGTAAATGCTGAGTGCCATTCACCACTTGGTAAACAAGGGGTATCTGAGCAAAATAGCCGGAGCTTGAAATCAAAGATTTTACTTGTTTGTAGTACAGGAGACACTGGCATTCTGGGTGGCTCTTAGCACCTGCCGTGCTGTTGGATGACTCAATTTTGGCTCTCTGTCCCATATTAAAAGAACTCAAGACTGATCTGTGTTACCCTTCCACAAAGCTGGGATTGTGGGGAAATCTGTACTGCAGAGCCCTGCTATCCCACCCACTCTTCTTTGCCTTTTGAAAGCAAGAAACAGCGCACTGCTCATTGTCCCTGCAAAACTTGCTGAGAGCTCTCCAAAGAGAAAGTCAGCCGAGCAACTTTCAGCTGCTCCCTCTTCCTGCTGGCTCCAGGCCAACATTTCCTAGCAGGTGTCGTGTACCAGCAGATAAGAAGGAATAGAAAGGAAAGAAAGAGGGAAAAAATGAGCAGCGGGAAAAGATTTGATGGTCTATCACATGGGCATGGACCATCTACCACATGTTTCTCAGTGTCTCCTCAGATTTTTAGCACACGTGATGCAAAGGCAACACGGACCTTTGCACCACCTTGTGCAGGCTGCTGCTGCAAGGAAGGGACTGCTGTCCACATAAAGGAAGGCATCTCCATCTGGAAAGCAGCATCCAGCTTGTGGCTGTGCAGAAGGGATGAAAATACTGCTTTTGTTTTGATCAAAATTGGATTTTAGGTGGTTCTTCAGTCAGAAGGGTGGCTGGAATAAAGCACATCAGGAGCCACTTGGACAATATATTTTGATAGATGTAGTATGTGAGCATAGGTCCGGCACAGTTGCTTGGACCAAAGTTTGACATGAGCTGCACAAGAACTAAGCTAATGCATCAGGAGAGTGGGGCTAGAGAGCACTGGCTTCACAGGAGTACATAACCACATAATGGGAATGTAAACAGAAGAGATTATTTTCTCAGTGATGTCACAGTTATGTGCCACAACATGGCAAGCAGGATTTCAAAAACATACACAATTTCAGAAAGTATCGAACTGCAGTTAGTTCCCTGTCTGGGGAATAGAGGGTGCACAATCAAAGTAGTGCTTTATACTACTAATTAGAGAAGCTGGAGTCTGAAATAAAATTACCTCTCTGAGGTGTACAACCTGTTCTCTCCAACACGAATTATGACTGCTCAAGAATAAAGTGAACCAGCGTCTAGTTTTGAATGTTCCTGTTTAGATGAATGTACATTTCCTGCATATTCAGGGTCTTTATTTGCACCTACATTAGTGCAGCGAGGACTGTAGTGATGCAATCAGCCAAACCTCCTGGTCTGCTCGTTCTGTGGCAGCTCAACAGCCTTTGTGAGCCTTCAGGTAAGAGCAGCTGTTCAAAGGCCTGAATGCTGAGTAAGACATAACCAGGCACTGCCAGAGGTAAGCTCACTAATAAAAGTGGTTAGGCAACAGTGTTCTGTCTGTGCCCTGGCTTTCCATCTGTAAAGCAAGGATGATGGTATCACCCTTATCTTGCAGGCAGTTGTGAAGATAGATCACATTAAAGGTGATTTAAAAGGTGCTCAGAGACTAGTGGGTAGAGGAGCAATGTGGCTGCCTCAAATAGTGAGATTTTCTTGGTGTATTTTTTAACTTTCAGAGCAGGGCAACAGCTTATATAAACTTCTCCTTCAGGACTGTACAATAGGAGCAGCTTTTGATCCCTTTATCCCTCCTGGAGCTGATATTAGGTTCATATAGATTTGCAGAGGCTGGAGAACCTTCTGGGAGATGTCCTGAAGCCCAGGAAACTGGGCAGAATGGAAGCAGAGGTTGGTGGATTATTTTTCCCACTTCTGTTATCTGTATCCAAGGTGCAACTGTTTTTTCTAAGTGATATAAATTATTGGTTTTGAATAATTAAGTTCCAATCAAAGATTAATATCAGGCTGGGTTTAGGTAGTTATTTTCTTAATCAGTTGATACAGTGATTAGAACCTCATGAGCTGCCAGAGGACTGCTCTCTGATGTTAGTCCATTCATGGCCCACAGCTAATGAATAACAATTAAGACAATTTTAAGCAGCTCTCAAATGCCAGACCACCAAGGGTCTCTCCCATGGGATTATCTTGCCAATGCTGACAACCTGAGTGGTGACCTTTTACAGCAAGATGAGTGTTTGTATTTCCCTCAACCGTGTTTCATACTTTACCTTAGGACTGAGAAGGAGAAAAACCTGAAGATGTTTGGAAACCTTGGTTGGGTCAGCATTTCAGGAACAGGTAGGAGCTGTCTGGTGAGGAGCACAGTTAGCAACTGGGTCAGTCCAGTCCATGGTGCTGCAGCAACGATAATCAAGGGCCAGCACTCACCATATTTGCTGCACCCCCTGGTTTTATGATGGAAAGGGTTGGGTTGAGCTGTTTGTGCACAACCATGTTAACCTTGATGATGCCAGAGAATTCAGTCCTTGCTAACATGATCAGAATTGAGACTAAGCAGAGCCAGAGCAGCCACATAATGTGCAGAAGGGGACTGAGAGGTTTCCAGGATGGGATTATTAAGACACTGAGCATAGTATGTTTTTAAAGTTTTATAACCCATTTCAGAGTGATAAGTATGTTAACAAAGAGGGACCAGAGAATGGCATGAGCTCACAGGTCAGGCAGATGGGAAGCCCTTCATGCTTGCTCTGAGTCAGCTTCTGCAGCATAAACTCAGCTCAGCCGAGATGCTTCTGTCGATCTGTTGGGTGCCCATCTCCACAGCCCTGGCAGGTCTAACTGTGGCTGTGTCAGCCTGGTTGGGTGAAGATTCATTTTTCCCTTGATGTACATTCACATATGGTGTCCTGCATGAGGAGGATTTGGCACATCAAATGGCACTGGTTCAGAAAACAGCTGCCACTCGTGAAATTTTGCTATGGATGTGACTCATCCCTTTGGAGAGAGCCAAAACCAGGCCTCTGTGCCATTTAAGTCCCCTTCAGATGTGAAATTTTGCTGTGCAATTCTGTCAAATGGACACATGGAGCCTATTTTTAATTCTAAATACCCCCACTTTGGAGATGTTGCTTTTTCCTCTATTTCCTTTCATCACAGCAAGGAGCTTATTAAGAACTTGCTTCTGCAGTGGAGCAGACTAACACAATTTAGATTTGATTTGTTGAAGAATAACCATCTGTCAGCTACTGAGAAGGGGGAAAAGAATCTATCCCTGAAGATTTGGAGATCTGCGAGTCTTTAACCAACTCTCAGAACACGCTGTATCTCAGAACAGGAACTGAAGTACCCTGGGAAATCAAACAGGAAAATCGAGTAATAAAACGTTCAGAGAGGTGGTGGCAAATGTGCAGCGTGAGGGTGGACATAGAAAAAAAAGGGCTCAGGTTAATAATCAAAATCCTCACACAAATAAATTAGGCAAGGAAAGAGAAGGATGGAAAGGAAACTGCTCTTTAAATGCTCATGGTCAGAGAGCTGTTTAGCAGGTCTCGGTGCAATCAGAAGTGCTCCCTGGTGCAGGTCTCTGGGTACCTGTTATGTAATAAGCTGCTGAAGGGTGTGCTGCAGAAACTTCCAGAAAGGTCATGGTCTGCACACAGGCAGTGTGGTGGATATGAGAACTGCTCTGCATAATTACTCACCTTTTTTAATAAACTCCCTGGTCTCTGCCGAGGCTTCCAGTGGCAGCACAAGAGGGACCTGCATCAACGTACACCAGGAGCAGTGGCTGCTTTTACAGTCTCAGAAGGATCCTTCACTGGTGTATAGCAAAACTGTGGAGCCAAACATGCATTTGCACTTTCTGTTGGGCTCGAGCCAGTCCCACAGGCTGTCACCATCCACCCCTGCTGTTCTCAGTATTAGTCCTGTCCCACACAGGGCTGAGAGGTGACAAGTGGTGGAAGGATGCAGCTTCAGACACTGCTCTGTGGTTTCCCCAGACTGTGTGGCACTGGTCTGCAGGTTCTATGTGCCTGAGGTCAGGTGGAGCTGTAGACAATTTTGGGAAGCTCTTTGGTACCTGGGTGGCCCCAGTTTATCAGCTGCCAATGGAGGCAATGCAAACTCCCTCAGAAGTGCTCGCCTGTCCAAAGGGACTCTCAGGGACATTTGTTTGGCTTCTTATTGTGACAAAAGGCACTCAAAAAGAGTAAAACCCAAAATAACTTCACCATGGAGAAATGATGATGTCTTACTTGTCCAGACTAAAGCTTATTGCTACCAGCTGGAAGAGTAAGACATCTCCACATCTCTGGGTCTCATCTGCAGCCTTTGGTACACACATGCAGGTACTGAGTGCTGTGTTCCTGCTCATACTGGTTTGTATCCCAGTCAACACAACCCAAACGTGCTCATTTCCTTTGCTTGTGAACACCATGTGCTCCGACCTGAGCCAGTTCCTCGCTTGGAGAACTTCAAGCTCTTTGTAGGGAAATTGTCAAGCACACATTGAGTTGAAGGCTCAGCATCAGGAGCATATCTACTCCAGTCTCCAGCGTACCTGGTCTCTCTCCTCCATCCTCAGTCCTGTTTTCCTCTGCGAGGGCTCTTTCCTTCCTCATCTCCCAGTGTAGCTGGGAAACCATCTTGCCATACTGTGGGTGCAGCCATCTGGAGGAGAAAGCAATGCCAGATGGCTCAGGAGATTATCTACAGACCCTTCTGCATCTCACCCAGTGTTGTGCTAACCCTGAGCAACATCCTAACTCACTGCTCCTTGCAACCTCCCCCAGCTTTGGTCCTGCTTGGTGTCTGGTTCAAAGCTCACAAAATCTGTTCCCACCATGCTTGGCTCTTGGGGCAAGACCAGTGATGAACCCAGACAATGCTGTGTATGCTCATGCAGTTTCTAGGAAGCTGAAACCTCTGTAGGAAACACAACTCCTCAGTGGCTGTTGAGATGTTGGTATTCTCCTTTGCAAAAAGTCAATCCCCCTGCCTTTGGGACTCTTACTATTAAATTAATAATGGATTTCTCTCATTTGCTTCAGACTCTACCAGAATAAAGTTTAAGTGTTTGCAGAGGGTCAGAGCTGGACACGTTTGCCTTCTTCTCCCTATGCAATTAATACATTCCCATCACTGATTATTTCATAAGAACAGATAGGCTCAGAGGCTATTTCCTTGTGATCTAAATGCTATGGACAAAAAGGATTGTGGTTTGGGGGAACAACTAGTATCCCCAGGTCTGAGTAAGTGACACCTATGAGCTTGTAAGAAGAAAGAAAATGTCATTCCGTCCTAAACAGGGACCAGGAGAGAAAGCTAGAATTAGTATAGGCTTATCTCCCTCCTACTTCTTTCTCTTTATGACTGTCCCATGTGGCTGCAGGGCCACACAGACCTTAGCTGGCCCTTACGTTCTACTAACTTGGTTGGTGCCCCTCAAGTGAAACATACTTTCTTGGACTAAATGCTACTAATGATATTCATCTTCCTATTGAGAGCCAATGAAAGCTGCAAACCCAAGATTTTTCACAGAAACGGAGGAGAGAACACTCCAGGCCATGTGTTTTTTAGTAGCTATGTGTTTTCTTCTTTAATTTCCTCTCTTCCATCCTGTATGAATTGTGTCTACACATCAAGCCCAAGGAGGCTCAGCAAAACCCAGACTTGGAAAATGAGGGAGATTAAGCAGATCAGGCAACCAGTTCATAAGTGGTAAACAAACCTTGTGATGGGAGAGAAGGAGCCACTAGGGGAAGTTTGATAAGAAACAGGATTAAATTACATCTTGTCCTGTGTAACACACAGACTAATGCAAAGAAACCCTACATCACCTCTCTTCTTCTTCCCACAGCAAGTCTCACCTGTCAATCACCATAAATTTCCAGATGAGACATTTACTATCTGTGGGAGTTAAATGTGTTACTTTCATGTGCTAGCTGGAAGTTCATAATTAGCTCACACCTTCTTATCAGAGACCAGCTTCGTTTTCCTGTTGGTTTTAATTTTATAGCTGTTTTGCCTGCCGTAAATCTGTCTCCACTGGGGATGCCTCATTTACATCCATTTATTGCAAGAAAGACTGAACTAAATTAACCTTAATTGACTCCAGTTCTGAGGAATTTACTTCCCCTTCTGGGCAAGAGAGTTTCTGACCACGTAGGTGCACGACCTTCAAAGGTGCTGGGCTGAATTCTGTCCTTTAGTAAGGCCATCTCCACCCAGAGTTATTTTTGTACTTTAAAGTGAGGTTGCTTCACTCTAAGTTAGGGTGGGATCTACTCCACTGCTAAGTTTTTCCAACATTTAATTGTGAAGCTACATGCTAAAATAATTCCCTCCTGCTAGGAAACTTTGGATCCATTTGAAGTTTGGAAAATATCTTGGTTTTAATGTCTGGACTCGCCAAGGCTGTTAACATGTCTTGGGGATGCTGAAATCATTTTTCAATTCAATACAATTGCGCTGATGAAGTTAAATCGCAATTTTCTGCCTTATTTTCCATTTTTTTATGGCTTGCTCCATTTCTCACCATCCCTGCTGCTTTATATTCTGAAAATGTTGAAGTACAGTGGAGAGCAGGGCATAGTATATTACTTGGATAACTCAGCTCTAGTATAGAGTTATCTGCAAAAGAGATGCCCAGGACTTAAGTCATTATTATTATTATTATTATTATTATTATTACTACTACTACTATTTTTATTTTTATTTTTATTTTTATTTTTATTTTTATTTTTATTTTTATTTTTATTTTTATTTTTATTTTTATTTTTATTTTTATTTTTATTTTATTATTAAGATTTTCAATCAAGCTATCAAGGAAGCAAATTTTAGCCAGTGTCCTTTTGCATCTTGTCCCATACAAGAGTGTTGGGCAGGGGGATGCTTGAGGAGTCTCTAGCAGCAGTGTCTGACTCCTCTCTCAGGGTATGGAGCAGCACGTTGCATCTTGCCAAGCACTTGCTCATGTCTCTGGGCTGCGTTTTCCAGTGCTCTTGCCATCCTCCCTTGCAGCCATGTGCTGTCACCAGCTGCTTAACCAACCTCAGCATGTGCTTTGCCCCAGTAGATCTTGCAGCAGCCATCAGACTACTGGAAAAGACTCTCTCATTCATTTAGCATCGACACTGCCCCAGAGCCCATGGCAGGTGAAGGTCCTTTCTAGGGAAGCCTACAGGATGTGGATCCTGCCATATCCACTTCAGTGCTGTTTCCAGCTGACAGTCCCAGATGTTCTGAGCACCTGTGAGGACCACAGCACTGACTGACCAGTTAAGGAAGAAAATGATGGACATGGACGAGTTCACAGAAAAACAGCAGCGTGGCCAGACCCTTCCTGTTTTGAAGCTTGTGAATACTTTGAGACAAGGTTATTTTCTAATCCACTCCAGTTTTATTTTAACCAGGGAGTTTCTTATTCGGCTCCATACAGCAGAGGAAATGCATTTTTACTTCACAAAAGGAAGATGAGGAATTGGCTTTCCATTTTTGAATTTTGGACACTTGTTAACTATTCTCCCCAAAGGACTGATGCCAAGAATTTAATTTTCTTTTCTTTTTAGGAGGAAGACAGCAGATTTTTACAGTTTTGTGAACAGCTGTACAAAATTGTAATTAATTGTTCCCTGAGCTGTTGACAGCTGGCAGCATCATTTCATGCTGAAATATCAAAACTATAATAATTGCCCCATAAAAGGTAGATAGCCTGAAACAATTAGAAATATCTTCAAAAACTGTTCTCCTCCTTGGAGAGAGTGAACATACAATTTCATTTAATACTGCACACTTTGTCCTGTCTTCTCCTGAAATAAGAAGAAATATCAGCAACAACACTCTACTCCTAAAATATTCACTACCTGCATCCCATTGTGGGATATCACAAGACAGTAGTGGATTTCACAAGAAAAAGCTGAAGGACAATTTTTGTATTAGTTAAGGAGAACATCTGCCCCAGCCCTTTGCTTCACCAAGGTAATTATTCCAATCATACAGGAAAAACAGACTCCCTCATTGAAAACAACTGGGTAAGAAACTTAGAGGTGAAACAGAATCTGTCTGCCATGTAGGATAGCTGATATCCTGCTGCCTGAGAAGAGTCTCTCATGAAAAAGAAAAAGGAACAGGGGAAAAGACTGTCTTGGATTGTCCTCCATTCTAGACTGGATCAGCTGGGAGATAGTCTGTTGCAATCTTTCTCAGCAACTCCTTAAATTAAAAGATTTTCTGCTAGATATCAAAAAAGGTAGGTTTTCCTTTTTTCAAACCAACCTCTGAAACAGTGAAAACATGCATTTTCCCATGTGCATGTAGGAAACACACCTAGAGGCAGTTAAATCAGATGGCTGAATGCACACTTGTCCAGTTTGTGTGTGCAAATTCCTTCTAGATCCATGTCTCTAGATGTCTCATCTAAGGTTGCCTGTGGAAAATGAGGTCCTTATTTCATCAGTTTTATAGGTGTGGGCAATGTTGCGGCTCAGCCAGCAAGCAGAAACATCTGGAGGCAGGGCTGTGCACAACCCATCACCACCAGCAGCATTCCAGGTGGGATGTCCCAGTTTGTGATCCCTGACAGTGACCAGAGAAAGGGAAGGATCATTTGAGGGAATCCCAGGAACTACCCCACATCAGGTAAACACAAAAAATAACCCAAGCAAGACCTTTCCATCATTTTCTCCTTACTACATCTGTTTTCTGGAAAGGAGCTGAACTCTGGACAGGAAACCACTGAGGGCTTCTCTTACCCTCCCCTTCCCATTTACACAACTGAGGAGCTTTCCAAGCCATAAAACCTTTTACCAGCATAGGTGCAACCCATTATTTCTTTCCCAAGCATGCAAAGCTTGTGAATGACCATCTGCAACTCTGTACACATTTAGACAAGGAGATTTTTTCTGATAAAGGAGGGGAAAAGCCAGACTGTGTCCAAACCAATCCAAATGCTTAAGATGACATATATTTCCTACTAGAGAGAAGATCAAGCAAGCTTTGTTAGCTAGGAGAATCCAGGTCCCTCAGTGCTGTGTGCAAGAGTTTCCACATCTGTGCAGAGAAATGAGAGGCCAGAAGGGTCCAGGGAGGAGCCTCAGAGGATCTGGAAGACACAGGCTACGTGCCCTCTTCCATCATGGGCTGCCTGACGTCTCTCTGAAGGACACCTGGGCTTCTCCTCTCCTCAGCAGCCTCACTGTGCAATTGTTGGTGTCAAACAGCTGTCCACAAATGCTTGCTCCAGTGTAAAAGAACATTTTTCATCTTGCCTTGAGCCAAGCTGGAAAGAAAGGAATGTTATTTGAGACAGAAGGGAAGTGCGCTTACAGGGGAGGTTTGTCCCCCTGTGTAAAACTTTCTCGTGTAGAGAGGCCTTTGGATATGTGTCACCCTTCTCCTCCTTAAGGTAAGGCCAGCTTTAGAACACCAAGCAGAGATAAATATAAGACTGATGTAAAAATAATATGTACTCAGACATCATGGCTCTGAGATGAGAATGGGACAGAGAGAGCAGCTTTGCTCTGAGCCCACAGGTCCTGCAGGGAACCAGTGATGATACTGAATCCATGCACTGGTGATTGGACCATAGAAATATTCTCAAAGTGTTTCATCCTTGCCCTTCCCCTTCTTCCTCCTCAGATAAATTTAATCCCAACACCCTTTGGGAGACTCTGCTGATCTCAGGCACATTTCAGCAGTTAAAAAAGCGTTGAGACATCCTGTCTCCTGCATGCTACAACTTCCTCCTCACAGTGATGCCAATTGCTGGTGCAGTTTCCTGGTTGAGTTTTAGATCATAAAAGCAGGTATTTATTTTTTTGGAAATGCCATTAAAACCTTTACCTTTGTACCAGGCAATTAAAGGTTGAAATCAGGTTAGACTGCATAATTTCATACTTATGTTCCTAATTGTGTTTTTGCAGTGTTTCACATTACAGTTTTTCCTCATTTTCTAAGTCTTTCACTTGATAAATATACTTATATTATGAAACTGCCCTCTTTCTACATTCTTTTTCACTTTCTTCTCTCACATCAAAGCCAATATAAATAAAGAATAAATTGTTGAGCTAACAAAACTGTTAAGAGAATGTTAAGAAACTTTTTCCCCTGGAGCTGAAAAGATTTCCAATACCTTAGCAGAAGTGTCTCAGATCAGTAATTGTTAATGGAATAAAACAGTGTCAAAAGGTAAACATAGTTGTTTGATAAGTCAGGTTGACTGTGCCTTTCTGGACCATGTCTCTTGCCTGTCTGCTTTTGTTTTGTTAAGATTAGCTGTTCTCAGTCCAAGGGAGTAGCCAGAAAATGAATTTTGTATACACAGCTCTGTTTGCAGCTTCCAACCCCTGCACTTTTTCACTTTAGCATGGTGAACACGTATCTTGCTCCAGAGCAGCTTTCACAACGCTTTCACAATCTCTCAATCAGTTGTGGGTGCAACACTGAGTGAACCTCAAAAGATGAGCCAGTGAAAGCTACGCAGCTAAAACATGTGAAAGGCATCAAAAACTATCAGCTCAGCAATTCCAGCAGGTTGGACAACAGTCTGACCTTTGTCATAAGGAAAACCAGGGAGGCATCAGGCAATTTTTTATGCTATTTTCTGTAATAGCCCTTGTCGTACTTTCTCCCAGCAAGAGTCTGTGACCCTGCGAAGGCTGAGGGCTGTAATTCTGAGTCTGGTCCTCGCAGGAATTATTTCTGAGCTCCCGGTAATCTAGTTGGATTTATTTTAAATAATGATTGGTGGCAACCAATACTTTGTAGCAGAAGCCAGTCTCACAAAATATTAACCTAGGCTGGGAGGGACTAAGAGTACAATTTGCCTTTTCCAGTGCTAAATGGGGTTGTTTACTCCGGAGAAAAGGAGGCTCAGGGAAGATCTTATCTCTCTCTACCTGAAATGAGGTTGTAGCCAGGTGGGGAGCAGTGACAGGACAAGAGGAAACATCCTCCATCTCTGCCAGGAGAGGTTCAGGCTGGACATCAGGAAGAATTTCTTCACTGAAAGTATTGTCATGTATTGGAACGGGCTGCCCAATGAAGTGGTGGAGTGGAAGCATTCGAGAAACAGCGGGATGTGGTACTTGGTGCTATGCTTTGTTTGTCTGATGAAGCTGATGGACAAACACAATGTTTAGTGGTCAGCAGCAGGCAGGCTGCCATCATCAGGCACCACCAAAGTGACCAACAGCTCTGGGAGGGAAGCACAGGCATAGTACTCTATGTAAGGAGAAGTTAAGAAAAAAAAATCACATATTTCTTTGTCAAATTCTGGCTAAAGACACACTGGTAAGCTTCCAGTGGATTCACTCTGGATAAACAATATTCTTGATGCCCCAGGAAAACTCTGAAAGAATGGGATAAAGTTAAGAAGGGGGAATTGCAAAGCTCAGTTTGGAAAGTTTGCTGACTACAAGATCTGTTCTAAAATGTGTGCAGAGCTTGCATAAATTTAATCTCCTGTTGAATATCCCTGCATGAACAGTTACACAGCACTGCTTGGGCTAGGAAGCTGTCTAACCTTCTTCAGCCCACATGGTTAAATGTTGGTTGAGTGCAAGTACTCCAAGCTAAACACAAGCTCTGAATAGGGGCCTATGTTCTTGTGCTGTAATACTCTGTAAAAATCCACAGTTCTGGTACTACATGCAGAAATATCTGTACCAGAAGCAGGATTTCTTACAAGGAACCCCCTTAAAATGTTGGGGAACATTCATATGTATAATGCATTGAGGCTTTATACATATGAAGTTACTCTAGTATTAAAACATTTATCATCTCAAAAAACAAAACAAAACAAAACATAAAAACAAAAACAAACAAAAAACCCACAAAAACAAAACAACAACAACAAAAAGACAAACAAACAAACAAAAACCCCCACACCCAAACCCCTAAACAGTGATGGAAAACAAATAATGAGAGGATTTCCAGCCAACAATACTGGAGCTTGTCCACCGGAAACATAGAGGTGTCCATGGCTAAATTAATTCACTTCGTTAAGGCAGGTCTGCAAGGGAACACCTGGCACCATTTACAGTTCTTTTTCACTGACAATCCCTACCTCCTGTCAGAAATTTGCTATGTTTATGAATATGTGTCACTTGAGCTATGCCTGATGAAACCCTCCAATATCACATGAAGCCTGCGCTCATTCCGTGGTCTATTGGTTGGTTTTTAGGTGCAGTTCTCCATCAGCTTTTGAAACAGCCAGAGGGAGTTGTTACATTTTAGTCATTTACTTTGCTGTCACATCTGAAGTTTGTTCTCTGCTACTTCCCTTTGATGGTGTGTCATGTTTGCAGGCCATTCATACGTTTGCAGGAGCTCCAGCATCCCTTGTGGAGTGGAGACTGGGATGTGGAGGCAGTTCTCAGCTTGTGCATCACAAAGGCGATGGTTGCCTGGGTTGGGTCTTTTTGGTTTTGCAGAAAGAAGCTGCTGTGGTGCTCTATGAAGCCACACCCCATTGGGTGAATGCCTGCCAGCCCTCATTAGTGATGTTACTGTTACATTACGCTGATTATATTTTTGAAGCTCTGTAATTCAGATTTTTCTGAACAGCTTAATAATAATAATAATAATAATAATAAACTTAATTAAATAAAGATGTTCTCTGAAAAGGGCAAGAGATGCTCTTCTCAGGAGCTAGGGAGAGTTACAAAGGAAAAGCTTTGTCTGTATCATCTAGTTGATCTTAGGCATAAAGACTACTTATTAATTAATTACTTAATGCTGCTTCAGATGATATGAGAGCAGGATCCAGGCTGTGGACAACAGGAGGTGGGAGATATGAGCAAGGAGTTGCAGAATTTCCCTTTTGGCTTGACCTTCCTCACCAATCCCCCAATTAAGAACAATTAGGAGCACGTACTCCCCCAGATTGCTTGGAGAGCAGATTTCACAGGTTTCAAGGAGTGATGACTTGAAGCTGTTGCAAGATGTAGAAGGACATTCAAAACAGAGATGCTTTGCAAAAGCAGGGAACATCAAGAAACTTCCACTTTCTCCTTCTGGACAGAGACTCTCAGGGGAGTCCAACTTTACTGCAGATCCCTGTGCAAGAGCAGCCAAATCTTTAAAGCCTATTCTAGAAGGATATTTAGTCACACAAATAAGTTCTCTGATCTAGGCTTCAGTCTCTCCTGCCGCCTCAAGACTCCGTAAAATGAGGCTTTTCCACCTCATTTATCTCATCACATATATTTTGGCAATGTTGTCTGGAGACCAGGAATGGGCTTTGCATAAAACTGACTACTGAAGTAAGCAATAACAGCTAACCAGTTACACAGAATACACTCCTTCCATTGTAAGACTTCTGAAACCTTTCCAATTTTTGGTTTTTTGTCTGTTGGTGTTTCTTTTTTTCCTTTCTTTCTTTTTTTATTTTTATTTTTTATTTTTATTTTTTTGTTGTTGTTGAGAAATGCTCTTCTTCCCACACATTCATTTTGTTCTTGGTTTGCAACTCTGAGTGTGGCTATGAAGTCTCAATAGCTCTTGCTGGTCAGGGCCTATGGAGCTTCTGTCTTTCTGTCATTTCATGTGTCATGCAGACAACCAAAACCCACAGCAATAAAAACTTCACAGTACAACAAACCCCCATGTTGCTGATGTATGCCACATGGTGTATTTTGTTTCTAACTGGTCACACTTGGAAATGATTCAGTTTCTTTTTGCCACCCAGCCCCATTGTATAAAGCAACATTTTCCTGTTTGAAGTCCAGTGTGTTTTTGAGAAAAAATGAGGCATTTCTCCTGTGTGAGGTAAGAAATGTCATCGGAAAATATAACTGCAGAGACACCGTTCTTATCTGCACCCATGATTTTCCTCCTTTTTTTTCAGGCTTAATATTTGTGGTCATACAGACATACATAGATTTCATAGAATATTCTGGGTTGGAGGGGACCCACAAAGATCATCTAATCCAACTCTTAAGTGAATGGCCCTCATGAGGATCCAGCCTACAACCTGGGTGTTATTAGCACCATGCTCTAATCAACTGAGTTCACTGGGGTGATAAAATAAAACCAATCAAAATATTTGCACTTCTTTAAGACTAGTTTAAATCCTCCTGTTAAAATCCAGTGATACGTCTGATAGATTTTCATGACTTAAGGCTCAATCACTTACAAAACCACGTATCATGTCTTTTCTACAACCTCCTCTACACAGAATAGTGTGCGCTGCTAACAAAGGAAAATGCATTTTAGACCAAAATGTGTTTACTGGCTAACCGGTCTCAGGAAACAGGACAAAATATCTTCTGTTTGTTGGGTTTGATTTTTTTTTTTTTTTTTTTTTGGCAAAAACAGCAGTTTCAGTGAGCTGAATCCAAATGTATTCTCAGCTGGGGAGAAAGGACTGATTGATGGTGGTAAATATTAAACTGTTCAAGGCCCCTGCTTCACAGCACATAAAACCAGTCACATCAACTCATGTTTCACTTTTTATGCCTTTTCTTTGAAAAAGACACAAAAAAATCTGATAAGCACAGCTCAAAGCCCCACCACGCAGCCCGTACAACCAGTCTCCTCAGCATGCAATTACTTACACATCTATCATGAGAAAAGGACACCCTTAGATAAGGGCTGCAAGGGGTCAGGATGCAAATTGGGTGCGAATTTGCTCTAACGGTGTGAAGCACAGCTCCTACACATTAAGGCAGTGGGTGCTGACATCTAATTGCATCGGTCTGCTTATGGCTTCTAGGGGACAATTTAGTCACAAAAACCACCAGGGGCTGTTTGGCTTCAAGCCTTATTGGCATGGACACATTTCTTATGGGTGCAGACACACACAGAAGTGTTGGTTAAAAGGAAGACAGGTGGTTGAGGAAGTGATTAAGATTGTAACTGAATTAAGGTTTAAATAACAATACTCCACATTTTTGGCAGCTCCTACAGCTTCGTATTAACCTGGCTGCTCCTAGTTTTCCCAAGAGACCACAGGGGAAAGGCAGATCTCTGTATCCAGTCTTGGCTGGGCAAGCTGAGCTCAGGGAGCAATGTGCATTGACCCCTAGATTTCATGTGGGAAATTTGCTCATGAGGATGCATTCACAGAATAATAGAATCACAAAGGTTGGGGAAGAGTTCTCAGATCATTGAGTCCAACCACTGACCCAGCCCCACTATGTTCACCACTAACTCGTGTCCCCAAGTGCCACATCCCTGTCACAGACGTTCTCTTTGCTCCAACCCTGATGAGCTAAGCTCAGAGGTACTTATTCCTTCTTCCCTGACCTGTCAGCCCAGGTGTATTTTGAATGCCAAGACAATAAAAGCGTCTCTATTCTTTTCCTATGGGAAGGAGATTTCTCCCAGGCTCAGAAAAATCACTGTTTGCCTGTCTTGTGCCAGCAGTGTTTCTGCGCATGGGCCTGGCAGCCTGAGAAGCAAGTGATGCCAAAACAATTTTGATCGCTACCCCTAAAAAAACCAAAGCAACCAAACAAAGAACAATATTTCTCCTCTGAGAACAATGGTCAGAGCTTGACAGCCATTACTCACAAAGCTCCTGGGCTCTGGCATACCCAGAAATTGCTGGCATTTTGCAATATTTCAGAGGTGTCAAGTTGCCCTCTAGATTTTAGGGTCATGTTGAATTTAAGAAACCACAAATAAAGATGGACTCATACAGGCCCTAAAAACTACTCCCTGGAAACATTCCAGCCAAATGTTCCATGCACCATGTTTTTTACAACTTTATGTGTTGTGGAAGTTATGGTGAGGACTCAGGCACTGCTGTGTTAAACTGCTCTTAGATGGGAACAATCCAGTGATTGTCTTATCAGTCATGGCTCAGTAGTCCTGGAAGGCAAGTGGAGGTGTGCGTAGCATTTCTTTTGTTGAGAATGGCATTTGTAACTGGAGAGACTGAGATTGAGGTTACAGGATGCAAACACAGAGTTTTTGCAAACAAGATGAAGTTCTGCAGCGCATTGGTTGAACTGCTATGAATTACAGAGTAGAAAGGTGTTGTTCTCAATTGCTGCAAATTGACAATTTGCTAGACAAAGTGACGCTGAGATGTCACATTTGTCTGATAAAAAGCACTCAACTTTGTCATTTCCCCTTAAAAGACTGATAAGGTCTAAGGACTGATTGCAACATATTGCTGGAATTACAATAATATTACCCACAAACCTGGATGCAATTGTGAAAGGAACAATTTGAGATCTATAAAACAAGAGCTGTTCTCATTCACAAATGATTCATGCTAGAAGTGTGAGGTTGACACAGGTGGAAGAGAAAATCTTGACAGGATTAGGAATGGTCTCTATCTTCCAGTTGCTGCCCTGCGACACAGGGTCTGGAATGTCTGTGGGTCACACCTCCCAGAAGGGAGTGTCCAGGAGAGGACACAGTTAGGATCTCTTGGAAGCACTATTGGAAATTGCAGTCAAGCTTGGAAGATGACAAGGAAGTTAAATTCCTTTAGGCGGTAACATCTTCATTCAAAATGAGGCTCCTCTGGTAGGGATGCAGGTAATCACTGGCAACTGCCACCACTTCCACCACCTGAATCCACTGTTTTTCCTTGGCACTAAATGAGGATTAGTCTCTAGTATGGGGTTTTTAGGAGGGTGGTGGTTTTTTTGGTGGTGGTGTTGTTGTTGTGGGTGGGTTGATTTTTGTTTGGTTGGGGTTTTTTTGGGGGGGGGTTGGTTTTTTTTTGTTTGTTTGTTTGTTTTGGGTTTTTTTGTTTTTGTTTTTTGGGTTTGTTTTTTTGTTTGTTTGTTTTGGTTTGTTTTTTTTTTTTGTTAATTCAAGACAAAATTACTAGGTCAGATTGGAACAAGAAATGAAACACAGCCAATCAAGTGTTCACACTGCCATGGAAATCCAATAAAGATTTCTTTTCCTGCTCCTCCAGAAACACAGCTCTGATGTAGGGATCAGGAAAAACTGCGTGCTCCTGACTTAAAAGCTTTGCTAATTATAATTCTGTAAAGAGAAAATGATATAAAAAAGGCCACTACCCAGGTTCATGTACTTTGTTCATAAACCATGCTGCTTAGAAATGGCAATGCCCAATTTCAGACAACATAGGAAGAAAAGAACAGAAAAAAATGTCTTTTATAAAGCATGGCACAGTCCATGGACATGATTCTCTAAGAACATGGGAACAGACTGCAAGTATCTTGCAGGGAGATGCTGAAGGCACTCACATTTTCTTGCTCCCTGTATCAGCATAAACCTGCTTCTGTTTGTCCTGCTTAGTAAGAAAAAACCGACTTTATCTCAAGCACCAGGAATCTGTAATGAGATATAGTAATTTCTCCCCAGGCCTTTTGAGCAGACCGTAGGAAAAGTTCAAACATTTTTAAAATTAGAAGAAACAAGCTCGTGACATCTCCTTTTCAGGAGCAGGTTGCGTGTGAGAGATACAGAGAAATTTCACAGTGGTTTGTTCTTCCCCCAGTTTCTAGGTTCCCATGATTTCTGTAGTTATTGGAGTTTTGTAACGTCAGCTGAACTAGACAACTGTTTTGAAAGTTTCCAATACAAAAATCACTTATGATTACAAAAAGACTGGGGGCTATGAGAGAATTGCATCATCAGGGCTTGGCATGGACCCATGGCACTGAGTCCTTACTAAAGAGCCATGTGCTCCCAGCCAGCCTTAAGTGGCTTGTACTCATACCCAAATTCCAACTTGGGCCAGAGCCTGTCCTGATGCGTGATCACAACAGCAGTGCTGAGCTGGATCCTCTGACAGAGGAGTCAAAGCACCCCGGGCTGTACAATGAGTGCCAACCAGCAGTGTAGGAAAGAAAATTCTCCCATTTATTAACTGCTCCTAAACCATCCAGTCTTTCTTTTCCTTTCTTCCAGGCACAACAGGACACCTGTGGTGTGCTTCTACCATGGTGCCCAAGAGACTTTCCATGCGTGGAGATGATGTGGGCCCACACAAAGGGTTCAGGTGACCCACAAACCATTTAAAAAAGTATTGCAGCCATTGAAAACAGACAAAATATGCCAGCATAAAGCACTCCAAAACACAGAACACAGAGAAAATAAGTTATTTTGCTCAGGAGTGAGATGGCACAGGCAAGGGGCAGTTGGGGCTTCGTGTGTGAATATGGAAGTGCTGCACTGATGGTGTTTTCTGAGAGAGCTGTTTTCTTTAACAGCATTCTCAGAGCAGCTCATGGACCACCTGTCAAAGCAGCATCTCCAGTATATTTTTGGTACTTGCAGACTTTGCTAGCTCTGCTTCCAGAAGGTTGTCTTCTGTAACAGATAGACCTGAAGCAGACAACTCTGGGTCAGAGCAAAAAAGCCAGTTGCTGTCCTTGATCTTAAATTTCATTCCTACTTTCAGTGCAAGCCACACACATACTACAGACAAGTTCCCTTTCCCACCCTTTTTCAGGAAACAGAGGAAAATTTATTTTTCTTCCCTCTCAGACCCCATTCCCTCCTTTACTCTTGCTTCAGCTGCTCATGGTTTTCTTTAATGGCTTCATTTTTTTATAAACTCAGGTGCTAAGCTGGTTTGGAGCCTGTAACCTGTTGTAGGCCAGGTGAGCAGAAGGTCTGTTCTGTTTCATGACATAAATATTTGTGGTGGTTTTTTTGGTTTTTTTTTTTTTTTTTTAATGGATTTCTTTCCCAAACAATGAAGCAAACTATTCCCAGAGGTGGTGGTGACAGTCTGCTCATCACATCAGTGTCCACTGGCTGGGAGAGCACATCACCTTGCCTTTGTAAGGGCAAGAACTCATTGCATGTCTCCAGGCAGTGGCCCTCTCACCTGCCTGGCATCTCCAGATCTGACCTATGTGGCCACAGCCAAACCCCAACCTTCAGCACACTGGATAGAGAAATGCTACTCTCTCGTGCTTCCCTGTGTCACTGGTGAATTTGTGCTGCATGGTCCCACAGAGGTGTTTGCTGTCTGAGCAGAGGTTGATGCAGCCTCACCTCTGCCAGATGGGTGGGCAGAATGCTCAGAATCACCTCTGTTTGCAAAAAGTCTTCAAAGTAGGGCTATTCCCCACATGGCTGCTGCCAATGGGTGCCTTTACACCTACAAAAGCTTTCTACTGGTCTGGGCAGGATCTGCTTTAAAATGGAGCAAGTTTCCAAGTTCTCTCTGGCATGGAGGTGAGCTCCAGCTTGCTATCTGGCTGGGAGTAGATGTTTGCAATGGTCGTGCCCTACTTTTTGAATGCAGCTTTTATGTGAGCAAATAAGGAATTTTATTTGCTGTGCTTAGTCAGTGTTCCATCTATTTGTGATCAAGACTCTCACTCAGAAAGAATCCCATCAAGGCATCCTGCTCCCTGGAATGGGACATAGGCAGGGTCTGCTTAACTCTTCGTATAGAAAAACCCAGCTTGCACAAGTGCACAGTCAGGGCTTGCTTTCCAAGTGCTCAGCACCCACAGTTTAAACTAACATTTCAGAGGACATCTGCCCCTTTTAATATACCCATTCAGGCAAAGTTTTCAGCAGAGATCAGTCTCAAAACAGAGCTTGCTGGCTCTCTGGCCAGCTGTTTTGTTGCTTAGGTAAGAACTGAACTGATGTGATCTACACAACATTGAAAAATACCACGTTTTGGGGGTTGCACATTGCAGGCATTGCAGTCATCTTGTGCTTGCCAGACTGTAAGTAATCATGCCAGCAGCTAGCAGGCTGTCAGTTACTAGTGTAAGCTGCAAATCCATCAAGAATTGTTTATATTTCACGAGGGGATGGATAAAGAGAAGATTAATTTCATATCCCTTTAAAAAGTATGTGTGAGAGCATATGGCAGAAGGTCAAGATAATTTTAGAGACAGATTTCTCAACAGGATCCTTTCTGAAGGTAGTCCTGTTGGAATTGACATCCTCTTGCCTTGGCACAGCTCCTGCTCTTGTGTTGGGGCTGCAGAGGATGGCTGAACCTGGCATTGGGTGCTCCCTGCTCTATTTCAGTTGCAAAAACTTACATCCCAGCACCAGGGTCATTGCTAAAGCCTTATCTTCATCCCTCTGACATTTATGTGGCTCTGGTATGCTTCTGGAAAACATGATTCCTGTCCCAGAACCCAAAGCTTAAGCTGGGGTTATAGGTTTCATAAATATTAATCCAAACAGGGAACTCCAGGGTTAGATCATATCCTTATGCAGTGTTGCTTTCACTGGGCCTGATACCCGGGTATTAATCTGTGTCGTAAATTCAGACCCAAACTCACTTCCAAGACATTGTTAAGCAGAGGGAAAGGGTTCTCCAGGGTGTCTGGCGGTCAGGATCTCTGCTGAATCCCTCTCATTAGGTAGTTATGGATGTGCACAGGCTGGGTCCAGACAAACCCCTCAATAACACCGTGGGTAAGTATTTCAGAGACCAAGGAGCCAAAATAGTGATTTTTTGTCATTCAGTGGTCAGGATTATGGGCAAGGTTTCAGATGACTCATCCATCAGTTCTTTGCTTCTGAGTGGCGAACTTAGAAAATTAAAAGAAATACAAAATACCTGGACCAAAATTTCAAATCTGTTGGTGATGATGTTTACACACTTCCTTCACCTCACCGGGGCCAGGGGTAAAAGGTATTTTGGAACAAAGCATGCAAATCTCATGAGAAATGACATAGCAGGCTGCAAGACTTATAGGACCTGTTTGGAGTAATGACTGAGATTTTTGGTTAGAGCTGCTGTTATCATCACATGCTGTCACACTGAGAAAGCTGAAACCATGGAGCTGGAAGGGGTGCTGGGAAAGAGATTTTGTACTGATTCCTCCTTCCATTAGGATTTAGAGGAAAAAGAGGAGGGGAAAAAAATCAACACACTCATAAGCAAAGTTTTTTACCTTAACCCTGTTTGCTGCAGCTGCAACCAACAATGTTTTACCCCAAACTGCTGTGAGGATGCCTCCTGGGAGTTTAGGGTCAGGTGTTTCAGACCCCCTTTCTTCACCTTGGTCCAGGCTGCCACTCCTCCTGCACACTTCAGCGTCCAACCCTCGTCCTGTCCAGAGCCATTCTACTCCTGCCAACGTTTCATATCCTTTTTTCTGAGCCCCTGCCCCAGCTCTGCTTTACACTCTGGTTGCTCTGCCCCAGGCTTGCAGAGTGCAACACAAAGCAGAGCAATAACTGGGAAAGGGAGCTGGCAGGCAAAATCAGGTCAATAATGAAGGCTGGAGCAGCCCCCACTTGCTCAAGTGGGTTGTGCTAACACAAACACCAACTGCCTGCCCTCGGGGCTCCCCTGTCTGAGGGCAGGCTCATGGGAGTCCAAGGCTGGCTCCTTTGATCCCAGTTTCTCAGCAGCTGTGCAAGTCATGGCCTTTACAGTGGCTTGCTGCTGACTCACGGTGAATCACTCCTCACTGGTACTATAAAGGCGCCTTGGAGGGCAGAAATTATGTTTGTGCTCACTTTAAGACCCTGTTATGCCCTGGGAGCAGTGTGAAAGAGGCTTTTACACAATACAGAGTCGGGCTCATTGAATTCGCATCCTACCATAATATAAATCAGCATTATTTGAGCATAGTCATTATTTAGGAGAAATTACGATAAATTAAGGTACCAAATTTGTAATTAAGGGCCAGCAAGCTACTTAATTAATCTTATATCTAATTAGCCAACAATAAATTACCCAAGCAGGACTATAAATCTATTCAGTGAGCTACAAGAACTGCATGCATAAAGACCTGTCCTGTACTGTTGGGAGCTCTTGAGCTGCCCTTTGTCTCCCTGGCTGCCCCAATGCCCCACCTCCAGGGCTTCTGTCTGGTTGAAAGCTCCTTTGGGCAGAGATCATGTCTTTGAAGTGGCTTGGATCACCCTAGCTTAGAGTTTGAGGGACTTCATGAAAATAATCAATTTTACTGACATTTAATGCAGGTTGAATTGTGTTTAGCCCCATTGTGAGTCTCAGCAAGCAGCTTTAAAGAGCTCTTTTTTACGTTGTGGTTTGTAATGTTGCCCAGAGAGGCTGTGGAGGCCCCATCCATGGAGCTGTTCAAGGCCAGGCTGATGGCACTCTGAGTAACCTGGTCCAATGGAAGGTGTCCCTGCCCATGGCACGAGGGTTGAAATGAGATGGTTTTGAAGGTCCCTTCCAACCCAAACCATTCTGTGACTCTGATGTCATGTGCTAAAAGAGACATGCAAATGCCAAGAATGATCAGCTACCGGTATATAGGCAGGTTGTACTCAGAAAATCATTGCAGAGCTGGTTTTTAATATGTGATGTCTTTTTGATTTTAATTACAGGCTCCAGAAAATGCTACATAATGTGAATTGCAAGTTCTGAAAAGTTTGTGGGGTTTTTTTTAGGCAAGCTATGCAGGGCTACTCTTAACAGGCAGGCAAGACCAGGCAAAGCAGCTAAACATCACAGAGGTACAGTTTTTTCAAGTACCTCCTAAAGCCTATTTTCTCAGGATCTGCCAGTACAAACAGGGATTTGTAACTACAGTTGAGTTAAGGAGCATAAAAAGTACATGGTGTCTCTACAAGAATTACAGCGTCTTAGCTGTGGTTGGCCCAGGGCATGGCTTTATTCAAAATGTTGTACCAAAGCCAAGCCATGTCCTGAGGCTCTATGTTAAAAAACACACAGCAAACAATGAGAGGAGATAAAGCCTGTCCCAAGAGCTGCATGCGTGACCACAAATGTGCTTTACGGCAGCCTGGGGATGGGGTTTCGTTAATCTGCTAAATGCTGCAGGGTACGTGTGGCCCTAGAAGGAGGTCACACATCCACTTGGGTGAAGTCTTGTCTCTGAGGAGATCACTGGGAGATTTGCCATCGGCTTCCACAGAGCCCATCTTGTCCATTGCTGCATCCCTCTTCTATGACTGTGGGATGATGACTCAGCTGATGTAAAAGCATCCCCATATTTACTGGGCTTCAGGGATTTGATTCCAGTTGGGAACAGGGTCTCCTGGACACTGTTCTCCTTATCAAAAACACGTATGTGCACCAGCAAAAACCAAGGGTATCGAACAAGATTTGTGGAAACCAATAAACATTGTGGTTTATTAGGCAACTTTAGTAAAACAAAGACCAAGGGAGATTGCCTTCAGCTGGCCACCCTCTGACCATCCAAGAGAAGACTTAGTAACTAAATCTAACCTGTCTCATCTCTTAGGTGCTGTTAATGGATGTATCTCCACTAACTTCAGTTATAGAATCATAGAATCACTTAGGCTGGAAGAGACCTTTAAGATCATCAAGTCCAATCCCTAAGGCTCTGGCAAAGAACTGGGGCCCTTTACATCAAATGCACGGGAGGACATTATCCATTTCACAATTTGCAAAGGTGTTCATGGCTATTTATTTACAGAGCTTCCCAATAATGGAAGTCGTGCAGAAACAGAACTTTGCCGAAGCCCAGCAAATCCCTGCACCAAAGAAAATTTGCACAAGAGTAGTATAATACAGAGCAAACAAAGCATGGCATGAGGCCATGGAGCTGAATGATTCCGAAAGAGGTATCTTTGTGGGGAGACATGGAATAAGATTATTTAAAAGGAGATATAAAACTAGTGCGGAATAAGAAAGAGGAGCCAAAATGCTGTGTTGATCCAGTCCCATTATTTCAAGCAGACATTTCGACATGGTGTCGTTTGAAGATGATTAAATTAAAAATAGCTGAGGTTCTTCATCTTTCTCGGAAGGTATTTTATGTTGTTAGTCTTTAGCCTGCTTGTAAGCAAAACCTGAGTCTTGCACAATGACTCGACTTCAGGGCAGACCTTTGAGAACAACATGAAACATCATGAAACGAGCCAGGGCATGAGAGTATTTGCATGTGGCCCAGAGAAGAGCTAGTCACAGCAGAGAGGTCAGGAAGGAAATTCAGAAGGAAGACAAGAAAGAGCAAGAAGCCACAGAACTTCCAAACAAAGGAAAACTTAAGAAAAAATATATATATTTTAGGCAGAAGGAAGGGTAGTGGAACCCAGCAGGGATGTGTACTGCCCCTGTCCTTTTCTTGGTCCTTTTAGGCTACCTATCCTTAGCAATAGGAGTGATCAGAAAGGTTCTGCTGTATTCTCAGGAGTAAATTAAAAGAAAAAGTACTTTTTGACAGTGCATTTTGTAGCAGCTGTCCTCACCCATTGAATTAAAATCCAGTTCCACCAAAAATCACAAAAAAAAACCCAAAAAAGAAGGCCAAATTTTCACACTCTGGCATCCAACTCATGAAGTCTCCTTGAGGTCATCAGCTCTTCAGAGATTGTGAGAGTGTCCTTTTCCCAAAATTACAGTATCATACCATTTCCCATTCTTAAAATTGTGTTTGAATCGGCCATTTTGGAAATTCTTGAGATGCTGGGTTGTGCTTTGTTTACTTTCAAATTGGAATTAAAACCAGTGCACTGCAAGTAGAATTCTAGCTGAGACAAAAGCAGAGGAACTACATTGCCCCATTCATGGTTTACAACCCAATTTGGCAGATTCAAGGCATTCAGATAGAACTCCAGAAAAAAATCTAAGATGAAATTAAAGCTGCAATGAATTCAGTATTGAATTTCTTCTCAGCCTCATGGGCCCAGCACTACAGCCCTGAGTTTCTGTTCTTCAGGTCAGCCCTGGTTCCTCCCCATTCAGAGACAACTCATTCCCATTCTGGCTCACCATTTAAGCACTCCAACTTTTTTGGGGAATATCACACTTTTTTTCAGGGACATCCAATGCTTACGGAGAGATTTTTCACTAGTTGTAGGACTGTAACAAATGGAAACCTACATGTTGTTTTACCCTTTTAGGAGGCACAATTTATTTGCTCCCTTAACAAATGCTGACATATCACTTCATTTATCCAGAGACTGGAACACTGAAATCTACTGTAACCATTTTTTTTTTTTTTTTGCCCACTTTCAGGAATATTTTGCAATACATACACCTACTCATTAGATTTTAAAAAAATTCGCCAAACTCACCCACTCACCAGATTAGGAAAAAAAAAAAAAAAGGTTAATTCAGTCCAAATTCACAACATGATAACAGGCTTTTAAACAAATAAGCACATTTCTTGAAAAGATTCCATACCTGCTAAATCACTTTTACAGAAGTATGGCAAATGGGCCCACAAGCCTAAGTGATACTTGATAGAATAGACTTTCTGGATATAAAAGCTTAAGTTTCCCATGTGCAGGCCAGCACTAATGATTGCAAAGCCAAGATCTGCTGTTTAACGTTTTGAATGGGCTCTCTGATTTGACTTTCCTGCTGCTGCAAGCACCTCATGTCAGCATTCCTCAGAGTCTGCATAATGTACGTATAGGCTGATCTTTAACCTCCGTGTCATCGCCCAGACCAAAATCAATGGAGGGATATGACACTGGTGGGACCATTTGCCCACAGTAGCTCATACAGACAGATGGGCTGCTGTACCAGCATGGGGCCAAAGAAGCTTGGAGCTGGTCATGGGTTTTTTCTATTTTGGAGTGGGAAATGAAGCTCTCAGAATGTGGATGCAGAAGGAGGTGAGTTCAGCTTCAGTGTCAGCAAAACCACTGCAGGTACTGAAGTTTTTGCACCTTGAGGGATGGTGAGAAGGCTGCCTGGTTTTGGGCTTTGCTGTTTTCTATCTTTTTATTGTATGAATTCCCCCGAGATACACATAAATATCACTTTCTCTCTTGGGCTAAACCAGGTCATGAATAATAAAAGCAAACAGCCTTTACCTTCCACAGTGCCTGAAAAATTCCATGTCTTTATCCTAAGGGTCTGTGACTGTTTTTTTCACAGCTTTTCCCTAGTGCTGTATGAAATGTGGTTGGACATTTGGAGTCTGTCAGCTGCTCAGTTGCCAGCCTTGCAGACTGGGATGGGGCAGTGAAAAACTGGATTACCTCAGCTGGTAGGTGGGCAGAGGTGACATAAAGTGGGACTCCCAGTGACACAGCTGCGTGTGTCATCATTCTCCAGTGCTGGGCTGCAGAAGACACCTCCTTGTCAAAATTCAGGTCTTTGTGGTCCTCAGACGTCATGAGAGATACACAGGGTAAGGGTGGGATACCCAGCGTTTGGGTGAGTGGTGGTGTTTGGCAGGACTGGAAGAATCCCTACAATGCCAGCCCTAGGGAAGGATGACTCCACTTCTGCTAGTGCATGGGCAGTGCTGCAAAATGTTGTACTTCTCTGTGGTTGTCCTGGCTCCAAGTTTCTGTGGGGTCTGAGCTCCAGATTTGTAGCAGTGCCCTTGTCCTCAACTCACAGGGGCTGCGGAGATGCCACAAAGCAGCCTGGTGTGTGCTGCTTGGAACAGTTCACATTTGGAGCACTGCTGCCATTTCTCTCTCTGTTTCTTCTTTCATGCTCATAGTAGTCCATGACTTAAAATCAGACAGAGGTTCAACTGTAAAAATAAAAATGTTTTTAGTTCACATTTTTCCAAATGCTGCTCCCCCTCTCCCCAACCAGTGTATAGCTCTTTATAATACAGCCTAGTTAGTATTTTCCTTTCATTTCATACTAGCACAACACCTCAGAAAGATGGGTTGAAATAGGCAGGCTGTGTTTTAGGAATAGACCAGTATTCCCAGGCAAACTGATCTTAACAAAAATATTGTAATGAAATCAATATGTATTATTACACATAATGAAGCAAAATGTATATTTTTAAATATTAACTCTATTTGCTTTTACTCTTTACATGTAGTTATAAAAATATTTATTTTTGTGCTTAGAATAACAAAATGAAAGCTCAGTGTTCAGGCTCTATCTGGCTGGCACTTATTATTTCCATATGTTAGGGCAACAACCAGATTGCTCTGCCAGTTAATTCTGTGACTTTTTCTGAACCTTTTCATCTGATCCAGCAAAGATTATTTTCTTTGCTGCTATTATTGCGAAGAGGTGACCGATTGCCACCGGGCAGAGAGTTAAAAATGAAAGGATCAATTAAGTTTATTCTGCTGGTGAGAAAATATGCACATTTTCTCAGAACATTAAATTCCATCTGAGATGAGGAATTAAGATGCTTTCAATAATTTAAACAAGTCTCCCTGTTGTCAATAGCAATGCTGTGTTTGGATTTAACTCTGGTCAGAAGAGCACTCCCAGCTCTGCTCACTGGAAATGATGGCAGAATGTGCTGTTGAGTTGAAAGGAGCAGGGATCAAAGATAGCAGGGCAACCTTGGAAGATGAACCTGATTGAGATGAAGATGACCCTGCTCAAGGCAGGGTGGTTGGACTAGATGATCTTTAAAAATCCCTTCCAAATTTGTGATTATATGAAGTAGATAAGATCATGCTTTTTATCCTGACATATCGGAGACATCCTATGTGCATGTGCCAGGTGGTGTTGCACTGGTTTGTCTGAAGGTCCCTTCTATCTGCTAATTTGTGGCAAGCTTTTAGAGGTGCACCACCATCACCAACTTCAAGAAGCTCATCTGGAGCCAGAGAAAAGGTTTCTGCAGAGCAGTTTAAGGAAGGAGGAACATATGGTCAGTCACGCTGGGAGTTACAGAGCACACCTCTGAGGCACAGCATGTCACACTGGATACTTGTCCATGTGCTTGCAACCTGCCACAAACATACTTCTGATATCCATAAAAATTAGTAAATGAGGGAGAGGGTCTCCATCAGAGGTGCAGCTGACCACAGCTAATAGAAGCTGCAGAAATACGTCTGAAGTTCAGTCACAGCCCCATTCCTGGCAGGATCAGTTTGCCCTGGGCTCCAGGACACTGAGCTCAGATGCTTACCATGCCTCACCCTACCAGGGCAAACCTCAATCTAAACCCTTGAGATCTAAACCCTTTCTCTTCTTGAGACCTCTGATGTATCCCCACAGCAGCTCCTGGAATGTTTCTCAGATTCCATGACCAGGAGAGCCCACACTTGCTGAGTCATCAACCTGGGAAGCTTGCTGGAGAGCTGCTGCAGAAAAAACAACGTCAGTGTTTTTTATATATGGTTAGAGAGCATTGGAAACACCAATGTCAGATTTCCCAGACTTCCATATAGTCCTCCATGGAGACGCCCTCGAGACAGCCAGGGATGCAGGAGCAGAGCTGTGATGGGCTAACCCTGACACCAACTGCAGCAGAAATTGCCTCTTTATTTCCAGCAGTGCCTCTGCAACAAAAATCCTGAGGACACAGTGCAAGCTGGAGTCAGCAGGTGAGAAAAGGACATACTGGGGAGGGAGTTCGAGAGAAGCACAGTAAGAAAAATGCTTCCCTTGGAAAGGTGTTGTAACAAAGATAAAATGCTTCAGATGTCAACAGGATACCACAGGATCCCAGAAAAACCACACAGCTTCTCTGCTGCAGAACTGTTCATTCACAAAATAGTTTTTTTTCCTCATATTCAGGTTATTACAGATAGTTTCTGTACTGCCAGAGCTGCACTGACCAGCAGTGTGAGATTTTCATAGCTGCAGCTGCTCATGCAGAATCAAGCACCTCAACATAAAGGGACCTTCTGTACGTATTTTCCTTCCCTTCCCCTGACAGAGTAACTGGAGCAGTATAAGCAACTTTATATTGACATAATTCATCCCCACTGGGGGTGTTATATCATGTTAGAGAGATTTAGATGGTTAATGTGATAAAACTTGTGAATAGGGAAGCTGGTAGGATCATGAATTAGTTTTTTTACTCCTTGCACTCTACATGACTCACAGTAACTCAAACTTGTAAGAATAACAGTGTATAAATTGGCCAGAACTAAGCTCCTTTGCCAAGACAGATCGGTTCTTAACTACCTGCATGCTTGAACCTTCCACAGCCGGAGAAATCTCGCACTAGGGTAACAGGTTTGCTCCTAAGTAACATATTATCTAAAGAAAGCACCACATATATGCCAAAATTTCCAAAGGAAACCAGTAATTCTGGATTCCTTTATACCTAAATGCCAGTCCTGAGAAAACTTATAAGGTATCTTAAATGGGAACTGCTCTTTGTAAGGAAAATAATGATAAGGATGCAATCTCTGAAAGATACAGATTGTTCTGCAGAGGGCTGTTTTCTTATCTTCAGGACATTCTTGGGGAAGAGAAGAGTAAAAAAAAAGTGCTGAGGAAGAAGGAAAGAGATCTAACTACCAATAGGGAGTGATGAACAGAAAGGGTGAGAAAGGACAGTCTTGGAAAGGGGCTAGAAAGTAAAAGACAACAAAGGAGGGGAAAAACTGAGGGAGGTGAGGGGGAGGGGGTAGGGAGAGGAGAATATGTGAAACAAAGGCGAAAGAAAGGGAAGAAGAAATGAAAGTGAGACGGGAAGAAAAGCCACAATCGAGGACTGAGATGAGTATGTTCAGTTCCTATTTTATTTATACATTTATATTCCAGTCAGTGTTTAGTAGGTGTCTCTAAAAGCTGTGATTTATTATAATTTTTCCTTTTCAGCCCTGAGGAGGAAGGGGCAAAGGCCAGGAGGGGGCTGGATTCTTTGCCTAGGGCACGGCAGCTCCTTAGGCTGGCCCTGAATTCAGGGAAGTGTTAATGCTCCCTGGAGCTGGAATGCAATTAATTTTCTGTGGCACAATGTTCCAGAAAGAGCATATTTGGGGAGTCTCAGGTTTGTGATTGTAGGCTACCCTCAGCTTATGTGTGCAGATTGGAGCTGTGACACCAGCTCTCCACACCGGGTTATTATTTCACACATCTGGGGTTTTGACCTGAAAATGTTTGTCTGAATGGCATTTCTGCATGAGAAGAGAGTGAGCATCTCACTTTATCCACATTAGTGGTCAGTTCAGCTGCCTGGCCGGAGTCCACTTGAGTCGGCAGCAAAATCTTCTTTAGCTTATCTCTGGAAGCCCTTTATTTATTTATTTTTGTTATTTTATTTTAAATTAAACTTTGTAAAGGTCAAATTTGGCGATTTTTTTTTTGTTTTGTTTTGTTTTGTTTGTTTAAGCAAACACTGAGCAGAGACACTGGATGATTTAGAATAATCAGTTTAAGACCACATGTGACATGTTGCTGTAGCAGCATATTTTTTCCATGACAGCTTGTTGTGTGTCACAGGGACATTTGTCACTGATCACTCAATTATCCACAAATTACAGCTTAACTCCATTTACACCATTTCCTTGTAAAAGCCAGGGCAGTCCCCTGGAGCAAATAGGCCCCATCTCCTGTCCTACCATTGCAATCAGTAGATTATTGAAAGCCAAGAATTTAACTCACACTTACAAATATTTTTGCCTTAAAAGACTTTACTCCTATCTTGAAGTAATGGCAATGCTTTTTGGCTGCTATGCTTTTCAGAAAGCTTCAGAATTTTCTAACAAAAAAAAGCCTGTGTTTTTATCACTGGCCAGAATTTTCTGAGGGGATTAAAAAAAAAAAAAAAAAAAAAAAAAAAAAAAAAAAAAAAAAAGACAAACTTTTTTCGTGTATCTCATTTAAGTTCTCTCTCTGAAACTGGAAATCTGGTCCTGGCACACATCTACCACCTGAGCTGCCAGTTCAGCTATTCAGATGCTGGAGGAGGCATGAAAGCTTGTGAGGGTGACGAGATTGTCTCAGGTAGTGCAGAGTAACTTCTTACGCAGTTTATTTGTGGTGGCAGTTTTAGGAAGTGTAGGGTTAAGAGACTCACAGGTGGGTTTTAACTTTGCTTTGTGCTCTGGTTAGAGCTTGTTCCTGGAAGCCTCAAGCAGACAGGCTGATATTTCCAGAGCTTTCCTGCATATTCTTTGGATACATCATGTTACAAAAGTAACAAAAGAGCTCAGACTTAAGGCATATATAAGAGTACAAGCCTGCATCTTTTCCCCAGGGCAAGAGGGCAAATCTCCCTGTCTTCTCCTGACTACTTTTATTGAGGGTAGTGCCTCTGAACAAGTAGTGATGCCCTTTTCTTGGGAGCCTGGTCCAAAACTTTTCCAAAGCAGTAACTAACAAGTTGTTACCTCTATATACCTATACCACCTTTTGCTGACTCAGTTAGAGAAAGAAGAAATGACTGACCATAGCAGGATTCAGTCCATTCCAACCTCCATTGTTCAATAAATAATTGAAAATGGTTGTACCAGGGAAGTATGACTTCATGGTGTTTGAATAAGATATGTTACCCTGTGGAGGCTGATGGAAAGAAGATAAAATATACTGAATACTATATATTTAGACCATTGTTTGGTAGGTGAAATAATATTTCCTAGTGAGTCACTGACTTTGCTTATGGATCAGTACCATGGTACAGAGGCAATAATGGCACAGCTTGACTCCCCAGGAGAGAAGATTTGAATAATGTCCTCGATGGCACGAGCACTCTTGCAAAAGCAGAAGCTCCCAAACTGCCCTCCATGAGTAACTGGTGATGCAAACACTGCTTTAAGGAAGGTGCTGCAGGAGCCAGGGTTTTGTCTGGGGAAGGATGGGGAAAGCATCCTCGTCTGGGAAGCTGGGTGGTCCCTGTTGTCTGCCAAGTGACTCCAGAGCACACCCTGTGCCCACAGGGACAACCCTCTACTCCTTCTGCCAGGTGTCACCAGGAACATGTAGGGCTAGAGCCCCACATCCGGACTGTTGCCCTCTGCTATTACTACTGGAGCTGTTTAACTGGGGTACAGAAGAAATTGTCTCTCAAATCCAAATAGTGAGAGGCTTTGTAACTTGGAAAATGCAGCCTGAACCTTTCCAACCACCACTGCACTGCAAGAAGGCCAGGTGTTGGACAGAGATACAATCCTGTGTTCTCCAGCGGTGTGCTACAGCTCCCAGGGGTGCAAAAATCTTTAAACAACTGCTGGACCAGCAAACTTTTTTTTGTTTTTTCCTTCCTTTTTTTTTTTCTTGGTGTTTGTTTGTTTGTTTGTTCCCTTTTCCCCACAGACTAAATCCAAAAGGCAGTGAGGGCCAGACCCAGCCCTCAATGTTTTCCCTATGGAGGAAGTGTTTTTCCTGGCTTTCTCCTCCACTGGTTTGTGGAGGTTATGCAGCTTCGAGCCCAGGGAAGGTGGTAGGACCTTACCTCTGCTTTGGTTGCAGCTGGCAGCCTGGCAATGCTCCTCACTGTACCTGGGCAGGGCTGGGCTGCTCCTGACCTAACACAAGCACTCTGTGGGAGGCTTGATGATCCAGAGTGGAGATTTGGGGCTGGCTGTGGGGAGGGAGGGTGAATAATTGCTGACACATGGCTCTTTTCTCTCGCTCAGCTTGGGTTTTGGGCCTGAAGGTACTCAGCGCATGGTATCATCTGAAGGGTGAGCGCAATAGCTTTGAAAGAAGCAAAGGAAGTCAGGCAGGGAGCCTCCATAAATCTATCAGAAAGTTAAATACTGTAAAATCTCCATGTTGTTTACCAGCTGTGCCTACAACAAAGACAGAAATAATCCTGGTAAACATGACCTTTGATCAGCAAGGTGGAGAAATTAGGTCAAGCAGGTTTTTGCTTAGCTGAAACCATAAGCTGGGGATGAAGAGAAATAAAATTCTCTTCCAAAAAATGTATTAGTCTGAGGTCTCCACAGAAAACTGCCGTTCAGCAGCCTGAGGCCAATTTGCTGCTCTTGCGAACCTTTCTTGCTTCGAGCGCTGAACGCAGAGGGCAAAGGAACATGAGCACAGAGCATAGGAGCAATTGCCTGCTCCACAGACTGGGTTTTTGATGTTTAAATTACATTACATGGCATGCTCTGGCAGGCTTTCTGGATGACCTTGGGGAAGTCCTTCTGTTGGTTCAGGCTGAGTTATCTCCACCTGCAGAAGAGGGCACAGCCCCTCCCGCACCATGGCCGTGACACCAGGTGTGCCCGGGGCACACGCTGCAGATGAGAGGGTGTTTCACTGTTGGCACACGCTGCTGCACACTCAGGCCAGTGTGTGCTTGTCATCTCTGCATTGCACCAGGGGTCATGGAATTGCTGTGGGGCTCCTCCTGAGCTTGGTCTGTGCGCCTCAGCAAAGTCCAGGCAAAGCACAGAGCCAGCGCTCTCTGTACAGGCAGTGAGGGATGGCACCCCACCCCCTGCTTTGGAGGGAAAAGAGGTTAGCTCTGTGAAAACAGACCCTGGCTCTTTTTATTTACACCAGCAATGTGTCTTCCTGAGACTGGCATTAGTTCTGTGGTGTACCATTGGGATCCTGAGGTCACGGTGAGCCTTGGTGCCTTCCAAACACCCTGCTGAGATTGAAGCTGTCCCAGGGGGAATCAAGGCTCAGCAGGCTCATCTGTAATTAAAGGATAAAAGGATCCTCAGGAGATCTTGTCATATGGAAAATATGCTACCTCAGAAGGCGCAAATAAATAGCTGGTCATCAGTTTTGGGTGGGGCAGGAAGTCTGTACCTGCACCTTCATCCCTGACCCATGTGTGGGGACCACCAACCTCAGCAAAGACATCCCAGTCTGAAACAGGTGAAGAAGAGATCTCATCCTCCCTGGATATTTTTTTTACATTTGATGACAAAATTTGCCAGACCCCAGGCTTTCCTGCAAGCAGCAGTTTAGCAGGGTCTGCAGATGTGTGAGCACTCAGGGGGTTAAATCAGCAAATGGGTGACATGATTTTACGCCTGTGGGCGGCTTGTTCCAAAGATCAGCTGCTCTCAAAGCAAAAGTAAACTAACAGTGTTTATTATGAGTCACTTAAGCAAGCAAATTATTAGTAGAATCTCATCTGTGGTTATGCGAGTTGGGACCTGAGGTGAAGGTTAATTATTTTTTCCCCCATTAAAAAAAAAAAAAGAAAAAGAAAGAAGGAAAAAAACCTGAGGTGCTTTAGCAACTGGCATGGGAAGATGCCTCCTGCACCTATCCGAGAGCGCTCAGCCTGGGCGTCTCTGGGCGATCCTGGAGCTCGCAGTGCTGCTGAGTTAAAGTGGATGGGGATCTAATTTTGCACACCGAGGGCTGAGCCCCAAACCCCCTGACATCCCGGAGAGCCTTTTCATTAACTTCAAGGGGCCCATAGTCGGGCCCCGTGTGAATGGCCGGGGTCTGCAGCGGGCAGCAGCGGCCGGTGGACAAAGCCTGCCCTCTCACTGCCCTCCCGCTGCCCTCCCGCTGCCCTCCCGCTGCCCTCCCGCTGGCCCTGACCTCCTGTCGGAGCTGAGTCACTGCTGCCACCAGCCCTTCAGAGTCCCCTCAGCCCGCGGCATGGAGGGCTGGTCACTGAGGGAGCTTTTCCTCAGGGCAGCACCTTGGCCGTGACCAGCGCTGGGTGCTGGGGCCTGCCCGGGGATCAGGGGCACAAAAGCAGACTGGGGGCCGAGAGGGGATGCGGGGGCATTCCCTTCCCTTCCCTTTCCCTTGCTAGGGGCAGATTTCAGAGAGGGTCTTCTCCGTTGAAAGGAAGGAAGTCAGTCCCTGAGGACCGAGCCTTTTCCCATCTGGTGTCTGGGGTGAGCAGGGTGTGCTGGGCCCCCTCTTGCCTTCCCTGCCTCCAGACCCGAGCCAAGGCTCATCTGGGTGTGTCCAGTGTCACTGCAGACACCAGCACAGCAGCAGCCCGGCGGCTTTGGGCTGCTGTGGCAGCCAGCTGCCATCGAAGCTCGTCCTGGTGCTGGCCTGCAGTGTGGGTGCTGCACAGGCTCTAAAGAGACATGCTCCTGTGGGGAGAAGGTGGCACTGAGACCCACCCCAGGGCTGCTCCAAGGTACCCAGGGCTTCTCAGCCATTGGTGTGACCACCAGGGGCAGGAGAAGGGTGGGCTACAGGCAGAGATGGTCCACAGCATCTAAATACCCCTCCAAGGCTTGCTAGGAAACGGAGCCTTGTCATCCTGTGGGGAGGCAGAGAGGCTGTGGGGCTGGGCTGAGCTAGGGTACCACGACAGAGGGAAGGAGGAAGAGGCCACATGAGCCCATCCCATTGCAGAAGAGCTCAAGTGTGATGGAACTGTCCAGACTGCGCAAGTTCTAGCACAGTGCTTACCCTCAGCGCTCAGTAAATAAACAACAATAAAACAATGTAGATGTTTTCTGCATAAGGTAATAGAGTGTAGGTCTCTGGAGTCAAATCTGGAAGCAGTTTAACAAGGTTCCTTGGAGCAGTGGCTCTGTATTGCTCTCTGTTTGCAGAGCACCATGGTGCTATTCACATGATTTTTAATGCAATAAAATTACACAATAATAATAAATTAGAACAGAGATGGCTCTCAGACATACCAAATGAGGAAAGTCAAGGTTTCACTCTTGCAATCCTAGCTCATTCCATAACCCTAGGCAAACTGCTGGATTTTTCAAAGTAGCCTTGCTAATTTTTTTTTTTTTCTTTTTTTTTTTCTTTCAGTGTGCCTTTTTAGGCCACTCTGGAATCACAATTCTCTTTGGGAAAACAGGATCTTAGCAAACCAGTGCTTTGCTTCCCTCACTAGTGAATGCTGCAGAGGGAATTATAACTCTACCACTGCACATTAGAGAATCAGACACTGTGCTGGTAAGTGTAATATTAAACTGGGGCTTTGCAATTCATTTTCCCAAGGTCCAGCAGGGACCACTCAGCAGGAAACAGGTGCTGTCTCTGTCCTGGGAGACAAGATAGGAAATGTAAATTCCTGAGAGCACAAGCCTGGCAAGAGCTGGCAAAACGTACTTGCAGCCCAGTTAGAGAGCAGCCAGCAGCCCTTGGAACTCCTTGTCCCAGGGAGTTACAACTCTGCTTTTCCTGCTTGGTCTCTGCCAGCAGTGGGAACTCCTCGATGCCATTCCCCAGAGCAGTGGGGAACCTGTCAGCTCACAATCTTGGTACCACGGCCTTCACATCCAGAGAGATGCTCCCCCACCCTCCCTCCTTTCCTGGTCCCTAAAATGTCTCTATCTCAAGGAAAAGCATTTTAGCACATCAGCAGTCATGTTCAAATTCCAAGGCTAAGCACAGAGCCTGGGAGGGGGCAAAAAAAAAAAAAAAAAAAAATCAGGTGCTTCTCAAAAACAATCAACCTGATTCACATGCAGCTCAGCAGCTTTTTTGATGGCTCAATTCCAGATTTCACAGCTATTCAATAGTTCTCTTGTGTAGCTGATCCTTGTCTTAGAATTCAGCACAACTCAATCCATTTTCCCCTTTCTTTCTATAAACACCCCCCCTCCTCCTCTTCCCCTCCCTTCTTTTTCTTGATTTACATCTCTAGGGAGATGGGAATGTGAGGGAGAAGCTTGTAGCCTTCCTTCCTGGGGGGCCTTGAACTGGTGTCCCCTGTCTCAGGTTCCCATTGTCCGCGCTGCACAAGCCGCAGCCCCTCTGCACTCCAGCCCTACTCAATTGGAATTTAAATGCTTCATGATTGTTGTCTCACAGAATAGGAAAGTGCTGCATTAAAGAGTAAATTACAGCAGACAAGTAACTGCCTTGGGAAGGAGTGTGAAAGGAGAGATGAGACCGGCACAATGCCCATTTGCAAAAGAGGTTTTTTCCAAAGATGAAACAATCTTCCTGGTTCGGTCTCCCAAGGATAAATATGATGTGGACAGCGTAGATATGGGGCTTTGTCTGGGAAGAGGAGTGCAGCATGCTCAGGCCAGAACAGGCCCACGGTGTGCAGCTTGGACTCAGATATGAATTGTGTCCCGGAGCCAAGAGTGTGGCTGGATCTGGGCTTGACATCTGGTTTCTTACATGGGCTCAATCCGGGCAGTTTAATGTGGTCCAAAGCACTAAGCAACTTGCAAGGCAATGAAGAGAAGAGGTTTACTCATTTCCTTGCTTTTGTTGCTTTCTAAGCACAGGCAGAATGTTGAGTTTGCTCGTGATATCTCCCACATAATGCTGAGACCACCCCAGAGATCATCATCCCCTCCTTAGCCCCTCCGGTGACAACCATTTGTTGTTTAAAAAATCTGGTTGTGCCACTGGGACCCTTTCTCCATTCCCTGTGCTATATCTACTCCAGACCTGCTTCTGTTTAGTCCAGCCTCCACTTTAGTCACCATTGGGACAGCCACATCAGAACCTGAGATATTTTTCCAGGTGAAATCTCTATGAGAGTAAGATGCCGAGGCAACTCAGGCTGGAGCTAGCAATACCCTTAGCAAAGAATTATTTTCTTGCCTGAAGGACAAATTGTGCCCTGGTAGTAGTAGAAAGCAGCCTGTGACTTCTTATAAGGATGCTTACAGCTCCATTGCTCATTTGTGTAAGATGGGGTTTCTCCACCAAGAGTGGAAGAAAAGAAAGACTTCAACACTTGAGGAAAGAAGAGGGAACTGTTAAAATTATGATTAGCATTCATCCAGAGCATCTGAGGGAGAAAGAAAAATGAATTAGTCTCAGTGGCTCAGCCGCAATGCCAAGATCAGAGCAGAGACCAGCCACACAAAAACGGAGCAAAATTCAAGTATTTTCCCTTGAGAGATATTGATGACATCTGTCTCCTTAACATTTTAGTCACCTTTGCAGAGCCTGTCATATTAATAGAGGATTCATGAATTAAACCAGCCAGGTGGTGTAAAGCATAGGTCACAGAAGCCCTAGGAAAAGCATCAAAAAATGGCATGTTCACTGAGACAAGAGAAAAAAAGATCAGGAGAATTTGTCTCCCCTTTGCTCAACAGCATATGCCTTTCAAACTGTTCACTGAAACAAGGTGCCATGGACACGCAAGAAAATAATGCACAAATATGATTAAGAAATTAAAAAAAACCAAAATGCACACACACACAGAGGCAAGCAGGCAGGCACACAGTCCTTCCTACTCATGGATCATAGTGTATGCTTTCCCAGGACCCGGCTCCGAGTGGCTCCTGTTTAATTTCTCCTCTGGAACCACTAGAGAAAAGGCTATGCCAACAAGTCTCTCTTCTTTTTTTTTTTTTTTTTTTTTTTCATTTGAAACTACATGTGAGAAATGCCCCTTGGCTCAATGTAGAAAATCAATGAATTAATGTCTCACTGTTGAAATGTATTTTTTTGTTAGTTGCTGTGGTTTTTTATTTAGTGATCATTCTGAAACGAGGCCTTTCAGATGACCTTCACCAGGACTCTGATACCTCTCCTTGCTTTTGCATGTTGTAAACCTCAATATTGTGATAAAACTGGCTCAAGGAACGAACACAACCTGTTGTTCACAAGAATATTCTGTATTTCACTCAGAAGTGGGTCGACTTTTGGAGCCGACAACCAGGTGCTCTGCAGAGCACATCAGGATTTGCTGAAGTCCCACAGAAGTGACAGCATTTTGTCCTTCTAAACCCAACTCTACCTGTAAGTTTTGCAGGCAGGGAAGAATTTTTTAAAAAATGCCTGCCTTTCCTAATCAGGTGTTCTAGTTCTCTTGACTTACCAGGCTCAACACTATGTTAATTCAGTGCCCTGTGGCCAAATACAAATTCTGCTGAAAACAATAGGAAAACTAGGCTTGCAATCAGCACCCGCACAATGCAAAATACTTCACTCTGAGGACTTTTGAGGACACCCAGCATGGTGTCATCACAGGGCTGGCATCCTTTGGGAGGCCTGCAGCCAGCTCAGGGTGTGCCAGCAGCCCTCCATGGCCATGCCTCAGACCTGCTCCAGTGTCCCACAGCACATGGAGCTCTGCTGTGAGGCCACGGGCGAGGAACCTCCTCCAAGTATTTGGAGAGCTGTGCTTTTCCATGCCTCTCCCGAGAAGACATGGATCAGGATAGGAGCCAGTCAGGAGAAGATCTAGGGATGTAGTAGGTAAGTTCAGCTCTTACTCTCTTCAGGCAATTTCTCTTACCAGAGACCAGAGAGCAACCTTTGGCCGGCTCATGTATTGCCGGCAGTGCTGTGGCCATATCCTTAGGGCAGGTGAGACCTGGCGGTGGTCCATGGGGGGACAGCTGATGGTGCCCAGAGCCAGGACAGATGTTGTAAGCATTGAGATCCCTATTCCTGACATAGCACAGGGCCAAGCTCCCACTAGCAGAACCTCCAGCCCCTGTGCACCCCTTCTCTTCACTTGCTGTGAGGTCCTCAAATTTCCCTCACTGCCCTAAAAAATGCCATCTCCTCTCAGGTGTGCCCTGTCTGCTTCCAGTTGCTGCAGTCCTGCAGGATTTCTGCCTACTACAGGCAAGAAATTTGCACAGATGTCAATGAAACCACTCCACTGGTGCCTCCAGATTCCCACTAGCACTGGGAGCGCTGGCAAAGAGCTGCTGCATCTTCAGTGGCGTCTGCTTCTCCCTCGCAGGCAAATGCAAACACCAGGCACCCGAGCACCAGCCCTCACTTTGAATTTCTCTGCTTTGCCTGCTTGTCTTCCAGCTCTTTAGCATGCCTTGAATGTGGCTTATTGTCCGCTAATAAAGAAAAGAGCATTGCTCTCCAGCAATGGCAAGATCCCAGCTTTCCTGCCCTGCTGCAGAGCCAATTCCAGTCAGGGAAAGCAGCTATCACTGGAGGTTTTAAATAAACCAGCGCTCCCCCCGCCAAACCCTCCTGTTATATAATGCTCTCCTTCCTCTCCTTTTAATGAAAACAACCAAGTAACTGTCTATTTTTACTATGTTAGGGACGGATCCAGCAGCCCTAACTTGTACATGCCTGTCTGGAAACCAGTGGGAGCTCTGCCTGCATGGGAAAGAGCTGCAGGACCACGATCAGGAGTGACTAACATGAAATAGGGTTCCCCACTTCGGTCTGGGAGAGGCCAGAAAAACACGGGCCACACCATGGTGCACATTTTGCAAGTGACATTCCGTGTTAGCCAAAGTATACATCGATACGAAGGAGGCGTGTTCGTAAAAGGCACATTCCTTTACCACACTATTACTGTCATATCCCAGTGCCTCCACATTAATTTGTTCCCAGGAAATTCCATCATCACTGTTTCAAGCTTGTGGCCGTTCAAGCCCCTCTGGATGATGGAAATTACCCTACTCAGGAAAACAGAATAATAAAAGCAGCAATTAAATTTGCCTTTATCCTTAGCCTGCACACCCTTATCAATCTCTGGTGAAATATTTTTTTACTATAGAAAAATTCTGATTATGTTCTTAATAAAATTTGAAAAATCAGCCAGAAGGGAGGGGTTTTTTTATTTATTTTTTTTTATTTTATTTTTTTTATTTCCTGCAAAGTCCAAAGAATAATACTGCCCCCCAAAATATCCCCACAGCTAAATGTTTAGAAAAGATTTTATTGAAAGGGATACTCTGCTACAGAAGAGCTGAGCATATGCAGTGGGATCACTGCCAGACTGAATCAAACCTGTCTGTGCTAGCCCAGTGGTCAGGGCATCTGGCCATTGGGTCCAATGCAACCAGCACTGACTTCTCCGAAAAAAAGCAGTTGTGGACTTACCTGTTGTGTAAAAATGTTCTTTTCAGCTTGGTAATTAAACCTTCCTGAGCCTACAGGATCATATCTCTTCCAAAACACTTTGTGCATCCAGACCTTACTGCTCTAGCAGTTATCGATGGAAAGAGTCTTGTTCAACATATCCACAATCCAACACAAAAAAAATTGAATGTAACACTACATAGACCTGTCAGTGTTTTTATATGGCAGCAGTTTCACACTTGAATAAATATCTTATTCTATAATACCTTTTCTTATTACAAATTAAGCTACCAAAAAAAAAAAAAAATTAAGCCACTGCAATCCTGTGCTGTCATCCTGTCCCAGTGTGTGTCTTGAGCATCCATACATGCAATGGAGATTACCAGAGTCTGTTCTCACATTCCCCATGGCAGTGTGCTTATCTTATTTTTTTTAAATGTGGCTATTTTTGCATGGAAAAATAGAGCTGTAAACCTGTTCTGCCTTTGCCAGCTGACAAGTGACTGATCCTTTATGGGCTGTATTACTGCTGGGTTTGGCAGGGTCCTGCCTTCACAGGGAGCATCACAGACACAGGAGACAGCTCTGAATGAAGGTGCCTGATGTGCTCGTACTGCTGATTACTGTGTGCAGAAAACCTTTGCACACACGCTGGGAGGCTGAGGATGAGTGTAGGATTTAGAAGTTTTGCAAGGCAATTTAATCTTTTTCATTTCTAGGATTTGTGTGTATATCAGCATGTTAATATAAACTCTGAAAGGAACAGTTGATGGCTAGGAAATGAGGGGCTGTAGTCAGATATTAAGAGCTTCTAAGAAAGAATGTACATATAGATCTGCTCAATCAATGTTTCTTTGGCTTTTGCTTTCTGCCTGGAAGGGGCTGTGTGTGTTGGATTTCCAAAACTTCCACTTTCTTTGGCTTTTGCTTTCTGCCTGGAAGGGGCTGTGTGTGTTGGATTTCCAAAACTTCCACTGTCCTGCTCTGTAGCGTTGTGATGCTCCTATTCCACGGCATTGATGTTTGGAAAAATGGCAGAGGAGCAGGAGAAATGGATTCATAAAGAATGTTAAACTTGAAATGCACAGCACTGGCTTTCTACTGTACTGCCAGTCAGTATGGTCCAGTTATCTCCTCATTACTGGCACTGAGATGACTGTGGTTTCATCTATAATTAAGATGTTCTGAATAGCTGCTTTTCTAGCGTGGCCACAGAACTAAAAGCTCGGAACAGAAAATATAAGTTGGAGTTGTCCTGAAACAGAACTGGCTTTGTAGTTTTCACAGTGAAATGAAACACTTGGGGAAAAAAAAAAAAAAAAAAATTGGATGAAATTCATCCAAAGCAGAGTCAAACTGATTCAAAATCCAACCCCAAACTAAATGTTAATTTCCTGACATTATCGTTAACCTTTAAAATCAGGCAAACACAGGTATTCATCTAAAGACCTTTTTCAAATGAGATATTTTATTTTTAAAATATCTGAACAACAATTTTTTAATTTTCTTTTTCCCAGCCAAGCTATTCATTGACTCTTAACACACTGTGTTGACCTGAAGTTACAAATTAGGTCAGCCTGCAACACTTCTCTGCCCTCCTAACAAATTCCTTTGTTTAGCCATGTACAACTTTCCCTCTCTCATCCAGTGGTGTGTGAAGGATGGACACCATTCCTGTCTGGGAAATGTTGTAAAATAGAGAAGTAAAATGGCACTGTGAGCATGACATTTTTATGACTTAAGTCAAATACTGCTGAGCACCGTGGGAGTTTTCCCACTGATTTTGATGCACTCTACATCAGGGTGTTATTTTAATGGCTTCACCTTTACTTCGCAAATAAACATGATGGGAACAGGGTGAGCCTCTCTGGCAAACACCCCTCCGTGAAATCCTGCTCTCTATCACAGGGGTTCAGATTTGTTTATTTTTTACATGGCTCCTCAGTATCTGCCTTTCCCCCTCTCTTAGCAGTCTCTGCTTGAGCAGACCCACGCCCCCAGGTAGTGCTGTCCCATCTTCTCAGCCATGGCTACAGCTGCGAGTCAAGTGGTCGCACCAGCACTGCAGATACCCCACATATTTTACATGAAAAAGCCTTCCTGGGCTCAGACCATGCTTTTGCCCCCTCTCAGGCTCATATTTCACCTTGGTCCAGCAGAGTCTGCATAAAAACTTCATTATTGCCACAGGTGCATGGCTCAGGAGGAAACTGGGGTGCAGAGGTTACTGGGTTTGTCTGGGCTGAAGAAGGAAGTTGCAATCAATAATATGAATAATTGAGGTCAGCTTTCCTATCAGTTTTTTATCACCAGCCTTGAACAAAGCCCAGCCAGCCATAAGCTGGGACTGAGTTATCACCATTGTACACGGTACATTTGCTGGTGAGTTACTGCCACAGTTCTGCTGAAAATTTCAACACCTGAAGAAAAAACCCCAACCACAGAGGAGTGAGTTTAGATGCACATTCTTGCTTAATACTTCTTTCCATCGAACTTTCACCAAACCCGCTCTGTTCAGCACCATCAAATGGTTATTTCAAGTCCTATAGAGCCTTTCCTTTATTTTTTTTTTTTAGTCTTTTTTCCCTGTCTTCTGATTTATTGTTTTTAACCTTTGTAGACCCTTTCTTCTCAACTTAGAATATTGTATGCCTTAAATCTGAGGATTACAAAATGATTGGAAGTGATTTAAGAATCTGACTCATTCCATGGAGTAGAAAATTGTGTCTTTTCTCTCTCCACATCAGAGGCCATGCTGCTGGAGACAGACTCTGAGCAGTGAGGGGAGACCCATGTTTTAGGCGGGCCAGGGTCTCAGCTCCGCACAGCAAATACATTAATAACGACACAGCAACCCTGCACTACATAATGAACATGTGGAAGCACTTCTACTACTTCGATAGGATCTCTGAGCCAAAGAAGAAGTTGTCTGATTTGTCAGCATCTGGGAAGCAGCTCCATTGAGACATGACTGTATTAGTCCTAGCTGTATGCAGCCTTATTAAAGACTGATGCTTTAAGGCTGCCTGTAATAAAAACCTGCTCTGGTAGGAGTTGGGCTTCCTTACTTTGCACAAGATACTTATTTTTAAAGGGGGGTTAGTTACATTCAATAATGAACTGATGAAACACTTCAAGCTCTTAATTCACCTGCATATTTTTCGTTGATGCATATGAGCTTAGCTGAGTTTTCTCAAAACCAAGAGGCTGTGGTCTCTGTCAGGAAGACCAAATGGCAGCCACTGCAAACCATGGTGTAACCACAGCAGAGAGGCAGAGACTAGAGACCAGTGGCTCTCCCTGAAGTGGGCCATATGATGAAACCTTTTCCCAGGAGAAAGAAGCCTGGAAGTTAACTGGTATCCAACACCCAGAGGGCTTTACTAACAAGTGGTTTTCAGTAGCTGACTGTCAGGTGAATGCCTGCTTTGCCCAGCAGCATTTGAAATCCACAGGCTATCGCTGGTGGCAGAACCACTAAGCTGTCTCTGATATCCTGGCTAGCTTCTTCTGGTACGTAGAACCCCATGTTTAAGCAGAGCTGCACTGATTTATATTTACTAGAAATCCAATTTGAGACTGTGCTGTGGAAGCCAGGTCTGATACACGTCGGTTTGGCTAAGAGTTATTATTCCTCTGACACGGCTTGCTGCCTGGATTTAGTTCTTCCCAAACTCACGTGTTCTTGATTTGTATTCCATGGCCAACCTGGTCTCGATCTCTCAAGGCCAGAACCAAGATCAGAAAGACTGATGTCTGCTAATGGCTGCCTGGTGGTTTTTTTAGGTGCTTCATCAACTCTGTCATAAGAAATAATAGGAAGGAGAGGAATCCTAAAGGTCTTGGAGAGTCTATGAACATAATTCCCCTCTGCTGATGGCTACAGCCATTTCCCCCTGCCACAATCACCTCTTCCATGCCAAGGGCTGGCCCCTGAGTGCACTTTCCCCTCCCTACTCTCTGCAGAGAGCCTGGGAGCTGCTGGAGCTGTGGCTCAGAGGTGATTCATGTGCGTTTCTCCGCCAAAAAGCGTCCGCCATTCACATTCAAATATCACATCGCTCCTCAGCGGACAAGAGACACGAAGGAAACACTGAGGACCCTTGTGGCAGTGTCTGCTGGAGTCTTGTTTGTGCAAAGTTTGCCAACAACAGCCCTCATGAGGACTACAGAGGGTCTTTTTTCCTCCGGGGATTAGTTCTGAGATTCAGCCGGGGAAACCAAACTCTCTCCTCTCCTTGTGCGATGCCCCTTGAGGCTCGCGGACTTCTCAGGTATTTTGCATGGTGTAAGGAGATATTCTCTCCCAGTATGCTGGATTTGATAAAATATGCCTGGCAGGACAGAAGAGATAGTTTTCTTTGCTCAGAGAGGGTGGTCTGCATGGCAGGAGGTCAGACAAAGCAGTCAGCTGGGTATGGCAGACCAACGTCAAGGCGTGAGCCTGGCAGAAGAGATTTAACTAAGAGAATTTTGGCAACAATTAAAAAGAGGACAAGAGGGAATACTGCTCAGAAGCCCTCAAATATGCTTTTACTCTAGAGGTTTTCACTTCTTTCCTCCCTTTCTCAGGCTTGCTTTGAGCCTGCTCTGCCCAGTTGGAGGGTTAGGTTTCAAGAAGGGATGTCCTGGCCTCTGAGGACCATTGTAGCTTCCCAGATCACAGGGGGTTCAAGGTTTAGTTCCAGGCTACATGCAAACTTTGTCACAGAAGTGGGTACCTGGGGGAAGTTTTGGTGGCTTGGCTTTCTTCCAGAGGACATCACCACTAGAAGGAAGTCCTGGAGCAGTCACAGGATACATGAACCAAGAACGTGACTCTTGACCAAAGGGACTAGGCACCAAAAGTGCCTGGAGATCATACAATAAAGAACCAGAAAAACAGAGAGAGGTTGAGGGGATGCTGCCCTTCTAGGGTAAGAGGGGGCATGAGCTAGGGACCTCCGCCCCCGTGTTACCATCATGTTTTGGTCCCAGGGAGGCACAGAGCAGCTCATTCTGGCTGACTTATGCAACCTGCAGCTGAACAAAAGCTGCTCTCCTCCCACCTTCCCCTGTTTGCAGCACTTAAATCAGAGAAGCAAAAATGAGCCCCTGTGTTTTATGATGAAAGGGATATCAGCTTTCACTGTTTTTTGCCTCCTGTTGTTAGAAATCAGGTCAAAAGGCTGGGTTAAACAATTCCTGTCCAGCATTTCTTCCAAGGTAACAGCAACTTAACTCTCCTGCTTTGCACTGTTTTGGCTGCTTTTAATCAGGTTAATTTTTGTGGTGGGGAAGAGGACACAAAAGCTGCTTGGCCATGCTGGATGACAATTTATGCCTGCCTCACAGGTTTATTTGAAATCTGGCTTGGCATCCTGTGTCTGAGTTATTACATCTCAGGCTGGCACTGGCAGAAGATAATACCCAGATTTTCACAAGTCATGTAAATGACTTCTAATTCACCAGAGAGTTCCCATCCTTGCAAAGATCATTCCACCAGTTATTACTTTGGAGTGTTATATCCAACTGTGAAGCTCACAGTAACAGTGAAAATTAGCTCAAAAGAGAAGATTTCTGCTTATATTTCCTTCATTCCCAGAATCTGTTTGACCTGTGTGAGATGAAGTCCAGATCTGATCCAAATACTCACCCCTCTCTGTAGGCTCCAGCCAATCTCCCATACTTTTGTTATTCAGAGTGGAGGAGCCAGAGTCTGGTCATTCTCCTTTATTTAATTTGCAAAAAAGTAATTCTGGTTGAGATTCAGAAATGCAGGTTCTCCTTCTGCAAGTACTCGTCACTTAGGGCTCCAGAATTGTTGGTAGCAAAGGTCTCTTGCCCCGTCACAGACTTAATGCCACACCACAGAATCTTCTGGTGAAATTATCATTGTTATGGCAGTCACGGAGAGGACAACTCCCAGGGATCTCATTCATCCTCTCTGCCCTGGCAAGGCACCCCTGGTGCTTTGAAGCTGAGATGCAAGTGCTGGGTGTGGTTACTGTTTCTGTGAGAGGTGTTAAGCAATGCCAAGAGCCTTCAAGAAGCAGCTAGTAGAGTGCAAACAGCAAGAAACACGGGTTTGTTTTTGAATCATATCAGTACCTGTCCATGTGGCAAGACTGAAACTGATTCCAGATCAGAGGATTCTCCTTCCCCATTCCAGTGGTTTGCAGTGCTGCTGTGAACTCAAGTCTGAGTGGAAGAAAACGAAGCTGTGGGGAAAGGAGTGAAATGTTGTTCTGGTCACCACAATGCCTAGCTGGTCCTGGATAATCAAAGCCCAAGATGTACATATTGAGATTGATTTATCTTATCTGTGATCAGGCATTGCTGGAAACAGAACTTGTGAAACAACAGTGCGAGAATAACAATTTTCACTGGTGGGAAACAAGCTGTTCTTGGAGTGTATAGTGTATTGCCTCATCAAGAGTCTGTTACAAACTCTGCCCAATTCCTCCTGTGTACAGCCCAGACCCACTGTGGGACCTGGCTCAAGCTTAGTGCTGGGGAAATGCCTCCACATGCTTCACAATTCCACCAGATGTATATCCGCATCTTCAGGTACCTAAACATTAGCAATCTGGCTATTCTCCATGCCTTGTTTTCAAGAGTGGTAAATAAACTATCCTATCCCTGGGCTTCTGAAGGAAAAGATGTGTTGATGGCCAGAAGGTGACTAGAGGCTTTGGTGTCAGAGACAACCCCAAGTGCCTCGAGGGCTGAGGAAGTCATCAAGGAGGGCTGGGGTTTTGTGCTGGTCTTGTGAGATGGGACAGAACCATTCAGTCACCATGGAAGGTGGCCAAGGTGTGCAGCCTGCAGGCAGGGCACAAAACTGAGCCCAACGAGACAATGACAGCACCACAATCCCTCCCAAAATGCGGTACCAATTTTCTGTGCCCCTCAGCTCCCTCCCGTCTTACATATGCAGAGAGTAGAAGCCCAAGGGGCTGAGGAAACATGCCAGCAGGTGTTTTTCTGTACCCCTGTGCCACGGTAGAGTCAGAGTGCTTAGAGCTGCAGCAGCAAGCGCTCTGGGTCTCCACCTCCCACAACTTCCCACTTCCCTCCTGGCAGTGGGGAGCAAAAACCACATTTTCTCCCAGCAGGCTGAAAGTACAGACCTGGATATGCACAGGGCCCCTGCAGGATCATTTGGGTCTCTTCTAACTTAATCTTCTTTGCCACAACACTGGGACAGTTGCCTGGCTGGGTTGATCCATGCTGCTGTTTTCCTGGACCACATCAGTAGCAACATTACCAAATCACTGCATTAATAGGGTCTGATCTGTCAGATCTGCTTGATTTACATTCAGCACAACTCCAGACAGACAGAAGGCTGTGCCTGAGGAGATCCTATTGCAAGATTGGGGTCTAGGAGCGTGCAAGTGTGTGTGTGCGCAAGGGTTCATGTATTTAGAGAAATAATGTTTCTCCTCCATCCAAGGCCAGGAGACTGAAATCCAAGCAAGCCAAACGTTCTTTACCATTGACGCCATAACAACATTTGAGGTTTCGAAAAGGAGTGGAAAAAATGTGTTGCTGTAGTAAGGGAATTGTAATAAGATCTTAGCTTTGGAATAACTTGATCTTGAGTGAAGCGGCAGCGCTGCAGCTCTTCCGCCTCCTTGAGATTTGTGAGGAGAAATGTGCCCCCAAGAATGCGAGTTATTCTGAATGGGGAGAAAACTCAGCTGAGGGTGAATGAAAGACATCCAGGAAAAACAGAGCTCCCACCTCTCTTCCTCAGCAGATCAGAAGCGTGATGCAGGAGCCTGGTGGGGATCCTGGTTAAAGCAGCAAGTGAGTTCATGGAAGCACATAAAAAGAGTGAGACTGCAGCACAGAGAGGGGAATAAAGTGAGCTGTGAGTTATGCAGGACGTGGCTGCAGGAGAGGGGCATGAACCCCACCAGGATAGATGGCAGGCAGCTCTCTCCAGTGCTCTAGTAAATCTGACCTGTGAAGGGTTGGACCTTGCACCCAGACCTCTGTCTTTCCTCCACAGCTGATGTGTTCATGTAGCCTACAGGCTTTGAGAGCTTCCACCCTAATCAGCTGGTTGTCCTGAGCTGTGCCCTCTTGTCTCTGGCCTGTGGGGACCAGAGCTGTGCAGGGATGCAGTCAGGGCCGAGGCTGCTTCCCAGGGCTCAGCAGCCACTGGATCCGTAGTAGCACAACTGGAGGTGAAAGTCATGGAGGTACAAGGCAGCACAGGAGACTCCCATAACTTCTCAGTCCCTCCTCCATGTCAGGCTGGGAGAATATTTCTTTCAGAGTTTCAGAGCAGGTTTGCTTTGATTGCACTTCACAGCAAAAGGCTGCAGCTGTCTGTAGCACACATGGAGGGCAATTAAAGACAATTTCACATTGCCCATTCTTAAATAACCCTGTGCAATCTGGGCTGCTTGCACAGGCTCAGCATCATTTATTCGGTGATGTCAAAGCTAAGTTATGACACAGATTTGATATCTGGGGTTGTAAGTGATAGCTCAGTGAGAAACATCAGTTCAACACTTGATTATTATGGATGGAATAGAGGACAGAAAGGAGAATATATTTTTTCCTTGATCAATCCATAGTGGGCCAGTGCCTTTGCACAGTGTGAGTTTTCCTGCCTCAGAAAAAAACCCACAGCAGAGCTGAAGATGATAGAGAGAGGGCAATGGATATTGTCAGAAGTCTGGATTAGTGTCTATGCAAAGGGTAATCAGAAAAGGACTTTTCATCCAGGGAAAACCAACCAAACAAACAAAAAAACCCCAACAACAACAACAAAAAAACCCCAACAACAACAACAAAAAAAACCCAATTAGTGGATATGAAGACAAAATTGCCTTTAGGAATAGGAAATAGGAAACTTGTTTGTCATCCTTCCCCTCCCACAAGGGGACCACTCAAAACCACCTGGGACATGTTTGAAGCAGGCTGAGGTGGTCCATCTTCTGTGGGTTGTTAAGTTCTGCAGTATCAGAGGACACTGGTTACTGATTTTTTTTTTTTTCCCCAAGACATTGGTCAATATTTTTTGGGGCAGCACCATGGCAAAGGTGAAACACCAGAGGACTTGCACTGGGATCAGGAATTCAGCCATCCCTCATTGCTTGGAAAGTGTTTGGAGTAAAATATCACTATATTTTCACCTATTTTTTGTTTGTTTCTAGGCATCTCTTGTCCAGTCCATGACACTCTGGCAGATCAATGTGGTTTGTCCTAGAGTAGTGCAGTCCTTGGGTCAGGACATCTGTGAAACCCCTTGCACAGGGTAGGGTTTGCATCCGTTTTTCCCAGTGCAAGTGGACACTTCTGCCTTAATCTGAGCTTGGCATAAGCATTGAAAAAATTGAAATAAATTTTTCTAGTCCTGATAGATACAGAGAAAAACTCAAATATGAAGGAATAGGAAAATGGAGACAAGGCCAACTTCTTGCGTTTCAGAAACACTGGTTTCTGGGGAATGGAGCCAGGCTGATGGGAAACAGTAAAATTCCATTCTGCATGGATATCTCAACCAAAGTACACCAGCAAATATTGTCAGAGAGGGCAGAGACTCCATATTTTGTACAGGGCAGTGGCCCAACATCTAAAGAAAATGCCGCAGCAGTAACTCAATGAATTTTTCTGAGGACCATACTGTGTCCTAACTGCGTATGACTGCTGCCTGGGAGCTAAGGGCTGACATCAGGGTTGAGATCCGTGTGAATTTCAGAGTTTAGCTCTAAACTAAGATTCTCCTGAAGTTTTATGGAAGGCTTCCTGATATTGTGTTACCTGTTAGAGGGATTTCAGCAGCTATTCACACAGAAGAGAGAATTAAGAGCAGGAGTCTCCTCTGGCCTATAATCAGGATGAATCCAGCACTCCAGACACAACTCAACCAGAACTGCTGTGTTTTTTACTGGAAATGGGCCAGCTATGCAGCTGAGGCATTATCAAAATCTGGGAGCAAGATCAGCCTGGATAGTCAAGATTACAATGAAAGTTGAATATCGAACAGAGGTTAGTCTGGATTTCATCACAAAAACATACATTTTATTCAGGCTAATCAAGGAAACAGGCTGAGAGAGCACTTGGGGTCTTGACTGTGTGGGTACAGATGTAAAACATTTAAACAGCAAGATCTACACCAGCACAGCTCATCACAGCATGCCAGGCCATGCCATTGATGCAAATTGTACTGCTTGCTGATAGAACTGCCTCTGTGACCAAAACTCCAGGAGAGGCTTGAGATACTGAATGGACACTCAGCAGAAGTTAACCCTGCTGGATGATGGCCATCTGAAACCTATATGCCTGTTTCTATCTGTTCGTCTTGGAGCTTTCTGCAGAGGAAAAAAAAAAAAAAGTGCATTTCTGGGAGTATTTATTCCACTTAACTTTGACAGTTGTTTTGAGATGGAATTGTTCATCCTCTGGACTCTGAGGCATCTGAGACAGCAAGTTTAGACTAGATTCCTACTTTCAGATGATTAACATTAGATAAATTCCACACAGGAGTTCTTGAATTTTAATTCATTCTTCAGATCTGTTGCTGGCAGCTAAAATACTTCCCTGCAAACTTTCATTCTTTACAGTTTAAGAGAAAAAAGCTCACTGCTCTAACCTAGTGGAGACTTGAGCAGGTAAGGATTTATAGAGCAAATCCTTATTAGAGTTTCAATCAAATTTTAAATAAAGTAGTTAAAACCCGGCAGAGTAAAATGATAATATGCACCATCCTTTTTGCCAGTGATGGGGCACTGCACATAGTAGGACTTAGTTTTCTTAAGTCCTTCCTAATTAAGGTTACTGTAATATTAAGTCTCTGTTCTTTTGGGATACAAGTGAGAAAATTTAATGGAAATTCTGTAGCAATCCCAGTTGCTAAATCTGAAGAAAAGTCGCTGTAACTGTGAGGGGTGTGCTGACTGCTGGCCTGATCCTGCCACCCAGTGTGCACGACATTTGCCTGCTTGAACACTCACATTAATTTCCGGGGAGCTGTTTACATGCAGCAGAATTACAGGTTCACACCAGCCTTCAGAAACACGGCAGACATTTGATGCACCCAGCCACTAATTCTGCCAAGGGAATTGGGGCAGATCTTCCCATGGAGAATATGGATTTTTTTTTCCCAATACTTTGTTAATAAGCGTGTTTTCACACATTCATCTGTTATGGGTATAAATATGTACCAAGGGCTAATTCTAATGGATATTGAGATTTTTAATTAACATCTGGAAAGAATTTTGAACTATTTCTCATTGCATATATGCAATTTAGGGTGGAGGGTGTAGGAAAAAAGCTTAATTTTATTGCCCTTCTCTATGTTTAATGAGAAAATTTTGACACCAAAGCAACCAGGGGAGGAAACGAATCCTCAGAGAGTAGATTTCTAATCAGGGCCAAAAAATCCCCTCATCTACTGGTAGATGTACAACGTATCTGCTGTTTGTTTATTAGCCTCTTGCAAAAACTGGTCAGGCATGTCTGGAGTAAATAATTTGTATTTTCAAACATAACAAACTAAAAAGGCAACGTGCAGGATTTTTTGCAGACCACACCACTGCACATGTGCAAACTTATAAACTTTGCTGCTCTTACAGGGGTGTAGCTGAGGACAGAAATTTGCTCTTTGAGTTTGGGTGGTTTTGTGAAATACGTTTGAAAAAACCCCACAATATGTCTCCTCCAGTCATAAGTCAGCGGTTGGGGGACTGGTTTGAATTAGGACCACGAACAAAGACAAACGAAACATAATCCTGCATGTCTGTACATTCTGGAGGCTTTCCTCTTCATTTGGTGTCAGTACTGAACCAAAAGCATTTAGAGAGGCAATATTATTGAGCACAACAAATAGGAAGCAAAGCATAATTTTTGTTAGGGGTAAGTCATCCCTTAGGCAGAGCATTCCACCAGTCTTACTGCATTTCACTGCACTGAACTATGGTTAATTTGTGGTCGGAAAAAATAGAGGCACTGTGGTTCTTGAAAATTACATACTGTGTTTCCAGTTTAAAGAGAAACAAAAGGCATGTGTTGTAAATATATATATTTTTTTTCCTTACTTTTAAAAACAAAAGTACATTTGAATACTCGGTTTAGGTTCTACTTGGCACCTAGAGCGACTACATTATTTCACTGTCCATTTAGGAAAAATTTCTCCAGTGGGAAAAGGAAAATCAGAATGATTGAAGAACTGGTAGCTACAAGTTAACTGTGTTCTTGTGTCAAGCTCTTGTTGCTCTTTGCAACATCTGCTCCCTAATTGTACAACTACAGAAACTACATTCTTGGTTTGAGCAATGACAATTATTAGCTATTAGAAGAAAACGCCAACATAAATGTTGGACTCTGCCATCATTTGGGATCTTCAACTCAGAAGCATAGCTTTTTCCAGAGGGTATATGCCAAGCATTACAGATTTCAGGCAGGAGTTGCTTGTTAAGGTTTCTTTCTTAGGAGGTCAGGGTAAATTATCAAAATGAGGGGTTTGACCTTGAGATTTTTGGCTTAGGGATTGTCATTTGGGACATGTTTTTTACATAGCTGAGCCTTGACCATAGGAACTTCCTTAACAGAGATATGCCGTTTGGATGTTGTTCTGTTTATATTTTGCTTTCAAAGACTGCGTTTTTCTGCAAATCACTGAACCCTGAATATCACCTACTGTTCATCCAAAAGAGATAATCAAGCAGTCAGAAATGAAAGATTCCGTCTTATTGCTTATGCAATATTTTTAGAAGAGGAAAACTTCCTTTTCCAAGGGGGTGAAATGACAGTTGTCAGCTTGAGTAACATGCTGGAGATCTCTCAGCCCCATGGCGTGTGTTTCTGGGGATGGAACCATGAACTCCTGGTAGCTTGGTGTTAAAAATGACAAAGAGGTAGGAGGGGTGATGGAGGATTTTGCATAACTGGTTGGCGGACTGAGATGGATGTTCTAAGCAAGAACAAAACTGAATGTACCTCTTCCTGCTGTCACAAATCTATATATATAATGACTTCTTTATCTGGGGGGTTGGGGGCAGGGTTTATAGGTCTTTGCTTCCCAAAGTGGCCTTGAACAGAGGTTTTGAACATGGCATAAGCCTATTTTGTCCAATTTTGTACAGCTTCTGTTTTCTCAGGACTGTAGTCGGTGTGTCAGTTTGCCTGAGGGAACATGCACATGTTATATTGGTAGATCTGCAGCTGGGCATTGATAACAACTGTCACTGGTTCAGCCAGGGCTAGAAACAATGGAAAAAAAAAATCTCATGATAAACACAAAACTTGGCTGCAATTTTGCAAGCACAAGTAGTTTTGGAACTTCAGATAAGCTTCCAAGGGTCTGGATCCAGGTCCAAACAAAACCCAAGCTTTAAAATTATGAGGCTTGTGCATTAATAACACTCATATATTTGCTTCCACTTGGAAATGCTAAACATTTTATGGATTTTCACATGCCCCAGTTGGTTCTCTGTTCTGGCTGGGATTGTTAGAGTCCCTCTGCCTTTGCAACTATATAGACATCAATAAAGATGAATAAAGCTGGGCAGTCAGATTCTAATTTATGCTAATCATGTTGGATGGCTCAGGGCACTTCAGCACACATGCTTAGCCAGTGACCTTTCACACTCCCCTTTCTAGATCAAAGCATTTTATTCGTCCCCTTCCAAGAAAATCACAAAGACAAAATTCCCATTCAGTGTGCCTTTATTAACCTACAAAAGGCCAAATCCTGATGCCTTTAATCTCCTCCTGCTCGCCACTGCCATGATTTAAAGAGTAGAACATTGCCATCAGAGTTCTGGCCCCAAAATCAACATGTAGAATGGCCAAATTCTCAGTAGACATAAATGAAGATGGGACTGCTGTCTTCAGACATGATCTCTCTATCTCACAATATTTCCTTGAGGCCAATCCCTCTCTCTGTGGAATTGATAAATCCCTGATCCATCTTTGACTGTTTTCAGCTGAACCCTCCCTGTCTTCTTGCACTGATCTGTTGCACTGGTTTCTTATCCAGTCTGGACAATTGTCACAGGTGACCTTCAGAGAGGTGTCCAGAGGGATGAGGAGGTCCTCAGTGTGTGAATTAGATAACACAGATCTAGGCTTCTGGTAATACAGATTACTTCAAAATGAAGCACATTTAGAAAATTCCTACCAATGTACATACGAGAGGATGTATTTGTTGCAATCTGTTCGGGTCTCTGAGTCTTGTTCTCAGGCTGTAACAGGCGAACTCCCACAAAACTCACTTCCAATTTACAACTGTGTCAAGGAGAGGAGAATCAGGGCATCTGATACACACGCATCAGAATAAAAAGCATTTTCAGCAATTGCAGATTGGTCACAATTTCAGTTTTCCTCCTCCTGATTAATTTCCATACTTCTAAAAAGTCAAACTTCTGTTCACTCCTTATGGTTTATACTTGCTTATGTTTGAATACTATTTGAGTGTACTTTAAAATACAAAGAAAACCCAGTTTCCTTCTCATGATGAACTTCCTCTTCCAGCAATGTTTTCAGTCTGACTAAATTTCAATTAAACACATGAACAATACAACTATTCTTTTTTTTTTTTTTAATCATCATTTAGTAATTGCTGGAAGGATAAAGGGATATATAAAAAATATTGCAATGAATCTATTTCCCTTAATAGAATATGTGTTTTTCTACTAAGAACCTTTTCACAACAATCCATGCTTTCCACAGAATTGTCTTCTTTAACTAAAAAAATAAAAAATTTAAAACTCTGAATTATAACTAGTGCTTGAAACAGCCAACAAACCTGACATTTGAGCCCTGCTGAAAATATCAAGATTTTCCCCGGTAACTGTACTTTTTTAGGACAGTTCAAGAAATGTCTCTTTTATTAATGTTTCACCTGGTGCACAATATGCCAGCTGAAAAGCAATTAATAGATACTGATAATTATCTGAGATTGAAATTTCTGCTTGTATTACTTTTTAATGGCGGTTTTGAAATATTAAAAACAAGGAAATGGGCAGATCAGATGACTGATTCATAACCCAGATGTAATGCCACAGAGGGATTTAATAAAATGAAGATGAATACATGCTTTTAATGAACTAGGACAGAGCTAATATGTTAATGAAACATTAGTTTTCAGACATCTGACCAGAGAGAAGTCCCTTTCTCCTGCTAGTTTGGATCAAAGTTCAGTTGGAGGTGTTTATCACATGCTTTAGAGCATCAGATAACAAAAGGAGGATCTTTTGAACCACTACTGCCTTGTGCCTGTTTGGTGCAGTGACATTTTCCTGCAGACCACCAAACACCACTGACCTCAGCACATGCTGTAGGTGCTCCAAAGGTGGTTGTTTTACGTGCTCAGAGCTCTCCTAAGGGGTGTGCAACGGCTCTGAGGGGTGTGAAAAAAATAAAAATTTCCTAGACATAAATGTGCACTGGTACAAATGGTGCCACATCAAACTGCTACAGTCACAGCAAGTCAACATATGTGCAGACATACTGAGCTGAAAGGCTGTTATTTCATCTTCAGCTCACATCCTTGTGCCTGGCTTTTGAAAACACACCCATTATGTACAAGTTTGTGCTTACATGAATTTTTGCATTATTCTGCAGCCTCTGTAGCGATCCGTTGTTTCATGGCCTCAGTCAGGGTCCTCCGCATGGGGTCTGTAGGATGCCTGCAGGACAGAGGCACGCTCTCATCTGGTTTGTGGGAGCTTGCATCACATGATTAATGACTTTTGGTGATGTAAAATGTCCTTGAATTAGTAGATACTGCTGCAGTCCCATTCTATCCTCATAGCAAGAGCCTCAAAAACTTTTGTCTCAAATGTGCCAGCTGAAACAAAGGCCAGTGTGATGTTTTAGGGGTTCTGGTTGATCTGAAAGTTTTGTAGGGGCAGTCTCAGGTACTGAGAGCAGAAGGATAATTTTAACCCCGATTGCATACCTCACTATATTCCATGTTTTCTCTGGGTCTTTCCCCCCAAGTATGGCAGGGCTAAGACAGAGCTACTCTGATGCAACCACATGTATTTGCTTTACAGCCTTCTGTAGCCTGGGTCTCACTCAAATTTAGAGGGTCTTGCTGAAGCTTAACTCTTATTTCTGAGCTGCTTTGAGCTCCTTGCTGCCAGATAAAATTGTTTTTGACAAGTGCTAAAAAGGGCCATGTTACTACCCCAGCTCAGGCCAAAGCATTTGGCAGCACAATGAAGGATTTTCAGCCCACTGGCCTGCCTTGCACAATTTGTGTGCAATTCAGTGTCTTCTGGCAGGATGCTCACACCATGGCCTGCCCGTGGATTTGTGCCAGCTGGAGGCTCCATTCTTGTAGAAGATGAAAGCGAGCCAGGTACCAAGTAGATGTTTTACCTCTGAAAGCCTCCTGCGGTGTTTGTTTTATTTAGAATGATTTTCTTGTTAGGGCTTATTTGCCTGCAGGACAGCATGACAATGATAATCTCTTTGGGAATGATGCAGATGAGTTAATTATTAGTGAGCTTCTGGAAATGGATCCCCAACTCTTTGGTAGGAAGATCGGCACAAGAGGCCTTGCAGAGAGTCAGCAATGGACAACTCCCTTAAGAGCAACTCCCTGGCCTCAGAAAAGTGATGTTAGGCCTTGGAAATCCCAAGTGGGATCTCTGCAGGAATGAGGGTGACAGTTGTATTCTGCACCCCTACATCTAAATGAGGAAAACTTCACATAAAACATCTGCAACAGAAAAATCTGTTTTGAGCAATTTACGTTCATCTCACACTCTGACTGCAATACTCAAAGGAGATATCCTACAGATGTGAAAAGGACTTATCTTCCCATGATTCAGGAAATCTGAACAGAATAATAGGACAGATGCTGTTCTTGCAGACATTTTTTCAGTTTCTGTGCCACGTTCACATGCTCCAAAGATGCTGTGCACTGTGCGGTCAGGGACCCACGTGTCCCTGGGCTTTATCTAACATCTAACCTTGCTTTGATGCTATCTCAGAAGGGGAAGGTCAGGGAAAATTGCTATCTTTTCCCAGCAAATTGAGTAGATAACCAAAGTGCTGCAATACAATTTGGCAAAGGAGTCTCCTGTTTAAAGTCAGGCAGTGGCATTGGCAGTGCTGCAAGGACATGAGCTCAGGAGGAGCTCTGGGTGCCACAGAGCTGACAGCAGCCAAGGCTATGATCCAGACAGCTCAGTGGCAAACAAGAGGCAAAAGTCCCATTCTGCCCAGTGGCATCCAGGCTGTGAGTGATCAGTGGCCCTGGGGTCTGGACAGCCAAGGCAGAAGCCCACCCAGGGTGCACATCACACAGTAAGAGCTGTCATACCCACAGTCATACACAGGACTGGGTTGGGAGGGACCTCAAAGATCATCTAGTTCCAAACCCCCTGCCGTAGGCAGGGATGCCACTCACTGGGTCAGGTTGGCCCATATTGAAGAATGGAGTGAAAGGGTGAAGGAAAGAGTCTTCATCTCCCCCTCCAAGATGAAGTGTTTTTTCCAGCTCTTCAGTGGCTTCTTTCCAGCTCTTCAATGCCACAAAGCAGACACACCCCCAGGGCTCCCTGCTGCACCCCAGGACTATTTGTCACTGGTCACTGTGGTCATATCACACCACATATTCTCGGTCCCTCCCCTTCCTTGCGCGCCGTGGCACGGGTGGCATTGCCACACGGCTGACGCAGCACTGCCACTGGCAGGGGACACGCTCACGTCAGGCCACCAGCACACCAAGGGGCAAGCCCCACTTTTCCACGTCAGAGGCTCAGCCATTTTCAAAATCAATAAGGACACATAGCACAAGTTATGGGGGAAGGTGCACTAACACCACTACTGAAATGCCAAGAATTCAAGAGGAAGTGGAATGAAAATCGAGGAGCTAGCTAGATTTCCAGGGAAGTTCAAAGAAGTTATACACATATATATACATGTATAAATAAAAATTGATGTGCATATATTTACATGCATCTCTGTAGAAGAAGAGGATGGTTTAGGAAAAGAATTTGCAAAATTCCTGTATTTCATCTGGTATGCTGTTTCCTCAGATAATGAGAGTGACTGATGTGTGGAGGTTGCTACACATCTATTTCCTATTGCAGACAGAGCTATTACTTAAGTAATCAATATTTAATCTCTATTAGGGAATGTCATTTTTAAACCTACTTTAAAAAGTGCATGTGCAGCACTTGATATAAATCACAGCCAGGCAAATCTGTGCTGGACTCAGAATCTTCTCCCATATTTTAAGGGGGGAACAAGGTTTTTCATGGTAAGAAGAGGAAGGAAAAAAAAAATCAAATATCTTTGATAGTTCTGACTATTTCAGGCAATGGAATGAGCCCAAAATAGCACAGGCTTGATTCATACTCGGATTTTTGCAAGGGTGGTAAAGAAAATGGGGAAATTGTATCAGCATCTGTTCTGTGGGGAGTCAAGAACTGCAGCCAGAGCTGGCTGCAATGATCCCTCTCTCCTGCCCACAGAAAGGAGACTTGGTCAAAGCTCAAACATCTTGCAGAAGTATGTCAGCTCATAGCTGGAAGTGCTTGGGGCAGACTGGCAGAGAGGAACTCAACAACTAAAGGTTGATGAGGAATGTGGCGATTCAGAATTAATATATTCCCTACCTAACTTGGGGTGATCCCAGAAGAAAATGCTGGTCTGGTTTAAATAGTGCAGACATTTGAGTCAGCTCTGGTCAGATGATTCTCATTTCTTATTCAAGTCATAGTTTCAAAGCAGCCCCAGCAGACCAAGTCACCAGGTTTGTCCAGCACCTTCAGCATTGAGCCTAAAATCCAGGAAATCTTTTCATACTTATTTTTATCCTTTAGATAAGACGTGAACTTCCCTGTTCTTGTGTCCCAGTGGTTACTGGTGGCCAGGCTGGTCCCAGTTACACAGGTGTGAGGGCAGGGTGTTCCTCCACCTTCAGCCCTGCTGCTGTGCAGCCCACCCCAGCTGCCTCAAGGCAGCACAGGGACTCCCAGCCCATCCCTTTCCAAGACCACCCTCATCATCTAGCAATATAGATTATTAAGCTAAAACGCCCCTTTCCATCACTCAGAGCTATACAGAAGGTAATTCAGTAGGAACTAGATGGTGTAACTTCCCTAGATTTGAAGTGAAAGTTCTGCCAGTTTTAACAGTATTTGAGGAAATCAAGAAAAAGTCAAAGAAGAGACACAAGGGTGTGTGTCCAACACTGAAAGATGCCCAACAGAGTAGTTGTCCTACCTTTTGCAATGATATAAACTTGTGGCTGTTCTCCTAGAAATACACAGAGAATTGGTGCAAATGTAACAGTGAAGAGATGTTTTGTTTGGATGTGACTTGGCTAAAGGTTTTGAGAACACATTTAGGTATTCGGCATGAAGAAAAGCATGGGGGTGCTGAGATTTATCAGGAATAAACACTGAGTCAACAGAACTTCATTATTTACTGTCACGGTTCAAGGCCAGAAGAACGCACCAGGCACACAAAGGACACGCTGGCTCAAGGCTGCTGAAAGTTAATGTTGTGCAATATTTCTGCAGATGTGGAATAACAAACTATTCCAAAAGCCAGTGCTGAGTTCAGCTGAGAGTGAACTCAGCAGAGAGAATGAGCATAGAGCAGCATCAGAAGGAAATATTCAGTTCAATTAGTCGGAAAAATACATATTTATGCCCTTGGTTTTGTTTGCCTCCAGGTCTCTGCTCTGACTGTCACCAAATCCATTGTGGCTTGCTCCTGGGCTCCTGTTTGGAGAGGACCTCAGCACTTTTCATAATAATAACAATTAAAAAAAAAAAAAAAAAAAAAAAAAAAAAAAAGGCTCATTGTGATTGAGGGAATAATTTATTTCAGGATATGCTCCTTACAGGCAATGCAGATGTGCAGGGTTGGCTCTGGTTTATAAACAGCAGGGATGCTGGTTTTTGTTCTCCAGGGTGAGGTAATTGTGTAAGGTAGTGACTGCTGTGGTCACCTCATCGGCTGCTTGGCACGAGTCTAAGAGAATATCTTGAGTTATTTCAAGACTGATGCTGTGTGCTGATTGGTTTGGAGTTCTGGAGTTCTGGAGTTCTCTCATGTCTGACAACAGCCCCTTCCAGGAGCTGCAGGGGAAAATGCAAGGAACACACAACAAATGCACGTGAAATAATTGATGCACAGGAAAAGCTTCAAGTCTCTTTGCTTGTGGGAGTTTCTTTCATAGACCTGCAGAAATTTTCATTCTCTCATTCTCTCTGAAAAGGAATATTTTTTGTCTTGCTGGGGATGCTCTCAATAAGTAATGGATATGATTCACTACCCCCCCCCCCCCCACCACCCCCCACCTCCCCCCCCCCCCCGAAAAAAAGGCATTTTCACTTGTTTCCCCTCCTGGGAGAGTGTCTGAGAACAAAACATCCCCTGAGGGAACTTAACCACTTTTTCAATGTTCTCCTGGAAACCTCAGAGATAGTGAGGATGAGGCAGATTTAATAAAATGACAAAACACACTTGAATAAATCTGTGATAGCGGAAAACATTTGCAGGAGTCACAGAAGATGGATAGAACCCAAAATCTCCACTTGTTCTTTAGATTTTTCAATATCAAAGACTCCTTCTGTGTTTGGCTTAAGACTGAAGTGTCCTTTGTGTGCCTTTGTTCATATTTCATAAAAGCATTTGTCCTCACCTTCTTCAAGCAGTTTGTTTTAAATTCAGAACTCAGTGTTGAGACACTTCATTTATGGTTGCAGCATCAAGATAGGTCTTGGCAATATCTCCTCCTACAAATGACAAGTATTTGTAAAATGGTTCAAAGCATTGTGTATACACAGAGATCCTGATTAATAGACACAAGACAGCAGAAGCAGAGCTCTTCCAGCAATGTCTATACAGCAGTTTTGAGCTGAAACTCTGTGATGCACAGCCTTGCTCCAGAATTCACTGTTCCAGGCTTCTGCTCCAAACGGAGCTGTAAATTACCATTTCAATAGCTTAGCTTTAATGAACCATTTTCCCAAGTAAGATTCCAAATAGTAAAAGTGAAGGCTATGGGTCTCAATTTCCAAGCTTTCTAGTATTATGCAACCCTCTGCCTACTTTTGTGGGGTTTTATAACATATTCCAACTTTCTCTAAACTCATGTAAATGATCAATTTCTTTTTTCAGCCCTAACTCCTAAGTGACTCCCTCTAAACCCTGTGTAATACCCAATATGTTTTGTTCCCATTTGAGGGTTTACATTATTTCAAAGAAAAACGCAATCTCAGTGAAGTTGAACTGTATGGTTTTGGTTTCAGGGCTACCTCTCTCTGACATAAAACTACTAAACCTTTATTGAAATATATATGATTCTACCATAAACGCCCCTTTTATAGAATGCACCTGGAGAATATAATGGAAAACATATTTGTTACTCTTGTAAAACTGAGCAACTGTTCTGTAATAATATATAGTCCATTTGATATTTAAAAGGTCATAATTTTACACAAAGAAAAGAAAAATGCAAGCAAGGTAAAAAGTAACATTAAAAAATGTAGTTGCACATCTCACACATCTGCTTTCGTATAGGGCTGACAAGAGCATCTGACTCCATGCAGCTCCGTCTAATCACAGACCAACCAAGAGGACATCTCTGTACCTCACTGCCCCTCAGATTCAGCTTTTCCCAGTCCGTAACAATTTCACCTCCCAGTCCCTTGGCAGATAAGAACATGATTCCCATTTTTCCTTTTTTGATGGGGAGAACTGAAGTGTGGGATGGATGAACCCATTTCTGAATGCCACACAGGAAGCCTGCAGGAGAGCTGGAGCAGCCCCAGGTTTGCCAAGTGTAAGATCAAGTTCAAAGAGCCTCGTCTGAATGGTTGCACATAACCTGTGTTAGGAGCCCCAGGAGACCACATGCTACCTGACAGTGCAGGAGTGCAAACCACTCCCCAGAGGAATACAAACCTCCTGTACCTGGAAAGCAAAGTTCAACAGCTGTAACAGCTCTTGTGGCCCTGGGATCAAGACCTGATCTTGGATGCACAGCACTGACAAGGAGGAAGTGCCTTCCTGGAACAGGTGTGAAATATCACCTTCCTTCCAGTCAAACAGAACAGGGAGTCACAACAACCTCTGATTTCCCCCATCTTTTTACGCTTAAAGAAATGGAGGCCCCATAGGTACTTTAAGTACTGGGAGACGTCCCTGCCCCATTGAGGCATTCCAGTCGCTGGAGGATGCTTACAAAAGAGAGGGAGAGTGATTCTTTGCATGGGCAGACAGTGATAGGACAAGGTAAAATGGTTTCAAACTAAACCAGGGAAGATTTAAATTAGCTATTAGGATGAAATATGTTCCTCAAAGGGTGGTGGAGCACTGAAACTGCTGAGGATGAAGAGAAGCTGAGGATGCCCCATCCCTGAAAATGTTTGAGGCCAGGTTGGATGGAGCTTGGAATAACCTGGTGTTGTGGGTGGCCCATGGCAGGGTGGTTGGAACCAGGTGACTTTTATGGTCCCTTCCAACCCCAGTCTTTCTCTGATTCTATGTATTACAGCTCTTACTGTATGACATGCACCCTGATGGGTTTCTCTCTTTTTGAGCCTGATTTTACAGAGATTATTAGTGAAATTCCCACCACTGACCTCAGACTCACCCTAATGGCTTAGGGCATAAACAAATTGAAGGATTCAGGGGCCACAATAATTGGTGCTGAGAAGAAGGTGCTGCTAAGAATTTGGAGAAGACTGGTGCTTTTGGTGCTCTTGTGTTATTTCTCAGTGAATTCACATGTAAAATGTCATTACTCTTTTCCATCTCTTTTTTTTAAATCATTTTTTAAACTGAACTTTGGCTGTGCTTTTGCGTCGCACCAAACACAAATCCCGCTCATAAGGAATTCAGTCTGGCAAGAAATATTGTTTACTTAGACAGAAGCCTGTGTGTGTAGGTGATATAATCACCCCTCCACGAAAGCCCCATGGCACCACATTGTTGGGGGAAGGATGGCTCTTGTTCATGAGATACAGATTGCATATTACACTGTCAACTTGTTGTGGGCAAAATGTGGAGAATTTCCTCTCCCCTGGCCCATTTGGTAGTAATGATGAACTTGGCTTAACAAAGAAGAAATTGGTCCTTTTTTCTTTCTTTCTTTCTGTCTTTGTTTGTTTTTCTTTTCTTTTTTAAAGATTATTTTTATTTCTTTTTATTTTTCAGTAACTTAAACTTTAAGAAGTTTTTGGCTTTGCTGCCTTTGATTACAGAAGTGTGATGAACAACAATTTGTAAGAAGCAACGACTTGCATTAGTGCATCAAATATGCTGGAGTTCCTTGCAAACTTTTATGGAAGAAAGGTTTTCCCTCAATGCAAACGCTTCCTTTCCTTGAAGAAAACAAACAACAACTCCAAATGGTGTCTGCAAAAGCTGAGGGCTCCATGATGCAAATCCTGATGGGGACCCCACAGCCCTTGCTCCCTCCCTGGCATGGGAGACTCCCCGGCCCTGTATGTGCTGGGAGATCCCCCCCCTGCTCAGGTCCTGGTCTGATGGGTTAGTCCCTCCAGCTGCTCTTCATTTTCCTTCCCTCTCAATGTCAGTTTATCTCCCCACTACAGATCTCTGCCCCTTCCTTTGTTTTTCCTTTCAACTAATCCCTTCCTGCTTTTCCCCTGGCCCCTTCTGTGTTACATACACACACACACTTTTCTATCCAGGGAAGTTAATTTAGATTAAAGGAAGGGAATAGATTTAAGAAAGAATAGTTGTCCTTTAAAAACTCCACGCAGAGATTCTGGAATAAAGATATTTGTGTTTCAAATGAACACAATTCTTTGTATGTAGCAAATTAAACCAATTCAGTTTGAAACCCTTCTGCTGGGATTGCAAGTGCTCATCTGATCATGCACAAATTTAATCATGAACATCTCCCCATGCCAAATTTGCCATAAAGACAAGATCTGTTCCACTCCCAGGCTTGCACAGATACCCCTCCAAACCATTCAAAGAAAGCAATACATCTGCCTCCCAGCCATCCATGAAGAAATCAGGGAGCTAACAAAATATTTGTAAGCCAAACTCTGCTCGCTCTTCTGCAGTATTCTTCTGTTTAGACTGCAAACTCTGGGGTGAGAAAAGTTTCTCCCTCTGTTTTTTATGTGGTGCCTGGCACAGAGAGATCCCAGCCTTCATTGTTGGTCCATGGCACAGCAAACAAAGAATTGAGAAAAAAGGGTTGTGCTTTCACAAGTGCCTCCCTGTCCCAGGCAAACTGAACTCCCTGTGACATTGCTGGGGCAGCAGTTTTCACCCCACCTGACTTCAGGAACCAAACTTAGCTAGCTGCTCCTTTTTCACAGAAACATGGGTGAAATGAGCTTCTCTTAAGATATGAGAGAAAATGTCTGGGGCAGAAACCACAAAACTTCCCCTCAGCAAGCCTGAGAGCCACAGGATTGATCTTGCCTTAGTTAAGTGCCTCGGGTTGTATTTCCAAATACACCTACAGGCACTTTCCCCTGACACATAGGAAATTTTATGGGGGGGGGGGGGGGGGGGGGGGAAAGGGTGAGAAGAGAACATGCCTCAAATTTGCATGGAGCAAAATCATGAAAGTTGAACTGAGCAAAGGTTAAAATCCAGCTGGACTAGCCAAGTCTTCAGGAAGTGAGTAGCTCCATGGTTGCTCGAGTGCTCAGTGAGTGGCCACTCCGCATTATGGTGGTGGTGGGATGCAGCCTTTGCTCTTCCTACCCCAAAACTACAACTTAGTGTGCCACACCAGCAGAAAACCTCAGGGCAACACTGGGCACTCCTGCAGAGACCTCCAAGCCACAGCATCCCAGCTGCCTTATGAGATCTTGGATTAACTCCTGAGTGCAGTATTTGGAGATCCCAGGGTGAGAGCTGACGCTTCAAAGGATTGAAGCCACCCAGTTGTGCTGGTTCAGCTGCCCATGTGTTTTGAATGAGTCACAGAAAACAGGTACTTGACTACAAAAAGAAGCCAACCTACCCATGAATTCTTCCATGGTTACTCACCGTTCTGCTGCTTGCACTGAGACAAAATGTGTTCATCAAGGCCGGAGCTGACACCCACGAACTGAAGGCATGGCTCCCCTTATGGTGGTGGTGACTGTGTCCATGGTGCCTGAACAGCTTTGGAAGATAACCCAGAGGACAAAGCCCAGCTTCTAAGGTAATGGCATTGGAACAACTCTGTCAGCAATCTGGGATAATGACCCCTGGCATTAAGATTTGCAGCTCACAGGGTTTTGCTCTTTATCTAGTTGTCTATCTGTAGATGACATTTGCTTCTTGCTGTGCAGGAAGAGCCCCATACAAACAGCAGCATGTTTTCCTACCTCTGTCAATCCCTGCTATGAACTTCTGTGGGACATGGGTTACACCCTGCTTCATAATTACTCTCCAGTGGTCACAAGAACACTTTTAAGGCTGAAAAGCTGACTGGAAAGCTGGGCAGACCTCTCTTTACCACTGATGTTCCAGATTTAATGGGAGAGACAGGAAATGACCTGTAGCATCAACAGCCACTGACATTAATTTCAGCTGAAAGGGGACACCGGCAGCCGAATGCCCATGCAAGCTCATTTCCTCTCCGCAGCTGTCACAGTCTCCAGCTCAGTTGGAGTTCAGGGCTGTGGTGAGACATGTTGGTCACATCTATGCTTGTAAAGTAAAGGAGCGCACAGCACGGTTTGTGTTTTTGTCCTAGACCAACTTATATTTTTGCCCATGCACAACGACCAACGCCAGGGAGAAGATGTCAGCTGGGTTTCTCCAGGACTTCTTGGGAATGATGGCTCCTCAGCAGCCCAAGGTATCATGCTTAGTGGTCCTAGACAGCCACATGTCTCTCTTCTCTCTTGCACTCACTCTTCATCTTTCTGAACCATCCCAATCTCTTACAGCACATTGTCAGTATCACCCACAAGCTCACGGGCAAATTATTATGCCAGTGGCCCCAAGTGAGATTCCTATCTCTCTGAGTCTCAGAACTTAGTCCTAAAAGGCAATGGATTTTCCCTGAGAGAAAAACAAACCAATATCTTCTTGAAAAAGCCCAACAACAACCCATACATATTTAGGAACGGGCCAGTGGCTGCCCACAACCCAGAGGCTGAATGATCTCCTGCAGTTATTAGTGGTCATGGGAAAGGTGTCCCTGCCCATGACAGGGAGTGGGAACAAGATGACATTTAAGGTTCCTTACAACCCAAACCAGTCTGTGATTCTATGAAGACAGGGACATCTGTGAGCAGTTGAGATGCAATTCCAAATAGCATCCTGTTTTATTGCAGATGTCAAATGCCCAGTCCAAACTGCTCTTACCAGTCCAGGATTGCTAAGGCTTAAGGCATTAAGAACCAGGCAGGTTATTGGAAATCATGCCAAGTTCATCTATCTATAAATTGACCATCCCTTTATTTTGTTCTTTAAGGAGATTTCATACAAGAAAATAACCTGGAACGACCTGGAAGAGTCAGAAACCTCAGGCAGTTATGTTCCAGCTAAGGGCATTGTGAGGGTTTCCTCACCTCTACCTACGAAGCCCATGAACTCCAGAAATTATTCTTCATACACAGATACTGGGATCTCTTGTGCTTGGCCCAAAAGAAGCCCACAGATGTCTGCTGCTGGCTTTTCTCCTGGTCTAGGCTCTCATAAAGCTTCCACAGATGTTTGCCTTGGGGTTGAAGCCTCTTCTCAAGCAGCTCAGAGCAAGCAGCTCTCGCAGCGTGCTGCTTCGCTGAACTGGCAGAAAGCTTCTCTGGATATTTTTGTTATTTGGAGAGTGATGTTCTCATGAATTGAAATAAATGACTGAACTTGTTTATGTTACGTCACGGAGGGGGATAAAGCCATCTATGCAGTTTCTCCTGCTCTGTTACATACACATGTACCAAACAGGTGCTTTGGAAAATCCCCCCTGGAACAGGAGCTATAAAGTTAGCAGCTAATCTCAGGGGAATAATCTTCAGCCAGTGTCACCTCTACAAGTGGTAGCTCAGGATCTGGCCCCAGCATCAGGGGACTGCTGTGCAGCAGGGGACCAGAAAAGGGCCCAGAAAAAGAGACACTGCTGACATGGAGACTGTCTGAGCTCCTGGGGGAATAACAGGTCCCATGCCAGACTGGAGCTCTGTGGAAAGAAGGTGCATTTTTATTGGTGAAAATATTTGAGGGGAAAAAAAAAAAAAATCACAGTGCTGCTTCTGCTTTGCATGGCATTGTCTGCTTCAGCTCCTCAGAACAGCTCAGTGGTCTCGGGGTCACCTTCCCTTTTGCTGTCCCCATCAGCAGAGTGTTTTCTGTTGGGAAGGAGAAAGAAATGAGAGAGGCTGCTTTGAGGGTGGGAGAGGTCACTCATTTAAGGCTTGTTCTTAATCCCTTTGCTGCTGCAGACTTCCTGTGTGTCTGTAAAAGCACATCTAACCAGGAACCGTGGCATCGCTGATATTATCCTTTAGCAGGTGACATCTCAGCTGCCCCTCCATGAGCTGAGTGAGACCTATCAGATCTCCTGTGCCTGCAGGGGGAAAGGAAAAATAGAGGCACCTTCTTTTCAAAGTATTTCTGCACGTGCTTTTCCCCCCCGTATTTCAGGTAGAAAGACATTTAAAAAAAAGCTTTGTTTTCCATGCCGTTTCACATTTTAAAATTCCTTCTTCTAATTTTTTTCCCAGTAGGTTTAAGTGAACAGCAGTTTTCTCTAAGGGTTTGGAATTTGTTTTTTATTTTTTTTCAGCAGCTGATGGAGTAGGGTGAGGGAATAATGAGCATAAAAATATGAATTAGAAAGGAAGGAAAGGAGAAAGGAAGCAAAGAAAGAAGAAAAGTAATTAAAAGTCTAATTCATTTAAAAATGGTTTTTCAAAAATCTTACCTTTCTGGTAAAAATTAAAAGGTAATTAAAAATTATTTTTCTGCAAAATATTTTCTTATTGATGAATCACATCTTGAACCTTCTTGCAGTCAAAAACATTTTTTCCTACCTTATTTATTTCTGCATTAAATGAAAGCAAGCTGAGATGTGGGAAATTGCTTTGATGGAAGCAATTTTCTGAAATCTGTGTATTGCTTAAATTCCATTCCAGATCTGTTTTAGTCTTACCCAAATTGAACAAAACCTGCAAAGTGTTTGAATTTCACCCATCACTGCTGTTAATCCCTCTCTTATTCCCGTCACAAAAGAAGAGAGGTTTCATCTGTGTCCCTGGGAGGCATCAGAAAGATGAAGCCCCCCTTTACCCCACATGTAACTTTTTTGAGAAGATTCAGCTTCCAGGATGCTCAGGTACTGCTGGCTGGACTCTGCAAAGGGCTCTGAGGTGCGTGTCTTCCCCTCCAACTCCAGGCAGCATCTCTGCTGGTAACAACCTTTTGGGCTGCGATCTAAGATGTGAATTTCACGCTGTTTCAGGATTCACAGGCCCTGGGCCTAAGCTGATCCTCCATCCAAGGCAGACCTGGCTGTGCCCCCCACAGATGCCAGGGTGTGAGCAGAGCCAGTGCCCAGTGATGTCCTGCACTGCATTTGCCAGACGCCGTCAGCATTAGCTCTGCCCTGAGCCAGGGGAGGAATCTCTGGCTTCAATAGCCTTCAAATGAATTTCTTTCCACAATTGTATGTGGTAGCCCTATGGCAAAGAACTCCCCCTCTTAACTACACACTGGGGAAAATGGCTCCTCTTTTGTTTCTTTTTTTTGTTTGTTTTTTCTCTGAACTTGCCACTAACTAGTTTCATCTGATGTCCCCTGGCTCTTGTATTAGAAAAGACAGCAAACAGCCATCTTCTATTCATATTTTCCAGTCTTGCAATCTCTATCATATCCCCTTCAGTGGTGTCTTTCCCAGCCTGAGGAACCAGAGTCCATTTAATTGCACTCCTAGTCTGTTTGAGAATTGAATTAATCTCTTTAATTTTCTGTTTAGTCTATTCTTAACCTATTGTTAGAGTTTGATGGCCTGGAGCCACCCTGCTGTCTGGTCTATGCTAGACTGCTTTATAGGGCCCACCAAGAAGGAGAACCTCTGGACATAAGCTCAGCAGAGGCTCATCTCATGGCATCTTGGACACCAAAGCCCACCCTGAACTACTCTTGAAGGATGCCAGTCCCACTCACTGACTTGACAGGCAGTCTAAAATGGTTATTTTCCTCATTCAGTCTGGTAACAGCTATACCAAAAATGACGAGCCTGGGCCAATGAACACCTTTACCCCAATAAAAGGCAGTGCTCAGTGAGGGGGTGTGCCCTTCAGCAGAGCAGGGAGCAGACCCAAGCCAGACACTCTTCCCTCCCTCTCTGGTCATCACCCTTTGGGTTTTGCCCCAGCCTTGTGCATCCGCCCCTCTGTGGTCAACATCCTATGACCTTATTTGGTGCTGAGGTGACTCCCCACCCGTGGGGTGCTGTGAGCCTGCCCACAGTGCACTGCACCAGCCCACACTGCTAATTGTTTTTCCGGACTGGTTCTCTTTCCTATCTCTAATTAATTCGGTCCCGCTCATTTACGATCACATTAAGTGACACGCGATAACAAGCAGCAGAGGAAAGCCTCTCTGGGACAGAGGGAGGAGGGCTCAGCATCTGGCAGAAGCTTTGCAGGATCAAACCTCTAAGTGGCTGCAATTCAGTGACGATTTAGCTTATTTGACCTGCGAAATGTATCCCCGGAATGCGTGCCTGCAGCTGCCTCTCATGCACACCTCCTCAGCATCAAAAACTGCTTATGCCTTCTTTTCATCTGCACCAGATGGTGGCTGGGACACCAGGGGCCTGTCTTTTTTTCCATGCCATCCACACAGGACTTGACAAGAGTGAAGAAGAAAGGTACTTCTACCTTGGATAGACCTGCCAAATGTGCCCTGAAGACCCCACACCCTGTGTCTGCTAATTGCACCAACATTGTCTTGCAGCATAAACCACTTCAGCTCTCTGTTTTCTTTCAAAGTGTATTTGTTTTATAGCTGACATGTTTATATATGTTAACTGTTTGCTATAGATATCTGTCAGCTTGAACTGGCAAAACCAAAAAAAAAAAAAAAAAAAAAAAAAAAAAAAGAAAAGAAAAAAATAAAAAAAAAAAAAGAAAGCAATAAAGAAAGAAAAAAAAAAAAAAAAAAAAAAGAGAGGTTGGCTCTAGGCCAGAGGTATGTTTCTTAAAAGCACTTTGCTTTTTGTCACATGGTTTTGCATAGAAAGAGGAAAAAGAGAGAGGGAGGACTGGCAGAGGATATTGTGCTTTAAATATTGTGAAAGAATTTCATACGAAAATGTACTCTACATTTCAGATATTAGCCCAAGAACCATAAAAAGTTATTTTATAGTCTTAGAAATTATACACAAACACTGGTATACGGTTTGTCATAAAAACTGCTCTAAGGAGGGAATCGTGCATTATGCTTTTCGAAATATGACATTTATGAGCTGTCTCTGATTGTTACCAGAATGTTTTTTAATGAAATATAAAATGTGTGTCTGTGTGTTCATGTGTGTGTGTGTTTGTGTGTATGCACAATAAGAGAATGTGTCACTGAAAAAGAGACAACTACTAAAAAATGTCCTCTACTCAGCCCAGAGGTTTTCATCTTTCTCCTTTTCAAGAAACAAAGACCACAACCCCTCCTGCCAGCAAGAGAAAAGGCAGAAGTGACCATTTCTTCAAACTTGGAGAGAAATCAGCAGTATTTCCTGAGAATTTTTTCTTCCTTGCTTTCCTCTCAAATGAGAATATGGGCCACTGCTGTGCAAAATACTCTCCCCTTTGAGATAAAACTGCAGCACTTAAGGGTGAAGGTGGAAGGACATGAATCTGTCCCCAGGCCAAAGATGTTGGGTCAGGTTTCTCTTATATGTTTAAAAAGGTCTCAAACTGGAATAACATGACGCTTATGCCTTCTGCCAGTCCTTATATCCAGTGCCAAATTGCTCCTGCTTGATGGGATTCACTGTCTCCTGGGCACTTTTTACACTTTGAGATGAACAGGCTTGTCATGATGACACATTTTTTTCTGCTGGACTGTTTCTCCATCTTCCCTGCCCAAAAGCAGGGTGGGAAGCCAGACAGTGACTCATGCTATGCATTCTTGCCTTTAAGAGTGCCTGAAGTTTTTTCCAAAGAGGCAGCCTTTGTCTCTTTGAGAATTAAGTTGTTTTGCATCATTTTCTGGAGTTTCAGGTCTTTTTCATTTTACTGCATGAGACTGCTCCTCAAAGGGCAGGAAGCCACCAAATCTTTCCAGATAGGCTGTGTTTTCCTTCATTTATGGTTAGGACAGGGCTGAGCCCAAGCTAATGACACCAAATGAGACACAAATGCTGCTTGGGCATAGAACCATATTCTTGCAACCTTGCAGGGTCTGACCCATTACAATGGGTGCTTGAGCTGAAATTGGACCTGTTTAGAAGAAATGATGGAAGACTTTGTGCCTGCAGTTATGGAGCGAGGGGTCCCGATGCCTGGGATCTGTTTGTGTCTGTTATTTGCCGCTCAGTGATTTATTAGCAGGACTCTGGACACAGACCATACTGGGCAACCCTTTCTTAGATCTTGGGCTTCAGATAGCAGGGAAGGCAGACAGACTGTTTGCAAGGGAATCAAAAGCACTTTGAGTCTTAACTGCTGCCCGAGTCATCTCACAAAAGGCTTACAGTGCAGCAAACTGCTGCCCTGCAGACAAATTTCATACAAAATGACTGTATAAAGCACCAATGTTTATACACGAGGCTGATGTGGGTTGAAGGGCTGTTTGAAATGACTGTGGATGGTTATGTAATTATTTAAGAACAGTAGAGCATAATAAGTTAATATAAACATTGAAGAAGACAGTATGAGTTCACTGGGTGCTTACGTGAATCTGTCATCTTTCTTGCAAATGCCTTTCTTCAAATATAAACCACGTACTTTGTGGCGAAGAAATCATAGGTGCCCAATTATGTTTGATGGGGAAACAGGAGATGGATGGACAAGGGGAAAATAACTAATCTCCATCTGGAAGAGCTGCTGGGCACTTGGTGTTTGCCAGCTCTTTGGACAATGCCTCGATGTCCAGCTGATTGCGCACTGGGTTTGAATCTGACTCTTAAATTAATCCTAGCTTGTAAAATGAGCTCTACAACAATGTGTGGAAATAATTGGTATGTGAGGCAGAGGGTGATAGCAAATGTTGTGTGGAGATAATGCCTGGGTGAACCACGTGGACTTCATAAGCCTCAGAGCATGACCAAGGATGTAAAACAGGCAGTGCCTCCTTATGGGTGACTGGTGGCAGGTCTGCTCTAGTAATTTATGTCACAAGTAGGTTGCTTTTTCCATTCAGTGTGGTATTAACCAGAACGGCAGAAGTTATGATGTGAAATCTTTTGAAAAGATAATAACTGAATATTATAATCTTGGGGTGAGTGCATCTGACTGCCTTCCCAGAGAGATTTCCCTTTCAACATGACATATTTCTGATAAAATATCCACTCTCTCACTAGTCTGTTTCTCCATTTGGAGTACATAAGGATATATATACTAAAAATATGGTGTTCTTCTAACTGTTTTCTATTCAGATTGAAAGTTCTTCAGGGAGAAGCTTTGTGCTATCACAACACCTGACACATGGAGTCGTATTTCACACAAAGACCCTGTGTTCAAAAGATCACATTTTTGATTTTCCTTCTCCTCCTCTCTAGTTGAAATTATGTTTTTTTTATGCAAAAAAGTGAGTAATTCATCTGAAAAAAAGAAAAGAAAAAGTGTTGTTTATTTTTTTCCTCTCAAAGGCAGGCCCCTTAATTTTGATTGCATGATACGCTACGTGTGAATGGCATCCAACAAACCAAAAAATATATGGTTTAAATAATGATTACAGTAGTACAGCTTCTCCTTTCTTCAAAATCTATAATCCAATGCTGGTGTAATTCCTCACAGGTCTGGAAGTATGTGACAGCTGACATTCACCACTGAGTACAAATAAAGCACAGTCAGGGTCTCCTCCTGGAAAAATTAACTTAGAATTGGTATTCTATGGTCCAGAGCTTGCATTTTCCAGTAAGTTTATCTCTCTTAAAAAACAAATGAGAGATGTGCTGGAAGAATATAAGAACACAAAGAAGGAAAACGAGGCAGTTTCAAGCCTGATAAGGCTTTGTTGTTGTTGTTGTTCTTTGTTTTTATTTAGTTATTGCACAGAGTATCTCCCCCTGCTAAGCACAGAAAGATGAGAAGAGTGGTATCTACATCAGCAAAGTGGTGGTATGCCTAAAAGTGAAAAGTGAAGCTGGAAATCAGGTTTTGGGGAATCAGCTTTGGCCATGACTGGTTTGTTGTCATAGAAATTCAATGTTACTGTGACCTTACACCATTAGGAAGAGCTGAAGCATTCCTGAGAAAAATCACAGCAGCTATCCCGCTTAGGAGAAACTGTCCATGGTAGAATCACAGAACAGACATTAAAGATCATCTCCTTCCAACCCCCATGCCACGGGCAGGGACACTTTCCACTAAATCAGGTGGCTCAGAGACCCATCCAGCCTGGCTTTGAGCACTTTCAAGGATGGGGCATCCACAGCTTAGAGAAGGTCTGGGAACCAGCTTGTCTTGTAGCCAAATCTGAATGTTTCCAGATTTTTCTCTACATCACTGAGCTGCTCTTTCCAGAGCTCTAAGCTGCCTCCTTGACACCCAGCAGCAATGCCAAGGCTGTCTTCACAGTCTGCATCACAGAGGGAAGCTCAGAGCCTTACCAGGCAAAAAGGGTCCTGACATGACTTCACAGTACAGAAAAAGTTCAAAAGGTTTTGTTTTCACTCCAAGGCAGATCCAAAACACATTTTGAAACTTTGAAAGTCATCATAAAATGGATTCACTGTCTTCCTGCCAGCTACAGTCAGCTGGTTGGGCTGCAGGAAAAAAGAGCCGAGTTGCTGTAAAACACCCAAAACAGAGGAGAGCACAATTTTGTTTACAGTGACCCAAACTTTTAAAACTCTTCTTGAAACGAAAACCCACTAAGGACTGTTCTCAATTAATGGGACATTTGTGAGCACAACCACACGCAGACAAGTTGGGGCTGGTCCTAGTCCACGCTGTAAGGGGGCAGCTGCTTTGAATTCTGGTATATTAAAGTGGCTGAAGGCAGAACTGGACCTGCTGAGAATGGCAGTGCAAGATCTTGCCATGCATTTGGCACAAAGCCACACAGACTGCTGCAAATCATTTGGGAAGCTCGAGAGCTGAGGTTTTGGTCCTGGAGGAGCCTTGTCCTCCTCCTGCCAGGACATGGGAATTCATTCTGCCTTTTGTAGACTAGCCCACTGCAGTAGGACAAATACCTTTGTCCTTTTCATGCATTTCCAGGAGGATGTCCTCATGATGAGATCTGGAACTAGTCCCTTCTCAAGGTTTGGTTTGGGTTTTCTTTTAATATTTCAGTGTCTTCATCCTCTACTCACACAGAGAGTTCAGAGCTGCACTTTCCCAGCCTTATCCTGTCTGTGATGTTGGTGCTTCACACTCCCCTCTCTTCAAACTGGGTACTGAACATGAAATTTAGGGAAGAAACTACTCCCATCACACTTACAGTAGTTTTAATATACTGGGATCTCAGTAGATTTTTCAAGGCTTAAACCGGTATTATTGAGAGCTATGTAAATCCCTGAGAACAGAGCTGAAGATTCTGCTGGAACGGGGAGCCTTATCCTTATTTTAACACAGGTTTCTAAAACAAAGGCATCCATATGCTTAGAGCTGAATGAGGCTGTTGTTACCCAGAAAGAGACCTTCTTTCCAAGGCTTACACCATGTTTTCTTAAATTTTCGAAGGACAAAACCCAGCTATTTTAATGAACCTAACTCAATAATTCCTAATCCTTAAATTAAACACTAACAGTGAAGCTCAAAAACTGGCCTCCCAAGTTTCAAAACACAAATCGTGACCAGAACCCATTGGTAAACATTCCTGAAAATAAGTTTTGTTTTGTTTTCCCCCTCATGCTCTGCTGAGCCTTGGAAAAACTAACTCACTCCTAATATTAATCCTAGTATAAACAGATTAGGAGCTCCCCTTCCCCCTGCTCTGCAAAAAATAATGCCTGTGAAAAGAAATTTTTTTCGCATCAATGAAACCTGAACATTTGTCTATTTTATGGACACCTTAAAAACAAATTCTCTCTTATTTTCTTATTTTGAAGCCTGAGACAAAATTTAATGTGTTATAAGAAAGGTGATACTTTTTTTTTTTGCATCCATTTGATTAACAGAATTTGTGGCTTTATCAGAAAGAGCAGATCCAGTCCTTTTCCTCCTTAAACAAGGGTGTGCCAAGCATCCAGTTGGAGATATCTCCCTGTTCCTTTCTCAGCAGCAGTGTGTGACACAACCCCTCAGTAGCTGAGTGAATGCTGGGGAAGAATGTTTTCAGCCAGACACCTGAGCTACGGTTTGATTCCTCACAATTCATTAACTTTGAGGTGTTACTACAGCAGCTCCATGGGATTTTTTTCTCTGCTCTCCTGCCCTTGAGGCAACACCAATGCCAATGGAAAGCAGCAGCTTTCATCCTTGCAGCTTTTGTAGCAAAATTCCAGTGATGAACAAGGGGGTCCTTTCCCACCCAAGGGCAGTGTGATTCCTGTGGCCTTTAATGCCCATGGCTTGGGCTTGATATATTTACCCAAGGTATAAGGTGAGGTATTATCCAGGGAAATTAGAAAATGACTTTATCACATTGAAAACACTGGCAGAGAAAGTTTCCCTGGAGAAGCCGAAGTTGCTGGGGGATGCACCACTCTGCCTGTGTGGATCAGACAACCCCCAAGCAAGATAATGCACCTCCCTGTATCACACATGACTTACAAATCTCAGAAAACAGCATGTGCTCCAGATTTACAGCCAAAAATGGACATCTTGGGGTATGGAGAACGGCAGTTTATGAACATTTGGTTTTATGTTGGGTCAGACAGAGTTAAAGACAGTCTTGGAGCATAGATTGGGCCATCTGTTATCAAGGGAATGGCTGATCAGAAAGTGTTTGTACTTTAACACTTCAGGCTCAACTCCCGCAAATGCCAAAGCTTGGAAATGACTTTATTTCTGCATGTGAAGATGTTGTTCACAGATATAAACTTTGTAAGCTGGGTGTGCTTGAATTAGGAAGGTGGCTAGATAAGGCAAGGTGTTGAGGCAGAAGAAAGAAGGAAACAAACAAGGAAAAACCAAAAAGAGAAAAAGATAAAAATAGAAGAAAAACAGATAGAAAGATGGAAAGATATCAGTTATAAGGAAAAAATCTGCCAAGATATTAGAAATTTTGACAGATTCTAGGAGACCATTCCCCATTCCCCATTCGTGGGTCTCACCTCCTTCTCCTGTATCCGTGGTCTGGGCACAATGACACCATTTGCAGAACAAATAAGTGTGCTGCAGTCTGACAGGGATTAGTCATTTCCTCAGTGCATGAAAGGTATTTTTTTCAGAGGTATGGCATCAAGTATAAAATCCTTAGCTCACATAGCTTCTGAGGGCGAGCTAGTCACCCTCTGTTCTTCTGCAACACATGAAGGTCCAGCAGCTTAAAATGCTTTTGGAAAGAGGCTGAGGTATGTTTTGCCAGGAAGGTTATGGGGAGGCAGGGGGGAGCAGAGAATAAACAGCTAATTTCAAGAAGTATCCCAACACAAGTGTCATTACTATTTCTGTGGGTAGATTTTCCTAGCAGCCTTTCTGCTGGAGAACCAAGTACCAGGAAGCAGCCTTCAAAAACCTTCCCCTCCTTGCACGGCCGGACTCCAACTCCCCTTATGTGATTTTTCCCTTTTTCCCGCACAGGGCAGTACTGTGTTCATCAGAAATGTGTGCTCAAGTTTCTTAGTGTGTTTCAGCATCCTCATCAGCAGAGATGGCTCTTAATCACACTTGTTCTCTAATGCTGACAAGAACTGCCCCACAGTTTTCCACAGTTTTACCCTTGCCTTTACCCCTGCTAAATATTGTGGCCCATGGAAGTGCCCTCTCCAAGCACTGCTGCAGATTTTTAAGTGTTGCACAACAGCAATGACTGATAGAATTACCAATCAGCCCCCATAAATTATACTGTGACAAACAGCATTACTAATGGCATGCTAATCCCTCTGTGTTGCCTTTACGAAATCTCATAAAGGAGTTCCCAGTTCTTCTCCAGCATACCACTAGATGCACAGAGGTCACTTTGATGTGATCCATGGCATGATCCAAGGCAGGGAGAAACTGTTCATTGCTTGCTCTTTTACTTAAAAGGAGCTGGAATCATGCATGAATCTCTTGGGATGTGTAAAGTAGTGGTCACATGCCTGGCAGTGAGGCAGGAAAGTGCAGTTAGTGGCAGAAGTAATTTTTAAGCAGAAAATGATAAAACAACTTCAATGGATTCCCTTTTCTATGCACCATAAAGGGGTGGTGGGTGGGAACTGATCAGGGCTGAGCTTACTGACAGAGAGAGAACAGCAAAGAATAAATATTTGACAAATGAAAGATATATTTATTACTTTAATATCTTTAAAATGCCTTTTAGCTTCCACTTTTCAGCTATTACAAAAATACAAATTAGCTTGGATTTACATTGCTGATGAACCATGGAAAGTGTGAATATCCTAAAGTGATTTAATTGCATGGCTTTAGGCCTTCCCTCCCTGCACAGCTCTTATTAAAGGCTGGCGATTAGAGGTTTGTAGGGGTTTTGTCAGCAGGGTAGGCACCTCATGGGTGCTGCTTACCTCAGTCTGGAGACTCATTTCTCTCCATTGCCCACAGTCCTGCTCAGCCTCCTAATTCAGCATCCTAAATGACCTCCTGAAGAGGCTTGCTTTCCACCACTGGCATAAAAACCTAATTTTTACATCCATACTGGGCACCTCTGACCAGTGATTCATGCATCTCCTTACATAATCCCAGATCTGGAACAGCTCCATATCTAGAAGACATTTACACACACCAGCCTGAGTGGCTACCTATGATTTTTATGTTACATCAGAACACTCATGGAATATGTGATGTCCCCATTAAATGCTCATGCTACTGATTTGCTGGTGGCCAGGACAGCAACCCTGTCCCCGCAAATCACCCTCCCCTCCTTGTCTGCAGACTCAGCTGCATGCTCAGCTTTGGGTGACACCAGTAAAATATGCCAGGCGTTTCTAAAACAGATTAAATTAGACTAAACTTATATCGTGTGATGTCCAGTGAATCTCAGTTTGGTGGGATGTGCAATAAGAGTGCTACAGCCAAAGATTAATAACAAAGTCTGTGTCAGCTGCACAGATGCCAATAATGAACCTCATAGAAATCCAGGAACTCTCACTGCCCTGTAGACCCCTGGATGTCACCACACTTTGCCTGCAAAGACACACTTTAACTGGGGTCAGCCTCAGCACAGCCATAGATCACTGAATATATAACAACTGTTGTGAGTGTGCATGTGTGTGTATACATGAAAGGAAGCTCAAACTTTTGGACAATTAGAGCCCAAAATGCTGTGACTGTGGTGTTCTCAGCCACCCAGCCCACAAAGGCGCCTCTGTGTCCACGATAGACTCTGATGATACTCTCAGGTACTTTTTATCCTGTCAAATGTTATCAAAAGCCATTGAGGTGTCTGCTCTGGGAGCCCCATCTCACTGGGACTTGAGGATGAGGAAGGAGATATCTGCCTTGGGAGGCAACCCAAAAATGAGATCAAGTGACTGTGATTGTCCCCAGACTTTGCACTGTTTAGATCAAAGACAGATGGTGACAGTGTCTCACTTTGCTTGCTAGGCTTGTGGTTAAAGTCTTCCCAGGGGGATGGAGACGTGGGTCTGCCAAGCTGAGCCCTAACCACGAGGCTCCACAGCACTTGGGTTAAGAGACAAGATCTGCTGGGGTGCAGCTAGTGACTCCAGAGGGAAAGGTGGCCCAAAGGAACAGGCACAACCTCCATGCAAGGTGAGAGAAGGCAGGTGGGAACAGGGAGCTGGAGTCTAATTGCTCTGCTCATGGCACCACTAATCATTTAGGATTCATGCTGAGGAAGACACTTACCCTGTCAGCACCTCTCTGTTTGCCATCTCTGTTGGAGGCTCTTCTGCCTCCTTTCCATTATATTTATACGTGAAGAAGGTATGGCTAATATAATACTCAGGGTGCTAAAACCTACAATGCCCTGTTAAACCCCATATCAGTCCTTTAAAAACTGCTTTACAGAGTCAGCTTTAGAAAAGATATTTTAGATATATATTTACAAGCTGAGGCTTTTTAAAGGCGTACATTGTCCCATAGCTTTCCTAGATGAACAAGACAGACATTAAAATATTCTATGAAGATAAGTGGCTTTGCTGGCTTTACATGCTGTTTTAGTGTTTTTATGGTTTCCACACATCTTTTATCTCCTGTGCAGAAGAAATTGTGAGTCATGCTTTTTTATTGAAGGAGTGCATATAATTAAAGTGGTGTAGTTCTACACTAAAAACACTTTCACAAGAGAGTAGAGCATGGGAATGTGTAAGAAGTTTTTATCCAAGCAGTTTTTATTTCCTCTGCTGAATAAACTGCATCATAGCCTCTAAGGATATGATCTGGAGGTCTAGACAATAACAGAGCTGTTTCCTTGTCCTTTAGTTCACCCTATTTTAACCAGACAGGAATTTTGCTCACGTCCAACTTCATGGTCTCAGCATAGCAACAGAGCACTCAGAGGCATCACCTGAGTCATTAGCAGGACAGGTTTGATCCTCTGCTGATTTCAATGCAGTGACCCAGGGAAGGATATTCTGCTGGTTTTATGGCATATGAAACAGTGCCAGCTTTGCAGCCTGTTCCTTTTCTTGTCCTCTGCCACCATGGCAGCTGCAGCCAAGGACTGCCCTTGATTTGTAGAATCATAGAATATCCTGAGTTGGAAGAGACTGACAAGGATCATTGAATCTAACTCCTGACCCTGCCCACGTCAAACCAAGGAATCACACCATGTGCCCGAGAGCAGTGTCCAATTGTTTCTTGAACTCTGCAGGCTTGGTGCCACTTCCCAGGAAACCTGATTGTCTGCATACCCATCAAAGCCCTGCAAATAAACGGCCTTGGCTGTCTACACTATCAGATAGCCAAACCCAAGGCTTGGTTATCCTGAAAGCCACAGTGGGGGTCAGCTTGAATTTCACTGCAGCTGTGTCCCTGAACTGTGCAGGGGCATGGCAAAATACAGTCAGTCCACCTCGAGTTTCTTCCCCAGGAAAGCACTGCAGGGCTGGGGGGTATGAGTGGTGCCAGGGAAAATCCCTGGTCTGAGCAATACACTGCTGATACTGGTAGTGACTCAGAAAGGTCAGATTCCTCTGCCCCCATCTCCCACCCAGGTCATCTCAAGGACCAGAGTCTGGTCACAAAGGATTTAAGATTTCCTTCTCAGCTTTGCTAATGTGCTGATGAGCCCCACAGCTTCAGTCCAGGCAGGGCTGCAAGTATCTGTGCAAAGAGATAAACTGGCTTGCCAGGACTCTCAGCACTGTGAGGCAGACAGGATGACTCCAGAGTATCTGGCTGAGCAGTGGATGTTGCACTGGAACCATCAGAGGGCTGATGTCTCTGACGAATGGGCTGCTGTGACTCTGCATCTCACCCCTCCGTGCTGCAAAACTGCTGCACCAGATGTATCCTCTCCCAAGAAATAGCTGCTGGACACTGCAGCCTGAAGCATTTTCTCTTGCTTGTTAAATACCTTTAAATGCAAGATATAAAGTGACGGGTCAGTGGGATGAAATTTGGGCTTGGTGTTGTTCACAGGACCAAAGGCTGACAGACAGAGTTATGTCTGGAGAACCCATTCATATTACTGATAGCTTTTAACTGGCTATCTGGCTACTTTTAACAAGGGACATGTAAAGGGAGACAAGAAGCATTTGGGTGAGCAAAGTTTCTGTGGGAGTTGGAAGTTCAAACAAAAACAGAGACAAAGCCTCCCCCTCTCAGTTGACTGTGACACTGACTGACGCTACTGACTCCAGGATGCTTAGTTCTTATCCGCATTAATGCAAAAGGTTCAGGACAAAGGATTTCAGACCACCAAGTAGTAATATGCTATTGTCTGTAGTAATGTGATATTTGTTTGAGTATGAAAACCAGTCTTATAACGTAAGAGGTCTTGTTGCCAAGATCATCTACTGTGAATGAGGAAAATTTATAAATTAAATGGTAACCTTTTTGCTCTCACTGCTTTCTTTGCTAAAATAGATAAACAATAGAATATTTCAGTCTCACAAACTTGTTTCTGAGCAAGACAGTTAACTCACCATGCCAGAATGAGGCTGGACCCGAGTCAGGGCACAAAAGGTGAGAGAAGACACCATCCACAGCCACATTAGCTTTCCACTGGACAAAGTGTCAAGGGATGTGCCCATGGTCTAAGGTACATGGTGGATTCTTGGGGTGGCCTTAGGCAGGGCAGGAGTTGGACTTGATGATCCTAGTGAGTCCCTTCCAATGAGGACATTATATGACCCTATGATCCAAAATTTGTTGATGTTGCAGTGACTGCTATTTCCCACTGATTCCAGGTGCAAGGCCTCTGCCTGGACCTGAATTTAGTTGCTTTCTCTGAATTTTATTTTTATCTTAAATCAGTTTTAACAGGCATGAATACATTTACAAAAAAAAGTTTGCCCTCAGGCTTGCTCATCTTCCCTGAGAGTCTTCCATACACCAGTGATGTTCCCTAGGGGAGCTGAGGGAGCATTTACATTTGTTTGGAAGAGAAATGAAGATTACAGCTTTTTAAAGTAGTGTTTTCCCACCCTCACTCTAAGGGGAAGCAAACACATGCATCAAACCCATTGATGCTGCAGTTTTCATTCCTCTAACTGCTCTTAAACAGATGTGCTTATAATTAGTGGACACTGTGAAACACCAAGATTGGTTTAATGCTGTGAAATCCTGACAGTCACTCAGTGGGAGACCTGCAGGTGTGCAAGGAGTTCTGACTTGGTTGTAGAAGAATATTAAAGAAAAACCCTGCAAAAGTGAATTCGTCCTAAGTCCAAAATATCCCCTAGGGTTGTTGAGGCTCAAGCAGGTGACAGGTACCTTTTTCATGTCCATGAACATCATGCAAAAATGTGCAGGTTTTTGCACAATTTTGATATGATGCAGATGAAGCTGGACAGAAGCTCGCTTCATATCAAAGTCTCTACCTCAAGCGCAAGCTTCTTGCCACAAGAATCCCTGAGATTTCATGCTGTGGAGAAGTCCCCCAGAGCCATGGATCAGCTCTGGAGAAGCTTAGGATGATCATCACTGGTGACGTGACCACTCAACACAGGCAGTTATAAACTACAGGAGAATGTGGATTGTATTTTCTGCTCCTGGAAGTGTCAGGTCTTGGAGGAGGTTTTGAAAAAAAAAACCCAAAGCCAAAAGGAACTGACACTTGCTGTGTTGCTGTTCTTACTGAGTGAAGATATCCAGGTGCACTGGTGCTTTCCAGAGAGAACGTGGGCATGGGGATTAACAGCTCATTCCTCTTGGTCTCAACACAAAGTCAGGTGCCCAAATAAGCATTGGGAGCCCAAGAACTCTATTGGGCTTGGATCTCAGAACTCAGAAGAGGTCTGTTTTCTTTCACATCAATGTCCAGCTTTTTTTGGTAGAGCAAGAGCCAGGTTTATGCACTGCCCTGTACATGTCCCTCTCTAGGAAACTTAACCATTTTATTTCCAATATCTCAATAATATCTTCCTTTATTGAAAGTTTGTGAAAAAGGGAGAGATGTTTTATTTATATCCATTCTCTCATGCCTTTTTAAAACTTAATTCCATATGAAACCAATCTAGGTAAAAAAATGTAAGTGATCACCACTGCAGGCCTCTTATCTTATAAACTCTGGTTTCAGCTTCAATGGCTTTTTCTTGTGACACACTGATGGAACTCAGTTGCTTACATGTGGTAACCCAGAGCCTCTGAGATACCTCTTGTGGCTCACCTGGCCCCCATCAGACCCTTTTTAGGTCCTGTGTGACACAGCCCCAGCCCATGTGGGTGTCTTACAGCTCTTAGGCTCTCTCAAACAGCACTGGATTACTGGGTTTGGAAAATCAAATAATGGACACAGTTTTCAGGGTTGCCCTGTCATCATTGAAGGGAGAGCAAACAGTGATTGAACGTATTTGTTCCCAGGCAGTGCTAGCTGGATTTATTTTTTTTTAGATTTATGGTGCTTTGATCAAGCAGAAGGACACACTTTGGTGAGTAATGGCTTTTATCAATGGAAAATGTTAAACATGCTTTTTGACACTTAAAGGTCCTGCTTGTACACCCCAAAGCTTATCTATTTTTTCCAGTTATACCAATTATTCTAGCAGGAGATAGTCCTAAAAGCTTTGTTTTTCTTCTTGTGCTGAGTTGAAATTGATACTTTGCACATATGAAGCAGCTCAGGAAGATGAGATAGGATTTAAACATTCTCTCTAAAACTTTCAGCTCTTGCTTTGCAAAAAAACATCTGAAAGAGAAGTAGGAACTCATAAAGAACATGAAATAAATAACTCTTGAGAATACAGAGTTCTTAAAATAATTTTAGTATTCTACAATGCTAGCTCCAACCAAACTGTGCTCTGGTTTTCTGAGAATCTGGCAAAGATGACTTATCCAACAAGCATATATGCTTCCTAATTTTCTTCCTGCTTCAGAATCAGACAGTGTTTTCCTTGGGTGCATACTTTTGTTAACTGTCAGAGGATTTTTTTTTTTTTTCAGAATCGTTATTTTGGAGTTATTTTTGAGAAATTAACAATTGTTTTTGTCAGTCTCTGATCCTCAGCACCCAATGCACACTGGCTAGCTTTGCATTTGCCCAAACAACTGATGGCATCCCACTTTGTTTTCTGTGTCCAGTCGTGACTGGACCTAGGTTGTACATTTGAATGTGGGAAATGACACATCAGGTCCACCAGTTTGCACGTGTGTCTTGTTTAGGGAAGTGAACATAACAGAAGTATGAGTACTTTGGAGTAAAAATATGTGGAACTTTGTGTAAGAGACACTTGGCAAATTTTCTTTCCTCATCTGATCTTCTGCTAGACTTTCTGAAGGGCACTGGGGGCCAGGTCCCATTTTCTGGAGTAAAGAATAGGGAAAGAGTTCTAAATATGCTGGCTGTGAAACCTGAAATTATGTAAAATCTGCATAGTCTTGAGTTTTGTTTGTAACTTAGCTCATTTTCCCTCAAGGATTTGTTCCAGTTCCCACCCTTTCTCAAGCAAACACAGTTGGGCCAATCCACACTGAACTTGGACAATTTACGGCTCTGCATCAGTTCTGTGCAAAACTCCCTGACTTCAGATGGTTTTGACATGAAACCAGATGAAGAATTTGCTCCATCCCAAAACTTAGCATGCAATTCAGAGCAGGAACCCATGTGGATTGAAACTACAGCAAATGGTTTTGTAATCCCCTTCAAAGAGAAACGACCAAGGAAAGCAGCGGTTCTGTTAATGGTTCAAGGAAGCTCTGTTGATTAATGACTTCAAACTATTTGCAAACAAAAATAACTGGAAGTCAGTTCAAAGGGATGTCACATTTCTGTCACTTAGTGAATTTTGACAAATATATGAGCACATTGACAATTGCATAACTTGGATATGAACGTCTTTCACTGTATTTTGTATATTTCCATGCTGACACAAACAGGAATTTTGCCACGTAGAGAAGTGTTACAGTGTCCTAATGAATTTTTCAGAACACAACAGTTGCACTAGGGGAAGTTGTAGTACTTGAAAATACATAGGAGTAGATTTGTGCTAGTATTTTTATCTGATTTTTAGCTTTTTCTTCCCAGAATTTATTTGGAAATTACCTTACTGCTTCTGGCATTGGGATTTTTTTAGATGTGGTTTGTGGAATAACCAATAAAGAAATGCAATTAACCAATTACAGGGTTGAACACATGGCAAATCAAGTAAGAAACCTCAATCCCCATGAAAATACTAAGAAGAAATATATGACCAATATGCTCGCTTCTGGGAATCTCTAGTTCTAAAAGCAGTAGATCTAGAACTGGTCCGTGATATTTGCATTTCTAGCCACTTTTCTTCTTTTTGTCTGAAAGTTCACATTTTTGAATGCCCATCAAAGCTAAAGGATGGGTATCACCCCATGCTAAGATGCAGCCTGATCAGTTTTGTGGCTGATGGAAGCCCTTTCAGCACTTTATTCTTCAAAGCCATTCCTTGCTTTGTGCAATTCAAACTGGACCTTTGGGAGAGGCGGGTTTAGGTGGAACCAGCATAGAAGAAACGTAGACTGTAAACTGAAAAAAAAATCACAGAGGAATTTTGGTAAGAGTAGAGAAGAGGGGACAGAATGATTGTGGAGCAGTCTGAAATTAAATAGGCTTCAGTTCTTCAAGATCTGTGTTTCTTCTGGCTCTTTATCTCTTTGAAACAATATGTTCTGTAAATGCTTTTTTTTTCCCCTTTTTTGTAATCTGTTGATCTTGGCGTAGAAATCTTGTCTTTAAGTAGTTTACATGAAAGCAGAGCTATTCATTATGGACAGCTCTTGATACCTCCTGTGAAGGTTTCATGAGCCATTATGGATTGTCAGTAAGGAGGGAGTGGAACACCAACAGCTTTCATGTGCCAGTGATCAAGTTACAGACCACTGCCCTCATAAGTAACCAGCAGAAGGGGAAAACTGTATTTTTTCTGCAGTCCTTTCCTTTTCCTGAGCCACACAGGAGCAGGCTGTTAACTGAGAGCCCAGCCTATGCATGGCTCTTGTTTGTTTGACAGCACTGACCAAAATTAAGTTTTTAAGGTTTAAGTCAATACCCAAATAAAACAAAATGGCAGCAACAAAAAGTACCTAAGTGAAATGTGTCACAGCATAACAAAACAAAAGCTTCTGCTATTATATTTACTCCACAGTTTCTGTCTGCATGGTATTTTAATTGCTGAAACTTGAAAATATACATATTTATGAACACATAGAGCATCCAGTGTTACGCTACCTCAGCAATACAACCCCAAATTCCCTACGGTTTGATTTTGTTCTACTTAAAGCATGCACTTCTGGAATATTTTAAATTATTTTAGCTAGCTGATCGGGATGAGATTAAGAGGTGTCTTGGTCACGGGCCATGGCTGCCTGTAAAGGCAATGGGTGTTGAAGCTTCAGTCCTCTTTAATTACGCAGACATAAGCACGACAGGGTCTAGTGGCTGCGAGCTGAAGTCAGGAAAAAGCTGAATAGGAAATAAAAAGTAGATTTATTATCTTGAGCATAATTAGATATCGGAGGATATTACATCCTGAGGATGGATGTAACCCCTCTTCTCTCAAAACTGGATCTCTTTCTGCCAGAACTGCTGAGCCCCAGCTCTCAGCTTCTGGCTCTAAGCAAGGAACCACACTAAGACAAATATCTGAACTGTTAGTGCTGCCTCTTCTCTGTTTTAATTTCGGTTTAACGTGCAAGTCCTCTGCATGAATATTACTACAAGACGAGGAAACATCAGAGGCAATATAAGGGAATCAAATCCTCACTCGGTTGCGACTTTCTTCCTGGAGGGACTGGTTCAGGAGCAGCCACAGGGTATATGTGACTGTACCGGTGGCAACAGAGAGGAGTCCTGCTGCAAGAGAGTACCAGCAGAAGGTGTGAAATAACCTGAACTTCAGAAAGCAGAGAAACTTCTGGAAACTTCTAAAGAGCACATGAGAAAGAACCAGAGCTCCTGCCTCGCATAGGGTGTAAAACTAAGATGGGATCACTTCTCATAATGTGGCAATAATTTCATCATTTTCGTGGTTTATGAAGTCAGCAGGGCTCCGTGCGGGGTTTCTCACCTCGTAATTCACAGCTGCCTGCAGGGTGTGCGTGTGCCTGTGCGCACGTGTCTCACACCCTGACCTTCCAAGCACTCCCTGGCTCTGTTTGGGTGGCAGCAGGAGCTGAGGAAGGGGAGGTGGCTGTGCCCCAGCCCTCAGGAGTCATGGTTTGCTCAGCGACCACACCGAGGAGGAAGGGCTGATCTGCAGCAGACCGTGTGGGACAGGCCACCTCAGCCCTGGATTACTGTAAGCTCCTTGCAGATCTCAGCAGCATCCGCTGTCCCCATCCCAACTGAAGCCACACTACACATATGAACACTCAAAACCATTTTTAGCTATGTTGCTTGGGCTCCTGGCTCCTGACTTTCTCTATGCACCAGTAATGGTGAATCTGCAATCTCCATAGATTTGGGGACGCCGATGACTATGCACTGAAGGGTGAAGTGTCTGTGTGAAATGAAATGGTGTCAGGAGCTCCTAGAAATAAAAAAAAAAAAAAAAATTCCTGATGTTTCTGAGAGGTCTCGTTCTAGAGAAAGGTAAAATGAGAGTCCAAGCACTGAGCATGTTGAAAATTCAGGGCCAGATCCAGAGGCTTATTCACCACTTGGCTTAGTGGCCAAAAGACAATCTCATGCTTTAGTAGATCCTGGGATTTTTCCCATAATGCTTTAATTTGTGGAAATGCAACAGAGTAGACCAAGAGCTGCGCTGACATGCCTTGAATGCAAAAGGCCTTGAATGCAAAAGTTATCAAAGCACAATGTTTTTTAAGACAGAAAGATACCCTGGCCTTGCCCTGTAAGATGGGAAAAGGCTCAGACTCCTGAGCACTGAGGAGTCAACACTTCTTCAGTGAAACATGGATTCTCCAGGAAACCTAGGACAGCTTTAAAAACTGGGATAATATAAAATTGACATGACTTAAATGAGTATCATGTTTTTCCTTGGGTCAGAATTAATTTTTTAATCTTTAATGACAGAAGAATCTGCCTTTTTTTTTTTTTTTTTTTCCCTACTCTTTTTATCATTCAAGCTGGCCAACTTTCAGTGGAAGCATGTTAACTCATTTTGATAAGGAGAATTCCCAAACCCTTATCTCACAAACAGAATGGCAATTCCCATTGTGAAAGTACTGTGGATTACACTGCTGAGAGCTGTTTTTTAGCAGCTTTTGGAGTTGCCTGCACAACTGAGCCAGTTGATTTTCACACCAAGGGTTACCACAGTTATTTCTGAGAAGGGGGTACAGTTCTGTATTAGAACAGGAACAGGAATGTCAGAGCCAGACTGAATGTATCCCTCTCTGCCATTGTTATGAATTACTTACTGACTAATAGAGGGATTCGTGTTGTCCATGCCTGGTATCCATCAAAGTCTGCAGGAAAAGGAGGCAAAGCTAAAGACTGACTGACTGGTGACATTTTATGAAGCAACTCAAAATGAAAGGGCAGGTGTGTTTGGTGAGCTGCATTACTTGTGTATTTAGCTGTTTTTTGGCTGACAAACTCATATGATGCTTAGTGTAACCCTCCATGACCTGCATCTATTTTACCAAAGAAACCAACAGCTTCTTTCATTGGAAGTGACTACTGATAAAGTCTAGGGGTCATTTAGTAGCATTACTAAATGCCATTTGACCATGTTCCTGCTTGCTGGGATGGATGAATTAATTTGATTAAATTTAAACACACCCAAAACCTATGGGAGGAGATGCTGGGGAGCATTTTCCCTCAAGGGATTAAAAATAAAGAGTAAAGGAAAATTTCACAAAAGGGTTGGAAGATGGAGAAGAGAGAAAAATGACCATAAAAATAAATATTCCAGTCATAAAATGCAACATGTCAATGTAAGTATGAACCCTTAGCTTTGGAGGAGTTTCTTTATTCTTTCTTTATTCTTAATTTTTAAAAAGTCTCCCATTTAGCAAAGATAAAATCATACAAACACCCTGCAAAGGCAGAGAAAATCTTAAAGCATAGAAGGAAAGAAATTTTATAAACTTCATTTACAACAATGAAGTAAAGATAAAAAATACTCTTATTCCTTGAGATTTGACCATTACAGTACAGAAATGTTTCTTAAGGCATGCATGTGCCTAATTTAATGCATGCCCTGAGGTCCCTTTTTAAAGGTACAAAGGGGAGAGGAATAAGTCTGAGCCAGACCTGCACATCCAGGCCCCTGGCAGACATCCCTCTTGGCAGTAAGGCTGCAGGTGTAAAGCAAACACTGTTTAATGTAACATGTGAGTGTCCTCACAGCTCAGGTCCATTTGTTTCTCATCACATCACAAGGCTCTGGAATAGTCCATGGATCAACAGGGACACAAATATCCAAATCCACACTCACTAAGGGAGCAGCAAGAAGCCTAATGTTTCTGCAAAAAGGGGGGTTTAAATGGGTGTCCAGATATTGCAAGACACTATCTTCTTTATTCCTGTGTTCTGAAAGTATTTGTCTGTGTGTTTGGGTTATTTGCTTTTTTCCTTTTTCTTTCAAGAGGTGCTTTGTTTGCTGCACATGCCTTACGTGGCATACAGGCTTCCACAGCTGATTCTGATGAAACTGTTTCCCATTCGATCCAATTAATTCTTGTGACTGCTTTTCATGGACTTCTGTTTGTAACAAAGGCCATTTTTGGTCCTGTGGATCAAAATCCTGGACTGGTAAAGGCTTTACAGACACATCATCTGCACTGCTGCTGGTCCTGCCTGCTACGGACAAAGTGACCTCTGGCTGCCTCTGCTGTGCCTGGGAAAGGAGAGCTGTGATGTGGCTGCTGTATTGGAGCATCCCAAGGGATGCTCCCCTAATTCCTCATTTCTTGCTCTTTACTGTTGCTGTTAACTCACTAGATTGAAGCCACTGGGAAGTGCCCAGTGACACGGCAGTGGGTCACAGCCCTAGCACGTGGGCACAAGCTGAGAGTGGCAGAGACCAGCTGGGTCTGATGCAGCTCCCCAGTGCCTGTGTTACTCTTCAAAACAGGATCTGCTATTACAAATCCCATGGAAGCTTCTTAAAATGTTCCTCCAGTGCAAAGAGGGAGAAGTGAAGAAAAAGATGAGGGTTTGGAGTTGGACAGTTCCTGAAAAGAAAAAAGGAAGAAACAAATGTCATCAACATGCTTGAGGAAATAAAGCTTTTTAACCTTTAAATAAGATGGGGGTAGTGGAAGTTCTTTGACAATGCTCATGCTGTGAATAGAACATTTTTCCCTGTTTCAGTTTCTTAGAAAATTAAAATACTTATGTTTGATATAGTTTGTCTTCTTTTTCTCCACTTTTATCCTCTTTTACCTTTTTTAAACTAAGAGAAAGAAAAAGGACAGTTATGCAAAGGTATAAATGAAAATAAAGAAGTGTACATTTTCTTTGCAAGAAAGGAAGAAAAAAGGAAAAAAAATGAAGAAAGGAAAAGGAAAGTCAACATTTAATTTCTGAGAATACTACAGAGTAAGGCCTTGGCTTTCACATTATTTTCAGTCTTTTTATCCAAGAAATAGAAAAAAAAAGATACTTTCCCTGCAAAAAAATTCTATTGCAATTGTGAAGCTGTTTTTCATCGAAAGCAGACATTGCTAATGGCAAATGTTCCAGCAAGTTCTGCAGAAAAGCATTCTGTAGTTGGCTTACATTTACAGCACACAGCTTATCTCCATTTCAGATCACATGCAGATTGTCATCAGCCCAAAAATCAGGTTTTGCCCACAAAAAGTGATTTCTTAATCCATGGGAAGATCGAGGGTGTTTGCAGAAAGCAGCTGGCTTTGGACAGCTCTGTTTCTGCTCAGCTTCACCAAGTGATCAATTCTGAAAAACTCACCTGGTCCATATTGAGGCTGAATCTGACAATTCTGGGCACTCAGGACTTGCTGTTCCTCTTGTCCTTTGGGAGGACAAAAGTGTAATGTCATGGAGGGTGATGAACTCCTTGTCTTCAAATCCTCTTTAGATAAAATCAAACCCCCTGTTTCCTATTGCTTGGAGAACCAGGCAAGGTAAATGCTGGATACTGATCCAAACTTCTATTTTAACCAAGACTTCGGGTCTCTGTGAATTGCTTTCAAAGGCAGACCACAGAATCACAAGCTCAGAATGATTTGGGTTGGAAGGGGCCTTCAAAGATCATCTCATTTCAAGCCCCCTGCCATAGGCAGGGACATCTTCCACTAGACCAGGCTGCCCAGAGCCACATTCAACCTGGCCTTGGACACTTGCAGGGATGGGACAGACACAGGTTCTCTGGGCAGCCTGTGCCAGTGGCTCACTACCTTCACAGTAAAGAACTTCTTACTAAAATCTAATCTAAATCTCTCTTTTAGTTTAAAACCTGTCCTCCTTATCCTATCATTATCTGCCGTGGTTAAAAGTCTCACAGAGAAATACTCTTCTTTGGAGGCTTGCTGGAACTTCAGAAAAGATGATCAGCTTCTGCTCTGGAGAGTTTTAAATCATAACAGCCTCTGAGAGATTAATGCATAAGAAAAAGCCATGGTCTTACCTGTTCCATCCCTGAACTTCCCTGCCTCACCTTCCCGATTCACATAGCAGTTACCAAGCAAAAATTCCAGTTGAAAAATGTTCTGCTTTGCCTTAAATAACTTCAGAACCTTTTGTTTTCTCTTTGCCAATGCTAATGACCACAGAGAACACTGTGTCATCTGGAGGACAGGCAACCAAATGATTGTGTCTAAGAAGTTGATTGGTTACATGATGATCTGTTTCATTAATGTAATCTTGTCACAGATATTCTGTTCTCAAAGGGAATTTATCCTGAAATTTATCCTCCTTTGAAGAAGCTAGCCATTAGCAATCATTCTCAAATTGCCTCAAAGTTAGTTTTAACTGCATTTACATTCCCATTCAATTGTTTTTACCTCTCCTTAAAGCAGCAGAGTGCTAGGAGCGTGTAGGCAACACCAATGGGTATGGTTGTTGCGGTTTTAAAAAAAAAAAAAAAAAGAAAAAAAAGAAGGAGACTTTTGTAGAAGGTAAGGCCTCAATTCCCCCACAATGGGGACTCCTGAACTTCTGCTACCTCTGAACCCAAAGCCACCAGCACCCACCCCCTCCCTGGGTGCCAGAACCCACCACACACCAGCCTCCAGCCTCACTCTGCCTTTCCAGAGTCTTCTGAGACACAGATTTCTCATTCCCTCAGCACATGATTCCTCTAGAGGGCTGGCGTGGGACAGCTCAGCCCTCTGACAGCCTGTCCTCCAGCACGTTTCAGACAGGCTGCAGCTGGGGGCTGCACGGAGCCGTCCTGGGTGGGAGGCCACCACCACCCCTGGGGAGCCTGCTTTGGGGAGCAGGGACCTCTGCTTCCACCCTCCTTTTTGTTTATCAATTCCTGGCTAATGAGCCCTTCTCCTCACAAAAGAGAGTTATCCAGAGTGATAGTAAAGATGAGAGCTGCAGTAAACCAGGGAGAGAGCAGTGGGGAAGTGTTTGAACTTGGGGTCTTCAGCCCGGCTAAGTGGAGGGGAGAGTGTTGTTGCAGTGAGAAGACTATTAAAAATACAAAGTACAGACTCTCTGGGGCCTCAGATGTTGTTTTACCCCATGAAACATGATTTCTTATTTTTAAATAGCTGTCATGCTTGTTAGTTTAATTTATCCCTTCTCAGCTGCAAACGACAACATTTTATGAGCCTGACTGAGGGCATTCTCACGCAGGCTCTGTGGCTTTGTGCACAGCCCTGCCAGACTCAGGCTGGGCTAAGCCAGAGTCATATTTTGTGCTTGGTTACACCTTTGCAGCCCTGCTCACACCAGCTCAGATCCCAGTGCAAAGCCCATGAGGTTACTCAGCTCTTTAAAAAGGGTTTTGGAGAGGAAACACCTTGAAACAAGCCTCTAGTATAGGTTCCCTTGTGGTATCATAGCATTGAGGATGGTGATGTTACTGGGTTTTTTTCTGATTTTGCCCAGCAGTTTTGTTTTCTGCTAGATTTTTGGAGTGATCAAATAATCAGATCTGCTTTTAAAATTGCCTGCAAAGCCTGCACTGTTAGAGGGGTAATGCCAGCAGAACGTTACGGGCTTGTGTCAGGAACACATGTTCCTGCTTGTCTTTAGCTGGACTCTGGACACACCTGGGCAGTGCTATGTCTGTGTTAAAAAGAGCAAGGACAATTGTTAGGAAGGTTATTGCTAATGCAGCAACACAATACCCTGGAGCAGAGCCAGCTGAGCTTGAAAGCTCCTAAAAGGACCTTATCTTCTCTGCATGAACTGAGCTGCTTGCATTCACTCTAGTGTGTCCAGACTCATGGATCTGAGGTGTATGTATATTATTTTCTACTCTGTGCTTTGCATGTGCCCCAAATATTTCATCCTGAGGAGAACTGTGGCTAAATGTCTGAATGTAAACTTGAACTTTGAGTTGTCCAATTCCCAGCTCCTTGCCTGCATCTTTCTTTCTTGTCCCATTCTTGCAGTCTGTTTTCAGAGGGTGCCAACACGACCGACAGCAGTTGCTCTGCTGAGCTCCCTTTCCAGCTGGCAGATGGGAGCGATGGATGGGCAGGAGTGCTCAATGCCTTGAACTTCTGTGCAAAATACAGGCCAAGTTTGCAAATGAGCCAAATCTGACCTGATTTGGTGCAGAAGGTAGGGCAGATAAAAGCTTTTTTCCAAGGAAGACTGATAGCCTGAGCTGGAGGAATTGTACAGTATGCGACTGAGTCTAATTAGAAGGGCACATGACATAAGAAGTTCCTCCCTGTATTCTGTCTTCTTAAGGCCCATACGTCTGACCTTAGCTTTTCATCAGCCTCAAATTCATTTAACAAATCTAAAACCACTTTCCAGGGGGGGAGTGTAGGATTAGACACAGAGGAGCCAGAATTGTTGGCTGTGATCAATAATCTGATTGTCAGTTCCTAGGTTTTTGCAAAACATACATTGCGTTATGTGAAGCAAAACCAGAAGCAGATCTTTTTGTAATACATGGGAGGGCTTTACAGGGTGCCTTTCTTCAAGCAGACACAGGCAGGAGGTATCTGGAAATCTGGAAGGCATGAGAATGAAACGATGACTGATAGAGAAAGAGACCACAGAAGACATCTGTACGCCTAACCACATGAGAGACACGCAGGCAACTTCAAAACCGCTGGTACAGCCACTCTAGGACAGCTTCATTGAAGCAACATGCTATAGAAATATCACTCAGAGCTTTGTATGGATACAGGATGATGACTGCAGGATGGGGAAAACGGCCCATCTGGACTGAATGAAGTGATAAACACAGAGAGGCTTTATTTGCTTCTGGCACTGCCAAGGCTCCAGAGCCAACTGTCTGGCTCTCCATTGTTTTGATTCAATTCAACTTTGATCAAATCTCTCTTGCTGTCACACCTCTAGGAAACACAGAGAGGATATGGGGAAAGGTATGAGTTCAACAGCTCTTGGATTTTGAGTGTTTATTAATGCAAAGGTGAAAAGCCCTGAAAATGAGAAGGCTGTTAAAATGCAGTTTGAATGTAATGATAACTTGGCATCGTTCAGTGGAATGGAGATATTCCCCTCCTATTGGCAATATGATGTTTTAATGCAGCTCTTTGGAATTGAAAAATAAAGATTAAAAACTGGTATATAAGCAGCTCTAGGGAAAAAAAAAAAAAAAAACAAACCACAAAAACAAAAACAACCCAAAAACCCCCACCAAACCACAACAACAACAACAAAAAAAAAAAAACCAGCAAAAAACTAAAGCTTGGAGTATCCCCAAATTACTCTGATCCTCATCTAAACCTCATAAGATCAATGAGGTTTTTTACCTCGCCAGGTGAACAACTTGAAGACTCTCTGAGGAAGGAAAAACACAGGACTCTCTCTAGCTCACATCAGTTCCCAAGAGCTCAGTGGGAAGAGTGGGTAGTGAAAGTGTTTGTCAAGTATCAGTTCTCCCTGAAATGCCATTAATTCATTCATCAGCAAGAAATAGCTGGAGTGATTGGCTTTAGATGAAACTTTCTTGTCCCCATGGAATAGGAGAGCAACACCACAGACTGCTGCATGCTACGTTTAGCTGAGCTGTAGGGACATTACCTACAGGAGAGAGAGGTCCCTGACAAACCCAGCGCCTGTGGATGAAGGACAGTGCAGGTTCTGTGAACGTGAAAGATTTCACAACAACAAATACATACCCCAAAGCTTCAAATAACGCCTCGCTCAAAGCCGACGAAAAGCAGTGCAAAATCGTGCATTGATCTTCACAGGCGTTAGGTGAAATCCCCACACAAGGCGAGGGGCGGCTGTGGGAGAGTGTTGGTGAAATATGGCCCTGTTTCAGCAGAGTGAGGGCCAGCCAGGACGTCTCCTCCAGCCCCACGGGCTCTCTATGGGTCCCAGGGCCCCGCGTCGTCTCGGCGGAGCACTAAGCGGCCGTGATACCCTTTCTATAACATCTGCTCAGCAGCCCTTCAGTATCACCCCGTCCCTAAGAGGGTCTGTCCTGTAATTAAGGGATGGCTGCACGGGGCATGCAGCCGGTCAATGGTTTTCCTAAACAGCCTGTCTCTCAGAAGAAGGCCACATAATGAACGAGTGTCAGCAGGTCATGAGTTAGAAACAGATTTTGTCTTGCTGGGAAAAGTTATGTTTACCAATCATTCATTAGGTGTCCCAGATGGATGGGGAGGGAGATCACCACAGCACTACCCCGAGTGACCCTAAAAGAGCTGACGTATTAGCAAATGGTTATTGCTTTTCCCCCCACTTTGTAGCATATCTGACTGGGTATATATTCCAGTGAAAAATGCCATACTCTCCCCTCATAAAAATGGTATTGACTTTTGCTGTGACTTTAACTTGAGCATCCTGCAGCTAGTACTTTTGGGATGGTCAGTGAGATAACCCCAGCTGATCAGTGTCTAATGACCTTCCCAGCATGATCAGTTGGGATATAAAACACACCACATCCATTTTTCATTTGCTTTTCAGCTCAGCACTGAGGTTCCCTGCGGTTTTTAAATGCTTTCACCTACTCACTTATAGGGACATTTTTCAGCCCAGAGCAAACCACAAAATTAAAAGGAGCAATTGAAGCAGGGTTTGAGAACCATGGGGTTTCATTTGTTGTGGGTTACAGGGGAGACAGTGCAAAGGAGACTTCCACAATTTATGATTTACAAAAAAAATCCCAACGCATTCTAATTTTTACAGAATTCAAGCACATATTTTACCAGTCTGAAGAATGTTTCAGTGTTTTGTTCAGGGAAAAAACTGTGACAAATGGAGACAATTTGAAAGCAACTCAGTGTGTATGGTGCTGAGGTATGAGGTGGCAGCATCCGGGGAATACGTGGGCCAACACAGGAGTCCACCCAACCACTTCTGGAAGAGCTGTCTTTCCTTCCCCTCAAAGCCTGTGATCATAAATAAGACCAGACCCCATTCTGTAAGTATTTTCATGCCTGTGGGTAGTCCCTTGCCCATCACAAGTGGGCAGGTTGAGCCAACACGTGCATGGAGCTCAGAGATAAGGCAGTGACCACAGTGGGAAGCAGGCCCAATCTGCTCTGCTGGCTTGCAAGGGGAGGATGCCAGGCTGGCAAGAGGTGAGATCCCCAACACCCTCAAAAGCATAGGATGGGCTCTGCAAGGAGCTCTGGTGCCTCCCCTAAGGTCCTCATCCCAACAGCCGTGGCGAGAGTCATTTGGCCATGGTGTAACTCCAAGATCACCTGAAGTTCTCTTCACACCCAAAGCAGAAGTAAAAGGTATTCCTAGAGAAAGGTGGACGTCTGAAATAAGTATAAATGCCCATTTCTTTTCATCAAGTACAAAGGCAGCCTAAAGTTGTTAAATCATGTATTTTTTCCATGGCTAAAGGTGGGTGCATTTGCACAGAATCAGAGAATCACTAGGTTGGAAGAGACCTTCAAGATCATCGAGTCCAACAAATTTTGCTGCTATATTCTCCATTTTTCAGATGGTAATTGGAGATTTATGGATTGAGCATGCTGTTGATTTTTGCACAAGTGGCATGCACTGCAGCACAGAGAATACCTGTGCTGGATTAAGGTGTTGATTGCAGGGGTGTCACACTCATGCCAGCACCCACCGGTCTGCAGGATGTCGTTGGCTCTAAGAAAATCCTCAGGAAGTAGCAAATGCAGACAGCATGTCACCATAAAACATATTGGACCCAGATGAGTGGAGCTTTGCTAAGCCAGCCGTGTGTTTGGCTCTTCGTCCTCATCCCTCCCCACTGAGAGAGCAAGTGGAGGGCAGGGAACGGAATGGGGAGTCGGCACTGAGGTGGGAGGAGGAAAAGGACGCTCTGCAGGTTATTATTGTTCTAGTAATTAGAGCCATAGGAATGCCCATTATTGCTAGGATGCTTACACAGAAGCTGTTTGTACTCCACAGGCTCCCTAGCTACTCAGGCTGGATTTACCTAGTGCAAGGTAATTTGTAACCCCGTTGTCTGTGTATTTACTTTGGGCCACGCACACTGTAAATGGGAGTGAAAAATCGCAGGGATGGGGGGAGACAAAGGAGGAAGGATTCTTTGCCCTGATGAATTGAAGTGTTGTTTGAAAGAGGCAAGACAGGATTCCCGATATTGCTTCGAGTTTGGAGGCTGGGAGGGGGGAAGGGAAAAGGACAAGTCCTTTAATGAGAAAGGGTTGAGGTTTTCTCCTTCTTTTTTTTTTTTTTTTTTTTTCTTCCTCCCTAGCAATTTTAATTATCACTAAAACCTCCAGCCCATTCAGGCTCTTGAGAATACAGTTGGGCTCTCAGCTGAGGTCTGCATTTATTAAAGTCCCCCGTTCGGCTGGGAATGCGGGCTGGTCTCTGTGGCGGTGTCACCGCCGGTGTTACGGGTCTCCTGGTTCTCACATTACGCACCACGGACTCCAGCGCTCCGCATTAGCGAGGCCCAATTAAACCAAGCAGTTGATTAAACAAGCCAATCAGGGTAATTAGTTTAATCAGATTCCCTTGGTAGCCGGCACTGAACTGCTTGTAAAAGGCAGTTAAAGAATGAAGTGAACCTACTTAAGCTCCTATTTTATTTTATTTTTTTCTTCTTTTTTTTCTTTTTTTTTCTTTTTTTTTCTTTTTTTTTTTTTTTTTTTTTTTTTAATGTCTGAGGTAATTAGAATTACCCATGGCGAGCCGAAAATCCAAGGGCCCAAATGGGGAGCGGGGAGGACGATTAATGAAGGCGATGATGTGTGAAGCAAACAGAAAAGAAGACAGGATGTGTGGTAAACAAATGGAGAGGAGGCAGCCCCTGGGAAGGGCACAATGCGCGGCCTCTGCGCCCGCTCGATGGCTCCGTCTGGAGCGGCCGCGACGGCGGCGCTGCTCGGCACGTCCGGGCTCTCTGTCCCCGCTGACGGCCAGCCTCGCACGGCGAGAGCTGCGAGGAACGGGACGGATTTTGCATCCGGGAGGAATGGGAGGAATTTTGCAGCTGGGCTACCCCACCGCCGCTTCTTGCCGCGTGGTTTTTGGCGCAGAAGCTAAGCGCTGCTCGGGGACAGGAGACAGCCCGCGGGCCGGGTCCCCAGAGCCTGTCCTGCCCCCAGGAAGGCTGGCCGGAGGGATGCGACACACGGACACTCGACATTAAGGGTCCGTCCACCTTTGACGAGTGCTGCGCCTCTCATTATGCCGGGCTAATTTTACCTGCCTGCCAGATGTTGCAATTCTGCGCGAAAAGCTGCAGTTGAACGGTTTTCAGTGACTTGGTGGGTTCAATTTGTCAGCTGCCCACAGTCATCAAGGAAAGGACTCAGGAGTTAGGGGTTTTAGTTCTGCTACTGCCACAGGCCCGTTGTTTTTCCACAGCTGAAGAGGGTGTACAGAGAGGAGCAAAGCTTTAGGATAACGTGCAATGATGGGACATGCACATCCAGCAGTGTGGGACATGGGACTCTGGGAGCTTTTTATTTTAATGGTGGTATATTCTTTTTTAATAGTCCCCAGTGATTTTTTTTTTTTTTCATTGTATTTAAATGCTTTTTAAACTTGCTTCTTGCACCCACCATTTCTGCAGCAAAGGGTTCCTGAGCTGAACCACATGTGGGGCAAAGAGCTGTCTCCTATAGCTTATTCTGATCTGAGCAATTCTTTATCTTTATCCACACTTCTGCTATATCTTTTTTGAGGTGAACAGACACAAACTGCTTCCAGTATTCAAGATGTAGATACTGTATGGATTTGCACAAATGAATGTCAAATTCAGAAAAATCAGTTGGAACATAACAGAAACCATCATTAGTCATAATGATGCTTCCTGTTATGTTCCCCCTGATTTTTCTGAATTGGATTATTCTCTTGACCCCAGTAACCTACTGTAGAAATAAGTTTCATAAGTGAGCTCAGCAGTGTGGAAATGCTGACCCTCTGTTATTCCTCTCAGAAACTCAGAATAGGGAGGACTCATGCTGTCATTCAAGACCACGGATTATAAAGAGTGTGTCACCATAAAGCGTCCAAACCTGTCCTTTTCATCTGTTTAAGCTCAGGTCATTGTATTGCAGTGTGCTAAATCAGCCCAAGATGCCCCAAATGAAAAATAAAAGAAAGAATATGATAGTATACCCGTAGCCTTGCTCCTTCCCTTGGTCTGCAGAACTCCCTGAGATGATCAATCTTGCACTCTTCTAAATGGATACTTTTCTCAAAGCCTCATTCAATCTAATCTCATTCCTCTTATACCACCGCATATTTATAAAGCTTTTACATTATATTTAATGAGTGGCCAGAGCCTATCACCCCTGAAAGGTAATAGGAAAAGTTCTCTGAAACAGGCATTTTGTAATCTCCTAGCTCATTATTTTCTCACAAAATAATTTTCAGAACTATATCAAATACATTACCCAAAGATACTCTTGCAAAGCACTTACAGTAATTACTTTTACTCAGAAGAGATAATTTCCCCAGAAGCTCTTACCTGTCAGGAGAGGAAAACAACCCGGTATCACCAGGCTGACTGTTTGAGCCTGAGAAAATTGAATTATTAAATGTTCTAATCTTTTTCTACCATGTAAATATTTTGTGTTTGTGCACTCTTTTTAAAAACCTTTGTCTCTTTTTGCCCTACTGGTTACTGCCAGGAGAGAAGTGCTTGTAAGGGCTTCATCCCAGGCTTCCAAGAAGGAAACCTGATCCAGACATGGCACAACCAAACAAATATATCTTGCACCTTATGCCTGTTTGTCTCAGAGAGATAAACAGTGTCCATGCTTCTCCCAAAGGACAGCAGCCAGTCCTTGTCCCTCAGACCCAGTGGCGTGGGCAGTCTGACAGTCGGGTTTTTATGGCAAGGGACGTGAGTGAGATCGGTGAGCATCAGGGAATATTTAAAGATGCAAAACCTCCTGAGGTATGTTTGAGGTGGGTTTGTAGGCCTGTGAATCACAAAGGGAGCCAAATCTGAGGTATCAGTTCCTGGAGAGAGCCACCCCCAGAACTGTGCCTTGGTTTGATTCAGAGAGCAGCAGCAGTCCAAACCAGCCAGGGATCAAGCTGACAGCAAGGCAAGGCCTCACAGGCATCTGTTTATCAATGCAGATGCACTCAGGAAAAACATTCAAAGCATGGGATAAAATGTAGATAATCTAGGAAGATGTAAAAATGGGTCATGAGGGAAAGACAGATGTTTTTTCCACTGAAATTGATTTACTGGGACCGAGTAGATCTCATCTCTGGATCTCTGGATGTATCTAAAGGTTGTTAATTTTTTTAATGAGATGGGAAAGTAGAGGGCACCAGTAACACCATGAAAACAGATGACTTCATTAAGAGTTGGCTGAGTCAATGTTTTTTTTCCCCCCAGGAGGCCAATACATTTCATTAGGAAGCAGGAAATGGCTCCGAGAGCAGCTACAAGCTTTTCATTCGAGGTGGAGGTGGAAAGGACCACGAACGAGCGGTGGACCTGGGGACACAACCAGGAGGACGCTATGAGAAGGCTGGGGCAGGGGATCACAGGCTGTCACAGCTGACTGAGCTCAGACAGAGACAAAATGTCCATGGCCTCGGGCTCACCATTGAAATTATGGAAGTGTGCAGCTCTGACTGCGCAGGAGGAATATCCTGGTAAAGCAGGTCCACAAGCAGGAGCTCCTGTAGAGAGTTCTCACCGACTCCCCTTTACTTGACAGTTTAAGGTATTTTGCATGTATCTTTCAACATGTAGGTGGTATTTGAGTAACATATTTTGGATTGACCTTTGAAACTCCTCAGCACTTGGGTGTGTTTGATGCTGAGATTTTCCCTCTGGTGGTTATAGAAACAGTGCCCAGAAAAGCCCTGAAATTTGAATCCAAGTCCTAATTCCTTGAACTGTCTCAGTTTAGGTTTTGGTTCTGTGTTTGAAATAGATTTTAAGTCTCCCAGCTCTCTCTTTGAAAACACATGAGAAATCCTCTGTCCCTGGAACAATGACAAGGGGTTGGGAACATCTGCACTGGAATGGCCGTGGTAGGAGTGCTGTACAGTACTGTGTGTCAGCCTGACAAATTCCCATTAATCCCACCACCGTGCTGGGCTTTACCCGCACGGAGACAACCCGCCTGCGCGACATCGCCGGCACGGCACTCCTGACCTCGTCCTTGTAACCCACAATGTAGACGAGATATCTGTGATGCTGAGAGAATGAAACGCTTCAGTTTTACATGAAAAAAGGGTATTCAGGCTTCTAGGCCCAGGAGTACAAATTATTAATCACTCCTCACAAGGAATCCGCAGATGGATGTTTAGCACTATTCACCACGACATAACCGCAAATCAATTAGTTCATTTTGTCCTACCCTGAGGCTGTCTGGCAGACAATAGCAATGTCTTGTGCAAACGTTTTTATAAAGAAGACACAGGGGGAAGGAACCACAAAGGCCATTGGTTCTAACGAGCAATTAGGAAAGTGTGCAAGGCTCGCTTTCTTTTTTTTCCCTTCTTCCCCCTTTCTTTCTTCAATTCATTCCGAGGCTCTAATTCTGAAAATGATGCTTTTCTTCCCCACTTCCTGTTTGTCAAATGAAGTGCTAATCAGCGGCTTACAGCTCTCTAGCCAGCAAGGGGAGGATGAGGTAAGAAGGAGTTGGGAAAAGTGGAGCGGCAGGGAACGATGTGGGGGGAACAATGCTCACTTATGCTCTTCTGGGCAATCGGAGCTGCATGCAGCTCCCAGGAAAAATAACCTGCCCTAAAACCCTTGGAGGTGATGCTCAGCGGAAGGAAGCCCCTCTCCAGGGAAGGTGGTGAGTGCTACCCAAGTGAATCTGGTCCTTCACCAAATATGCTAGAAGTGCCTTCCCTTGCTCCCAGAAGGGAAAGGGAGAAACTCAAGTCCAGACTGGGGTGATCCCATCTGCCCTTTGGAGGGGATGGATACCCTTCCAGCGCTGACAGTGAGGCCAGCACTAGGACTTCTAACACAGACACCACGTTGTATTTTTAAAATTAAGAGCAGTGAAGCTGGGCTCGGCCAAGTTCCCTCCACCTGCAGTTTAACTCGGGAAGAGCTCAGTGAGAAGGGCCCCAGGGTGTCTCTGCAGAGGACAGGTCTTACATACTACAAGCAGCCCCTGCCTCTTCAATAAAGACAAATGTATAGCAAATAGAATACAACTACACAGATTTGCTTTTAAACTTTAAGATGATTGGACCCACCACAGAATTAAAGGTAGAATTCCTTCAGGGGAGATGACCCACCTGAAATATTTGTCTTTCCCAAGAGAGCAGCCTTTAGAATTCCTTTCCTTTTGCCTTTAAAGACCCTCTCTGTCACGGTGCTTGCAAAGTGCTCCCAACAGCAGAGAGCAATATTTGCCTCTGGGAACAAACCTCCTCAGCTGCCTTTGCCCTTGTTTCTCCGCTCTCTTACATTTCATCTGCCCTGAATTTCAGGAACTGTGGGGGTCTATGGCAGCTTACAGCACCTAAAAAAGTGGGACATTATTGCAGTATAAATCTCTGGAATAGTGACTGGGCATTAGTGATAGACCCTGGGTACCAGGGGCTGGCTGTGAAGGGGATGCAATCAGATATTCGCAAGCGCTGCGTCATATAAAACTTGAATATCTACTTGTGTGCCACCAGTCATATTTTTCTTCTTGCTTTCCATTCATTTGGGGGATGAGTGGGATGTTCTGTACACAACCAGTTAAGCCCATGCAAACATTATTTGCATAAAGTTTGAGCAATATATGCAGCCATCTGGAAAGTCTGTTTGAGTCCAATCCCCACTGGCATCACCTTGCTCTGAAGGTGTACGTGCTCTTCATGTGGCTGTCTAGTTAGTAGGTCTGGTTATTTGAGTTGTGCTTTCTGGACAGGCTTCTTAGTACTACCTCTGCTTTTTCTCCTTCTTTTTTTGGCTTGCTATTGCTTGAACTTTGCTGCTTGTCAAGTGGCTGCCTGATGGCTTGTAGCAAGTTTGAAGGAAACTTCAATGTCACTCCTCCTGCAGAAATGCCTCCTCTGCAAAATCTGCTCCCACTCATCAGTGAAAAGGCAGGTAGCAAACTGTGCATCAGTGAGTCCAGGGCTCAGATGGCTGAAACAGATGAACTAGGGGGAATTTGCTCTTTTCATGTGATACCCTGTCAGTCTGTAAGGATGTTTATTATTATTATTTCCTGGGAGACACAATTTACAGCACCTGTCTTTTTGGCTCCTACTGTGTGAGTCACATTTCTTAAAACATTTATTCTTGCAATCTCTGTGTCGGATAAGAACAATCTATTTTGCCATTTTACTAGAAGAAGAACAATGAGAAAAGCTTTCAATAACTCTTATGAGTGCATCTGGGCAAAATTTTCTCTGCAATTATTTTGTTTGCCAAAAACACATTTCTGAAGCTGTCTGTGCTCTTTAGATCTCTTGGAGTAGAGCTGAATAATGTTTTGAGCCAAAAAGAAAAAAAAAATCTAAAACCAAAAAAGGAACATTTCTGAGAAGAGTTTGACCTTCATTAAAATTGTCAATAATTTTGAAAGGGTCAGCAAACCTTACTTTTTTTAAAAAAAGGGGGGAAAAACACAGTCTTAGGAGTTTTATCACCTTTGGTCTAAGTTAATAGGAGTACCTGGTGCCAGAAGGAATTGTCATGTTCACCTGTACTTGCTAAATCTTGTTGCTTCCCTTGCCTGATGCCAGTGCTCATTTGACCCCACTGTACACCCCAACCCTCAGAAATACTAATGCTACCAAAGCTTCACTGCCAGTAGATGGTTTGGGGCAGGTGGGAGCAAGCAGTGAGGGGTACACTGGAGTAGAGCAAACCTTCTTGGTGGCATCCTATAGCTGAACATACCTTTGCCTCCTCTGACAAAATTTTTATTTTTCATTTTTACATATCTGAAGACTGTAAAAATCTGTATATTAAAAAAAAAACACCCTCACCTAAATCACTTTTGAAATGCTTTATTAGTGACCCTGTACACCTGTAGAACTTCAGGTTCTCTGTCCCTGTGACTTATGAGTACAGCGAAACATTTCAGCATTTTGTTCAAAGTAGCCAGATGACCTATGGCACAGAAAGATCTTAAGCAATGAACTTCTGAACCTTGAATTGGCCCCCAAACCACTGATCATGGCTAGTTTGGCAGAGGGCTTGGTGCTCTGGGCCTCACAGGCTAGGGAATTACAGAAGCACAGTGTTCCTGGGGCATCCCAGGGAGCCAGCTTGACAGGGTCCAGCAGGGATGTCTGAGCCAGGGAAATCTCTGCTACCAGCTAGACTTGCTCAGACCTTCTCCAAACTGAGAACTGTTGCAGAGATGAGCAGAGAAAAGTAATTTCATCATCTGGGGAATTTCAGCAGTCTTGATTTTCATCCTGCATCTGAATTTAAAAAAGACTTAGGAATGAAAGGTGAATGAATCCAATTTCCCCCACAGCTCAAACAAACAAATTACACCCATAGAAGGGAGGGATACACTACGAGAGAAGGAAAAGACATAGAAAAAGAATAGAGAAGTCAAATAAATGAGGCTTTCTCTGATCCCAAGTAACCACGATCCAAGTCTATCCAGGAATCCTTCTCCATCCAGTGATCCTTCTTGGAGAATTGTCCCAGAGACCACATATATTTGGCAGGACCAGAACTGGGTGTCCCTGGAGGAGTGTGCACGGTCTCTCCTTTCCTTTGGAAGGAGTCCATGGCATCCCTACATCCTTGAGGTTCCACATCTCGGTGGACATCTGTGAGACTTCCTGTCCTCCTGGATGCAGCCAGAGGCCAGGGCTTGTTCTCTCCCTTGTGGGAGAAGGAGGTAGGGAGGTGTGAAGGAGCTCTTCCAGCATCAGTGGGAATGGCCACCACCCTTTTTACCATCTCTGACACCCCTACACCTCCTGCTTGCCTCCAGCAACCTGCTCCCTCTCTGGCCAGGCTCGTTTCTCTGGGAGACTCCCAGCTGGCAAGTGGCTGGCATTCAGGCACAGTCAGGATTAGTTAATCAGCACGTTTAATACATTAGCATGCACATATTTATCTGCATCCACGGAGCTTTGTAAGCTGCAACTCTTGCAACTTGGGCTGGAAAATTAGCTTCCCAGCTGCGGAGGGTCGCTGTTCATTTATTTACAGTCCTTGGAGACCTCCTGAATGCAATGGCACAAAACAAAATGAGGCCTCTAATCCAAAAGCCAGGAAGCTGAAGCACCTGTAGAAACAGTTTTGCATTCCAAGGGGCAAATTATCTCTAATCTTGTTAAATGACTGCACGGTGGAACAATCGCGAAATGCTTTTCTTCCATGTCCCATAACCAAACACGAGGGGTCCATCGCTGCCCTGTGTGGGGAGAGCCGGTAATCCTGCAGGAGGACACAGCTGATCGCTGGACCAGGGCTGCGCTCGAAAGTGAGGGAGAAACGAAATAAAGCTACAACTGTCTGAGAACGGATGCTTCCAATTTTCTAAGTTACAATAGCGACTTGCTGGCAAGCAATTACAGTGTTTCATATGGTTTTTTCCTGCTTTGCCCCCCACCTCATTTGTTTTTCTTCAGCAGATGCTGCTTCTGAACTTTGTGATTCATGTCCCTTTCCCCACCCCCTATAATTTACAGCTGATAATGAGCCACCATCCAGACATTGCTACCAAAAAAAAAAAAAAAAAAAAAAAAAAAAAAAAAAAAAAAAAAAAAAGAAAGAAAAGTGAGATGCCTCCGTGCCTGTCTCCCTAACCCAGAAGAAGCACCTTTGCAGGTAATTTTGAATTGCTGCTTTTTAAAGCAAGCTGCCTGTTTTTTTTTTTCCTCACTACACAGGATAAATGTTGCATGTAACTTTGACAAACTACCGGTAAGTATTCGTTGCACCGATTAAAAAGAGAATGAAAAAAAATAGTAATTATGCTCTATGAAACTCCAATGGTAGTTAAAGCCTACAAATCTACAAATTAAAATAGGTGCTTAATTCAAGCAGGGCTTGCAGGAGGGCTGGAGCTAGGCTCACTGTGGGTGTTCTGCTTTCCATGGGGATGGATGTGGTTTTTTGTGACAGGGCAGGCAGCATGGACAGCTCATTACTGCTGGAGAAAACTCAGACCTGGAGAGAGTGCACTGGCATGTACCCAGGCCTGGATGGGGAGATTGGCATTGGGAATATCCTCCCAGGCTGCATCCAAGCCCAGCATCCTTCCAGCGGAGGCCCAGACTACTAAGCTACTGCTTAGCACTGGAATGACAAAATCTGATTTTCAGAAGCCAGTTTCCCCTCAGCGAGACAGACCCATTGACCACCTGGTGTGGTAAAGACAGGGGACAAGTGCCCACCTGGGGCTGGCAGAAGGAAAATCATGGACTGCAGGTCTCCCTCAGGACTTTCCCACCTAACTGGGTAGAAGCAAGCCCTGGGGATGGCACCATCTCCCACTTTTCTATACTCATCAGTGTGCTTTTAGGGGAATGTCTACACCTTGGAAATACGTGGGAAGTCATTCTATGACTCACCACTTCCCTGGAGAAAAGATACAACTGGTCAGCAGAACCTCATTTCTGGACAGGGTCACACTGCCTGGAAGAATAAAACAGTGATGAGCGCTCCCCACTAAAACTGCATTGGAGAATTATTCCTTTTCTGATCCATCCTATTTCTCCCGTCTCCTCACTGAGCACCATCTCAGAACTCTCATTATTGGTACAAATGTCACCTTGGGCAGGGTGCACAGGGAGTTCTGCAAGTATAGGTATACATCTACAGCTCCTCAGCTCCACCTGCTCAGACAAACTGAAGATCTGCTCCTTTTCCCAACTGCTAAAATTTCTAAACTCAAGGACAGGTTTTTCTTGCTTTTGAGTCATTAAGTTTTCCAATGCTCCTGCAGTGCTGGAGCACTGGCAGTAATTTTTGAGAAAAAATGAGGAGATAAATGGGGCTAATGGTGTTCATGTCGCTCCCACCTGGCTTGCCTAAGCTGGTGGAAATTAAATCAATGAAGCTTCATTGACCTACATCAACTCGGGGTTGAATCCAGGAGCAACCAGACTTTACACACGCTGAAGTTTTAACCTCCACAATAACAATGAGTGGGTTAAATGGAGGGGATCAGGCCAGCTGGTGACTGTCAGAGGCACCGACAAGGTGTGAGCACCAAGCAGGGAAGCTGAGCAGAGGAGGGGACAAGGAAAGGAAGAGAGAACCTCCAGCACATCTGTTACACTCGTCTGTACCTCACTTTTGTTTTTCAAACAGGCTGAATTTGCACACACCCACCTCACACAATGACGATGTTTTAAGCCCATCCTTGCATTAAGTTGAGTAATGATGTAGGTTTTAAGCCTATAGCTTTTGGATACCTTGTCTTCAGCTTTGGGACTCTGCTTTTATGCAAGATTGAAATTTTATGCAAAATTCAAGAATGGAATAAATCATCTTTACAGGCCTATCTGGGGCAGACAACAGTCTGCTATGTCCAGACTTCTGCCTCTCCACAGCCTCCCAGAGCCTTCAGACTGGGCCTATTTCTGCTTTTTCCTCTGCTTTTCTGTCTCTTTTCATGTTATTCTCCATGTTCTTAAAGGACCTGAGAGCTAATAGATCACTTCAAAATGAATGCAATTGCTTCCCAGCAGTGAGACGCTGTGTTTGTTTCCTCTACACCCAATCTATGCACTGTTCCACTAGATAAACAGCACCGAATGTCATTTGAGAATCACATCCTGCTTTCATTCTCTCCCCTCCTCACATTCGAGGCTCTAGCTTTGTGTGAGAGTGATTCACTTTCCCACTGAACACAGTGAAAGCCCATTTTCAGCACTCTCCCAACACCCGTGCACTACCAGCTATTCATTTCCAATGATCATTTGTATTTCTTTTGGAAGACCTTAAACACCACAGGGAATAAAAGGAAAACCATTCAAATGAAAATAAGATTGGCAAAGACAATGCATTGCCCTGCTGTCAGCGCTTAGCTAAAAATGAATACACATTAGCACCTTTTTTTGCCTGGTTTTGTAACATAGTTGGGGTTTATGTGGTTGGGGTGTGTGTGTATGTATTTGCTCATTTTCCTAAATAACTGTTGAGCCACATAGTCACTTTCAGCTAAGTTTTCAAGGATTCTCAGGGATATTAAGCACCTGCAAGTTTTTGACAAACTTACTCGAGGAGAGGAAAGAGACAGCATCGACTGAAGATGCAGCATGAATAGAGCCCTTATTAAACACTGCAGAAACTCTGCACAGTAACTCAGCCTGCAGGTACCAAATCCAAACCCCAGGGTCAGGCTGCCTAAAGACCAGACCTCCGCTCTTCAGAGTAAACTTTTCTCGTAACATCATGTTGTGGCTCCAGCCTGAGTTATGTATAGCATGTTACTTTGCTGCTCAGGAGACATGGATGAAGCTAGAATTTAATTCCAAAAGCCACAGTGTGGCCCCCGGTTCCCTAAATGACCAGAAAGAGGGAATTACTTTGGCCAGTTAATTCCCACACTGCCAGACATATTCAGAGGAGAGTGGGACCTACAATGTGGATTTAGAAGTTGAGGCAAGTCCCCAAATGATTCCCCCCCCAAGTGAGGGGGAAACAAGGATAGTTATGGCCACTTAAGAGAGACATACAAAGTCTTGGATGAGCCTTTCAGCCTTTGGAAAGGATATAAAAGTCATTACTTGGAGGTCAGCAAGTGCCTCAAATATACATCAAGAGTGATGATTTTGAGACATTTGATTATGGGGCATTATTAAGGAAAAAGGATATTCAGTGGATTGCTCTCACCTCAGTAGAGAGACTGGTATTGTAGGATTAAAATTAGCAGGTATGAAGACCTTGTGAGAAATGAGGGAAAGAATTGGGGAGATATCTATGAAATTCTTACACCTGGATTGAGCACAGAGGAAGAGCAGACTCAGTGCATAATGGAAAAATGGTGTGTGCTGGGATGTGGGACATTAAAATGGATTTTTTGGAAAGGAAAAATTATTGCTGCAAGGAATAATGAAATAGATAACTTGATAATGAAAAGATTTTGTCTGACGCAGGTAGAAAAATTATATTGGCCAATAAAAACATTGAAATACTTTTCTATTTATTAAAGAGGCATTAACAATAAAATGGAGGGATTTAACTACCAAAGCAGGACGTAACACTGGATGTTGTAAGGATAATAGAAGGATCTTGGAATGGCATTGGTTGTGGAATGCAGGCAATGAGGGATAGGTTTTGGTCAGGAGTGGCAGAAATGAAGATTAGAGGGAGAAGTAATGCTGTACAGTGATGATAGGAGAGACTACCAGGGCACAAGGACGGCTTGGGCAGGGCAAAACCCATTTGGTTCCAAGTAATATAGGGTCAGATGGCTGAAGACATTGAGACTGCGTCATTCCAGGAATTTCCTGTAGGTTCTCAGGCTGGACTGTAAGCTAAGATTACCTTCCTATATAAACGGGCGGGGGAGAGAGAGAGAGAGAGAGAGAGAATGAGATCAATATGTATACAAGTAAGAATTGTATCATTATGGATAATTTAATTCTGCACACATGCCCTGGAAAATAAATGCTCTCAAGAAAGGCCTATACAGCCCTGAGTGTGGGCTGATTCATTCATTCACTCAGTTATGCAACAAATAGATGATGAGATTTTAGGTTTGATTTTGTAGATGGTGAGATCTCTTGAGAACATGATGACTGTGGACCTGTGATCACGAGATGAATCCATGTAAGTATAATGAAAGTGTTAAAAGAAGGATCAGTAACTTGGGTCCAAAGGGGCAAATCTATTGAAGAGCTCTGGGACAGTTGTGTACAGGGTAATTTACAGGCAAGGGTGAAAAAGCCCTTTGCTCTAGTATCTTGCTTAGGAGAGGGACCATATTACAGAGAAAGGCTCCAGACTGAATCAAATGCAAGATCCACTTCAAACAGGACATTTGGACCGGGCAGAAAAAGGGTTACAAGGGCTAAAACTGTATCTGACCAGCAAAAAAAGCCACATCTTAGAGGTCAGAAAGCATAGAGATCTTGTGAGAATTGCCAACTGTCAAGCTGAGCTGAATCTTGTAAAGGAAATTAAAATCAAAATCAGATGGGTTTTCAGCTGGGGGAGGAATAGGAGAGAAAGAACATGGAGATCAAAATTATGGCACCAAAACTGGATAAATGCTTTGCCTCGGGATGCAGTTCTGTGAGATAGGGCGAGATGGCTTAAAAGATTACTCATCTCTGCCAACAAGCAGAGGCTCTGCTGTGCTTTCCCATCTCCTCACCACAGTGACGGTGAGGAAGCCTCACCCCATGTCATGCACCAGCTCCTTAACCCTTAAGTAAACCACCCTGGAAAAACGTGTGGCTAGCGTTTTTCTGCTGTTTTAGCCAGTCCCATTAGCTCAGAAAACTGATCCACAAGCACCCAGGTTGGTGCCAGGGATGGGTGAGGCCATGGGGAAGTGAAGGAGGAGAGAGGCAGCTCCTTCCCCTTGCAGCCTGTGCAGTGTCAGACTGGCTCAGCTGCCTGTGACAGCACCACTTTCCTTTTGTTTAAGGACGTGGGTGAATTTGCAAATGAAAGGAAATGAGGATGAGGCTGTAAGAATGGGAATGACCACATAGGAGGAGGAATGGAGAGCTGGGGACAGATAGACTCTGTCCCCAAATTCTGGAAAGGGAAGGGTGTGAATTGGCTAGCTCAGTAGCAATGATGCATTCATTCAGTCATGGGTAGTTCATGTAACTGGTCAATAGGATCTGGGCCCCATGGCTAAATAAGAAAAGCAGGAAGAGCCCGAGATGTTTTGGGTAACTACAGAGGCCCTAATTTGACCTCAAAAGTTATACAAGGTTGTATAAGAATTTTTGGAAGGAAAAAAAGCCCTGACAACATGGCAATTAAAAGAAAATGGGATAAAAGGCAATCAGTTTATCACAAGTATATTGTATCCTTTTCACCTACTGTGTGAGCTGATCCTCTGTATTCAGTCCTAACACAGAAGCCAGGAATTGGCTCGTTTTCTTCCGTCAGGATTGTTTTATTCATTGGCCATTCACCAAAAATAAATAAATAAAAAAATCCTATTTCAATAGCCTTGGGAAATGGATGTTCAACGACATTCACTGTAACTCACTGGGTTTCTAAGGGCCTTACAAGCAGTGCCTACAACAAAGTGATATATCTCGGTGGTACGGTGGTGCTCATGGGTGCTGTCAGTACACCCTGCTCTTGCAGAGCAAAAATCCCATCCCGTCACTGCTGTGTCTTTCAAAATGTCCTTCAAAATACAGCAGAGCCCTCCAAACAACATCTATAATTACATGCTCTTCCCCTGACTCCCCTTGGTTCTTTATTACTATTTTTGAAGGATTTTGCTCAGAAAGGTCTTTATACTCTGCAGGCACTGCTCAATTGGAATGGGAAGCAGGGTTTCTTCTCATTGTAAGGTAGGCAGGGCTGCCTTCCAGTTTCCCAGCTGCAGAGATTTATAGCCACTACCAGATTCACTAGGTGGCCAAGGTTTTATAACCCAATTGAGCAGAATAAAACCATTTAAACTGAAGGCAATTTGATGCAAGACTCAATGACTTTCAGGAACTTGATGTATTACTGTGATCACGCAAGCTACAAATTATATATATATGTATATATTTGACAAATCACTTTCAAAAACAATTTAATTATTTGGAATGATTTAATCAGGGTTGACAGGCCTGCAAAGCATCTCTGGGAATGAAGCAGAAAACCTTGAAGTATATGGAAGATTTTCAATCTATGTTAAACCCTGTTCCAAAGAGGGGGGTTTGGTATCCTTCCCAAGGCTTCAAACTCCCTTGAATACCAATTCCCTTGGAGCATCTCCTGTGTTAGGCTCATATGGGCCTGTCTGAGGCTCTATGCAGCAAAGTGAAAGTGGCCTAGCAAAATAGGCATCTACCTTTGACACCCTTGGCCAAATATTAGGGAGACCAATGTCTTCAGGACTGCTGCTGGCTGTCCCAGCAGCACTCTCCAGACTTCAACTTTCAGAGATTTCCCAGATTTTTTTGTTGCTGCTGCTCCATCTCCCTCCCATTTTTTGATGGGCTTTTTGGAAAGTATGGACTTCACACTCCAATCCCCTCATATTTCAGAAGCCCAGGTGCCTGGTTGTATTAAATATTTCAGGTGGCAATTCTCCTGTGAATGAGATTCCAAGGAAGGCCTACAAACTGCTCTCAGTGCAATCAAAATATGATGAGCTAAAAATTAACTAAAGAGACTTTCCTGAGTTAAGTTTAAACAATCTGGCCTTAAGCACATTTCCAGGGTGTGCTTTCCTGGCAGTTTTACCATGGGAATGGGTACCAGTCCTGCTGCCCTCCCAGGATGGACATTTCCAGGGTGTGTTATGAGCCTCTGTCCTGCCACACCGTTCTGAGCACTGGCTCTGCATTGGTGGAGAGAAATACGTGTCCTTTTGCTACAGGAATGGAGATATTTGGAGGGGCTGTGAATATTCATCAAAGCGATACGAACTCTTAGTCCCCAACAAGTTTGCTATTGCAAAGTCATTTGGTAAGAGAGGGAAGAGATGCATCTGGTGTTTGAGAGCAGTCGAATAGAAATGAAAATTAGGGATTAAAAGCTATGAATGACAAGGAAATATCTCAACAGGAACCTTATCTCCAAGACTGGAATGTCTTTCAGTATAAAAACGGCTGCTGATGAATTCTCTCCATACAACCAAATGCCCTGGCTGCTCCCAGCCAGGCTCCTGCGGCTCACGCTTCCCCGCAGTTTTCCTTTGCTTTATTGCTTTCAGATGCTGTTGGTATGAGCCGCTGCGGTGGCTGTGTCGTTGCCACCAGCACGGGGGAACGTGGCTCTGTCTGAGCGGGCTGCGAGGCGTCAGCCCAGCCTCTCCAGGGGCCGTCTGACACCGCAGCAGAGCCACATCATCAAAACCCATCGCTGCTGCTCGGCAAGAGCAGGCCCCGACAGCTCCGCCTGAATTCTCGTGTACCGAGACACTCAGGCATCGGGAGGGGAGGCTGCTAATGAAGGAACTGGTGGGAATGACACCTACCAGGAGAGCTCTTGCTGTTGTCCGCACCGCTCTCGTCGGGCCTTTTAGGTCTGTCCCTTTCATTTAGTGGTGCAAGTTAGCTAAAACTCTGCGTATCTTTTCCTTCTGGTTTGAAACACTCCTCCACATTCATTCTGCTCTTGCCCACGATCCTCAGATATCTTTCCAGGGAAAACAATCCTGGATTTATTTACAGCACATCATTATTTATTTTAGCAACCCTTTTGGTGAGAAGGCAAGGAGAGATCTGAGCTCTCCAGTAAGGACCTCAGAATGTGCTCTGTGCTTTCAAGGTAGGGGCATTTTACTTGAAGGGTTTAAAGGGGAAGAAGCATATGAACCCAGGTCGGGAGGCTGTTTTTCTCTATGCTTTCCATGTGATGTGTTTTTATAGTGCAAAATCCAGGAACACCCCACAGGGAAGTGAGAGCTAACTCCTTAATAATGTTCCTGCTTTGTAGGTAAACCCAGGTAAATATTTATTTATTTGTTTCTTTTGTTCTCCAGAGTTGCCTTAGTTTGTTTATTTTGTTTTCAACCCCCCCTACACATGCACGTGCACTCTAGCTTTTTTTCTACCTTGGCTAACAAATGCCAATGAATTAAAATGAGACATTTTGATGCCCCAGGATATCCCATGGGAAGAGTTTTCTACTGGGCTATTTAAGACCTTTTTAATTTTAATTTAATCAGAGTGAAATAAGGAGGGAGAGAAGAAAAAGTTTGCTACCTGTTTCTGATTCCTCCTCCCCACCTTTTTTCATTTGCATTTATCTATAGACAAATTTCAGTGGATGACTGTCCTGGTCCTAAACGGCTTTTAAAGTAGAAGGATGCTGAAACCATGAAGACAAATGCAGTCACTGGTGAAACTAATGCTGGAAAGTTCAATAGAAACCATGTCACTTGGTTATCAATATTTCTTCTTCTTTCCCTCTAGAAATTATTTCTTTGTTCTTCATCATGGCCGTGTTTAGAAGCCCCAGCTGTGCTACAGGCTGGTGATTTCAGCCAAGGGTTTTCAAATTGCGTGCCAATGCAACCCTGTGGACATGTGAGCTGCCCTAAAAGGAATGTAAATGGAGAATGTAAGTCTATGGTCAGGAGACACAAATCTTCAATACTGGAGTCTGCACGTCTGTAAGAAAATGCCCGACTACTTGATTACCTCTGTAGCAAGGTGTGACTTCACAAGGTCATCTGAACTAAAACTAGGGAGAGACCCTGACATTGACATCCCCTTGCTGTACTGCATTTGTGATATTTGCAATTTCTGACCTCCCCTAAGAGGCCATTCCTGTCCTGAAGAATTTTACCTCATCAAACCAAGAGCATCAAACACAATTTGGTTTCTGGATGCACCCTCTCAATTCCCACTGCAATAAATTTATTGCTTATGACAGGAGGGTTAAGGCTAAACAAGCAGCCTGATTGATTTCTGCCCAAGAGAAGGCTGAGTTTCAAGAATGCTGTTTACACAAAGGGCTGATTCTGATCTACCATCAGGGCAATTTTCATTTATACCAATATAAGACAGATCCAAAAGATGCCTTTCGCTTGCTAAGTATTTTAGGGCTCATTGGGGAGAGGCAGCTGTGTAAAAACACAGATTACAAAGAGAACTTTCACAGCTCTTGATGCAAAAGAAAAGCATGGGAAGATGTGCCTTTGATGCCGATCCTCTGAAGTGTCAAACTCTGCCAGTAGGTACAGACTGGACCTTTCCTGCCAACATTTCAGTAAGTCCTGGCTAGTCCAAAGCTATTGGCAGTCGTGGGGCTCCTTCTGGGCTGCTGGAACTGCCCAAAATTTGGATCAACAGAGATGCTGCTTCAGTCTCAGTTTTGCTGGTATAATCTCAATCCTTACCTCCCAGTTTAGCTTTGTCTGTGAATGACTCAAGATGATGGATGACTCAAGTTTAGAATAAATGTAGTTTTTAACCACTTTGGTGACCCCTATGGTGACTGAGCTTCCCAGTGTACAAAAAACTTTATAAAGAATGAATGAAAGAGCAGGAGTGGGGAAAAAAAAAAAGGAAAATATTAACTTTTTCTCCCAATCCACTGCCCACTGGACTCCATACACATGATGATAGTCACTGTAGCCTGTACAGTCATTCTGGAGTGAGTTCTTCTGGACTAGTTTTTTTTTTGTTTTTTAACTCATTGGAAAAAAAGGTTTTAGTCCCCGTCCTGCCTGCTAACCAACATACTCTGTCAAAGGCAAAAGAGAAGTTTGAATTTGACTGTGGTTTTGTGGGAGAAAACCTCTAGGAGAGCAATAGCAAAATTTTCAAGGTAGTGAATATGAGTTGAGGATGCACAGTACTTTTGGAAAAAGTGAAACCTGAAAATTTATGAGAACTTTTAAATATGGACAAAAGCCCAAGAAGATTCATGAGTTTTAAAGGCATAATCCCACATCACTCCACTTCCACAAGGTAACTACATTTATTAATAGTTGTCTCGGAATTGTTGTGGAATATGCAGCAACAGAAGTCTTTAAAAATTGATTTGATAAAAAAAATTAGGCCTGTTTTACATAAGATTGATCCTTTCTTGGCAATGGACTGAATGAACACAATTACAGAAATCCTATCATATCCAAAGTGTTAAAGGCTACCTAAAATGTGTATTTTTTAAAGTAAGAAGACAGAATCAAATTGTTTAAGTCAATAGACAGATAGTTCATTGTTCATAGTAATAACGTAAGAAATCACCCTAAGAAAATTACAATCACAGGGACAGAACTACTGTGAACAGAAATTGATGTATCTCCCTCAACTTCATTTCAATGAAGTGCCTTTATATCAGAATCTGATTTATTTTGTGTTTCAAGTCTGACTGAAGAGCCTGTTCATCAGCATTTCTGTCATGCAAAATCCATTTATTTAACACTGGAATAAGTGTGTTCCAAGTCTCACTTGGAATGAAAATTGAGAACAGAAGACTCTAAAATTAGAGAGAAAACTTAACTCCATACTTAATAAAGGTCACAATCTAGCAAAGAGTCTTCCTGATATTAATAACAAATCTAACAACCACAGACTAAGCCTAAATTACCAGGTTCTGATACTTTCATTAAAGAGACATTGCTCCACAGACTCCCACTGGAATCTGTGGGGACGTCTGGAGAAATGCAAGGCACCAGTGGAAGTACAACATCAAGATCTTGTCTCTTTATAAATGTCTTTAGAATCACTTTTTTAATGCATCCCTTTAAATTGGCTGTATTCTTCCCAGAAACATAGTACCCTCTTCCCATGGAAACTGCAGTAACCAAGAATGTTGATTTTGCATTCTTCTCTCTATTTCAGCATATCAGGAGGCACTTAAAAGATTTCTGAATGCCTCAGAATTAAATTACAGATAAGAGCAATAAAGTCACAGAACTGAGCAATCCAGCACTTAAAGCTGTTTCTATACTAAGTCACAGGAGGCTGCAGTTCGAAGGAAAAGAACAAAGAGGATTTGCTCCTCCTGGTGCAAACCAGGACCACCACAGGGCTCTGAAAAAGCCTCACTGGAAATCCTGGAAACACAAGCAGGATTCTTATTTTCAAAGCTCGGTCCAAAGGTAGCTGAAAATTTGTGAAGTATCATCTTTCATCCCCTCTGGGATAGCAGATAAGTTTTAGCTTTAGGTTGCACATTCTTTCTGTGCAAATTCCACGCAGTTTTACACCTCTGTTTTCAGTCCATTGTGGTTGATGGTCCTTCCGATTCCTCTCTGTGAGCAATACTTCAGTTGTCACCAGGGCCTGATGCCATCAGGACAGCCTGCTGTACCGAGAGATCTTCAAGTGAAAATAAAACTGTCAAGCTCATCTGGTCTCCTCTAATGGATATAAATGAATCCAGCAATGCATGCCAAGCTTTTCATGAACTGTGTGGTGTTATAAAAAACATGCTGCCGATGAGGTTAGAAACTCCATCCTTTCTGCCTTGTGGTTTAGGATATATGTGCTGTACTGGAATGCTGGAAATAGCAAGATGTGTTAGTTTAGGCACTTTAATAAGAATGTCTATGTTTATGAATTGGCTTAATTTGACTTCTTTACAAGCAATATCAGTTCTCCCTGTCTTGAATTGTCCTTTTTTTGGTGGTTTAGACACCACTACTATTGCTGGCTCCTGGCTGACTGCATACTTGACAAAGTTTGTTACGAGGTCACAATTTTCTGGCGTCATGAAAGAGGAGGCTATGGAGTAAACGCACAGAGACCTTGCTGCCATCTCAGAACACGTGTTCCAGCTTTCCTGTGTTTCTTCCAAATAAATACAATGTGCAACTACCTGATAAAGACACTTAACAGCGAAGAACCCCAAATGCAGAATCATCTCACACTGACAGCGGTTCTTTGGATCTCACCTTCAGCCTGTCTTTGCTTTGGTTCCCATCTGTAGTTATGTTAGCAGTTATGTTGTCCAGCAACAGGTTTATTTTCCTGGGTTAGGTGAAGCTCTGAAGAGGCAGCAGGCAGACTGATGGCAAGGCCAGAAAGGGTGCTCAGACTTGTGAGGTGGCAAAGAGCTCATGGGTACAGAGGGGAGCAGGCTTTTGTTTGCCCAGTCAGAGATTCTCCCCCATAGACTTGCCAGTCACTCTGATTATATTCACATCTGGACATCGATGTGGGGTGCATTTCCTTGTCTCCTCCATCTCCCAGGCTTATGTCAGTACTGCTTCTCTTGGGTTTTAGGACTAGGACAGCATTTTCATGCTGGTTTGTGAAGTGCTAAGAGCTCTTAATCAGGTTGGATCTCTAGAATGTTCCAAACTTATCAAGACAAATCAGGTCTTTGGTAACATCATTGTTGCCTGACGTATAAAAAACTAAACCAAACCAAACCCCCAAGTCCACCCTACGCTTTCTTTTGCACAGATACAAATCATCAGACATGAAGCTTCCACATTTGAGAAGTTTATGTTGGTCTTCACATTTCAAAACAGACCCATTCTTTCCAGAACCTTGGCTCTTAGTAATAAGTCAGTTACAGTCCTAGATCATCTTCTTTGCTTCATGTCTGTGCTGAATGGTGTGGAATTACATATTTTCTGCTGGCTTAGTTCAGGAAGCTCCAGGGAGCTGGAAAGGAGTAGTGCCTAATTGCTTGAATTCGCTAATACCTTTCAACTCTGTTAGAGCTTGTTTCTACACCTACATGTGTTTAAGCTGTGCTGATGACATATATCTTTACATCCTGAACCACCTGCTGGTGCAATGAAAGGGGTGAGCACAGTGACAAAGGCTTGTTCTGCCTTTACACAGGTGTGGGTTTGGCTCCTGCCTGTCCTTCCTCTGTGGTTGAGGGGTTACAAATCCAGAGGCTGGAAAGAGCTTTTGTAAAGGACAAAAACCCAGTCACTGGTTACTCCAGTGAGCAGGGGAGTTATGTAGATGGATGTTGTAGCTGTGATGGCCTCAGTATACAAGAAAACCATGGTTTATAGAGAGAGATAATATTTTTATTAGTCCAAATGATTAAGAGGCTTGGAAAAGACCTGGCAAGCTTTCAAGTATGTGAGACCTGAAGAAAAATGCTGGGACATAGCCCATGAATGAATTTAAAGATTGAAGACATTTATCTTTTATTTGGACTCCTTCACAGTTTCTTCATATTTGTAACTCTGACACTAATTGGAGTTTATAAATGAGGTGAAAGTTCTCTTTTCACTGTCCTCCCCTGAATGTAGGGCATTTGTCTCTATGGGGAGGTTATTCATTTCTCCAGTTTGTCCCTGCTAAGTGTCCAGTTGTCTCCACTGAAACATTTTTGCATCTGCTGCTGTCTGTAACATCCTGACACCATGGGAAAGGGTCAAGCTGCCGTGGAACCCAGCCACAAACTGCTTGGTGACTCTGGATGTGCTCCAGGTTACCCCCTCTGGGGGATGTTCATGGTACCTGCCTGTCTAAATTTAGATCAATAGGCTGAGCTCCTTAGACTCCATCTATAGCCACCAGAGAGGGAAGAGTCTTCCAGAGTGTTTTAGAGTATCTGATTTAGGCTACAATCCTAAAGGAAGGTTTGGAGGAGCAAATATCTCTGCATCTCTTTTGCAGAGCTTCAGGAAAACCACTCCCAGCTGCACCCCACCAAACTTCAGTTTCCTACATGAGGTACCCATGTCCCCCTTTCCTCTAAACACCAACTCTTCTGTGTGTCTATAAGCCAGAGAAGATGAATGTGCTGCCATCATGTGCACCTTGGTTCACAGGCCTGAAATGAGGAGTTTAAAGTTTGATCACTAAAGCAGATAAGTTGAATCCTCTCCTCTCTGTTTTAGAGATGCTACAGGGACAAGTGTGTACAGTGCTCCTTAGGGGACAGGAAGAGTCTGTGAGTGCACACTGGTGTATTACTGTGCAGGGTGGACATCTGCTCTGGGTGTCCCAGATAACACATCGCCTCCCTCAGCTCAGCTGGAGCTCATTTCAAAGTTATGACTGCTCAGCAAGTCACTAAATTTTCTGGCTCCCCATCATCTGATGCTGGAAAATGCTATTCAGTCCTTTCAGCAACTCCGTTGAATGTTGTACTTAGTGAAAATTTTATTTTCCAGCTTTCACAGACTGGAATGGTGAAATGTTACCATAAAACAGAGGTTTTAGATAACTTGCTGAGAGTTTCAATTGCCACTTTTGTGCTAAAGTAGGTAGTTTTAAGTTTGCTCAGCAAATGAGTTGTCTGCAGGTTGCCAGGGACTCGCCACTCTTATCTTTATGCAACATCACCACCTTGGCAGCTCCTGTAAAGTAAGTAACCAACAAAAAGTGACCAGCTGTATGAATAACACACTTCTCATACATGAGCAACTGGAGATAAACAGCCAGGTCCACCCTCCATTCATATTGGAGATGCACCTCCCATTAGGTTGGACTTTTGTGGAGAAATATGTTCATGTGCCAGATCAAACAATAAATATCTAAACTGTCAAATGATGGTCTGCTCCCTGCTAGAGCATTAAATAGATTAAAAGCATTGCTTATGTTTGATGATGCTGTTATAGCTTTTGTAGCATATTATGAATCACTACTAAAAGTGTTATTTATATATATTTAGATTATATAAATATATCATATAACAAGATGTTTATATGCCTCATCTATTTCAGAATAAGCCTTTGACTGCAAGACCTGCTTCCATTTCTAGAAAGCATCTCACACAAGTCAAGCATAGCTGCAATTTAAACCATTAAGAAGCGTATTAGTAAATAGTAGCATACACTAAAATGCATCTCAAAAGATGTGGAGCTGATATAATGAGGTGTCATAATATATTTAATTAAAAAAATTAAATATCACTAATTTAATCCTCCTAATAAATTTATAAGGCTAAAATCTCTTCTCTCCAAAACTCAGTCACCTGGTTTAAATTACCAGCTGAGGAAGCCCCTGGCAGTTGCTGGTGGAGAGTGTTTGGGCCTGGGCTTTGCCATCATTCAGTTTAGAGAGTGGAGGGACAAGCCATGGGCACCACTGTAACCTCCCCATCAAAACTGGTAAGAACTGGGTCCCTGAAGGGTCCCATCTGAGTCACCACGTCCCCCTTTTTGTCACTGCAGGGGATCTTGCAAGACACAGAATGTCCATCAGGTCTGTACTGATAAATACTAAAAAATGCCAAAGCTTCAGTGTTGGGTTTCCTCCAGTCTCTGGAGCAGTGACATGCCACAGGGGAACAAGAGAGATGTATTTAGCTCTGGCAGTGTCAGGGAATTCCCTAAATAAAAACTCACAGGTGGGGCTGGGAAGGGGACAATCAATCCTCCACTCTGAAGAGGAAGGGAAGCAATTCCTCCCAGACCCAGCACCTGGCAGTGAGCTTAACCAGGTGCATATAATCTCAGGCTTGGCTTGGTACGGCTTGACACTTTCAGGCAATCTGTATGTCCCACCTCCAGCTACAATCAAGCTTTTCATCTTCAGAGGAAGGTGAAAGAAAGACAAAAATGGCAGCCTAAAAGCCAAGTAAGGTCTCAACAGGGGAACACTGACATTCTTCTTATTAAATTATTACATAGCTTTAATAAATGGACTTTGTAATATTTTGCTTCATTTCCTGAGGAAATGAGTACTATGCAGCTGTGCTCTGGTTGTTTGTTTGTCTGTCAGGTTTATCCCCTTTTAATAATTATTGAGACTCTTGGCTGGTTCCAGTGTAGTTTGAAGGAAGGGAAAAGCATCACATTATTATGTTTTAAAATATTTAGGAAAATTAGCAGTGGGGTACAGGACAGAGACTAAGCTAGTGGAAAAGGTCACAATATGAGTTCAGGACAGTTACTCAATGTGAGAGAATCCGCATGGAAAGGAGCCACAGGAAGCCCAAGAAATATTCCCTAATCCCCAATGCTTAAGGAACAACATATTAATGCATTTTTTTATAACCCCACTGCAATTCTAATTAAACTGGCCCATTCCCCAGGATTTCTTTTAACTCTCTATTTTATATTCCAGAAACTCCACTTCTAGCCAGTGCAGCCCCTGCCCACTCTCATGACCTCTCCATCTACCTGCTACCCCAACCCAAATCCTACTTTTGACCCTACAGATTGCCTGAAAGGATAACCCTGGATGCAACAGCATATTTGCCTTTATCCTACTGTTCAGTGAGCAAGAAGAAAGAAAAGAAAAATCTGTTTATTGTACATTTTGGAAAAATACCTTTCTCTTTTTTTTCCATCTTGTTGACACTGGCACTTTTTTCCCTATTGGAAAAATCAATTTTAGATGATAATGAAAAACATGACCAAAATTTCCCACCTTGATCTGGGTAAAACAAGGCATTTGAGTCAGTGTAGTCAATCCAGAGTCTCCTGGCACTCCATTAGAGCTGTCCAGATTGTCCTGCTTGGCTCATGGCACCAAGATGGTGACTCTGATGCCTTAAGCTTTAGCTTTCATATGTTCAGATTCTGCGCTGCATAAGGATGTCATTCTGAGCCTCATATTAAGTGCCAGTAAGCTCTCTTCACAGAGTAGGCAGACAAAACAAATCCTTTTCCTGCTGAGGACCAAGGACAGCTTTCAGCCCAACAGCATAAACAACGGTGGACTGAAGAGAGAAATAAGAAGGATGAGACCTCACAACCTGAAGCTGTAATTGGACAATTAAACCCCAATATGCAAATGAACCAAAACTTATAAAAATGTAATATCTCGTGACTGGTCGTCCATTTTGTGACCAATTTAAGTCCACCTTGGGTGTAGCCCTGGTCAGGCTCCTGTCCTGCCCAAGGTGTATCCCGGAGGCCTTTCAATAAATACCTGCTTTATTCTCTAGATCTGTCCAGTCACTGTTTCAGATCAGTCTTCCCAAGGCATCCAAAAAGTGAAGTAGCTGCACTGCTTCAACAAGGGCTCTCCAAGGCACCAGAACATGGATTTTCCCCATGGAAAACCTTAAATGGACTTCAAAAACAGGAGGCGAAGGTCTAACTGGGCAGACATTCCTCACCTTTGCTTCATGTGGAGGAATGAAAGTGTCTGTAGTTCTCTGTAGAGTTTTCAGTGTGTGTGTACATCTACCCACATGCCCATATATCCACTCACCTGGACAAAAGGTTTCAGGGAAACACCTGAAGGATTTAGAGCTGTTTCAAACAACATTGACATGAGAAGAAAAGAGTAGGAAATAGGTTGTAAATAAGCTCATACCTGGAGACTGGAAAAAGACTTCTAGCCGTCACAACACTGAGGTTTCTCTGCAGCATCTCCATGGGAAGAACAAAGGAAATCTTGTTGCACTTTGGGGCTGGATGATGGGATGGCAGTGAGAAATGGAGCTGTACCCATTTCTCAGAAGTGATGGTCAGAAGAAGCTGTAATGATGAGAAAACAACAATATATTTGCCACTTGACATAGCAAGTATTAAGCCCTAATTTATCTTCTTGACAACTGCGTTTATAGTTAATGTAACTATATGGTTAATCCTGCTGACTCAATTTCTTGTAGAGACCAACACACTCTGAAAGGCTCAGAGTTGGCTCTGGGCTTTTCTGTCAGAGTGGAGGACACGGCCATCACTCCTAAGATCTCTTCCCTGATACATTGCTGACGTTTTTGCAGGGGGCAGAAGACCTTCCTCCACTGAGACAGAAAGTACTGGAGTGCGCTTTTCTTTTTCTCCCACCTTGCTCACTTCATTGTAAACACAGTACAAAAAGAAAAAGATTTATCTTATCCCCCCTGGAAGAGCAGAACGACAGAGGATCCCGATAATTGACTGAGCTGGGTGAATATCAAAACCCTGCCATAACGCACAGCATGCCTCTGGCAGTCGTCTCTCTCTCTCTGCCAACAGAGATCAAATCTGCAGTACCATTATCCTGCATTAGGCTGGCTTGTGCCACACCTACCTGCTGGCTGTCCCATGGACACATCTTCTTTTTATGTTATTGCACCAGGAAAAGGGAGAACGGGCAGGGGAAGCACCCAAAGTACTGCACAAACTTACAATTAAAAGTGTCTTCATCCTCTCTCAGCCAGGCAAGTAGGGCAGTGAGCAGGACAGCTGTCTTTCAGTGCTTTCAAGATACATTTCAAGCTGTGCACAGCTGGAGCTATTCAGTAGCACACGAAGGAACTCTGTACCCTTGCCAAGGCTCTGCAGCTGCCAAATCTGCCTTTATTAGCATTTCTCGTACTCCACAGCTGAATACAGAGTAAGTCTGACAGTATTTTTCATTCAACCTTTCCAAGCATGCTAAGGACATCACAAAAATCACTTAGTGTATGTGTGCATGTTTTATAAGTGTTTTCTTCTGCCTGTATACATGCAAACACCTCCCCCACACCCACATAAACACGTAGAACGGGCAGGATGCAGAGCCACGCTAAAGCATTGAGCATCTCTTTCCTATTCTGGTCAGTTATACATCTCAGCTGCATTTAAACCTCTTGTTACTCATTATCTGTGAGCTCTCCCATGAACAGGTCTTTGTCTGGGACATGCTGCTCTTTGTAGGTGGCATTCCCATCCACACAGATGGCTGGAACAGCCCTTAAGTCCCACTTAAGTCCTATTTTAAGGATCTAAGTGGTTCTCAAGTGCTCTCCACGCCTCTTCTGGAGTGAGGTGAACTTCAGCATGTGCAAATACCTGTCCTGTAGAAGTAAGACAGGGTAGTCATGTCTAACTCAGTCTTTCTTTACTCTCCTCTGGTGTTTGAGATTCATTGCTGGTCACCTACCAATCAACAGATTTTAAGGTATTTCTTCAGTCAATGACCAGAAATAAAATGAACCTACTTAGATACCACTCATATACTTTAAATAGTAGGAATTCCCTTATTTGTCTAAGGACCTGTTTCACCTTCATTTGGCACCTGAAAACTTTCAGACCAGGTTTCAAGCAGGCTTGATGTAGTGGGGCATGTGAAGACATGAAAATCACCTCTTCAGGAGAACACAAACTTCACAGAGGCGTCACAGGCAACCCAGAGCTTGTCCCAGCTCTTCAGGCAATGCTTTAAAGGACATTATCGGGAATTATGACTCAGTTGACAAAAGACAGGTTATATACGATTTCTAAAAACAAGTTCAAATGTTGTTCTTACTATTTAATGGCTATTCATAATGTGTTTAAATATGTGTATGATATCAGTCCTCTAAGTACCTGAAGCACTTGGCAGACAACGTTGATCTACACTACACAAATGCCACTGTGATTAGACAAATACTTTATTTTCCATTTTTCATGTAGGAAAACTAAAACTGAGAAATTCTGTGCTTTCTAGTCTTTGTCAGAGGAGTCTGTTTAAGAACTGGGAATACAGCAAAGCTATTTTACTCCTGTAAATTAAGTAAATCTCATCACAGAGTTGTGGAAGAAAAACAATGTATTTAAAAGAAAATTATTTTGAAAATCACATGGTCTGACCACTTGCTAAAAAAAGAGCCAGCTTAGATCAGATTGCTCAGGACTTATTCCAGCTGAGTTTTGAACATCCTCAGGGACAGACATTGCACAGTCTCACTGGGTAAATTGCTCAAATATCTGACTACCCTCACTGGGAGATTTTTTTTCCTAATACCTGGAAGTTCTACTCATGTGAGTTGTCTCCATGGCCTCTTGCCCAAAGTGCACCTCTAGGAAGAGTCTGGCTCAGTCTTCACTATATTGTTTTCTCATAAAAATAAATTATGACCACTTATGTCACCACCTCATAAGATTTTTTGCTTTATTGCTACATTTTTAATAGCTATGGTAAAGTCTTCATTTTCTTAAAAATTATTCCTGATGACACAGCTAAGTATGTTCCAGATACTGTAGAAGAAATTGCATTTAGTGTAGTCACTCCCTTCCCTCAGTGAAGCAGAAAATCAATGCAATATGTGCCTCTTGTTAGGGCCTACACTTCCTTGTGCAGGTTTTCCTGATAAACTCCGGCCACGCTAGCACTTTTCTCCAAAGGAAGTTTCTCTTTCTCCTGGGATTCATCCTCTGCAGATGCAAATTGTCATCACCCTATTAAGTCAACAGGACCACAACGACTGCACTTGCCAAGCTGAGTTTAATAAAGCCTTACCAAAAAAAGGCATGAAACTGTATGGAAAGGATGTTATAAATACCATGGAACCTGCAAAATCTCTTTCTTTTGGCACAACAGTTACTCCTGCTGTCTGTTGTGAGGTATAATATAGTATTAAACTTGTATAGCTGTCAAGTAATATACTAGTGCTGGCACTAAAATCTATTAATTTTCTGCTTCCTGTGTGAATTCAGTACTAATTGGCAATCATGTACATGTAGGTATATACTTGCTGTAAGCATGTAGATAGGTGTCTGTATGGTGTATATAGAAGGTATCATGTATGTCTGTGAAAAACCTTTTGGGGCTATAAAAATACCTATTTGGATGAAAAAATGAATAGAAAATTACAAAGGGTTTTCCATTGGGTTATAATCTTTCTCTTGTTAAAAAAGGGAAAAACCTGATAAACATGCTATAGTGACATAAAACAACAGCAACACCCCAGATCTGGAGGGAACCTAAAGGAATTCACATCTTTCCTACCTTACACAAGAAGCACAAATGGAGAAAGAATGGCAGGGAGTGGCTAATTTGCAGTGTCATTTCTGCAAACAGCAACCCTTTTGGGTTTCCTGGTACACAGGGCAGAAGAGAATCACATCCAAGCATTATTGGTATTTTTCTATAAGTCATGTGCTAACAGGGGCATTAATGCAAACCAGGTTTGGCCCTGTGCCTTTTTAGCTCACCCTCCTAACACAGGGAATTATTCTGACAAGTATTTCTGTGCCTGCTGTGGTGGTGTCCTCTAACTGCCTTTATCCTGCTGTTCAAAATTAGTGACACAGAGAGAAAGAATAACTGCAACAAGCTAAACACGTTACAGGACAAGTTCCTCTGAGCAAATGCTCTAGAGCTGCTTTTAATAGCATTTTCATTCCATCCATAAAAAGCTGAGCAAGCTATACCCCTCTCAGATGCTTGCAGCATAGTTGCCCTTTGCTATTAATTTTTTTGAATAACTTCCCTTTGGTCCAAGAAACGAACTTATTGCAACAGATGCCCTTCGGAATAGGAATGAAATTCCATCAGACTTCAAATGAACTCTAATTACACTGCAAATAGGTGGCAGGAGTGTTCCCAGCTTTAGCACTATGGCTCTGCAACCAGCCAAAGAGTGATGTGGATTTAATTTTAGTCTGTGTGTGAATTGTTTGGAGTGTTTTTATTATTTTATTTTACAGCTATTTCTAAAAACATTAAAAAAAGGGAAAAATTCATAACAGCAAACACATCTGTGCTACATATTTTCCCCGTGTGGCACCACCGCAACAGCTTCAGTCTACAAAAATTAATGGACTGTAACAATATGGTTGGAATTTAAATGCAGAGTTGGCGCCAGAATCGGGAAACAGACAACATTCCCTGGTTGTAGAAATGTGCAGATCACCTTTTCTCACTTGGGCAGCTTTAAAAGGAAGGATATCCCTATGGGCGTCCAATTTATATTGTCAGCGTTCAATCCATCCATCCAGTGTATTGTGCTGTCCTGCTCCCTCTGCGAAGATGCACCAAACTGATTCCCTCCAATGATGACATAATTTTTCCTCAATTACTAAGCATAAAAAATTGTCCAAGAGTGTCACTTTCATGGAAGAGAGTTTGGCAGAGAGAGAATTTCAACAGATTTTTCTAATCCAAGTCATACATTGTGTATGAGCGGCCTCATGCACAAGGTACTGATCTCCCAAACTGTGATCTGGTTCACCCACATGGGTAACACTTCTTCCTCCTAATAAAAAAATACAAGAAAAAGACTGCTTAATGTACAAAAAAGCTCAAAGGTGCTCATTAGACAAATGCTGTGTAGAGACATTTCAGGCATTCACACATTCGTTGAGAACTCAAGCAGTGGTTATGACAAGCTACTGGTTTAAGTGATGTCAGTAAATACTTCCACACATCTTTTCAGGTAAAAATAGTCTTTCTAAGGAAAAAGACAAAGGTGGACTTACCTGAGATGTTTCAGCAGGCTGCATATATTCTGTCACCAAAGGGCCTTAAAGATGGGACAGTCAAACCTGTGGGGAATCAACAGGTACTGGACAACCAGACAAAGACTAACTGGGTTCTTGAAGCCTTTCTCCCACCTGTGGTTCAACAGTCAAAGACTCTCTAATCACTTTATTTTGCAAATTGCATACAGACGTTAAAGAATTATTTTTTGATTGCTGCACAAGCTTGGCAATAAGTCACTGAGACAGACTCTCCAACACCTAGAGAGTTTTGCTTGTTACAGGTGCACATTTTGTCCTCATATAACAGCTCTGTCAGTGAGACTATCCCTAGGACAACAGGGTGAGATTGGCAGAACAAGGTGTTCAGTTCTATAAGATCATATAGTACAGCTGGAAAATTAAACAAATTTTTGTGTACACAAGCCCTGTCCCCCACATCTGAAATAGAAGCAGCAATTCAAAGCCAAACGAAAATGGGCAACACTTGCTTCACTGAACGTCACAGGCCATTTCTGAAAGAATCTGAAAGATCCTTTCACTTGCAGAGAAAGGATCAATAGGGAAGGGGCTAGAGGGACAGAAATTATGAGGTGGGTAACTCCTGGGAGCCAGGTGGAGAGCCGATGGTCATTGGAGCTATGAGTTTTTTCTGCCAGGTCTATCTTTGTCAGATATTTCTGTAGGTTCCCTTGCAGCTCATGGAGAGTCTGAATGCTGAGCTCGAACTTCCTCAAACTGGGCTTGTAGAGGGCTGGAAGTAGTTTCTCAGCTTTGAATACTTCTTTCATTTCCAGGAGCTGGTTTCTGTACCTCAAGTGAAGATCCAGTGGATCTTGACTAGATACTGGTGAAATCAAGTGGTCATGTTCAGTAATAACAGTCAGTGAAGCAGCTGCATCTCCCAAAGTGACAGCAAGTCATCTGAGGCACAGAGGGCAGCCCTGAATACCCTGTTAACCTTCAGTGAAGGGGAAACAAAACACATCAGCTTAAACCTCAGCAAGAGCCCTAGAGGATGGTGTCTAAGCTGTCAGAAAGCACACAAGACAGTTTACCATGGCTCAGATGGTGCCCAAGGAGAGAATTTCATATCTGAACCTTAAAAAGAATTTCAAATCCATCATATGCAGAAGACATTAATCTTCAAAATCTTCATCATCTCCTTTCCACTGGGAAGTAGTGAGGGGAAGGCACAGGTCACATTCCATGTGAAGGACTGGGCATGAATTTGCAGCCTTGCCTGTGTTAATTGAACTTCTCTTCTTTTGATCTCATCAAGAGCCTTGGTGGTGCAAAATTCTCACATCCAAAGGACCAAGTGGGGCTCTGCCCATGGAGATCATGAAGCAGGAGAAGCCAGAGATGTGAAGTGAGAAAAGTGAAAACTAGGAGCTCACAAGGAACAGTCTTGGGACATTTGGCTCTTTGCCCAGGACACTGCCCATTATTTTTCCAAAGTGAATTGCCACAGACATTGTGAAGGACAATTTAATTCCTATCCATGTGAATAATCAATAGAATTGGTCTAGATTTGAGGTCATTGCTCATTCTGCTTATTTTACCAATTCCTTGTCTTTTCTCTCTGTTGCAGATTTGCTAACCTCAGTCACCTGTACAGTCCTAATTTGGAGATTCCAGGGACAAGAATAGAGATTTGACATTTCTCCTATATGGATTTAATTCAGTGTATTTTACAAAAATAAGTTCTTCCTGTCTGCAGAGCCCTGTGGACCATCAATTTCCATTAACAGGTTGGTCTTCGGCTTCTGAAAAAGTCTCCATAAAGTCTGTAGATGGACAAGAATCATATTTTTTCACAATATTGCTAAAGGCTACAGGATGTTGATTGTTTTAATCATTTTTTTTCAATATAAATTAATTGGTAACCTTTCCACGTGCCATTTCACAGCTTCAGCTTACACTCAGGCCTCTGGGATCTCTCGGCTGCTTGATTCATTCGTTTGAGGGTATAACTGGTGTCAATTTGTTATTTCAATGGGCAGGGCAGCCTGCCAGCTCCTTCTGTGACAAACTGATTTTAACACTATAAGATTCTCGTTTCTGCAGCGGTGCATTAACTACTTTATTGCTGAAATATGTGCAAGGACACTAATGATGGATTTACTGTTCCTCTGAGGTGTGTAGGTGGGGAAAAATAACCAGGCCTTGCTTGGCTGGAAAAATTCAGCATCTCCCTCATATCTGGATATGTGAATGCTTTGTCCAGGAATGGTCCACTTCAGATTTGCACCTTTGAGTGCAAGACTGGCCCAAAACACCAATCAGAGGTACTAGAGGTACAACAGGAAATGAAGAGGGGCAAGTAGCTCTGAAAATGAAGTTGTAAGAGAACAAGGTATGTTAGCTCAGGATAACATGAATTTTGAATCATTTATCATCTCCTGGGCTTAAAGACTTCTAGCTCCTCAGCCAAGTGGGGACGTACAGCAGCAGATGATCCACACAGTTCCTCAATTTCTCTCTACTGTGCAATTGGAACATGGTGAGAATTTGTCTCACTATAATGATAGAGCAGAGATCTATGGCTGTGGCAAACCCTAAATGTGCTTATTTTCCAGAGCACTCCACATTTATGAACACTAAAGATGACAAACAAGAAAAACATCAGTTTTCCCATCCCCTACTGCCTCCTTGATATCCACAGAAACACAGAATAGGGGTTGAAAGAGACCTATTCAATATTTCAAGATTCTGGGGTTTTTTTTTTGCTTTTGCTGATACATGGTTTTGGAGTAAACTTGCAGTCCCCTGACATTCAGAGAGTTCAAATTTTAAAAAACTAGGTGCCTAGGTGTCACTGAACTCTCCATCACTGCTGAATTATTGGTTTGACATCTGCCACAGCAAAACTTGGTTCTACGTGGCTGAGGGATGAAGACACCAATCATCTGCAAGCAGGTGGTGGACCAAGGGGAACTTCCTAAAGGGAAAAATTTTAACATGTGCTTAATTCCCAGTGAAGTGGAGCCAAGCACATTCTTAAAGGACGTCTGAGTAAGGACAGATATATGACCATTCTTAAGAGATTTCCTGAATCTTTCCATGGGTTCAGTAAGATTAGACTGGAGACCAGAAGCCTTTTTTTCTAAGTTTTGGTGGATTGTATATTTGTTCAAGCTTTGCCAGTGTAGAGAGGTAGAACAGCATTTAAACATGAAGAAAATTAATGAAACAAGATACCAATTGAAAACAGAGGCTCAGCCATGGAGAAAATGGTCATTTAATTTTTTCTTCATATGCTTTTGAATTTGAGAAAGCAGTAAAGTAATAAAACTACCCAATTTCATTAGGTGGCTGAAATAAGTGTATATCATCAATGGAGATATTGGGTTGCACGAGTGTCATCACCAAGCTCTTTTAACAGCCTTCCACTACTAAAAGGCTGAATGTTTTATTCTGGGTGCGTTGCCCCAGCTCCGTTTAATTTCAGTGGACACATGCTCTCCATCTGTGTGTCTGGGATACTTCCTACACATGACTTCCAAAAGGAACATTTCCCACGTGCGTTCTGAGCTGTCAGAAACAGCCCTGTAATTTATTGGGCTGACCCGATCAAGTTAAATGGGTTCAGCTCCAACCAGGGAAGGTTCAATAAAGGCTGGGTACCGTGCAAGAGGAAATGTCTGCAGAAGGTTCCTGAAATAAGGTGCAGGAGCAAAATGCTTCTGGCAATGTGTTAACAGAGTTGCAAGCAAAAAGGACGGTGCAGCTCAATGAACTGCTGCAGTAAGTGATCAAATGGGCACCTTTAGCCCTCTCCAGCTAACAGAGCACTTGCAAAGACATAAATGTTTATGGGTGTTGAGATTTGGCTGGATTCAGGGTAGCGGTAATGGGTATATTTGTACCATTTAAAAGAGAACTAACTTACTGCTTTTTAAAGTAAAAACACACATGGCAAGACATTCTCCCTTTTGGGGAAGCAGGGTGTGAGTGCTTTGCATTTCTCTCCTTTGCACACAAAACTTTGTTTCCTACAGCATGTCTTTGGGACACGGTAGTGTTGTGACAGATGACTGAACAAAGAGAGGATTTTATAAAAGCATAAGGTTTTATTTTGAATTGAGAAGTAGGTAAATATTATATATTTTGTTAATGCATTTTCTGCTGTAAAGTTATGCAATACAATTTCTCTGTGGACATGCCATAGCAAAATCCATGTCTAATTATTTAATATTTTCTTCAGAATCATTATACCCAAAGCTTCCTTCCTGCCAGGTATGGAACCTTGGTCATCAGTCTGTGACTTCTGTATGTTTCACTTCTAAATGCAGTTTTGGGAATGGTATTTTCCTGCCTTTGAAATAAATTCAGTGAAATCTTTATAATGATTTGGCTAAAAACCTGATACAATATTTATAATGGTTGGCTAAATAGGCAAAAAAGGAAAATCGGGGTAAAGAAGGGGATTAAAGGGAAAATGTTATTAAATGTTTGCGAAAATAACTTTTGTTTCTGTATTTCAGAGTCTGCCAAACTGAATTATACTTGATGTATTCTCTGACTTGAGTTTGTTAGTCTGGGGTGACACAGGAGTCCCTCAGCCTCATCACAGAAACTGATATTGTATATACTCTGTAAGCAGGGGGAGGAAAAAAAAAAAAAAAGCCTCAATCCTAGGAAAGTGGTAAAGAAACCACAATGATCTAATAAGCACAGGCAGACAGCTGAGCAGTGTGAGTGACTTAAGTTTTACAGGATGTATTTGACAATGATCCTTCTCAGGAGCCAGAAGGTTACTGGCAGCAACCACATCCCCAAGAATATCTTACTGTTAAAATGTTATTTTCCCAACCTTGGAGATGAGGGATGGGTCAGGGAGACTGTCTCTGGAAAAGTCCTCAAAAATCCTGTCCAATGCAGGGTGAAGGCCCCATGCCTGGGTGACAGAGAGATACTGAGATGCCTTTGGATGAAGGGGATTGCCAGAATTGTCTGTTGAGGTCCATCGAGAGCTGCTTTCAGGTCATTTGTAGCACAAAATGATGAGGTGGTTGAATTTAATTATTTACTGGCAGACATACTTAGGTTCCAAATTAGATTAATTTTGTTAATTAGTTCTCCCTGCATCCCCACAAGGAGATGATTCTTTTATGGAGACACCAGTAAAATGTTCTGCACATAAATGGTCAACATGACCAGTGTTAGCATGCAATGGTTGCGAGGTCCAGTACTGTAATTGTATTAGAGATGATCTTTGACTGGACTGTTTTTATTTTTTTGCAGTATGAATAGTCCATGAACATGTTACTTATATTTACTTGGTGATCTCATGAAAGAATTATTGTTCCTTCATTCTGGCAGCGCTGCCTGTGTACTCTGTCCTGTACAAAGATGAAGCAACATGCAGTTCTAGTTGGTGAAAGTAAGTAGAATTTTAAACACAGCCCACATTTTAAACCTCCAAGTTTTCTTTCACAAAATAGCTGAACTTTTGCTGTCAACAAACTTTCATGCTCACATAGTTCAGCTGTGGAATAGTCACAGAAAGTGACTGTGCTTGAATCGAAATTAATTCTTTAACCTAAATGAATGTAAAATACTGTTTTTCTGCCCTGCCCTGCATATTCATGTGCTGTTCTTTAAGCCACACACTTCCTCATCCACCTAATTTCCACTGAGTTTCAGGTATGTGCTCATGTTGGACAACTACTTGTATATGTTTTTCTTGAACAAGGGAGCAGATCCTTGGCCCCAGAGCCAGGGAGGGTGCAGTCTGCATGGAATTCCCAAAGTTTTGCTGCCTTCAAATTCAGTGGAAAGTAAGGGCTGAGCTCCCTGTGTTGCCAATGGAAAGAGATGAATGCCCCAAAGACTTCAGAGGGCATGGCATCTTTTTGCCTCTTGCTCTGTCTACAAAGGGATTTGAAGGAACCAGCTAGGAATTAATACCTGAGCTTAGAGGAGATTTGGATTAGGGGGAGGAACCCTAAAATATGCTTTCTAAGCACTCAGAGCAGAACAGACTGTAAGCATTATTTCAATTCCATCCTAGTTTTTGTTGCAACTCTATTTTTTCTGTACTTAGTGAATAAATACGAAAGCTGTAATGGTTATTTTATCTTATAGTGTCATTCCTGGAAGAGAATACTGTATGCTGCAGCTTCCAAAAAGGGTTTATTTTAAAAATCTTTGCTTATTTGTGAATCTTTTAATAGAAATGTACTATTTTATTTACCTCAGTTAAGTTCTGGATTCTGCCCAGGTTTTTCTCTTCGACTTCACTAACAGTGGGGTTCTGTCTGATCCTACAATCCCTCTGTGTTCTGCTCAGAGAAATTCCTTCCCAGAGCAAGCCCTGTGTTTGTGGAAGATCTTGCCCCTGGAATAAGGGTCCATGATTTCTCACGGTCAGTGATTAAGATGGCATCTACTTCAGATCCACCTGTGGAAACAAACAGCACTGCAGCTGTGGATTTGCCATTGAAATGGAACACCACACTCTCCAAATACAGGGGGGAGACTGGCTATTCATGACAACACTTGGGGAAGGTAGCTTCTTCTGCACAGGGACTTCAAAACTCTTTCTGAGTGCCCATGTACTGAGAAAACCCACAGGACGTACACAGGGAGAAATATCCTGAGCCTCTTGTTACAGAGGTGAGGAGTAGGAGAGTCAGAGGTTTTATTTGGATGCTTAAACCAACATCCCTCTCAAAAAGGTGTAGATGTCTAAAGTTAGATACCTGATTGTCCTAGGGTGACTAATCCAGGAATCTGATTTTGATTTGATCTACCATAATTTGCATCTCTTTTATAAGATTAAGTGAATTACCACCTGAAGCTTCTAATGTGTCCCCAATTAAGTACCTTTTGCTCAGGCCTTGACCTTTATTTTTCATATATCCTTAATATTTTCTGATTGCGGATGCAATGTTGTTTAATGCCTACAACTTGTTACAGTCTGAGAACATTAGGTCAAATCCACACCATGCTCCAGAAATTGAAAGCCATGGCTGGTTTGCTTATTTCTGCAATGATGTCTCCCTAGTTTTGTGTTTATACACGTGATTTCACAATGCAAAGATGTTGTGGCCTCAGTAGTCCACTCCCCTTTCTCAGAGTTTAGGCTCTCAGGAATTTTAAGATTCCTTTTCCTCTTTGTCTGTAAAACCTGGAGAAAGATGGACAGGAGCAATTTAGGGGGATTGCAACATAGATTGTTATAGGAGTCCTTGTTGTCTTGTTTTCCTCTGTAGGATGTGGTCCAGTGATTTTCAGTCCCCGTGTGACACAGCATAGTAGTAAAATCCAGATAATGTCCTTTCTTATGAAAATCAATTTTGTATTTTTGTATTTTTACATTTATCTAATGTGTGGTGTATAAAAGGGTAGATACACTACATGGAGAAGAGCTACTGTCATAGAGTTGGGCTTACTGAAGGTTTTAATAATGTACTTTGCTTCTTCCTCATTGGACACAATTAGCATATTCATATTGCAAATAAAAGTCAAATTCTTACATATGCAATAGTCAAGGGCGTGATGAAATATTTAATCTGATAAAAAAATTCCTCTTGATGACCACCCACTCTGAGCTATCACACCCACACTCACCTTCCAATTTTACATCAAGTATCATATGGTCTGAATTAGAAGATGCAGGATGAAGCCAGTGAATACATGCATTTTGATTCAAGTTAGCGGGAAAAGCCCAAAACTTAATGGGAACCACAGCAAAACCCCAAATCTGCCTTTTATTAGCTACTGATAATAAAAGTGGCTTCACTATCCTGGTGTAAGAGCAAGCAAGGGAAGATCAGACTAGCCTGGCAATGCTCTTTCCATGTGGCAAACTTGAGTTAAGGAGCTAGAGGATGCCCTGTTTGACAGAGATTAGTTTTATTTTCTTTGGCTGGCAAATACAAAAATATAAAACTTGTAATCCTTGGAGTAAGGGCAGAATGCAGGGCTGCAAGAAATGCCAGGAACAACCCTGTCCAAAACCTGGGCCTTATGTGCAAACTGGTGGAAAGTAAATAACGAGCCTGTTCTTGTGTCTGAGGAAAAATGATTCAGGGACAGAATTCATTAGAAGCAGGTACTGTCTGTGGAAAATGGCTAAGAGTTAAACTGAAGGCCTGAGTGTGAATACTTTGTTAGTCACTCTGACGTGTCCTGCGCTTCAGGGTCGAGTCGAAACACACAGAGACCAAAATATGTCCTCAATGTTGGAACAGCTGCATCTTAACTTTTATTCTTAGGTTTACTTGAATAAATATCACCAGGGCCAAGACCTATCATAAAAGGCTTTAAAAAGCTGACAAAGTAACAAAGACACCTCACAAAATAGGTCGCAGGCTGAAAGCTGGGCTAATATTCCCTAATCCCAAATGACTTTTCAAACAAACATATCCCCACAGAGATCTATTTACTCAACAACTGGCATTTAAAAAGGTATATTACCAAGATTCAGCATTCTGTGCCTCTGTTTATATTATGAAAAATCAATATCACAAGACGAGGAAAGGGACTTTGGCTCTTATTATCTTTGTGGCTTTACGATTCTGTCTTTCCCAACTCCCTCCTGAGAAGTCTGTGAATAGCTAGGAACAAATAATGTCTTAATTGCCCATGAAAAGTATACTTAACTGCTAATACAAATATATACTCAGAACAAGAACTTCAGGCAACAGAATTACTTATTATTTAGGAACTGTAATTATGAACTAAGTGGGTAAATTAAGATTTTTCTTGGTTTCTCGAATTTATGGTTTTATCAGGTTATTGATAGGACTAAAACAAATTTTACTTTGGTTTTAATTTATTTCTATTTGTCTCCTCCCTCTGATTCTAAATATGTTTGTTAAAGGGAAAAGGAAGATGATGAAAGAAAAAGAAATATATATCCTATTTCACTGTTTCAGTTGCCTACTGCAGCTTTCAAATTAAATCTATAGGTGAGTGTAAGAGAGAAATAACTAAGTCACCAGTGTCTTCCATCCATTGCTCAGGTGTTTGTTTCACTAAGTTTTAGGTATTTGAAACTTTGGGTTTGTATCTATTCTTGTCTACCTGTTTGTTTTTCAGCACGTCTCCTGGCAGAACACAATGTCTCAGTGAACAAGTGTCTGCAGGCCAGGGAGGGTCCTGGTGACAGGCTTCAGGAGATGTTCCAGAGGACTTTGTCTTCTGCTCGTTCCTAGCATCCACTTTGCTTAACTTCATGGAGCACCCTGTGGTCATGAGGAGCTGAAGACAAATTTCGCTTTACTTTTTGTGTCTGACACTGAGCATGAACAAGGCATTGCCACACATCTTCAGACCTTCCTAACATTGTCCTATGGATATCAGCATACCCTGTCCATGAGGTAACACCAGTGATGTTGGTGCCCCCAGCCCATCAGCTAGCAACTACTTCTGCACTTCTTCACAGCTACCTCTCCCTTAGAGAGGATGCAGGTTCCAGCTGCTTGGCAATCAGGTGGTCTGCTTGGGGGTGCTAGAACATGGCTTTTCTCCAATGTAAGATGTGTATTTATAGGGGATTTATCTGGTTTTATTTGTCTTACCCCAGGGATGTGTTTGAGCAACAAAGCTCATTGTAACCGTGCTATCCACATTATCAGCTCTTCTTGGCAGCAGAGTTCAAAGGCGTTCACAGAGCTGGAAAGCATCACTACCCTTGGATTTGGGCTTATGGAAACTGAAGCATGGAGATAACAGCATTCAGCTCAACAAACACCATCCCCAGTGCTGCACCAGTTATCTTGTGTAATCCTGAAGAAACCAACAGCAGTGCAAAAGCAAAACTCTTATGAAAGGCTGCTGGAAACTCTTATGAGAGGCCGCTGGAAAGTCCCCACTCGAATGGTAGGAGTGTATAAAGCACAAAGCATGAACACCCTTACCTGTGTTAAGGGCTGAAGGAATCAGGGAGAAGGTTTCCAGTGTGCTGTGTTATGACAAAGTGACTGTAGGTGTTTATATGGCCCAGCCCTGTTTGTGTGACCTGAGAGCAGGGGGAGAGGTGCATGCCAGGGTTAACTGAGATAATTCAGGGATGTTCTGATGCATGAGATGAAGGGACAGACTGCCTAATGGTTGATTCCAGAGTCAAAAGGCAGCATGGTGACAAACAGCTGCAGCCACCGAGCCCTAGAATCATAGAATCATTAAGGTTGGATAAGACCCTTAAGATTGCAGAGTTCAACCATAAACATAACACTGACAGTGCACCACTTCAAGGCTGAACTTGAGCACAAGGTTTCAGAGGCAGCAAACACATGGTGAAGATCTGCAGACCAAGATAGCAGCAGCTTTTCACTTACTGACACCATTCTCGATGGATTATTATAGCTCACGAGGCCACGCTGATCGAGCTGTGCACATGCTGACAGTTTCATTGCATGCAAAACTGTGCTGTTCTGGGCTTTCACTTCCAGATGTGGAAGCACTCTGTGGTGCAGGAGCAATGGGGGGTTAACACCAAGAGCAGCCTAATGTGGGGAGCTAACAGCCGTATGAGCCATCTCCTCCTTCTCCAGGGGAATACATGATTCCATGTAACTCAAGGCCATGTACACATCTTTGTATTTCCCATTATAGTACTGAGAACTGTGGCTGCAAGTCTCATGGGGCATGAAAAAATAGCGAAAATATTGCCCCTTCATGTTATTCCAAATGATGTTCCCAAGATGAGGTTCCAAAATCCAAGAGGAGGGTTCAGTTCTGTTGTGACTTGTGGTTTTGAAGATTCTGCAATGAGGTTTAGATCTCCACTACATGGATCAGAAAAGTTATCTGTAAATAAATAATTGTTTGAAGACAGAATCCTCTCAATTCAATCCACACAGCCAATGTATACTGATGGTGGGCCTGACTTCTCCTCTGGCTGGACTAGGCTTCTTCTCAAAATTAAATGTTGATGGGAGAGTTTCTTGAAGACACAGATTGTTCACTGCAAGAATTTAGCAAATGAAATAATGTGGAGGACCTGGCAGAAGTGCAGAAGAGAGAAGCCCCTGAGTCAGATCACCTGCCATCACCTCCGTCCATCATCCCCGCAAGAATGGATACATTAATTCTCATAGTCTTAAATTTTTCTTTACATTGGCAGAAGTTACAAAATGGCAAAATAGGAAGTGAACATGGTGTCAATACTCAAAGCTTCCTTGATATTACAGAATTTGCAGAGCGGAAATCTCACACAGTTTTGTTTATAACTTTCCAATGTAAAGATAATTTCAAAAATCACAGACTAAAAGAAGAAAGATTTGGAAAGGAAAAATCACTAAATTTTAGTGTTTTCTTCAGTGCTAATGAAAGGGAGAGGAATTGCACATAAATAAAAAATAATTCTTTAATTTAAAATAGTAATATTCCCCAATATGATACACACACAAAAAAAAAGTTTAATTGAAAATAAATTATTTTATTGTTTTAATTTCAGATTGAAACTTTGTGTTACAAGTCTTGTTGTTAAAATAAATATTAATTTTTTAGTAAGAGACATTTTCCAAGGAAAATATATCCACAACAAACTTCATTCAAGTAAAGAACACAAGTGTGCTATCATTTCCTTTGAAGCATCCTATCTGTGGATGTAGCTATTCTTTAATGTTTGCTTGCAGCCATGGAAATGACACATTTTCCCTTTTGGCATTGTAATGACTTTATCAAGACTAAAACTAGGGAACTTCAGTATTTAAAAAAACATAAAGGAATTCAGCTGCTCTTGTGAGTCTTTTGCATTATCTCTGTAACAGGCCTAACACTCTTCTGCTTCAGAGAGGTGAAAGCATTGACATCTTTCCAATGATCCCTGAAATGCAGTGAGTTCACAGGAATTAAGGCACAAGTATCTCCCATGTTGCAGGAGAGGCAGAGGAGATGGAGATGGAGATGGAGATGGAGATGGAGATGGAGATGGAGATGGGTGGCAATGTGGACAGGGGAGCAGTGAGAGGTCACGTATTTTCCTAGACTTACTTGTACAGGTGAAAAGAAACTGAAAATTCCGCATCTAAGTTTTGAAGCGCTTGGAACCAAAAAGAAGAAAATTACCAGTACTGACAAGCCTCATCTCACAGGTGGATCCTGCTTTGGTAAGTGTGGGAAATACCTGAGCATTTGCAAAGTGGCTGTAAGACTGAGTTGGCCAAAGCCTGTAAAAGTGGGAAAGAAGTTTCTAATAGGAGAGGGATGACTGAGAGAAAACTTCTTATTTTTTGCTAAAAGAAAGGAAGGAGAGGTTTTCCTATTTTCTTTCTGGGTTGTGCACCCCAAAGGGACATTCCACATTTTGGACATAAATCCAGATTAGCAGGATCTAAAATTGGTTGTTGTTAATCTACATTTGATATGATTCATCTAAATGGATCACTGTTTTTTGAACTTCGTGAAAGGGCAGTTGCTTTGACTGGCACTTGGAAGGGCTGGATGATTTCTTGTTGCAGTTGTTAGAGGGTTAGCATCAATAAAGAAAATTCAGTTAAGATCCAGATTCCTTAACTGAGGCTTCCAATTGCCATTTTTGTGATACCAGTAGCTTCCATCCAGCAGCTACTACCAAGATCAATTTGCCTTGGGCTTTTGCTGCAGTCAGATCACCAATTTTGTAATTTTGTCAGTGTGAACAATCCTGATAATACAGCATTGTGATCTTTTGTAGCAGGCACTGTAAAATTCAGAAGTGGAAACAGAAATTCTCAATCCTTGTGCCAGTGGATCACACCAAGCTCCTGCCTTTGGTGCACACAGCTGCTCCCAAATGTACCCAGAGGAAATAGCCTGCTTGTGTGGCAGCTTCCCAGCCGCATCCTGGCAGGTTGTACCATTCTCAGGACCTCCATCCAAGGGCAGTGCAAAGGCACTGTTGCTGATGCAGTGGCAGGCAGCTGAAGCAAAGCTACAGAGCCCATTTCATCCTCCAGGGGTTGTGCCAGCATCTCCTGGTGTGCAGCACTCCTCCTAGCGATACCCCCCTGCCGCCCTTCATCCTCCTTTTTCAGGCACAGCTGAACAGTCAGCAGTGTGCCATGTCCAAGGCCACCCAGAATGAACACAGAGCTTGGAATAGGTTCCTTGTCTCCTCACTCCCAAGACCAAGGGGGGTGGTTTTGGCTTTTTTTTTTTTTTTTTTTTTTTTTTAGGAACAAGACCTTCCTTCCTGTAGGTTGCCGAGCTCCCTGGCACCGGCCATTGCAAACAGCCCTGGCTTCAGCTCTGTACAAGAATGGACTGGGCACAGTTTCCAAGTGATCCAAAGACTGTCTGCTGGGACACAGGGAGAGAGGCTTCCAATGCAAACAATGCAGAAAGTGCTGTGCAAAATCGCTTCTCCATCGCCTTCCTTCCCACTCTTTCTCTTTGCATCTCTGTGTTGACAGAGGATGTTTCTCCTGGCTGTGGCCTGGTTTCTGCTGCACTCTCTGCGTGGAATTCCACAGCCGCCCAGGGGAGAAGTGCTGTTTCATAGAGAGGTTCAGCATTTCATAAATTGGCCTAATTTCCCATGGGTGTGAAACCCAGCCTTCTCTTAAATGTTCCATAAAGGAAGCTTGCCCAACACATTAAAACAGATAAAGAAATGGGGACTTAATTAAATAAATATTTTTTTCTTTGGGAATTCCGAGTTGGTTTTTTCAAGGAAATGGCTTTTGTTTTTCTTTTAGATATTGAGTGCTTCTACAGAATCCAGCTGTGGGTGATGGGGTTGTAGGGCAACACCCACCTGCTCCAGCACTGTTCCACCAGCTTTGTGGTGGAGCTGCCACAATCAGCTTGGAAACAAAGTATGTGGCACAGGAAGAAAATCCAAAGTTACATTCAGAAAAAGAGAAGGAAAAAAAATTCAAGATGTCAAAAATAGCATATTTTGACACTGTCAGAACTTTGCTTTTTCATGCAGTTGAGGAAAATTTTCAGTTGAGGTGACATTTTAATCTCTGAGAAGAAAGGCCTCCCTCAAAGCTTTTTCAAATAGTCCCAGAGGACATGATTAATTTCTTAAAGAAATCTGTTTTCTAATGGATTAAATACTATTCTCTCGGTTTTTAAAACACAGGAGGAGAACTAGGGAAAAGGAACAACTCCAGGTGCACACAGGCCTGAATCCTGGTAACAGCTTTGCCGCTTGGTCTGTTGTACTTGAAAATGTCCCTTGGCACAGCCATTTTTTCCTGTTAAAAACAACAGAAAAGCCTTTTGCAAGAAGCTGTTTATGGTGCTGACAGGAAGCACCAGGTTAACCAAAAATACATGTGTGCTGTACAAGAGCAGTGCACCTCAACTCTTTGCTGTGTCTGCAGTTGTGCTTGGCAGAGCGTGGTCAAAGGCTTTGCTCTGCTTTTCTACCACATTTATTTTTTTCTAAATCAGAGAGCATGAATGACTAGGCATACCACGGTCTTGAGATGCACAAAAGATATTTGACTTTTTGCAAGAGCTGTGCACCCGATCTCAAAAATCAGGCCCTCCTCCAGGGTTTGAAATTTGGCATCAAAAGAGCAGACCGCCATAAATCATTAGTCACTTCTGGAAATCTCAGCCAATTCTTCACAAAATGAGCAAACCTTCCGCTGAAAGTTAAAAGAACAACCTGTAAGTGGTTTTAGCAGCTACCGTGCGTCCCTGCTGTACTGAGTTACTTAACCTGAGACTAAGTTTCTTCCCAGGCTCCTAGCCCAACATGGCATGTTTTCTCTGCTGGAGATTCAGTTCTTGTACATCATGTAGTAAATATAAAAAAGGAGGTTTACAGCCCAGTGAATAGAGAAATCTCTTTCCAGGTCAATGCAAGAAATTATAGAGCATTGGAAAGCCCTAGTTTTATCTCCTGCCAAAGGAGGGATTAAGCTACAATGATTCCCAGGCCCAGGGTCTTTTTTTTTCCCCTTTGCCTCTGCCTTCTTTGAGTGGAAATTGACAGAGACGAGTTTTCACTCCAAACAGCTGTCTGTTATTTGAATGGAGTCAGTTTCTAATCCCACACATGACTGCCATCAGAGGCTGCTGTAGTGGAAATGTTTCTAGTATCAAAACAAAGCCTCTGGCACAAAGATCTGTTTGAGAGGGCTCTGTGTGTAACCTCTGCTTTCAAATACTATCTTTTCTCCGAAGGCACTTCTCTGCTGGCTACCAGACCAGTCATTACCCATTTAATGGGTGGACTGTGGGGCACTTCATGCAGGAGGGAGTGCAGGAAAGGCACTGGAGCCCTGCCAGATCCACAGGGAGCATTGGAACCCACCAGGCAGCAAGCACTGCACCCACCACCACAACTGATGCAGCTGCACAGGCACAGCTCTGGTGGGGACACGCTGTCGCCAGGGAGCTGGGCTGCAGGGAGGGCCAGCACTGGCCAGCAGCAGTGAGCACACCTTGGGGAGGAACTCTTCCACTCAGCGAGAGAGCAAAAAACAAAGGCTGTTCATGCTCTCTGGGAAGACCTTAGTAAAGCCTTTGACATTGTTTCCCATGTTGTTTTCCTAGAGACAACTGGCTGCTCATGGCTTGGACAGGTGCAATATTCACTGGGCAGAAAACTGGCTGGACGGCTGAGCCCAGAGAGTGGTGGGGAATGGAGTTACATTCAGCTGGGGCCATCACCAGTGATGTCCCCCAGGGCTCAGCACTGGGGCCAGTCCTGTTTAATATCTTTACTGATGATCTGGACAAGGGGACCGAGTGCATGCTCACTTTGCAGATGACACTGGAGGGATCTGACAGGCTGGATCAGTGGCCAAGGCCAGTCCTGCCCCTCTGAGGTTCAACCAGGCCAGGTGCCGGGTCCTGCCCCTGGGTCACAACAAGCCCTGCAGTGCCACAGGCTGGGGCAGAGGGGCTGGAAAGGGCCCGCTGGAAAAGGACCTGGGGCACTGGTGGAGAGTGGCTGAACATGAGCCAGGTGTGCCCAGGTGGCCAAGGAGGACAATGGCACCTGGCCTGTGTCAGCAATAGTCATCTGGCCAGCAGGACCAGGCACTGATCAGCCCCCTGTACTCAGCTGTGGTGAGGCCTCACCTCAAATCCTGTGTCCAGTTCTGGGCCCCTCACTCCAAGAAAGATATTGAGGGGCTGGAGTGCACTCAGAGAAGGGCAATGGAGCTGACAAAAGGTCTGGAGCACAAGTCTGATGAGGAGCAGCTGAGGGAGCTGGGATTGTTTAGCCTGGAGGGAAAGAGGCTGAGGGGAGACTTTATTGTTCTCCACAACTCCCTCAGAGGAGGTTGTGGTCAAGTGGGAGTTGGCCTCTTCTCGCAAGTAACCAGTGACAGAACAAGAGGAAATTGCCCCAGGTTGTGTCAGGGAAGGTTTGGATTGGATTTTAGGAAAAATTTCTTCATGGAATGGGCTGTCAAACATTGGGACAGGCTTTCAAGGGCAGAGGTTGTCACCAAACCTGGAGGTATTTAAAAGATGTAGATGTTGCACATGGGAACATGGTCTAGTAGTGAACTTGGCAGTGCTGGGTTAATGTTTAGAGTCAATGATCATAAAAGCCTTTTCCAACAGTAATGATTCTATGACTCCATGAATTAAGAAAAGATGCATTCTATATCACATAATTATAAAGGAGAAAAATCAATATAAAATGCTCAAATGAAAATCAGTAGTTGGAATCCTTCTATTTGCTTTTTCTTTTAATGTGTGTTTTCCCTCCTTCAATTTTCATTTGGAAATTGGAGCTTCAAGTGAAGTGGGCTGAAATAATGAATGGGATTGTTCTGAGAATTGTAATTCCCAAAGATCAGTTGTTGGAAATGCTCATACCAACCATTAATACTAAAATGTCTAGGAGTTTAGGTAAAATAAACACTCTTGGTATTTCTCTAGTTACTTGCCAATCCATACTTGTTTTTCAAAAATTTAAAAGACTGAATTGAAAATGCTGATCTACACAGCATTTGATTCCAAAATATTGTCTCCTCAAGTTAGGCAGGAATATTCCAGATGATGCCTCTTGCTTTGAGATCTCATGAAAGAGCTAAGTTCTCTTAGCTCATGGTGACAATTTCCTTCCTGAATTTTGGCAAAGGACTTCCTGTTTGCCTCATGCCCTATTTGTTAGACTGTGACAGCCATACTTCTGTTGTCAAAAATTCTGTTAATCAGGACCTGCTTCCCAATATGTGCTCACAAAGCAGCAAGGACACTGCACCTTGCCATGGTCACACTGATAAAAATAAGACTTATCATTGAGTTAAAAAAGCACAGAAGGAGACTGACCTTTCACTGGTGCCTGCAGAAGACCAGCATGCCAAGTTTCTTAATATATGCTGAAAGTAGGACTGGACTAGTCAAATTTAAATATTCAAAACTGTACATTTTCGGCTAGGAGAGAGGGTGAAAGTTGCATCATAACATCACAGATCACGGTTCAGGGAACTCAAATGACGTGCTAAGAGCTGCACTGAAACTTCAGATCAGGAGTAGGGACATGCCTGGACTCCACATATGAGGCTGTCATTTCTGCCAGAAAGCATGGAAAGAGGAGATGCATCCTCCAATGCCAATGCCAGAACAATGCCAGGCACTGCCGAGATGCAGTGCCTTCGCCTTCCTCAGAACATCCTTCACATCAAAGTACAGCAGCATGACTCCCACCTCTCCCACAGCCAGATTTGCTTTGATTCAGAGTGGATCAGGAAAATATTCACTGTAGCCTCAGCCATACTCTTTAAAAAATCAAGACCTTTTCCAGCCCTTGCTGGAATTGTTGGAATTAGATGATTTTCAAGACCCTTCCAACCCAAACCATTTTAGAATTCTAAGCAAGCAAGCATGCTGAAGATAGGCACTGCAAGGGAAAAGAGACCAGTGAGGGGGAAATGGTACCTGAAATGGTGAAACACACACAGTGGGAAGGGCTGGAGCTTGGTGGGCCTTGATAGTGCTAGCACAGCCCCCACAAAGGCATGTTGAGCACTTCGGACAGTGAAAAGCTTGTGCTGAAGCATGTCTCTCTAATTAATTACTACATTTACCAGAGTAATCCCTCTCAAATTGACTTAATACTCAGTTCAAGAAGCTTTGGAAATTCTGGCAGGCTCATCTCACCCCGCTGGTGGCTGCTATTGGGACTCTCTGAGGTGCCTGGCTGGCTGTCTCTGCCTGCTGGGGGCACATGGTGGCTGGGGCCAGTTGTACTTCCATGGTGGAAGGGCAGGCCTGCCAAAGAAAAAACCATGGGGAGGCAGCTTGGAGAGGTTGGCAAGTAGACACTTGCTTGTTGCTGTGGAGCACCCTTGGTTTAAAATGGGTATTCCCTCCCCTCCTTCCTCCATCCGCACCTCTCAAATGCTGAACTCCTATTTTTAATAACAACTCTCGTGGGGAAACACCAACTAGATACAGTTTTCAATCCAAGTTGAAAAACTGCTCCTGTAGGTCAGGAGCCCTACAACAGCTAACGAGGAGCAATTTTGACAGCTCCGTGGCAGGCTCCTGCAGGAGGTTGCAGCTGGATCAGAACCACAGATGTCTCCTGAGAGCTGCTGTGGAGAGGGAAGGGCAGCAGTGTGAGGGAAGACCGAGATGATGGACACCAGAGTCTGTCCTTGGGCCAAGCCATCAGTTGTACCAATCAAATGATCTGTGATGCAAACCCAAGGAGAAAAGCCTCTCAGGGTGGTGAGACACAAAGGTGCGGACGGAGGGATGAGGAGGGCTGTCTTCTGCCCAGTCAGCACAGTCTTTTCTCTGGCTTTGTGCAGAAGCAGAGAAGTAGCAAAACCAGAAATGTACGTTTGCATGTTTGTTCATGTCGGCAAATAGAAATTTCCCTTTTTGTTGCTGAAATAACCGACCATTTGGAGACATGATCCATCCTGCTTTCAAAACCAGTGAGGTGACTTCAGTCCAAAACCACCAAGTCCTTTGTATGGGAGAAAGGGAATTTTGCTCAGATGTCTGTCCTGCATGACCTGAAGCATCTGTCCTGACGCACCAGGAGCAATGCCTACTGGTAGCACACAGGCAAGAACAAGTGGGATTTCTGAAAACAGGGACATCTCAGGCCAAACTCTCCACCACACCCAGGATTTTTTTAAACTGTCCTTCAGCTGCTCTTTAGCTTAGGGGATTCTCCATCTTCCTGTGTAAAGTGCAAATAAAACTCTTCTGTGTTTGACAGATTCTGTCTGAAGGGAGGTATTGATGTCTATTGATCACTTCAACTGCCTCGGCAGGTCACACCATCTGGAAAAGATTATTTACATCTTCATTTTCTCACAGTTTGGGACAAGGTGATAGTTATGGGAGAGCATTCTTGGAAATCAATGGAAACTTTACTCACTATCACAGCCGTAGAAGTGGGACATTATCTCTAACAAATGCTTTTTTAATTGAAAGGAAGTTTTTCTTTCCAAGTAAGCAGCAATGTTCACTATGACAGCTTACTTGGGAGGTGAGTTTCAGCAATTTTTTTTTTTAACATTTTTTAGAATTTGATAGAGACATTTTATTTAACATGGCAAAAAATGTTTGAAGAGATAATTTAAATGAAAAAATAATTTTTTTGATGATTCTCCAGTTCCTCTACCAGAGAAGACCTATCTTAATTCACTGTGTTTCCAGGTCAGAAACTGATTGTCCTTTTGTATCACTTAAAAGAACAGAAAATAGCCAAAGCCTCTTTGTAGAGTGGATAGGAAGAGAAAAACTGATCTATAGTGTTTGAAATCTAAGTTTCACAGGAAAGAAACTTTTCCTATTCATCCTAGTGGTAGATTGAAAGATTGGTTTATATTTTTATTTCCTTCCCAAGCAGCTTTGCTGGTCTATAAACCTTTACAAATCACATTCAAAATTGCTGTAACTGATATGCAGTTTGTGAGGCATACCACAGGCTGAGTCTACACTGCCATTATTTTGGGGCCATTTGCCTTTCCTGGGCCTTGCCAGGAACAGATAAGTGGAGATGGAGGGGATAGCATGAAATGCTTTAAACAAATGCTTGCACTAATTCACATCCCACAAGCCACGAATGCTCCAGGCGACCTTTGCCATGGGTTGTTTAAAAGTTTTCTTCTGAGAAACAACTCCTTTACACCATCATTGTGGCCCCCCACAGCCCAGGAGAGGGTTTAGGGTGACCTGGAAGGCGCTGTGCTCTTGAGGGCATTGGACAAGGGGAAAACAAGGAATGGAGATTTCTGGCTGGGTGGTCATGTGTGACCATGGAGGGGTGGGAGGACCCCTGTCCCCTCTGGGTGTATTGTGTGTGCACACACAGAGGGAAATGCTCGGGGCTAACAGAGGGGATATGCTGGGAAACAGATTGTTGAGAGTAGGAACCCCCAGATAAGGATGTCCCAGCTCTGTTTTCCTCCATGACCATCAACCTACTTCTCGTCTGTGAGCCTCTCCCTTGTTTTCCCTGCCTCAAAACAAAAGATCCGTTCAGGGAATGCCAAAGTGCAAGTGGATAAAAATGAAAAAAAGCCATCATCTTTCCCTCTGCTCCTCTTAGGGTGTCTGAAAGGGCATGCTCAGCATGCAAAAAAACCTGCTGACTTCACACTCTGCTGGAGAAGGGGTTTGAAACCAACAAAAATAATTGTCACTGTGCTTTGCCAGAGTCAATAAAAGCACTAAGGACCTGGCAGTGTCAAACCTAGGAGAAAATAAATTTCCAGTTCATGAGCACTCCCTACAATGCATCCTGAAAAGAAGTTTTCTTTCTCCTCAGAAGAAAAAAAGAGAGAGAGAAGTGAGATGGGGGAGGGCCTGGCAACATATATTTCATGTCTAATGATATTGTTTTAGTGGTGAGCAATAAAATGTGGGGTCTTGAATGATGGCATAGGAAAGAATGAATAAAAACCCTGCTCACACTGATTGCCTGTTGGATCACATAGTAAAGTGTCTTATTCCTAGGGACAGCCAAAAAAGTTGCAAAAGCAAAGGAGTGACATGATCTATCTTTTCCAAAATATCTATAGTTTTGGATGCCCAGCCTGAGACACAGTCAGGTCTGACTTCTGAAGAGGGAAGAGCTCAGCAAAGTCTCCAAATTGCTTACATGTTTTAGCCCTGAAAAATGAAGGTGCCTAGTACTACACCTAGAAGGGATTAGACCTGGGGTAATCAGATTCTGTCTCCATAACCATTCGTGGTTTTACTCCCCAGCTCCCTAATAACATTGGCCCCAACCTTCAGAAATCTTGCCTCACCTAAAGCCACCAGCTACTTTTAAAAACCAAAGCCAGAACCAGAGTTCTAATAGTTTCCAGAGATCATGAAAGTATGAGGAAAAGCCATTTTCAAGGGATTTTTTAATTGACTGTTTTAACAAAATTAAACAGCATATGGTAGAATGTAGAGATTAAAAAGTCAGGCAGAAAATACAGTGCTATTTGTGTTTCCTTTTCTGTGTTGTTCACCCTTACACTGGTAACCTCCTAATTTTGCCCTGTTTGTCTTAGCACTGTTAGATGCACAAAATGAGGGACTTAATTTTCAACTCAAAGCTATGCCCTGGATGTTGTTAGACATCTCTGCAGACCTTAAACGTGTATGGTATTTATGGGCCCACAACTGCTCAGTGTACAAAGCCATCTTCTCTATGAAGAAGGACACACTGCCCCAATGATATTTACCTGTCATAATTTAATTGTTTTAAGCAAAAAAAAAAAAAAAGTTCATTCAGTGAGTTCTGAGTGGTCCAATGAGCATGAAGGCAGCAGTTAACCCGGAGAGATGAGGAAAATTGGCAACAGGCAGAAGTGGGGATGGGGTTGAAATTGAGTGATCAGCCAGTGATCACTTTTTCTTTGGGAACATCCAAATGGATGAAAGAGCTGGCTAACAAGAAGGAGGGGAGAAGGGTTTATGTGTCTCTGCGGCCCGTCTGCCATGGAGACTTTGGGACCCTCGAGAAGGGAGCAATGTCCCCAGTAAAGTGATACAAGTGGAAAGCTAACTTTTCTCTCCCAGGGTAAGAGGCTCAGACAGGGTGACCACCATTTTCACCGTTGAGACTGGACATGTCCTGAGGATTGAACTGAAAAGCAGGTAATTTTTCCCTGTCCACATCCGCCATCCCTTGGCTACAAACCCAGCTGGATTTCACAATACGAAAATGAGTTTTCATACAGAAAGGCAGAGCGCTGAACACACAGCTGCCTGTCACTGGAAAACACTCACTGCTGCATGCAAAACCTTGTATCACATTTTTAATTAGATGTGACAGCTCGTGGTTCAAGCATGTGAAGAATTCCAGGCTGGATGAAAAGGGACTGGACACAGATCAATAGGGATAAAGAGGCAGCGATAAGGAGAAGGACCTGCTTAATCTTGTTTTTATCTCTGTTTATTTATGCTCTGTCAGTGGTGCTCTCCTGATCAAACACACAGGCATGTAGAATCCAGTGCACTTACTCCCTACGACATGACAATAACAACAGAGCTGGCGCTCACATCCCCGTGCACTCCATGCCTTGGCAAACAGGGCTGTCTGCTGGCTGACACGGTGTTTGCTCCCCGGCACTTATCGGCTGGCCGAGGCACTCAGCCCCAGCCTGGCTCCCTTCCCTGCCCTCCCGGTGATAAGGAGTGTCGCTGCTCTCCCACACCTTCCCACTTGACAGCTCGTGTAGTGCCTGGGCTGGACATCAACGAGGCTGATAACGGGAGGTGTCAGAGAACAGAGGTGCTCGGGCCCCATCCCCTATTTTTGCTCTGCAACTCATTTAATAATTTTAAGGTGCATAAATCATGGTTTTCGTTGCCATTCAAGAAAGTCTCTCTGCAGTTGAGAGGGTGAGAATCCAGGGGTCCTGGTGGAGCTCAACAGGGGAGTACTGCGTTGCAAGTCAAGACAGGGCTGGGCATTTATTCATTAGACCTCATTGTCAGGGTTAAGTGAGGATTTCATCTCTGATTTACAGTCTTTCTGATGACTCTGCTCTATTTCAACTCCAAATTTGGACCCAAAATATATTTCTCAGCTCTCGGGGTTTCACCAGCCTGTTTATAAAAGCAGGGTTGCTGGGCAGCCTCCTCAGTGGACAGACATGCAGGAAAACATGGCTGGGATTTTCATGGGAAGTGGGGCCCAGTATTGTTGTCTGTACTGCTGTCCTTTTCACTGTCTGAGTGCATAAGCAAACCAAGCCCGAGAGTAATTGCTTGATTTAGAGCAGCTGAGGGTAGAGCTGGATTTTTGAAGAGCACACATGCTGTGATTCCAGAGGAGAAGTGAATCTCCTAAGAACAGAATATATGGCAGCCCATATGTAGCCATATATCCTCTGAGCTATCCCCAACCCTCCAGGCTTGTTGAATAAACCTAATTCAAGCAAGGCTATTTTAAATACAGTTGTCTGCCAAAAGTGTGGCACGCCTTGCCTTCCATTCAAGGGTTTTCCTACTCCAACATTGCACAAAGTAAAATACTTCTAGCATTGTCCTAATTCCCATCAATCCCTACCTGCAAATTAGCTGTTCTTGGTAAGGCACTAGGAAACATTAATCATCACAAACACTGGCACATTATAGTTTTCACTTCCAGTCTAGGTCAACATAAAGTGAAGATTTTGAGGACATATTTAAGAACTTGCACTGGCAGGGACATTACCAAAAAGTGAATACAGCACTTTCACAAAGCCAGATTGATTTCTTTCCAAACCTAGATATTTCATTGAAATACCCAAGTTGAATTTACTCAGTTTCAGCTGCTGCTGTAGTGTGCAGATGTTGCCCAGATCGAGCCAGTCTGCCTCTCATCTTTTGGTGATGCCTCATTCTTTCTGCTATCTGAGGAGAAGACCTGGAGTGATTGTGTCTCTTGCTTAAATAGCAGCATTGGCAACATATAAAACAGGCCAAGGCATTTTTACAAATTACTTTTAACTTCCTTGACACCTGTGAGATAAGCTAAGGCTTCACAGGTGTTCTGTAGCAAAAGAGAAATGCTGTTTGCTTTACAGTTTCCCAGTGCTCTGGGGACAGTGAGAATTTTGGTCATCAGTTCAAAATGGGTTAAAAAAATCTCCTGTCAGGATCACTAGCCAACAAACAGCAGCAGGTTTAAAATATATAGAACTCCTAGGGGTGCTTTCATAGATGAGGCTTGCATCAGATGATGAACTTCCTGGGGTCTGGATGCACTGGGAAGAAGCTGGGATTTATGCTTGGACTGTTCCTTACCAATCTACCTTTCCTATCCCTCCAAAAATTCAAATTAAATGGCTTTTAATATTATTTAACCCTTGTCAGATGAGAAATACGAGAATCAGATCTGACATTTAACCCCAGCATGAAGGTTGAAATCTGGCCTATGCTCTCCCACAGTCTAAGAACATTGTTATTCAGAGTCCCATGGTAGAAAAACAGAGGCAAGAGTGGTGAGATATGGATCTGAATTCAGAAATCTTGTATTCAAATCCAAGAGATACAGAAACTAGGGGAAGGAAAAAAACCAGAGAGAGAGAGGGAAAATGAGGAAAAGTAAAGTGAAGATGAAAAAGTAGGGGAAAAAGTCTTTTCTACATCCTGAAGAAGGCAAGGCAAAGCACTTTATTAAATGGTAATGGTACATTAGCTTTTGGCTGAATATTTCTTTTGGCTTTATCTTCTAACACCTTTGCCTGTGTTATCCTTTTGTTCAATCTGGCAATCTCTTAGTCTGCCAAAGAAATACAGCTTCACAGTGGTCTTTAAGTCTAAGGTACAGCAAGAAATGCCTGCCAACTTTTTTTGGTCTCCACAGAGGCTGCAGTCTGGGTTCGTGTTGGCACGTTCTCCTCTTTGGGTCTTCATCCATGACTGATATCTGTGAATGTGCCAAGTGAGAGAAAAGTGTATTTTTGGTTACCCTCATACAGCAGCACTTCTTGTCCCAGACACTGTGGCCATTTCTATTTTCTGGTCTGGCATCTCTTCTCATCCTTTGGCTGGTTTGGAGCAGGCAACAGCTTTTCATTACAAGTGAGTGGTGGCACAACATGTTCAGCACAGACCAGAGCTGTGCTGACAGAACAGGCAAGGGTGTACACGGTCATCTCTCCTGTGGAACTGGAGCCAGACGAGGACTGAGAAGGTCTTTTAAGAAGCATGTTTGTATTACTGATGACCTTTTAGAAGAAATACCTCTCCTGTCCCATTTCTTCAACCAAATTTGGCCTGTCTTGAGTGTGCAGCTGGGGTGATTGCTTTGCATCCAGGGGCAAGAGAAGCCTGGCACTCCACAGCTGAATATGGTATTTGGAGAACTAATTTTCTTCTTTTCCTGAGAGGTCATTTTCTTTCCAATTCTGCCTGCACAAATGGAGGAAGGAATTTTTTTACTTTTTTTTTTTTTAAAGACTGCTGTACTCACCTGATGCCCTCAATGAACTCAAAGTTTTATCACCCAGTTTGTGGCAATCAGATCTACTGATTTCCCATCGAGACCGAATTCACCTGCAGCAAGTAAAATGCCTCTAAGCACTGTTTCCATATTAGAAAGGGTCTGTCCATGTTCACACTTGTGTGGATGATGCACAGGTGGTCCCACGAGGGAAAGGTGAGGAGTTTTTGTGTAAATCTGGTATTTTCATTTTAACAAGCCCCAGAAGAAGCATCCTAAAGAAAGTATGTTTACATTAATATTTTGAAGTTTCCCCTAGATAAAGCAGAACTGAAAGGAGGAGCTTTCATTCCTAGTCTTATGGGTACTCTGAATATTGACCCCACTGCAGAGCACCTTAAATTAAATGGGTTTGAGGTTTAGAAGACCTGGTTCTTCACTTTTCACCAGCTTCCCACGGTGTACATCTGGGAGTGTTTCCCCAAAACAATCCCCCCAAACCCAGCTCCTAGACTTGCCAGTGTACTGTCTGCTTCTTCTTGCACAGAAGTAGTGACACTATGGCAGAAATCTTTCATGAGGAGGAAAAATAATACCTCAATGAATATGGTTCACCTGCTGTCATGTGAGCATTTTTAAAAAATGCTCCAGAGCTCTTCAAAAACCATATATCAAGCCAAAAATGAGTAAGTGCTAATTAAGTACAGGTATTTCTAATGCAGCTAAGGGAAAGTGAGATTATTCCTGCCTCCTGAGCCCATCATTGTTACTCTGATTAACTACCTGATAATATCCAGATTTAAAATTTTCAAGGTAGGGTTGGCAGATGTGTTCTGTATCTATTTAATATCAGCTCCTGACTGGGATCAAATGTCTGTGGGACAATAGTAGACACAGATTACGCAGTATAAAGACTAAATAAAAGCATTGTTCAAGCTGGTTGATTTTAATTTTTTTTAAAAACCCCTTTATTTTAAGGTAGTTCTAAATTCAGCAATATACTTTTGCCTTCTCTTGTTGTGTCTCTGAAACTGAAGGAAGTATTAGAAAATACTGAAACTGAGGGGCCAGACTACCCCAACATGTAAACTGGGCAGTGATGCCCCGGTGAGCAGACTGATCTTGAAAAAGTGAACTGATAAAGAATGAGTTTAAGAACTTAACAGTAGAGAAAGAGGGATCTTCACTTTATTCAATAAATCTCAGACTCCTGGTGATCCAGATGGCCCCTTTGCTCTTTTACTGATGTGTGACCATTACCAGAGATGTGTAGCCCATCAGTAAATCAACCTAAATACTTTGTTATAATAGTCCTCATTACAGAACATTGATAGATTAACTGTGTTCCATTTCAGTTTATGAGCAAAGCGCTTTGCTCTCCCTGGCAGTGTGATTAATGTGAGGTTCACATACTTAACATTAGAGACCAGTATTTATGGCCTTAAAAACATCAAGAAAAAAGCAAAATGTTTGCTGTGACAGCATATATAGTACAAGTGTCAAATCTTATCAAGGATACTCTCATCCATTATAGCTTCAAGAGGTGCTATCATTTACCAAGCTGACCCAGCAGACCTCGGAACCTCATTGTAACATTCTCTGTATGGTAATCCAGTTAAGAGCAGAATGCAGCCTAAGTGAGACATAGCTTAACACTTTCATATGATCAATAAAAACATTACTGGGAAAGAAATCATCAGCAAGTCAGACAAAGCCATCCTTCTCAAGGGGGGAGAATGGAGTAAAACTTAGCTAAGTAAAGTGATTTTATACCTCTGTTGTGGTAGGAAAAAATTGAAGGCAGTGGTGCTACTAGTGGTGTGGGGGGTAGTGCAAATTTGAGGGTGAGGTTGAGGCATGGTCCAGGTCAAGCCACCACAACAGCCCTTGCAATGACTAGAGCTGTTTTCAGCGTTGCTATTGTTAAATCAAGGAGGTTGAAACTTAGCAGGGGCTTGCAAAACAGTTATAAAGTGTTTGCAATGCAGCTTGAAAGCTTCAAGAAACACAATCCCATTTATGCTGAACTAATCTCTCTTGTAGGACTCAGAATACAAAATCTTGAGTGAGAGAAAGATATCAATCTCAAGTTTATATGCCCTGTTTCAAAGTCAGACTTCTCAGAATGTCCTGGAATGCTCTTCACCTCCCACATATCAGGGATGTGCCTGTAATTGTCAGGATCTGCTTGAGGAACTGCACTCAGTGGTTGCCATCACAACATGCTTCATAGATGAGCTCAGAAACAGTTTGACCAGGTTGATTTATTGTTTGTCCAGTAGTAGGACAGGTGTTACGGAATGACTAATGCTGGCCCTATTCAAGACATCAGTTAAGCACTCAGAGGCACTTAAACATGCACATAATCACAGATACGCCTCAGTATCACTGACTTCAAGGAGACACCAATGTGCAGTCAGAGCCAAGCACATACTCAAGTACCTTCATGAATCAGCGCCGTCATTTGAACCAAACTACTTGCTGTATTTGTGAAAATACTGACAGATTGCAAAAGTTTCATTGACATAAGGCTGAGTGATTGCTTGTGCAGAAATGTGAAGGACCGTCACTCAGCTTTCTCTCTTTGTCTGAAGTGGTTCAAGAGACATGTCCTTCATGTGCTGAAGGTGAGGAACTGCAAAGTGCCCGTGTGCCTCGGTTTCAGCGTACGTTTCAGTGGATTTAAGGCATGCAGTGACAGAGACGTTCAGGAATTGTCATTTCTGGACATGTTTTGCCATGTCTAAACCCAAAGAAACTATGTGCAGGATCAGGTTGTGAACCAATAAAGAGCAAACAGCAGATAGGACCAAATTTGGAAGGAAACCAAAATGCCTTTGAAAATTTAACCAGCTTTATCCAGAGGCCTGTACAAGAAATGGACAATCTGTTTCTCAAAGGGGAGACTTTACTGGGTCACACTACACTACCCAACTTCCATCCAACAGCAGATCTCATGACAGAGCCTGCAGGCAGTGTTGCTTCACATCAGCCCTGTAATTTGAGGGTTAATATGCTATCTACCACTAGCTGGGAAAAGGGTTTGGATGCTTTCTGGTTTGGAAAAGTTTCTTTTTGATGATAAAGAGCTCTCAAATTCAGCTGTGAGTTGTACTTAAATCACTGTCTCTAAGTGCCTGGAGTCAGTGGCAGCTTTCCTGAGCTGTGTGGAGATGGGAGCTTACAAAATGTCTCCATTTGATGTAAGGGGGAGGGATTGCTGAGGAGTACACATTTACCCAGAGATTTATTGGGGGAGAGGGCAGGCTTGTGCCAGACTTGAAAGAGAACATGCTTCTGTGAGATAAATTCATTTTCATGTTTATTTATCTAGAGTAGAAAAATGGTCCTGCCTAGTAGAGCATATGCTGGGCGTAATGAAAGACAAACGTCAGCTTTTGAAGGAAAACACCCATTCATCAAAGGACACAGAAGAACAAACAACTTGTTCATTAAAACACAATTGAAAGGTGGCTTCTTCTCTCCACTCCACCTGCTTTCCCAAGTTGGGGGCTGCATGGGAGACTGATGCTCTCTTCTTACTCTTTCTACTTACTCTCTGACTTGAAGCAGATGAAAGGCTTCTCCCATCTCAGAGATGAGAGAAAAAACCCTCAATACTTTGGCCCAAAGTACTTGACCAGCTTTTTCTTCACTGTTTTGAAGACGGCCACATCTACATTCAGCTCAAATCTGTTGAGATGGATCCTAGCTGAAGGACTGACTCTGTACTTGGGCCAGATTCTGGTCAGCACTCTCTGCTCTCTGAGTCCTTGTGGTGGGCGCTGGAAGATGGTAATATGATACACCCCTAGGACCCCTCTGAATAGGAGGAAGCAATCAAAACCTTCTATATTTTCCCAGGGTGGGAAAGCAATTTCCTCCTTCAGCTGTAAGACTGGGGCAGATTGAAAGGTCTCAGGGAAAGTAATTATGCCCTTTGATGAGTCTATCAGGAAACTGAGACTGGCTCATTGGTGTGAAAAAACATTTTTGTTTTTGACTTAAGTGTCTGTATAAACCAACAAAAGGAAATCATCTTAGTGTGTCTAGTGTCATTCCTTCATGTGAGGTTGATTTCTTTTATGAACATCATCCGTATATATGGACATAAATAAGTAATGAGGAAAAAAATAAGGGCAATAGCCAACCCATGTGGTAGGTATCCCAGATAAATCCACCAGTGTTTGAGCTCTGGATGGTTTAATTTGTTTGCCACTGCACTGTGATTTTTTATTTTTTTGGCCAGTCATCAATGAGACTTTTGATTAGGTCTGCCATAATATCATTCAACTGCATCTCTGGAAACCACAATTAATTAATTAATTAATTTCTGTAAAATCGTGATAAAGTAATACAAGCTGTTCCTCCAGCCTGACTTTTATTATTGCACATGAAAGCTCGAGAACAGAAAATTACTGAATCACTGGTTGATTTTTGCACACTTTTAATGTGAAGTCACAGTTCAGTTGAGTCTTTTAAAAACAAGTCAGTTGAATCTAAAAGATCCTGTTTGCAGTTCCCACTTGTCAGCAATGACTTGCTGCTTAAAAAAAAAAAAAAAAACAGGAGACTTTGAGAGTCCTCTTAAAGAGTAGATTAGATATGAAAAGAAATGAGTGGAAGAAAAAAAATCTGTTTTGCACTTGGAATCTGCAAACTGGACATGAGAAGAAACAATACAGCTCCAATCTGGGAACGCCTTATAAAACCAAAGTCTAGAAAAATGCGCGTAGGTAAAATTACTCACAGCCCCGATCGCAAAACATCAGTGTTGACATTTCTTTGGATGTAACTGGAAACTTAACAACGATGATCCACTTTAGCCGGGGATTTTCTTAACCTATAAAGTTCAAGTAGCTGTTTCTTCTCCCCAGACCACTGATCTGGCTTTGCCTACTCTGAGACTAAATAGACGCCTTGTGCGAGTGACCTTATGGACAACGCCTGGCACACAAGATTTATTTTCAAAAAGTGAGCAAGCAGACACCCAGGTTTAACTTGTGACCTATTAATATATCTAGATGGGACAGAGCAGGGACCACAGACATCTCAAATGATGCATTGGTTTGTTTGAACAGCATGCTGCTCTGTGACCATGCACAATCCAAGCCGGAGACCTGTGGGACAGGAGGGAGCAACAGTGTAAGATGAACTGCCTGGGAGAGAGCTGGTGCAGCAAGAGGCAGACTCCTCTCTTTTTTTCTGTCTCCTTTTCTTTTCTTTTCTTTTCTTTTCTTTTCTTTTCTTTTCTTTTCTTTTCTTTTCTTTTCTTTTCTTTTCTTTTCTTTTCTTTTCTTTTCTTTTCTTTTCTTTTTTCTGGTTCTTGATCCGGGGAAGAATAACCTGCATGAACTCTCCAGCTGCTCAGCTGTACTGGTCATTTTGTGTATGGGATCACAAGCTCATCCTTTTCATATTTGTATGGAAGGGAGTAGCAGCAGCTTCCCATACCTCTCCTACTTCTCTTCAGCTCATCTGCTGATCACCCAGGATGCTGTTAAGGAGAGGGGAGAAATGACAACTCCTTTATATTTTATAGTGAGTGCGTTTAAGCAAGAAAAAGCACTTTCACTCACCTGTTCCTTCCATGTCCCATGGCAGTTACAGAGGATTCATTCAGTCTGCTTTCATGCTGCTCTCAAGTGTGCTGCCTCATGTATCTGAGGTCTTATAATGGCAATTTATGTAGTGACCGAGTGGGAGACATCTGGCCTGGCTCTAAGCATGAAAAAAGTCTTGATCTTTGGTCTAACAAAGTCCCTATAGTCAATGGAAGGAAAGACATTTTCCAGTATACAGTAATGCCCATCTATCTCAGCAGGGGACAATGAATACCTCATCACCCTTTACTGAATAGAAAATACCAGAAATCATTAACCTCCAAAGATCAGAGATTATTTTGTTTTGCCTTTTATTGACAAGCACACCAGACTGAGCTGTGCTGGTAGATAACATCCTCTGTCACAGAGGCTGCCAGGAGTAACCCCCCAGCCCCATTTGCAGAGCAGTTCACATGGACGACCTGTTGACAACTCTATGAAAATTGGCTAAGGTGACTGATCCAGCCTTTTCAAATACTGAGCTCAGCTAACAGGGCTGAGCTTGTTGAATTGTCACAGACCAAATTTGTGTGCTCTGATTTGCTGGAAGACACTAGGGCATGGGAGTGGAGAAGAGATAGAGGAATGATCAGCTGGGGGTTGGAACCCCTTCCAGAGGTACAACTGTGGCCAGGAAAATGTGTACACAGTAGTCAAACAGGCTAAAAGACTTCCAGCTTTTTCTCCAGCTGACCAGAAACTAAAAGCCATTCCAGGATTCTAGAGCTAAAGCTTGTCTGCTTCAGTAACTCTGCTTTGTTTCTCTTGTGCCAAGCAAAATGAAAATGGCAATCCTAGAGATAACCAAGCAGTCAAATTATTGTGGCTTAGGGATTTATACATATAGGCACATATCTAGTTTTTAAAGAAAGCCAGGAAGTTCCACCTCTTGGAAAAAAGATTAGGGGTATGTCAGGGAGAGCAGACAGAGTGCTGGAAACAGCCACTTAAAGGCAAATAAATGAATGAAAAATGTCCCAGGTAAAAGAGAACACACACACACACACACACACACACACACACAAAAAAAAAAAAAAAAAAAATATTTGCAAAGGAAGGAATATCAAAGGTCACTGTGTTTCTGCTAGTTGTCAGGGGTCCTCATCTGTTACTATATTTATTTTAAACTGGGTTATCACATTGGAGTTTCTCCCTCCAGATGGAAAAGGCAGCACCACAGCCAGAACAAAAATGCAGCATGAGAGCAATGAGGGCAGCATTTTTTGACTATTTCACGTGTGGGTATCTCCAGCTACCTCACAGGTCTCCAGAGCAGCTGTCCTTGCTTATCACTGCGAGCAAAGCAGTAATGAGATGTGAGGATTTATCCTGTGGGAAACGGATGATGAAACAAAGTTAGAGATGAGGCCATTGCAAGGCCCAATCTGCTCCTTAGCCTTTGGTTCACCTCCTTGTTTTGTATCACATCCACAAACACAGAGAAAAAGAAGTCCTCTCCGCAATAACTCCTTGGCCACTGATAAACAATTTTCTCTGTGTTTCCCATCATGGAAACCTAGAGCCAGCTTTCCTGGAGTAGTAATTAACCTGTTTCTTCCTACTCACAATGTTGGGGTTTGCTTTGTGAACTCAAAAAAAAGGTTCAGCTCACTATTTTATACAAAATTTAATATACACAACTGGCCTGAGTTCATAACAAAAAATGTATGGAAGGAAACTAGAACCATTTCAAAAATGTGAAAAATATACATTCAATTAGAGGCAGATCAAGATGATTTATTTGTGCAGCAGTGTTGAGAGTATGTGTCAGAGAATATTGCAGTGCAGTTCATCTTACTGCTAGAGGTGAATCTGACTCACCGTGCCTGGAACTCAGAGTGAACTTTCCCAGAATTTAAGAGGAAGCCTTTAGATCTCACCAGGGAGCCTTAACTTCAGTTTGTAAAGCTGCTTTTGTTGGTGGTGTGGCTTTTTAAAAATACATAAATCTCCTACCTGGAAACACTATGGACTTGTCCATGCCATCTCCTACGGCAGTATCCAGTTGGTACAGGAATGCTTCCCCTCTCTCTTTGTCCTGTTGTGCCAGAGAAGGATAGAAGAAGACGGAAGCAACTGTTTGTCCAAAGCAGAGAAGACTCAAGTCTCTGTCACCTCTGTCTCTGCACGGCCACTTACCATAGCACACAGGACCTGTAAGATCTTCTCACCATCCTGGTCTTTGCTGGTGGCAGTGATCCTCCAAGATGTGGAGCAAGAGGGAATTTATCTCTTCTGCAGTGACAGCCCAGATATTCACACCCTCTCACCAGACTCCTCCAGCTAAGCCAAATACATCCCTGTCTGCAGATACAGATTTGGCTGTTTGGTGCATTCTCCAACCAACCCTGTCTTCCCTGAGTGAACCCATTTCATCATCTCCCGTTTTCCAGGTTGGACTGTGCAACCTATTAATTTCAAAGCCACCTTTGAATGGTGTAAAGCAAGTTTCTTTTCTCATTTCCAGCTCCTAGACATTTCATCCATCATATAGGTATGGTGAGAAATTAGACATCAGTTTACATTTGTTTTAGCTTAATATGTGTTTGTTCAAATGTTAAAATCTCAGCCTGTACTTCATTTTAACCTATTTTGTCATTTGTCCATAACTCCCTCTGATATGTTTTATAGCAGGCATTTAAGACTCCAGGAAAAAAAGCAAATTGATGTTGTTCAGGTTGTGACCTTTAGCATGACATGGGTGTGAGCATGAGAGCCTGGACCAAGTTTCTGAATTAAGGTTTGTGTTATGTGTTTACTGATTCAGTAAAGAATATGTGAAATCCCATGGGAACACACATTCATAGTTTCTTCTCAGTCAGTGTGGTGCCAAGATCAAACTGGTGCTCGAAGGCAATCTTGTATGTTGAGCCAGGGGGTTGGACTCAATGATCTTTACAGGACCTTCTAACCCAAGATCCTCTGATTCTATGGTTCTATGCCCAGAGGGACTTGTTAACCAAGAGAGATTTCTATATCCCAGCAAGGTTTTGCCATTTAAGAGAACATGCTCCACATCAAGAGGAGCAAGAGATGACTCAGAGCAGCTACAAGCAGCATTTTATCTGCAGAATAAGCCTTAGCCTGGCATAGGAGCACTGTCATGGGACGCAGGATTCCAGCGCACAAACTCTGCAAATATTTTTATTTAAGCTGTACTTTTGCAAGTTGTGGACTATTGTTGCTGGATTATGGTTTGTTGTGTTTTCTTCCTCTTATAAATGTAGAGTGGTGTTTCAAAGAAAGCAGCTTTCTGTCTTATAAGCATGGGGAGTAACAAACATTTTAAAAGAAGGAAATGAAAATAAGACAAAGTAATTTCAATTTCCCAGCCATGACGGCACAATGATCATTACATCAAAATGATATCGTTGTTGTAATAATTGTTACTATTATTAGAAAACCTTGAGCTATTTTAAAGAAGACTACTGGCAGCGTTACCCATGTTTATAAGGCAGAGAAGCCGAGGCAGAGGAGAAGGATGTGACTTGTCCCAGGCTGTCCCCCAGTGACAGCTGGTAGCAGACTCTGAGCCTTTTAAGGCTCACTCTAAGAATTTCCTTGGCCCAGCAAGGAGTGGATGTGACCATTTGGTGCCAAGGACTCAACATCCACACTGCTCCATGTTTGAGGGCATTCATTCTGGAGTAGCTCCAGTCTATGTCTGAAGACAGAGCTTTTCTTGGCTGCTGGAGCATGTGAGGTGTACTCCTGACCCACTATTTGCCAAGCCATGCACAGCATTTAGGTGGAAAGCAGCTCCACCTAAATGGCCAGGACTGTATCAGGATAGCTATGATATATGAAGGCTGAGACAGCATTTTGCACTGTCTCCAATGCAGTAGTTCCTTTTTTGCTGTTTTTTACATTTCTGTTCCATTTTACTTCTTTGTGTTTCTTGAAAGCCCTGCTGATGGACTGTGGCAAGTGCCACAGTAATTTGTAATTTGTAGGCAGAGGGAGCTCCTGGGAAACTGTGACTTGTGTTGTGGATGCTGGACAATGTCCTTTAGGCTGCCAGGCTCAGCAATGCTCCTGTTCTGTGGCAAGGGAAGGAATTTTCCTCACAAAACCCAAAGGATGCTGATCCAGCTATGAAAAACCGCTGTTTCTCTTGGTTGCTGGTAAATATTGTACAGAAAAGGACCATTGAATGTGCTCTGAGCATTTTTCACTGCTTTTTCAATAACTGCAGTATCTGAAGTCACAATCTCAGCTACCCAAGCATTGGTGAAAAATTCCTACCCTGTAAAAACTTGATTTAACTAAACCCAACCATGATACACACAGCAAAGACCAGTCCTTGGAGGTTTCTACACGCTGCCATAACTTCAGGCTAAACAAGTCTGAACCAAGAAGTGTTTTGTCCCAAGACTGTATATTTTATGGGAAGTTGATGCTTATTTTCCATGGGAAGCTAATTTTTCCAAAGGACAGTTTCAGCCTGGCAGCTCAGCACAGTGCTGCTGTGACAAGCTGCTCTTTTAGCAGCGCTGACAGATTTTTTTGAGAAATATTTATTTTTTCAGCTAAGTCATGAGGCCGGTGACAGGTACATCGTGGAATGAAACAGAATGCATGGAAGCAAACAGAAATGAAACAGAAAACATGGAAGTTGGAGCACAGCCTTTTTCACCAACATAGGACACATGTTGAAGCCACATTTGTGCAGCTCAGTAGAAAGACATTAATCATGGTGTAGCCCAAGTTTGCTGACCAAAATAAAGATCCTGAATGGAAAAGTTTGTGTCAGGTAGACTCAGAGGTTATTTTTTGGGGAGATTTTTTTTTTTTTTTTTGCCAATATGTAAGATGTAAATGATTTTGCTTGACCCAGGCCTGCATTTTTTAGGCTAAATATATATATACCAAGGAAAAAATACCTTCCACTGCCAATCCTGACCTCTGGGAGAGAGAAAGGTTTGATGTCAGTGAAAAAAAGCTCCTGTTCAGCTTTTAACCAAGCTGACACATCTGAAGGCTGAATGCATCTCAAAATAGAGAATTAAGAAACAATTCAAGAGGCTGAAAGGCACAGTCACACAAATTAAATGTCTTCTGGAACTACAGCCTTTCAAAGTGTCTTATTCTAGCAAATATGAAATGAGACATCTGAGCTTGAACAGTTACTCAAAATACTGTCTAACAAAATAGATTTCTCAGATTAATCAGGCCATAAACATCTCATAACACATTGTCTGGCATTTTGATTTCTCCTTCCTCAGTTTCCCTATGTACCATGAGGCCTCAGCCAATGCCAGCTGCAGTGATGCTCTCTGGGAAACAATGACTAGTAATAATCTTGTGATTGCACATCCCAGGGGACTTTTCTGGAGATACCTTCCAAGTAAATGGATATCAGTTTCTGAGAGATGCCCAGAATGAACAGATAAATGGCACAAAGTGTACCCAGTCACAAAGATCAGCTTCAGAAGGTCAGCTCATCCCAAATCCCTTCCCATTAGCTGCCAGTGACCCCAATCATTATTCTCCCACAAAATTCTGTCTCATGGGTGGAAACTGGCATATGCTTTCTACTTCTTGTTTTTGTAGCTGAATATGGCCAATTCATCCAAAAAATTCTCAGTGAGCATAATAAACTAATTGCATCCAATGTTATAGTCCCTTCGTGCACTGCAGATTATTTCAGCACTGGTAAAAGTTTATGCATAACCACAAATCCTCAGGGAATAGAGTTCAAGAGATACCCTATGATCATGGATCTCTAGAAACTGATCTGGATTTTGAATCACTGGCTTGTAAGAAGACTATCTCTTTAATGAAAAAATAAGAAACTTTCAAAAACTTAATGTGAATGAATACTTAGAAAAAACTTCCCTCTAGTCCCTTAATCATAAATTTCTGTAAATTTATAGCAGCATTTCAAAAACAGTTGCATACCAAATTGGCCACCAGCTGTATACTCTGTGAGGGCTGAAAATTGTAACACATAAAGTGTTGTTTGTAGCTGCTGAATTGGTTCATTCCCTGCTGCATTGACTTCACACAGCTGTTACTTGGAAAATCATTCAGGAACATTGGAAAAGCAATGAAGTCAGTGGTTAAACACAATGCAGGTTTTACAGGACACAACTTATTGGGCAAATCCATTGGTTGTTCTGTCAGTGAGGCACCGGAAAGTAGCTGAGTTCATGGACAGACGAATACAATCCTCACCACTCAGGAAGCCTGATGTGCCCAGCATGATCAAATTTTTATATCTGTTGGTACAGGTATAAAAGTGGTGATAAGTAGAGTCCTGTGCCTTTCCATTCGTGCCATCCTGCAGACAGGAACCTTCTCTCTGACCCATGGCTATGCCCATACTGGTAGTTTAAATGAAACATAATCATTCACCCTGTACAATCACCAAAATTGTCCTTTGTGAAGTTTCATCCTATGCCAATTACACCTTTCCCAGGTGATGCCCCAGTATGACTGGGGAGGTAGAGCGCTCCAGAAACTATTCCCAGCAGACAGCTGGTATTGGAGCCAGGGACATCCCCAGGGTCATTTCCTTTACTGGTACAGGCACAGCTTCAGCATACAGATTTCCAAATGGTGTAGAGATGTCATGCTGGGGCCTGCAGGATCCTGGAACTGTAAAATAATACATTTTCGGCAGAATGACTTCCACTCATTCTCCAGGATCATCAGATTGTACCAGGAATTTGGCAGGTTGTCCCAACAGAACATAATATTACAGTTGCAGTGACCCCTTGAAAGCCCTGAAGTGCAAAATACTTTGTAAACGTATTGCTAAAAGAATGTTCCCACCTCTAAAATATTTATAATATAAGCAGGACAAGAACCAACATGGATATAGATGGACAGGAAGCAATGAGATTATCTTGGAAGGCACCTCAGGAAAGGCACTGCTCAGCTGTAAGCATTGCCACATTTTTTGTGGCATGATAGGGTGTATTTTCCAAAATGTGGAGAGATGTTTTCACGTCTGAGCAAGCATATCACGATGCTTGTAGATCAGTCTTCACCCATCTTCTCAAATAAAGCACAGCATGCTGAGATGCATAAAGGAAGAGCCGTTGATGCAAAAGCCTTCTTTCCCCTAAACAGCAAATGTCAGGATATGCCTCCTGGGGCTCCATGTTCTTGGTCTCTCCCTACATTTTGTAGCAAATACTTTACATTTACAAATTTTTTCCTTTTTCTGGAAGCCCTGCCAACTGCCTGCTGTGTTCTATTCCTCTTCTGCCTCATCACCACCAGTGGTGGAAGCCAAACACTCTTCATTATGTGCAGCCTTCTGATGTCCAGATTTAGTCCTTGCTGACGTTTTTGCAGCTCCGTTACTACAGATGGGCTTAGACAAGTCCAGCAAAACATAATTGCCTCTGAGGATACAGTCATGACTCAGTGTTTGAGAAGACAGCAGAACTCAGAGTCAGCTCTTGGAAACATGTAATGAGATCACTTTTTAAAGTATAACCTAACTCTCACTTTTGCAGAGTAAGGCAAACCCTTGAGTTTCAATTGTTCTTTAATTTCTTCAAAGCCAACTTTATAATCATTGATGCCCAACTCTGAGTTTCTCATAGTTAAATACAAATTTATGAACCCTAAAATTGTAAATTATATTAGTATATCTGTCCCAGAAATCATCTCAAAAATCCTTCTGACTTAACTCCAGCATAGCTAGCCACCCTCAGCTTGTTTTATGCTCTGTGGAGAAAAAAAGGAGCTTCAACATCTTGAGCCATTAAATTCATCTGGTGCTTTCTAGCAAAATGAATCTTGTCCTAGAAGTCTTATTCTTTCTGTGAGAAGACCCAGAGGCAACTCACTGTGTAGTCTACACCTAAAGTTAGGTGGAATTCAATTTACCTAAGAAGTAGCATGACTGAGTTTGGTTATTAAATTTCATGTTTATTCCTTTAAAGAGCATCCCATTTTTGCTGACTAGAGATGTGACTATCCTGTCACACTTGTGAGCACAGATGAATGGTTTGATATCTTGTTGGTATCTTGATACCTCTCCCTTTCTGCGGTTATGTTCTTCACCCCACAATATTCCTTCCTCTTTCCCTTTCCCTCCTGCTTTCTCTGCTAAAAATCAAGACTTTGTGATATTGCTTATCCTGATTCAGTCAAGAATAACCTCATACACATCTTTCCAAAAGATTTATACTGGTTTTCTCCACTTCTCATTTGAATCCTCAATGAATTCAGCAAACTCCATCTCAGAAGCTAAGAGAGGTAGATAGTTCTAGGCAAATAGGAACTGTGAAGACAGTAAAACACCCCCAAAACCCCCATGGTTAATAGTCTTTATAGAAGAGGTTAGCTCCTCCTACATGCACACAGTTTCCCTCTCCTTCAGGGGCCAACAGGGATCAATCACTGTGGATCAATCTATTATTGAACCATGAAGGAAAAGACGAGCAATGAAAGTCATCGCAGCGAGCAGTGAGACGGTGGAAGGTCTGCCTTTGGGATACCTCTTGAAATCTTCTTACACTCTTCCTAAACAGCCATGAGTGAGTTCATTGATGGCATCTAGGGAAAATAAAGAAAACCAGATGAACCACAGCAAATCAGCACCATCAATGCATGAGCCAGGTGAGAGGGAATTGCTCTCCCTCCAAGCATAGTGGATTTATGGCTTCTGGGTGTCTGACCTCACATTGGACACTTGCACAGTGGTGCACTGCCACGGTATTTACAGTCCCTTGCTTCAGCCATGGATAGGCACTGCTATGCTGGCCCAAATCACTGGGAAATATAATATAGGAACACAACCCTGTCCTGCTGAAATACTCCTTGACTTAAAGATCACCTATTCTCTATTTGAGATTCCATAAAAAGTTGGCCAGAATAACTTGATAAATAACTTCAAATCACATTTGCTGTTTCATAATAAAAGTGCATGTGGTCAGGAGATGAAAAAAGAACTGGAAGCTTTTCACTCTTAGATATGTTGTATGCTGAATTGTATACATAAAAGTGCATTTTGTAATTAACTTTTTTCCAAGTATCCATTCTACTTTTATTCTCAAATATTTTTTCTAAATGACACATATTGACTTTCTCATGAATCTAAGCCAGGATGCAGGATGCCTTCATCTGGTTTCCTCCCCAAACTGCCTTAAAGCCCAATAAATCTGTGACTATTTCCTTTCTGAAGCCTCAGAGGATATAGAATTACTTCACAATTCCTCAAGCCCAGAGCCTTCAGTGTGCCTGATGGAGAGCCAAGATCAGAATGGAATTGCTGTAATTGGAAAGTGAAACAAAAATAGTCCCCTGGAAAGGAGGAAAGCACAATGACAAAAGAACGTCCCATTTGGAATTGCAGCATGATGGCTATCAGACATCGTGGTGAAGCGTGTGTCTGCCTCAACAAACTGTTCAAACAGTAGTGACTGTCATATGGCTCCCGTCATAACCCATCACTGACAAAAACTCTGTAACAGCACTTGATGTAGTCAGGGCCCAATGCAGCTTAGTTTTCTCATTGTACAGTCAGCAGTTCCTAACTTTTCCAGAAAAGAGATAAATTATGTTTCAGATTTAATTTTATATAGTCACTTATCCTCCCCACATGGCTGTTTTACTGTGTGATTCCTGTCATATTAAGCTCCCTGTCTGGCAAAATTTTATTGAGCATTACTTTATTACTGGCTTTGAAGGACAATTTCCTATGCACTTACAGGTTCAGTCTGAGGGAAGCAAGGAGCTGCTTTGGCTACTTCCCACCTCTGCAAAGATTTGTGACTGCAATACACAGTGCAGTGTGTGCAGTTTGTGTTTCCAACACTGAAAGAACAGGTTTTTGTTGCATTCCCCCACCCCTTTCCAATTATGGAGAAATAAAAACAGTGTGTTTGGCCACTCTTTCGTTTGTGTTCACATGAGGATCAAAGTGCGTTTGCATAAATCCAATGTCTGTGCAAAACTACCTTCTTCTCTCCCATGCAGGGAGTTTCCAAGGGCAGAGGCTGTTAATTTTATGCTTTTCTGTGCATAGCAACAGAGCTCAGGCAAAGTGTTTAGCAAAAGTCCCCATATATGAAGACCTCAAAAATGTGCCTTAATGATCCTGACTTTTTATAGCTTTTTGCCCTGTATCTATTTGCAGAAAGACCACTGGCAGAATTTTGAGGAAACAAGGTTTTTGTGATATGTTAAACAGGTTGATGTTAGAAAGAAACTATTATCTTTCTTCATCAAGATCACAACATGATTGTGGTGCTCAGGGAGATCTGTGGTGTTGCAGAAATGAAGGTAACTAATCCATCACTGTGAGAATCTACCCCAGGACTCCACCATCCCTGAATATCCTGATCTGCCATCCAGATCTATGGTTATGTCTGTGGCTATGTCACATAGGGTCTTTTCAGGCATTTCAGGGCCTCACTGCACACCCAGGCAATGCTGCACAGACACCTGCATGCCACTGTCCTACTCGCTGGCTCTCCAGCTCTTCCTCTAAACACGAGGAAGGAAAATTATTCTGTTTGAGAGTGCCCTTATCAAATTCACTTTGCTTAACACCCTTATAGATTCAAAGCAAGATTTGTAGGCATATCACTGAGGTTTAACAATCCCTCTCCTTTCTGCTGTACGCTCCAACATTTACAGAAGCTAAACCATTAAAATATGTGTTTCTCTCACAGCGTGGACACTTGGCTCTAAGCCTTACTTAAAGGACATGGATAAACACAGGAAAAGATGTCCCAGCAGGAGGGAAGTGATTGTGGGGACAGTATGTTCTGACAGCAATCCAGGTTACAGAGGAGGTAGTGGCAGATAATGAGTTGTTTTATTTAAATAGTCAGCAGGTTTCAGTCCAGAGAACAATGGAGTCTGCTCCCACAGTGCTGCTGTACACATGCAGGGAGCTTCATTTGGTCAAGCTAACAGAGACAAGAAAAAGGCAGATAACATCTCTGAGAGAGGCACTGGGGCTGAGAGATTGGTCCCTGTTCCCCTTTTGCCCACAGCACGGAAAGTCACTTAAGGTGAGTGGCAATACTCCATGGCAAAGCTGGAAAGCAGCGAGGCAAGTTTGGGCTTTTCCAGCCTCAGGGTAGTTCTTATTTTTCATTTAAACACCTGTGAGGTTCTTAGGCCAAGATCTATAGCCGTGCTGGGTCGGAAGGGAGACACAGCACAGGAACTGGAAAGGGCAGTGAAGCACCCAAATCTTGATGGGGATCCAGCCCTTGGCTGTGCAGGGGTATGACAAAAGGTTCAGAAGCAGATGGACAAGAAGAGGCCTTCCTAGGGAAGAATAGGACTAATCTCTTCTTAATCTCTTCTAAATAGATTTTTTTTTTCTCTGCCTTCTTATTTCTCTGTTGATCCCACCTTTCATTTCTTTCCATATCTGTCTCCATCTCCAGCCTTACATCCATCTGCATGCCCTCTGGGCAGCCCACAGTCTGCCCACACTCTTCACTGCCTTCTTGAAACAGCTTCCAGCATCAGTGGCTCTGCTCAAGCCACAGGCAGGTGTGCCCTGCACACCTGAGCTTGGACTTTGATTCCTGGTGCACCTTTGGCATCAGTGCATCCCACCCACTAAAGTTCCATGGACTTTAGGCCTCCTCTGAGGAATGAGGATTTGGAAGAAGATCAATATGGCCATTGACTATTCTTTCAAGAAAAGCAGGTAGACTGGTGGACACAGAGGTAATCTTCAGGTCTTGAGGTGACATAGGCAGCACACTTCAAAATTAAGCAGGGATTGGGAGCAATTCCTGTCTTCTTCCATCCAGTTTAGCTTAATTAGAGGAAAGGATTTGAGACAAAAAGGTGTCATCTTCAGCAAGTGAGGTAGAAAGTTCAAAAGCCCTTGTGAGCTAGACAAGATCACCTCTGAATCCAAGAAAATCTGGAGAATTGTAGGGGAAAGTGAAGTATAAAGAGTCTCCACCTCCATGAAATCTGTGATTTTCAGTATCCAGTTGAGCAGTTAATGTAATTTACATAAATGAACTCCCATACTGATTACATTTGCTCATGGCAGCATCCCAACCCTACCTGTTTTCTAAGAAGATGTTTTACTTACAGGGAGAGTGTGGTAACCCATTTCCCATCATTTGGCTGGCCTCTGACTGAGAGAAGACTCCTTAAGAAAAGCAATAAACCATTCTCCATGTTTCCCTGGGGACAAGAAGAGGAGGGTTGACCCTGCAAGTAGAAAGATTCCAGATAGGTATTAGGAGAAAGGCCAGTGGCTGAATTTAGGCAAGGCATGTAGTGCCTAGATTTTCAGGAGATTTCCAAAAAGAGATTAGAGAAATCTCTGTAAGAAGTTGGCCAGGGCTAACTGATCTTGCCTTAAGGCGGGGAAAGATGAAATGCCTTTTGAAGCTCTCTTCCAGCCTTGTTTTCCATTTTTCCACCTACAAATACTTTCAAACAACTGTGATGTCTTTCTTTCCTGTGTTCCATCAAGAAGCAGTTGGGAAGCTGTCTGTCCACTCAGCAGAAAGCTGCCTTTCAAACCCCTGAACACATGAGCTGGCTGCCATCCATTTTGGCTAAGACTCTCAGGGAGAAGATGGGTAACTCACAGTCCGATGTGATTACCAGCCAGCAGGAGTGTTCTTGGATGTGGGGAGTGTGCTCCTCTCCTTGGGGAGTGAGAAATGTTTGTGTGTTTCACAGATACCATCGAAAAAGCCACGCTAGGGGGGACCAATTATGGTGTCTATGACTGAGTGATGTTTATGATCAACAAAAATGATTGGGATAGTTCTCAGAGAAGCAAATCCGAGATGAAATGTTCCATATCATATTACCAACCACCCAACCCAAGTGCACCAACCCTGACAGGCAACCTTTGGAAACACAGAGAATTCAATTATTTTGGCTAAATTACCATATCCATGGCAAATTACAGGCTGTCTATTGGAAAATATCTCCTCTCAATCCTGCCATTTTTTCTTCTTCAGTTATGTTTATGTTCCCAGCATTTTTCCTTCCTGGCAAAGGCCCAGTGATTTTTGGAAAGACTAAAGATAGGCTTTATCTCCACAGAATGCAATTTAGTGGTTGGACTAGGTTGCAATTAGACAGTGTGGTCTTCAATTCAACTGCAGACCTGTGATATCAGGCTTTCAGCATGACCTATAATATTGGATCCAGATCTGAGCTTTGCCAGACCAAAGCAGAAAATCTGACTGCTGTTGGAGATAAGTGATAAGGGATGTGTGGTTGCAGGCTATCAGAAGCTGCTCCTTATCTGGAGTGTCTTCAAGGGGCTTGGAGAGGGATGGAGGAATTCACTGACCTTAATGATCAGGAGACTCCATTTCTGCTCATAAACGCGTAAGAGGACCAGGGCGAGAACTCTGGAAGTGAAGTGAAGTGAAGTGAAGTGAAGTGAAGTGAAGTGAAGTGAAGTGAAGTGATCATACCTTGCTGAAAACAAAGCTCTGCCCAGAGGCACCAGCTTGGCTGTCAAAAGCTGTGCATGTGTGTTAGCCCAGCACTCAGCAGCTCTCCTCAGGCAAAAAACAGGGGGGTTTAAATCTCTCCAACCTTTCCAAACAGTGTAGAGAGACTAGGGATGGAGCCAAAAATTTTATGCAGCGATGTAAGTACCTGCTCCTTTTCTCATTACTCTTGCACATTTGAGACTTGATTTTTGTGTCTGATCCTGCAATGTCTTCATTCTCAAAGGGCACAGAAGTCACTTAAAACCCATGCTCACCATGATACACAGCTCACAGCAAACATTTCACAGCCTGGAGGGTGAGCTGGGAGCTCACATTCATATTTAGAAATCACTGACCTTCTTGGGCAGAACAGGAATATCTCAGAGTAGGTGCTGTCCCACTAACTCAGGCCTCTGGTGCCTGTGCTGGGACTTGTCTTTGTGGGGAGGGACAAACACATCTTTCCCACTACTGTACTGTCTAATAATTTTCCAGCTTTTGATGTGTTTATCATCACATCACTCTGATGTGGAGTTAGAGATGAGGAATTGAGGCACAAAGTCTCAGATCAGGTTTTGAAAAGATCATTAATGGATAGACACCTTGTCTCCATTTTAAAAATCCTGTCCCACAGAAATTACCCAAGAAGGTTATGATAGAACAGCGATTTTTGCTCTCAAAGCCCTCTCTAAAGGCACAGCACTACTCCTGACTTTTAAAGGCTTTTTTTATCATTTTAATTTTGGGAAATTACCATTCTAGACTTTGAAACATCTACAAAATCATATAAACATTTCTGAACCCAGTGACACCCACAATCAAATTGAGTTTTCTAATATTATAGCTAAGGTTTCCTTAGCACACATCACTATGATCTGTATCTCTCACTGCACATTATAAGGTCAGAGAGAGAAAAAGAGAATATAGTAAAAGCCAGAAAAATTAAACAAGAGCCACAGAATTATTTAGGTAGTATCTAAAATATTTGAACTCAATTATATCACACAATGAGAGACTGCTCCATTTATTTCTTTTTTCCCACAAGTAACCAGGTTTTCTAAAGTCCTAACTCAGATTCCCTCTAAATAATCATAGCTCTCTTTAACAATACTGTCTCATGTAAAATAAGTAAGGGGAAAAAAAAGATTGAACAAAGTTATTAAGAAAGGTAAACTTTTTAATCCATAATCTGTGCAGGCTGTATTATTTTTTGATGGCCACAGGCTTGTCTGAAAGCATACAGAAGGGATGAATGAACCCCATAGAAAAGTTTTGGTTCAATCAGTTCAGCTTTCAAAGCCAGATGAAACCTGAAAAAGTTTCATTTACTTCAGGGAATTTGTGAAGAGAGAGATTCTCACCAAAGACAGTGATTTTACATTAACCTTTAGGTCAGACCAATGTTGCATTATTAGCATTATTTAATTAACAAAATTCATGCTTTGAAACTTTAAATATTTGCAAATTCATACCCTATAATGACTTTCATTCATTATTATTTATCTAGGGCTGGAGTCAGCCTGTAGCAGCTCTTATTTCCCGCCACAGGAACAGCTGGGGGAAACAATCCAGTCACTTTCTTTAGGTGTTTAAATGGGAGCAGCGCTCCTCCACAAATCTGGCTCCAATTATGAGCACTACGTGCTTTGAAAATCTGACCCTCGCCTTGAGTGTCAGCGAGACGTTTCCCAAACAAGCCTGATGATAATGCAGAGTAACACAGGCAAAGCTCTCCTGGCATACACACAGGGCCCTGGGGTGGGATCACACCTCTCCACACCTCCAGCCAGTGGAGGTTAGCAGGGCTTGGCAGCACAGGCACAGCAACCAGCCAAAGACCCCCAGCTGGCCACCAGATCCACGCCAATTTGCCACCAAAATTATAATTTTATATTATCATTTTGAAAGAACACACTCAAACGATGTCATTTAACTTAAAGGATATTTGTTTTCCGTGTGCAAGTGACTCCTTCACCTTTGTCCTCATTGCTTTGGATGGCCTGAAGGAAAACACTTTACCTCTCTCCAGCTCTGTTCTGTTGATGGCTAAAAGGCAAAGTGATGCTGATGCGCTTTGCAAATGCTTGGAGATTAAAATGCTCACACTCCTGACAGATGGAGAGAGTCTAAGGGTTTGTACACAGAGCTAATAAAGCTTTCAGTGCCGCACCCTGCCACCCTGTACCTGCAACGCTTGGGAAAATATCCACTGATAGTTTTTTTGAAGCAGAGTTTCTCATATCAATCCATCTACCTGCCAAGTCTTCATGGGGAAGTAATTGAAACGTGCATGACTGGTTCCTGTGAGTACAGCAGCAGCAGGAAATTAATCTGGGTAATGGTATCTCATAAATACTGTTCTAAGCTCAAAAATCACTGTTTTGCTGTCCCTTTCCTCTGCTTCTTCCTCCTAGATCAGAGTCACATGGCAAATCTGGAGATGGGTTTCATCCTCCTTCCTAGTATGAGTGTGACCAGGTTTTAGGGAGAAGCAGGCAAGGGCAGCAGAAAGCTTGGCTCATCATTGTGCCACAACACAGGGGCAAAAGCAGTGCCAGGAAGGGGGTGCTGAGATTTGCATAGAGCCAGTGTGAGAACTGACCATTAAATGGGGTGGCAAATGAATCAGACAGATGGGTACATGCACTTTCTCTGGAAAAGCCATGCTTCTCCTGTGGGTTTTAATAAAGGACTTCTAGAGTTGGCACCCCAGAGATGGGGCTGCACTTTCTCCCGCCGGTACCAGAGCTTGTAGGGAGGCCTGCATGGATGTGCACCTACACGCACCAGTCCTGCCTCGGGGTGCCAGTGTGGGCACAGACTGTGGCGTCCCTTTGCTGTGCAGGCTGCATCCATCCTTGCCATCCTGCCTCTGGGATCCCCCCATCTGCTTCCAGGAGCCAGCAGCGCTCGCACTTCGGTGGGAAGTACAAGAAACCCTCTAGTGGACACTTAAAGGGAGAGGGTTTGGGCTCCAAAGTGTCAATATTTTCATTGCTTTTTGGATTATATGCCATTTTGGTCTTGAAAAGACTGTTCTCTAGGGAGACACCTAAATCCTTTTCATGTCCTGAGCTGGGCACAGATACTTGGGTTGGCAGTTGTGCCATGGGTAGTGAAGGCCAAGAATCATAGGAACATAGAATCATTGAGGTTGGAAAAGAATTCTACTATCATCAAGCGCAAATATTAACTGAGTATCAGCCTGTACACCACTGAACCATGTCCCCCAAGTGCCCCATCCACACACACTTTTTGAACACTTCCACAGATGACACTCCTCCCTGGGGAGCCTGTTCCACTCTTCCAGTGAGGAAACATTCTCTGATATCTGACCTAAATCTCTCCTGGTGCAATTTGAGGCCATTTCCTCTTTTCTTGTTTCTTGTCACTTGGGGGAAGAGGCCAACCCCCACCTCACTAGAACCTCCTGTCAGGGAGCTGTAGAAAGCAAGAAGGTCCATATGAGCCTCCTTTTTCTCCAGGCTGAACACCCCCAGATGCCTCAGCCATTCCCCATAAAATCTGCGCTCCAGACCCTTCCCCAGCTCCGTTCCCTACTCTGCACATGCTCCAGGACCTCCATGTCTTTCTTGTCGTGCAGGGCACAAAACTGGACACAGAATCTGAGGTGCAGCCAGGGGTCAATATCCAGGTGGCAACGTGCAGGCCTGGGCTGCTCTCTACTAGCTGCAGACTAAACAGGGGATTTTTAGAGCTATTCAGGCATGTAACTACGTAACTGCCCAAGATTTCCCCTCTGCATCCCTTCAAATCCAAATGAAGACTTTCCTGAAAATCTTTTAGTAGTTTAAGAGCCTTTGTAACACATTCTATGCTAGGTAAGAGCCTTGCCAGGGTCCCAGGCTGAAGCATTATCTCTTGGGCCAGTGGTAAGAGCTGAATAGGATAAGGATTTCATCATATGAAGTTTCTAGTGTTGCAAAGCCCAGCTTTTCCTGGTCATTTGAATTCCTGCAGATTTTATTTTTGGCTGAGCAGGATATCCTTTACTGTCATTTACATTTGTCTGAGCTGCTGCTTCATCAGCCTATAGCTCTCCTAGAAAATCCATGACTATCAGGGTGCCTTCACACTGAGAGCAAATGGAAAACCTGCAAGGCTCTGTGACTCTCCTTTCTCCAGTGGGGAGTTGGTAACGAGCAACACCACAGCTCAGCCCTCTTATCCTGCAGAAGGGATGCTGCAAAGGACCACTGCTTTGGACACTGCAGGGGCTGAGGCCTGCACAAAGATGCCAGGTCAGTTTTAGCTTGGTCTCTCATGTTGTAGCACACCATCCTCACGTGCAAGTCACTACACCTCCCCTATTCCAGCAGCAAATGAAGAGCTGGAAGAGTATTTGGTTGTACTTGTCCATGATACAGCATACACAGAACTTGAAGCAATAAAAGAACTGAAGGCATAGGAGTGTCACTGGTAGAGCCTTGGCAGGGCCCAGAGGTGCTGGAACAGTGTGCTGGGGGTGCTGCTGGAGGAAGGAGAGGCTGAAGCAGAAGATAATGTATGTCCCAAGTGCAGCTTCAAGATTCGCCCTTTTTGGTAACCTCAATCCCCTTCTCTGTTCAGCCCCCGTTCCAGAGCTGGCCCTGGGTGCCAGACTAGCTCAGCAAAGGGCTCTTGGCTTGAGGCTCCCCAGGGACATGGAGCTGTGTCTCCTGGTGCACAGAACCTCATCCTCCTGGTGCCCAATAAAACCAGACTCCCAAAGCACAGCTGGGAGCTTGTCCTTTGCATGGCCACCCTTCCCTCTTGCTGCCCATCAGTTCTCCCCCACCTGAACCTTTTTTCAAGTGCAAACGTTCCTTTTTCCATCTCTGGGGGCACTCCTGCCTCCTCCAGGCCACTTGGGGGGACAAGGCCCTATTTCAACTCTTTTGAACACAACTGCTCCAGTGTGGGCAAAGTATTTAAACTCCATTGCAGTAGCAAGTCAGACAGTGCAGCAACACACCTCTGTGCTCTATGGCTGGGGCTCCTCTAGAGGAAGCAAAAGGTGTTTTTTCCTCTTTGAGTTTGTTCCTGAATTTTATCCTATTCCTATTTTAAGCAAATACATATGCTAGTCCAAGTAGGTACAGCAGTCTGCTGCACTAGAGGAGACTTAACAGGGGTCTCTTAGTTTTGCAAAGGCATTAAGGTGGCGACTGAGCTGCCATGGCTCAGTGAGAACCTTAGAAAGTATGCTTGTCACATATAAAATAATGTTAACAAATTAGAGCAATTAAATTTAGGATGTGGTATGTCAGAAACCAAAGAAAAATGCAGCTGCTGGCATCACATTGGGGTGTATTTGTCACCTAATGTCAAGGGGAATCCCTACAGATAGAGGGATCTTTCACTGTGCACAGAAAATGAAACTTTCATGGTCCTCACAGGTTATAAATGGGACCGTTGTTGACTTTCTTCATGCAAAGCTTGCCTGCTCCCCAACAAAATCTCAACAATCCCAGAAAAAAATTCACTCAAGTAGATTATTTCCCCATTGAGACCCACTTTTCAGGCACAGCCATGTTCTCTCCCAGCCCGTGCTGCAGTCAAAGTGCCTTTTGTACGTCCCTCCAAAATAGTTTATTCTTCTCCAGCAAACAACATCATTTAGCACTAGCTGGAGGAGCTGAGCGGTCTCAAGTTAGGAAAACCAGATGTATTTGAATCATCTGTCAAAATCAGAGGCCAACACTTGATCTATGGCAAGGTAATGAAAAGAGTCACTCATTCATTAATGGTGTGGAGCCGTAGGAGCGCTGCAAATCACGGAGCGGGATATTGTATGAATGTGTCAATGTTACTGATATCCAGGGGCCCGTTGCTGAAACAGGCACTGATGAAAGGCTTCATGTGTGCACCCAGAAACAAGCCAACAAAGTCCTGCTCCTTGCAGGAAAACAAAAACAAGATCTGAAAAGGCAGCACGGAGTTAGAACAACAGTCTCCTGTTACCCTTTTTGCTATCACTGGAGCAAGACACTGGACTTGAGAGACCTTTTTTTTATTATTTTTCTAAACATTTTTTACAGGTTTAACAGCCTACCTCCAAGGTCATGCCATCAAGAGGCCGAAGTGATGACTCAGATGCCACCAGCGAGTTTAACACCCTGTCTTGTGCTGTTATTTATAGCTGGTTTTATAGCCGTGTTTTTGAGGCCCCAGCTGAGGCAGAGCCTCCATGCATGAGGTCTTATACAAACACACGGGGAGGACAGCCCTGGCCAAGGGCTCACAGTCTGTAAAAGGGGGCTTCAAAGTGCCTCTGGGGTATGGCCAGTGGCATGCAGAACATCTCCAGGAGACTCACAGAATCATCTCTGCAGCCTGGAGGAGACACTTGCTTGTGCAGCCAAGAAATCACCACCATAATGACAAATGGGGGTGCCAGTGGGAGGGAATGTACAGGGGAAACACTTGGAGGCATGGGCCAGAAATCTGAAGTCAGAGGCAAATTAGACAGTCTTGTGTTTGTGCAATGGATTGAGTACATTTTCTGCTCCATATGGTGAGATGAAGTTTGATTTCTCTGGTCTGAATGCTGTGGCCAATGGTGAGAAAGGTGATGAGGGACATGCTCAAGGTCACACTGATTTAGAGGTTCAGACAGGACTAAAGCCCAGACCTCCTCAGCCCCATCTAGATGCCAAGGCAAATAGTGCTGGAGGATGCAGATGGCCATTAATAAACACCCCCATGATTTTCTTACAGGGTTTGAATGGTCTCCTGATGAAAAGATTAGAAAATGTACAGAATCAGATTTGTAGCTAGCATCCATCAGAAAAGCCAGTTTCTCTGGATTTAGCTGTCAAAATTCGACACCAGTTTACACCAACTGAGGATTTGGCCCTCTATTCTTGGGAAGTTATTTACAGTGGAAGAATGTGCATACACTTAGGCAGCTTGCTCTTTTTGTATTTTAAGATCAAGATTCGTTCCAGATTGGTAATTAAGTTTAGCTCTTTCGGTGACAGGAACTGCTCTGACAGCTGCAAATCATAATAATATGCATTTGTGTACATTTGTGCCTACATGCTTGTGCATTTTTGCTGTTGTAGCTAAGAATACAGTCAGTGACTTATGTACATTACGCTGTATCTTGAAATGGTTTTTGCAAACAGACAGTGCTTGCATAGCGAAGAGGGCTGTGCTCTGCTAAAGACATCTTCAACTTCCTCAGAGAAAACACTGTCTAGATATGAATATCTCCACCTAGGACGTTGGTCAAATCAGGCCTAACGTTAGCCCAGGGCTACAAACCCAAAATTAAGTGGTTGTTTTTCCTGGTATGCTGCCTTCATGCTGCAGTGCATGCTCACACTGCTCTGGGGGAGTTAGTTCCAGCAAACTAGGGCTGTTCTCCTGGGTGTAGGCATGGAGGCTGGGGAAGGCATGAAAGTGTTATTAGGAGCTGAGAAATGCAGTACAAATCTTGCCAGGAGTGGTGGCAGATTGTTAAGTGAAAGCAAAAGAAACGCTCTAGGCAATGCATCCTGCTGGGGCAGCTTGTCCCAGCTGGCAGCACCAGCTAACCAGGATTGTGTTCTCAGTAGGGGCAAGGAAAAGGTTGGGTTGGGAGCAGTTCCTGATCTGGGGCATGTGCTAGCCCCGATGTGAGGACATGCCTGAAAGAGCCCACCCGCCTTCTCAAACATGTGCTGCAAGGCTTACACTTTGTTTGGATGCTGATCACAAGTAGAAATGCCATCAAAATGTTTCTTTAGATCTGGAAACTCAGCATAATTCAAAGAGGGTTTTATGATGCTGCCAGCCCTAATTCCATTGATGGAAATCAAAGCTTCCCAAAGACCAAACGACGAGTGACAGCGTGCCAGGTTTAGTCCTCCTAGGTGGTGGCTTGCTGAGTCTAATATGTGGGCATGTAGCAGAGATTCTCCACAGCTTCCCATTTGGCTCTAGGGACTGATGGCCACATCCTTGAACCCCACACAACCCAGTCTGCTCGTCTCTGATAGAGCCGCATGATAAAATCCAGCTTTGGTGAGATTTATTTTCATCCCTCTAATGGAAGTGTTTTGATTCAGTTTGCAGAATGGTTTAGAGAGCAGGAAATTTAAAACCAGCTCAACGTGCTGTCAGCTTGAATGCAGTCATTTGCTGTCAGCCCACCCAAATGGGGTGCAGGCTCGTGAGTGATGGAAAAGGCAGTTTGGGGGCTTTCAGAAACATTTTCCTCACTATAGCAGTGATTCCTTCTTGAAGAGCATACCTAAAACCTAAATACCTCTCCCTAGTTGTGGCTGAAAGCCTGTCAAGCGACTCAGTATTCCCAAAAACTTGACTGAGATTCTACTGCAGGCTCAAAAAGTGCGAGTAAAATGTAGCACTATTGCTTGAATAGGAAAATGGCAGTGTTTATAATATGTATCAAATAGATTGGTATTTTATAAATCTTTTGTCATTTACTGTGTTGATCGGGCCTCTCTATTCAGGCTCTGCATGTTGCTCTTAAAGGTTTGGCCTCAGCAAGTCATAGAGTTGGGAGCATGGAGTTGAGTCACAGCGCTGAGTTGTGGTAGGTGAAGGAGGATGTGCAGGAGCTGAGTCTCCAAAACCACTTCTAGAATGCATGGGACATGGCCATGGTTGCTGGTGCTGGGCTGTTGGGAGAGCTAAGCCCAGATGCTTGAGGAACAAGGGCTTCTAACCTGGCAATTATTTTCTGAACATGTCCTGCTAGACCTGAAGGAGCACAGCTAGAGGAGAGAGACAAGAATGCCCCAAACTTGCTTGGTCACAGACAAGTAGGAAAGCACAGCACAAACCCTGCTCTGCATCTGCCAGAAGAGGGATCTGAATCTGAATCCAAAACAGTGGAAAGCACCAGGTTGTTATAGGTAAAGTGAGGGGTGAGGTGGCGTGGTGGGGAATACATCCTCTTGCTTCTGCTGGGGTGAAAACTGACATACTCAGGCTTCCCCTCAAAAGCATCTGCTGTGGATTTCTGCCACTATCAGGTATCTCCCTCCAGCCCAGAATCAAGCACTTTGTCTCTCTGAGTAGTACAGAGATGGCATCACACCATGACCACCAGCACAGCTTTTGGCTGGCCCTGGCAGACCCCTGCCCGGCAGAATTTCACCACGGCCCTTGTTTCAAGGTGCCCTACCAGTGCCTTACAGTTTTTCTAGGTCAAACACATCCCTTGGTTCATCATGGGAAGGGAGAAAGGTGGTATGAGTGTACCTTACCCTCCTATGCCTTTGTCCACCTCTCCAAGCCAGTTGTTACTGCTGTTAAATGTGAAATAACTTATGAAATCCTGTTTTTTCCCTGTCAGAGCATCAGCTAAATTTGGATGGAGTTTAGGAAGCTAACAGGAGCACTGGTTTTAATTTTAGGGGAGAAAAAAACAAGCCTCCTAAGCCTGAATTTGTTTTCCAACTTCCACGACAGCAACCACATCCTCCCTGTTTTACTGCTCCTTATCTGACAGACGGGGTCATGCCGCAGGGATAAAACAATATATATCCAACACAGAGACCTCACAGGTTTCTGGGGAATAGCTCCATCCCTGGCCTCCTCAACGTGATTTTGGAAACAACTTTTTACTTAAGAGTTTTTTTGATGGCTGGTATTGGGGTTGGGTCCCTCACTTCTTCAGAGAAAAGTGCCCTTTAAGTCTCCAATTTTGAAAGCCGTTCCAAACCATGGAGCCTGGAGTGCCAAAACCTTTTCACATTCAAATCTCTTTCAAGCAGAACCGGGAGAGGAAGACCAGAGTTAGTTAGTGCACTCAAATGACCTCATTTGCCACATCAGAGCACAGAGCATTTACTCTGTAAAGACCATCAGTACGTGTGCAGCATCCAGGATGTCTTGTTAGCCAGTTTTTTTGATATTACTAGTAATAAGCCAGCTTTTATATGGTATGGTTTGGCTGGAAACAAATGTATAAATTCTGTAACATGCAAAATTCTGAGGTTCTGATCAGCAAAGCCACATTAGCACAAATGTAATTTTAAGTACACAAATAAGGAGAGCATAAAAACTTTCTACAAAATATGCTTTCCAGTGAAAAATTAGCTGTCAGGAGTTTTGGGGTGAGAGGTAATTTTTTTTTTTTTTCCCCAGAATTAATTTATTTGTGAAAGTTCTGCTTTTTCAGGCAAATGCCAAGTATTCCTTCATAATTCAAATACTTACTTTGAAAATAAAATGCTTAGATTCAGCTTGCTTTCCACAACAAGTGGTGGAAGTTTCAGATGCCTTTATATTCCCATTTTCTTTTATGGGCTTGGCCAAGCATTATCTCCCAGAACACAACTGGTTTTTCACATCATGAGAGAAGGCTTTGGTGTATCATAGGAAAGAGGATCTGAGTGAGTGTGGTCAGTTGAGGCAAATGTAAGTATAAGGCACTTAAATGGCAATTCCTGCAGGGCAGCACATTAGCATCCCTAACTTAAAAAGAAAATAAAAGGAAGAAAAGATTAAAACCCCCCAGCTTTCAACAGCAGAAAAAGAGAAAAGCCTAAACTTTGTTGAGAAAAGCCTAAACTTTCCTCTGGAAAATACTAATGAAAACAGCAGCGCTTTCATTTATGTTAAAACACCCAAGGGAAAAGAGAAAGCATTTCTGAAGAATTTCTGAAGAAGCAACTTCTGAAGAAAATCAAATTGCATCAAAGAAAAGGGGTTCTTTCAGGGTAAGTCAAAATAATAAATTTTCAAATTATGTGTCAAGCAGCAGCTTTGCCTCACAAAGTCCTGCTAGCAGAAGCACCTCACAAGAAATAGTCTGAACTGTGCAAATTCATCGCCAAGAGTGTCAGTCTAATGGACCAAGGTTTGACTGTATGGGAGAGCAGCAATTCCTCCTAGAATAATACATCATGTGCTTTGGGACCATCAATGCTCATGGCTCTGGGACTTCAGGAAGAGATACGGATGGAGATGCTTTTCCTGTAGAGATGCATTTATGGGCCTGCACTGAAGCAAGCATGGGCAGCAGCCCACATTGCCCTGTTGACTTCAAGGAAGGGACACGGCTGATGGCAAACATTTCCCTGCAGGGACACGTGAAATCCTGTCCACCCTTCACTTCTAATGCAGGGTTTCCTGTGTATTTGAGATTTTATGATGGTTTGTCTGTGTTTCTACCAACTCTGTGACTCAGATGTAGCAAACAGGTACAACAGAAAATTATGGCACCAAAGTCTGGGCTTGCACAGTGAGAAAGTTGGGTGCAGATTGTTCTAGGGGAAGAAAGTACTGCTGGAAAAAAAATTTCCTCTAATGTAGAAACATCTTACTCCCAGGACATTCTTCATCCTTCAAGGTGCTCAGCATTGCCCAAGTTACCTAGAGAGATGGGCAGCCAATGTATCTGATATAAAGTCAAAAGGACGTGATTCAGCACTACCCACGTGGATAATGCAGCTTTTTTTTCCCATGTTAGGGGGAAAAAACCCTTTTCCAGTAACCATCAAAATTTGGAGGCTGCAGCCCTGCAATCAGCTGCACTGTACAGCTTCCAGCTCTTCTGCAGTGAGCAGGTTTACTGCAGGAGACTGAATTTTCTGGAACAGTTGTTCATCCCAAGCAATGTTCTAGTCTCCTCTAAAAGTCTAGGACACTTTGCCCAAGCCAAATTCCCACTCCATGCGGGCACAGGACACAATGCTGCCCTTTACCGGTTGCGTCTTACTTTGCTGTAAGCTCCCTCTAAATACGTGGTGTATTAATCTCTGCACCTCTTTCTGCTGCAGCTATTGTGCTGGCACAAAACACTTGATTTAATCACATGATGAAACACAAATGTGCGTAACACGGGTGTGATGGGAACAGCAGACATAACCCTTCAGAGCTTGGACTGCCTCATTCTCCCCTTGGAGATATGTGAAAAAAGCCTCAAAACGCTAAAACCAGTGTGTTAGGGCCAAAACTACCCTACACCTCATTCCCATGGTGTACAATGTACCTAACAAGCAGACCTTTCAGATCACAGCCATTAAAATAAAAAACCCTCATCAGTTTTGCTGGCAGAGAACACAATGTTTTCCAGGTATTGCTGATAGCTGGCTGACATTCTAGCTCTGCTTCTGAGAGAGGAAACAGTGGACCCTTTTTTCTTTTAATTGGAACTGTTGAAAGTTTATTTTGTTGTTGTTATCACTTTCTGCTAGGTGTCGAGCAAAAGGACACAGAGGCAAGCAGAGAGGCTCCTGCAGAGAAATGAGGATGCCAAATACCTTCCTTCTCTTCTGCTTTGGTTCAAACTGAGCTGGTGGGAGTGGAGGCTGGGGAGATAACTAGACTGGATCATCCCCTAAGGCTTTTGGAGAAGCACTTTCTTTCTTTCTGTGACTGTGTAGGGAGACCTATACAGGGGACAGCTGCAAATCCGAGATGCTCCCAGGGAATAAGCTTCTCTCTCTCTCTCTCACAGAATGAACTTTCAGAAGAAAAAGTTGTATTTTACTCAATTCCTTTATCAATCTTCTGTCTCAGCCTCATCTGGGACCATCCTCAGAGGTCTGTGACTGTCGCTGAAAGGCGCAGGGACATTATCACTGATAAGGAAACCTGACACATTAACAGGATCAGGGGGAGGAGTGGGATAAAAACAGAGACTAAGTTATTAGCATTTGGGCACATAAACAAAATATCTAAGAAAAATAATTTCTTTCCACAGAGAGAAGCTTTACTTTTGCTTCTGAAATTAATTTTAATATAACATGTTTTCACTTCTTTATTTACTACAACAGTTGGCAATCCTGGGTATAAATCTCCAGTATGATCCAGGGTTTGGATTTGCACAAATTCTTTATTGATACTTTTCTCAGAATCAGCATGACGTAATAAACAGTACTAAATGTAATTTTTTTTTCTTTTTTTTTTTTTTTTTAATTTATCTAAAAAGGAGACATCTCTTTGGACAAAATTATTTACAGAGAAAGGAGATGAAAGGGAGCTTTAGGGATTGTGTTTTTCTATCAAGGACAAAACAAGGAGAGAGTCTGAATAGGATTGAAACAAGCAATTAAGACTGCAAAGAAATCCTTCATCTCTGTGCTCTGGAAGGTCCCAATTCAGCACATTACTGCAGTACATGCTGGATTTTTAGGAACAATTTCAGTGTTTCAAGTCTGGCATAAACCTCAGTGTTTGACAAATGGATTTTCCGTGGAGGTTGAATAGTCTTTGCAAAGATCCTTTAGTTCAGATTTTCCTGGTGTTCATTTCTGTGGTCCAAAAGAACAGCACACAAACATGCACACACAGAAGCACAAGGAGTCACCAGGTTAAATTCTCAGACCTGTTTTAAATGGAAGATCAATTCACCACCTTCTGGAGATGCCTTCTTCTCTCCATCCGCTCCAGGGGGAGCTCAGGTTTGGTTTCTTTCTTTTTTTAAAGTACCAAACAATGAAAACAAAAAAGACCACCATGACCTGTTGGAAATCTCGCAATATCTCCTGTTCCCCCAGCTCCTAGGTGGGAGTTCCCATTAGGAGTGGATTAAGCTAAATCAGATTATGCACCACAGACAATGGTGTCTGCAAGCTACGGACAAAAGGTGTCAGAGCAAATCTCTCCTCAAACCCACTAATATTGTCCTGCAACAGGACTGTGAAACGAGCCCCCTAAATCAATGCTCCTTTTGTGGGCAGGCTGTGGTCTAACAGATCAGATGCAGGCTGGGAGTATTTTGTGTTCATTGAAATAGCATTTGCCAATACACCAACATCTGTCCCAGAGGGAAAATGAAGCGCAAGTGCCAGCTCTACCAAGCAGCACCTTTCCCTGGATTCTTTTCCTGTACTCCTTTATTTCATTTATTCTACCTTCTGTTGGCAGCCACAGAGCAAAGCTGCAGTGTAAATGCATATTTTTTGCAAAAGCACTAAATTTGGTCAATCCTAAAGGGGACAAACACCGGCCTTTCCAGTCTCATCAGACTGGCACTGCCAGTGCCAAGTTTAGATTGCATATTAGGAAAAATTTATTCCCTGAAATAGTAATAAGCATTAGACCAGGCTTCCCAGGGAAATGATGGAAACACCTTTCCTGGAAATGTTCAAAAAATGTGCAGATGTGGCACTGGGGACATGATTTAGCGATGGACTTGAGAGTGCTGGGTTCATGGTTGGACTCAATAATAATAAAAGTCTTTTCCAACCAATAATTCTGTGAATTATTATAATGTAATAATATAATGCCTGGATGTGCAAGAGCAATGCAGGAGAAGCATTTCAAGCTCCCCTTCTTTGAAGGGCTCATGTTTGGTGACATGGCACCAGTTTGAAACACCTGTAACGGGAGATATATTCCATACGCTTGTGTGTATGAGTGTGTGTGCACTGCATGCGTGAAGCCTTCTTTCTGAAGCTCCTCAGATAATTGCAGAAAATATGAAACTTTGCAGGCCTTGATGAATGAAAACCTCTAATTTTTTCAGTTTTTAAAGCAGTTTTTGGTTCTGCAATTTATAGTTTCACATTTAGATAGCCATTAACTATTTGCACTGTTTTTTTCTGACTAAAGCCATCTATATACAGTTCTCCAAATCTTCTTCCACTAACAAATGATGCTCCTGAGCAGGCACGGGCTACTAGATTAGACTGTTGAAAACTGTGGACTTTAGCAGTGCCTTGGATAGAAAATCCAACTTGATTTAAGCACTTACATTGCCTAGTCATAACTGTTAGCATAAGAGAAGTTACTTCAAACTAACCCTCTCTTTAAAAGAAGATGCCCTTATTAAGGCATTTGGAAGCCAGCAAAGTCTTTTCTGTCCTCTCTCAGATTTTACATAGCTGAATTCTGACCTACATTACGTCACCTAACCTTGAATTTGATGCAGAGCAGGGTGAAAGCTGGCTTATCGCCTGTCTTATAAACAAGGAAGCCCTGAGAGCATTTCCCCCCCTCGGACCTGGGCTGATGTCACTGTATTGTGTGTGTATTACTCATGTCATAGACTTCTGCAAAAAAACTTGGTGCCCAAGAAGACTGGAAGGCAAAATATAGCAGCCACTGAACCTGTCCTTCTGCTGGAGAGTGCTAGCAAATGGAGAAACCATTATTCCTATCAGTACCACAGGGGAATCAATACTCAGTGAAGAATTTCTTCTCCCTCTTGGATTTTGAATTATTTAAAAAAAAAAAAAAAAAAAAAAAAAAAAAAAAAAAAAAAAAAATCAATACAGTCTTTAGCAGAAGAGCAATTTTGTTTATCCCGGTCCAAATGCAGTCCACATACAATGTTATGATGTATCTATTAACAGATGCCAGAATTTAGTTGTATCTGGAATAATGATGAGATATAACTTACATTTCAGTGGCAAAACAACAGTGAACAAAGACTCTGAAGTCACTTTGTGAAGTCGTCCTCCCTCTTTCTGAGATAGTAAATACACCACAGAGGAGGCCAGGGCACGGTCCTGCAAAGCTCCTGTTTTCCTGGGAATGCCCATACTCAAAAGGCCAATGGGTGACATGTCACCAGAAGTGGCTGAGAAAGCATTTTTCACAAATTTCACTAGAAATTCATGTCAAATGCTTTAGGCATCACCAAGAGGACATCATGGCAACGTCCATGCTGAGGAATTATCTAACCCATTGACTTCTCCCTCTGGAAAGAGGTGGGAGGTTTGCAGGAACAGAATGGAAAACTCAATGTGGAGAAACTTCTGTTCTCTCTCAGGTAGTCAGAATAGCACTGTTGAAGAATTAGATGAATATTAGATGTTAGGAAGAAATTCTTTATTCAGAGTGTGGTGAAGCACTTGAACAAATTGCCCAGAGAAGCTGGGGCTGCCTCATCTCTAGAAGTGTTCAAGGCCAGGTTGGACTGCGCCCTGAGCAACCTGGTCTGATGAAAGGTGCCCATAGCAGGGGGAATTTGAACCAGGTGATCTTTAAGGACCCTTCACACCAAAATAATTCTGTGATTATGATTCTATGATTCTAGGAAGGATCTGGATTAAAACCAAAATATAACCAAAGAGAAACATTTATGCCCCAATCCAGCCAAGTTACATTTAGAATTTCATTTCTGAAGAAGGCATTCCCAGTAATCACAGCTGTACCTCTGTCCTCGCAGCCTGTGACACTGGGGGCTGTGCCCTACCACCCGGGTGTGGGGCAGAAGCAAAAGGTCTCATCTGAAGAGCAAAATGAGGGCTGCTGCCAGCCCAGTGCCTCCTCTCTCTAAGCTGATGCTGAACCTTTTGAGTTCCTCTAAAGCAGCCTCATCACCTAGTGTCCCTGAACCAGGAGCTCCTCCCAGTTTGGACATTCCCACCACAGGAGGCCCCTGTGCATTAGTGCAAAATACTGAGCTTTGGCAAACAGAACACCACATCTTTTTCATCATTATTCACTCTGAAAAATGTGCTTTGGCAAAGGCATCCCCTTTATTTCTGTGAAACCCAACTGAAGAAACAAATGACAAATGAGTATGTCTAATAGTGCAGCACAGTTTAGAAACAAGGTCCAGTCTACCCCCTGATGCAAGAGTGCACCACTTTTAAACCTTGGCTAGAGATGCTATATTGTCAAATATGCACACACAGAGGTCAGTAGAGTTCAGTCTGAATTTTTTTCCTCTCTAGCCATGATTTAGATTGCTGCTTAAAAGATTTACTGCTTTATGCTCAAATTATATTTACATTTGAGCATAGAATTTCAGCATGGGCAGGGGAGGAGAGCATATTTTCTTCATTGCCAGCTGTCAATGGTTTTTCAAAATGCTTATTTCTCAGAAAATTTCCACAAACTTTCCATTGTGATCAAGGGACACTTATCTCAAACCAGTTAGAAATTGACAGGACTGCACAGTAGGTCACTCTGACCACATAAGACTATTTAGCCAGGAAGAATGAGGAGGAGGGTTATGACTCTGTCTTTGGTACTCTTGACATGCCAGCCACTGTACAGTCTGTGCTTCAGAGTATTTACATTCCTGAAAATAAAGGCAGCTTAAGATGCATTTTAAGCAATTTGTTGGAATCTAGTAAAAGAAAAATCGTTTCACAGATTTGCTGCAGTAGTTCTTATTTAGCTTCCATTTTATTATTTTGCAGAATTGTGAATGTTGATGCTGAGATAGAAACAGGACTTTACTGGCACTGCCAGTGGATCAAAGATGAAAAGGCCTCAAGAGGCCTTTTGTTATCAAATTCCACTTACCCTCCCTGTTGTAACTTTCATCACAGCTGAAAGGATGGTGCCAAAATCTGACTTCACTTTGGAAAGTGCCAGGAGACACCACTGGCATTGCAACAGAAGAAAGAGAGGGGGAAGGAGACAAACTTCAATGCTGACTGTGGCCTGGGAGAAGGGGAAATGGCTGAGGGAGAAAGAAAATGGCTTAGTGTTGCTTCCCAAATCTTCCCTGAAGTTGCTAAGCAGGTGGGGGAGATGAGGCCAGACCCACGCTTTCCAAGAAGTGCTTTTCAGAGTTTCCCTGCCAAATGGGGAAAAAGAAGAGTTCCCACCAAATGACTGCAAAGTCTGCGCTCATTTTTCCATCAGCTCCTTCCTCTTGTCTAAAGCAGATGAGAAAATCCAGCCCAACAGCAGCTGAGCAGGCAGCACACGGCTGCTTCCCTGAGCATCTCAGAAATGGACAAATCTGATTTTCCTTTGCCTCAGTTTCTGTCCAGTGCCTCTCCATGTGTTGCTGTCTGAAGAACAAGCTTTTGGGGTCAGGAACTACTCTGCCACGTGTTTGAAAATTGTGTAAGGGATGAGAAACCAATCTATATTTGTATCAATAATGCTACAAATATACGTATCAATAATGTATCAATATGTATCATATCAATATGTATCATTAATGATGTTAATAATCATGTGTTCATGACCAGAGCCGAGATCTTCAGGACTGACAGGAAAGTTTTGTTGCATCCAGTCTTGGGTACACACAAAGGGACTGTTTTCCAAGTTTAGATGCTCACCATTACCTTAAGTTCAGTCTCTTCTTGCTCTTAGGTTTTGATCAAAATGGAACATCCTAGATTACTAATAATTTTAGAACATCATGCCTTATTTTGTTTGTTCCTCAGTTTTTCCTGATTGTGCAATGGAAATAAGGCTGCTTACTCCACTGTGATTTCTCAAAGCACTTTTAGTGACTCCAGAAAAAGCCACTTGTGTGCTAAAACTTTATTAATATTGTGAAATGATGAACAATAATCAACATGTGCCAGCAGTTACCACATAAACTTGTGTCCTTGGGCCCCTTTTTACTTGACAGGTCTGTCATGTTAAAGTTGAGGTAAATTCAAGAAAGCAATAGTTATTGAATAACTCACAGATGAAGACTCTTATTTGGTAAAAAGACATTTTAGACTAATCCACCAACACAGGGTCCTGGTAACTGGGAATAAAAATGTCCACACATGGAGTTACTCAGGGACAGTTATTTCAGGAACAGCTACAGCTCCAGGGTTATTCTGGAACAGCTTCTTGTCTAGAAGGGGGAAGCCCCTGAGTAATGTCAGACACCACAGCACAGAGCATCCAGAGAACAGCTCTCTTTCAGACACACAGCCAGGACTGAACATCGTGCTCCATTTCATTAAAAGTAAAGCTATTCTTTGTTCCTATTGAAAAATAATGGAAAATTTTGCAAGAAGTTTTCTACTTCTATTTTGGATTCTGTAAGAATGGAGATAGAAGAAGTGGGCAGCTTGCCTGGTGTCCTTCAGAGGGGGCCAGGGGCAGATACAGAGGGATGAAGCCTGAAGGCAGATGAGCATGACACCTCCTGTGGCATTTGCCTGAAGCTCAGGGATCTCCTGCTCTCCTGAAGAATTTTTTGCATTGGTATGTTTACTAGCTCTTGAAGAAATTTTCCTTTGGACCTCTGTCTAAACACTTTTGAATAAGTTTATACTCTTGGCATAACACCTTGTGGTGGTGAGAACTGTGTTTGTGGCATCACTTCAGTTGATGTCCACTGCTTCATAGGTGGTGGACAACTGGGCAAAAATGCCCAGCTGTCTCCTCAAACCACTCAGGTAGACAAGACCTTTCTTAGTACATTCACTGGGAATTGGATCGTGGTCTAAAACTGATCACAGATTCCTCCAGGCCCTATAGGAAAACCTCCACCTTGCATCCTCAAGTCTTCAAGCTTCAGGACTCAGCTGGAAATGGAATCAGTTTTCCTCTGGCCCACACTTACTTGTAATTGCTGGGAATCTTTTACAGCACTTTAAAGCAAGCTCTTCACCTGCTAACCGTACTTTCCCCACTGTGTGCATGGAATTAGCTGTACAATTTGTCAGGAAACAGAAATAAGAGTAAGACAGATTTGGTGTCCAAAATGAGTTTATATCCCATGCTCTCCTCCTGCTCCCTGCTGCAAAATTCACATGCTACTTCGTATTTCAGCACTTGACAGACTGGACTGGTTTAAGGCAGCACCCAGAGAGAGACAAACATCTTTTGTTTGGTGCTTATCTTCTTCGCTCCTGCCCTTCTCCACCCCTCTCTCTTGCTTGAGATAAGTTCACAGCTAATCATGAGAGATGTCAGATAAACTTACTGTGAATTGAAATCCTGCAAGGCTGAAAGGAGCACTGTTGTTCCTTTCTCAAGCAGGTATTGTATTTATACAGTCAAGCGAACAGGAGATGCAAAAAAGATAATTCTCTCAAAACTTGGCTGGTAAGCTCTCCAGAGAAAGATAAATGATATTTAATTTTTTTTTTTCTCTTGATGTAGAGCCAGCAACATGCCACTGGTGCAAAGCAGTTTTTATAATCTTCTTCCCTGCCTTTGCAAATGCTTCAGGTTTTGGTCTGAAGCATCCAGGCATCCCCAGTGCCTCTGAGAGTGACCTGTGGGACGGGGATGGCCATCCTGGCAGACCAGCTGCTCCTGCATGACTTCTCTTAAACAGATGGGGGCCCAGCTTTAACCACGATGTTGTAACCCATTTGTACACCACTCTGGGAATGAAATCTATCCCAGTATTTTCTTTAACTTCTCCTAGGGACACAAAACAGTTAAAGGTATGCTGCTAATGTTTTACTCATCAATGCCTCTATAAACAGTCCCCTTCCACTGTAATGGATGAGTTTTGATATTATTGTTTGGTGTACAACAATGATCTCTAGTTAATTAGTAATACATGGGGTTTTTATCCCCCACCTGTTTGTTCAGTTTGCCCGAACAGTGAGGAATTATTTAAAGCAGAGACAACAAGATGAAAGACAGCCTTGCTTTCATGGGAACCCTTGGGTCTTCCAGCTGCAATTTTGTGTTTGTAATGAATAGTGACAGGGTGTTATTACACCTAAGTCCTCCCTGTACCAGCCAGTGCACACAGGAACACAGACAAGGGTCGTGAGTCAGACCGACACGGTCAATGAGCAGAACTGCATGGGAAAAGCAGAAATGCCAGGGGAAAGGTAAAACTCAGCTCAGATTTGCTGGCATTTGCTCCAGCTTTGCTGCACTACCAGAGCAATGCCCAACTTCATGACTTTGCAGGCTGCCTGGCCATTTCTCCATGGCCCTGTCTGCATTTCAGCAGCCACTCTGCAAAGCCAAATCCCTGTAAACCTTACTGAAGACAGAGTAGGTTCTTCCAGCCATAAAATGATGCTAAAGCTCTACTCAGCCTCAGACAAAAATTCAGACCCTTGCTGATTTTTAACCATCCTTATCTCAGTACTTTGCCAAGTGTTGGGAAAAGCTCCAGGCTGTTCTTTAAGGGCAGATGGAGCTACCGCCCAGCCAAATACCATCCCCAGCCTGCATTACAAGGCTTCTCTGGGATCAAAGTGAACAGCAGGACTGAAAATATAAATATGGTCATATTAAGCAATGTGAAGAAAGACTGCAGAGATCAAATCTAGTCCCGTAGTGAGCACGGAGCCTGCCCCATTCAGGGGTTGTGGGATTTCACTCCACTTACTGCTGGCTGCATGTCTCCAACGTGGCTGGAGTTGATGCCACTCTGTGAGCAGAGGCTGCGTGGGCTGAGCACAGAATCTTCCTTAGGAGCTCTGAAAGCAGCAATTTCAACTTGGACCAGCCATCCATAACAACCACTGCACAGGTGCATCCTGGAGTTACCCTGCTACATCATTTTCTTTAGGATGTGGTTCCACAGCCAAGTGAGAGAGGAGAGTGGAAAAGTGATGTCTAATTTTGATCCTTCTGGAAAATACCCTCTCAGTACACAGACTTGCTATTCCCAGTTGATATAGGGTGATGTGGTGAGGCTCTTGGGATAAAATACTTGGATTGAGTTGGAATATGGAATATGTTCAAGTAATTACTTGAAAATTATCTTTAGCAGTGATTTCCTGTTAGGTGCTCTGCATGGAGGCTCTCAGCACCCTGAAGGGAGCCGGTCTCCTCTTGTCCCTGGGTGTACCCCCCACCAAATGATGGTAGCCTGAATCTGCCCCTAGATTTCAATGCCAACATGTTTCCCATCAAGTATTACTCATTAAAAGCTCATCTCTTCTCTTTTTGACCACACTTGAGACACAGAGCTAACAGAGAGAAAAGGATCCTATTTATAACACATCGCATCATATGGTTAATTTAAAAATGGCATTTGTCAGCAAAAGCAGTAATTTTTTCAAGATGCTCGCAGAGGGCTCATAAACAAATAACCCCCAAAATTACAGGCCTATAAACCTCACTTTGACTCCAGTAACTTGACAATGCTCACTGCAGACCTATTTAGGGATGGCAATTTAAACACAGTGAGCAGTTCATTATCATTTGTGTTTTCCTGCTAAGCTTTCACTCTTTTGTTAGACCCACTTCAGTCCCCGATTGAGACATTCACAAACCTGCCAGGTCACTCCTGCTTATCTTTCCCATGACACCCCGGTCTCCCAAGGAGCCATGTCAGTGCATTTCCACATAAAGCAATTCTTCTGGCCGAGCGGAGGCATTTCCCCCCCGCGCCTCCTTTCGGGGATGGCCGGCCCGGTTTCAGCACAGACAGTATGACAGATGCAGGGTGCATTTCCCAAGCAGAAAAGAGGTGGAGGCTGTGGGATGAATGTTAAATGTACCATACGACCAACATAAAAACAGACCAAACGCGCTTACGAGATTTATACTAATGCTTTACTTTCTCCGCTGGTCAAAGGTTCAGGCGCTTATAATAGTTTCCCAAGGCACGTTGACTGTGATAGATTTTAAAGAAGAGACTCCTGAAGGAGTTCAAGGCATAAATTGAATTACAGTATGCTTGGCCTGTGGTTGCCAGGGAGATCCCAGATCCGAGGAGAAAGTTCCTGGTGATTTTTCACTGTTGTTTGAAGGCTGTGAAATTAAGGCTTTGTGCGGCGCTCACCAAGACAAGGCTGTGGTTGGCGTTCACCATTGACATCAAGCTGGATTGGCCCGGAGGGGGCAAATTTTTATGAAACAGATATGACAAAGCAGCATTTTGATCAAGTCATCGCTCTCTTTTAAAAGGGCCACTTTCAATTTTATTCACACTGAGTGATGGACGTTCCTATTTAAACACTTTCAGCTGCAGAGGCCTGAAGCTCAGAGCTGGAGCCGAGGCTGCCCTGAGCTCTGGGAAGGTTAGGGAGTGGGATCAGGGCTTCACAGCTAATCCCGTTACCTCTGGCATGGGTAGAAGCAAATTCCCAGCGTTGAATACACCAAACTTTAAGACAATTAATGTCTGGCACTGTGTTTTGCAGCCAAAGTCTAATTTCAGCTCATTCCATAGGCTTGAGCTTTTGCAGGATTCAGGAGGAATGAATTTCAGGTCTTTGGGGTTACACAGGCAGAGCAGAGCCCTCAGAGAAGACAAGGATTTTTTCCAAGGGAGCTGGAGGCCAAATAACTTGTGCAGAGCCACCTGCAATCCCATGAACGCTCTCTTCTTCTTGCACTCAGCCACACACAACCACCACCTGTGCTTAGGCAAGTTTTCCATACCCTGTGCTGCCAAAAGCATTACCAAAGGCCAGATTTGGCAGCTTTGGTTGTGCTTGCAAAGCAGATGCTGAGGACAAGTCAAGGCTAAACAAGTGAGAGGCTGAGATCCCAGAGCCACTCCCAGCAAGCCCAAATATCCTGTGTTCAGCAGGACAACCTGAAGATTTCTCAGCTCTATATGCAAAGCTGAATGTCGTCAAATCATGGATGCCAAGATCCTTTCCTGTGGCCTTCTCAAAAGGAGAGAAAGAGAAAATGATAAGAATGGAAGAGGAGACTTGCAGAGATGAGCCTGCTGCTCCTTCTCTCATGGAGGGATGCTATTTGGGAGAAGGAATGACTGTCCACAGACGTCAGACTTGCCCTTTCCCTTTTCTTCCCAGCCAGCTTTATGTCTCCTCATGGCCCCACGCTGTTCCTGGAGCCAAGAGACCCTTTCCCAGCTTTCTTTTTCCTTGGAGAGGAGTCACTTTAGCTGGGAAAGAGTGCCTCCCTAGGGCAAAGTGATGCCATCCAGAGCCACACCTGGAGTGTCCTGGTAAGGCTGTTCCCAGCACTGTGAACCCATCAGACCAGTTCTAATTTCAGATGTCTTTGCCCAGCTGTCACTGGAGCTTAAGCAGCACTAGTCAGTGTAGTAGGTAGCAGCTAAAAATACTGGGAAGAGAGTGATGATGAAAATTAAACAGCAGGATTAAAGTAAAGGAGGAATAATTTTAATAAATCCTAGATGGAAAGTTTATTTGCCCCAATTTCCCCTAAATCATTTGGTCTTTGTCCTCTGACCCCATCCCAGAGGCACTGATTCTGCCCCTTGGCTGACAACCATTTGGCATGTTGTTTGGTATTTGAAGCCCAGCTGGACCTGTCTTCATTTTATAAAATAGTAGGGGAACTTTGCAAACACAAAAACTCTCCCAGAATGAGCCCCTCTACTTCTTTTGTGCCTGCTGCGCACAAAAATGTCATCTCTGTTTGCTGAGAGGAGCTAAGTGAGTTAAGCATGGATGGGGAGAGCACTGTTTGCTCCAAAACATTATGCAATGCAGATTAAGGTCTTAGCACAAGAGAATTCAGATGAGATCCTGTGATTATGCCTTCTCAAAAAAATTAAAGAAAAAACTAAATTAAAAAAAACCCCACTGCACAAAAAAAGAAAAAAAAAAAAATCAAAGAAGGAATCTAGTATGAGAGGGAGAAAAAAAATCCACAGCTTGAGAACCTGAGGTGAAAGGAAGGAGGCTTAGTGGAACTGGAGGCAGCACACAGAGATCTTTCTCAGGGTTAAATCACAGTGGCACACAGGGAAGATCCCTCCTGTACACACTAGGGGAAGGCAGAGTTTGGGTTTCACTGCTGGTTTGCCAGCACCCACAGCCCTGCCATGTTCTTTGTTGCAATCACCAGTCACTCCAACAGGATTCAATTGACAGAATAAAGTGGATGTTGTCCTTGACCAAAAGTCTAGACTCTCCTGCAGACATTAGCCCTTGGAGCTTGCTGAGGCAAAAGCAGATGAGCCTCTTCAAATGCTGCATTTGAAAAAAAAGCCTCAGCAGGTCTTCCAGAGAACTCCCCATTTCTGCCTTTAAAGATCCTTCAAATGTAGGATAGATGGATGTTGATAATGTGAATTTCACCAGCACATCCATAATCACCATTTGATTTTTCATCTTTCCCTGGCTGCATACCTGCCTCCGGCTGCAGTGTCTCTGTCAGCACCAACCCCTGCCAAGCAGTTTTACACTGCTTCTGAGTTTGCTCCTGAGCCAAACCCCCTCAGCACTGGTTGCAAGTTATCTGCTGCAGATCTCAAAAGTAACGGTACCTTAAGACCTGTGAGTGCTTAAAACTTTCCTATGGAAGCACACATTATAATGTTTTTCTGGGCAAATATATACACATATATATTTATGTTTATAGCTCTACATGTGTATGTTTAAAGTTTTAATAATTGAAAATGTTTTGCTTCTTTTTGTTTTTAATCAATAACCTAGAAAAATGCAGTGAAGCTTTCCAGGGAAAGTCCTTCCCCAGTCTAACATCTCTACTGATGAGCAGTTCCCAGCCACAGCAGATTCCCCACCTCCAGTGGAGGAAGCCAACACAGGCAGAGGACAAAGGCCAGCATCCACCTTGGCAGCTCACTGTCCGGGCAAGACCTTTCCCGTGAGTGTCACGCACTGCTCCAGACGTGGGGACCTCCGCTGGCTGCTGCTCCTGTCTATCAGCTCCTGGCAAGTGAAATGCTGCCCACCTCACTGCTACAAACCTCCAGCAAGCCTCTGCTTTTGGCCTCCCCCTTGCACAGGTGGAGAGGGATCCCATTACCTGCCTCTGGGAAAGGCTCCTGGCAGAGTTTCTCAGTGCTGCAATACTTTTATCTCTGTTCCATTAATTTCTAATCTATCCCTTTCCACCCTCTGCTCCCCCTCTCCCCAGTATAACTCTGGATACAGAAACAGCTGCAAATAAAGAAGGGACTGGCTCTTGTCTCTCAAAAGACAACTTTTCATTCAATTTCTCTTTTAGTTGTGAGTGCTGTTGGTAAATGAGACAGATGCCACCTATTTATGTTTTCTGATCCAAAGCATGCTGGGGAAAAAGGAATCACTTCCATTCATTCCCCCACACACTGGACAAGTGGCAATACCTACAACTTCATCTCTTTACACACTCCTTAATTCACATGACTAGTTTTTCCAAATCACTGAGCTAGTCCACACACACAAAAAAGCAAACAATATACAATGCACCAGGGTTTCTATATTTTCCCTCTGGGTATCTTTATCTAGAATTTAAAAGACATTATTAAATAATGCTTTCATTTTATTTTATGTTTTAAAATAATGAAGGCTAATAAAATTGATTTCCAAAGCCATTCAGTTTTAAATGTAATAAATCAAGCTGTAGAGACACTGTGTGTGCATGTCTGCGTATGCCAAATGCAACTCAAACTAATACATTGATGTTTTACACTATTATAAAATGTGGTTTTATATTTTTCTTTTAATGCCAGCTTGATTAATTGGTCCCCTAACTGAACATTCAGGCTGCTACTGTGACGAAATGTTTTGTGGGTTGACTGGGCGATGGATTATTGTAAAGAGCTGAGTAATTAACTCTATTGGGAGTCTTATATCAGGCACCGGGGTTCAGACCAAGCCACGATGACTTGCTGTTAGAAATGAACCAAATGCCAGGGGGTAAATTCATAGCTGGTGTAATCCACTACTCAGCCCACTGGAGTTACTGCAGGAAGGGGTTTTACTTGTGCCTTATGTTTTCACTTGCACGGTGCAAAGGTTAAGGCTGTCAGGCCAGGCTGTTTGAAAGCTTAATGAGTAAGTATTATCACTGTTTGCAGAGTCATTCTTCAAATGTTTTCAACACAAAACAGTTTATTAAATGTCTGGCAGGTTTTCACTGAGAAATGCCAAGATGTGAATTCTCCCCTTCCTCGCTGTTATTTTAATATTTAGCACCTCTGCAAGCAAGGGGAGAGAAAAAGAAGGAAATCCCCAAAATAAATAAAGCCTGATATGCAAAATGCAGCTACTCAGAACTCCAGGAGGGATCCAGGCCCCATCCTGGAAGAGTCACACGGGCTCCACATAAGGCAACGTCCCTCCTTCAGATAACCACTGTGAGCTCTCCAGTGGGTCATTCTCCTTCCCATTACATTTCTGGGCATTTCCCTGATCTATTTCAAGCTCAAGGACAGATCTGGCCTGTGTGATGCATTGCCTGGCCCACCACCTTGAGCTGAGGGCACCAATGAAACCAGCCTTGTCCCCAACGTATGGCTGAGGCTGCTGCATTCTGTACCTGCCATTGCCAAAAAGGCCTCCACAATGATTTCTAATTTCTAATACTTTGAGACGCCAAAAACCTGAACTAGATAGTGGCCCCTCACTGGACAAAGAAAACAAATATTGTTTCCAAGCAATAAACAATGGTTTAAACTTTAAGAGTTTGTGGAAGAGAAAGGAGATGCCTCTGTATCTCTAAATGATTCCCAGGAGGAGAGGAGTCCAGAAGAAAGTACACCGTAATGGAAAACAGTGGGAAGAAATGAAAGAGACCCTGGAGAAGACTGAAATCCATTTCACAGATGTTGTTTTATTGTGTTCAAGAAATATTTCTCCTTAAAAAAAAAAAGACAGAATAGCCCAGAGAGATCTAAAGTTTATGGCTGCAACAGTGTAAAGAATCTGGGCCAGAAACTATGCTGAAGTTAAGGCATTGCTCCCAGAGTTGGGAACAAGAATAGCAGAAAAAGGAAGTGGGATGTATGCTTTGGACACCTTGTGCATGCTGTGAAGTGGAGCTACCTGCTCCTAGTCTCCTGTATGGAGGAGAGAGGTGCTAGTGAGTGATTCCTAAAGAAAATGAGACAGCAGCAATGCTGGGGGCCAGCAGGCAACAATAGACAGCAGGGCAGAGCAAAGCAGGCAGCAGGTACAGCACCCCCTCAGTGAGGGTCCAACACAGTAAAATACCCCCTCAGTGAGGGTCCAACACAGTAAAAAATAATGACATGAGACAGAGATTGGCTCTCTGTATCTGCAGCCCCACCACTGTGTCCGTGTCCTTCCTTTGGTGTCTAGTTCTTGGGATGGAAATCTTGACACAGAGATGCAAATAACTCTTCCCCTCAAGGAGAGGAGGCTTCTCCCTAGATGAGGGGTGCAGAGTGGCCCCAGGATTTGGCTGTTTACAGAGTATTTTTCATTTGTAATGTCTTTGATTTCATGAGGACATAATATTCCAGGCCAAAGAACAGCTGACATCTGACATGCTGCTGCTGGCTGCAAACTGCCACCGAGTATTTGTCAAGGAGTGGCATTCTACTGGTACAAGTATTTGCTACAATGCTTCAAGAATTTGGTCAGAATTTAACATTTAATATGCAAACAAGCATCCTTCCTTTCTGAATGAGGAATATGAGATCAAAGGGTTTTTCCATATATTGGTCCTCCAAGGATTTTGTCAGGACCATTCAGCCACCAGGGCCAAGTGAGAGCCCCAGGGATTCAAAGATTTGTTTCTTCTTAAAAACAAACAAACAAACAAACAAAACCACAAACAAAATTAAAACACAAAACAAGCAAACAAACAAATAAACACCCCCCCCCAAAAAAAAAAATCAACAAAACCAAAAACCACCAAAAATTTTCAAAATCAGCAAAAATCTTCCAGACACAGGAAAGAAGGAATACAGAACAACATACATTTCCAGATTTGTGATGTAGCTTCCACTTCTCTGTGGAGTACTGGGTGGCAGCTAGAGCCACATTTTGGAGTGAGCTCTCTTTAAAGGCAGCCAACTCTGTAGATTAAGACCCCCACCCAAACCACAAAACTTTACAGAACAGCTTGGTGCAGGAGATAAATAAAAAAGTACAAGTGAAACGCTGGATGCTACAAGGAGAAGAGGTCATTGCTGGGCTCGTTGAGAATACAGAGAGCTGGAGCCTTTATGGTAACTTTGTTGGCTCCATCTGAGACAGATAAAAGAAAGCAATGATTTCTCATCCAAAAGAGATGAGAAAAAGAAAAGATATAAATGGAGAGACAATTCATTTTTTCTCAGAAACATGCATCATAAGGGAAATATCATCTTTCTCTGTTAGAATAAATTATTGTGCAATAAACATATGCTACTGCTTGTTGTACTGGAAAAACAGAAAGCATCTACTTACTGCTTTTTGTGGTTTTCAAGTTAAAATGGATAAGGAAAATGAATCAGCTTGATAGCCACTCTTCCAGTTATGTCCTGAAAGCGCAGATATCCGTATGATGTTCACAAAATGAAAGAGTAACGTAATTTAGAGGGATTATTTAATAATTCTGCTTATGTCCAAGCAGGAAGAAAGAATTAAAAAGGTAGGATATTTGATTACTTGTCTATCCTGCACCATGCCAGCTAGAATTCTTTCCCCACAATCTCTGGGGTCAAAATCTATTGACTTACATTGGTGTAAGTATAGAGTAAGTTTGAGAGGTACATGGATTTTCTCCCGATCTGCGCACGTCCCATCCCTGCATGTGTTCAAGGTTGGATGGGGCTCTGAGCAACCTAATCTAGGGGGTGGTGTCCCCGACCAGGGCAGGAAGTAGATGGTCTTTAAGATCCCTTCCAACCCAAAACATTCTGTGATTCTGTGGCATCCTCAGGGCTGATAAAGAGAGCATTCTGAATCACCATCAGGAATGCTGGGAGTCCAGGAAAACCTGGGAGGTTGCCACTTAAGGAGAGCACAGTGCAACTTCTTTTCCTCTCAGTGGATCCCAGGGATGAACCTTACCTTGAACAGATTGATTTTTCATTAAAATTTTCCTCAGACTGCAGAAAATACAATAATAATTGTATCTCCTTTAATTTCCTTTCTCTACACATTAAAACTAACTCAGAGGGAAAGAAGGCATGTAGGAAGATTTATTTCAAATATTAGGGTAGGATGTTCACTTTGACTGAAAGACCCAAACCCCAAAATATTGCAAATGTTGCCATTAGGAAGGACATTTAATTCCTGAGGAGTTATGCACAGACTGCTTGGGAAAACCTGGATTTCCTTGACTATCAGATTTGTTATCTAAGCAGCATCCAGCCATCATTTAGTAACAACTCAGACAGACCAAGGCCCATGAAAGCTGATTGGTGTATCTCAAAATATGCAAATATCTGATATGCAAATATCAAATAAGCATTCGTATGTATACATACAAATTACTTTGAGTAACAAGCACAGATGTTTGACTTAGAGATTCACAGGTTGATATGATTATCTCATGTAAATGAACATAATTCAGAGCCCCATCCCAAATATGAGGATTTACATTTGGAGTCACTCTTGTGAAACCAGAGACCTTTCTCTTATTTACACCCGCCCTCTCCCAGTAGTCTGATCAGAATCTGCCCCACCCATAGCATGGAGGAGTGAAAAATGAGATGCAAAACTCAGCTCATTTCACTGCTGTGTGGATGCAAATGCCACATGATCTGTTATGTGGAGTAAAAGTGCTCCACATCCTCCTGCCTTATCAGAGCTCCCTACAAGCACTGGATTTATGAGCTGCACATTAAGCCCCATGATTTATGATGCTTTCTCTGCTCAGGTTTGCTGCTTTGCCCCAGGGACCGTATCTGTATCCGTAGGCACTTTCTAAGATTTCTGTGCACTACCTAAACAAAATGCCCTTTCATGAGGCCAAATACATCACATCAGGAAAGCAAATGTATTTCTTTCACAACGGTTTAAGCTCCGTCAGCTCTCTGAGGCTCAGTAGTGGCTTCTGGAAAATACTTAGCCCTGTGTATAGCAGAGTGATAAATTAATACAGAAATGTTCTTCTAATTTAGAGCTGCCCATGTTTCTGTCACTGGCCGTAGGGCACCCTGACAGGAGCACAAGGTCCCTCTGTTTGTGCCACCATCCTTAATGCAAAGTAGGTAAACTCTGACGCAGGCTCTCTTCCAGCAGTGTAGCAGCTTTTTCCTTTTATTCACTCCTGAAGTGGCATTTTGACGCACTCAATATGTGTTCAGTGCAGGTCCAGGAGAAAAAAAAAAAAAAATCAAGGAAATACCAACTCCCACAGGTTCTTCTGTTTTCATGCAATAGCACACTCTAAATGGACCCAAGAATTAATCAGCATCTGTAGGAGAACTGCACCTCACTTGAGTTTCCTTGGACAGAAATTACATAGCTGGCAGAGAAAGGAACCTCTATCATATTTTCACCTACTTCTATATGTAAAGTGGGATTTTATTGGCATGTGTGCTGCAGCTCAGGCTTTGTTTCAACAAGGCAACTGGGAAATCAGCATTTTACTGTTAATAGCCATTACCATTGCTTTGAAATTGTATCTGTGCTATGTGGGATGTGAGATGCCATATCCAAAGATGGAAGAAACTCGGAAAAACAGTATATGTGCAGCAGAAAAAAAAAGATAAGGATAAAGACCTTTTTTTTTGTGTGTGTGTGTCACTAAGCACTGAGACACCTTTTTGGTTGAAAGGGAGCAATATAAATAAATTTATTCTAAAAAAAATCATCTATCTGGGCACTAGCCCAGTTTTCCAGCACCTCATATTTACAGCTTGACCTACAAGCTATTTGTGTCCTTTGCATTACAAATGCCCCAGCTTCTGGGGGCCAAAACCTTGACTAATAAAAATAACAATGATGATAAAAAGTTAATGATGTGCTCATTTTGTTCGTAGATTGCAACCTTATTCCCCACCACTTGTTCATTTTGGGCAGCATCCAACATTGCACTCAGGGACCTAAAATGAAGCTAAAGAAGAGTTTAAGCTCCTAATCTGAGAAGAACAATCCAAACCCAATCCTCTGAAAGGCATTAGTTACTTTAACGGTCTTTATTTTTCTGATGAAAATATTCTTAGGCTGTTTTTCAAGGGGAAGGTGGGTCTAGAGATTGTGTTCTTTTACCTTCACTGTCTGAGTGCTATAACTAATAGTCATAACAAAAAAGTGAGGACAGGAGAAATGATCAAGCATCTCTCCACAGAAAACAGGGATTCTGCCACCTGCACTAAAATTATTTATCTTGGTGCCTGCCTAAAGAAAAAATTCAGACTTTGAACTCTCATTTCATGTAGGGACAAAATGGTAGCCTTCAATTTTGAGCTACTTCTGGATTAAAAAAAAAGATATTTTTTTCCTTTCCATTGTCTCAGATATTCCCGCACCTACTCCCAGCAATCATCTCAGCAGCAGGAATGCAGGGCTCACTCAGTATCCCATGTTTTATCATTTTCAAGGGTAATAGCTCTAACTGTCCAAATGCCTGTATCTCCTCTCTAGAAATGCCTGTAGTAACAGAGGACCTGTGAAGGTGAGGTCCAGCTCTGCTGCAGAAATCCCAGCCAGGTACAAGCCAGCCTGTGCTGGGTTGAACTGTAACAAATAAATAAGCTTTTCCTACTCTGACAGACAGAAAGCTTTTGTTCAAGTCCAGAAAGGACAAGGAATTCCCATCATTGTTTCATGCTTCCCCCTTCTTTCTTCTTTTTAAGTCCATTTTTCAAAAAGCAATTTTGAAATGTTCTGGGAAATGTAGGGGGTAGTGGTGCTAATCTATCATCCTCTTCTGATAACATTTAATTAAAAACCAGAGCTATTAGTCATCTGCTACCTCACCACCAGGGCAGACCTGACAATATCCTAACACACTGGTGAAAGAAAAATTGAGAAGATTCTTTTTCATTTTATTTTATTGTACCAGCAGGGGAGCACAACATATAATTTAAGGGAGGGCAAAGGCAGATTCTTCTGCCAGTTTCTCAGGAGGCTAATCCAGCATTTTTCTAAATTAGGGGGTTAGGGGGTTTTCTGCTGTTGTTTGTTAAATGTTGTTGGTTAAAAAAAAAAAAAAAAAAATCCAAACCAGGAACAGCTACCATGGAAGAAAGCTCTTGTGTGACCAAAGCTGTCATCCTCCCAACAGAACTTCTATAACCAACATTTTCAGCCTCTGCAAGGGCTAGGCTTTTCCCTCAATGGAACGGGAGACCAGGAATTATCAGGTTTAACTGTAGCAGGGAATATTTCTGAGACCAGATGGTTACTTTTCCCATGGACTGATGACATCTGGGCCCCGCTTGGCCCATCTGCTCTTAAACCTGTCTCTTTGTATATTTGAAGATGCCTTTGCTAAACCAGACTCAAGTGGCTAATGATGGAAACAGCTGAATCCTTGAAGACAGGCTCAGTGGTCCCCTCCCCTCTTGGTGGAATCCTACAAGGTGCTGGAACTTGCTGTTCCTGTCACCTACCCTGGTATGTGGGTCTAGTTTGAGACTGCTATAAAAAGAAATTCTGGTTTTACTTTACTCACACAATTGCCAGATCAGCTCAGCATTCAGCTTTCCAGAAGAAGCAAAAACAGCCAGCCAAGTATGGCCACAACCACACATCCCCTGGAAGACTACCCTTGCAATACTGGAATGGGAATGGGTGGCTGCCTACAATTACTTTGATTATGAGTCAAGCTTGGGTTCAGGCCACTAACTTGTAACCTATCATTAGGAGCAGATTTCACAGCCTGCACTGTCTACAGCGTTCGGTCCTTACAGAAACACGATGGAAGATCCTGACAGAGGCAAAGCCCCCTGTTCTCCACACACTGCACAAAGGTACCAGCACAAAGTGTGAGGCTTAGCTGTATTTCCCAAGTTGCCAGAAGAGTTTAATGAACAGCAGAACATGGTTTCCTAAGTCTAGTCGTCATATGACCAATGCAAGTAAAAAAAGGTGAGCTCTGAGCAATTCCAGCCTTTCCTTCTCTCTCCGGTAAGGATTCCCTGATGTGTCCTAAAATTGTGCTCATGCTACCAGCTTCTCTGATGAGAAGATGATGAGGCTCTTCTCTACAGAAACATAATTTCTAGGAAACTTCTGAGACCTTGGTATCTTCAAGACCTTTACAAACATGTCAAGCATTGGCTGAAGCAGGCAAGAGGATTCAAAAGTTATTATTGATGAGAAGGGATTTAAAGGGGGCCAGTAAAGACAGAGATGATAAATATTAAAAAAAAGTCATCAAGAGAAAGGGATGGTGCTGACACTGAGGGTTTCCCAGGGAGCCAGGAATGTTATCTTCTTTCATATGTCTATTTTGACCAAGTTTAAAATCACACACAGCAACAGACAGTTCAACTTGTGTGAGAGTCATTAACCCACAAACCAAAAAATGCCCTTCTTCCCTCTACTGATGCTGCTGAAAAAGGCAAGATAATAACAAGAGCACACCATGTAAAGCTAACTCACTCAGGGATGTGTCTCTGAGCTGGTGTCACACCTTTGGCTCCATTGCAGACACAGCTAAAAAGGTTTTTGGAGCCTGAGGATCTGTGGGGGCCAGTCCAGCCCATGGCATGAGCAGTGCAGGGCAAAGGCAATTCCTGCATCTCAAGCACATCACAACGGGGGCCTTGACTTGGCTTTGTACCCTTTGGGACTCCAAGCTCCCATGAAAACATTCCACCCAACTGTGGCCCGAAGATTTTGTTTAAATGCAAAATACTAAGGTTTGAATGTGCAAATTTTTCTCCCATGTAGATAGACATAATCACAGAGCATTTGCAATTTGCAGTCTTCAGTTTCAAGTGTACCAAACTTTTATGGACATGAAGCAAAGGCTTAAAGCTCACAGATGTCCTATTATGGATACAATTCTGCCAACATGTTGGTTTTCAGAGATACTTCATTATTAGTTAACCAGCTCCAAGTCTCAAATGGGAAAAAGGTGGAGAGATTGTTCTGTGTTTATTTCTCTTCTTCATTTGTTAGAGTGTGGGGTTTGGTTTGGTTAAAAAAGTGGCTATAATGAGATGAGACCACAGACCACTAGTTAAAAAGCTAAGAACAATCATGCTAATGTTTTATTCATGTGGGAACGTTAATTCAGATGCAGCTGTAATTACAGTACCATCATCATCTAGTGGCCTGGAAGCGCAAATGTTCTTCCTGACATGTGGAATAATGGAAACCAGCTCAGTACAAATGCTGCTAACCAATACCCAGACACAATCTACACTCATCTCATGGCCCCTGGGGTGTTCTTCCAAAAGACATCAGTCACTGCCACTCACACAAACTGTTGAAGACAGAGCTGCATTTTTCTCCATCTCCAGGCTTAAAACAGATCACACAGCATCCCAGGACTGAAAACAAATAAACAGGCAACTAACCTCAAAGTCCCCACTGACACCACAACAAATCTTGGGAGCAAAAGTTGGATGTTGGGGAAGTTTTTCTGTGCCCACCTTTGCTTGGAGAGTGTGTGGTGCTGACAAGGATGCTGGGCAGCAGAGCTGTGCCTTCACAGCCATATGAACTGTCCCGTGGGCAGCCCTGGCACATGGAATCCCTTCTGCTGGATGGCAGAGATGATATTTGGCTGCACCTGGTACAACCTCTCCTCCCCTGAGAACAGCTCTGAGCAGCACAACAGACAGGAGCTGCTTGGCATCGTTCTTCTCTGCAGCTGCTTTTTCATAAATAGCAAGAAAGCAAGGAGCAGAAAGTCCTCTATTGTTTGGCCCTCTCTTGGCATTAAACTGAGAATTGAATTAAATTTTACATTAGCCTACAATGTTTCAGAGGATGTACTTCTGCTTTCCTGAAGACCTGGCTTAAACAGTGGCAGAAATCAAGAAGATTTTGTGTAATGAAGGATGTACCAAGCTCCAAAATCTCTGTAAAACTTCCTTTACTCACTGGTGCTACAAAAGCCCCTGACAACAATCAGCTTTCTGTCAGGCTTATTTTTTTTTATAAACCATTTAGACCAAAACTTTTTCATCTTTACACATCTACTGTCTGTGTCTTAAAAATGCATGTAAATCACAAAATTTCTGGTAGTAATTTCCTTTTTACTCCATGTCCATGATTCAGTAAAAAGAGGTTTCAATTTTCAACAAAACATACTCACAGTGTCTTGGAGAGGAAGATCCAAGTTTTAAATGTTGCACATCACAAAAGCTGGGAGCAAGGCAGAGAGTTCAGGTTTACACTGGAACAACTTTCAAGAGCTGGTTGAGACCCATCTGTAATAAAAGCACTCCAAGCTGTTTGGGAAAACATATTTTCATTCTGCTAGAGATGTCAGCATATCTAAATTACATTCAGTAAGGAATGGAAATAATAGCCAAAATACTAAAATAATAACAATAATCCCAAAACAGAATGTCATCTCAGGAGGATAAAAACACACAAACACAAAAAATAAAATTCCCAAATACAACAAAAAACATTGGGTTTTTTTAATTTCTGAAAATAAAACCAGCATTTTGTGACAATGGTAAACCTGAAACAAATTTTTGTTTAAAATGCTGCAATCCAGAAATCCTGAACTTGTTGCTTGAAATAGACAAACATTCCCTGAAGAGAAACGTGTAAGCTCACCACACTCTCTAGTGTTTCCTGCACAAGATACTGGCCTGGCACTGCTCCGTGATCCAGCAGGAATATTTTGATGAGAGGTGTTTCAGCCAGTTTGATGGAGTGTGCAAAGGAAGGACTCCTCTGTGTATTGGCTGCTCCATTAGTATTTGTTGGTCACCTGCTGTGCCTGGAGACTTTGTTCTTTGGATGGACAGGAAAGCCACGGTCATTCGGTTGTCACTGCAAATCTCTTGCCCAACAGTTGCAGTGTTTAATTGTCTTAATTTCTCAGGAGTAGAGAGCTAATACTTAATACAACCAGTTAAAGGAAATAATTAGTATAGAACTTGTCAATCACAGAGTGTGTCAAAGAGGAACTATGGCTCTCATCACTCTCCTAAACTGGTGATGTGGAGGGGAAGGCAGCAACTCTGGTCCTTACTGCAAAAGAAGTACCCCAAACAGAGAGCCTCTGAAACAGGTTAAAAAAAAAATAAAAAATATATATATATATATATATATATATACATACACAGCAGGATAATGTTTTGCTGGGTCTTTCTATGCAAAGGCAAGCATTTTGACTGGTTTCTTTTATGCATATATTCAATAAATTCTAATCAGTGGGTAATATTTTTTCGTATAACAAAATTTCTAATTGTGCTTTCGGCTATTTGTTTAGGGGGAGAACACAGTCCTTCCAGTCCAGACTTCCAGGACACACGGAGATGCTCAGTTCTCCTTTCCTTTAGCGCTGCTGCCCTGATGTCTGTGCTGAAGGGGATGCACCTCCTTCCCACAGTTGCCTTGATTGACACACTGACTCTCTTCCAAAACAGCCTTCTCTACTTTGAGGGAATTCTGATTTCTATTAGAAGACACCAAAGTCTTCAGCAGAATCACGCCCCTGATTATTTCACAGAATCACAGAATAGTCTGAGTTGGAACAGACCCAGAAGGATCACCAATGCCATCCCAAGAGTGTAAAGAGATGAAGGAAGTGAGGGATGGTTTGGAATAGCGGCCCAGGCAAGGGAAACACAGCTCTGCGTGGGCAGACAAACTCTCATCCATAGCCCAAATATTATCCAGATTTAATATTTCCTGATTCTTTCGGCAGCTGGGATGACTGTTCTAATATTTGGAAGGCAGACATGCATGTGAGATTTTGGACCTGATGATCACACTGTGCTAAAATCTCAAAAAAGGCTCATCTCACCTGCCATCATGAGGAATTAACACTGTCAGGGCAGCTAGAGGGTGGAGAACAGCTCACAAAAGGCACCTGAATGTGAAGTATGTCTAGTTCTGAGGAAAAGCAGTAGTTTCTATTAGCCTGATATTGGGGAGAGCACATCTGGCATGCAGCATGGTTGCCCAGTGGAAGGGGGAGTGATAAGGGCACAGCATTGTTTGATAAAGACCTTAGTTCTTTAATGAATGATGAATAATCCTTTTTCTCCATTTATCCTTTGGACCCGCAGACCCTAAAATCCTCTTGGTTGTGTTGGAGCTTCCCTCAGCCTTGACTGAACCTGCCAGCATGGACCTTTCTCTTTCCAGAGGAATGTGGGACACACGTGCAAAGGCACAGTTCGCTGCTGGGTTTCCAGCAAGGCATTCAGATTGGGAAGATTCAGATAACAACTTGAGGCACAAACAGCTCCAGGAGTTCCATTTTTGCTCTTTGAATATGCAATGCCCTTATGTTGACCTTGCTGATCTAGTTAGGAGTGAAGGGAATTCTTTTCTTTTTTACTGAGTTTTATGTGTCATTATGTCAAAAGGGAAAATTACAGCAGAAGAGACTCCTGAGCAATATCCAGAGCTACAAAATTTTGTGATTTCAGCTGTTCTACTGCTGGAATTTGCTTCCACGCCTTATATACAAATAATATCAACCCCCTCAGGTAATCACCCACCCCACAAGGGAGCTCAGGTTCCAAATGTATTCAGCTTGGCACAGTTAAGCCCTCACCATTTACTCCTCTCTTGGCTCAAGCAGCTGGAAAGGCCTGGACCTGTCCTTGTCATGAGTCAGATTCAATTCACAGCATTTTCATGTTACATCAAAAAACCCTGTAGTGACTCCAGTTGCTTTAGTGAGGCAATATGGGTTCAGAGGAGCAGCTATACCCTACATGGATGTGCATGTAGAATAGAACAAAATACTTTCAGTTGGAAAGGACTTATGATGACCATTTAGCCCCACTGACCAATTCAGGGCTGATCAAAAATGAAATAATTTTATTAAAGGCATTGTCTAAATGCTCCAATTACTGGCAGGCCTGGGGCATTGACCACCTCTCTGGAAAACCTGTTCCAGTGTTTGACCACTACCATGGTAAAGAAATGTTTCCTAATGTTCAGTCTGAACCTCCCCTGGTGCAGCTTTGAACCATTCCCATGTATCCTGTCACTGGATCCCATGGAGAAGAGCTCAGCACCTCCCTCTCCACTTGCCCTCCTCAGGAAGGTTTAGAGACCAAAATATGTAACTAAAACTAAACTATAACTATAACTATAACTACTATAACTAACTATAACTATACTAGAACTACAATTAAATGGACCCATATTTTTTGCAGCACTAGATGCAAAATTTATTATTTATTTATTTTTCCTAATAGAAACATTTCACTCTGACTATTAGAAAAGCCTTCTGTGGCTATCTAGCTCCCAGTGATACCTCCATGCTGTTCAGAAAGGTAACAGCAGACGTGGGAACTAAAAAGGAAAAGAGTGAAGGCTGAGAGCTCTGAGCAGAAGGACCTGACCGCAGCATCCTTTTCCCAAAAGCAGGAGGGGAGAAATCCTGTGCAATTCAATGTCTACAGGATCTTGTAACTCTGCCACAGGGAGCTCACCCCCCTCCCCCACACCAGTGCCCCCCTGTCCCAGTCCCTCCCTCATCATCTCATCACCCCTGTTCTTCTCTCTCACTCCAACAGAGCCAGTGTCAAAATCCTCCTGGCTATTCCCAGGCCCTTTCTACTGAGTTAATGCATTAACAAAACTATTTCTTGCTTCTTTCATTTTCCCACTTTCTCTCCTGTTTTTAATTAAACAGTCCCTGCTTGTGAAAGTGGGGCAGGGAGGGTTTCTTTGCCTTTCTGCAAAAAAGCCCACCAAGAAAGTTTCCTTAATCTCTCACCAGTGTAAAATAATCTTTCATTATGCCAACAAGAAAGCTTCAAAGTTTTAATTAATTTCTCTGCTTACATAAGCATAACAATATTAGTCATGTTGGCCTATAAATTGTAGCGACCAGTGTGGATTTTTAATTAAATTAATGTCATTACTTTCAGAGGTATGAAATACATTCCACCACATGAACTATCTACTCATACTTCTCCTCCTTGACTCCCCCTCAGTACTCTGTGGCCTGTGTAGGTGGGTTCAAAGCTGGGCACAGTAGAGGAGCTCACCACTTATAAATTAACAGACATGTTTGGGAAAGGTATTCTTTCAGAGAGGCAGGACCCATTCCCATACCCTACAAACCAAATGAAACAAGAAACCACAGGGATATGGGGGTAGTGGGGGAATGAATATGCCCACGTATAAAAGATACTCCTCGCTGTCTGTGATTTGTGAAATATTGTACAAATACAACTTTGGTTTGCTATTGTAGCGGTTTACTGGTGTTTAATAAAACATTTGTTTGTGTGATGATGTCTATAACAATTCATAGGCTCATTTAATCATGGAAATGGAGGGCTCAAAGCAACCTCAGGAGATCAATTACATCCCCTGGTCCTCTCTTGAGCTATATAATAAACAATAGCAACACAAGAAGCAAAACCAAAATGTGTAGAGAGACCGGATATAGTTTAGAGTTTGGGCTCCTTCTGTGTTAGAGGTTATCACAGATAAATTATCCTTGGAAAATAACTCCTCTTTTTTGCCACATGCTTTAGTTCAGCTGTAACTCATACCAGATGAATTAAAGCTTGACTAATAATTCTGATGTTCTTCTTACTGAGGCTTTAAGAGTGTGTACTTAATGACTAAAATGTGTTTATTTAAAAATGACATAGCAGAGCCATGACAGCCTTTTGTAAACTCCAACAACCAGTCTGTTTTGCTGCCTGCAGTTCAAATAAAGAAATTGTCTTCCAAAGCAGACAATAACCTTTGGTCTCTGCAGCACATCTCAGGGAAGAAATTACTTTACATTACATACACACAGCACCACCACACCACGGACTCATCTAAATCAACTGCTGAGCTCTTTTGGTCAGACGTGCTGTGGCCTAATGCAGCTCTTCCAGTAATTTCATACTGGGAGTGTTACAGTTCTGGTTTCTTTTTCTCTGCCGAGGTCAGGATTAAGACACGGGACACGTAGATTTGAGTTTGGACTTGGATGTTTATTATTTCTTGTCTATGTACAGACTCACAAGGTGTGAGCTCTACCTAGCAAGTTAGAGAAACTGTGAGGAACAAAATTAAACAAGGTGCAGAGTATTAGGAGTTCGTGTTAAGTTGAGCAGCTGTTTGTATTAATGTTACTTGTTCTTGTTGCCAGTGTTATGCATTAATGTTATCTGTCTTTGTTATCTGTTCTATGTACCCCCAGAAACCAGTTCTGTGTACCCCAGACCCCAGTTTTGTACATTCCCCTTACCTTATTCCAAGTTAGGCCCCTAAACTCCATTGTTCAGTCCCAGTTTCCCCTTACCTTATCCCAAGTTAAGTATCCGCTGCTCCCCGACTGGCCCGTTGAGTCAGCAACACCACATGCCTACGCCCACCGAAACACAGACACCGCCTGCCTCCCATCAGCTCCACCTCAACTGTCCGTCAGCCTAGAGGCACCGCCCAGAGACCGACCACCCTCCATCAAGCACCACCCAATATGGAGATAAGGGGGACTCCCAAGGTGCACCTCTCAGCCGGAAGTGCGGAAGACACCAACAACCCCTAATCACAACGAGCCGGCACCACTTCCAACGGAATAAAAGGCACCAACGGGTGAGGGAGACCTTCAGACACCGGCAGGCCTGGTCAGACGAATATCCAGGTTCTCACCCTGACCTGAGAAGCACCCACTGGGAGATACCCCCTGGCCCAAAACACACTGGGAGCGAGACCTAAGGGACTCCCGTGAGACAAGGCTCCCGACTCTGCGGCTGCGCAGATTCGACGACGACCTCCTCCTCAGCGGTGTCCATCGGGAGCAGCGGTGGCGTAGGCCTTCCCCGAGCTACCCCTTTCAGAAGAAGAGCTGATTAATAAAGGCGCTGAAAGGAGTGAACTTATTCTCCTGCCCTGGTCATTTCTAACACCCAAGGTCTTCAATATGGACATTTTTCACCCAATTACAGAAAACCACCCAAACCTATGAAGAAGAAGGAAGAAGAAGGTGAAGAAGAAAAACTTAGATAATGTCCAAAGTCCTCCATCTTGACTCACACACGTTACTATATACGAAAGTCTTAAATCCAAGTTTTTCACCCTATGGGATCACACAATACTATTCAAACTACACACCCACAACTCCCGTGCTCAACTGAATCTCAGGAGCCTGTTCCAAATCAAATGTGGTTCTTGCCTGAGGGTCAGCACCCCTCAGCTCAGAAAGCCTGAAATTTTCAGCCTCCGGGGTTCCAACATGGGAGCTCAACTTCTGCATGTGACACTAGCTCCTGAGGACACTGGTTTTTGTGTTTGCTAAACCTGGCGTGAGGGTGGAACCAGTGCTCTACAGGGGTTTGCTGCAGCCCCAGCTGCATCATCGCCCCTCTCTCTCCCTGCCCCACATCTAAGGTGTGCCAAAGGTGGACTGTTCCCTGAATCTGAAGGAAAGTGCCAAAACCCACCCACAGAGCAGCTGGGGAGGACACAGACTGTGGACAGAGCCATTGAGGTCACCAGTGCTCGGGTGACGTGGGTCTGTGCCAGTGCAAGATGCAGATATAGATGTAGAAGTAAATAGAGATGGATAAGGATGGATACAGATACTCATATGCTATTATACTGTGGGTGTTTTGTCGTTATAAAATAATTACGAAGATGACTCCTAATTGCTCCCTTTGCCTGTGTGTTACCAGGCCCCCTGAACCAGCTGAAGTGCTGCATGATTCCCCTGTTAGTATGTGAGCCCAGCCTGCACCACTGTCTGGAAGGAACACTCACAGGGACCCCAAGGTGTTTCTCACTGCAGAAGAAAAAAAGGCATTCTCCATCCGACAATCAACAGAGTGATGCACCAGCAGCAGATTTACTTTCTGTCCAGGAAGGAACAACTCCCCCAAACCTCCTCCATGCTTTATTTCCTGAGCTGGCATTCCTCCCAGCATTCCAAGGGGACTTACCTGCTCAAGTCTGTTAGCAGGAAGCCAAGAAACATTTGCTGTCCAAGGACAGCAGGACTCAGCAGCCTTGGGGTAGGAACTTCCCTATGGATGGGGGTAGGATTTAGAGGGTGCTTTACTATTGCTCCAGCTCACTGCACATCTAGGCATGATCTGCCCTCTTCCCAGCCCAGGTGTTTGAGGCTTGTGGCTTTGAAGGTTATTTATTATGTTAAACAAATAAATAAAATATTTGTTCAGCTGGAGAAAGGCTGACAACCAGTGTAGTAGTGAACTCATCCACCTGAAAGCGGATGAGGAATCAGCTGGATCTGCCTCTCTCTGCATGTTCAGATACTAAAAAATGGAAAAGTGTCTTCAGCTAGAGAAACCAGGAACAACTTCCCAGCAGAATAACAGAAAACCAGGAACAACTTCTCAGTGGGGCAACAAACCACACCAGGAATGAGGTAGGCTCAGAGCAGAGCATATTCCGTGTTAAACACCCAAGAAGAGCTCTCAAAGTTGGGCATGATGGAGAAAGAGGGGTGAAGATAGGTTTTGGGTTGGTGGTTGGTTTTTTTTTTTGGTTTTTGGTTTTTTGTTGGTTTTTTTTTTGTTTGTTTGTTTGGTTTGTTTTGGTTTTTTTGTTGTTGTGGTGGTTTTGGGGGGGTTTTTTTGTTTTTTTGTTTTGCTTTGTTTTTTGTTTTTTGTGAAGACTTCTATTAATCTGAGTGAATGAAACACTTGGGGTTTTTTAACCTTTCACCATCTTCCTAAAAACCAAAACATCCCCCAAAAATCTTTCAAACTTCAAAAACCATGACCTTAGTGATGAGGTCAAAGGGCCCCTAAGAAGAGGACAGGACTTAGGATGTCATTTTCACTGGCTTCTGCCCTGAAATTACCATGTTACAATGGCAAAATATCTCTGCATGGTAACATTACGCCATAGACTATCTGGCAGTGCCGTGTACAAATCTATGCAGGAGTTTATTGGCAGGACCATGAGGGGAGGACAGGTTTGCTGAAAGATCACAGAACCCACCATAAAGCCAAACAAAATCAGGCCAGAGCAAGACCTGGTCTGGAGTGTGGAGAAATAGCTGCTGATCCAGCTTGTGTGTCACATGTATATCACCTATTACTGACACATTGCGAGTCATAAATCCCTACAGAGCAGAAGAAAAATGTGCTTATCTGTGAGCAGAACTTCTGGGCTTCCTTGACTCTGCAGAACAGCCCTGTAAAGGGGTGATGGATGCTCGTCCTGCTAAAAGAGAGGTGGCCAGGATTAGCAGCTCAGGATTCCAGATCCCTTGTGTCAAAAAAGAAAAACCAGAGTGGAAAAAACAAGAACAGAGTTTAAATTGATGGATTTGTTGGAGTATTGCACCATATTTGAATGGTGATTTTTGAGGCTATGAATCCTGACATTGCTCTGGTACAGAAGGATACAATCCAGTAGCAGGTATGGTAGAACTAGAACATGGTATCATAGTTTAACTATGGAAATAAGAGTACAGCTAAATTATGCTTTTCCTTTGGAGAACAAACCCATTGGCATGGTACAGACAAACCATTAACTGTAGCAAAATAATGCAAAAAATCTATTCCAGTTCAAGCCCATCTTGAGGCACCTACAAACCACAACAAACAGTTAAAATCCCCCTAATGCGAGTTATATTTGCAGAGTTGAGATCAAAATATAAAACTGTGCCCTGGACTTTGGCTGAAACTTCAGAGTTCAGGAGTTTTCATAACAAAGGTTTTACTTCATTTTGACATTGCATGTGAATTGCAGAGCAGGAGATATTCTTGAGAAAATATTGAACAAAATAAATGTTTTCCAGACAGACATCAGTTAAAAAAAAACAAAAAACAAACCACCAAAAACAAACAAACAAAAAACCCACCCAAACCTACAAGTATTAATTTTCACTATCATTTTCCATTTTAAAGTATTAAAATTAAATTATTAATCAGTATTAAATTTCAGACAAAGATAAAAATATATGTGCTAAATGTTTTCAAAAGAAGTTTTAATAGAAACATTTTTGAGAAAGCATGGACTTTTCAAAATACCATTAATTTAAGTGAAAGTTCAAGTTCCTAGTGGGTAAAGAGGAACGTGAATTACTGAACTCAGTGGAGAAGCCTTGGTAGATCAGGAAGGATTTGCTGTCTGAAGGGATGTCTACACTGCAGCACAGAAAGATATTGGATGAGACTAAGGATAATTTATCTGCAAGGTCTAGGTTTGAGGGAACAGCAATACACTTGTGTCTAACAAGTAGAAAGCCAAAATGGAACCATAAATTAGGTCAGGTAACATATCTGAATGCAAAAATCCTTTCACTGTAACTAATTTTTGGCTGTGCAGATCAGGCAGTATTTCATTTGGCTGAGTCAAGAACTGAGATGACGACCGACATAGCGAATAAATAAATCAACAGGGGCCTGACACCGTTTTCAGCTTGACCAATTTAACTCAAGACCAGTTGTTCTGAAATTATTCAAGTTCTTTTAACACACAAATGGCAAATGAGATTAGACCTGGAGTGTTCAGCACCAGAGAGGAGCCTCTGTCTGCTAAATATAATTATTTAATCCTTTATGTAACCAGGAGGTAAAGAGGGTCCACAGCTTCATGAAGTCCTTGGACAGAAGACAAGGCTCAGAGAAGCAGATCTGTGACTCCTGGTATAAAATGTTGGGCAATAATGAATTGCATCTTTCAGGTATAGGGTTTGGTAAAGCCAGTGGGTTTGAGGTCACTAAAGAAGGCTGTGGAAAAAAGAGCAGATTTGTGTAGAAAGTTTAGCAACATGATCTCAGATCAGATTAGCTGCTGACATGGAAAATTATCTCCGTGAGCCACTTTAGTTAAGTGATGAAGGAAATGAAAAAATTCAGAGTGTCTGCAGAAAGCCAAGGGTGATTTACCCCCATGCACTGGTGTAAGAGACCAGGGAGAGAAAGGAATGGGCTTCTGGGTTTCTGGGCTCCACCTCCAGTGTACTTTGTTTACACAGCACTGACTACAGTCACAGCCCCTTGAAGGCTGGGGGTTTATAGAAACAGGGGCAGTGCAGATTGTAAACCAAAAAGCCCTGAGGAGAAGGCTTGTTCCCTCCTCCCAGGTGATATTTTGCAGCCTGATGTTGTGAGTTACCTGTCCGATCCTTGTCAAACTTTGTCCTTCCTCATCAGCTGCCAGATGATAGGAAGCATCCACATCATGAATGGGAAACAGGCCTTTAATTCCAGAAACTAAAACGGAGGAGTTTGTGGTTTTTTGTTTTTTCTTTTTTTTTTTTCTGAATGTCACAGTAGTTAGTAATACGGAATTATGCAAATTCATGCTAATTAGAATTATATGTTGGTACATACATATTTTTTGAATTTAAGAAATAAAGCATTTGAGGAATCAGGAGGCTGACTTTCCTGAGAGAGCACAGAGACCTGGGGAATTCAGCCCCGCAGATATTTTACTGTGATGATTTTTTTTTTTTTTTTTTTTTTTTTTTTTTTGGCAGTCTTTCACATTTCCCATGTAAGGAACTTTACCTTTTATCTAAGAAATTGCTTCCATGCTTTTCTTGGTTTTCCCTTGTGTCTTTTTTTACCAAAATTCATCACACAGATGTAGTACTTTCTTCAAAATACTTAAGAGCAGCCGTGCATTCCCTACACTGTCTTCTTTGAAATGATCTGTCACCATTTGCTTTATGGCATAAAAGTCTGTCTAGGGTGAGCTCCTGTCACCTCTGCTCACCCACCACTCTGGCCAGGTCCTCATCCCCGTGCACTGAAACCACTGACTTCCCCAGTTTCAATTAGCCAGGTTTCTGACCAGCTGTCAGATCTGTTGTAAAAGAAAAATGTGCCACCAGCACTTACAGACACAAAACTCATCACCACCAGGAGTCTTTGCCCAGGGAATTATCTGCCTTTTGGGGAGAGGGTTTCCCCAACCTCCAAAGTCTCCACCAGCCACAGAAAATACCTGTGGATTATGAGGCAGCCCAATATGTTGGTAAATCACAAATTTGGCTGTGCAGATGCTACACTGAGGAGGGCTTTGCCACAGGGCTCTGTCCTGCAGGGAGGGCACCCCAACCTGCCCTAAAAAGGCTGCTATGAAGAGCCTCATATCTGAGGATGTGGGCCAAGTATGATAAATACAGTGAGTCGGAGCTGTGGGGAGCCTTTAGGGTTAACATGAACAATTTCATTCCATTGAAAATGCCCTTAATGACAGAGAAGCATTAGGCCATGCTGAGCTCAAGGAGAAGTGGCTTTGTGGGGCAGGGCAATGACAGCAGGAGCTCAGCTCAGGCTGCCTGGGAAAACTGCTCCAAGGGAAGACCTTTTCTCTAGGATGGAGATTAGATTGCTCTCCTACCACAGCTAGAGGTTTTTTTTCTGAGTTCCAAGGCTCATGGCTGCATGTTTCTGACCTAACAGTCTCTTTGACAGAAATTTCCCTTTTTTTTTAACCTATCACACAGTGTTTTAGCACCTCCACAACAAAGTACTGAAGAGAATTCAATCACAGTGCCTCTGCTAATAAGAAAAACTTTGAGGGGAACTTAATAATTTTACTGATCCCTTAGTCACTCCAGTGCTCGTGCTGAATGCCCCTTTACAGCCTGCTAGTGAACACAAAGAAAATTGCAGTTCACTTGGGCAAGGTGTTTGGTTTTTTGTTTTGTTTTGTTTTTTTAATAATTAGAAGAATATTTGATTTATCAGCTAAAACCCTTGAACATTAAAAAAATCTAAGGAGTTTCTAAGCACGTGATCATTATGAGGGAAAAGTTAACTGTGTAAAATAAAACCACAGCATACAGCCAGTTTTTGATAGTTATTGATGTCAAATAGGATTCTTGGCACAGTTTTTGCACTCTGGTCAGCACTGTTGTGGTATTAACAAGAATTTTATCCGGGCACATGAAGGGGCACCTGTGAATTTAGTGGTCCAGGTGGAGCTGTATTTGTTATGACTGCATGGAACAGCAAAGATAAGCAGAGAAGATCATTGAGCTCCACCCTAGATCCAGAAAACATTTAAATTATTGAAATTTTTGGCGTTCTACCCCTCTAATTCAGGACAAAAGATGAGATCTGACAATACTTTAGAAGGTTATTAAGAGATCTTTCTTTAGCCAGTTTTGCACACCTTTAAGCCCAGCCCAGAGACCAAGTGGGAAAGTTGCCTTTAACACCACAAAAATAGAAGCTGTCATGCTTCAGAAGAAAAGCTGGCTACCAGCTGTGAATATGAATGTATTTTTCATTTAGCTTTTCTGCTTCAAAGTTGAGCTTTAAAGATGTAATGATACTTCCTTTGAGACAGGTTTTGATAAAATTACAGGGATCACACCTGCATGTAGTTAACTGCCACATACTCAACAATTCAACTTCCAGTTGAGCCAAGTCTGCATCACAGATTGAACAGCAGATTGATCTTCAGTTTCAACACACAATCTTTGAATCCAAGAATTTTATACTGAGGTCTGTAGCACAGGAGGTCTTGCTCTTATACACAGAAAATTTAGCCAGCTAGCTCTACGCCAAAGTTTCACCATCCCAAGCTAAAAATGTGCCTTTCCAGTAATCTGGATCCAGATAAGCTCCGGCACCAATGTGTTTAAAAGGCATCTGAATTCATACTTTAAAAAAACCCAACCACTGTATGCCTGTATACCTCAAGTGTTGTAGGACATTAATTTCAAAGAATGAGGTTTGGTTCCCGCAGTTGTCTGTTGTATTGCCAAGCTTTTCCTTGATCTGTATGATGAGGTCTCATACCTCAAAATCACTGTCCTGGACCTCTCAGCAATGCAAGGTTTGTCATTCCCATATTGCAAAGTGTCCTCTTGTGACCAGGTATGAAATTAGGCGGCTCTAGCAGGGTCAGCACCATCTCAGGAGGGAGTTAGTGTGCCGTCAAAGATCCAGGGGACTGAGGGAGAGCCCTGCCTGAAGTTCGTTTGGTCTGGGCTTGACCCCCACAGTTCTATAGCAACATCAGGATACTGCACTGCCTATCATGATTTTCTTCACATTTCCCCCAGACTCAAACTTCTGTAGGTATTTTCAGACATCTAATTTCACTCTTGTTGAGGTCTCTGGGCTACATCATGTAGCTACCAATATCTTTGTTTTCTTCTAAAAGGCCAGTAAAAACAAAACAAAATGAAAACAAGCCAATAAATATTGAGATAGTATAACCCAAATGCTAAATTCCAGGATGTTTACTAATTATATTAGTATCTCTTGAGATACAGTTCACGGAGGAGAGGACAGTGTTTGTTGCTGACTTGGGTCAAACTCTAGAAAACTTTTGAAAGCTGCCTGTTAATGACTCACTTCCTTCCATCAAAATGAGGAATTGTAATTGCAGTTGTGCTACAGTGACATGACTTTTAGGTCAAAAATTTGAAGAAGTTAAAACATGAGAACTGCAAGACAAGAGCTCATCCAGACCACTAGAAGAAAATCAGACATTTCCAAGCTCATGGGGAAAACAATGAACACAACAGTATCCTGTTTTACATGCATTTGATTAAGGAGCTGCCCTTACAGAACCCACTAATACTGAGTTCTGTAAATCTTGGTAGGCCAGGAAAATCCTACAGAATGCCAAAAGCAGTGTCTGTATCAAAAACAAAGCTCCAGGAAGTCACAATCTACCATCAATGAATACAGCTGATGCTTCAAAAAATATTTTTAATACAAGAAGAAAAGCTCACACACTGTCTAGTAAACCATAGATCCTAAACCTTTCATGAGTTTGCAGACATGTCTCAGCTGTAACTCAAAGCAGAAAGCATTGAGTTAGTGGAGGAAAAGCTGACACTTTAACTATTTAATAAAACATGGCAGCAAAGCAGGAAGTGGTGAATGATGCTTCATGTATAAGCTAATTGAGGCTACAAGTTAAAATGCAGTCCCTAAATGGAGTTCCTACAAGGAGCAACCAGGAAAAAAACCCAAAACAATGGAACATTTACAGGGATTTGATACACTTATGGCTAACATTATATACGGCTGCTGTGTTTGTCAACCGGAGCTGAACTCTGATGGAGCACTTACAGTCCTATAAGCTGTGTTCCCATGGACCAAATTTACTGGAGGATGCATCCCACTTCTTTCCACTGAAGTTACCCAAAGCCATGTAAGCTCCAGGCTCTGAAAAGTGTGCATGACACAACTTCTCTCTTCATGCTGCACCATCTCTTTGAACTATCCTTTGGCAGAGCATGTATCCTGCCACTGGCTCCAAAGGAAAACAAGGAAACCAGACTCTAAATCTATGCACAGCAGTTTGCAGTTTACAGCTACATGCTGTGGAGGTTCTTCCCCACTCCCAACCTCAGACAGGGCTCAAGTTTCCTTCTGTCGTTGTATTAGCATAAATATTCAATAGAAAACACTGATAGTAAATATCCCTGGAGAAAGGAACTCCTTATTCCCTGGAATAAGGATCTAAGGGCCTCTGTAAGGGAACATCTACCCCTCATAAACCTGTCCCCAGTTTTCTCCTCTTACTTTCACACAAATCCATCTCAACCATAGTTCCACATTTCTTCTGCCTTTGCTTGTTCCAGGGTGTCAGAAGATAAAAAGCTTTGGCATTTTGACATTATATTCAACAGCAAAATTACAAGAGCACTGTAGTAGTGAGGAGAATTTCATCACAACCTGCTTTGGAAGAATGAGGTCAAACACAATGTGATGGTGCTAGTGTTGTAGTAATGGAACAGAATGGTCACAGAGTGTTTGAAAAGATAACTGGAAACATATCAGCAAGATTTTTTTTTTTTTTTTTAATGAATCCTTGTACTTCTTATCAAATAGCAGTTGGATTATTACTCTGGTGTCATTTCCAGTGCAGTGCCCAGCACCAGAATACCTGCAGTGATTGGTGCAGTACAGACAAGGGGTAGAAAGACAGTCATCTCCCCAAACAGCTTACAACTAACACAGCAAACATAAGCCCAGAAGTGGGTCATGCTTTTTATGGGAATTATGGGAATTCCCATAATTATGGGAATGAGTGGCAACATGACACAAAAAATAATTTAGAGAAATTATCTTTGTTGGTTTTTCGAGGTTCTCCTGGATGAAAGGAGTGTGTCAAGAAAGAAGAGTGTGTTTTTTGAATGTGTGACGACAGAAGAGTTTCTCAGGAAATATGACTAGAAACTGACAGAGAGCGCAGGAGACCTCAGCCTTGGTGGGACCTGTGCTGAATGACATGCTGAGGGGACACCAAAAGGATTCCAGAGATGTAACTCAAGAGACATCTTAAAAGGTATTTGTCAGTTGCACCAAGGACATGCAATTGTGTGCATCCACACACAGGTTCAAGAACCAACATGAAGTCAGGAACCACTGCTGAACCCCATAAAAGCTGAGTTGTCATATCTGGGACTCCTGTCCTCATGTCTAGAAAGACTGAGCATTCTAGGATGCCCATGGAGGCTCTCCAGTGGCCTAAATGCCATTTGGGATACCATTCTGATCCTCTTTGTAGGGTTGTAACTTGGATCAGCTGGCTTAAATCCAGAGCAAACCCAAGGAGCTAAGCTAATTTTCCTTAGTCAAAGCATCTTGTCAAGTTTAGTTACAGGCATAAAGAGTTCAAATTTTAATTCCACAGAGAATTAATATTTGTCTGGAAAAAAATCTTTTTATATGCTCCAGATCAGTAGGATTTGGAAGTGACACCACCACCACTTTCCAAACTTAGGCTGACAGCGTAGCCCAATATCATGTCAGAGGAAACAAGAGCATGCTCAGAAAGAACCCAAATCTATTGTGCAGAGGGAACTGCTGAAAAGAAATGTTAAAACATCAGACACATCTGGACCCAATCCATAAGTAAACTTTCCCTTGAATTTGAACTTGGATTCAAAGAATAGGGGGCGGGGAGGGAATCTATAAAGTCTCCTGTGATGTGACAAGTGAGGTCTGTTTCGTTAAGGTGATGCTGTGCTTTTAATTAGATAGTAATTTCATTTGGCTCTAAAGTGTCAAGTCTAATTAATATGACATTGGTAATCTTTACTCCATGGTAATATTGGGAGTTGAATTTTTTTTTTTTTTTTTTAATTGTTCAAAGATCACACACTGTTCTGATGGAAGTGGGATGATCCTTTTGCTACCAGTCTGGAAAGTCTCTAGGTTCTGTGCTTGTGCTTTGCCCTAATGTCTATCTTTTCTTCCTTTACCAAGGAAGCTATTTGCTATCAAATGTTTTTTAAACTTCTGCATTGCAATAGCCTGATTGCCACAGGAAAGCCAACGATAGGCACAGGCAACCAAATGTCTGACTATCTGTCTATCTAGAGATGCAGACATTTGATTACAGGGGCTGTGTGGCATAATTTTAACATGTGCACACACATGGACACTGTGGCACCAGCAGGATGCAATATTGTCACTGTAGTGGATCACAGCTGTGCCCATCCCTGCATGGTCATATGTGGTATTCCTTTATGAGACCAGACGGCTGCCGATGGCAAAAGGAAAGAGTCAGCTCTCTCTCACCGCGTGGGATATAACAGCTCTATTCTCAAGTCCTGCCCTGCCAGGCTGGAGCTCTTTCCCAGCGGCTCGCCGGTGCCCGAGAGCGCGAAGCCCCGCCCGTGCCGGGGCTTTTTCCTGAGGGGGCAGGGCCAAGCCACTGCCCAATCAGGGATAAAGTGGGAGTGGAACAGAGTTGGGTTACTGCTGAGCGAGGACAGACCACGTGATACAGAGAAAGAACATTACAACTCCGACGAAACGCAATATAAACCCAATTAATACATTACAACACTCATACTGCGGTTAAAAGGAGTTTTCACCTTTTTTTTTTTTTTATACTACACTTTTTATACACTTTTTTTATATACACTTTTCTGAAACATGAGTATTCTCTTTCTTCTTCACAGAAGAAGTCAAACACGGGCTTTTCCCCCTCCCACTCTCTTGGAAACACAGGCATGCATGAATTTATGCTTTACTCCTTCACCTTTCTGTGCAGTGTCTCCAGATGTGTAACAAGAATGGACATTTTGGTTTTCATCCAATGTAACGTCTTCAGCCACCAAATTAGAATGGCACAGCTGGCCTGGAGACCTCAAACCCCAGGTTTTGCTGTGGGATTTCTTGTGCCACTGTCTTCTAATTGCTTAACTTGGTGTGGCTGAGGATGGAACAGTCAGCAAGCTGAGGGGACTCCTGGGTGCATTCTGTTGTGACCTTCATTGAGGTCCAAACCTCCTCAGACAACCATGATTTGGGCTTTCTTCCCGGGATATTTATTGTCCATCTTCTTAAGGATATCACTGAATACGAGTTTCTCCTGTTCTCCCAGTGCTCCATGAACACAAACCCACATTCAATAACCTGAAGAACCATTGGGTTAACCTCCCTAAATGGTTTATTAAGCACAAACAACTGTGCCTGGCAGGCAGACTCACACACAGTGAGGCAAGGCTTGCTCCCCTGCCCAAGCCCCAATGTTGCCTTTGCTCAGCAGGCACCCCAGGCCCTGTGGCTTCTTTGCACAGCCTGCAAGGACATCAAGGGACTGAGCTGCAGGCTGCTGGCAAGCACGGGATTGCAGCGGCTGCTTGGGTAAGTCAGGCATTTCCTATTTTTGGTAGAGATTTGCTAAATCTAAATATTTTAAAACAAATGCAAGAACTGAAGCCTCTTCTCCTCATGGCACAACAGGATGCTCTTCCACTGTTTATCTTGGTTGAGCACAGGAAGTTGTGCTGTAGGGAAGCACTGGTGCAGATACAACTTGTTAGGGTGTTGTATATTTGCCCAAAATGTCTGGAGAGGATTCAGGGTAATCTGCAGACATTCAGTCAGATAGATGTGTTCCTCAGGGCTGGTGTGAGTCATGTAGCACTGACCTGCTGGGGAAGGAAAGAGATTAAATAATTTACAGTAAAAGCCATTCTGGACTTTGTAGCTACGTGCACATGCAGACCTGCCTCATCTCAAAGCACCAGAGAGGGCTCATGAGCTCTTCAAAAATTATGAGAGCTCTGATTATGGTAGGCACTGAAGAGATTGTAGTTCTCAAGGTTCAACAGGACTAAGTGTTTCCATTTGAAGCACAAGATTAGGACCAAATGATGCTGCTGTTACTGCAGGCACAGGCACAGAAGCACGTTCCTCTGATTCAGGAGCAAATCAACTTAGTTATGGCAGCTGAGGCAGGCTATCCTCACCCAGCAAATGTGAATTATTGCTGTCTAGCTTAACCCACAGTGGAAGGAGTTTCAGATAAATTGCATTCTTTCACATTTGCCATGGAGTGCGAGCACACACCCTGACAGTTACTACATCTCAGCTGACACTTAAGCCTAAACAGGATTTAAGTGGAATACAAGTTGTCTGTAGACCTTCTAGCAAGCCAGAGACCTCAGATACCAGCTGTTGGGAGAAGTGGTTGCTCTCCACATGCTTATCAATATATGCACTGTCACATTTGCCTGAGCTCAACTCAAGCTTATGGAAGGAACACAGATCCATGGCACGCACACAGCAGATCCAGCAACTTGTGCTAGACCTACTCCTTCCTGATGCCGGTGCATCAGGACCTGAGGTAGATGAATGTTGCTGCTCTTCACTTGTTCCTCATTTTTGGTTAGAAACAAGAGCCTACTGGGCCAGCATCCATGAACTCTACCTCTGACTCAGCTCCAAGTGCTTGAAAGACCTAGAGTTATGGTGAAGACAGAAGGAAGAATAACCTACAGAGGTCTGATTTCAAACATTTTTAAAGGGTACAGTAAGTTCTGAAACTCTACGTTTAATCACTTTCACAAAATCCTTTTTATCATTAATTATAACTGTATTGTCTGGATACGAATATATATCTAAGTCCTGCCTGGTATCCAGAGGCAAGTGAAGATGAAATATAAGGAGGGACAAATGTTGAACAGATCTTTTTATTTTTTAAACCTCAACATTTTTGGCAGAAGCTTGAGGATAGCTTTCATTTTATCCCAATTAGCTCAGACTACCCCAGTTATGGAAAACTGGAAGCCAGCCAAATTTTCATCACATGAACAATTTGATAACTTCAAGAAATAATTTTATTAATAGCTTTTGTGTCTGTGTGTGCGTGACATCTGGGCACATATAAGTGTTAACAATCACTAAGGTTTTTTTCTCTGCTGAAATGACGGAAACCATATCAATGTGTCCAAGCACCCTCACGTCGCTCTCCTATCCCCTTTCCAGTTCTGATACAAACAAGGTCATTATCATTGCCAACAACTCAGAAAAACAAATCAAAACAAAAATGTAGAAAATAGATTAAAAACCACCTCCCTTTCATAATTCAATACCACAATAGTCTAAAATAAGCTCATAAGTAAGTGTTTGAGGGACTGTTTTGTTCTGTTCAAATAACACAATGGTTTCGTGGTGCTTTACAACTCTGTCTTGGTATCTTGTTTACCAGGAGATGGCTCTTTTCCTACTCATCAGCTGGGCTAAGAATGGAAAGGAAATAAACCATATTAAAAAATAAGTGTCCTCTCAGCTACCAAGAACTCTGAAGTTCATCTAAGTCTACCACCTGGACAGCTTGGCTGAGAGCTGTGTCCAAGGTCACATCACTGAAGGTGTTTGGCTAGTGGTGATGCTTTAGAGAAGAAATGATGGTCCCTCTTGATGGCTAACTGTGGTGTAATTTGGAGTAGAACCTCCCAACCAATCCTGTAAATTAACAGTATCTTTAAATTAATATTTTCACTCCTTAAGAATTCATTAGAAATATTTTCTTTTCAAGACTGAACGCAGGGGATAAGAGAATTACTTGCCTAATTAAATGTCCGCTTTCAGAGGCCAGTCCCCTTCATATTTAAGGGAGACTGCAGGAAGATAATTCAAAGTAAAGTTGAACTGAGGACTCTGAATTCCCACTTGTAAAAGCATTCATTTTTCACCAGACTATGCCTTTTATGCCTTAAGAAGGTCTGCACATCCCACAGGGGAACAATATTGTGGCCTTCATCATATATTTTCAAACTTCACTGAGACATGCTCTTTGGGTGCCTTGCCACAAAAGTGTTTTGACCTTATAAAAATTACCAGCATTAATTATATGACAATGTGTTTGTGTCTTCCTCATTATTTTAACTTGCATTGGGACATCAGGAGAAAGAATTTAGTAACAGGGATTTAATAGTATATTAAATTCATTTTCTAGAAGTCCTAGCAATAGTAGAAGTCATAATAATCCCAGACGGTCTGATGGTACAGTGTCCCAAGCACGATACTAATGCTCTGAGATATTGTGAGAAATATTCTTTACGTGGTGGCTTCTCACAACAGCATTGCTCAATGGAATGCTGACTCTCTTGGGAGAACCATATATTCTGCAAAAAATGTATCTGGCTCTTTAATGATAATGCAAATGCAGATTTGGCTGCACAGTCGAGGCGAATGTTGGAGCTTATTAATTTATTCCAACTGGCATGGGATTACAGTTTGACCACAGTGCTCACCCTCACCACCCCAGGCTGTCCCACGCACATCAGGATGCCATTTCATCAGTCTCTCAAATGTCCTCTCCCATGTTTGTTAGATCCATGTCACTGTCTTCAGTACTGGATGAACAGCCTCCCTAAAACAGGCTGAATGAAATAGGCCTCTTTCTCTTTAGTGATCTTAAGCTTCTGATGGACACTCTGCTTAGCAAGATGAAAGTAGGGAACAAAGTTTCTGTTTAGAAGTAAAGCACCATAGATAGCATAAATGCTTCCAACTGATGGTTCAGTAGAGAAAGTCTTTCACTGTGATGTACATGATGCCCATCTCTGGTGGCTCACCAGCTGAGTTCTCCTAAGGTCATCCTTCCATCAGGATATAAATAAGCCTCTCAATTTGGGCTGTTCAAGTTCAGCAGTACTTTCCAGTGGTAGGAAGACACATGCAGAAGATGCTCAGCTTGCTGACACCTTTCAGACCCACAGAATGCCATCATACAGTGAAGGATCTGTCTCTGAGGTACAGTTCTGGTACAGAGGCCCCAAACCCTTGCACTGAACCACAGAACAGCAGAGCAGACTCTACTTCCTACCACTTATTTATGCAGAACAGATACAATTTTCCCAGCAGGAATGGTCCATTCTACACATAAACTTAGTGGTTTGGGGCTCTCTCTGTACATGCACAGCTGAATGTATGAACTATAGGTCTGTGAAGTTTTCAGTTTGTTTTGGGCTTCTTTAAGATGAAGAAAAGATATACACAGTAATTGAGACATGACAGTGACAGCACCATTCCAAAATAAACAGCTTGGAAAAGAGCCTGTAGTCAATCACTATGCCATAAACCATAGCCAAACAAAAGAGGAAAACTAAACACTAGAAGAGTTCTCTTTCAAATTCTTCTTAGTTTTCTAGCAGTTTCGTTGCCTTGGGATCAACCAGCCCTGATTTTCTCTTCTACTCACAGGCCCCCAGAAGCACCTTTGAGGAATTCCTACAAGGGGGTGATGACATAGGTTCAGTGTATGAGAACACTGTCCTCACCTTTATCCTCAGCAGCTTATCCATTTTCTTCTTTTTCATCTGTGTTTCAAGCACAATGCGGGGGGAGGGAATAATCATCATCATCATCATTATCACCATCATCATCGTAATTACCATCGTTATTGTCATTGTTTTATTACATTGGTTGTGGGTTGTTTATTATTATTGTTGTTGTTGTTGTTATTGTTATTATTTCTAAATCCTTTAGCAGGGATGGGTGCCTCCATTCCCCCTGGCAAATGCGCTGTAAACTTGCACACAACTGGGTGGTGACCTGTGGTTCCAAAGCCTCCTAACCACAGTACGCTGTGTTCATACACAAAGTTCACCGGATGTTCAGCATCCAACTTGCAGGAAACCCTGCCAAATCTGTGAGCACTAAATGCTGAACTAATGGTGAACTTTCAGAAAGCAGGTCATATAATAAACTTCCATGAATTACAGTTATAAGCTGCTGTAAATTGCTCTGTGGCAGGTTCCAAACAATGTTTTTGCTGTTCTTTCACTAGAGCTACAGTAAATCCTTAGAAAGAAGAACCAAAAAAGATGTAATCTACCTTCAAAACTTTCAGCCTTGTTACACAGTTTCTAGCCCACCATCATTCACGCAATGCAAGAAATGGAGACACTATTTGCAATGTTGATCGAGGAAAATTTTGTTAATCCTGTACACAAAGTGGAACAAAACTTTGATCGTTTCAGTCTAGATATTTACCTGAAGAAAGAGGAAAAATAGTCAGGATTTTTTTCAAAATGCAAGGACCTTGGCTTTGGACAGCAGTTGTTCACCTCCAGCAGAAGTCAGTTCACAGCTCCTCTGAAGAGCAAGTCCAACAAAGCAAAAGACTTGTATAACACCCAGTTATTTTACAAATTCAGCCATGACATTCTTTGTCCCTTGGCTCTCCCACCCTTTGATCAACCCTAGACTCACAGGCAAGAGCGGCTTTAAAATTAGGTGAATACAGATATAAATTACTCTTTTCTTTTTTCTCCTTGCCTTTCCCTACTTCCCTGTCCTAAGAGGCTCTTTCTGCCAGTGACATCCTTGGCTGTTTGCAACAGGTAGTGTGACACCTTCCATCCACCTTACCAGGATGTCTTCTCCTCCACTGCAGCAATGCTGGCTTCCAGTACTTCCCAAAAATAAAATTAGTATTTTATTACCAGTATCTTTCCCTGGGAAGCTGTTCTGTGTGCTACAGGCCAACGGAGGGGGTATTCTGCACTCTGATTAAACACGGTGAGGAATGTGATACACGAGCATCAACAGAAAAACCTGCCAATGAGGCAGCTTGGGAAGTCCAGCAGCCTGAGAAGCGATGTAGCTTCTAATTATGATTCCCAAATTACTTTTGTCCTAACTATTCCATGTAAAATTTTCACAGACCAAAGCACATTAGGGTTAAGTATTGTGACATGTAACTTTGAGAAAATGATATCTTTTCCTGAACCAGTCATTAATGCACCTCAAGGTGCTGAATTCCCCTGGTTTACACTACTATCAACAGAATTTGAAGAAATATGGTGCTTTCTTGCAACATACAAGACCAGGGTCTGACATCTGGAATAGATGTCCCATCCCAACTATGTGTGATATCTACAGCTCCTGATACTAAAAAATTTCCTGGACAAAAAAAGGAGAAAATCTCAGCACAGCCAAAGGTCTGTTTATCATTTTTCCCCTTGCAAATTGCAGCCATACTTTGATTATGTCTACTGAAGACTCTTACCTTTTTTTTCCCCTTTGCTTGGTGACATTCACTGTCATCTGTTATAAGCGAACATTGTTCACGCTGTTTCTAATCATGGGACATCCTTCAGTCACACGTATGAGGCTAAGAAATTTTGTGAAAGCATAATCACAATCTCTCGAGGAGGAAAGTTGGTGTTTGGGAGCCAGGAAGGAGAGAGGATAGAATGTGTTCAGTCAGTAGGTCCCACAGGGACTGAGAGGAGAGTCCCTTTGAGGAACTCCATCCTGTCTTCTGTCCTTTCCAGGCAATTAATTTTTCAGGAGTTGAAGAGGTAAAAGCTAATAAAACAGGTAAAAGGTAATGAAGGTCATGAAACGTCATGAAAGGTCATGAAAGACCAAAATCTTTTATTTATCCCCTGCAACAGGCAAGATTTCCCCCCAACAATCAGGCCACAGACTCCAACCTTCTCCCATAGGAATCACCTCTACAGAAGAAGAGTTGTGTGACTCCCTGCCCCGCCAGCTCTTCCTTCTGTGAAATGAAGAATTGAATGAACCAGCCCATGAGATACCCAATAAGCATTAGAAACTCCTTCCACGCTGACCTATCGACAGAAATCACATGAACTCTTCCTTTATTCTAATTGCAAGTAGAACAACTGGCATTTTCCAGGCTGTCAGACAAATGTATTCTTAGAATGAGATCCATACACAAAGTATTTAAGCATTAGAGTATGTATAGAAATATAACTCTTTTCTTATTCATTTCTTGGATGGCTGGCAGAAAAACTGCAGCGTTCTTCAGCTGATCTGGAGAAATGCAAGAGTAGCTCATGTAGTCATTACAGAGCAATCTGGGGGTGTTAAATTGCTGGGGAAGTGTGGAAGAGTACTTTGAAATTGATAAGTTTCTCATTTCAATATCTCTGCAGTAAAGGCATGGGCGCAGTCCATGGGTATGAACGTGATTTCTCCATGGGAAGAGATGGATCCAGCACTTCCTCAGGTCTTGGGAAGCAGCAAACACAGGTGTAGGAAGGCACAAGGACTGAACATCAGCCACGCCTGTGGCTATGTACTCTTAGAAAATCACAGCACCACCACAGGACTGTGGGTGGGGAGGAGAACAGGGTCAGAGATAACGCATCACACACGTCTTTTTCTATGCTCACACATGTGCACAGACCCGTTCCAGAACTCACTGAAATCACTGGGACCCTGTCCACTGACACCAACGAGCTCCAGATCCGGCCCATAAAGAGCTGCAGCAAGACTGCAGCCATATGGGATTACTTCTGAGTCACAGTAGTAAGAGATATAATGAAAATATGTTGGCTTGTTTTAGTTGGTAAATATAACAGTCTTGGCAGGCTCAGCAGGAGACCAGATTCTGAGTAGTCTGGAAGCTAAACTCTCATGTTGAGAGGTGGCTACTTGGGCTGAAGGCCATGAAGATGGTAGTGTGGGCAGGCCAGCAGTGCTACTGCCTGTGTTGTACCTGTCCTGTGGATGCACAGAGCTCTCCACATCTGGCATCCTGAGAGCTAAAAATTCCCTGTGTCCAAACAAGCCCATGGGAAAGGACATAGTGAACTAGATAAATTACAGTTATGAAATACAAGTATTTAATTAAATCTTGTCTGGCTGTATTTTGTATCCTTACCAAAAAAAAAAGGTCCAACTTCAAAACTAATCTGGAACTGACTGCCTGTGTTATAATTTACTAGAAACTCTGTTGTCATCACTTCAGTTCATAGAAAGGAAAAATAAGAACAGCAATGGCTTTCACCAGTCCCCATTTAAAAAACCAAAATATGCTGCATTTTAAGGAAAAAAATTAAATACAGAGATGCAGTCAAATCTAAGTTTGTGGTAACTGCAGGGAGGTCAGGCAGGTCAGCCAAGGTGGAGAAGGTGGGTCAGGTTAGCAGAAGGCAGACAGGTTTCCTGTGTCCTCCCACTGCCTGGCCTGGCAGCCCTGGGAACCCGCCCTGAGCCTGCCTTTGGCTGGATGAACTGCTCTGGCTCCAGCTGGGATACGGCACCCCCTGACCCCCTGCCAGCAGCTGCATGTCTGCATGAAGGTGCACGAGACAGAGACTGAAGGCAACAAAATGTGTGAGCCAGTTGCAGAGCTGTGCCACGAAGCTCTTTGAGATGTGATTTATCTGTGACCGCTGCCTTTGAACAAATGCCTTTTGGGATCCTGACTGCTCCAGATCCAGATTCAAGATGGAAAGTAATGCCTCTACTGTCCCACCCATACCATCTAAGAATCATAGAAATATAGAACAATTTGACTTTGAAAGAGCCTTTTAAACTTCATTCGGTCCAACCACCCCGCTATGGGCTGGGACACTTCCCACTAGGACCAATTTGCTCTAAGTGCCATCCAACTTCACCTTGAATACTTTCTGGAGTGAGGCATTCACAGCCTCCCTGGGTAGCCTCTTCCAGTGTTTCACACCCTTATTTTTAAAAATGTCTTCCTTTTAATCTAATCTAGATCAACCCTCCTTCAGTTTAAAACCATTACCCCATGTCCTTGTAAAACATTTATTTACATTTCATATCTACCTCTTAGCAGCTATTTGTTCAGGACCTGTAAGAACAGCAGCCAAGGCTTGTGAACGGAAGTTACATTTAAAAAATAAGAAAGATGTCAAGGGCAAAACAGCACTACGGCTGTTTTACAAAGTAGCTTATAAAATCTGCACTGCCCAGCAGATTTTCCTAAGTATCAGACTAACAGCTGAGGGGAAAGAGAGGCAGGGCAGCAGGGCTGGTGGCTGTACTTGTTGTAAAAGGGCAACTCCACCCCAGGTAACTTTCTTGAAGTGGCTCTTTGGACATTTTGTGTCTGGTTTCAGCCAGCTGGTGAATTGTTAAAGGGAAATGTCAGCACACACCATTCCCCCACCAACGCAATGCTCAACTTGGGCAAGAAAACCTTGCTCAGTCTTCCTGTTGAAATGCTGCCTCATTTTCAGTCTTTTATGGATGGCCAGTGTTTATGCAGACTTTACTTCCTTCCAGAAACACTGTCATGCAACAATGCACGGTCCCTGTTTCACGTGTGTGTGTGTGGTCACTAGATTGGTCAATAGATTGTTTATTCAAACCAAATGGTTCACATGTAATAGGATATTCTTAGGTCCCTTGCATGCAAAAATAGTGGTACAGGTCGTGCTGGTTTTACTGTTTCTTTTCTTCTCTGCAAATAGCAATGACACCAAGAAGAGCAAAATGGTCATTTTTATAGATTTCATCTGCATAAGGAGAATGTATTCTCTGTGATGGATACCTAATCCTGAATATTTTTCTAAACACTGTTCCAAAGACTACCATTTAACACATCAAAATTTGCAAAATAGATATAGATTGTTATGGCAATCCTGGCCCTTTCCTGTGCAAGGCTGCATGTGTAAGAACTGGGAGTTTAACTAGATCCTGAGATTTTGAGTTGCTTTTACAATATAGAACCTGTCTCCCAGCATTCTGACTTTTTACAAAATGTGTCATTTTGGAGTCCTACACAAAAACTTTCAGTAAAGATTACTTCTTCTAAAAACAAACAAACAAACAAACAAACAAACAACAGCAACAACCACAAATACTGTATCCAATTGGAAAAAAATACCCACTCTGAAAACTCAAAACAAAATTAGGCCTCTTGTTTAAGACACCATATAGATATGATAGCAGAAATCTTGTTATGCAAGAAGGTGGTAATCCAAGAGAAGTAAAGAGATAAGAAAGAAGCACCAAAACAATCCTCTGATAAAGAACAAAGATACAACAGGTCAGTTGACCCTCACAGGACAACTCTGGAGGGAGAATTGCTAAACCTCAGTGTCCAAGGCCAGTGCATTTACCTCAAGACAATCGTTCTACACTGAAAGAAGGAATTTTTTACTATTGTAAGCTGTTCTTTTTATCTTATTGGTGTTTAAGAACTGAATGTTTTGTTAATCATTAATTTTGGATGAGTTTGCCATCTGAAATCTTATAGCATTTACAGTAGTTTTTGGAGATTTCCCTTGTTGGACCATTCATACAAATAGATATATCTTATTCTTTCCTTGGCTTCTTTCTGTGTTTGTTTTGGCTACCAGCACATTCTACTTCCAAGAGGAATAACGGAAACCTTTCCAAAAAATTAGCACACTTAGTTATGAGAGAGTTGAAAACATATCATGCCTTTGCAAACCGTGAGTAACAGAGAGAATTCCTTTGTTAATTATTTTTCCTAGGCCCAGAGGAAGCAAAATATTTGAGAGAAAAACCCCAAATCTTTTTACCATATCCAAAATAGGGTGAATTTGAAACAAGAGAGGGCTGCACACACTGGTGTAAAGTGCCAGCCTCGTGGGCAGCACCGAAACTCATTCAACACTTGAAAAAAATATTTTCTTTATTTGGAGGCCAAGCACAACAGCAATGAGTTTCCCCACAGACACACACATTTACTTTGCTTTCATCTGACAAACACAGGTCAGTGAATTTGCATCCAAACTATTTTTTTAGGAGAGTCAGTGCTTCTTTTTACTTTGCTTATGGGAAAACATATGAAAATATCCAGTGGAGGAAAGGTCTAAACAAGTCCAAAGTTCTACTTAAAGCAAAATTGATTTGTAGCCTGTGTAGGAGTCACATCGGATATTTCATTTATTAATTATCTCTCTGAAGAACATTGTTGGAAGCTGAAATGGCATCTTACTTAGAAGATCTATTTCACTTATTTTCCACTGGGTATTTGTTTTGTGAACCCAGATGTCCCACCAGAATTCTTGGGGTGCCTGACTGCATCACTAGTCTCCACGTCACCAACAAACACCGGCTGCAGTAGCTGGCTTATGGACACATCTCCTTCGTAAGCCTGAAGGCTGAAGTCAAGAGCTGAATGGGATCTGCCCCACAAAATTTCCAGCTGCCTTCCCAGGTGTTTCATTAAATATACTGGTACAAAGCTGTTTTTTGTTGGGAGCAGTCTGGGTAAATTTTGGGGACTTTGTGTTGACTTAGTCGCTTGAGATGAGGTTGCAATGAAAGAATCTGAGTCATGAGCACATACAGAGCCCCACCGTGAGATGTCCTCTCACCCATGGTACCTACCAATGTCCCACCTGCTGCAGGATCTGGGCCATTGATTACCTTCCCCTTTTCTTTATCCTGACAGCTGAGCTTTAATTTAACAGGACAAATTAGCTGCAGTTCTACAGAGCCTGTAGGGAATGCTCTTGGCTCATGTCCCTTCTGCATTCAAAAGGTTTCAGAGGCATCAAAGCTGAATAACTGCACAGAAAGGTTTAAGGTTCTTCACATACCACCCACCTCCTCACATAGCTTGTGGCCTTGGTGTACTGTCCCTAAGAACAGTGAATCTGGCCTTGAAATGAACTTCCAGGAAGACCTCAGACAATACTGAAGACAAAAAAAACACGCAGTGCTTGTGGTCTAGTGTTTACCAAGGGTTTGCCCTTGAGTCCTTGATCTATTCCCAATGGCTGAGTTTTCCATGCAGTTTTTCCAAAACCTATCCAATTTTTACACAGCTCCAAAGCTGTTTTGTTCCTTGGCATAAACAAGATGAGATGGGTTCATCCTGGGATGGAAAAGTGACAAAACTGAGCTGTTTTCAGACAGTGGAAATCTCGCCATCCTCCTCACATGCAAAGTTGGCTTGGAGCATCCCTTCATCCCTTCAGGTTTGAGTTTAGCACTGCAAGCCCAATGCCAGGGAGTCAGGTCAGATGGAGGCAAACTCTCCACATGACATTAGTCGTTCCTTTTTATTTTAATTTTTCATCTACAAAAAACCAGTCATAAGTCTCTGCATACTCCAGCTATGAAAGTTATCACTGCATTGTTCCCACCAGAAATAGACTCCTGTACCAGCACTTTTAATTAATTTCAGGATCTTTAAATCAAGTCCATATGAATGGTATGTAGAATCTGATCCTCTGATACCCATGTGTATTAATTAACTTCTTATTTTAATAAAAATAATCTTCATTTAAGCCACGGGAAATTGCAATATGTGCATGTATGTGATCCTTGCATTCACGCTGCTATTTTGGATATGTTTACCTTGTACACACACTCATCCAAAATTAAATTAATGGTCCCGATCTGGCCCTTAGGACTCTGCAGATGGCAGAGACCAGTCATAAACAGTTTCTCTGAGAAAGTACTAGAAATCTCTTGAAAAGGAGGAAGGGTAAAAATACAATCAGGGTAAATATTATTATTCTGTGTTACAGAAGGAGAGTAAGAGAACAAAAGCAGAAATAGCTCCATTACAGCTTCTTTGCAGATTACTTCCTGCAGCCAGGAGATCTTCTGTTTCCTTCCAAGCTACCTTGTCTTCACACTGGATTATCCCACAGAAAGAGAGGTGCAAAAATGAAAGTAAATATCCAGAGGAAATTCCTACAGCAGAAATACTAGTGAGATGACAACTGCTCTTATCAGAACATCATTTGGTTTTAGATTGTCCAGGATTTCAAAAAGGGAAAGAGGGGAATTTCCCACCTCATCATGGCAATTATAAAGTTAAAATAAATATTTCTCTAAAAAAAGAGCACACAGGAAACTTTTTTTTTCTTTTTTTTGCAGTCTTGTGTTGATTTTTGTTTGTTTGGGGTACTTTTTGGCCGCAAATGTGGGTCTTCAAGATCCCTGAAGCAGTATGTGAATCTATTGCTAAATATCTCAAGAGACCTGTCTGCTTTGATGTGCACAGTAATGTACAGAGAAAAAAAATAGAAGGCAACTGGATTTGTCTTCTTGACTGTGGCACCCTCATACAGAGTCCAGCCAATTTGGTCTTTGTTTCATTTTGGAAGCAGGTTCTTCACAAGCACCATAAAGGCAGGTCCAGCTTTGAGGGAGGTCAATAGTTTACAAAATTGCAAACTATGTTTTTTCTTTAAGTATGTTTTATTCTTCAATTTATGAATCAAAGTTCTGGTATTTGCAATGTGGTGGTTAACCTTTATCACCCGCCTTTATGATTGTGAATTCTATGCTGGACCATGAATCCATCATGTTTTATTGAGAAGGAGACAGTCTTGCATTTTAAAATGTGCAACAATGATCTTTGACTTGTCCTTTTGATTTGGGTCAGCTAGCAAAACTGGAGGAATGTTTATGATTAAGGGAACTTATAAATCAGAGAGAAAGGAGACAAATTCGTTAGTTATTGGTTATGGCAACTCTTAAATTTTGAAGGTGATTTTTTTTATTTTTTTTTCTTTTTTTTTTTTCTTTTTTTTTTTTTTTTTTTTTTTTAGTAGTCAAATAAGATCTATAAGGGTGTCTAAATAAAAATGTCTCCAGAAGAGTTTCACATTGTAGATTCACTGAGATAAACTCCATATCTGAATTAGCCACAGCAACTTCAGCTTACATTTATCTTCAGGAGATAGCCTAGTCTTGGCTTGTTTGTTTGCACACTTAACTCAAGCATCTCTCTCGTATTTGAGCTCTACTACAGAACGTAAACAGAAATAATAAACCACAGAGTGAGCATATAAATCTCCCCTCCCTATGGAAAAGTCCCCAGCAACTCCTTTACTATGCAGCCTTTAAATTTTCCAACAAGTTTTGTTTGGCTAAAGCAACTCTTTCAGAAAGTCATCCAGCTTTAATTGAAGACATTGAGAAATGAAGGGGTCTATCAATCTTTCCATGGTTCACTGGAATGGTTAATCAACCTCACAGTTAGAATGTGCCTTATTTCCAGTTTGGAATTGCCTCATTCTAGCTTCCTGCCCCAAATAGGCAGCACATTCTTCCTGAAGAAAAACAATTAATTACATACTACAGTGAAATCCTCTCTCAACTTTCCTGATAAATTGAAATAAGGAACTTGTGTTCACTGAGGGGCTCACTGCACAGCATTTCCTGCAATCATCAAATCATTTAGGTCTCAGATTTTTGTTTGTTGCTTGGTTGGTTTGTATTGGGTACTTTCCTCTGCACCTGCTCCAGCGTTCAAGGAAGATTTGGAAAGGGCATGGACTAGAGCTGGATGAATTTCTCTCTCAGGCTGGGATGGAAAAGTAGCACTCCCTAGTGCCATGCAGAGGTTGGGTCATTTTCCAGCATCACTGTCTCCTCCTGTTTCCCATGCCACGTATGACAGTGGGTGCCATCCTCTACAAAGCTTGATACTGTGTTTCTGCTCTCACTGACATGGGTTTCCCTTAATCTGTTTCATGGATAATCCCAACTGCTCCTTTCCTTGGCATTTGCAAGAAGTAGTCTCGACAAATAACAAATAAATTACTTTAACATAACCTGTTTCCCTCTTTTTTTATACACCTCTCTGGCACAACATTTTGAAAAACTTGGAGATGGGAACAGTCTCTGCTGTTCTACTGTGGTGTTTTCTGCAAATAGCATTTGCTGTTTCTATAGTACTTAAGAGCCTCAGCCAAGCACCAGAGCTCCATCTTCTTTCTTTTGGTTGGTGCAGATTTTTGAGATGGAAATAGGGGCTGAGGAGATGGAGTCTATAGTGTAAGCTCTTCCCTGATTCAAGGCTACTCCAGTATGGTATTAGGAAAAGGAAAAGCTAACTTGGTTGGCTGTTTCCAAAGATTTTTCATAGCAGCAGACACTTCATACACAGCCACTCAGACTGACAAGCTGGAAAGAATCCCCCATCTCATCAACTTTGTGTGCCTTTGTCTAGATGTCAGCAGCTGAGCTAGACCCTGTACAAGCTGTCTGTGTAGTCAGTGGACAGAGAGGCATTTTTAGGGTGTCACTCATGTAGCCACTATTGAACATTACAGGATAATATGAATCACACCTTCTAAGAGATTCTCTATCTCTATTGACTATGAAGAATATTTCTGGACATTAACTCAGACCCTCCACAGTCAGGCAAGTTTAGGTCTGCAAACTTCAACAGTTCCTGATGAGCAAATAATTTGGAATAATTTTCTATGCGCACTCAGAAATAATGTATTTATTAGGCAAATTACTTTGTTTGAACACATTAGTAGCAGAGAAGTCAGTAGGATTTCTTTGTCCATGGTAGCAGCAGGGAGAGAAAAAGGAAAAAGAAACCTTAAGACCTGTGCTGTATCCAAGCACAGGAGTTCCCCCCTTTATATCTTGGACATGTCTTAGCAGAGTATCATGTTTTAGGGCTTACATAGACTCAGGTATTGGACATATGTTACAGCTTTGTAAAGGGTAATTTGATACGGTGTCAGCCCTGTGTTATCATTCACCTCACTGGCATGTTAAGCCTCATTCATGTAGAGCTATTGAGGAGAGAGACAAAATCAATATATCTGTACAGTGATGAAGATGCCAAGCCAGAAACTCTGAGCCACTGACATCTGCCTTACAAGGAACTATTACAGCAAAATGTGTGTGCTCTGATATTTGGAATTTTCAAAGAAAATTGGACGTTTTCCTTAATAAAGCCACAATCAGGAACAAAAAAACCCTACTTCTATTATCATGATTTTTATGTTCCTCAGCTGATTACAGAAATCAGAACTGCATCCAGCTCTTGCTGTCTGGAGTGAAGTCTCCTGGCTCTGGTTTTACTGTAAAGTCCCTCCTCCTGCCTGGGTACAGCAAGGCCGAGATCGTGTGGTGGTCGATGGCCATGGGAAGAGAGAAGTGGATTTTTCATCCAGCTGCTCCCTGGCAAGGACGTTTGACACAGAGTGGGCTGGAAGTTAGACTGTGAATGAAAGTCTGGATGATAAACAACCTGTGAAAGAGGCCCTAGGGCATTCAAGACATCTGAAAAGCCCAGCAGATATGGCACAGAGACATGTCCTATTAATTCTGTCTCTGTCCCATACATGAGAATATATGCAACCATAAAATCCCTAACCAAACCCAGCTTACCTTTCCAACACTTGAATGGTGTGAGGACACTCAGAGTCTGGAAATCAAGGTTCTGTTCTTGTCCTTGCCTCAGAAAGATTCCCCCAAATTCCTTCCTCCTCTGAACATTGCCCTAAATTGCCAGCTTCAAGCTAACTTGAATGAGAAGCAGCATCCTTTTATCCAGTAGGAGTTCTGCCATTATGTACAAAAATAAAAGATTTCTGTGAACATGTGGGAAAGAGTAAACATTACATTATAGCCTAAGGGCTCTATGTGGGAGAGCAAGACCGTGATGCTGACATTGCTCAAAAGATCATTTTTATGTCTTGGGGAATGTAGTGTAAAATACTTGAACATAATATCAAACAAGTTTTGGAGCACTCACCCCTCTGGTTGGAGTCAGGCTCATCCATGTTCTCTGCTCTCATAAATATTTTGCTTCTTCCAATAACTCCCCAAGTGTTAAACATTCACGTCTTCTCCAATCATCTCTTCTACAACCTCGGTGCTAAGGAGAGGATTCAAACGCCATAAGGGGGACTCTAAAGCAAATACTACCTTGTCAGAGGGTTGTTCTGAGAGAAAAGATGAGCGTCACCTTAGTTCTTGAAAGAAAGACACAGAAGACCCTTCGGGGGAGGATTCAAGGCTGTGTCTTCCAGAGGACAGATAGAATCTTCCTGGGATCCTGGGCTCAGGCATAAACCCTTATAGAACAGTGATGTTTAAGGTACATTCCTGACAGTATTATTCCCTGGGGGCAGTTGAGGCTTAGGATGATGCCAATGTCCCTCTGCACCCAGATTTGTACTTTAGGAGCAAAAACAATTGCCCAACCCATTGGTCTGTTCTAAACAGGCTGGTAATAGTAGTCATTACTATTATCACAAATTAACTTTTCATTTCTTCCTTGCCAAGGAGCCTTTTGGTACAGACAGCTCTGTCACACTCTAGAAGACATTCTTTTATCAGAATAGGACCCAAGTGTCATTCTTTCCATTGTAAACTCCTTCCCCCCTCTAACCCATCCCTGAAAATAAGCTTTGTACTAGTAATAAAGTGCAAATTTGATGTAGAAGGTTATTTCTTCTCTTATCTGCCTGGATGAAAAAAACCGAAACAATATGTCAAATACACCAGATAATATGGTAGATTTTCCAGGGAGCCAATGGAAAAACCTTTTCTAGTGAGAAATCTATTAACAATAATAATAATAAACAGTTCTCTTTTAAAGAGATGCCTAATATTTGGATAAATGAAGCAAACTACACTCCAAACTGTTTGAGGGGTACTCTTGAAATACTTTTTTCCTCAGGAAGGGGTTGATTATGGCATCCTTCCAGTATCAGTGCTAGACATGAAGAAGCTTCCCTGTGTGTCACATGTAGAAGAAAATATTTTACAGCTTTGAGTCAGTTCTCAGCCTCATGCCAGAAAGCAAGTTTATTCAGTCAGGAACTAGGGAGATGCAAGATTCATGTAAAGCCTCTTCTGGCCTGCCTCTCCTTAGTAAATAAATAAATAAATAAACCAACCAACCAACAAACAAATAAATCCCCAAGCACAAAAAAACCCCAAACAAGTAACCCCAGTTTTCACAGACAATTTATTTTTCACAGCCATAAACTTTGAGATGCATGAGTTTTTTTTCAAACCAAATGAACCTAACAAGGGCTTTATCAGCTCTGATGCTTTACTGACAAAATCCTGTACGATGCCAAAGTCTTGGTCCAGATGTAGTGCACATGAATGTCTAAATATATCTGAAACTCTTGGGAAATCAAGACTGTCCTTAAGACTGGCTGAACTGCAGTTCTGCTATTCCTCTGCAGTAGAAACCTGAAGTACCAGCCATGAGATAGTTTTTCCACCTTTAAACTCTGTTTGGAAAAGAGGTGTTGTTTCACTCTTCTGTACAAAAGGGACAAGTTTCTGCAGAGAAAGACTCCAGGACAGCTTTCAGCAGGAGGGTGGCTTTTCACTGCATACACAAAACCAAGAATATTGTGCACAGATAAAATGAGCAGAATAGAGAAAAATAGTACGCACAAAACCAGCCAACTCTTCAGCAGTTCTTAAATTTGGAACAAATGTATGCGTTATTTGAGAGGAGCTGAAAGAAACGAAATGGACCAAAAGTTCTTCTCCCTTAAAAAAATGAACAACAAACAATGATGTGTCAATAAATAAAGTTTCTTTTTACAGCAGAGAGAAAATCCAGGAGACAGCATTTAACCTGTTTTCTCTCAGGCACCTTCAAAGTCAATAGGGTGTAATCCTGAAGACCAGCTGGTAGACCAGGGTGAAGTGACAGTCATTGGGGAACCAGTTGATGTTATTGTATGTTCGATTTCATGGTTTAGAATTATTTGCAATTGGGGGATAGAAAAAAAAATCCTGAAGCCTAAAGTGGTTTTGCAAATTCATAAGGAAGTATTTTTCTTTGAATAATAGTGTTATTATAAAGTTATGATCCTTCTCTTTTTTTAAAAGAACCCTTTATTTTCTTTCAAATTTCTGGTACTTGTGGCCAGGGGCTGTCTGGTGCTCTCATATTGTGGGGAGTTGCTGGCTGGAAGCAACATCGTTTCTGTAATTACCACTTTCACTGAAATAGTTCTGAACACTCCAGAAATGCCTTCAAGTATTTGATCATATGCATTAAAAGTTGGAGGGACAGCCAATGGCTGATGGTTGTTTCTAAATGCTGGAAAAGAGTAAGCTCATTTGAAAACTTCTTTTTAAACATCTCAGTACGTCTCATGTTTCCAAAACCAAGTGAGTTATTCTCTCGCCTGTGCATAACACAGAATGGTGCTGACCTTTACTGCTTTGTAAATACTGATGATGAACCTCAGAAAAAGCAAGGTGAAGATTGCTACTGTCTATTTTCCACTATGAAACATTCCCCGTGGAGATTTCCCAAGATTTTTATACAAGACTGAATCTCTCCAGCATTCTCCAGGGTGAACAGATAATCCCCTCCCAGGGAGGGGACCAGCCAACATCAGGGCTTCCTTCAGAGCCCCAGGAAGGGATGAGTAGCTCCAGAAGGAGATTCAGGACCCCCAAGAGGAGTATCCAAGGCAGGTAGGTGGTTCCCCTGTCCTTTGGCAGCACAGGGCCCTGTGTCCCATCCAACACTCATCCCTCATTCAGGTCCAAACTAAGAATTAGCTTAACTCATCTGAGGCAAAACAAGGAGTTTAGAAGGACAAATACTTAGGTTTGTGCTGGCAATGGAGTCTCAATGAAGACAGACAAAAATTCAGACTTTGCATTTACAAACTGTAGTTCACAAAGAGAGATTGGATTGAATCACCTGCCACATTAGTGGGGTGTTATCTATGGCAAGGCTTGCATCCACAATTTTTTATTCTTAAAAACTTCTTCTTTGGCCACATTTTTACAGAGAGTGGCCAAAATTCAAGAGTTAGTAATCTTGCTATTGGCTTCAACAGAACCAACATTTCATTTCCTTTTTCTTTTCACACTGAGCTGCATCCCAATCTGATTTCTGGCAAAAATACATTTCAAAGAATTGTTTGTTCTCTGTCCCCTGGATCACACTCACAGACCCATTTCTGTCCCACATTCCCTGAGATGTACCCAAGGACAAGGCAGGTCACACTATGGCAGCTCTGGAATGACTCACGTGCAGCTTGGCCAGGGGTGGACATCAGGCACATCAGCTGGATGCTGTCAAAGAAACCACAGAGACTGGATCTTATAGAATGGTTTAGGTTGGAAAAGACCTCTAAGATCACCAAGTCCAACTGCTCAGCCAGCACTGCCACATCCATCACTAAACCGTGTCCCTAGGAGACACAAATCCTGGTTTCTCTTTCCTTCCCACATGCTGATTTTGATGAAGTCTGTAGAAGAATGATTATGTTTGATACTCCCACCCCTCCATCAGATTTAGTGGAAATGAGTTTAAGAGTTACTGAAAAGGCTAAACCAACAAGCAGGTACCGGCAAACACAATTCACACCTCCCTACAAAACCACACTAAATGGACATATTTGTCATTTACTGAAAAGAGCTGAGCCCTGCGAAACAGAGAGAAGAAACCACAGCAACCACCTCAGAGCTTCACACTTCTTTCTGGGCTGCTCAGAGCAGCCACTTCCCCGGGATGATTCAGGGGCTCAGGTCAGACCAGCACCGAGCACAGCAGCAGAGGCAGGAGGATCACGTGGTAAAAATGAAAAAAACAAATTTTCAAAATCCTTCAGCTTGGTCATTGAACCAATAAGAAATTTTCCAATAAGAAAATTTCCAATCTTTTTCTCATGAATAGATGCAAATGGGAGAAGTGCTTAATATTAACAATAACATTAATTCCTTGCTGAAGTGGTGACCCTGTAAGCTTGGATTGTGGACCCTGATGGGAGGGGCAGAGGGACACTTCTGCTTTGTCCTTAAGCAATTTTGTCCATCATTACTAATAGATGCAGAAGAGCTGACAAGTATCCTCGATATTTTGTCCTATTTTTTCCAAATATGATGCTTGAAATAAATCCTGTTTTAAATGGGAGCTTATTTTTCTCTAGGAAAAGCAAATTCTGTTTGCCTGGGTATTTCCTGAAGTAGTACTCACTGTAGGGCAATTTTCCACCTCTGGTTATTAGGGTCAGCCAGGAACAGGCAGCAGAAAAAGAGTCCTCTTCTGGCCACTTCCCAGCTCTACAAGGCACATCAAATGGGTGTTCACAAGAAAAAATGTATTTCCTAATTACAGGCTTACTGGGATCAAAACCAAGAAATAAATATTTTGACAGATTTTACCTGCAATTGTTCATCCCTTTGGCCCTTGTCTCAAGCAAAGACCACCCTCTCATGGAGCTTGAAAACTCTTGTTTTCCCTGGTGTTAGGAAACACAGAGACATTCCCATGCACAGCGTTTTTTGTATCTCAGTTGCCTGAGCTGTTGATCAATGCTGACCCTCTGTTGCTCTTGCTCCTTTAAGAGCCCTTGTCCTTGGAAGTCAAATTCATGAAGCTTAATTCAAGTTCTCCAGAGTTTAAAGTGGTGATACACCAATTAACCAAGCAGCACTAATTGGGAGATGGTGCCAAGCCACTCAAAGGAGAACTGGAGAAGTACATGCCACGAATCAAGACTGTGCTTTCATTCTTTGAGTTGCTGTTAGCTAGAATTAAATATAGAGATAGATAGATAGATAGATAGATAGATAGATAGATAGATAGATAGATAGATCAGTGAAGGGTATGGAAGGTTAATGGAAAAGGCGCATTTCTCTTTTTACTTGTGATGCTTAGCTACTTTTAAAAAATAACAAAAAGTAATGTACATTTACTATTTTGAAATACATGAAATTACAGAGATTCCATAAGGGTGTGCTTTGCTTCTCCTATAACTTAGTTATTGTTACACCTTCAAACATGAAACAATTAGGACTAGATTGCCCTGAAGCTGGATCACAAGTGATTTTCTAACACCTTACAAGAAAAAATCCCCAACATTTTTGAAGGAGACATCTATAAATGCCATTTGAAATTCCATTGTCTGTCAGTGAAATTGAGGTAAGCACCTTTAATCCACCTACTCAAAAAACATTTCTTTACTTTGAGTCATGTCTAGGAGGGAAAACTAAATGTAACTCAAGACCTTGACATTCTAGAGAAGAATCTACTTCCAATCTCCCTAAATAAACTTTTCCAGAGATTTTCTGCATGAAGAAAAAAAACCCTTTTCTTTCCTTACCTTGCCTTGCTATGCTTTGCCTGTTGAAGCAGGACGTTCTTCTCCCGTGACAGCAACATTTGCCATTGGAATTTGGATTTATGTTCCAAAGCAAACAGAACTTTCTGATGCCATTGAATGTAAAATCTCCTCGCCTGAGTTCAGAAGCTCCAACACTCTGTCTCAGGTGGACTGGAAAGCCTGAACACATGGCTTGGCTGTCGAGGAATTAAACCAGGGTGAATCCCTGCTTAGCTTTCAGAGGCTCCAGCTTCCAATGCCTCAATGCAGGGTTTGTGCAAACTAATCAGACATTTGTCTTATAGTTCTGACCTAAAGGCTGAAGAAAATCACAAAAGCACAAAAAAAAAAAAAAAAAAACAACCAAACAAAAAACCAAAAAACACTTTCCTGAGATGGCCAAAATGATGGTATTCTTGTAAAATCAGCTTGTGCCATTATCGTCCTGACCTCTTGGTCTACATGTATGAGCTTTTCACTACATCAATCCCAACTTCTGCAACCTTGATGATAACTCATATGAAGGGTATTTTGGGAACCCTTAAAATATCAGACAGAACATGAGGGGTTCCATTTTATAGACTGGATTTTCCTCCACTGAAAAGGATCTCTCCCATTAACAAAGGATGCACTGCTTAAAGAGCATTTAGAAAATTGGTCCCTCAATACCAGTTGTTGGAGGTAACAGCTGAGAATTGTGAGCAGCGACACAAAAAACATGAACCAACATTGAACAACCCTCTGACATCCCCAAATTAGAGGCAGCGGTGAGGAGACAGTAAATTGCTAAAGGTGAGATGGTTTTGTTTAAATGCCCTGATAGCTGGAGGGGCTAATGCCCTGGCTGCCTCTGGCACGGCAGGGATAGCTTCTCCCTGGCTGGGAGATCACAGTGCTCTGAAATACCCTTCCTTCCTTCCTTCCTACAGAGATGAAAGGCAGCCCGGATGAGCAGCTAATTTGTCAGGCATACAGTGCTCAAATATAGCCCATTTATCTCCTTCTAAGTGTTTTGCTTCTCCCACCACTCATCTCAGTGAGATAATGTCAGTGGTCAGAGGGATGCTGTGGTAGGTGCAAGAAGGCACTCAATTATCCATTGCGAATGGCCCCTAAGTACACCCCATTTCTGTCCACAAATTGAAGTGGCATTTTTCTAAAATATCATGGAAATCAATAGGATTTATGCACTTACAACATTTCAGTGTTCTGGAAAACCCACAGGATGTGTCTGATTTACTTTTCCTGTGGTACTTCTTCACCTCCCACCTAGATGCCCGTGGGGCTCCTGCTGGTGCACACAGAGGCAGGGGAGGATCCAGGGCTACACCGGGGGTGTGTGCATTAAAGGGGAGATGGATCAGCACATCAGGCTGCAGCACATCAGTACCAAATTTCTTTGGCCTCCTGGGTGGTGCGCATTGGCAGAGCTGAAAGTCCATACTTTTGGCTTATTGCTAAAGTTGCAACCAAAGTGGGTTTAATTTCACATTTGCTGCTAGGAATGTGCAACTGGCCACTCTGCACTCCAGTGATCAGCGTGCTTAATTGTCCATGTGTCCGTTAATGGGGACTTGCATTCACAGTCTCACACGGCTGCCTTTGCACATTATTTGATATAAAGCCTACACACATCTGTAGCTACACCTGTCCAAAAAATCGACATTTCTAACCAAACATGCTTAAGAATAAAAAACAAATTCAGTGCTCCCAGAGAACTGAAAATAAAAATGGTCATGAACAAAGAACATTTTGCTCTATGCATGATGGACATCAGGAATAAAAAGCTGCCTACAGCCTTTCCCTTTCTAGCAACACTCCATGCACTGAAGCACAGTCAGAGGTTTTGTCATTGTTAAGCAGGATGCAAACATTCCTTCACGGAAGTTTCATACTTGTATACACCTCCATGACCTTCATGTCCTTAGTACAGTGTGACATTTCAGACTCTGATCAGGTTGCATCTCACTGCAACCCCTAGATACTTTGCTGTCTAGTCAATTTTTGTTGTATTGGTTGGGACAATTGCCTGTGCCAAAGTGGGGTGTCTTGTCCTTCCTGATTTGCTCCGTTCCCTTTTCAGCTCCATTACTTTTTATTAGAATCTCTGTCTCTAATTATTAAAATAATTTTAAATTCCAGCACCGTCCTCCATAGAAAATACTAATATTTTCTTCCAAGCCCAGTTAATCTTGGTGTTCTATCAACACTTAAAATATCTCAGTCTATTCTGCTGCCTCAGGAGGGCACTTAGCGCATCCTCCAATTTGAGGGCAAGCCACTTTTACTACTTGTTTTCTGAGTAAATAATTCCAATCCATGTTTACCCAGTGATGGATATTTTCATCTAGCCTCTCCTCCTCTGGGTTTCCAGTGAGAATGGTGTATTCTGGCATATGCCAGACACGCTGCCCTTCCTTACCCAAAACCCCTCTTGTCTTCTGGTCAGAGGGAATCACTTCTTTAACCTGAACAGCCATTGAACATAAGCAACTCCTATTGTTCATTTTCAGTAGAATGACTTCACCTGAGCATGAATATTAAAGTCACCATGAAAATAAGACAGGGAATTACTGGGGAAATTCCAGTCAAAAAAGATTTTGATGGAAATGGCAAAAAAAAACCAAAAATCAAACCACTCCCCAAACCAGAATATAACTCATCAGGCAAGTCAGAGAAGGCAGACTGACTTAATTAACCCTCACACAAGAGGCAAGTGGTTGTCCCTTGCATTACCAGGTCCCGGTACCACTGTGTTTGGATGCATCCCAACTTTTTGACTCACTGCAGGCAACATATCCTTCTGCATCTGTTCTCCATTAGACAGTAGGCGTCAGGAGGAGGTGAGGTCTGCTATGGCTTCTTATTTGGAGCGTTCGTTGCTTGGTAGTACAAACAGTGGGCTATTAAAAAAGCCAAATGCTGATATTTCCACAGTGCTTGTAACACGAGCTCCAGTTTGCTTCGGTTTGGTCACAGCGGTTTACACACAGAGCCGCACACATTTAAATATAATATTTATTAAAGTTACTGAAGTTTATTCTGAGGTATGACTGCAACCCAGTTTATTCTGGCTGGGCCTGGGAGCCTGAGTCGGGTTTGGAAGTTCGATGTCCTGCCATGTGCAGAGCTGGAGCAATCTGCTTCGAATTAGCAGCCCAGCTTATTTTATTGTGCTTGGCCTGGCCCTGCTGCCCAGTGACCCTGAGCGAGAGTGCTCTTAAAAGAGATAATATGACTCGATGAAACAAATGAACCTTTAGAAAAAGGGAAGAAGTATCAGCCCTCTGGGCCTAATCACAGCCCACGGTGTATTTCCTTCGTTTCTTGGATGCTTGTCATACATAGGCTGCAGGAGCAGCACCGTGCACCTGTATTTTGGCTGGCAATAAGCTCTTCTTCCCACACACCAGTGATCTGCCGGCAGTGCAGGCACGGCATCCATCGCCCAGTCAAGGTGCACACTTCCAAATTCGTGTGAAATGCCTCTCTCAGATTCTCCGGGGCTCCAAAAGCAAAGGAGGCTTTCTTTGGGATAAAAACTGAGCCAAAGCTGGAGCTAAAAGTTTGTAACCATTTTCCATAGGGAATCTGGACATAGTGCCCACCTGGAAGAAGGCCCCTTCATGTAGATTTGCTGAGTAAAGAGATTGCCTTGGGATGTTCTAAGCACACATAATTATGATTATTGCTTTATGATATAAAAGGCTACATATCCCATGATAGAAATCCACAAACAATTGTTAACTTGTAATTGGAATTATGCAGCATGTAGAGCATTTCCCCCAAACAACATTCATTAGCCTTACTTCCATGAGCTACAGAAACATCCCTTTCTCTTTTTTTTCTTTTTTTTTTTTTTTGTTTCCATAGATAAAAATCAGTCAAAATCAGGAAAGCTCAATCAAAAAATCAGGAAAGATACTCAAGATCCACAGCTATTAACAGGAAAGTCTGCACATTATTTCTAATAGTGCAAATTCTCAGAATGGTGAAGATAAAGTAAAGGCTGAGGAAGAGAAGAATGGAGAAAATCTGTTTGCTTCCAAACTTAGAGGAGAAGTGATTTTCCTGCCCCTTCAAATTACCACAAACCTGCTTAGAATTTTATCAGCAAAATACAACAATTGAGAACAGGTCGAGCAAAGACCTAGATACATCCATCATCTCTTAGTTAAGCTCATTTAACTCCATGTATTTCACTTTATTGCTTGTGATGATTTGGGGGGCAGGAGCTCATTCCTAAGAGGTTCTGTGTTTCAGAGTCTCCTAATGCTGTTCTTACACAGATCATCTCTTAACACATCAGCACAAGATGCTGGGGATCTCATTTAATAAATTGCTGAAACACTGTTATTTACGTCTTATTTTAACCTGACTGTAATTTGATCAAATTCTCTTTCAGTTCTCTTAGAAAATGAAGTTGTGAAACATTTTCATTCTATTAAAAAAGAAGTTCCTGTTGATACAGAATGTTTCCATTTTGGTTTTGATTTCTTCATTTCTCTGTGTTTTCCCCCTTTTCTCCTCATCATATAAAAATGGAAACGTTCATCTTACATCCAGTAAGACTCCATAAAAAGCATTTCATACAGTTTTCAATCTACATGAAATATTTCTCTTTACATTTTGCAAATAAATCAGAAGGGTCTCAAGAAAATTTCCAAACAATTGCATTCTTTTCTCCATGTCTTTCACTCACATTTTGGTGGTGTTTGTGGGAAAATGCATCCTGCTCTTCATTCTGTTGGTGGAATACAATCAAGGACCATAAAGAAAAAAAACCCCAAACCTTATAAAATGCCACTTTTGCCTAAAAGACAATACCACTTCTGGTTTTAAGTTAAAGAGAAACATTCATCTGGACATTTAAATTTCTGAGATACACAAAGATTGTTTTCTCTCCCCGGATTAGAAATGACACAACTGGGTGTCTTTTCCCTCCCTCCATCTCTTGTCTACCTGCTGCTCCTCCAAACACAGTCCAACTGGTTCCAGTTCCAACAGCCTCAGTGCCCTTCCCAGGACAGGGCTCTCTCATAGGCCAGGTCTCATTGGAGGGATCCTTAAAGGAAAATTCAGATGACACATCTAAATCTGGGCAGCAACAGGGAGACAGTGGGAGGCCTGGCAGGTCTGTGGCACCTGCAGCCACAGCCGAGAGCATTTCACGGCAATCTGCCACAGCAATGCTGGTGCCTCTGATGCCGTAAGTTTTAGCTTTCATGTTTTTCAGATTCTGCGCTGCCTAGGGGTTCAGTTCTGAGCCTCATTTAAAGTGCCAGTAAGCTCTCTTCACAGAGTAGGTAGACAAAACAAATCCTTTTCCTGCTGGAGACCAAGGACAACTTTCAAGCCCAAAAGCACAAACAACGGTGGACTGAAAGAAGGAACAAGAAGGATGAGACCTCATGAACTGAGGCTATGGTTGGACCAATATGCAAATGAGCCAAAACTTATAAAAGTGTAGGATCTCATCATCAGTCCTCCATTTTGTGACCATTTTGGGTTGGCCTTGGGTGTAGCTCTGGTCCTGCCCAAGTTGTACCCTAAAGGCTTTCAATAGAGGCCTTTCAATAAATACTTTATTCTCTAGCTCTGTCCAGTCTCTGTTTCAGTTCAGCCTTCCCAAGGCATCACCTCCAAAGGACAGGAGATGTCTGCTCCCGTGGTTTCTCTTGGATGATGTATGTATCTTCTTCTTGTGCTTCTCTAGCCTGTTAGGTGAGAAGCATGACTGGCTCAAGCTGGAAAGGGCAATCTTGGCTCTCCCTGCATAAGGGTTACCCAGAGAGCTGGGATATGCTGCCCTTCCACAAACACTGCTGATTTCCAGCATCTATCAGCTGGAGGTAGCTGACATCTTCTGCCAGGAGAGGTTGCTTCCACGGCTCAGAATCAGGCTCTCCTGCTCATGTTACAGCATGCAATTTTCTTGTCAGGGGTTTTGTGTTTGCCATGGGCTCACAGGCAGAGCTGCTTCTGTTTGCTCAGCCTTGCTGTCTCCAGTCAAGAGAAGTCCCAGCTGAGGGATGTGGGGTAGGATAGATGTGGGAGAGCTCCTAAACCCAAGGAAGAGCAGGTGATAACCTTTGCTGTACACATTCTTTCACAGTCCTGGGGTGGAGGCAGTGAGCCCAGTTCTCTGTACGGTCTGGAGGTCCAAGCCTTGCTTCACCACTGTGACCTCTTGTGCTGTTTATGGCCAAACCCTCTGAAATGCCCCAGTTCTCATTGCTTTTGTGTATCATGGCCTCATTTCCTCCAGCTCTCTGCCGGGGTTTTCCTTCCAGTTTCGCACCAGAAGAGCTGCATTTCCCTGCTCTGGCCCATTGTGATGCTAACAGGCTGGCGAGGAGAGCAGGGGGCTGTGCCAGCCGGGGAGGATGGCCAGCACTGCCCCGGGGAAGGCGCAGCAGAGCCGGCTGGGTTTGGTGTGTCCGCACAGCCACACAGGGGTGCTTCTGCCAACAGCAGCCCAGGCTGATGCTCAAGGAAAACTGCTCTTCCCAGGCACTGCAATATCCCGGAGTGTCTGGGGAAGGAAGGGGTGAGGGGGTCTCTCCTGTCCTTGTGTTCTTCAAGTACCGGTTTAAGCTCCATTGCATTCACCAGGAAGTTGTGGAAATAATGGGGATTTCCTGGACTGTGGACAAAAAGTCCTCAAAATAATGGGAGCCCCGGAGTATGGACAGAGGCTGGGGCACCCTGGGATGGAGATGACTCAGTCACAAAGGGCTTTTTGATTATGAACAAAGCACCCAAGACCAAGTAGTTCCAGGTCCACAAGGTTCACAAACCCTTGGAGAAGATCCCAGGTGACAAACCATGAGTGTTTGCAGCACACTGGCTTCCCAGCCCTGCACACCCCAGCTCTGCAGACAAGCTGCTCCCAGGCTGAGGGGCTGTGTGAAATACTCCCTGAGAAGATAACTCTCTCTGGACTTAGGGCCTTTTTATGTTCTTTTCTTCTTTAATCACATGGAAAATATTCCCAGCTAACCACCGCCTCAGAGCTGTGGCAACCTTGCCTGAGGGCACCTCTCAAGCCAGTGGGGTGACATGGGCTACAAGGCTGGGAAGATGGTGCTGCCAAACCTCCTTTGGAAGCAGCCCTTGTTGGTTTTCCCTTTCAAGCTCTTTTGTTGAAAATCCTTAAGGCATGGAGAAAAAGGTCCTTTCTCAAAACGGGTTCTGCAGGCAGCCTGTGAGAGCCAGGAGCTCAGCCAGCAGGCTGCTGGAGGGGGCCACCACTGCCCATGGAAGGTGCAGGGGCCAGGACCAGCCATGAGCAGAGGATGGGCAGGGGTGATGTCTCAGCCCTTATGCAAAGGATTTATTCTTCCTCCTGCCCCAGACCAAGAGGATGCTCCCTTGTCACCCTCAAAATTCACAGCAGGACTTGCTAGGCTAGGACCCGCAGAAAATGTCCCTTGTATTTAACACGTTCCCTGCCTCATTACAGCAGGTGATTTACACTGATGTCCATGGAAGCCCAATGCTCGGCACCCTGGTTAACAGAGCAATTGAATGAGAAGGACAATTCACTCTCTCCAGCTGCAAAATGATCTGATGTTCAAGGTTTGTCTCTCCTGCTACCTTTGTTCTTAATCTTGAATCCTAACCTTTTATTTCCTAGGCCCAACCAGCATCTAAATGACAAGTTTAGTAATGGTAACTGAAAGTGCTGTGATGTCTCCCTGCTTCAAGTTCCAGATTGCAGCACCTGCTGGGACAAGACTCTCCCAAACCTGTGAGATCAAACACTGCAGGATGCTTAGGCTGAGCTCCTTAAACCATCCTATCTCCATCTATAATCTCTGAGCTTGAATTTAAACCATGTATAGCCTTGCACATTAGAGACTAAACAGCCTCCATGTGCTTGCCCAACATAGCACTTCAAAAGGTTCAGGTGGCAAGAAGAAGTATTCAGGCCTCTGAGTTGTTTTATGAAGAGTGTACCCTTAGCATAGAATCATAACATGATTTATAGTCAAATGAATGAATGTAATTCAAACTATGAATGCCATAACTTTGGGAAAGCTGCAGATACCATTCAGATGGAGAAGTAAGCTGTACATGAATTTCTTTTGATGCCTTGGGAAGGCTGACCTGAAACAGAGATTGGACAGAGCTAGAGAATAAAGTAGGTATTTATTGAAGGGCCTCTAGGATACACCTTGGGCAGGACTGGGCCTGACCAGGGCTACACCCGAGGTCAACCCAAAATGGTCACAAAATGGGCAACCAGTCACAAGATCTTGCATTTTTGTAAGTTTTTGTCCATTTGCATATTGGGGTTTAATTGTCCAATTACAGCTTCAGGTTGTGAGGTCTCATCCTTCTTGTTCCTCCCTTTGGTCCACCGTTGTTTGTGCTTTTGGACTGAAAGTTGTCCTTGGTCTCCAGCAGGAAAAGAAATTGTTTTGTCTACCTACTCTGTGAAGGGAGCTTACTGGCACTTAATATGAGGCTCCGAGCTACACCCCTAGGCAGCACAGAATCTGAAAAACATGGAAGATAAAACTTAAGGAATCACTTTAAGTTCCACATTGATTAGAAATAATGTAGGAGGTACATTTCCCTTTACAAGAAGTAAAGGCAGTGAGTAAAGCAAAACGTGGCTCCACGTGGATAAATGACAGCACAGACTAATGCCAGCACGAAAGGCAGTGAAGCACATCCTTTTCTTTGCTGTATGTATATGGAGGGCACTCTCACCAACATTTATTTTCGTTTCAAGGTAGTTAGTGAAGGGCAGGAGGAAAATCAACAGCAATCAATGAGTTGTTGCAACCTGCCCTTTCTGCTCCAGCGATTTCCTGTTTTTGTAAACAGGAAACGCTGCACAACTTGGCAAGGACTTGATGTGATAACGCTGAGGGGTGATCAGACAGTCAGCTATGAAACCACAGTGGTGTCTGCTGAGAAAAATCCACAAGCTGTCAAGGAAGCTGAGGGACGTTTTGCGACACAATCTATCAATTATCCAGGGTGAATTACTTTATTTATAGATGGATTTCTTTTCCTGTTGTAATTCCATGCCTTCTCAGTCTTACAGTTAGGCACCTGGGCAATGTGAATGTGCACGTTAATTTCAAGGCAATATATTATTCTGTATAATAAAAACAAGTTGTCTGGTTGTTTTTAGTGAAGTTGTCTAAGCCTGTTCCCATGGGCTTCCCACCTCCCAGGGAGAACTTGCAATCTGCTCTGTTTCATCATCACTTTTGTGTCATTTCCTACCGAGATGAGTGGCACCAAGACAATTTCCAGACGTGGTTATTTGTTCTCCTTGACCTGAGTGACTGCCATTTTCTAAGTCATTTGCAATGTCAATCCTGGGATTTGACACTTGGTCTTCTCCAGTTGGAGAAGGGGATTGTAATGTTGTATGTTTCATTCAATCTTATTAATTTTCTGGAGGCAGTTACAATGGAGCTGTTCCAAAAATTTGTTCCTTACCAACACTTAATTCTGCAAATCAGGCCAGTTTCACCAATGTCACATAACTTGATAATTCATTTTACACCAAGTAAAAAACTTTTTTTCTGGACCACCAATCCTAATTCTACAGAGTGTTTAACAACAGTGGCTACCTGTCGGTTTGGTTTCTCACCCATACCTAAGGAAGTTTTAACACACTCTGTTCCCAGCTGTGCCTATAACCTGCAGAGATAGACTGAGAACAGCTTACAACTCCAAATATTTCCCTCCTTTGAATTGTGTCCATTGTTTTCTTGTTGGTTGCCCTCTCAAAGTAAACAGTTCCATGAAAATTTAAGCAATCTTGAATAAGGTCTTCACAGTGACCTTATGACTTAGAAGCAGATGAACCCAGAGTACATTGGGCAATAATTTCCTATTGTTCATATACAATCTCAGCCTGAAAATGGGATGTGTGTGCCTAAAGCCAGTTTCTACTGTGGTTGAGCAATGTGTTGTCAGGCCCCTCTTTCAGCAGCTGTCATCTGTAAGCTCAAGCATAAACTCAGATGACCTGAGCAGTTCAGCTCTTCTGGGTTACCAGAAAGAGTCCCACAGCCTAAATAAGGCACAACAAAAATGTCTGAAAGTAAGTCTAGAGAGGTTTTGAAGTCTTGCACCACCCGGAAGGCTGTTGATCCAACCTTGCTCTCTATGGAAGTTTGCATTTCCATGTGCCTGGTTACATTGCACCCCAGCTGAGACCTCTAAAATTCTGGATAAAAGCCCTTCAAACAACAGATAAGGTGCTCCTCTTGTGTTACTACTGCCCCATTGATGACTCTGTAGGGCTGTACCTCATGGAAGAGCTATTCCTTTACTCCATCCTCTGCAGAGGAAACTTTTGGGTGGAGAAGAGTAGGACCCAGCCCCTGAAGGCACAGCGTCCTGATTCAGATCATCATGTTGAGTCAGTCATTATAAAACATTTTTCTCAAAGGAAAAACAATAGTCTGAAAAGAGCATCAGGAGAACAGTGGTCTTTCCACAAACTTCACCTCTCATTTTCACCCAGAGATATTGTTCCACTTCCTCCAGGCCATGGTAGAGGAGCAGAGAAAAATGGGGAAACCTGTTGTTGCCAGCACGAAAATCTCAGCCAGCGCCTTTTTGTCACCACTTCCTCCCTAATCCCCACATTTCTCCTCCCCGCCGTTCTCGAGGAGGCAATCTTATGTTTGCAGATGCCAAGGAGCCTCAAAGGAAGGAACAATAACAAGAAAATCTCTTTGTGGCGGCAGACTCTGGAGGCAACCTGCATCACTTGGCAGGGCTGGCCGGCGGCGGGTGGTGAGCCCAGGGCAAACAACTCGGCGCTGCAGCACGTTGAGCTGGGAGGCGTTTGGCTTCCAGTCAGGAGACGAGGCTTCCCAGCACTGCCTGGACAAACACACCTAGCCAGCGCCAGGTGTGCTCCCCGCCCAACGCCCAACGCTTCCGCTGGATGCACCCGGCAGCGCCGGCTGGATTGGCAGCCCTGCCACAGCCCCAGCGGGGCTGGATGGAGCTGACAGAGATCTCCAGGCATTCCACCAAAGTGTCAGGAAAGAGCCCAAGTGACTCAGCAGAAAGGTACTATTCTGCACAGTGCCTCAGGACAGGATTTGTTGGACTCTCACCCACTGAGTGAGTAGGAGTGTTTTCTTATTGTTTCTAATGAGTTTTGGATCAAGGTTTTATCGCAAGGAAAAGAAAATAAATAATGTCGATTATAAAATGCTCTCCTCCCCCTGCTTCATTTTTTAACATGATTTAAGAGTGCCTAAGGGAAAACATTTAATCCCAAACCCATTTTGGATTCATATTTTAGGAATATGCAGGAAAGTTATGTGATGAGACACGTATTGAGCTCCTAGCAATTCAAAGGCAGACTTTCAAAGGTGGGGTGAAGCTGGGCACATGAATTTCTTTAGCCAGAGCACGAGAAATACCTGCATATCCTGTGTACCTCGTCATGGAACCAACAGGATGTAAAAGAATGTAAAGCCTTTTTTCCATAATACGCATGAGAAAACACAGCAAGATTTATCAATGTCGTTACTTAATTCTCTGAAAGTTAAGTCAGAGAAATTTCAACACAGGAGTATCAAGGATGAGGATACTGAAAATCAACATGATCCCCAGGAAGCTGTCATGGAATTGCAATTTCAGTCCACCCAAACTGATAGAGATAAATTAATTTCAAATGTAGCCATCTGGTTTAATGGTACAGCCTAAACAAATGACTCAGTGTGCTCCCAAAATATCAAGATCAGCAGCCTGTTGGGTGCTGCAAAGTTTTATGATGTAAAGAAAATTGAAAACAAAAGCACAGTGGAGATCAAAGATGACCCCAAGGCTGATGGACTGTAGCATCCATATGAAACAGGACTCCAAAGGAGCCACAGGGGTCATCTGGTCCATCTGCCTTCTCCAGGACAGGACTCCCCTGCACTGTCCTGCAAAGGCCACTGAGAAAACACCCCTTGAAACACTGCAAGCGTTCAGTTACAAAGAGCTCTCTTTTCCTCAGTACGCTTGCTTCAAGGGAATGCAACGCTCCCTACCCAAAATTCCTATCTGCGTGTGCAAAAATGAGTCTTTGTGAGGGGAGGAGGCTGCCACACTCTCATTGCTCATCCAGCCCATCTGCATCAGGAGTGCAATCAGTTCTGCCTCCAACAACACAGGAGACAGAAGGGAACCCCAGCAGTGACCCCAGGGCAAGGGGGAAGGATCAGGTGAGGTAAGCAGATGAGATGACCAATACTAAAAGACACTGAGATGTTACTGTAATGGTAGAACTACTTAGGAATGCACAGTAACGCAGGGAAAGCAATTGAAACGAGGAGACGCTAAATTTTTGATGGGAACAAATTAAAGCCCAGTGCTGTGGATGAGGAATTCTGCTGCTGCTCTCGGCTGGGTTTGGGTGAAGTGTCCTGGTCTTAGATTAACATGAAGAAGTTCAGCTGCCCAGGACTGAGATCAGTACAGTAATAAATTGTTGGTTACAGTGTGTCACATCTTTCCCATCCTGAACTTCAGTGGTTCTGGTCTCCCTAACACTCCGTGGAGTGCAAGCTAAAAAACATTTGTATATTAGCATAATTTTAGCAACACGCTTCATGTGATGATCCTTGGCAGAAGCAGAGCAAAAGAAACCTCACTGAAAGCAGGGACAAAGACCCTATTGACTTCCCCATCATCTGCCTGAGACCATGATTCATCCCCAGCCATGGGATTCCACAGCACCTCCTGGACTAATGTACATAATCCCCTCTTAAAATTTTTATTATTTCTGATGTTTTTCCTCCACACTGACACATGCTATACTGACAAAGGGAAAGAGCTAAAGAGTGTATATTTTTAAATGCCCTATAGGGACAGGCTGTATTTTTTTATGTGGAGTTTATGTGGTTTGGATCAAAAATCAATGAGGCAAGTGGTTTTGAAATCAGAAAAATTACTATGTTGCCTTAAAAATTATATCTTTCCCATCTTTAAAAATGTGCTTGTTTCTCTTCATTGTTTTCCAGTTTTTCCCTTCTGAGGGTATAAGAAAAATTGACATGAGATTTCTGGCCAATATAAAGATACATTGTCCCAGAAGGACACTATTTTCTTTGTTTTTTAACTTGGTCTATATTTACCTCTTTGGTCAATATGGGTGAGCACTGAACTCAGCCACAAGTCAGTACAGGTTTATGCTGGCAACTCACTGTAACATGCTTCGAATTAAGTGACTGAAGGCTTTTTTTTTTTTTTTTATTTCCTGCAATGCAGATTCAGGGGAAGGTATGGTTAAATCAGAACGATGGAGTTCAGGTCTGAACCAAGTTCAAACACAAATTAAAATCCTTCATGTCAGGAACAACTTCAAATTCCTTCACTACCTGCTGACATTTTTGCAGAGATACTATTTTACAAGGGTGTAATCATAATTCAGCCCAGTTAAGGAAGATACTCCCCATTTCTTAGCATCAGTTACTGACACGGCAAATAATGGCAGAGTAAGGACACGGTCAGGTCCAAAGGTGCCCCTTTCCTCTGCAGAGAGGTGGGACAGAACTGCAGGTAGGGACCTGACTGCACTGTGTTGGCATTTTAAAATCAATCCTGGGAGAAGACAGCCCATCACAGGAGGAGGAGAGCAGTTTACACTGAATGGGGCAGCTGGCATTTGAACAAAAGGCTTTGCATTTTGTGGCTGGTGGGAAGAGCTTCAGTCTGAAGTAGATGTGTGGTGACTCCAAAAGCTGTGACACAGCTGCCTGCATGCAGCCCCCATGAGTCCTCCTGTGGTCCAGAGCCATCATCACTGCAGTGCAATCCATGATTTCTGTTTCATGGATCATATGGCATAATCTGGATCACAAGGAGCTCTCAAGCTGTTCACCATCAGGTGTTCCATATTAGTGAATCAAGTAGGAATAGATTTAGGTTGGATATTTAGAATAAATTCTTTACTGTGAGAATGGTGAGGCACTGGCACAGGTTGCCCAGAGAACCTGTGGATGTCTCATCCCTGAAAGTGTCCAAGGCCAGGTTGGATGGGGCTCTGAGCAACCTGACATAGTGAAAGGTGTCCCTGCCCATGGCAGGGGAGCTAGAATTAGATGATATTTAAGGTCCCTTCCAACACAACCATTCTAGGATTCTAGGATTCTATGATTCTGTGATTTTTTTTTTTTTTTTTTTTTTTTTTTAATATATCAGCTTTTTTGGCTTATGCCTTCGGACAATTTTTAGTTATTTTTTTCAATGAAGGTTGAGATTTTCATGTAATTGTTTACCTGCCATTCCTCAAGTTTTAAAGGAAACTCTGAATGCTGCATGATTCATAAGAAAGGCACCAGAGCTGGCAAACTGATTTCAGACACATTAATCACCCTATCAAATACTGGGATTTATCAGCAAGATCAAGGCACAGCAAGCAGTGACAAACCATGACAAGCAGGAGATTAGTGTGAAAACGGCTCACAACAAATTCCAGGGAGAAGAGAAATTATATTATGCAAATGCCCCATTTGTGGTGGTAAACGTAGTAATCGCTTCCATTAGCACTGTAACAATTTCCAGCCCCAGGAGGACAAAGCACTTGGTAGCTCGATTCATTTCTCCCAAAAAACTTCAGCCTGCCCCTGCCAAACAGCCCTTGGCTCTACACAGCCCCTGAACAGATACAATCAGAACAGGCCCTTATTGTATCTTGGGGCTGAAAGGCCAGCTCCTGCTCCAGAGATGAAAAGCAATTAATCTTGAATGCCTGTTTGTACAGTAGCTCTCCCCCTTCCCACCTCCTGGCTCCGATAAGTGGCTTTGTGTGGAGCGGACAGGAGCACCTTTCACACGGCCCATCAGCCCCAAAGTCCCTCCTGGCAGCCCCTGGACCAGGACAAAGAGTGGTTTGGCATTAACTCTGCTGGGGCGTTTCCCTGCCCTGCACAGTGGAAAGAGCAGGGACGCGATGGCCAGGGGCTGGTGGCAGCTGCTGGTGCTGGCCAGGACTTCTGCCACTGCCACAGCAGGGCCAGCAAAGGCACGTCACTCCTTGCAGAGGAAGGCTCCTGGCTCCTTTTCAAGCCCCCTAATGGCAATTCAGATGCTGAAGTGGTTGCTGACACCAACAGCTCAGGGCTCAGATCAGCAGGTTTCCCTCTCTGGGTGTGTGGGTGCATTTATATTTTAGTATGGAGCTGCGCTTGTTTTCACATGAGGACAAAAATTGCCCATGGGTACACAGATACTGAGGGAAGTATCTTGCAGTCTCAGGTCCGTAATTTCTAAATTTCTCTCCAAAAGCAGATGGGTCCTCCCTCATCATCATCATTTCTCTTCTATACTGTGCATGTTCCCGCCTGGTTTGGCTGAGGCAATCACCATCAGCCCAGACATAAGCTACTCTTCAACACTGCTCAAGGACCAAAGGGTGATTTTTTTTTTTCCTCATATCTCTCTGCATCCACGTTACCTTTGTCAGGATCTCAGGTGTTTAGCTTCATAGGGACAGATCCATCCTAAGGTGTGGCCTCTGGGTATCCAGCAGTAGCCTTTCATAAAGCAAGAGAGGGAACTGCATTAAAAGCAAACTTCTTAAGTCTTTTGACCTTCATCACTCTAAGACCTGGACCTCGGAAGAAAAGAGGGCTGGAACTGGCCTCTGTGTGCATCACACCTGGAAACAAGAACCACAGTTAGAGCTAGGGGTTTCATGGCTCAGATTTTACGCAAATATTCCTCATTTTTGAATTCTCTGCATTTTACCCCAAGGGTCTAACCGGAGTCACCAAATCTATGTTCCCACAGCCTACATTTAAGAGTATTACAAGTGCCAGAATAAAAATCCAGTCATGAGGACAGAGAACAGTAAAATTAACCAGGGCAAAAGCCCTTTAACCCGCCAATCAGACTGTATTTTAAACATTTAAAAGATAATACAAAATATATATCCTTGCTAGGTGAGTTCTCTTTGGCCAATGTAAGGGATGTAAGCAGCATCCTTCTTACAGATTCTGCAAATTCTTCACACTTCAGCAATGATAAATATTGATGGGCTTTTGGATTTTATCACCTTTCTATTTGCTGATGACAAATTTCTTGAGGAAGGTCATTTAGCCACCATCTGAATTTAAAGTGATTTGAGTGTGAAATGGATGAAACTTGCTATTCCTGGGAATTTACATCTCCCGCTATCATTTGCTTGCCAGATTTCTTGCCCCCATATAAAGGAAAGTCAGATACGCAATGGTGAGATGTTCCAGGTGAGACCAGTCTGTGTGTGGCACACCTGTCCAGGAATTTGCATTTAGAAAGGGGTTTACAGCCAACCATGGATAGGAATTGGTCTACCTCCAAACTAATTTATTTCCAATTAGTCCTTCAAGCTGTGTGGTGCAGTCCAGTGTTGTCTAAAATCACTTATTTTGTGCCTTTAGACTGAGCCCTCTTGAACACCACAAAAGCATGATCTGTCAGACCTGCATTGCCTCTCCCACATGGACTGGGTGCCCCAGATCCCTCGGGCTTTGTGCCTGGAGATGGCTCTGGCCTTAACAAGGGAGTGATCTGTGAGAAGGGAAGGTTCTCCTCATCTCTCTGCTGATTTCTGTTGAAGAGTATTAAATATCCACCAAGCATGTCCCCTCCTGCTCTACACCCTCCCCAGGCTATGTTTTTTCCAGAGTACACTCCCATTTACACTTTTCTTCTGTTTATATCATTTTTTCAGCAAACCAAAGAAACAAAAGGTCCAGAAGGCTAGGAAGTCACATCTGTGAATCTCCTTTCAGGATCAGATTGCTTCCAACAACTTTTTCACTCTGACTTCACTGTCTCTGATTCCCAATTCCTGCAGCACTGCTTTAGGATGGGCTTCAGAAGAGTCCCTTCCATGGCTGGCTGATAAAACTTAGCTGAAGTCATTGGAACCCAAGTAGCCCCAAACCAGAGGAATGGGGTAATCTGGGGGAAAGGGACTCTGCTTCCCTTAGCAGCTGTACATTTTAGGGGTCGGGTGAACTTCCTAAAGCAAATGATTATGCATCTCCTGTGGGGTGTGAGAGGAAGGTACTTAGGAATTCTACAATGTGAGGATCTGCCCAGCCCAGAGGGAAGTGGCTTCACTAACTATGCAGAGACATTTTCACCCAGAGGAGGAGGATTATTCCTCAACGTGCCTTAGGCAGGTGGACTGGATTCCTCCACCAGCACTTCAAATGAATGCAGAATGAATTACATATGTGGCTCCTTCCAGCCAACAAATATTACCAGGAATCACTGAATCCCATTTTATTTCTGTTCCCAAGATACAAATGGGAACTTTCCCACCAGCTTCAACAGATCTTGAGTGTTTTATATCCCCATAACTATCGCAGTTATTTCTCTAAGATTTTGAACTACAACATCACTAGCTGTCAGCTCTCCAAAATTTTACTACCACCTGCAAGCCCCAGCAAATCCCAGCCACAACTGCCTTTCACAACATCCGTCTACGCATCAGTGAAACCTGCAGCTTGTAAAGAGCAGATGCAGCTCAGTACAGGCAGATGAGACATCTGAGCAGTGCCCAGGGGCTCTGCCATTTCCAAAATGCCTGGTTTCCCTTTCCAAGAACCTGTCTCTCCTGCACACTCCCTCTTGTGTGGGTCGGCTTCGGGATGGACAGCTTCCAGCTCCTGCAGAACACAAAGGACAGGCACATCTGGCAGAGAAGCTGCCAGACACTCATAAATCATGACTGATCATGGTGCTGCTGTGGCGTGCCACGAGGATGCCTTTGAAGAGCTGTACCCAGCTACAATTTGATAAACCCAGCACTGCTTCTGCCCCTCACAAGCAGAGCCACAGCTGCTTTGGCGTCTCGTAAGAGCCGTGGCTTGCGCAGCACTGAATGATCGAAGCTTTCCTTGTCCTCCCTCGTTTCAGATGAACTTCCCACAAGGCAGGAGAAGTGCCCTCCCCACCCACCACCATAAAAACGTGAGGTATCAAAAGAAGTCAAGACACCAGCCACACCAATAAACACTGGGGCCTTCTGGTGTCTCTGACAGTCATTTTTCTGATGCTCAGGCAGACACAAACCACACTTGCTCACTGGTTGAAAATCAATGGCCTATTCTGTAAAATGCTGAAAGGAATGAAATATGTCAACACATTTTCACCACGAATTCTGAGCTGGGACTGTCTCTGTAGATTCTGAAGGGCTGAAGGCAAGAGGTGGCCCATGTTTAGCACAGGCTCTCTTTATTTGGATCTACACTATATAAATATAAATAAATAAATAAATTTGGAAGTTTGCTCTAACAGAAGTATAAAGAACCATCTGCCTGCCTTTTGTAGACTGATATCAAAGATTTCACTTGCAATGGTACTGACATTTCTCTGGCTTGTACCCCAACCATGTCCTGTACATAGCTGGTCAAATATGAGGAAGAATTTGGTGAAAAAATGTAGAGATTCCTGTGTTTTCTTGGAAGGAAATTCAAAATTTGTGATAAATGTTACTGATATTTGGAATTTGGAAATATTGGAACCAGCTGTCACACCCATAAATTTTTCTCTGCCTAAAAAGAAATCATTTTTGTTGTGTATAATGGTGAGAAGAGTGAATCAATAAAGAATAAAAAAAGGTCAGGAAATAAAAGATGGGTAAATAAAGTTCATTCTCATGATTCAGAAATGGAAACCAACAGATGGGAATCAATACCAACTGTACTAAAAATTTATTGGGTAACTGAGCGAAACCATCATCCATTCACCATCACCCTCTGTAACCTTCAGAAATATATTTTGTGACCCCTTACCTTACTGAATTGCTCTGTGAATAAAATAATTTATTGATTATAAGATGCTCAGGACCTGAAAAATTAAGACATAAACATTTCCTAGGGCTGGGTGCTGATGTTGACAAAATCATGATGGCCATGAAACCAGAACATCCACAAAATTCAAGGGTTTTTGGCAAACAAGGTCTGAGGTGGTGTGCTCTCTCACTGGCTTTATATCTGTTTTCAGTGGTCTACAAAACAGATATGAAATTCAAAGTGTCAGTTCCCTTACCTCCACAATGTCTCTGCTGATTTAACCCTACTGAATACAGAAATGTTTCCCAGAGTTGCATCCAGAGCAGAAAGAACTGGAAATAGCTCACATTTTGCCTGAAACAAACAGCTGTCATTATTTCTCTTTACGGCACTTGCCCTTCTCTGAGACTAACACAGTGAATGTCATGGTGGGGTGATTCCCAGACCTTCCCTTTACACATAAGCTTTCCGCCCCAGTTAGCTCCCTGAGTTGTTCATACCTTTATTCAGAGTCAGTTAAGCAAATATATATGGATAAACTGTATTTTCCTCTGCACCAAGTTGTATTTGAGTCATTGGAGTGTTGTACCTTGCCCAAGATAAGGATGTTAAAAATACAGATATATTAAGAATGGCTGCTCTGTTCTGAATCCCAGTACTGCATCTTTCCAGGTTTTATAGACCACGTGGGCTGTGGTAAAGGTCAAAGATATAGACTTTTATTTTCTCCCAGAAAGCCAATAATGGGAGGTTTCCATAGAGATGTAAGAGAAAAATCTAAAAAAATTCTTAAAAGTGGAAATCCTCCACATTGGATCTGACCCTTCCAGTCACTCCTCTGCTGCAAGAGTTCTACAGCTCGGCTGAGCAACACCAGAGGAACCGCTCAGCCATATGGTCTAATTGTGGCTTTTGTGTGTACTTTCCATGTTTAAATGACTTTCAGGATTGCTGTCAGGGACAAGCAGCACACTGCACTGTAGTGGTGCCAATTCTCATAATTTCATTATGTTTTGTCACAACTGGCATTCTTCCCAAACATCAGCTCTTTGACTCGGCCGATTAAGCGAAGATCTCGGCTTCCACCAGACCCGCGTCTCTGGCCTCCGATCTTGCAGATCAAATCTTGCAAGCATGACCTGATCAGAACTCTGGAGGGCTCAAAAACAGGGACACAAGCACAAAGTTATCTTTTCTGCAGCATGGCATGTTTTCTGGGCTCATCCCATGGCAGAGGGCGGTGTGGCAGGCAGTGCTGCTGCGCGCACACGCATCATCGCAGGAAATGCCCCACTGGGGGAGCATGCAAGGCTGCATTTGTGTGAACAAACACACCACCCACACTGCTCCTGCAGCTTCTGTGTCCACAATGCCTGACTTTTCAGCTGCTGGAAACAGCTCTGAGTGGATGACAAGGAAAGGGTTTCCATTGGAATGTTTTTAATTAAAAGTGCTGATTCCAATCAACCGGCTAATTTGGGACTAATTTCTTTTCAATGTGTTGCTTTCACAAAGCTATTAAAAACTGGGCTAAACACAGAAATGCTTTATTTTGATGCTTTCAAAGAAAACTTTCATACAGTTTTGCTTTTAATGCTTTGCCACAGATGGGGTGATTTATCCTCTGGAGCTGCCTAACTTTAGATAGAGTATGAAAAGGACTTGTCTTCAAAGTAATTAAGTTAAATTAAGTTATTCTCACTTTAAACAGATTAACTGAAATTTAATTCTCACTCTGTAGCTACCTTTAGATAATTCTTAAGACATTTTAAAGCCTAAACCGTAACACTACATGTAAAACAGGACAAGTGCTTTGTCACAACCTCTTTTGTAAACAAAATGAAAATTTTATTCTAGTCAGTTAAATGAATATTAGTATTTTGGTTTGCCTGCAGAATAGAAGAATCATCTCATCATGCAGCCCCTTTCCTTTCATGGCTTTGGCTGTGTGCTTCCATGCAACAGAATACTAGGTAAAAAGGCAAGATTGAAATTCATTTCCTTTAACAGACAAGCCTGACATCTGCTTGTATTTTCCAGAAACTTTTGATCAACAGGAAAATAAGTTGGAGAGGCCATCAGTATTCTGAACAACTACAGGTCTTTGCCACTGTAGAATGAATCTGTAATTAGCTCAGAAGAGATGAGCTCAGGTCCGAGCAGAGATGATGCAGCCAGAAAGCTTGCAGGGCACATCCCCCATTGGCAACAAGGTCTGCTGCCATCTAAAGAGAGAATTAAAGTTTTCTGTGAGTGTTGAACTGCAGCAGTTGATCATGGCTGGCCACAGGGCACTGGTCACATCCAATCCTGCACCCTGTACAACCAGAGACGCCTCTCTCCACAATACAAAGATGTCTGTGCCTGGACATACAGCTTAGACTCGGACATTTTGCTCCTAGAAGTTGCCTGAAATGTTACAGATGGAAAACTGTCTGCACTGAATTTCTTTGGAGCCAGAGGTTGCTCCCTGGCCTAGGTACCACTGACAGTAGAGATTAATCTTTTTTGAGAGGTTGACATCTGTCTTCATGCCACATTAAAATACTCCATCCCTCTCCACTGCTCAGTAAACAGTGAAATTTTCTTTGATGGAAGAAATAGCATTTAGGATTGATTACACAGTGTTAGTTGGTTGGGATTTTTTTTTTCATTTTCAAGTATATAGCTTTAAATTCCAAACCAAAAGATCATCTGTGAATAAAAACTCATGTGTTATTCTGTCTGAGGTTCATTTTGAAAATCTGAGAACTTGGTCCTTTCTCCAGCACATGACTTTCAAAATTACTGTGTGACTTAACTAAGTGCTTGCGTTGTAACAGGATTTTATTTCTCAATGAGAACACGCTGCTGGCAATTGTCCAGCCAGTTCTAATTACTCCTGCTTCATGTGGCTATGTAGGAATCCGAGGCTGTACATCTTATCTGTGCTGTCTGTCATTACCAAAGTTTAATGCCATTTAGCTTTCCACTGTTTATTCACAACCTATGCTAAATAAATAGCAGTGAACAGACCTGCAGGAGGAGCGTGTTTCCACTGGCATTCCTTGGTATGAGAGTTTTGTTATTCGAAGCTTCTGATGCTGCTCTCACTCTTTGTTCTGCTTCGAAGCTGGATTACCTGACAATGCTTTCTTCTGCCATGAATCAGGTATGTCTTTGCTCCCGAAAACAAATGCCAGGTTACGAAGTACAAAATAGAAATCCTAACATGGCCCATGATACTCCAAGGTTCCTCTGCTTTCCTTAGCATTTAAGACTTTTAGGATCCAAGATGGATGGTGTGTAGTTTCCTTTCTCCTTCACCTCCTTGTTAAATTGTGCATGGAAACAACCTTGCTTCCAGATCCTGTGAAATGAAACATTAATCAACTCTCTTCAGTTAACAATTTGGAGATCATTTCTTAACCTTCAGTAAGGTCCAAGCTTGGGTTTAAAGCATAAGGAAAGGAAAAGCAGAACTCAGCTCAGTTTCTGCCCAAGATTTGTCCTCTGATGCAGCCCAAGTCTCTGTACCTGTTTCCAAATCTCTGAAACCTGGATAAGTATTAGAACAAGATCAAGGACAAGGAAAACATGAAACTGAGCTTTTCCTGGCTCTTTCCAATGCAGCAACATCAACATTTCAGTAAGATGGCAAGGCTTGAAGCACATCTAAGACTCACTGATCTCCTAAGACTTTGTAAACTTCAGCTCACTGATGTTGATATGCTGCTCTATGAGCTGTGAAAGAGCTGCTAAAGAGATGAACAGTTCCTTTTCAAACCACAAACTGATCATAAATAAAAGTTTCAGTCTTATAAAAGGCAACTTAAGGATACTGCCTACTGTCTCAAATGCTATGCAGTAGTTTCTTAAACTGCAAGTCAAGACCCTCAGGAAGTTGGAAGGGGAAGGCAAACTATAGGAAAGGATTAAGAGAGTGGCTTATCTAAATTTTTAAGCATTTAAATAAGTTTTAGCATGTAAATCATTAAAAAAAAAAAAAAATTAGGAGGAAAAAGCCAAAAAAAATAAGCAGTAATAGTTCTGACCTCCTGCAGTTCAGAAAAGTGGGGCAACTGAGTTCATCAGCTGCTGGTTTCCACAGCTACTGAGTTACAAGAGATCAGTAGGGACATTTTGGAAACTTTTGAGCTCAAGAGTGATATATGGACAGCCCACAATAAGTAGATCCCCTCCTGATAGAAGAACAATTAATGACCACACACAAAAAAGGATTCTTTGTTAAAGTTTGGGACTCCCTGACACCGAGTGCTCCAGACATCAGACATATGCCTGGGTTCTAAGTAGCCACTAGGCAAATTCATGCAAGAGGAAACAACACAGAGAGATGAAATACAAACGGCAATTTGAATTTAAGCTGCAAATCAGTGATAGGAAGGGAATTATTTTAGATAAGCAGCACTACATTGGCCATTTTCATATGCTTTTCCCCAGATCAGTAAGACACAGGCTCCCAGCCTGGGAGGATCATCCCCTCCAACAACTTACAACTTCTTTTTCACCAGAAGCCACTCTGTGCTTCCTCAGAGCGGGGAGTGAGTTTTCATCTACAGATGGGAATAATCCAGCTCATGTCCTTCACTCTGAGATTATTACATGGGCAATTAGAGGTATTTAGCAGTTCTTGGTGTGATATATGTCCTAAAGTTAATTCATGTTAAATGTTATAATATGTAATTCATTCTCTGTAAGATGTAAGTTCATTTCTAATCGTGTATGCCATGGGTTAACTGGGACTGAGACAGCACGAAGGGGGACATGAGGAATTCTTTTACTAGAGATTGCAAGGGAGGGACATGAGAAAAGTATGCCAAGAATTACATGAAAAGGGACACGAGAAAACTTCTGCCGGGAATCGTTAGAGGAGAACAAAACGATGGAAGAGGGAGATGGAGAACCCGGAGAACCGAATGATTACATCAGATCGATATCTTATCCGTCCCCGCCCGACATTAACATCTCTACACCGTATCCGGACACAGCAATCAAGACATTGTTCTCCTGAGAAGATCCTTTCAACCCCACCAGAACCCGACCATGAATATCTAATGAGGCTGCCTCGGAAGGGGGAGTCTTGGAGTCCCGATTTTTCCTCAGTGAACCCGTGTATAAAAATGGACCGCCTCAGACAGAAAATGTGAACTTGGGGGGTGACATACTGACAGAGTGCATTACCGTGTTCAACCAGTGCCGAAACCCTGGGGCTTGACACTGTCCTTTTAATTGTGTGTATCGGAGACTGTTATTTTGTCTCAAAACAAAATTCTAAATTTTGATTTACTAAATTTGGTCAATCGCATTTATTACATTGGGTAGGGTGAAGACTTTCATACATGCAGAGAAAACAGCTGTTGCTGCTCTGGAGGGAAGGAGCAAGATGATACCAGCAGCAGACAGAGGAGCTGCTGCTGCTAACAAGCAGAGCGCACCTGAGTGAAGACAGCTGAGCTGCATTCAGTAAGGAACTGAAGGCAGGTGTGTGCATGGGAGAAGCTGAAGCACCTCCTGATTGCAAAACTAAACAACCCACCCACCTGCCCTCCCTGTGATGAAGGCATGTTTTCATGGAGGAGGTATCACAGGGAAGAGGGGTGGTCCCTGTGCAGGGTCATGTTTTTATTTGGAAACACGTCTGCAGAAGCTGGTGATCACCATGGAGTGCCTGAGCCACTGTACACCCTCACTGCATCAGAAATCAACACAGCAGCATTTAATTTCTGATTTTACCAGGGCCTTTTGGTTTTGTGTCACTGAGTTGCTCTAATATTTTGAGGCTACCATTTTCATATGAGAAAAGCACCTGGAAAATGTGTGATGTGGTGTGGTGACCTGACTACAAAGGTTGCATGTTCCTTGTGCTGACTTTTGGTTGTCAATCTTTCTGTGCAGTGCCTAGCATAGCAGCGGTTAAACTTTATTTGGCATGGTTTGCCACTGTTGCGCTGATAAAACAAATTTCCTATGTAGATAGCTTCTCATGGTTGTGGTTTATTTGGGTGCTTTTAATTGCCCCTTTCATTTTATTGTGGAAGATGAATTTTAATTGATTTTTATATGAATGTGCCTGTAAAACCCAACAGCCTAAGGAACGACAGGCAAATTGTACCTATTTCTTGTCTATGTTTTGACCATTTCAGTTCCCACTTGACAACCTTTGCAAAACCTTTTCTTCCCACGCAGGAAAGAGAGTTTTTCAGCTCCTCAGAGGCAAAGGCTTCTCAAGAGCTGTGCACCTGGGTAAGATACAGTTTCCATACAGCACACGTATTTCCAGCATCTCCCAGGACCTTTTCCCTGTGGTCGTCAGGGATCTCATAAGAAATGTACGTGTGCATGCTCTGGGCTGCCAACAGACTGAGCATGAGGGGATAGACTGTGAGAGAAATTAAAGTGCTCTATCAGGAGACCACAGTCTGGGTTGGGTTATGCTGAACAAAATCAAAAGGTGCTCCTGCAAAATCACTCCCTGTGAAATGAATCTACAAATTGGAGAAAAAATGGCCCTCCACAACAGTACAGCCTAGTGAGTTTAAGAAAAATGCATTGGAATTGTGTTAATGGCCAGCTTGGGCCTCGTGGCTCTGTATGGGAATTCTCTGCAATTCCATCAGTCACACAAATGAAGGCACCAAATCCCAAACCCTTCTGTAGCCAGAGATTTCTGCCAATCAACTGTTGTGCTCACCCTAGAGCTAACTTCATAATGTTTTCTTTTTTTTGTTTGATTGGGTTTTTTCCAGGGAAATTGCCTTGAGCTGATCTGATCCTAATCTCTTATTGATGCAATTTTCTTTCTTCCAGTAAGGTTGCTCCTGAAGGGTGTGGGGTGAGAGCATGCCAAACCAGCACCTACATGGGCTGGATGAAATTCCAGGTTCTTGGCACTTGAGAGATTTAAAATCAAGGGGAGCAAAATGTTAGAAACTACATGTTGGAGCAAGGAGTAAACATCTTGGATTATATCTGATCACAAGGATGTTATAGGTATCTGGTCCATCAGGGACTTGTAACCAAGGACAAAAAATGAGCCCTGAAGTCCACAAACTACAGATATTCTTCACCTATTGCATGAAACAGGAAATTAGTGTTGAGGGAAATTTGCAGAATCATTAATAACTGTTTTGTTTTGGGGAAAACCTATTAGATATCTATCTATCTATCTCCCTCACTGAGTGTTGTTCTTATGCTTGCATGAAAACACTCACCCTGTGGTCATGTCAAGAGCTCAGCTCATCCATTCCCACTTGGTGCAGAATAAGATGGTGTGGTAGGTGCTGGAGTAGAGTAAATGTTTTGAAAAATAAAGTAAGCGGCAGCCTATTCTCCCCACAAGGCTTTCCGTCCGGATTTGCAGACAGATACTGGAGGGCGACTGGAGAAGATGCACAAAGTTGCTACCTCTCTGCTTCTTTCCCAACTGCCATGTCAAGGCTGGGCCTTCCCACCCCTGCTCTTGGAGCAGCCCCAGATGTCAGGGGCAATAGTCCTGCAGAGAAACAGGGCAACATCTGGCCTTAGGTTTTACAAGTCCTGTATTTTTTGCGTTGTTCAAGCTCTCAGGCAACAGAAGTTCTGAGAAATCAGCCTCCTACAGCTAAAACTCTGCATTGTCTGTTAAAATGGCTGCATTTTAAATAATGCTTGATCATCCTCAAGTAGTTTCTGAGATGTTAATGCTTCATGTAATTGCTTTGAAGAGAATTTTGAGTACATTTATCCTCTTTAGACTGGGAAGAAATATTAATTGCTATTCCCTGTGATAAAACCAGCCTGACTGGGCCCCAAAAGTCTGAGTAACACAGGACCTATGGTTAATAGTTGTACTGGTGAATGGACATGGGTGTCATGACATTACCCAAGGCATTTGCCTACCCTTATATAACTGTAAAACCATCCCCCAGCAAAAACCACCCTTCTTAATATTATTCTGCTTTTCTGCCCATAAAAATGTTATAAGGCTTTTGAATTTGACCTGCGGAGCAGAGAAAACTGGTAGCAAGAGCCCCTGAATAATGGCACATTATTATGCAGACTTTATTTCTCCAAGTATTTTAGAAAGTGTTATCATAGACAGGGAAGTTCAGCTCCATCCCTTCCTTTGGTTACACAACTCCAGTGACTTAAAGTCAGCTCTCAGCTCTGGGAAAGTGCCTCCTTTAAATGGGTCAAGCCGAGCTTTATTAACACTCCAATTGTGCTCATTTTCTTCATGCAATCTGTCACTATTTGTCAGCGACTGCTGCTCGTACGGGACGTTCATCAGGTTCAAGTAGGCAGAAAAAAAATGAGTTTGTTATATCAAAGCTGGCTCTTTGAAGCTGTGCGAAACGCAGTCGTTGCCACCTCGGGGAGCTTGGAGCAGCCACGTCAACATCCTAAAGCTCAGCCGAGCCTGCCAAGGCCTGGGGACAGCTGTGTGCCGAGGTCCTGCAGTGCCAGCGGTGCTCCTGGCCAAGGCGAGGCAACCTCATCTCCTGCAGCCCCACCAGCGCTGCTCTCCACGGCTCCTAATCCCTTCCTGGCCCCAGCAGGTCACCTGCAGCCTCTGGGCCAGCGGGCCTGACCCTGTCCCAGCAAGGAGCTGAAATTCTCACAGCCGCAGTGGCTGCTTCAGGGGGTCTCACAGGGCAGGCTCTCCCTGCACAACGTGAGACGCTGCTGGAGTTTGCATTTACCCAGAGGTGCTGTGGGCGCTCTGTCCCTGCAAAGACTCAAGGACAGGCTGAATGGGGCTTTGAGCAGCCTGGTCTAGCGGGAGGTGTCCCCATGGCAGGGGGGGGAATTAGATGATCTTGAAGGTCCCTTCCTGTCAGAACCCTGTTGGCTGAAAATTTCAGGCTTTCAGAGCTGAAGGGTGCTGACCCTCAGGCAAGCACCATGTTTGACTTGGAACAGGCTCCTGAGATTCAGTGATAGCATGGGAGTTGTGGGTGCATTGTTTGAATAGTATTGTGTGATCTCACAGGGTGAAAAACTTGGATTTAAGATTTTAATATATAGTAAAGTATGTGAGTCAAGATGGAGGATTTAAGGAATTGCGTAAGTCTTTCATCTTCACCTTCTTCTTTCTTCTTATTCATGGTTTTTGGTGGTTTTCTGTAACTGGGTGAAAAAGTTCCACATTGCAGGTGAAAAATTTCCACATTGCAGGCCTTGGGTGGTGATTATTGGGTCAGAAATATAAATAATACAGGTGTCACCTCGTTATTGGGTAATAATTGCCTAAATAACCTTGGAAAGAGTCAGAAGGGCTCCATTTTACCTCGTTTCTCTAGCTTGCTAGTTAAGATCACGGCTTATGAGTCTGTAAATAGATAAGATATAATAAACAACCAAGTCCCAACTTGAAATCTACGTTTCCCCTGTTATTCATCCTGACCTTGGCAGAGAGAAAAAGAAACCAGAACTGTAACACCTTTAGACCCAAATCATTCCATGATTCTGTTATTGATTACCGGCTCTTTCTGATACGCCTCTCCTCCTCATGGTCATTGACCAGTCAGAACTCTGCAAACAGCACCATTAAGCCAGACTTCATCAACAGGGACAAGATTAAAAATTCCCTCCTACTTTATTCCTATTCCTTTATCTTTGCCCTGGTGACAAGGCATACTAATATTACCCTAATAGCTAGCGCTGCACAAGTATAAGTAAGGTTTGCCAGCCAGACACAAAACTAACATCTCTGCCCCTCTCCATCCACCCAGGTGCCCAATTGTTTCAGCAGCTGTTTTGAAGCCCATGTGGAAGCACAAAATTCCAGCAGCAAGGGTGTGTAAGGAACTGGCTTTAATGTGCAGATGCTCACCTCTACCTGTATCTATGGAGCATCTCTGGGCCTGGGCAAAGCACGTCAGCAGGGACAGAGGCAGTGTCAGAGGGTCACTGCACTAACTCCTTACAGCACTGCTCAGGATAAAAATGAAATATGGGATTGATTAGAGTACAAATGTTCCAGCCAAACTGGCCAGAATGGGGAGCAATAGCAGATGGGTCCTTAAATTCACCACTGAATCCCTGCTGCTATGCAGAGCTCATCTCTCAGTTGCTGCCAAGATCCCTGCAGACCCCAGGGGCTGTGCAGACCTTACAGGTGTGTGTCTGTCTGTCTTCCAGAGCTGACAGGTCACACTGTGATCTGTGCAGCACAGGAGTATGAATCTCACCCAACCAGTTGCTCCTCTGACCAGAGCCTTGGGTAGGTTCCCAAAGTTAGAGGGGGAGAATTATCTGGATGGGAGTCCCATAGAGTAAACCCAGAAAAAGTAAAAAATAGCAAGAGGAACTTTGTCCCTGAACCAATGCTCCCACAGTCGCCCTGCACAGCATTAACTTGGAGACCAGCAGGCTGCCAGAAGTGACAACTTTCCTAAGAGATTTAAAACCAAAGTTCCCTCTGACAGCTTAATCCCTTGCATGTATATAGCACTTCACATGCCCGAATATTAACTGATTCATGGTTAATTAACTCGTGGTTATAAATTTCTCCTGGCACTTTTTGCAAGGCTCAGGATGTAAATGTTAAACCAAGTGTCCCAGGCAAATTGCAGCACTGTAAGAAAAATAATAGGGCAGATCATCACCTGGTCTAGTGCAGTTATGTAGATTTACTTGAGCCCAGGGCCTGACACAACTGCTCTTGAATTCATTACAGCAAACTGCAATGAATGAAGTGCAGAGCTCCTTCCTATTCTGAACTCCAGTAATTAATTCCCTGCTAACACAGGGGACGTGGTATAAAACAAAGTTCACATTTATTCAGATGATTATTATGACAGTGTAATGGAGGAGCTGAGGAAGACAAGGTGTTTCAAGGCAGTGGAATTGAAGGAGTATTGCAAAAGAGAGCCCTCTGTATGAAAGCTGCTGTTCATAGCACAACCTACTCCTTTGCTTGAGCAGCACCCAAAACAACGGGAAATTTTACCCAAAAACAAACTCTACAGGGTAGCTCCTTCACCTCCCTGTATTTCCCAGAGCTGGAGAGACATTTCATTAAAGCTCGGGTCAACTCCCCAGTGTCCTCTGAGAGGGAACACAAACATCCTTAGCTGCCTCCCTGGAAGGACTGGGAGCATACCTCCCTCCTCTTCCAACTTGCTCTATGTCAAAGTCTTTGGGGACCTTAAAAAATTTTCCACAGAGCTAGTTTCCCTTTTAGCAGTGCTAACCCAGTGAAACCAAAGTTGTTCATAAAGATTCTCAATCCATGATTTTTGACCTGGTGAGGAAAGTTTTCAGAAATATTAGACAGCTACGCACACACAAACATCTCCTTCTGAGTCTTTGTATGCATATCAGCCACATTTTGGCTTACAGCTCTACACTACTAAGCCTAATATTTAACGAGCCTAATAAACATTCTGCAGTAGTTCAGTGGTTTCCCTTCCAAGAAGAACTTGTGGAGAGCTCTGCTTAGTACCTCTGGCTTTTCCAGGCATCTAGCCTCACTGTAGAGTGTTGTTAAACTTAAAGCCCTTTTTCTGTGGAGACAAAGCATAAAGAAATATGGTAAAAAATAATGAATGGTACAGACACTTATCCTCTCTAGAAGCACAAATGCATGAGAATAAGACAAAACAAAGGCCTTTACAGGAAGAAACTGCTTCTTTTTCTGTTTAGATGTTACTGATCTGAGGAACCTGTTGTGTGATTTTACAAATTACAAAGAGATTTGATGTGGGGAAAACAGTTTCTGATATTTTTATGGCATGAGGAAACATCTAGCAATGCTGAGAAATTAAATGCTATCAACTAAGTATCAGCTAACATATGTCCGGAAGTAACAACAACCATTTGTTCCATAGGCTAGTCCCATGAAAAAGAAAAACTGTTCTTCCTGGACGTGGGAGAAGGGTGAACACTAATAAGCATAAGGAATGGAACTTTCCTATGCACTTGAACCACTTAATGGAGCCTGCTTGTGTGGGTTCTCAAGGGTCTGAGGAAGCCCAGTGCAGCCTATCAGCAAGGGCATTAACAGAACTGCTTTTCTCCAGCCCACAGCTTACTCACACTTCTAAGGGCTCAATACTTCTGAAATTTCTGCCTCTCTGTTATGTTTAGTTGAAGTCAGCTTGTGAGTTCCAAACTAGTTAGGGAACAAACCTGCTGAAAACCACACCTGTGCACCACCCAACATGTTGTGTGATGGCATCAGTGTTGTCCTGACACCAGGCTAAGGAGGGGTGTGGGCATAGGAACATCACTCCTTCATCCCCTTCCCAAAGCTGTGACCCAAATTCACAGCAGCATTCTACACTTGGGTTCCCAGAGGGCATTCAGAGCCATGCTCAGGACCAGGATGGTGGGCAGGGCCCAGACAGCTTCTGATGCCCCAGGCTACAGGGCTAGGGGCACAAGAGAGACATGTTCCCTCTCTCCTTTTGCACATGAGCATTTCTTTAAACAGAACAATTTGAGGGTGAGGGACTTAAGTAACTTCTCAGATCCCTGAGAAGAACACTTTGGCTCTGTGTGCTTGGGGGACAGAGACTGTGGTTGCCAGACCCCTTTACCCCTCTTGCCATGCTGCACAGACAAATCTCTGAAGCTCCTTCCCCATCGCCCTCCCAGACAGGCTTGACACCCGATCCACTGGAGCCATCCCTCAGTGATTTGTGATGTACTGAAACGCAGTTTACATTGCAAAAAGCTCTAATATGTCCCTGGAAAGCAATTAAGAGAGAGCTGCACATGAGTGTGAAGGGGTTTGTTCCACAAGCAGATGTTCTCCTGGCAGATGCACCTCTCGCTCCGGCAAGCTTCGCTCCACCTCAGAGACACGGTGAGGAGAGGGATGGTCCCGCTCCTGAGCAGCCAGGCTGATTTTTATTAGGCTTTTCTCCGGAAATAAGGAGTATGGTGAGGCAAGGTGATCTTCCCCTGCGGCTGCTGGTGTGGATTATGGAGCTGGCAGCAGCAGGAGCGCATTAAGCAAAGCTCCCAGCAACGGGTAAGTTTTAAAATGAAAGCTGGCTCAGTGTTAATGCGTAAGTAATGTGTCCCAGCTGCCTTTAATAAAACAGCCAGCTGAAACTCAGCATCATAATAAACGGAGCAGGGATTTCACAAACATCCTGGCTGCTTAGAAAGAGACAGACTTTTTTTAAAAAGTTTTTTTTTAAGGATTTTTTTTTCCCTCAGAGCTTGATTAAACATTTCCTGTTTTCAGCTTTCCAGAAAGGTCCTTGTGAGCCTTCCCCTGCTGCTTTCATGCTGGCAGCTTCATTTTTCAAGGCCTCCTCCTGGTCACGGTGTGACACAGAAATGGGAGGATTTGCGTGGACCTGGTACCTGGGCAAGAAATGCCTCTGCTGCAGCTGCATCCCCATCATTTTTGATGCCAACCCTGCAGGCACAGGGTGGCACAATGCTGATGGCAGCCCCAATACCTGGTACTCTCACAAGACCCCAGGGAGGAGCCTTATGACCTGTCATTTCCTATTGGCGGACAAGGTGAGGAGGAAGCTGTCTACAGCTGGGAAATAAACCTTGGATTTCTGCTTCTGCTGCTGATTCACATAAAGTCACCCTAAGGCTGGACCATCAGAGCTGATTGAAGGTCAATAACTCACAGAGGAACAAGCCCCTGAATCAGAACCTGATGAACTTATTTTCAGGGGCTGGGTTTCATCCCATTGAACTCAAGTCAGCCTTGAGTCTCAGCCAAGGGAGTAAAATAGGTACCTTTGGGAACTATTAATTTGTACTAATTTGAATTTCTTTTAAAAATAAAATTCAAAACATCCTATGAGCATGCAGACATGACTGTGTACCTCTTATGTATCCACAGTCAAACTTTGCATCCAGCCCAAGTCTGGAGGAGGGGAGGAGATTCTCATGGCTGTGCCAGTCCTTTTGATCATCCAAGGCATCTACAGCTCTTTCCATAAACTCTTCTAAATCAGGGAATTGGAAGAAATAATGTGCTTTTTCTCAGTTTCCTCCCCCCCCAACTCTAAAGACTCATCACAGCTTGTCACCCAAAATGAAGGATGGAAGCGGCCTTGAAATTCTCCCGTCCTGCCTCAGCCTGGCCAGGGAGCAGGACTGTACTCCCGACCTCCAGCTGAGGTCCACTGGCATCTTGCCAGCCTATAAAATCAAGTTTCACCACTTAGCTTTCAGTAGTGGAGGTTCTGGCTAGAAATACTCAGCTCTAATCCCGGATAACGTGTGACAACTTTTAAGCGTGCTCATTCCAAATGTTGAATGGGCTTCAGTGTTTCCTACAGCTCTGTAATATATGCCACAAACATATAAATCTTTTCTGTGGTACAAAAGAGAGAAAATTCTCAAAATGCTGACTGCAGCAGAAATAGAAACATCTCCTCATCATCTCCTGGTTTTAGTGGTATGTGTCTAAATATCTCCAGAATTCCACCTTCACTTATTGTTTAGAAATGCCTGTGATTTCTGTATTGTTTTCTTGACAGCCAGCTAGGAATCCCTTCATGATTTGGAATTTAACTTCATCTTGTCTTAACTTTCCCCACCTGACAAAGATGTTGCCAGGATTAATTAATAGCGTGAGGTGGTGATTAATGAGTAGATATTACAAAACACAACGTGTTGCCGGATGCTGAGGATTTTTGGGGAAGTTTGGAGAGCAACATTCCTAAGGAGCTAGTCTGAGCTTGACCTCTCTCGATCATAAAATCATCATACATACTCCACGAAATGGAAATGTTCTCTCATGTTCACTTTTGGTAACAGGCTGGTGAATGGTGAGGGCTTCAGTTGATGCTTCTGGCTACCCATAAATTTCTGAAGGATTTGTAACATTCTGAGAGACGTTCCAAGGAAACAGATTAACTTTCTTTCCCCCGCAGTCTTACTTTACTTTGAACCCTCAGCATTTTCTTTTCCTAAAACAAGGTATCAAAATATCTTGGATGGAATTTTTCAATGCATACTGTGAAACACCTTGCCAAAAAACATTCACTTCAAATAGTATTTGTTTGGAGTACCTGAGTTTTCCTTCAGCCTCAGGAATTCTGCTTAGCACAACTCCATAATATTTCAAAATAGAAACAAAATAACATTGAAATTTATCAGCCATATGCAGTGCTTTTTTAGACTTTGTGCATTGATCTTGGTCAACTGAAAATAAGTTTTTCTGGAGTTTTCTCAAAATTTTTCGCTGTGTTACTCTTTTTTACTTCTATATGATCTTTTTATCCTCTTACAGTTTTCAGAAAGGTTACTTCAGGTTGTGAACAGAGTGTAACACTTGTCTTGCCTATTATCAATGTTTCTAAAATAAGTGTTAGTGAACTATTTTACATTTTCATGGGTTTTCTTCCAAACATTCCATAGAATGTGGAATTCCACAGTAGTTTAGAACATCTCATGCTCTTTATGATTCTGTAATCTATCCAATAGACCAACCCACAAATGCAGGGAAAAAAGATATGGCAACAATCTGCTAATTTTTTTTTTTTTTTTTACATCTCTTTCTTTCAAAAATGCAACATTCTTTAAGGGCGGGGAGCGGGGGGGACCAAAAAAAAAAAACCTCTTTGGGAAATTTTCCCTGTCAAAATTTAAAGACAATGCCCTTTCTCACTGTGGGAGCTGCTTCTATTTGAGGACTAAAGAAAATAAATATTTTTCCTGTTGAAAAAGGTATGGTGGAGGAGGTGGAGGAAAGAGTGAACTCATTTTTTGTTTCTACCTTATAGGACAATAGGACCTAATAAGACCATCTATTACACAAAACCAAAATTAAATACAAAATCAAGAATCAGAACATCATCTCCATTTTCATTATGTCCCAAAGTATAAGTTATCTTCCCAATTGGGAGAGAATTTCTCACGAAAGTAAGTTCTAGACAAAAATGCCATAACCTTAAAATTAAATGCTGTCCCAGAAGGAAGGTTAGGTTCTGCTGAGCTCAAATTTTAGAGACTTGCCAATCAAGCTACTGCTTTGCTCTGCAAATTGCCATTGAACTCACGTCTCAGACCTCAGGCAAAATCATCTCAGCCTTACAGTGCACACCACAAACCCAGCCTCCCTGGAGCAGGTGGATAATTTGACCTTTTAAACAGTTGGTTCTTTTCATTTTCTGTTTCTAAAGCCTAGAATTAAACGCTGGTCTCAACAAAACAACCTTGAAAGAAGCCTTGGGGTAGTACAACCTGTGTTTGCTGCACAGCCATGATGAAAAGGGAACAAGCCCCTATTGTGCTTGATGCAGCCCCTTCCCCCAGGATTGCTGTTTGACACATAAAGCCAGGACAAAGGAAAGGGGCTGTTATTATCCTCTGCCACATCTCCATTTTATGGGCTGAGAACCAGTACAGGAGGTCCCATGACTTATTCTTGGGCGTGCACCCAAAGCCTGTGCCAGCAATGGTATTTAACCCATCTCTTTGTCCCTGGCCAATGTTTTATCGATAATACCCATTTTCCCTCCATAGATTTTTTTTTTTTTTAATTTTTTTTTTTTTTTTTTCCCAAACAAATACACAGGTTTAGGCTAACCCCGCTCTCTTTCCGTGGCACATCATCCCTGTCAGCCATACCTTGGCACCTGCCCAACCAACCATTGTTTGCTTGCAGCTTTGTCCCGCAGAGCACCGTGTCATTGTCATGGTGTTCCACTGAGATCAAAGGTCCCGACCAAGATGGAGGTTTGGTTGTTTTAAATATCACCTCAATTACATTTTGATAAAACAAACCATTTCATAAAGTGAAAACTCTTCTAATAGAGTTGACAGATAACCAAATTTAGGTACAGAACGTCCTTGGCTGTGGATGAGCAACTGCTGTTCACACAAGTCATCATTTCTGGGAAGGAGGAGACAATTCCCCATGGCACCAAACCATCATTCTTGGAAAAAAGAGCTATTTGTGACCGTGACAGACAAGTTGCCTTTGTCAGACTGGAGATCACTCTGGTATGGGCACACCCAGCTCATTCAAAGCACTGTGAAGTGTGGCACAATCAATCTCTAGTGGAGACCTGCTTTGGCAGAGCCAGGGATTAAGTTGATGTCTCCCAAACCAGTAATAAATAAAGACAGATATGTGCTGGGAGTACTTGATCATGTTGACGATTTTAACCAAGTTTTTATTGCAGGAGAGACTGCTAATTTTAACCCCCTCCATATTAATTAATAGTCAGATTTTTTTTTTTCCCCCAGATTCTCTAGCAGCCTAAGTAGAAAACATCATATATATTTTCAGGAAATTAGGTGATCATTTTGAAAACTCTACATTCATTTGTGTTTCTTGTGACTTTAGGGACAGTGTATTGGGCTATAGAAGAAAGCCCACCTCCATCAGTAGGGGAGAAGGCATGGAGAAGGCAATGTCCCTCGTGATGCCAAAATTTAGCCAGGGACATTGTCTACCCCAGGAGTTAGAGTCATGGGCACTGTACCAGCAACATCCATACCAGGGACAGGGTCTGGCTTCAATGTCAAGGATAAAAAGCTTCAAGTAGGTCCTTCTGTAGACTCTCATACTGACTTTACCTGACGTATCTAGGCACAAGGCCTTTCATTTTTATTTCTTTGCAGGGTTGTGCACTTCCTAAGAGTTGTGCCAGAAGTGGGAGTAAGGACGCATTACACACAGTGGTGCCCTCACAGCACTTCCAGACATCAGCACAAGGGAGGGCAGAAAAACCAGCCAGAAGCCCAGTTTTTCAGAATGGAAGTGTTTGGATAAATACTGGCTGCTTTGAGGTTTAACCACTCCAGAGCACAATGGGGAAAACAGTGATGGAAACTGCCTCTAAGGTCACCCAGGCTCATTTATCTGCCAGGATAGGGTTATGCTTCTTCTCCACTCTGTCCAGTCCTGGCATAAAATTCCTTGCCAGAGAACCAACCTGCTCATTTTGGTAAGGCAGAAGTCCTCATCCTGTCAAGGAGGGCAGTTGCTCAAAGCAGGAATTTTATGCCTTTGAGGCAGCAATTAGTGCTGGCAGCCCAGCCTCAGAATCGCATCACATGGTTATTTTCTTCTGGAAAAGGACTCATGTTTTACTTGTTTTCCCCTGTTCTTCTTCATTTTATACCCAAGTGAAACCAGTGCCATGGAACCAAGATGCCTTTTCTATTACTTCACCATTTCCATCTCTTTTGTTTTCCCTCTGCATGGTGCTGAGAAATCATCATCATGTCCTGATGGGGAAAGATTAACACCCCACTTTGCTAGCAGTGGCCCCAGATTTTCCTTTTTCAATTTTATCTCATTGCTCCTCCATCTACCTCCACAGCTCCCAGGGGAAGGTGTAAAGAGAGAAACATTATTTTCCTCCCAGAAAGCAGTCCAAATTAACATTTTCCTTTGTCTATATAATCCATTGTCCAAAATTTAGGTCAGATTTTCATCCAGTATAAAGTTTACAAATTCATACTCTTTATCATTTTATGGCATCTGAAAATTGATGTAAAATGCCTCTGAGGAAAAATATGAACCTCTGTTTTCAGACTATCCTGGCTTCACAAACCAGTTAGTTCCAGTATTGCTGCAAGAAACCATCCCTCAGGTAGGATGGGCAAAGAGGCTGTCTGTTACTCTGTTTTTTCTGAGTTTCTTTATTAGCCTTTTGATTTTCATAAATGGAGTCAGATGTTTTAGTTACTGTACAATATTAGAGCAGTTTTCTACCTTTCCCACAGATGTAATATAAACAAATCCTTTGTTTTTCATTCTCTGTCCTTTGTTTGCATATTTCTAACCTGAAAACAATTGTAACTGGCAATTGGTCTGGCCACTGAGGCCCAGGGGTGGAAACCCCAAAAAGCCAATCTTCTGCTAGACCCACAAATGTATAAAAAGTAAAAATAAACAAAGGGGCTTTCTTCTTCTCTTGGCTCTCTCAGCTAGGAGCTGGATTGGAAGAACCTCTGCGAAAATCTCTTGTCTGCGTGTGATTGCTTTGTGTGTCTCGGTGACAGCTGTCCAGTGCAGAAAACACATTACTGTATATATTCATATAATCTTTACACATCTGCAGTAAAACAAGATGCTACTGAATCCAGGCTAAAAAGCTCCGGGGTTAAAACCACAAGCAGTCAGTCTCTCAGAAATGGTTTGGTTTTTTGTTTTTTGGGGTTTTTTTTTTATGACAGCTTTTGTGGCCACATTTATCTTTACAAACATTAAAGCCATCGACACCTTCCAAAAGCATTTCCTGCCCTGCTGTGTCAAAGCTCACACATTTCTGCTTGCAGTGGAAACCCTGCAATGAAAATTGTGCATCAGATGTTCTTAGGGTTGTATAAGACATATAAGAAATATGGAGGCCAAGAAACATGATGGATAAAACAGGCTGGATTTTCATCGCTGGTGGCCACAACAACAGCCATAGAAAGTGTAATAAGAAGTGTTTCCAAGAGGATGTGAGGTTATGGGTCCAGCAATATCGGTAAATGGAGTCTGCTCTCCAGTTTGACCACATAATAGCTAAACTGCTGCATTTTCCACACTGCTCAGCTAAACAGCTTAAATTGGACCCTCTCAAAGGCTAAAAGGAATCAATTTCATCCTAAACAATTCCAAGGCCAACCTGACCAAAGCCTTTGATGCATGCCAGTTAAAGTCCAAGGCTTTATGGAGCTGGTTATTGTTCAATATTCACCAGCAGAGTGAAGAGCTGTGGCTGCATTCACCCTGTCCTCCCCCTGCAGAGGTGACCAGCAGCTGGTAACTGGGATTGCTCAGGAATGAGGAGATCCCTGGCTCAGTCCTCTGTTCCCAGCTCCACCTCATTGCAGCTCTGCACCTTCTCCTTACCTGGAAACCATTAACTCCCCTTCCAGGGGCCACTCTGCAGAGAATATTGCTGACCAGTTCCTGGTACGCTCTTTCATCTGATGAAGAGCTTATTTAAACAGAAATCTGAACGTTGCTGGTCTGCCAGGCACTGGCTGAAAATATGTTAGTAGATGCTTTGTCATGAGCAAGTCCAGACCAGAGTTTCCTTCTAGGTTCCTCGAATTCCAGTTATGAGGTCCTCAGTTTTCAGCCAGGTAGGTAAAAATCTTTCACATTTTTACAGATGAGGGAACTTTCACATTTTACAGATGTGGTGGAGCAGAGAGTGTAAGAAACACACCCAAGATCAACAGTGATTTTTTTTGTGGCAGAGTGAAGAGTCAAGCTCAGATCTCCTGCCACGCAGTGGGGGTACTTTCACCACCACACCACCCTCCTTCCTTTGGAAGCCTGCTAGAGCTGGGTTAAGGCACAGCACTCCAAACTCTGTGGCACCAGACATCCCACAGAGAGAAAAACTGTGTCCAGGGTCAGCATCTGGATTGCTAAAATGCAGAAGTGAGACACATCACACACATCTCCTGCAGAAAGACAAGCACATTGTCATGGCTGAAGTGTCCCACCACCCTCTACTGCATAAAAAGCTAACATTTGGCCGCAAAGAAAACTACAGGGAGCTCATGGAAACCACTTGCAAACAGCTCTGTCATTCAGCTCAGGGCCTGAAAGATCAGGCCACCCACTCCAGCACAGGAATTATGTGACATGGACCTGGTGATCAGTGGGGAAGGAATTAATTTCACCTAATTCAGGGGCCTACAAGGTAAAGCTGGCCACCCTCAGGTTCTTCAATAAATGATCTTTAAGGAGACACAGGTCTGACCTACTCTAAAGCTCTATTTTAAGATAAGTAGAATTATACCCTGGCTATTAGAACAAACAAACAAACAAACAAACAAACAAAAAACCAACCAACCAACCAAAGAAAAAACAGAAAACAAAACCTGAGAGCCTGGATTACCTGAAAATATCTATGCCTCTACTTATGATCACATACATCTCATCCAACACAACAAATGGGAATAAACTGAAATTGAAGTAGAATTATTTCAAAAACCTGTGACGTGATGCTTAGTGCAAAGTGGCTTTATTTGATATACATATGTATTTCATGTGTATGTAAATGCAGTGCAATTTGCACTACAATATTTGGCCACAGTAGAGAGCTGATAGTTCTGATCATAGAAATGTTTCCATTGTGAAAGACAACAATGAAGTTGAGAATTAAGTTGAGTGGTTTTGACTCAGTTCTGTTTACTGGGAGAGTAAGGTCATGTTCTTATTTTTTTCTGGGCAAAATGTAAAGAGCCTCTCACTATCTTAGTCTCTTCTTCTGGTCACATCTACACGCAAAACATCCTCTTTATGGTCAACTGGAGTTACATGCATGGCTGATTCCGGCAGCTTGGGGCTTTCTGTTACTATCTCCTCTCTCCTTCTCTGGTGTTTCTGGAACATTTGCTTTTACGTACTCAGAATTCAACCAAATCAATATCCTGACTCCAGCTCTTCTGCCAGTGAAACACCACAGGCAGTACATCTCTGTTTCTGAAGGGCCTTGCTTCAGCTTCTGCTTTGGTAAACAGCTTCCATTACTTAAACTCAGACCTATCTGTCTGGAGTGGAAGATGGCCATAATAGCCAGAAATTCAGTGACATTTTGCGGAAGTAGCCAAGCATGGGTGAAACAAGTGGCAGAGCTCGTCCCTTTCAGCTCAGTCCCTCCTGAGTGATCCTGGACAGACCCTACTTTCAATTGTTCCCTTTTTGCCAGATTTAACTGTGTGGGCTGAAATGTTATGCTCTGAATATCTGCTGCACACGGAAAGTTTAGAGCCAATTTGGGACAAAACTTTTCAAGAGATTTCGTGATCAAGACAAGGGAAAAATACATTCTTTTGCCCACGTTCAGGAAGCTGTTTCATGAGCAGTGAGACTGAGGAAATGTGGTTTCAGTTCAACACGCAGGCTGGGCTGGTAACTCAACCCCCCTTGAACTCCTCTCGCTCCCCCCATGCCCTCTGGCCTGCCCCCCTGGACAATCAGCAAAACACACCATGGTTGTCCTGAGCCACCTGCCTATGGATGGACTGGACATGACAAAATTTGGCCTCTTCTCACCATTTTCAGAACACTCACATGCATCTCAAATTCTCTACTCAGCCACGAAGTTTCAAAGAACTTGCAGGACCTTTATTGTACTGGAGCTCTCTCTTCTTCTCTCAAAATTGGTTTGCAATTAGCCAAGTGATTAAAAAAATATGAACACAGACGGGCAGAGGGAATGATCACATCTTTTCACAGTGAAAGAATCATCCTTTTTTTCACCTAGGTTGATATCTTTATTGGACTTTTGTTAGTGGCATTACCAACTCTGCTTATTTAATATATATTCTGTGTATTAATGTGTACCTAAACACTGTGCAGAAATGAAATTTCATATAGGACCTAATGCAAATCTTTCCAGGCTTCCCTGTGCTGCTAAGGCCAGAAAAACCTTTCCTCTTCTTCTTCCTCTTCCTCTTCTTCTCTTTCAGTCATCTGACTGCATCTGATCTTTTTCAGCAGTGCATGAAAATGAAAAAGGTCAATGAGAGTCTACTGAAGAAATGTTATCTAAAATATGAAATCCCTGATATCTTAGGAGAGAAATGTTAGTGGTCACTGCCCAGATCAGAACAAGTCCTCCTGAGTAAAACACCAGCTAAATTATATCTTCAGGGCACTCACAGAAGAGACACCAGTACAAAAAGGTTTTTTGACCATTTCTCTAATGTGACCCTTTGGATTCAGTTCAGGTAAATAAAGTGCCATGGAAAAATGTGTATTGGCCACTCCTTCCCTTGCACTATTTGTAAGGGGTGTCAAGAAGACAACAAATCCCAGCTAGTCGTCCAACTAGGCTAATGAGCCACAGAACCACTCTATGCAAACCCATTGTTCTGCACACACTATTTTGGCTGACGAAATACCAGCAAATTAGTACTGAAAACTCTTAGAGATCAGAGCTGCAGTGTTGTTATCAATTCTCCCACCAGCCCTTCCTCCATGACAAGAAGAAACACACAGGCAAGCCTTTTCATGTGCCCCAAAGTGTCTGAGATGCCCATCAGAATGAACAATTCATTCTCCCGGTGTTGCATGAAGAAGTCCCCGCTCCTTGGTGACTGCAAAAACCCTGAATACAAGAACATGCATGTAATTACAGCAGCTCTAAGGCTAGCATAAATCAAAGTGAGAAGTCAGCTGCCAGGGGCACTTCAGAAGCAATGCCCACATCCCAAATGGAGCTGAGCTAAAGCAATAACCCCATCCAAGTCCTTGAATGGGCCATGGCTTGTAATGGGCTGGCACAAAGCTACATTATCCCACCAGCTGCACCTGCTTCTGGAGCTGCTGTATCAGCAGCAAATAGAGGTGCCACCTGGCAGGATGGCATTTCCTGAAGCCTGCAATGACGAGGCAAAAAAAAAAAGTTCCCAACAAACAGATGGTGCCCACAGAAATGGGAGTTATATGGAAACAACAAAGGGCATTACAGCGACCACTAACACGCTGCTCTCAGCCCTCTCTAAACTGTCACACACATCCTTAGTGGGTGGTAAAGACAGGCCTAAATTCAGGTGCCTTCCCTCCCAGGAAAAAAGGATCTTATTTTCCAAGCTCATTGCTCCTCAAACTGTATGAAAAAGATTAGAATCACAAAGACACACAGAACAGTGTCTGTCCCTCAGCATAAAGACAGGGGAAAAAAAAAAAAAAACAACCCACCAAGGATTGACAGTGCTAGAAACAGGGCATCTGCAAAGGGATGTAAATGTGACTGTGCCCCCAAGTCATGGCTTACGGTCTTGGAAAGCTAAAACATGCTGACTGAAAGCACACAATTAGTGCCAAGAAGAATATAAAGTATGGGAATACAAGAAGTGGGGAGGTGGTCAAATTTGCAAGAGGAAAACAAAAGCTTGTTTATCCCAATGAATTAATTGCACAACATGGAAATACCAAACAGAGGTGCCTCTGCCATGGGTTATTGATTCTGAGTTGCACCCACCAGTTACAGAATAAATGGCCTAAAAGGAGAATTACTTCCTGACTCACAATAGTTATCCCCTGAAACATAAGAGTTTATGTCTTTCCCGTAGCTGTTGTTTATCTAGTCTTTAAAATGTTGTTATTATTATAATGCTGGATAGTCCTGTCATCTGCTGAAATATCTCATCTTTATTTCCATACAGACAATTATTTCTTCAGTCACGACCCTTGAGATTTCACAATAGTGTTGAAATAGTAATTGCATCTCAAGGATCAGAAAGAGCTTTGCAAATCATGGGCAAGATCCTGTCTCCCTTGTCAGGAGATGCCCCAAGTTCATACTGGGGCCTCCAAAGCTGCAGTGTTCTTGGGGACTGAAGTTACCTTTCCATGGGAAGTAAACTTAAAAGTCAATATTGGGTCATAGGCGGCAAGATACACCAGAAATCTCTGGACCACCACCCTGAAGAAGAAAACTATTACTTTTCACTCCTGTTAGTGTCATTTCCCCACAGTTCTGTGGGACTCCCTGGCCCACACCAAACACTTTCAGGCTGTGGTTCCAGGCCATTTATGGTGCCAAAGCAGTGGCAGACACAGCTCAGCATCATTCACCTCTTGATCCAGTTTTGTGAACTTTGGTAGATCATTTGGGAATATGGTAAAGGGGTTGTCTTCCTTTTTTGTTTTATGTTCTAGAGAAGGAAAATATTGATAGGAGACTCTGGAGCAGCCTGGCCTCTTCCAAAGACTGCAAGTCATGTATTTGTGATGGTGTTACCTGTTCAGAGGGGTCACTCTCCCTGCCTCAGGCAGGAGCTCTCTTCTCCCTGATATCCCTTTTGTGAAGCAATTGGAGAGGAGCACAGAGACCCAGCTCCCCTCCCCATGATACATGTCACATCTTTTGCATCCTGGAACATTATTTTTTGCCCAGTTTGCTTGAAACCATGAGAAACCAAACTGGGGGAAACAATTCCAAAATAAATCTGCAGAACTGTTGGGCTGAGTCTGGGTGAGCAGTGCAGGTGGTGTGGGGCTCTGGTGATGGCTGTGTGCTGTGCAGGGAAGGGACAATAAACCCCTGCAGTCCAGGACTCCGGTAGCACTTTGTGTTGTCCTTTTGTGATCACTCCATTCCCAGCCCATTCTGGCTACTGGACACTCATTTTGGTTGTGTCTTGTCTTGTGTGGTGTTTGCCTCAGTCCTAACCACAGACACATCTTCCCTGAACCAAACAATGAAAGTGAAACATCTGTGCCATCATCTCCACAGCCATTAGCTAACCCCGTGCCACACTCATCTGGGTAGAAAACCCAACACTGCAGCATTGCTCTTCCCAAATGGACACCTAAGTTTTCTGTATCAAATTCTTCCTGAGGAAGTTTCACATCCTCCCAGAATAACTGCAGAGTGCTGAAATCTCAGTCTGATCAACAGGTGAGCATCTCACCCAGGGTTTGAGCTTCCCTTCAGGCAGGGCTATGCTTAAAGATAGCCTTTGTCCTTTTTTTTTTTTTTTTCCCTTTAGAACACAGTGTCCCCCTGTTGCTGTGTTTTAACTGCAGAAGGTTTGGCTGTTAGTCCCTGGTGTGAGAGCAGGGTGGGTGACACAGCAGAAGTTAACAAAAAAGAGAAGCAGGAAGACGCACAAGTGGAAAGGTGAAGATGAAAACAAAACAATTCTAACTAGAAGCATTTGAAATGACAAAAATTTAATCCATGCCTGTAGGGGAAAAAAAAATAATACTTAAAGACAGAAAATGTGGCACAAGGGCAAACATAGAATTATCACATTCCCAAAAGTGGATCCAGTCACAATGCCAGACGCAATGCAGAAACAGTTCAGCTCCAGAACACAGTTTTCCAGTGCCTATCTATTTCTGGGATAATCAGTACCATGGGGGAAAGGGAAATAGAAACACTATAAAGTTTTATCTAAGGGGTGGAAACACACCAGCATTTGATGTGAGAAAAGAAAACGTGCTGTTATCCTGCATGTGCTCTGCAGAGCAGCCACAGACCCGGGCTGCGATCGAGGCTTGGGGAGCTGAGCTGCCTGAGAGCACATGGAGAGGCTGAAGTGAAAATATTCCCTCACCATCTGCTCTGACATCATCTGAGCAGAACATGTAAAGACTGATGGTTCAGCGTTTACCCCAGACAACTCAGAAATGAAAAAAAAAAAGCCTCCTATAAGCCATAAAACAAAACTCAGCAAAGATTTTCGTGTTTTGCCATCTTTCTCTGAGGTACGTCAGGGAAGATAAAATGCTTCAGCCTCAGCTGATCTAAAAACTTTTTGAGGACAGGTGAAACCTTCCTATTTGCTACCACTGGAGAACTAGGTTTCTAAAACTCAATCTGCTCCAAAGATGTTGGAAACCAGAAATAAATTTTCTTGCAAGATTTTTGGGCAAAGGCTGCAAGGAAGGAGAGTTTGCACTTCACGTAATCAAAACAACTGAGCCAGAGAACAAGAGGAGAGAAGGGAAGAGGATCAGAGAGAAAACCAGACAGACCAAGATTTCAGGAGTGGCGAACAACTTTGACTGTCAGAGCTCGTGCCAACTCCTGGCTCTGCTGGCTGGGCCTTAAATGAAATTCACTGCCTCTGCTTTTCACAGCTCAGCTCCAGCTGCCTCGCACAGCATCATGGCCTCCATGGAGAAGGAATTGACTTCCATTCTGAATGGACACCTCCCATCTAAATTTAGATACCAAAAACATAGATGTAACTCCAACTTCCCTTGCAGTTGGTGAAGAGAAAGATACTTTCTCAGAAGATCAGTTTTAGGTGACAACTTCATGATGCCCCACTCTACAGAAACAGTATTTTCTGTACTGTTTCCATTGTCTACAGCTCTGGTGTGGTACTCACACCATAAACTTCAACACTTGGCCACCTAAATCCCAGCCTCTGTGTCCCTGTCTCTATTTCAAGGAGCCCACATTCCAGTCAGTATCTCAATATACAACAATAACACAAGTCATGTTATATATATCTGAACACACTGAGAGACTGGGCTCACAGCCACCAGTTATTACTGGAAGTGGAAGGGCAATGAACTTTACTCACCTTTCAAGAGCTTCAGAAGGGTTGTTGTGGTTTCGTTCTCCCTCTAACATCCACTGCTGCTGGTCTGCTGACCCCAGGGGTCCTGGGATGCAGCCCACTTTTGGGGCAGGATGACAGCTGGTCTGTGTCTTGTTCCCAAGAACCAGCCTATAATCAGAAACTGGCAAGCCTCAGGGAGGCTAGTGTGCCACCATCCAAAAAGTTCACATGAAACATTAGGGCCAGGAGCTGGGATCCAAATCTGCTGAGACCAAACAGGGTTTCTTAGCATAGCAGGGCAGAAAGTGCTGGTAACAATAGGCATTTTGTGGTGTTTCACTCTGAGCCCCAGCTGGAGCCAAGGAGAGCACACACCATCTGCAGATGTATTTTAGACTGCAATGAACATTTTTGTCCTACATACCAGAGTGAAAAAAAAAAAAAAGGCTGGGAAAAGGCTCTGGATTGTCACTTGCATCTATTCAAATATAGCTAGCCAGTCACTAATGACAACTTACACTGAGACATGTCCAAAACACAAACCAACCCTTTGATGGAGGTTTTTGAATCTCTGAATAATAAAGGTTTGGGGTGTTGTTATGTTTTTTGTTTGGTCTGTTTTTGTTTGTTTGTTTGGTTGGTTTTCCTTCTCCTGTCTTCCTTTTCCCTTCAGTTCTTCAGGGCCCCTGGTTCAGAAGCAGGAGTGCCAAGATACAGGGGGAGCTGCCCATCCTGCCAGGTTTCCTCAAAGCAATGAATGCTGCTATTCTTCCTGTCTCATAGCAGGCTCCCCAAGGTCTCTGACTGCTTTAATTCCCTGCTGTGAGCACGGGCCCCTCCCTGGTGATCAGTGCAAGTCTGCCATGGGCAAACTTCTGACAGGTGAAGATGGAATTAAACATCAGCTTGCGGGGCACACAGCTGACCTGACATGTTTTGGGGGAATTTAAGTCCTTCAGACTTGTTCTGTGTGTCCAAGTAGTTGACGAAATATTTCTGTCTAGATAAAGGAATCTAAAAAGTTTCTTTTCACTCTATGAACTTGTCTCTTCTTTTGACACCTTGACTATCACCTCTCAAACCTCCAGCACAGAGGGACCTTGATTAAAGCTATGGAGGCACTGCAGGCTGGGACACTCTACTGCATGCACTGGATTTTCCTCTCTGCTGACACATCTTCAGTCCAGGGAGAAGGAACTGGCACATCTAGAAATGCCTGAGGAGTTTTTATTTTGCTTTTCATACTTTGATGGAAGTACAATTCAGGGAAACACAGAATTGTCACATTTTGTGAGAGTCCTGGATGTAAGTAGAGCACCAAACTCATGCTCCCGACAGTAGCTCCACAGGTCCCCCACTGAAGTCAGAGAAAGCCAAAATCTTCCCCTTTGTGGGCTTCTAGAGAATGAGGATCACCTTCAAACACCCCCTGAATTTGGAGGTGAGCACCAGGAGCCAGGCAGGGGGGAGGTGTAGGATGACCTTGACAGCCAGCTCTGCCTGTGCCTGCCCTGGCAGGATCATCTTGGAATTTCCACCGCTCTGGCTGTTTTCTGTAATCGTGTGAGGGAACACAAACAGACACAACAGACATTCTGGGTGGCCTGATAAGATTAAACAAATGTCTAAACATCATCATTTCAAGAGATAATACCAAAATGCCAGAGTCTGTCCTCTTCTTCTTCTTCTTTATACCTCCTCCCCGATTCTGACTAGGAAAAGCTAAACAGAAAGCCTCTGATATTTCCAGATATTTCTATTTTAAAACTTTTCACTACACTAGCTAGGAAATGCTGAAAAACTGTCCTAGATACTCAGAGATAATTGAGCCACTGAGTGCAGGAGAGTTCATTGAACCACACTGAGCTAAGGAACCAATTACAATCTGACCTTCTGAATAGTCTTCTCATCTTTATCATTTTAATTCCACTCTTCCTTTTAATTAAACAGTTTATTTTCCAGCATAAAGACGAAATCCCAAATGCCATTACTTGGGAATTGTCAAGTAATTATTGTTTTGCAAAGTCTATTCCTGGACACTTGAGGATTTACTATAGCTCTATACTAACTAATGAATGTTTGCAGATCCATTTGTAGAACAAATGTAGGTTTGTAGGAGGGTCCTATGGACCTAAAGAAAGGCTTGCACAGACACCAGATCATTTAAAATCAGTAATAAGTGGACTTCAGGCAGATCAGGATTAATCATACTGGCTTTTTTCCTGAGAGTAGAGAGCTGTTCTCCTTCAGCTTTCCATACCTGTCAATATCTCATGTTGTCTCAGCACTTAAAATGGTATTTGGATAGCTACAATTAATAACACTAACATAAATCATTCTGGAAGACATAAAATTACTCACAGACTCATAAAAACCTCTCTCAAGCTGGAAAACAATGTTGCCCCAGCCAAGTAAACCCTCAGAAATATTGGCCATCCAGCAGATGTTCATCAATTCTGATCAACATGGAGAATGTGCCTTCTCACATCTTGATCTGGGTAATGGCTGTAAGTTCAGACAAGCAGAGCTTTGATATAAAAAGCCATTGGAGTCTGGACAATTCAATGAGAGGTTTTTCATTCTACTCCTTATTGCATCTGTGTGTGTTATTCTCCCTACTTATGGTTAGTATGCTTAAAAGAACTGCAGGATAACCTTTGTATATGCCCATAAAATAAATCCAGAGGAAGTCAAATGGCTGATGAAGAAAAATGCAAATCTGCAGAGGCAGTAGGTCTCCTTGAGCACTGCAAATCAAACTCAAGAATCAAGAAGTTTGTTGGGAGAAAGAGATGCATGGCATGAATGATCTCCAAACAAAGGGTACTGAGGAACATTTAGGTTTTAGTCACTGAAGACAATAAATCATAGTTGTATCATTTTGGAAATCCCAAAGGAACTCAGGATTATAGATTACATATGGAGATATTTTCACCCTCCTCAGCCTACGTTGTGACAAGAGAGAATGAGAGAATCACTGGGACCAGAAGCAGAGGGGAAAATTGCACCCGTCTGAAACTAGGGAAAACCTTGGTACAAAACCATTGAAAAGGGCTTGAAAACAATCCCAGCAGTCATGTACCACCTTCTGCTGTCCCAAGACAGCAGCCCTGGGGAGAAGGCTTTGGGGTGCTGGTGGGGGAGATGCTGGACATGACCCAGCAATGTGCACTGGGAACCCAGAAAGCAAAACATGTCCTGGGCTGCATTCAAAGCCCCAGGGCAGCAGGTGAGGGAATTCTGCCCCTCTGCTCTGCTCTGCTCTGCTCTGCTCTGCTCTGCTCTGCTCTGCTCTGCTCTGGTGAGACCCCATCTACAGTGCTGCATCCAGCTCTGGGGTCCCAAACATAAGAGGTACCTGCTAGAACATGTCCACAGAATACCAGGAAAATTATCAGAGGGCTGAAGCTCCTCTCCTGTAAGGAAAGGCTGAAAGCGTTTGGGTTGTTCAGCCCGGGGCAGAGAAGGCTCCAAGGAGTCCTTATTGTGGCCTTCCAGTGCTTAAAAGCAGCTTATAAGAAAGGTGGGGACAGAAGTTTTAGCATGGCCTGTTGCAGTAGCACAGGAGGTTATGTTTTTAATCTGACAGGTGGCAGATTTAGACTAGACACAGGGATGAATTTTTTATAATGAGGGTGGTGAAACACGGTGTTGCCCACAGAGCTAGCTGACGACCCAGTCCTGAAAATATTCAACATCAGGTTGAACAGGGTTCTGGGCACTATGATTCAGTTGAAGGTATCTCTGCTCATTGCAGAGGGTTTGGAGTAGATGACATTTAAAGGTCCCTACCCAAAGCATTCCATAGTTCTATGAACACAAAATTTAATCTGTTCCCACAGATCTCCATGGCAGGTCCCACAGCTAATGGCATCAATGCCATTCACTGCCTTTCTACAATTCCTAAATTGTCTATATCTCTCTTCCTACTAGGTCTAAATTGTTTTTCTCCTCTAATTTATGCTCATTGCTTCTTGTCTTAGCTTCATATATAGACAATATATAATTAGGAAACCAAACCCTGAGGTCTTCATGGTCCTGAATACTGAAGTGCCAGCCAGCCTAGATATTATTATTATTATTATTATTATTATTATTATTATTATTGTTGTTGTTGTTGTTGTATATAGATGTGTGTGTGTTGGGGGTTTTTTGTAATCAGAAGTTAAGCTAAACATGGGATCTAGATGTCTCCACTTGCCCTCAAGGGAATGCAGATCCAGGATCTCAGGCTGGGAGCAAAGAGTCAAGCAACAGGGCAAATTTTACGCCTCTTTATTTGGGCAGGAACCACTGTGGAAGCATGAGTAAATAGCACCCTTGGTTTTATATTGCCTAAGAGAACAAGAAATATAGACTGGCTCAGAAGTATAAGGCTTCAGAGGAATCTTGCTGAGCTATGGGGCAAAGTCCTGAGCTAATATATCCCAGGACCTCAATCAAGAGATTGCTGCCAGGAAGGAGGAGAAGTGGGCAGGAGAGGTGCTGAAGCCTCCTCTGTGAGGCCTGGGACTTTTCCCAACTCAGCCAGAATACCCTTTTAGCAAATATTTCAGGGCCTCAGAAAAGGTCAGATACCTGCTTAGTCCTCTATAAATAGCGTGGAGCAAGGTGTGGGAAGAGGGGCTGCTCCGTTCAGCTGTGCCTCTTGCAGTTACCTGGCAGAGTCCTGGCCTGGCCCTTCTCGGTCTATCCTGTGATTTGGCTCCATGGATAATGACAACAAATGACTTTTTGATTGCATTCCTCATTTTATCTTCTTTCAGAGGTCTCATTCAGAAATCTGCCCTTTTGCTGCTCCACTGGTTCAACTCCCCTACAAGCTTTGAACCCCCAAATTATGAAGTTTCAGACAGTACAAGGGGAAGCTTAGGAACCAGCAGAGTACTTTGGCTGCCCCAGCAGAGATCTTTTGGACCAGCAGCTAATCTTTTTAATGATTTCTCACCACTTCATTTACTGACGCGAGCAGAGTGTCTGATTGCCAGAGCAGGGTCTCTCAGGCTGTGCCCTTCAGAGAGCCTGTGAAAACACAATGGTTTATCCTGCTTAAAACCCCACTCCCAAGCTGAAGAGAGAGAGAGACAGAGAGACATCTCATGTCATCATCAGGCCTGCCTATACTGAGGAAGATAAAAGTGGTGGCTGTGCCTGTCCTGGAAGGTTTGGTGATGATTTCTAACCACACGAAAACATTCCTCTCTTTTGGTGATTGATGCCCGGCACAAAAGTCAAGGCAAATTTTGCTTTGCTTGTGAAATCCAAACTACTCAACTTCCCCCTTGTATTTTTGGCCTCTGCTTCATCCTCCAAGCTGGGAATGCTCCTTCAGGAATGCAATAAGACTTGAAATGGTGACTGTGGCCCCTGGGCTGTGAGGCTATGGCTGTGTTGGTCAGATGGGGTGGGTTCACTCAGCTCTTGGGTTGAAGTCAGCAGTCACTGAGTCCACAGAGCACAAGTTCCAGCTTGACCTCAGCACACAGACAGGCTGGGAGAAGTGAACTAGGAGGGTTTGGAAAGGAGTAAGTGAAGGATGGAACCAGTTCTTCACCTCTGTTTACAGATGTTGCCACTTCAGTTGTTTCATCGGGTACCAGAGTGTCTCTCTGGTGTCTGCTCCTCCCACTCCATCACCCTGGACAATGGCATCAGCCAGGTTTTTTTTCCCCCAGCTCCTGCCAGGACTGCTAAAATCAGCAAGCTGTCACACCTTTCCACAGATATCTCCTCTGGAAATAGTGACAGGACCTTGGACAGGCATCACTCACTACTTTATTGATTCCTCTGCTTCACTCTTCCTTTGACACTTCCACCCATGAAAGGCATTTGGACAGGGTACAGATTGGGTTTACTGCCCCAGCAGGTGCCTGTCTATCCCCCTGGCCAACACTGAGACAATGATGGGCAATTTGGGGCCCTTATTACCCAGCTTTTGTGCCCCAGTTCCTTCTACAGAGAAGCTGCTGTGCTGCTAAAACTTCATCCTGAGACTGGGCAGCATGAACATGGCTCTTCACCATCACTGTCTGGAAGATGTGATGGTCCCCTCAGTCTTTGAAATAAGAGAGAAGTTTTTGAGCTTCTCTACAGCTGCCTGCATACCAACCCACTTCACTCCCAGGGCAGTAAAGCAGAGCAATCTGCACCTTTCACCTCAGTCGTCTGCTTTTCATTTTCCCCTTTAACCACAAGCAGATTTTGGCTATCAAGTGTGAAAGTTTAGCAGACCCAGAGACCCCTGCAGAGGAGGAGATCCGAACTCAATGCGAAATTCATTTTGTGCCTGCTGATATACCTGATCCCTGGTTTGAAAACGGGGATTTGCTGGATGTTTTACCCCCACAGAGAGAAAGAAAAAAGGGAAGATTTACACTCACAGGAAGGTAGTTAAGCAAATACCAGCAGTGCTACAGACAGTCTCCCCCTACTTCAGGAACAAAAACCACCTTCTCTGTGATAAAAAGAAACACAAACCACAAAGAAAAATGTGTGTGGTGACTGATTCACCCAGCTCAGTGCCAGCTGACCTCTGCTCATTCTCTGATGTGCCCTGCATTTGCAAAGCTTCTTGCACTGTGAAAAAATAACACTTCAGCTTACTTCACTTCAGCTCCCACAAGATGGGTCCGAATAGCTTAAAGCCCACCAGCAGGAGGAGATGAGGGAGCAACAGGGATGCACACTGACTGTAGGGGCAGGCATGCTCCAGGTGTGGGTTCACATGGAGCTTTCCCACAGGGGGATCTGCGAGATATTTGGGAAGGGTTTCGAGCTGAAGGATGCACGTAGATAGTCAGTGAAACTTCCAAGAGGCGATGGGTGGCTTCTCAAAGCCAAATCTAATGCAAGGAATGATGCAGAGTGCAGCAGGAGCAGCTCCCAGGTGGGACAGTCTCTTCTGGAGGTGTTTCCATCACCCTGTGGACTGCTCAGTCCATGAGGCTGGAGCAGGGTGAGGTGCATATGGAGGAACAGGTCTGCTCTGAATCACACACCAGAGCACACTGGGGGAGCTAAAGAAACAGGGAGCAAATCCCTCAGTGCCTGAGGGAGGAACAGCTATATTAAAACACTTTTTTTAAAGTTTCTTTCACAGCCATCAGTGTCAGGTTTGCTTTCTCCACTTATTTATTTTAGTGAATTTATACAGCCCCAAACACTGTTCAGCTGAGTTTGTCCATACACAGGGAAGGAAAACTCATTGTCAGGGCAAAGCATTTGAGCACAACCTTTGCAAGCACACTCAGTTCCTGTGAGTGTGGGAGAGCAGAGGGGTTGTCCTGGAGAAGGCTTGTGTGAGCAAGACTTTGGGGACTCGCCGTTCATCTCCCAACCATCTGGTTCCCTCAGGAAAATCTCACAGACAGCAATAGCTGCTACTACTTGTCTCCTCTCACCCTGCCTGGCAGCATCCCACACATTCACCTTTTGAAGTGTGTTCCCAAGGCTGTGTTGGCCATGTCAGTCATCCCCCATCCCTGGGCTCTTTGAATTTGTCGACAAATTTTTCATGCTCAGCATACCAATATCTCACCGCTTGCACCCAGCTAAGAAGCCACCTCTCCTTGCCTCTTATTCTTGTCATGTGCGTGTTGTTCTGATGCTTGAACTGTTTACTATTTTTGTGTCTGGGGAGCACACTAAAACTCAGATTGTAGCAGTCTCAAGAAAAGCATGAGAACAAATCTCCACTAACATATCTGTGTGACTTCTTAATCTTCAATATTAATCTTAATAATCTTTAATATTAATCTCCTCTGAAATCTCTCCCTTCTCTGAACCATTAGTTAACACTAACTGTCCAGAAGTCAATCAAGATTAGAGTCTTATCATCTTAGATATTGATTTTTTCAAAAAAGAGCAACTAGTTCTTGGGTACCGAACAGAAAAATGTAGGAAAAAAAGGGGAAGTGACTTGAAAGGGACGTGGCACAACCACTTTTCTCACTGGCTGCATCGTGGCAGCAGTGGGCTCAGGATGTGTGTGAAGCTGCTGTCATCAGACACAGGTTCCTCAGGATCTCTAATTTATCAGATCCACCCTCCTGGCCCTGCCACACCTAAGCTGAGGATGAAATCTTCCCATTCATAGGGGATTTTGGAGAAGTTTAATTATTCTATGTAGATCTTTTGGTTATTTTGGGTTTTTTTCTAGCATTAAGTTACTTTCATACCCTAATATTGGCAGCGTGGCTACTTAGGCGCTGTAGTACGTATTGCATTAAAATAACACCATATGATGCATTTTAATGGGGATCAAGGCTGAAAAAAGTTTTAAAAGTTTGGCAAGTCTGTGCCTCATGTTATTGTGCCGTGCAGTGAAATAATCTCAGATGACTCCGTATATTTTCTGTCTGACATTTCCTACAGTTAAATGGTCCTGACAACCAAAGGGATTGGAACAGACAGGTATAAATTTGTCCCTGGTGTGGATGAAAAGGATTATTCTAGTAAGCTGAAGTGGATGGAGGGAGGGGGCATTTCTACTGAATTTGCTGTTCTGGCTAATAAAAGAGCTGAGGTTTCATGTCAGTTATTGTCAAACTCACACTGGTCCTGTGGGATGTGCAGTTCCCAAGCCAGCACCTCCCCTGCACACAATGGCATTTGTGAAAACTGTGTTTGCTCTTCTGCAGAGACAAGACAAATGGCTTGTCTGCAGCCAAACAGCTTTGTCACCTGCTGACACCACATCCTGAGGGGACACTGTTCTGACCACTTCAGAAAAGCAGAGTGCAATTTGCTGGGAACAGAGGATGCTGTGGAGACCTACATGGAAGGCATCACCATGAGCCACCCAGCCCTGGGCTACCAGCAGCGGTCCTGGCTTGCAGCAGGTGCTGCCCCTCCAAAAGAGACTCTCTGGCTTCTCACCTTGACTTGTACAAATCGCTTCCCCGGCTTTTCTCCTAAACAAGTTGTTGCATGGTCGGTTCCTCAGCAGCCACAGCCACCTGAGGAGAGGCTGTTCCCTATCAGCCTGCAGAGGAGAGCCCACCAGCAGCTGTGTCTTCTTCAGCCACCCCAGCCCCTTCAGAGGGCTTACACGCAAAACCACTTGCTCAGATTACCACAGTATTGACCCAAAGATCCCAAATTACACAGGAAGCATGGCAATTTTCAAGAGAATCTGCGTGTGCAAGTGGATTCGAAGTCATTGGAAATGTCACGTCTCCAGACCTGTGGTGGTGTGGGGCCACAGCCCCACCAAACACACAAAGATCCTTAAATCCACGTCCCTCTGGGTCTCCCCGCGCTCACCACATTGTAAATACCGTGCTTATTCCTTGCCACTATTGTGAACCTGGGACTTAGTTCTTATAGGTAACATTTTCCTTTCCAAGGACAGATGTAATAAACAGGTTTCTAATGTGCTGGAAATGCTAGGGAATAGTGTGCTCAAGATAACTTTCCTCTTGTGTTGAGTGCCAGCCATCCTAAATTGCTCCCTTGGCTCCAAGCTGGGAAGCACTCACTGGCACTGGTTAACTCTAATCCTGGAAGAGTGGCAAAAGCAGGGAAACTAGGTAGCATCAACCCACCCTAATACCACAGACACCCCCAGGCTTATCCCCCTCAGAGGAACACCTGCAGACTCCAAACACAGCAAAGATGCAGAAGCTTGAACGGGACATCGAGAGCTGGAGACGCCATGGCTCTGTTGCACATGTGCTGTTTGCTGTATGGAGTAAAAGGAGCTTCTTGCTGCTGAGTTTCAGAGAGGTCAAGGGTCCTTGGCTGATGGGAACGGTGAAAGATCACACCTCAACTCACTCATATTTGTGGACATTGACGCAGAAATTAAAGTTTGGACCTCAAACCGGAAATCTCAGGAGGCAGACGGACTAAACCTGCCAAAAAAGCCAGTTGCTTGTAAAGCCCCAGCCTGGTGTTAATCTCTTGCCAAACAAGGTAGTGATAAACTTACCAGCCATATTACTGGAGTGAGCATCAGGGGGGAGGAAGAGGCCCAGAGGAGTGCCAGGGCTGGTGAGTACCTTGCTGGCCAAAAGCAGCCTTCCCTCAAACCTCATTGAATGTGAATTCTGCCACTGTGCAAGGCTTGAAATCTGAATGTTTCCTGACATCCCACGCTCCTATTAAAAACAAACCCAAAAGGTTTCCAACAAAGCACCACATTTTATATACGCCAGGGAGAAAATGAATTCAAAATGCATATCTTTGTTTCTTCCTGACAGTATCACATTGATTCAAAGCAGTGAGAAAACCAGAGAGCAACAATCAGCACTCTGCAGAGAGGTACCCGTAACCACACAAGGAGGTTTTGCTCCCCACCCTTGGACTGTGCTCACTAATAATCTGGATTTCCACGCACATCTCCCTCCTCTCACCATGGGGAAATCGCAAGGCCTATTTGTGTGCAATGACTCTTGAAGGAAGAGAGCTCTTTAAACCATCCCTGACACTGTGGAAAAATCAGGAAACTTTAATTAAAGGGAGCAAAAACAAAAAAAAAAAACACCCACAAGGCATTTTTGTACTTACTTTCACTAAGTGCAAAAACGAACGTCACAGGAATTTCATCCCACAGGAATTTCCAATATTTTAGTATTTGTTTCCGTTATGACTGGGGACAAAATGTTGAAATATCAAAGCATTTTGATAGGATGAAGTGTTCTGGGAAGCAGTGTTTTTTATGTCATTTTGACGTGTTGCAGACTTGAACTTGCACCTGGCTGAGCTGCCCAGCCGTCTCCATGCAAGTGTCTCGTGGTACCAGGCTGCTCTTCTGACCAGCTCAGATCATCCAGGACTTCCCACCCAACATTCATCACCAGGTCCCACGGCACCACACAGAAATCCAGGAAGGCAGAAAGCAGCAGTTCAGCAGAGAATTCCTAATCCAGCCAATGGCTTGGTCTGTGTAGGAGAAGGGGCCATCAGATTTCCATCCTGTGCGGGCTGAGCATACATAAATGCTCAGCACAGCTGAGCCCAAATGTTTCATTTCAGCGTTGTTGGCCTTGTTTAGTTTTTAGCATAAATGATGGGCAATTCTTGGCCAGCTGTATCAGTTTATTGGTCTGTCAGCACTCCAGGGACACCCCACCACAAGCTGCACAGCAGGACTGCACCCCTGTTGCCTTCCCTGTGACAGGGCAGGAGAATGGGGCTGTGGGGGCCAGCACTGTCCACATCAGCATGTCCTTGGCCTGCATCCATTCTGGGGGCTGGATCTGTCCATCTGTTGCCTCCATCACCATCTTCAAGACATCAGGCTCTCCCACTGAATCTGTCCTCCTCTTGTGGTCATTTGTCCCAGCCCTGTCCCACAGAGTTTTCCAGAGGAGATCAAGGTCAGGGAGCAGAGCAGCAGGTAGGGCCATCAGGAAGAAAGTCGTGTTTGGAGGAAAGGGGGGAAATCTCCTCCTCAATACAGAGCTGTGACAAAAACTCCCAGCAGGACAGGGGCCCTTGTGCCTTTTTCTCCTGGCCAGTCTCAACATCATGTTTTTCACCTGGCAGAAAGGATTGGCAGAACTGATTGTGAGCTTTAATTTTTCAAACATGTCTGGCCTAAAAACTGCCATTGTACATTTTTCACTTCTGATACTTTCTCACATATTGTTTTGTGCTCTCCAACTGTTGCCTTTCTGGGAATTCAGGTGATGTGTGGCTTTTGCAGGCATTTCTTTGCCTAAGTTCATTTTTCCAAACATTTTTGGTATCAAGAAAAATAAGTCCCACTCCACACACACACTTTTTCTTTCAAACCTCAATTTCTCCTGGAGCAAGCGTGGATCAGTAGCTGGCCAGGACCACACACAGCCCTTCTAATATCCCAGTCTGATGAACAAGAAGGGGATGGAGGAGACAACCAGCACACTGTGCAGAAAGGAAGGAGATGAAATCCAGCCATCAAAAGGAATGGACTGCAAAGCCCTCACTCAGATCAAAAAACCTGTGAGCATTTAGTAAATCTTTTGATAGCATAGGGACAGGAGGACATGATCTGCATCCTGGAACTGTGCATGAGCCCTGTTTTGGGCAGGATGGCTTGTCCATTGCTTTTCCTCAGATCCCTTGCAGGTCTCTCCATGGGCCAGAGTCTTGTGGGCAGCCAGGGAGAAAGGTGGGCACAAACCTACTGTGTGTGTTGTGGGCTTCATGGACAAAGAGAATTTGTTATGTGTTCCATCAGATCATTTCCACTAAGAGAGGACAAATTTTAAGGTCATAAAATCTTCCACTTTTTCACTTGTGAAAAGACTGGGCAAGCTGTCTGTTGGAGCAAGTATCAGCTGATACTGATTGGGAGGAGGTCTTTATCTCTTGTAATACTATGCTAATTCAAACCAGTTCAGATTTCCTCAGAGACTATGGTGGCAAGCTCAGGCTGCAACAAGAACTAGGAGTGTTCATAATACCAGACTCATCTGACCAGACCTAAATCCTAGAAATAATGAAACCTGGTCAGAAAGCACCTGAATTTTCAATGGGGTAGTTTATTGATTGTCCCACTGCTGCATCATCTGCCATTCAGATGTCTGATCCCACTTCAGTCCAGGACTTCAACCCTTTTGCTCGCCTCAGTGCCACGAACCCTGAGTCCTGTGTGCTGGAAAAAGCTGAAGCACATGGCTTTCTTTCTAGCCAAGCATCAAGAAAATCACAAATTTGCAATTTTCCAGTAAACTTAATAATGTACAACTTAGATAAACTGGGACAGGTCCTGACATTTTGCATCTTCAAACCCATCCGACAGCAGCCCTGTAGGAACTGATGAGGAGTCACTCCATCTGGGGAATAATTTGCTGGTGACAGAGAAATCAAACTGACTACTTCTAGCTCCTGCAGTAGCACAAAAAATATACTTGTGGCATCAGGTTCAGGGGTTTTATCTCAAAAAACCTCATCTCAGTTTATTAGAAGAAGACACCAGAGAGTCAAATGATGCTTCTCAAAGTGTATGGTTCCTCAGGACTGCAGGAATCAGAATTTCCAGATGCAAAGTGCCATCACAAACTTCAATAAAAAGTGTCCAAACGCACTTACAGACAGGTACAACTGCATCCTGAGCCATCCTGTCTGCTGACTTCTGGCCCCAGCTTTAGGGAGGATGCTCTTTGGTACCCAGCCATCCAGAGAAGGGTACCATGCTGGCTGACAAATCAGGTAAAATCACTCTGGTGGTCTCCTCCCAAGCTACACTTTTTCAGGATAATTTTACCTCTCACATTTTTCACTCTATCCATAATTATCTTGCTTTCTAGGCAGATATTTCCTATGTCTGCTCCTAGACCTTGCCACTGCCCCTCCTCCAATGATGCTGAGCACCTTCTTTGATACTCCATGCTAAATGAATTCTTGCCTTGGAGACTTAAAGAACAGAAAAAAATATTTTCTCATATTTTTTGGGATTGCCACTTTTTAGATGTGCTAGCTCCACCATTTCAGGAAAGGTGAGTCTGGAATGAGGAGCACCTTGTTTGCAGAGGCAGCACTGGGAAGGAAGAACAGCATAGATGGAAGAGGAATGGGGACACTTCACAGAAATGCTGCCTGATGGTTGAAGGTGGCACCAATACCTCAAAGCAGCAACCTGCACAGGGCAGTGGCAGCATTTGTAAGAAAACTGTGTTTCTTGTACAATAACATCACCTCTGGGTCCAGATCTGTAGGCAATGGCCAGAGTATTACAGCCAAGCAGAACAGAACATTCTCTAATAACTTTAAAAGTGGAGCTCTTTGGCTCAACTATCTCTTTATCCTTTATGTCTTCCTATATCGTCTGTAAAACTGGAGGTCAGTGTGCAACAGCATCTACTCTCAGGTGGGTTTGCTCTCTGTATCTTCAACAACAAAAATTTTAGAAAATAAATTCCCAGCACAGAAGTACCAGAACTAATTTTCCAACAGATGCAAGAGACTGTCAGCTAATGTAGGAAATTAAATGTTTAAGGAAATTATAGAATGAAAATATAAACTCTTGAATGGGAGCCAAAAAATACAAATTCCATCATTTATCAAAAAAACTTCAAAATAGGCCTGAAACAGTGTGGGGAAAGCTGAATGAAAGGCTATATTCAGGCAGCAGCACTGTTTAGCTTACTTTTTGGACCTTTTCCCCTTATTGATGCTGTTGGGAGGCGCTCATTCCAAAACCTCTAATGCCGTCGTGTTCTGGGATGAGTTACTAAAAGCAACCATTCTTCCACATATGAAAACATTCGATTATTTGCATGTTCGGTGTCTTTAATGCCTCTTTTGTGCCTCTGTTTTTTGTGGGGGGAGGCAGATGAGGGATCTTGAATTTCAGCAGTATTCTGATATAAACTTCCTCTAGGAGGGGGAAGGCAAAGAAGAAAAAGTCTTTGCAAGGCTGAAATGGAGTTGAGGCAGGCTGGCTTTCTCAATTTATTTGAAGGTCTGATGAAGGTGTTATTCAGGACTTGTGCAGTGCTGCCAGCCCTGAAGTAAGGACTCAGCCCTAAAGCTGAAGCATTACCTTGCATTCCTGGAACCATGTGACAAAAAATGCCCAATCTGAACCGTCCAAAAGTGTTGCTGCAGTGGTACAAATCCCAGCCCTGTGCCCAGGACAGATGAAGGGCTCAGAAAGCTGCTCCTCAAGCATCTCCACACAGAAGGGGTGAGGGAATGCAGTGCTAGGCATGTATTTTGGGGCTGAAAACCTCCTGGCAAGTCACAGCAGCCAAGTCCAAGCTTCTATGTGGCTACCTTGGCTCTATTTTCCATGGTCTCGAAGGTTACAGGAAAGCTGGAGGCACCTGGCCAGCCACAGACCTGTTACCAGCATCAGGAAATACTTTGAATACTGTCCAACTGACCTGTGAAACTCATCACTACAGAGCATTACCAGGACTCTGGGAATAAACTGATCATGGCTTGCTCCTTAGCACACTGGATGCCACTGAAAGTGTCTGGTGCTGGGCACATCCTACCCTTCTGTAAATGCTGGTTAGGTCTTGGCTAAAACTGCTGCTGAGCCTTGCTCTGCAGAGGGCTAAGAGCTCACAAATGGCCAGTGGCCACAGCTCAGTGGGGAGGTGGTGATTCATTATGCCATGATGCTTCATCTCCTTGTGATTTTCTTCCCATACACAACAAACCTAGCAGGGATCCAAAAGAGAATGGCTTGCACTTACGGCTAACAAGATTAGCTCGTCTCAAGAGCCAGTATTAAACAAACAAAAAATAAGATGTTTAGACGAAATAAAATTCCTCCGAGTTTAAACCAGTGAGAGGGGATTAGGAAGATGTTTCTCTGAAGTTCGGCTGTTCCCAAACGCCTGAGGTGTGCTACATCTCCTCCCAGAGCCCCCAGCCCGTGCCTAGGAAGTACTGGCATGGGCAAAGCACTATCCAGCTTCACCTCAGGCAGGTCTGCAGGGGACAGCCAAAGGAGAATGCCCCGATGAATCCCACAGTGGTCCATGATTACCCCACAGTCTGTCTGCATCCCATTTTTGACTGACCGGTGCCCGGCCCTGGAGCTCAGGATTTACCCAGCACGGTGCTCCCGCAGCTCTGAGCCGCCCTGGTTTTCTCAATCCCTCTGACTTGCTCATTTTACACTGCTTTTATTAGAGCTTTTATTACCGGCGAATGAAGGGCCCAGCTTTGCTTTCCCGGGACAGCAGCACCATCTAGAGCCTCCTCTGACACGTGCAGCCCCCGTCTGCCTGCGGGAACAGCTTCCAGCCACAGCTGAGAAAAACACGAGACAAAAATAATGTGCAGGCGTTAGGGTGGGAAAGAGAATGTGGCAGACTGAACAGCACCTCCGGGGCCGGTAAAGCTAATGTACAGTCATATACAGCTGGTGTATCGCACTAAAAGCAGGGAGGTAGGCTTTGTAGTCTTGGAGGCAAAAGGGGTGTGATTTGTAGCTGTAATCTCGTTCCCAGGTAGCACTGTTATGTATTTGGAGAAAAAAGCTCTTCAGGGGTGTGTGATCCTGGTATACTGCTTCCATGATGCAAAACGGGGGAAACAGCTTGGGCAGAGTTGTAAAAGCAGCTGGTGGCAGAGCCAGGGCTGCAGCCTGCGAGCCCTGCTCATTTTCCCAGCCAACAGTGAGGTCACTGCTACTTTTCCAAAGAGGGTCACTGCCTCCAGTGTCCTATAAACACCTGCCCAGTTCAGATGGCACAGCTCCTCCATGCACCCGGGCATGCAGTGGTGCTCTGCAGTCCTTCCAGGGGCCACTTAAGGGGCCAGCCTCCATCCTGCAGCAGAACACCTTGGGAAGTCACTCTGATGTGCCAGTGGAAGAGAGCTGGAGAAACCCAGGTCTCTGGGCCATTCACTTAAGAGTTGGGCTCGATGATCCTTGTGGGTGCCTTCCAACTCAGACTATTCTGTGAAATTCAATAGGAAGGGAATTGTAAGACAAAGCTCTGAGATAATGCTGACAAGCAGAGCATGCCCCATGCTCACAGGGGAGAGCAAAAGTGAAAACAAACCCTTCATACCTCTGTCTTCTGGTCTGGTGGAAAACCCTGCCTCATGCCTTCACTTCACGTTCCCTGGGCTGCCCTCTGAAGGATTTAGATGGACAGGGGACCCAGTACCTGGGATAGTGTGTGCCTTCCCAAAATGATCTGGAAGTGTTGTTTCCTCAAATCTGGACATTGAGGTTTGTACAGGAAAGGACAGTCTTGCATCCCCCAGTGCTAAAGCCACCACGGAGGAGGTTACAGCAGCTGTGCACATCTGCACAGCTGTGGTACACACAGAAATGTGGGAGGAAGAGCTGGGTGCACAAAAAAAATTTTAAAAAAATTAAAAAAAAAAAAAAAAGGAACAAACTGTCCTATCCCAGCCTCTATGTTTTTGCAATAAGTCTGTGTTTTGTTTTGCTGCTACAGGAGCCATGGAATAGTGAACACAAGGGAACAGAGAGATTTCTCTGCAGAGAGCAGGACCTGCTGTACTGGCAGCAGCTGAGCCAGGCCCCACCAGCATCCATTAGGCAGAGGTCCTGGAGAACAGATTGCACCTTGTGGCTACATCCATACCAGAATCCTAGGAGGGAAAATACCCTCTCTATAGTCCCATGAGTGTCCTTGGCCTCCCACAAGATGCTGGGGCACAACAAAGCAGCATGGGCCAGGTTTTCCAACAGGTAATGTGGATGGAAACCTTTGCCCCTCCTGAGGAATTGTTTTAACCCCTTTAGGGGAAGCGGTGGTGTGCAGTAGGACGCTGCAGTTTTGAGCACTCAGGAGCAGCAACACACAAGTCCCAAAGCCACAACTGCAAAACTTCCTGGCAGGAGGGAGCAGAGATTTCCCAGGAGATGCTGAAGTGCCAGGACCACGTGTCTTTGATCTTGTTCACTGCCTCGCTCTCTGAGTAACAAGGGACTGTATGGGAATAAATCAGCATATTAATGGGAATGCTAATTGCAGCTGAATCTGGATGGCCTAAAATATACACGCTCCTTTAAATTATGAATTCTATTCTACAACCCAGTTTGAACTGCACTTGGAACAATTAATGAGAGCAACTACTATTTTAAAGATCAACCATCCTTTCAGTCGCTTTGATATTTAGATTAAAATAAAAAGTCAGCTAACAGGCCAGATCCCCATTTCAACATCACAGCATAAACCAAACCACCTCACTTACAGTGTAGAGGTCACACTAAATAATTGAGGTCAGGATAGGGCCAAGTATTTGAAAACATGCTTTTTTAACAAGAGGCAGAAATGCACTTCTGTTCTCATTTCTCCTTGGCTGAACAATGCTGCAGGGATGTGTAATTGGCATTTCAATGCCCGTGTGCAGTGACCACATTCTTGGAGTGTCTGTAACTACAAGCTCTACGTATCAGTGTACATATATACAGAAAGATAGATAGATAGATGTGTGTGTGTGTATGCTGATTTCTTACCACTCCCCCCTGTGCAGGGGAGTCAGGGTGTTTCCTGTCATCCCATTCCAGTTTCCCCAGCCCAGGATGGCTTCACAATGAGCTTTAGCTCTTTCTTTCCTTTTTAGGTGGCTTAATGAAGTCTAAAAGAACTGAAGCATTCCCTCACACCCACAGAGTTACACGTGGCCCTCAGCCCTGCCTTGCATCTGCCACCACTGAAGCCAGTGTGAGTAAACCAAAGACCACTCCCTCGTGTCTCGGGGGGGGATGATCTACAGGCACAGTTATGAAGATTAAATGCGTTCTCTCTTGAGGGCGAGACGTGAGAAACCACCTGATTCCAAGGTCTGCTCATTTTCTGCCTCAGAATAAGTTCCCAGCAGCAGTGTCCTGCAGCAGTGAGTTCCAAAGGCCACACCAGCACTTGTCACTCAGTCCATTACTTTGTATGAATTATTCCCAGGCTATGATTATCTAATGTAGCCTGGTTGTCCAGTCTGCCTCCTCTTGTCAGGCCATCCTCCAGCCAGGAGGTTTTTCCTCCCCTCTATTTTATTTATGGTTCTGGTCACCCTTCTCCAGAGTGAGGGTGTACCCCTCTGGAGACCACTCAAGCCATTCGAGTCTCATTTGCATTATGTCAACGCATGGTATCAGAATCTGCTTTAGCTGAGTAGTTCTTGAGCTGGAGATACTTCCAGTGACAGAGAAGCTGTGATAGCCCTTGGAAATTATTTTGATAATTCAGTATTTCCTGTTTTTCTACTGCCTTTCCATTAAACCTTCTGTAGGTCCCAAAAGCACCTCACTTGGGTCAAATTCAGCCTTTGTCTGCCTGAGGTCTCAATCCCAAGATCAGATGCTACACAAGAGCAGCATCCAAAGCTAGTGTCTATGACCTCACCTGAATGCCACTGCTAAGGGGCTCCTCCAAAGCCCTCTTTCCCCCATCCACGTATGGCAGCTTCTCCATGGCTTTCTGTGTTTGTCACAGACACTTCATACCTTCACCCACCACAAAATGTTTGCCTGGAAATTAAGACATTTGGCCAATTTCCCCATTATAGCCTATTCTCATTTCTTTCTGTGTCTTTGCTCAGGAGAAAGTGAATCTGTCTCAGGTGACAGCTCAGAGCTGATTATTTAATTGTGCAAAGCCCAGAGCTATTATAGCATCTTAATCTGGGTTATAGCTCTACTCCTAACAGAAAGGCTCAGAGACTAGGTCCAGGAACGTATACACTTCCTGCTACACTGAATTTAACTTATGGTGTGTTGTCATAAAAAGAGTTGTAATGTGGCGTGATAATCTTCTTCTTTAAGTGTGAGATGTAATAACACTGGGATTTGAAGTGGCTGCTGCACATGAACCACCGAAGGCAGATCTCTGAAGGCCTTCTGCCCTGCAAGAGAGCCAGGGAAATTATTGCACTGCTGATGTCAGTGTATGAAAATATATTGATTTCTGATTATTCTGAATATCCTGATATTTCTGATTATCTACGCATACACGTGAAAATTTGCTCTGCAGTTTCATGTTATACAGGTATAGGCAGAGATTGGCTTTGTTTCTCTTGCAGAAACCTTGTGGCTGGCTGAAACATCCAGGTGGGACCAGAGAGCCCCCAGGGCCCCAGGGACAGCGGTCCTCGGTGACACTGGTGCAGGTACAGGGCACACAGCCCCACAGGGGTGTAAGAGGGAAAAGGCCAGAGAATAAGTGGTGCTGGGATGGCTCTGGATTTACCACCACCTCCCCAATCTCCTTCAAGATCTTTTTGTGGGGGTATTTCAGACAGTGATGGAAGCCACCCCTGCCTTACAGCATGAGAATGCAAAAACCCATGCAAAAATGCTTCGAGGCCCCCTCAGCCCTTCTGGGGTTTTGATCCATCCCATCCTAAAGAAGGATGCTGAGAAGGTTGAATCCCCATCCGGAAATGCCTTTCCCTCCCAGCAACCGGGCAAAGGGCAAGACAACAAACTCATGTCATGCACATATCCCGACTTTCAAAGAGCTACATCCGCCAAGAGTAACCCCCCTCATTCTCTGTGAGTGTGGAAGGACCCTCCAGGAGAGACGCCAGAGGAGGGGGAATATGCCAAATTCTGGGTGAGGACACAAGCCCACAGAGGGTTTTCAGCACCAGGAAGGGTCTCCAGCTGTAAGCCCCTGGCCCAGCAGTCCCCACGTGGCTGGAGGTTAGCAGCTGGAGGTTAGCAGCTTTCTCCATGCTTCAGCTTCACCGTGGGCTGAAGAGCATCTGGTTCTGAACATCTCACCAAATAAAAACTTCAGCTGCTAAAAAAAATTAGGCAGAAGGACCTCACCTGTCACCATGGCTTCAGGAGCTCGCCCTGCCACAGGTATGGTTGGAGTGAGTGGCCAGTGGTTTAACTGGGGAAACATGCTGTAAAGTAAATATAAAAAGGGTCAAAAGCAAATAACATGTTTTATAGTTGTTACATTTATTCTGCTGAGCTGTTTCGATACCAGGTTCAGGGGGAAGAGGGCAGAAGTTCAATTTTCTTATTGGCAGCTGGCTCCAACATAAATATCCTTTCAAGTTTTGTCAGCCACTGCTGTGAAAGAGGATGGCAGGGTGGGTAAACACACCAGCTCTTCAGTCTTGCACGTTTATGCTCAGTTTCACAGCCACACACTGATTCCAGCTCTCTCTAGATCAACATGTCCTTGGTGTGGGGCTTTGCTCCTCAAGCTGCAAGCCCTGCAGTCGAGTGCAGAGGTGAGGCTCTCAGCTCCTGACAAAGAGCATAAACTCTCCCCCTGTCATATGACATCACAACAGGGCAGAAATACTGAAAAAAAAATTTAAAAAAAAAGGCACAGTAAGGAAGAACATTAAGGTTGGAAAAGTCCTCCAAGACTATTAAGTCAAACCAGTAACTCGACACGGCCAAGTCCATCACTAAACCATGTCCCCAAAGTGCCACATCCACACATTTTCTGGATGCTTCCAGGGATGGTGACTCCAGCACGTCCCTAAGCAGCCCATTTCAATGCTTGACCATCCTTCCAGTGAAGAATTATTCCTTAATACCGAATCTAAACCTCCTCTAGCACAACTGGAGGCCATTTCAAACACCAGCATACAAAAGTATTGTCGCATAAGCCTTTACTGCTGAAGTTTTCCTTGTGACTGCCGGCATTTTTGCAAGAGAAAACACCAGGAATACAAACAGGCTTCCATTTAATCTACTGCAAAAGCAGAGCTTTTGACCAATGGTACTATGCAGCACACCAAAAAACTCGAAAGTGCTCAAGATCTGAAAAAATTTAGCCAGGCTCAAGCCTACACAGCAAAGCACCATGGGTTTTTTGTTCCGTATAAACCTGTACGAAAGAGGCGTAGAAGCAAGTGCCTAAATTGTAGCACAGGCCAAGGGAAATATGACAAAAATATGTGAAAGTCAATGGAAACACACTGGGAGTTGGAGAGCCTCATTGGCTGCTCCCTAAGAAATGGTTTCTTGTGTTCTTGTGTTTTCAAACGTGCTGAAGAAGCAGCCAAAGAAAACCTGCGGGTTTTCATAAAGAAAACCAATGAGAGTAAATGTCTCTCCTTGGTGCTCTCACACAAGAAGAATTTCGCATTCAATGCCTTGGGATGAATTTTGCACATTAGGGGTGTGCTTCACTCACCCTTTTGCTGGTAGATGTCCAGCCAGGCTGCCTGCAGGAACCGGCTGGAGCCTCCTGCTAGGTTGTGTCTAAACAATTCCTAGGTGAAGTTTTACAGAAGCTGCTGCTGGGCACAGGAGCAATGGGTCTCTACTGAGCCATAAACTACTCACCCCAGCTCCTCTGCTCTCCTGGCCAGGTTCAGTGGGGGCACCACAGGCTGTCCTGGAGCTGTGCATCCACTGATGGCTTTGCTGGCAGCACTCACTCCACTTGTGTGGACGTTGGGCATTCCCTGACTTCTCCCTGTCCGTGAGATATACTGATGTGGGTCAGACCAGAGGTGCTCTGGAGCAGTGGGCTGGCAACAAAGCAAATCAGTGCCAGAGCTTCTGGGAGTGATGGATTTCTCGAGAAAAAACAAACCAAACGGCTTTCAGACCAACGTGGAATCAAGTACAGTGTATGTAATGGGCTGATGATGGGATAAAAGGGAGCAGACAAAAATGTAATTAATTTTACTGCCTCACTGTGATAAAAAGCATGTGAATTAAGACTTTGGAGAATAATGTCCCCAGGAATGCAAAAGCTCAAGGTCATTTGATGAACACTGAGACTCCATCAATGGGAAGAATTTTTAAAAATACAATTCTTTGGATTTTGTGTTTTGTTGTTGGGGCTTGGGGTTTTCTGTTTGTTTGGGGGTTTGGTTTGGTTTTGGGGTTGTTTATTTGTTTGTTTGTTTTGTTTTGGTTGTTTATTTGGGGTTTTTTGTTTGGTTGGTTTTTTGTTTGCTTTTCACTGAAACCAAGGAACGGAGGACAGAATAGAGATTTCTGCTCCACAGCTGAGAACTTTGGCATCTGCATGCAAACCAGGAAGCACAAATGCTTCCTGACTCGAGAGAGAGCTCTCTGTGGGACCCACGATTTTCAGCAGGAATTACTGCAGGCAAAAATCTAGACCTGCAAACAGGAAGGCCATTAGAAATGCCCAGGGAGAGGATGTGATCAACAATCACTGGAGCTGAGCAAGGACGCTCCTTCAAGTTAAGAGAGGCTGGGAATGGGGAAATCATCTATTGCAGGGCAGTGCAGGGATGTAGAAAAATAAAAATGTTTTGGACACCAGATCAGGGGGAAGGAGTTGTACTTTGTGTCCCCAGCTAGTCCTACTTGCCAGAAGTCAAGCAAGGAAAAAGCAGATTTTGTGAATCCTTGGAACCCTCCGGTATAATGGCAGCTGTTTGAGCAGCTCTCAAGGCTGGGTGGAATTAGACAGGATTAGAGGATTTCCCCCTCCAGTCCTCTCCCCTCCATGTAAAGAGGTTTTACTCCAGGACAGGATAAGTCAGGGGAGAGTCTGTCCTGAACTGTGGCTCTGAAGATGTGCTGCCTCCCCCATGGATCAGACCAGGACAGGCTGAGTTGATGTCCCTGGAATCCCAGACACTGAGAGAAGAGCCTTCACCCTAAAGAAAAAGTAAATATGAAGCACCTGAAGGCTGACAGCTCTCTGAACATATCCTCAGAAGTAAATCTCAAAGAGATATCACAGAGACAGTCCAGACCCAGCTAAGGCTGTGCTAAGCAGGAGGCCAGCCCTAAACTACTGCAACACTGCCAAGCATCCGAGGACCAGAGTGGGGAAAAGGCATAAGGACAGCACAGCCAGCAGCCCCCATGGACTCAGGGGAGGGAAAAACCCCTGAATGAACCCAGTCCTTTGGCTTCCTGAACGCGGATCCATCATAACTCCTCACTGTGCCAAACTCCAGTTGTGAACCCGTCCAACACAAGTAGCCCAATGCCCCAGCAGCTGCACCTCAGGTCCTCTCCTCCCCTTCCTAGAGGTGTCTTCTCCAGGAGACCTCCCAGACCCCACATTTCACAGCACACAAGCCCAAAACAGCGGATGCCTGTTTCCCAGGTGCCCTGGGCTGAGCAGCAGTGCCACTGTGCTCATCCTGCAGGGACCATGGCCGTGCCCTCACCATGCTGCAGGGCACCCACACAATTAACAGCTGTTTCCATAGTAGGAAGGAGTTTGAGTTTCACCCCTGAACTTACAAGGAAGAAGAACCAGAAGCTTCTATGCTTCTCTCACCATGACTGGCCCAGTGCCAGGACAAAAGCACCTGTTGGATCCTTTCGCTGTTCCTCGAGTCATGTAGCTATTTTCTGTTAGGCAGCAAGCCAAAAACCCCTCCTTAGCTGAATACTTAAGAGAGAGCAAGGAGTCTTTCAGGGCTTTTTCGGGGTGCCTTAGCAGGTGCAAGGGACCTCTCTGCACCGTGCACAGCTTTTACTCTTTTGTTCTCTATAGTTTGTTATTTTCCCTTTAATTAAAACCCTTTTGATTTTTCAAAACACCTCTGATCATGGTGTCTCTCTAATTTTTCCTGAGCAATTTCTGAGAGGCTGCTGGCGTCCCTCAGAGCTTGCCACACCTTTGTGGGGCTCCTGACACGCTTCCTCACCACGTGCTCCTCGTGGCACACGTCAGCACCACGGCCCTGGCATTGCCCAGCCCCTCGCTGGCAAACCTAAGGCAGCTCCCTTGCTGCATGGCTTGGAGCGTTTTAAAGCATATTCAGCTTTTATATTTGACAGTGGCTTGCTATGCACATTACAGCACAAAGGATTTTATTTGTTCCCGTTGTTGCAAGGTTTATTCCCCGAACTCTTTTAATAGTGGGCTTTTGACAAAGTGTTTCCCCAGCAGTGGGAACTACATACACAGCCCAAAGCAAACACTTGCAAGATAAACATCCTTCACATCCCAGGCTGGTCCTAACCCCTTGGAGCTTGCCATTACCTCCCTTGGAGCAATTCAGCACAACTTAATCAAAGTTAAAAATGATATTGTGTGATTTTATTTTTGTACTTGCTCAGCGAGCTTTTATTGGCAGCTGCTGCCAGGGCCTGGGACCCTGCCAAATTCCCTGGTTCTATTGCTCCAGTGTGGACAAACAAAGAAAGCCTATTTAAAAGTTTCTTGGACACAAATAAAGTAAAAACAACAAAATAAAAAACAATGTGTAATTATTTGTTTCCTTTATAGAGGGCCTCCTTCAGAGTGCTTTGAAATCTCTTCTGGTTTCCACCTACTAAAGTCACCCAAGTGAATTATTTAATATTAATAGACATTCCTGAACCAGAATGTTACAACCAGAGGCACAAAATCCAGAGGAAAAAAGCCATCCGCCTTTCCCTTTCATGTTACTTCCTGAGCCAAAATACCAACTTTAGCTCCTTGCCTATCCCAGTAACATTTGCTGCTTCTAAACACAACCCAAAGAATTTTGTAACTTTGTATTTAAATTATTTAAGCATAATAGTATTACATCTGAATTTTATAGTAATCAAATATTAAGGCCCCTGTCAACAACACATGCCTTTAGGAACCTGGGTTGATTTCCCCACCTTTGGCTTTTCTGCACGAGTGCTGCCACCTTCTCATGTCCTTTTGCAGGTAATGGCCACTCCTGTGTGAGTGACACTGTGGGCCCTGTCACCTCGTTAAGGTCACTGCCATGGCACTGCCTCCTTCAGCAGTTAAAATGTCAGAAATACAATGGCACTGCTGAGCCCACAGCCTAAAATTCATCCCTTTGCACAGCACAGCCTCTCACCCCATATCCTCTACAAGAGGAAGAGGAGCAGAGAGGACAGGAGAGAGGGAGAAGCAGGGAGAGGGACAGAGAGAGAGGAGAGAAAGAGAAAAAAGAGAAAAAAAGTCTCTATTTGACAAGGCTATTTGGCAGTATTTTGGAGGCAAAGTGCCTCCTGTCAACAACGCACACAATGTGCTTCTGAAAAACAGAAATGTACATGTAGTTCCTTGGCAATTGGAAATAATAGTCAATATACAGACAAAGAGATTCTGGAGCATATGTTTTTGAACTCCCTAGAAACTGCAGCTTTTCCATTTTTTTTTTCCAGGTCGCCTCCAATTTACTATATAGAGGCAGTCACTTGCTAATGTGCACAGTACTGAGTCACAATAAAGAGTAAGGGAAAAAACCCACCCTCTCTCCCAGCAGAAAAGTCTGACAGCAATAGAGGGCTTAAAAAAACAAGCTTCTTGTTTCCTCACCAGTGGCTTCAAAAAGGAGATTAGGGAGTAAATAAAATCCCTGTTTTTCTTCTCCCTCTCACTCAGCAAGTTTGTGTCTGACAGAGCCTCTTAGACCTCATTTAAGAAGTTCCAAGTTTGAAAATTCCAAGCCTAAGTAAAATTCAGGTCATTTGCAAGAATTTCTTGGTCTCTGGAAACATCTGAATTCCCACCTGTAATAGAAAGAAGGAGCTGAGGTGTCCGCCTTCTGTGCTCGACCACCTTCCCCACCTTGACTCCACCCTGGCTCAGCAGGTCCACCTGCATCTGCGGCCATCAGACAGGTCTCAGCTCCCAGCTGGGAGCTGCCAGGAGCTGCCTCTGCCCATGGACACACTGCACTTTGGGCAGCCTCAGGGACACGGGCACAAGGGCTGGAAACCCTTCCTGCTGCAATTCTGCTGCCTCCACTCCTGGAGACAGACAGCCCAGCACGTGCAGTGTCTGTGCCAGGGACGTGTGCCAGAACACACATGGACTTGTTCAGTGCCTCATAAAGATGCTGCTGTCTTTTCCTAGCAAGGTGGGTTTAATCCCCCTTAGTTCTGTGCAAGGAGATGTTGGCTCTTCTTCGCTTTTGTCAGGATGGATGTGATTTGGACTAGGGTAGAGGGGAAGAATCGATACCTCACCTCACTGAGCTCGTTGTTATTGAGATGATGTTGGTTTCTGTTGGTGCTAAACCAGCCCCCCAAGTTTTATTTGGGAATAAAGCAAGTTGACAGTGCACAGTTTGACAGCCAAGGCAAAACCCCCTAACTCCTTCACACAGTCAGCTGTAGATGGTGTGGAAATGCAGCCTTGTACTTTGCTCTGCCTTATCTTGATTGTCACAAATTCCCAGTTCAGATCCCTCTCAGCACTCTTGTGTGGACCTGCAGACACACTCGCTGCTAATTCAGGGACCCACAACCCTGCCTGAGCCATATCAGAGGGCCTGGAACCCAAATTGGCCTATCCAGTTAATCTCTCTTGCAATCTTTATAATCTTCAAAGCCCTTACCTTTATATTCTATATTGGTTTGATTATTAATCAAACCAAAACACAAGCTGCAGCTGGTTTTACTCGCAAGATTGCAATTTGTAAATCCCTTTTATCCATTTCTTGAACATCTTCTGGATTTCACAGCCACAAATCACAGCAAAATCCAATTGAAAGATGCAATCTGAAGTAATTACTTTGTTAGTTGCCAGGAGGATAAAGTGGCAATAAATAATATTCGTTACAATGCTGAGAAACTGAACATTACTGTGAGCACAGCAAGTAATTAAGCACACAGTAATGTCACACTTGGACAGGCAGTACAGCCAGCCTTGTCTAGAGCAATCAACATGCTTTTCTCCCTGTCCATCCATGCAAAGCAGCTGAAAAACACCCAGCACACATGCAAAGTGCTTTCCCATCCGTGGATCTGGAGTTCTGGTTAGCTGGTTTTACGCTGGTTTTGGCTGACACAGAGTCAGTTTTCTCACAGAATCTGCTAAAGGGCCGTGTTTGGTGCTGGAAGCAGCGCTGATAACCCAGGGGTGTTTTTGTTTTTGCTGAGCAGGAATCACACACAGCCAAGGCCTTTTCTGCTCCTCACCCCAGCCCAGCAGCGAGGAGGCTGGGGGTGCACAACCCAAACATAGTTCTCCATGTAACCCCAACAGTGCCTTCAAACAGAACAGTGAAGTGCGGTGCTGTGATCATAAATAAAATTACCAGCTGTCAGACACAGGCTCTCACAAAACTCCTCAGTGTAAGCCAGGGTAACACTTGCCACTTGCCTCCCAAGCACAGGCCAGTTGGCCCTGCTAATGGAAAGAAAGGCAGGAGATGGTGCTTAAAATGCTGAGAGACAGACAACCAATGGAACACCCTGCACATTGAAATGTCGCATAACTAACTTCCACAAAAGTTCAAATCCTGGATCTACCAGCTATTGCTGGTTTGTTTCATTGGTTTTGTTTCTTTAATGCTACCTGTCCATTAAATTGGAGACAAGTCCCAGACATGAAATTCATGGGAAACATTTGGATTTCCTCTCCCCCTGGGCTTGACTGGCACCTTCCTGAGCTTCAGGAAGCAGAGTTTGCTCATACTGACTAATATGGGCTGCTTGAACACCAAAGCTTTCAGTTACCTTTGTTCTCTTTTTAGCTGGTGCATTCCCCAGAGGAAATAATGGATAACTGGTTGCAAGAAACTATTCAAAAGGAAGTGGGTTCATTGAATTTGACACACACATTTACTTGTGTTGGGAGGGGGTGATATAGGCTCTTGATTTAGAGAAAAAAAAATGATATGGCACTGGAAAGAAGCATTAGAAGAAATGAAAAAGTAAACAATAAAGTAATAACTGGGCTCCAGGATGCAATGTTGCTTAGCAAGCTTGGAAAAGAGAGATAAAAGAAAAAAAATAAATGACTCATCAGCTAATTCAGGGCCATCCTGCATCATTTCCTCCAGAAGAATCTGAAGTCGACCCTGGCATTGTACAAAAGTCAAGTTTGGGGCTGAGGTGATATAGAAGTTAGTACTGGAAGTGTTCGAAGATCTTCCCCACGTAGTCTTGTGCTGCAAGTCTAAGTGGATTTAAAGAGAAGGAGGGAGGAAGATTCACCACATCTGTGTCCCCAGTGGCTCCTTCCTCAAGCCAAACAAGCCATATGACACTGGTGAGCACACCTGGTGCCACAACACGGGTCAGCCCCACTGAACAGCCACAGCTGCCTCTGGGCCACTGAGACCTATCACACACACACTCAGGGAAGCTGGTCCCGAGCTCCTGAAGTGCTCTGAGAGCGGGCGTTGCCCAAGGGACTTTCTCCTTACACACCCAGAGCCAGGAGAGACTCCATGAGACAAATAAAATTATACCACAAACCTCTTGAGAACAGCACAACTTCATCGTGAAACCCTCTTACAACAAGGAGGAAAAAACCCAGGGTTTGACACAGGTTCTGTCTGCAAAATACAAGAGAGACTTTCAAACAGCAAAGACATCATCAGCAAAAATCTGGTAGCAGGAGATGAAAAGCAAATAGCTGATGTAAATTGCTGTTAATTTTACATGCACCATCATCAAAAATAGGACAAAACTCACAAGGAACTTCCTTCCCCTTGACCAATACAGAGGATTTTGTTTGTCTGTATTAAACGTGGTGAAGAGGAAAAGAAATCTGTAAGGAAGTAGATGCTGTGACTGATCCATTTGTCAAAGTCAAACCACACACATCTTTCAAAACCATAAAAGGATTAGTCATGTCATGATCTAATGACTTTTAAAGAGATGGAGAGTTCCTCATACAGCCAAAGACACCATGCTTAATTTAAATGCTTTTACCATTTGTTTTCTAATGGAAATTAGAAAATACTACAAATTTCCCTTTTCTGCTTTAAGATACTCTGTCGGTTTTTGTTCAGGTAATAAATCCATCCTCCAAACTGAGTAAAAAAAAAGGAGACTCTTCATTATTTCTCTGATTTTCTTCTGTATTTTAATTTTTCAACAGGAGGAGAAAAATACTTGCTGTGGAGATGTAACTTACAACCTAAGGAGTAAAGCTGTATGTTTAGAAGTCCAGATGAAGTCAGAGTTTGATTCAGCCCTTGCCTGGTTTCAATTTCACACCAAGGTGACTCCTGAAATCCCTTCATGTCAAACTGTGATGTTTCTTTACATACTCTGTGCTGTCAAAGCTGCACAACAGGACAGGAAAATTGATAAACATAAAACCCACTGACTCTAGAATCAATCTGGAGAGATTCCCTGACTGCAAAGAGGTTTAAACCATAATTTCTGAACAGCAGTCTTTAACTATGCAAGAGACTTAAGTCTGTGCTTGGACCATAATGAATGTTGCGCTGAAAATTTGTTTTGGTGTAACAGGAGTGGAAATGGCAGGGAAGAAGTTTCAGTACTTTTACTCCACCTTAATCAGCTCTGAGATAAAATACATCCTCCCAAGCACTTCAATTGGAAACAGGCTGTCTGAAGCAGGAACTGTCATCCTCTGTTCGTACAGCACCTGACAATTTTTCATATAATAAATAAAATTAGATGGGCAGAGACACCAAGTAGCGTCACTTTTCCATCCTATAACCTGCTTGCAGAGCAGTTCACATCAGTAAGTAAATGGCAGAAAACAAGACAGCTTAATTCTTATCTTAGTAAGCAAACATTAAGTAATACTACTGAAGCTCGTGTATTTTCCACACAACAGTTCACACAAATTGACTAATATGTATTTAGGCACCTCCATTATATACTGTAAAGGTGAGTTCTGAGGGGACTGTCCAGCCTTAGGACAGTAACAAGAATAATTCTTTAAATAATGAAGGCAACACTTAAATGACGCTTTCAGGTAGGAATTACAAAATACCAAATTCTTACAGATGATATGTTAACTTGAACGTACATGTTGCATCTGCAGAGAAAAATCAACCATCCTTTCTGAACAGTTTAAAATGAAGAGGCCTCCCCTACCCCCAGCCCTTGGCAAGGAAAATACTTATCCAAGACAATGCATTGAAGTTAAGTCTCAGGGACTCATAGATACAAAAGCTGCTCACTCATCCTGCTCAGTGCCCTGGCATTTTATAGCCATCTCCATTCAAGCACTGGTTTCCATGTACTGTCAGGTTTCTTGTAGGTATTGACATAAGCAGCAAACAAGAGAGCCCCAGGCAGATTTCCCAGGCAGGGGTCACAGAGTACAGTAGTAATTGTGGCAATTTCCTGTATTTAATATCAAAAGGCAGTAACTGGACACACAAGGTGTAATGATTAATAAAATTTTTGACAAGAATTTTCAGGCATCAACACAACCCTTGCACCTGTACCTGGCATGCTGGTCTCCACTGGCCTTCGGTATTCACCTCCACCAACTCACTGGAGGTGGTGGTGTCTCTACAGCTGCCATATTCAAGAAGCAACAAAATATATTTTAAGTCTCTCCTCCCTTTCACCCAACAAACTGGACCAGAGATATTCTGCATAAGTAATAGAAGGTCAGGGGGAAGAGTAGAAAATCATTTTACCCTGGAAGAATACAGGAAGGTAAAGAAGAGCCCAGTGCTCCCACAGTTTCCTAAAGGTGCATACAAGTGATGTAATGCTTCAGTACCTGTAGCACAAAAACTCAAGAGCATTGTCACTATTTACAGTTTACTACTCATGATACATCACTGTGCAACTCTTTATCCATTCCAACAGAAACCCATAAAAACAATTGTCTTCCTTGCATTAAGCACAGCTCCAGAAGAGGGACAACCACGAGCTCCGCAAGGTGCTGAAGCACCACCCTATAAAGCCCCTATTTCAAAGAGCAGCAGCTACATCTTGTGGAAATATTTAGGATTGCAGGCTTCTCCCCAATAAATACTCCTTTAGCCCTGGAACACTCTGCCCTTTGCTACTCTTCTCTTTATGCACTCTGTACAAAGTGAAGCTGCACAACACGTTGATCTATTGTAAAACAGCAGCTTCAACCATCACTGCCCTTTCCCCCAGACTGGTCTGGCTCATCACAGCACAGCACTGATCCAACACCAGGGAGCAAAGCACAGGACTGGCCTCTGGGACTGAAAGCTGAACCCTTGCTAATTGAAGCCCAATAGTAGCAGCAACTTCAGCGCCAACCTCCTGTGCTGCACAGAGAATTTGTGTATAACCCAACCCTGGAAGTGTTCAAGGCCAAGCTGGATGGGGCTCTGAGCAACCTGGTCTAGTGGAAGATGTCCCACCCCATGACCAGGGATTAGAATGAGATGATCTTTGATGCCCCTGTCAAAACATTTTACTGCAAATCTTATGAAAATCTGTTTCCATAACTAAGATAGTCCCCAAATTAGACCAAGTACAAAACTTCTCAGTAGTATTGTTGTCTGTTTACAAAGGAAGATCCCAAAAGAGTCCTACAATCTGAAGCTGAGGTAGGGGATAGTGAACTTTGGTTTTGTATACTCTTCTATACCTGTTTCTTCTCCTATTCCATCTGCCACTTTCCTAAGCTATAAGTTAAAAAGTAAAACTGCTACAAGAGCCAGGCGTTCAATATCATTACCACAGCTGTGCCTTTGATCCATAGGGTGTGTTCCTGCTACCTGCACTGAGCAGTAGCTGCCTCACAGAGGAGTTGACTCTGGACTTCAAGGCACCGCTGCTCATTTTTCCACCTAACCCTACCCTGATTTAAGGGAAGGGCTCCAAGTGAAGCTCAGCACACTCAGCAGCAATGGCCCTTCTGAGGAAGATGCATCTACAAGTCAGGGAACTTAGAGAATAACCTCCCAAGTAATTTTGAAATCTAAACTGTAGCTTGCACTGAGACAATCCTGCTGCTGTCTGCAAGATGTCAGCTATTGCCTAGGGCTGACTTCATCATAGCATGTGAGCTGCAGCCCACAGCTCTCAAGGCTTTCCATCCTAGGCAGGGCCAGGGAGATTGACTGAAGATTTTCTAGTCAATAACATCAGACAGACTAATGACATGGAAAACTCCAGAGAAGGAGAGCAGCAATCAACCCTGCCATTAAACCCACTGCTTAGCTTATCTGCAGAAACAAAAATCACTCCAGCTCCTCTTAATAGATAATAAACCCTAAACCCACAAATCAAAGCCAATGTTAAGTTCCAAATCTTTTTACATTACTAAATATTTTATAGCATTTGTGCAGGTTCAGTTTTACTTCAGTCTTGTAACTCTGGAATGCCTCGGCTGAAGTGAGAGAGCAGCAAGTGTAAAATAGAAATAAATGCCCATGGCAACCCTCCCCAGCAAAGTCAGGTCAAGAGTATAGAGCTCAGAATTTCTTACACAGGGGACAGACTGAAGGTACACTGATGAAAAGTTTTTCCTTTGAGCAACGTGCAAAAATGCTAAGAAAGACATTGTTACCTACTGGCAATGGCAATTGAATAATAGATACTTCCCACAAAAGATACAGACAATAATATGGAAGACAAGTGTGAATCAAGAATTTTATTTTTCTCCACATACATAAAAAAAGTGAGTGAACGCACAAGACAGCAAGTCAGAAAATAAACATATTTACAAGACAGTTAAGATATCAATTTTTTTCCATCTTCAAGATCAAGTCATCACAGATTTTTGTTAATTCATCATTTTCTTTAGTCTGTGGAAGAAAGAAAAAAGTGAGTTTCAGGTATGTTCAAACTATGTTACAATCTTGTAGCGAGCTGAGTTGCACTAAGTTTGCCATATAAGAAATAGAAAGTCCATTTACATGATGGTGGCTCATGCAAATTTAACATAAAAGACAGTCTACTATGCCAAAAGTCACATGGCTTCATTAGGAGCCTCCGGAAATGAGCCAGAAGCCACTACACTGTTTCTGCTTCTTTCACAGACATTCCCATAATATACACAGACCAACTGATCCAGGGAGCGAGGACTTTTGGGACTCAGCCCTTGTTAGGTACACCAAAATTCAAGACATGGACAGTTTAGATTTTAGTCTTCCCAAGACAGACTCTGTAAAATGATGCCTTGAGATACTTTTACTGATATGTGACAGTTTCCAGAATACCTTAGGGAGCAGTTAAACCATTTTAATAAGAACTTCAAGTGTTACTGTATTTATGACAAGACCAAACCTAATTCTGCGTTAAAGGCTTGTCTCATCTCTCCAGTTACAGGCCTACTGTTTCCTCTGCCATGTAAACTTCAGCCATAAACCTGAAGACTCACAAATATGTGGCTTTTTTTCCATAACAGGAATCTGTCAGCATTGTCAATTTTTGATTATTCAATACTGGCAGTGACAACAATGATGCAGTAAAACTAACAGCATGTACTTCCAGCAGTGACTTTGAATCTTCAAAAAGCTTATTACTTTGAAGGGTTCCAACAAAGGATATGCCTCTACAAAACATTCTAAGATTTTACTTACACAATATGAAACAATATAAAGTACAAGGATTAATGGCCTGAACAATATTGAAAACTTGAGTCACATACAGTTAAATATATACTGGTGCTAACAGCTTACAAGTCATGCTCATGAACAAGTTGAGCCAGACAGTTATTCAAAATTTACTCCCAGATTCTGCTCTGCTTCATGTGTAACTGTTAATGACCACCTCCTTCAGTTCCAGTAACCTCCTGACACAGGAGCCCTGACTGGTTTGGAAACAAACCTTGTGCTCCAAAAAAATCTAAACGTACATACAGACAATCCCTGACATGACAGCTGTGTCTTAGGTCTCAATGCCAATTTCCCAAAGACGGCCAGGACAGCAGCCACCAAAACCAGCCCAGTTTGCAAGACTCCTTCTAGCCCTGATACGAGGGAGTTGTTGACCCAATTCAAGGCAATAGCTTGGAGAGACTCACATTGGCATTGTGACTGACCTTTTGTTCAAGGCTCCTCTCTAAAGACTGGATCCTCATCTGTTCTTTGCGGAGAGTGGCTTGAAGTGCTGCAGTCTCTGATTTGGCTTTGCTGCGAACCTGGGCAATTTCCTCATTGGCTCTGAAACAGGTGCAAGATGGTGTTTACATCCCCGTCAGACAGCACAGCAACACTCACAGAATCACACTAGATGCTTGTATTTTGGATTAATCACCAAATGAAATATGTTTAAGTTAAGTTTTGGCACTATTGAACCACATTCTGCAGCAACTGTGAAAACTATGTATGTCACTCCTGGCACCTGCTTCTTGGCAGGGTACTTACTGTTGCAGCTTTTCTTCAGCATGTGCTTTGAGTGCTTGATATCTCTGCTCTTCTTTTTTAATTCTAGCCAAGTAATCTTCTGCACATTTCTTCAGAACTTCTTCATTCTGTCCCAAAACCCAAAGAAGTTCAGTTAGCTGTTTAAGCTAATAGATGGAAGAGTCTCCCCACTTGCCAACTAGGTTATTTGACTACACCTGAGTGGTAGTATTTGCTCACTAGAGTAACAGGAATGACTATGAAATCCCACAGGTCTGTAAGGACTGAACTGCCTCCTCTCAACTATCTTAATTTTCCAAACATTTATTCACCATATTTCCCCCAATACATTAAGTAGCAAACTCTAGTAAAGAAGGTCACTAAAATGACAGTCACTAATTGGTTTTGTTTGTTTTGCTCCATTTTCTTTTAAATCAGCTTTGTAGTATTAAGTTGTAATTGTCGCAAGAATAGCTAGAAGTCCAACTTCTCCAAAGAGCCCATGGAAAGATTCAGGCTTCCAACCATGATGTAAATAAAACTAACACTAACAGCAAGAAAACTATCTTGGTAGCCACACTACGAACATGTTTTATTAGCTGTTGGAAGAAATTAGAACTGTTTGAAACAGTTGCTAAGACTCTACTAATCTTCGGTCTGGAATTTAGTAACTGTGTTTCCAAGTGATGTACCAAGGAAAGGGCTTCTGAACTTAGGGTGGAGATGGAAGGGACACAAGATGAAGGAAGCCTGATGATAGCAAAGGATAAACTGAAGTTGCCTGTTTCTAAGACCTAGACTACTATGAAACTACTAAAACTCAGAAACTAGCCCCTTAGAAAACAGGGACATTAAAGGATAACAATGATAAAAACCTGAAGGTATTTTTTTTAAGCACCAACTGAATCAATTTTTATGAATTTCATGGAGTAAGAAACTGTAGCTTATACTTGTTAGCATCATTCCTGCAGCCACTGAAGAGGCTGCAGAACAAAGGCTTGACTAGCTTTAGAAGAACCCCGCAAGCATCTTAGTAGGGAGTATCTCATCATCTATTATTCTGATTTGTACAGAATAATACACATCCTCTCCAGCATCCATTCAATACGATGCAGGGGAAACAAGCTGCTCTTACTCTCATGTGGCAACTGCTGTGTATCTCTATAATTAGCAAAAAAAGATGTGTTGCAGCAAGAAACAGTTTACCTCTGTCTGAAGAAACTTTGTCTTCTAAGATATCATTACCTTACTTCAGTCAGTCACTGAACACAACAAATTAGTAGGTCTCCTCTAATCTTTAAATAAACAACTTAGCACCTGGTTTTACAGGTAGTCCCTATACTACCTAATTAATGGCTGCTCTAGAAATTTTCACCACTTCCTCTCCACTAAATCTCACTTATTTTGGAAGGATATTATTTGCATTAAGTCATCTTACTCTGTGGTAACCCTCTAATGCATCTTTCTGTTTTTCAAGTCGTTTGAAGAGTTCAGAGAAGGACTTCTCCATAGAGTTCAGATCTGAAATAGCTTGCTGCTTCTCTTCCATTAGCTTCTGTATTTCTTTCCTCGAGATTTCCTTCTGCTTCTGAGCATCATCTAGAGAAAATGGAGTTAACCCATGATAGTTATTGCTTCAACATAAAACCGGTTCCATAACACAGACAGATAACCCCCACACCTTCAATTCTTCCCCTTACAAAGGTTTCATAACATAGCCTCTCCCCTGTAAAGACACTCTGTCTGTGCTTTTAAGAGTTCTTTGTATCCTTGTTACACATTACCTCACATCATACTTAAAGCAATTAAACACCATGACAATGTGCTTGCCAAAAAGCAATTTTTTTCTCCAGCACTGCAGCCAAAATACTCCACTTGAGTTTACAGTAAAGGAAGCCTTGAATGTTGTGATAGAAGCAAGGAATCCAAAAATATTTTTCATTAAGCATACACAACAGCTGGAAGATCTGGAGGAGACTGGGATAACAAGTCAGACTAGCACAGCAGACTTTCAGAAGAAGTTTGGGTTAGCACACCCAAGCTATGTTTCCCATCACCTTAGAGGAGCACAAAAGAGCTGGCACAGATGTGCTTAATTCAGCTTTGAGCTAAGAAAGTGTAACTATACAACAACAGCTTCACTGCATGTCTTTCCTAGTTTTGAAGCCACGAATTTGACTAAAGTAAAACACCAGATCTATCCAGAAACAACTTCTAGTGATACTTGCCACTTAAATGATGTCAGATAAACAATTATACACAAAGTGCTAACAACTGGATCCACCAGTTTTAATAAAAAAACAGCTAACATTCCAGTGGAGAGTAAGAAAAAGCTGTGTTCATACCTGATTCAAAAAGTCATTGTTACCTATCAAGTGATATCATGCCTGTATGCATATGCATAAAATTGTTAGTCTGCTTTGTCTTAATCCTTACACTTATCCTGGAAGCACTTGAAATATTAATGTCAGAGGCAAGACAGTACTAACTTGATTTAGTAACTCAGGGCTAAGCATGCCCCAGCCCCCCAAGGGTCTCAAAGTGTAAACATGAAACTTACCCATAATTTGTGTTATTGTCTGTTCAAATTCAGCAACTATTTTTCTAAAAACAATGAAAAACAAAAGTTGAACATAAGTTAGAAAAAGCATCTGGAATAACTAAGTAGATATAAAAGTCAGGAGAAATTCATACCCCATTTCCTTGTATTCCATATGAAGCTTATTATACTTCTTACTCCATTTCTCAATCTCCAGCTCTTTCTCTTGAACCTTGAGAGTGGAAAGGTAAACCTTTACTTTTTGCACAAAAAGAAATAAAAGATTTCATACTAAAAACAGTCTGAAGAGCAGCTTGGGTAACTTTGAACTTAATACACAGTGAGAAATAAGTTCTAATTGTTTGACAGAACCAAAGTTGTTTCACTACAAACTTGATTCAAATAAAATTTAGATTAATACATAGATTTTGCATATATGATTCCCAGCACAATGCCAGCATCTCTTTAAGTGGCAAGATCAGAGTCAACTCTGCCAACCAACCTCTTGGCTACTCTTACTCAGTGTCTGTGTAGGTAACTAACTTCTGAGAGAACACAATGGGCCAAGGAACGTTTTCCCAAGTGACACGCATTTCCCCCTTATTTACAGGGCAGACAAAAAAAGGCATTTCACAAACATGCTAATATTAACACATGAGAGAACAAATACCAGAAGCCTGTTCCAGATCAAATTGCTGTTCGCAGTAACTTATATTCAACACTAAATTAGGGAACGTAGAAGGGGGAGGATTAAAAGATGCCTCAATTCATTTGAGAATAATGATACCTATTTCACATCAGCTAAACTAAAGCAGACCTCACAGTAACAGAATTAGGCAGCACAAATACTCTTTGCTAAACACTTTGTGCAAAGGCCTCAGGACAAAGTTATGTTTAAGAACTGTAACAAAGCTGACTGCACTTTGGGAAGCCATCAAATACAAGAGGCTCAAAATACATAAAATAACCTGGAATTAAAAAAAAAAGAAAGTGAAAACATATAATTATTGCTAGTTTTGTCACAAAACTACATAGTAAACTGTAGTACACTGATTTTTCAGGATTTAATTTAGAGCAATATAATGTTAAATATATTGCAATATTTCAGGTGACAGGAAGCAGGACACTAGTGAAAAAAGAATGTACAAGCTATTAAGAGGAATAGTGATAGCTAAGTTAGAAAAAAAATGTTGCAAAAGTATGTGAGGATGGAAACAAGTTACAGACTTGCACTTGCAAGCTGAAAAAGGGTTCAGTAGATGCCAAAAAAGCAAGCTTTCCTAAGTGCAATATTTACTCAAAGGCAAACAAGTTTTCACTTTCTTCCTACTCCTGAGTTGTTTCACAGACAAAAAAAAAAAGTTTAAATTTAGTCTGTCTTCCTCTCCGGTTAGTATTTTAATTTCAAGCCTTTTTATTTAAGTGACACAGCTGGAGTCATCCAGTCACACCTACAACAGTGTTTGCAGGTTTAAAGTAATTCTTTCCAACAGGAAAGAGCGGCACTTTTAAGATATTACAGGCTCTACCCACTGCTATTATATAGATTCTTGGGTTTAGATCAATGAGCTAAAAGCTGTCACCTCTCAAAGCCACGTTTGTTTTCCTGTACTAGACAATATGCTGGGTGAAAGTCACCTCCTAAGTGGCAGAAAGTAAAAGTTATTCCAGGAAAAGCCACTATTTCTATACTCCAAAAGAATAACTTAAGCAGCAAATAATCATAGGTCATTTTTGTTTGGTGTCCCTAGTGCCCCTGCCTGCAGTACAGCAATCAGGAATTTTGAAAGCTCCATTTTTTTGCTGAAGTGATACAATTAGCTTTAAGGACACTTATGCTTAAATACGCCTTACATTATTTATTATTTATAAGGTTACATAACTCAGAAGTCATAATGAATCAAGTAGTCAATATTTTGACATGAGTGGGCATATGTCTTCTTGTATCGGTCAGAAGATGGGCTTTTAAAGGCAATTTCTTTAATAACAGAACAGGCTTAAAATCTTACCAGCTACTGCTTTCCTCCTTCACTAATGCCATTCTCCTCTGGAGTGAGCTCCAGACCTCACCTTCACTTTATTAGCTGGACATATTGTTGTGCATTCACATCCCACAAAAAAATAATTGAACATAGCACTGAACTGGCACTACAGTTTGATCTTGTTTTAGGGAAATTACATAAGTCACTCTCTTCCATTGGCATGAAAATGCATTTCCTGCCTGTTGAATAAGAAGTATCCAGATCACTGATATTAAGCCTAACTACCCCATCTGATAACATGTGCCTTTTAATAGTGACTAGATCTAAGGCAGAACCTGACGAATAATGAAGTTTGTCCTATTCCCTTCAGTGTGAGCTCTAAAGAGTTCTATGCCTACAGCACCCATCAAGTCCACACCAAGCTTTTCATAACAAGGTACTTATGTCAAATATGATAAAAAAACCTGCAAAGTAGAGATTTATCCCAGATAATCCAAAGAAAAGGACCTTCCAAGGCTATGCCAAGTTCTGCTTCGGAAGGGCCACCATACCTCTCTCTTCACCACCTCAACAGCTGCATCCATGTCTTTTTGGCTGTATTTTAGTACATCTATAATAGCATCCACTGCAGTGTTTGTGGAAGTGGCAAAAGGAACTGGAGTCACATCACTACTCAGGGAGTCTGGAATCAGGGGACCAACATCCTGTAAAGAAAAGAAAAATGCAAAGTTTCATCAGGTTCCTATCGTCATACCACTGATTAGGTGTATACACACTATTCAATGCCAAGTCAACATATCTCACTCAAACACACAAGATACTTCCAGAACTCTGTTAGCATAAAACTTTCTTACTTTGAAATTGACCATATAGCTCTAAGAAACACCTACAAGGTAAAAGCAGAACTGCTATCCACAAATCACAGCTATCAGAAACAAAGCAGATGACACCATGCTGTTCCTCACAAGTGAAAAAAGAGACCATTTCAGGATGAGCTGCTGTGGGCAGATCTGTTCAGACTATAAACCATAGCTGCAAGAGCATCCAGTTCAACCTGCTTTTCATCTCACCAATGCAATTACAAAACATAGCCTGTCTTTTGTAGCTTGACTTGCACCAAAAAGAAAAAAGATTGCTTGACTTGACACTCTTAAAAACAGCTCAAATTTCCTTAGACCATGTGCAATGGCATAGGTTAACAAAAAAAGAAAAAAATGCTTTTAATACTTAAGAAAATGTTCATCGCAAAATTCAACTGTGATATAAATGAGTATCCAACCTCATTTAAAACAACAGTTTAAATAAACATTTATCACAATCTGCAAGTCCCTAAAATATCTGCATAAGTCTTAAATCCAGAATCTAGGCTATCCCCTTCTCAACATGAAACCTGAGAGCATTCCAGACACCCTTACAGAAGTTGTAAATGTCCCCAGAAGATCTAGTCCTTTTGGTTTTTCTTCACTCTGAAGACTCACAAGAGGCTTTCCAGCTTCCTCAACGATGTTACTTAAATCAGCAACAGGACTAAGAAGGAACAAACATAACACCATGAAATTCAAGTGCTGTCTTTCTTTACAAAGCTCTTGTACGAGCAGCAGTCTGTCCAGCAGGGCCAGGGCAGTGATTGTAACCCTGGACCCAGCGCTGGTGAAGCTACACCTTGAATCCTGTGTTCAGTTTTGGGCATCTCACTATACAGACACTGAGGTACTGGAGCCTGTCCAGAGAAGTGCACAGAGCTGGGGAAGGGCCTGGAGCACAAGCCTGATGAGGGGCAACTGAGGGGCTCAGCCTGAAAAAAAGGAGGCTCAGGGGGACCTTCTCACTCTCTACAGCCATCTGAGGGGAGTTTGTAGTGACATGGGGGTTGGTCTCCCAAGGAACAAATCTGGAGGAAACAGCCTCAAATTGCACCAGGGGAGGTTTAGATTGGATATGAGGGGAAGTTCCTTCACTGAAGGGGTAGTCAAGCATTGGAACAGGGAGCTCACCAGACCTGCAGGTATTTAAAAGATGTGTGGATATAGCACTTGGGGACATGGTCCAGTGGTGGACTCCACAATGCTGGGTTAACTGTAGACCTGAAAATCTGAAAGGTCTTTTGCAAGATAAACAACTCTGATTTTATGTACTAAGTCAATACCTACCCAGGCTGAGATGGAGGTGTCACAATAGTCTCACTTAATTCAACAGCACCACAAATTGGTTTTCTTGGACTGTCTCTCAACAGAGGATCAAACTTCAAATACAGTGACTGTTTTCTCAAGGCTGATTCTTTAAACTGAAGGGAAAAAAAGGCATAAACTGGCAGATCTGCTGCTTCAGAGCACAACGCACACATCTCGCCCACACACAAATAATCCTCTGAAGAGTGGATGCCCATTCTTCAGTGGCCAGAGCACTGTTCTCAGGAGGAAAATTACATAAGAGAACTCTGTGCCCACATGCTTAAGTCCTTATGTAACATCAAGAGAATTCTATCTGCTCACAGACAGAATCAAAAGGGCAAACATTAATGAACTACTCCAAACCAGAAGACACTGAGGGAAGGATAGTATCATAAGCTGAAAAAGCAGTGTATGCCATTTTATCTTTGCTCATAAAATAATAAGGACAAACACAGCATGACCAAAACAACTTCAATTCAGTGCATTCACTGTTCAGAGATACTCTTATTCTTTCTCCTGCTTGGGTGCAGAATAACTAAGCTGAACTGATTAAAACATGACATGCCCCACTTAGAGACAGATTTCCTGAAATTGGCCATAAAGCAATAGATTGGAAAAAAAGTTTTTCAAAAACAATGATCTTGGACTCTTGAAGCATCATGTTCTAGAAGTTTTGGCCAGAAGTGAAACATCATTCACTCAGTTTCACTGCTATTAAAGAAAAATAGCACCTCTGCACAGTGACAGCCAGAGACCTTTAACTTTTAGCTGAATTGCTTATAACTACATTTTCTTGCACCATCATCCCCTACCCAGCCTTGTCATTGCATTCCTTTGGAACAGATGACAATTTCTGTGGACAATTCAAAGTGAAGTTAATTCATGAAAACATTTAAGGCTTGACACTTTCATCTTTTTTTTCCTCTCCACACTGCCAGAAAGGCAAACAAAATACTTAATGTCATACTTACTGATGAAGACCCAAACTGTTCCAGATAGTCTATGCCCATTCCAAAAACTGGAAAAGGAGGAAACAATACAATGAAGATGCAATACTGTCAACTTCTCCCACCACAGACAGAAGCAAACACATATGTGTATAAAGCAAATAAATCCCTGCTCTCATTCTCATGACTTCTAGCTCTTCATTTGTTCAAAATACTGTCTCTCTATCCAGACCTGAAAAAAAGCAAAGATTTCTAAGCTACACAAACTTACAATTTCCATTTGTTCCCAAATACACGTAAGAATATGTAGAATTTAACACACAGTTGAACTTCTGCTGTTCTATGGTTAAAGTGACAAGCACACTCATATATCCTGCTACACACCATGTCCCATAAAAGAGCAAGACTTTCAATCTCACCATTAAAATCAGCACACAGGTCAGATTTGAAGGACAAAGTTAAACCACTTCCCAGTACAGCAATTCCACTCCAGTATGAAGTGAAGTGACAGACTGCACTGCAGTCAAACCATCTGCTCATACTTGCACACAATGCTCCCACCAGGAATAACCCTTCCAAGTGGTTAAGTCACAGCTATGTAAGGAAGCCCTCAAGACAAGCATACTTGTCAGGGAGATCATTCATACTGCAATATAAAGCCAGTAGTGCTAAGACATGCAGTAACTTACATGGCTCACACAAACATCTGTAAAGCTCTCAATTTACAAAGTCTTTAACACCAGAAATTATTTTACAGGAGCAAATTTTCAGCACAGAAGTTGCCACTGAAACTCTAAAAAGATAGTTTCTGTACCAGCCTAAACTCCATCCTCACAGGCCACTGAATTCTAATAGCCAGCTTTTTGAACTTAGCTTAAACCAGAGGAAGTTAGAAATAGGCTTAGATACATTTCCCAACACTGCTAGTCATTGTGGGTTCTGGAGTCCTTTCAGAAGGGCAGAATGCAAGAAAAAACCTAGAATCCATGATAAAACTGAAGTAGAAATATATATATATACATTACTGAAAAAACATATTTTCAGTCTGTTTAAAAGAAATGCCCTTACCTTCTGATGATGGTCTGAAGAGCTCTTCAGGTTCAGCATTAGCTGTCTCATCTGCTGTTACTTCAGTTTTGGGGGAACTAGGTTTAATTTCTTCTGCAGACATTGACTTTTCTTCTCTGTCAGTGGAAACCAAATCATCTTGAGAGGGGGTAGCATTAGCTGGAGACATTTTAGATGGGCTCATTTCCTTCTCCTGATAAGAAAAAAAACTCCTTTTAATTGTTAAAATGATTATTTTAAAATGCAATGAAAATTATTTTAATGATCGAATTGGTTTGTCATAAACTAACTAAGCAGCCAATATAATAAAACAAGAATTCACAGATAAAAATTAAACTACCAGCACTGAGCACACTTCGGGAGCCACTTTTCTGAAGTCCACACCCTTTTGTTTGTCCTTATATGCAACTGCTGATCAAAAAAGATACTAAATCCCAAGGTACCAATTTGGCTGTCTCTGATGTTACTTTCAAAACACAGTTCTGCACAGTCGACATTCCTTCTAGAGCTGCTGAAGGTGCATAAACCCACTAATTCTTAGACAAAATATCAAAAAGAGGTTTCACAAGATTAAGTCATTAAGTCAGAGAACTCTGGTCCATGGAACAACTTGGTAACAACTGGCTATCTTTCCTATACCTTACCACTTCTCCTTTTCCTGGAAGTTCAGCTTCTGCTTGGACTCCTGGCTTCTCTTCTCGAGCTTTTGGCATGTCTTCTACCACACTCTGCTCAACAATTTCCCTAGAGAAAACAAACAAACAGAATTTAAAAAAATCAGTATTTACATCACACAGTTTAAATTCTGTATTACCAGATGAACTGAACAAAGGTAGCATCTTTAAGAGATTCTACTATCACAGCACAGGAAGCCTAAGAGGGTGGGGATGTAAATCTACTGTCTCACCTGGTAACAACTTATGTGACAGAAAGCTCTCCCTCCATCAGAAGCAGTGTTTCCTGGGAAGCAGAAAGTCCCACCAGCATCTCTTATTTCTATTCACTTAACACTGCTCTCTTATTTCCATTTGTTAGGCTCATTGTTTTTTTAAGTTAAAGATAGTATTTTTGTTTAATTAAGAATTACAAGCAGCCTGCTCCTCTTTCCAAGGCAATGCTGCGATTATTGGCGTGAACTTCATTAGAGAAGTCCAATACTCCACTTGTGCTGTCAGCAGTAAGTAAACTTTTCACCTTGGTAAACAGTAACTGATCATGTTACACAGGGAGCAGGAGTGCAAACATTCCTGTCAAATGAACAATTTGTGCCAGTCTAGTTCTGGCAAGCACCTGACTGTCTATAGTAACATTAACAACTAGACTTTCTAGGAAAGGCAACAACATATTCCATCCTCAAATAAAAAGTCTGTGTGCTGCCAAAAAATTCCAGCTTCAGAGAGAGACAGGCTTTTTTTATTGGATATAGCATTTAGATACCAAGAACATCCAGGGAAGAAACAACACCTCAGAGTTCAGCAGCAAATGATTTTGCCTGATCCCTTCTCCCAAGCTGCACCATGTGCAACACTGCTGCCTACTTCCCTGTTTTATTTAAAGACAGTATCAGTCAGCTGATCCTCCACATTCTAATCTTGGAGGAGTGGGGAAAGCACCACTTGAACAATGCTCGCTCTTTCCATCCAGCCTGTTCTCTCCCGTTCTCCCAGACTTAAGAACACCTTTTGCCTAAAGCCAGTCATCTCAGGAGTTTCCCCAATTAAGATCTTTGCTGTTGCAACATACTTGTGTTATAGATTATAACAGACTCTGCCTGGGAGAGACACAGTCTAAGAAGTAGGAGTGGATTAGTCTGAGATACCATCTAACTTTCCTCACATGAATTCAAGGTGCTTCTGCATTCAGCTACAGATTCACTTACAGATTTTTGGGTTCTTCTTTCTCAAGAGTTTCACAGGCACTTGGCCTGTTATCCTGCTCCACTGGAAGTGGTTCCCTTCTTGGTGAGGTCCTCTCCTCTTCCTCTGGCAGGTGAGTTTTCTGAGGGCTGGGTTTAGAACGCTTGGGTGAGGTGGAAATTTTAGAGCCTCCTCCAAACGGATTAAAGTTTGGATCGTCAAGTTTGTCCCAGTCAAACTTATAAGATGCTTTAGGAAGAGGGATTTCATCTTCCACATTACTTTTGTTTTGCACTTCAGTATTCTCCGTTTTTGTTTTGGTAATAGGGATTTTTTTGGAAGGTGGCTTAATTCCAGGTCTTTTACCTAGTTTCTTAGGAGGTGGTTTTCTAGCAGCGGTATTATCAAAGTCAAATTCCAGTTTTACTGGTCCAGCCTTGGTGACATCAGGCTTTTCTGCAGGTTTCCCTTTGGAGACACCCAGCTCTTCATCAGGCTTCGACTCTCGCACAGAGGCTTTTTCTGCTACTGAAACATTCTGAAGCTTTGATTCCCCAGTTTTGCTTACATCAGAAACACCAGGCCCTAAGTTGCCAGGTGACTGTAGAGGAGGTGTAGGTGCCTCTGCTAACACCACTGAATTATCAGTTTGGCTTGCATCCGTGGAAGCAGATTTCACATCCTGCTCAGAGTCACCAATTGCTTGCTTAGGGGACAGTTTGGATTTGTTAGACTCCAGCTCACTCAGTGCAGATTGTTTTTCAGAGATGAGAGCCTTGTCTTCACTTAAACACTCTGTACTTGCTGTGGTTGAAGCAAAAGGAACTGCATCATCCCGCAGGAGAGAATCATTACTTTTTTCAATAGTTTTCTCAGGGCTGCTGGATACTTTCACAGGAGACTTTTTTAGATTTCCAGGAGAATGAGGCAACTGTACTGAACTTTGAAAAGGATTAATGTCATTTAAGTTATCAAAATCAAGATTGTAGGAACCTCGACTCTTCACTGGCATTTCATCATCTGGGTAAGGAGCCACACTAACCTTCTCTGGCATTTGTGTATTGTTTGTTTCAGCTTCAGTCTTTTGTTGACATGTGCTGCATTTAAAAGAAAAAGTTAACAGTTATTTTGCTGGCATAGTTTGAAATTATCTTTAGAAAGGCTTGCAAAGTAGCTTCACATGGTTGGAGTAATCTGATTTTTCTTTTGTAATAAGACAGCTGACAGCAAAATATAACAGCAAGAATTCAGTTGTCATCTAAATAGTCAAAAAAAGACACAAAGGGAGATCAATCCCTGAAGTTAGTTCTTAAGCTACCTGTTCTACACAGCCTTGCTACCTTATGCCAATCATCCTTGGAGACTGCTCTACCCACCACAGCAATTGGACACTGCCCTTGCACTAGGCAGTGGAACACACATTGCTTAGGAGGAGTTACTGACTGTCAGCAGCTCAAATACAACACAACTTGTGGTAGCATCTTCATGCATATTCATCTGAGTCATGACAGACTCAAGTCTGGGACCAAATCAGGTCATGATTCAGATTCTCCCACACTAGTCATTACTTTGTCAGGGCATTCCGGCAAATATTTTCCCCCCCTGTAGGTATGCACCAGCATTTGATTTTTGAGGGCCTACATACAAAAACAGAACCTGGATTTCAGGCACTCTAAATTCTGTACAACAGCAGATCTGAAGAGCAGAGTGATATATAAGAAAACACTTCTCCAGTATGAGAAAGGTAAAATTTTCTAGTAAAAGACACAGTTTAAAGAGTTTGTGTACTCACTACTGCTGAGTATTCTACAAGATACTGCTCTCTACTTTATTTCCCCAAACTCTACACAAACCAGCCTCAGACTACAGAGAGTTAAGCCATTACTTCCTGAAAGAGGATTTCCTCCCATTGTTTTGTCCCTCCATAAAGTTATTATTTCTATATGCCATCCTTATCTGCTGCAGAAGAGAACATGATTAAAAGCCACTCACTAAAAACTCCACTTTGATAAACTTGAAAGCAGAGGCGGGAGGCAAGAGCTGAAGAAGTTCTTCTCACCCGGTTTGAGCGCCACTTCCCGGCAATAGCTCAGCCCCAGGCTTCGACTACTCAGGTCCCTCCCACTCTCCTCCAGTGTTTAACCTAATAAGTGCCAGTCAGGAGCGAGACACCTGCTTGGAACGTCAATCGCTTGTGACGAGTCAAAAGTGACCCCGTCCAGCAACACTGAGCCCTTTCACATATTTGCTACAAACAAATCCTCACATTTTAAAATCCAGAGGACATGTTCAGTACAGGCAGTGCATTGATAAAATCATTCCCTAACTAAAACAATTCAGTGCTGAGCCTTTAAACTCACTTGAACTTTTTAAGTACTAAATCTTTGTTTGTTTGTGCAAGCAATGCGTTTGGGGCATAAATGCATTATTCAATTGTGGTGGTTATAACCTTCTGAACTAGACTGTACACGGAAATAAACATTTGAAGTAAATTTATACACTTATACATTTAAATGTTGCCACCTTTTTCTGTCCCCCTCCCAACAACAAAAACAGGGATCAAATTAAAGCATTGGGTAGTTAAAAACAAACAAAAGGGTGCATTTGCTTGCAAAATGCAAAACTAAGAACTGAGACTTCTTGCTGATGGGAATTACAGGTGTCAGATGTCTATACTAGTTTAAAGTGGGGCTAAAAGTCAGTAACAAAAATTCGCATTTAATATTGTCAGCCCCAAACTGAACATTATAGACTTTATGCTCTTCTCCAAACAGCTCTAATGCGCCACTTTGAGACTCAGGCTGCTAGATTATAAAGGTACAAACATGTTTACACTTGTGACTGATGTTATATTCACTTTGTGTTGCTAGATTAAAGAAAATCTTAATACCACCTGACTCAAGGTGGCAATTCAAGCTAACCCTTCAGAAGATTTATCTCTTTAGATTTTACTCCTCAAGATACAACAGTATTTAATGTACAAGATAAGATATTTTAAGGCTTAGCTTCAGAAGAGTTGTATTCTCACACAAAAACCTTAAATCAAGTAGAGAACACAAAACTGTTTCTTACAGTATCTCTTCTCAAGCTCTTTATCCATACCATAAATTACCTTAATGAAATCAGTTACAGAGGGGTTAGAAATAAAATTCAATAACTAATATTACAATCAAGAGAAAATCTTCATAAAAGTAATGACAGCTATTTTTGAAAAAAAATCATGTATTAATTCTGGTCCTCTTGCACATTTTATATCTTGTTATAGAACAGAAAATTATATTTTAGCTATACCAGTTTAAAATAGGGAAAGTTAACTTGAGCATGTCCCACATGGGTAACACAGCAAGTGGATTCACAACTCACTCAGCATCAGAGGCTGCAAATAAAACATCATCCGCCACATCTTCACGGCAGTCGTCAAGTGCAAAAGCAGTCTGAAGTTTGTCTGCCATAGCAGGACTCAGGATTTTTCGAGTGTGAGGATCTCTTTGAGGAGTTTGAAAGGTTACCTTTAAGAAAGGGGTGTGGGGGAAAGAAAAAGGAAAAACATGAACACAGTATTTTTCAATCACCAAGTAGCACATGCATTCAGTAGCAGAGCTCATAGAAGGAGAAAGAATAAAAATAACAAAACCAAAAGTTTACCTTCATCGCTTTTCCCACACTTTTTGGTGGCAAGTTTTCCTTCTGGGACAGGCGAAGGATAGAAGGTCTGCCCGTCGGTTCCGGCGGCACAAAGAAAAAGCCGCAGTCTTCCGCTGTTAAATCATCCTTAATGCTTCCTCCATTTTCTCCATTTTCTGCATTTAAAATCTGCAGACTCATTCTAGAACATCAACACACACAGCACCGCAGCATGAATGGGAGGGTGTGGTCAGGCAGATGCACTTTGAGATAATGGAAGAAGTTGGCAGCCTGGCACTGGCTAGCCAAGACTAACAGCTTCAAAGGGAAAGCTGGAAGCATGGAAAGCCTTCACAGGGAAAGGTCTATCTCAGAAGTACCTAAAAGCAGCAGTGCACAGCCCCTCTGCTTTTGGCAGGGACTTGAGAAGCTAATTGTTGATATTTGCTTTCCACAGCTCACATTCTAGCCTTGCTAATTAAGCTGCCTGTTCTGTAAAGGGAGCTCTGTCACCTGCGATGGTTCCTCATGCCCAACCCCTGTCTCTTGTAACAGGGCATCCAGGAAAGCAACACAACTGCTTCTGCAAGGGGCAGAGGAGACAGATGACAATCACCTCTCTGTTTACTCATATGCCCTCATTACTACATTGTACACCAGCAAACAGCAGAAACAAAATTGGTTACTCGGGGTGTGTTTGGGAACAGAGTCCTGGATCAAACCAGCCTCTTCCTGCACTGGCAGGGCACATGCTGCTCCTGTAAAGGACATAGTACTTAAGAACCCACTGCAGCACAGACCTCACTGGTATGCAAATCTGAGAAAAATCATCATTAGAAAGGTATTTCTGAAATATTACCCTTACGATGGACATGCACAAGCTTTACTAGATTGTTAAATGCTGATATAATTGTACTAGTGTGAAAGACTTGAAACTAAAGCCTGGGCTGCAACTAAGATTAAGGATGAAAATAAATTAGAAATATAGAAAAGGCACATTTAAAATATACCAGGCAAGTCACCATGTTGTATGTACTTGAACTCTGCCTGCTTTTTATTCCCATTGGAGCATCTGCTGTTCTTAAAGGTTTAACGCTATCACTCAGTGATGCACAGCAGTTCTTGGAAAAAAAGTGACAGACAAAAGGTAAGGCAAGGAAGATCTAATCATCACCACTGTCCATGAAGGATGACACCTGAGAAGTACAGAAGAGCTGCTATCAAAGCAATTTATTTCATTAGAGCTGATGGATTATCTTTCATCACCTGAGCAATATAACCAGTATCAAGCAGAAGAGAGACTGGCTTTCTGCAATGTGTAACCACTCTAAGGCATCTCAAATGCTTGATTTGACCAAACATGTAATCCTTAGCCTGCTTTTCCATCATCTATTCAGGATTAATCTAGAAAAGCAACTGAGGAAGACTACACATGATTGTTTTCAGTGTCATAAGGAGGGAACAAGAACTTAGACTGAAAAATTTAAGTCATGTTTTCAATCTCCTTGCCCCTGTGTATTTAGGTTTCTGTAAATGAGCCACCAAACATTTCTCCACTCCTACATTAATCGTTACAGGAAAAATTGTTTCCTACTCTCTGCAGAACTCAGCTGCTTTGTCTGCAAGCCTGACAGCAGGACTTTTAATCAGCAATGGAATGCAAACAATAGCTGCAGAAGCAAAGGCATGCAAAGCATGCCAGTATTAGCTATTTCTTCATTCCTTCTTTATTCGTCATATTAATGCTTCAGTTCAGGTCGGTTTTTTTGTATTAAGTATTTTTACATTAACCACTTGTAGAACTTGAAGGGAATTTCATTGCTTTCCTTTATTCCAAACTAAAATTGAGACAACAGATGAAGTGAATCTTTACAAACTGTATTTTTTACTGTAATTACTTTAGAAACAAGCCTAGGACATGGTAAAGTTGTCAACACCTTCTAAAACAATCTCAATAAGCAGGGGAGGTTTGTTTGGAGGCTTTTTCAGCAACTGAGCTACTTGTGCACCATTGCTAAACCAAGTAAACTGACACCATATACATATACCACTTTAGATATTATATCCAAAAATCAAATTTCTTTCTAGGATTAAAATAGTAAAGGGGATTAATAATTTTATTTTAAAAAATTGCAGTCGCGATTTGATCTAAATTGTATTCCACTAGTGTATTACCTAGTATCTGTGATAAAGTGAAAGGGCAGCCTTATTCATATCTCTGGTCAGTGTCCAAGGCACACAAGCATCATGAAAGGCAACAGCTTTTCCCACTATAGCAAAACAAAGCTCAAGGCCAGGCTGGATGAGGCTTGGAGCAACCTAGTCTATTGAAAGGTGTCCATGGCCCTGGGAGGTACCCTCCCTGTGAGGGAGGATGGAACTAGATGATATTCAAGGTTCCTTTCAACCCAAACTTCTCCATGGAACTACCAAAGTTCACAAGAATGAAAACGCTCCCTGTTTGAGAAGAATATTTATGTGGGAACATGCCATTCTACAGTTCAGAATCAACATAAATTCAATGACATGACATCAAATAATTCATCAATTATCTACCACTTGTAAAGTGCTTCAGGTTACCTGTTGTTTCACAAATACTGGGATACAATAGCCAAAACACCAATGTGGTCTCAAATGCCTGAAAAGCCACTGAACATGAAAGGTAAAGATAGAATTTTTTTACTTAATTATCCTTCTGAACTCCTCCAGCAGCCGAGACGCAGAGCACTCACACATGGGAAAGGAAATTGGTAGGTACTGCGAATATTTCCATACAAACTGACACATAGGTGATTGATATATATACTTGTTTTAGTGCAAATATCTCATTTCAGAACAAATAAACACTCTCCTGAGAAGCAACTCTCTCATAATCACCTTCTCCTGACTGCAGGGGAGGAGCAGCAAGGCCAGGGAAGGGCTTTTAGCTTTTCAGGAGATCCATCCCTATCCATGGCACCGAGACATATTAAAAAAAAAAAAAAAAAAAAAAAACACCACAAACAAACAAAAAAAACCCCACAACAACATGCCACCCCAAAAACCCAATCCCAACACTGCCTCAGTCCGTCTTTATTCCTGACTCACCCCGGGTTCCCCAGCTACCCCATATCATCCTCAAAACACACAGAGATGCTCCCAAGAGCCTCACCACACCCCCGACTCCAGTGGGGCGGAGCACCTGATCTCCACTCCTAAGCTCCTGCCATTACCCCTAAACTCCTACCTTCTATTCATCCTTGAACTGACAAAAATAACCCCAAATGTCTTAATCTGAAGCTCAGAGAAGTGCCCCTGACACCCCCAGACAAGGAGGTACCACCGGTCCCACAGCACCCCAAGCACGAATTTCACTAAGGGGTCGCTAAAATCCCCGAGCACTACACCACCCCAAGATTACTGAGGGGCCCTCAAGCCGTCCCACTCAGTCCCCGCATCAAACAGAAAGCATTTCAAGCTCAGAAGGGTCACCAAGCCTCCTCCCAAACTCACAGAGCAATCCCAGAGCTCTCCGGCCCCAGCACTCCAGGGTCACAGAAAGGCCCCCAAAGGAGCCCCTCAGCTCACCCCCATAGCACCCCAAACTCCCAGAGCGGTGCCCGAGCCCTCCAATCTCACAAAGAGGCCCCGACGCAGCCCCTCCCAGCCCCACACTGCCTCAAGCCTACAGAGCCCGAACTCCCCCGAGCCTATCACCACCAAACAGCCTCCCCGCCTCGCTCACAGAGCGGTCACCGAGCCCCCTGCAGCACCCAGTCTCACAAAGGCATACCTAAACGCCTCGCCCGAGGCGATTCCTCGCCCTCACACCACCCTACAGCGGGACGCCCGAGCCCTCCGTACCTGCCGGCAGTTCCCGGGACGAGCCCTAAGGGCGCTCAGTTGAGGCGGCGCACGCTGCACCCACCACCGGCCGCAACCCCTCCGCCGCCGCCACACGATTTCAAACTCAACGGAAGCCCCGGCCCGCCAATGAGAGAGCGGCATTCGGGAGCGCCCGCCAATTAGAACAGCGCTCTGCGGGCGGGGGCGGGGACAGCTCAACGCGTGACCGTTGCGAGCCCCAACGTCCCCCCCCCGGAGTGCGTCCCCGCGCGGGGCAGAGAGGGCAGTGCGGGCGCGGCTCCGCCCGGGACAAACTGCCCGGGACAAACTGCCCGGGACAAACTGCCCGGGACAAACTGCCCGGGACAAACTGCCCGGGCTGCACGAATGTCCCCGTGTCCCCAAGGACAGCAGCTCTGCGGTGCCTGCCCCGTCCCTGGCAGCGCTCAGGACCAGGCTGGGTGAGACTATGAGCGACCTGGGCTAGTGGAAGGTGTCCCTGTCCATGACGGGGGGCTTGGAATGAGACGAGATTTAAGGTTCCTTCCGAGCCAAACGTTTCTGTGATTCTACAGTCTCAGCTGTTCTGCTTCAACATGCTTTTGCATGAAATCACAGGAAGAAAACTTGCTGCTTCACAACCCGTTTATTGCTGAACTTCATAGTCCATTCAGTGCATTAAAACAGTCCTTAATGTTGAGTCACCAGACAGCAACAGTGAAGCTATTGTTAAAATAATAAAATTGTTAACAAAGATGTCTTTTAGAATGAATTAAGATACACAGAATCTGAGCACGATTTTACTGATGGAACTAACCATCCTCAAGAGTCACTAAACCACCCACCACAGCAGTAGCACACAGCCATCTGCCAGCATTGGGATGTCACACACCATGGGTGGTATTTACTATTGACTTGGTTTCCCCTCAGTAGCATATAACATCACATGCTGCTTTCTCTGCTGTGCTTTTCCAGTTATTCAATCTTTCTCCTTTCTTTAAGAGAGATAAATATGGAAATTTTCGGTTTTAACAGGGTATGCGTGGGGGGTTTCCTACATTCCGTAAGAAACAGCAAATCTTGGGGCTATTAGCTATTATTTGTACTCATATAGTAATGATATTCCAGTCAGGCCTGTCCCTTTACTGTGTTTGGGGGTGTACCAAGATACCTTGAAACGTGCCTCCCTTTAAGACATTTCAATTCCTACATCCCTGTCTTATTAGAAAACATTAGGAAACATTACATAAAACACACAAGGAGAAACAAAGAGCAGCTTTTTCCAACGCTTAAACAAAACAGGCCATTTCCCTGCTTCAGAAAGGCGCTGCCCTCATCCAACAGAGCTCTTTAAATTTCAGAAAGAACTGGAATCGGTTCCTCCTGCCAGGCCTGTGGAGCGTGACCTCGAGCGCGGACAGGGCCTGAGGCCACGGGCAGGGGCCGCACGTCCCGGCCGGGCTGGGCGGGCGCGGGCTGCGGGCGGGGCCCGGCTCTGGCTCCGGCCGGAACGGGGACGTGGCTCGGGGCTCGCGGCCGGGCAGGCGCGGATGGGCGGGGAGGGGAGGGAGGAGATGGCTGGAGGGGAGGGGACCATCAGTGCGAGGGGAGGCGGGTCCCGCCGCGGCGGCCCCGCCAGCCCGGCAGCGCCCGCGCCGCGCATCCGGGGGTGCGGCGGGAACTGCCGCTGGAGCGGGGGGAGCTGCCGCTGGAGCATCCGGGGCTGCGCGGGGAACTGCCGCTGGAGCGGGGGGAGCTGCCGCTGGAGCATCCGGGGCTGCGGGCGAGCTACCGCGGGAGCGGCGGGAAGCACCGCTCCCCGCTGGAGCATCCGGGGCTGCGGCGGGAACTAGCGCTCCCGGGGCCCCCGGCGCCCCGCGGGGCGCAGCATGGAGAGCCCCGCGGTCACCTTCACGCTGGCCTACCTGGTGTTCGCCGTGTGCTTCGTGTTCCCGCCCGACGAGGTGCGCTCGGCGGGGCTGACGGTGCAGAGCCTGCTGTCCGCCTGGCTGGGCAGCGAGGACGCGGCCTTCGTGCAGTACCACCTGCGGCGCAGCACCGGCACGCTGCTGGCGCACTCCCTGCTGCCCCTGGGTGAGTAGCGCTCCCGGCTGCCTTGGAATGAGCGCCCCGAGCTTTGTAACCAGCGGCACATGCACTCACGAAGGAACTGCAGTTTAAGGACAGACTGGGGAATGAAGAGATGGAGAGCAGCGTCGCGGAAAGGGACCCGGGGGTCCTGGTCGATGGAAGGTGGAATATGAGCCGGCAGTGCCCTGGCAGCCCGGAGGGACATCCCTGTCCTGGGGACATCCCTGTCCTGGGGAGATCAGGCACAGCCGGGCAAGGGAGGGGATTGTCACGCTCTGCTCTGCACTGGGAAGGCCTCACCTCGAGTACTGGGGGAGCTTTGGACACTGCAGTATAAAAATGACATTAAAATGTTAGTTTCCAGAGGAGAGCAACAAAGATGTTGAAGGGCCTTGCGGGGAAGCCGTTTGAGGAGCGGCTGAAGGCACTTGGTCTGTTCAGCCTGGAGAAGAGGAGACTGTGGGAGGACCTCAGTGCAGTTACAAATTACTTGAGAGGGGAAGAGGAGGGATAGACACTGATCTCGCTGGTGACAGTGACAGGTTACAAGGGAATGGCCTGAAGTTGTGTCAGGGGAGCTTTAGGTTGGATATTAGAAAAAGGTTCTTCCCCCAGAGGGTGCTTGGGCACTGGAACAGGCTCCCCAGGGCAGTAGGCACAGCACGAAGCCTGATGCAGTTCAAGGAGTGTTTGAACAATGCTCTCACACACATGGTGTGACTCTTGGGGTGCCCTGTGTGCAGGGCTAAGTGTTGATGATGCTTGTAAGGCCCTTCCAGCTTATCATCTGTGATTTAACCAAGGAATGCAAATTGCCTTCCTTTAACCGTATAACTCTCCTAAAACTAAGTGGCAACTTGCAAGTCATTTTATTAAACAACCAAATTCAGATCGCTTTCCTTTAGGTGTAGAATTCTGGTAAAAATCAGTGATGCCTAAGAATTTACCTCACCTTGCTTAAGGCAAGAGGCTTGAATTTGAAGTTATCCAGAAGTACAGTACCTCTCTTGGAGGTGAGCTCACTGGCTAGATAACGGTATGATTCAGGGATATCGGTTTTTGCAGGTACTTAATTATTTTGTGAAAGTAAGATTTTTTTTCCTTGCAGGTTATTACCTTGGTATGTGCTTTGCTGCACCTGAAAAACATCTTTGTTTTTTCTACCTGGCTTCAAAAGAGTGGAAAACTTTCTTCTTCTTCGCCCTTCTCCTCCCAGCTATCACCAGTGCCCTGGCATATTACTGGTCACGGAAAGGTTGGAATAATCATCCGCTAGCCCGGACACTCGCCGTTCACGCTCTCCCGCAGTCGGGTTGGAGGGCAGTAGCTTCTTCCATCAACACAGAATTTAGGAGAATCGACAAATTCGCTACCGGAGCGCCAGGAGCGAGGGTGATCGTTACGGACACGTGGGTGATTAAAGTGACCACCTACTGTTTACATGTTGCCCAGCAGCAGGACATTCACTTGACGGTGACAGACTCCAGACAGCATGAACTCACCCCAGACTCCAACGTGCCTGTGCAGTTCCTCACCATCCGAGTTGCCAGTGTTAATCCCTACGTCAAGGCATTCGATATCCGGTAAAACAACTGCTAAACCTGTTATGTTACATGTTATGTTACATATGTGCTGTTTGATGGTGCTGAGGAACCACTTTTGTGACCAGTCTAGAGACTCCCTGGTCTCATCCCTTTCTTTCTGGTCCCTGCCTGGTGTTCAGGGCTGCTCTCTGTGCGGTTCTGCCATGCAGTGCAGGGAAGGTTGTTTAGAAAACTTCATACGCGTACAACACTGAATACACAAGAGATTAAAAAAGGGATTGGCCTCTTTGATCCTTTCTTAGGAAGAGGATTGTGCTGGATGCAGAAAGAAGTAACTGGATAAAATTAGGTGAGAGATAGAGAACAGGAAAGGTAGAAATTTTGGTCTTCTAAATTTTGGGTGAGGAGAAATAGCTATTTGTCTAAAACTGTTGTTCATCCACTACTTTGTATTTTTCCTTGTGCTTAAGGCTCATGATTTTGTCACTGCTCAGAAGACTTCTCACTGAGCTACTGCAAGCCAACTGCCTCTAAAACAAGGAAGAAATTACGGTCCCTTTCTGATTTGTGTATTCTCAGCAGTAAATCATAGCAATTGTGAACTGTTAGGGCTTGTTTTGCAAGGGCCCATGCTGTTTATCTCAGCAGTTTCTGTGTAACCAGGCTAAAGTACAAATTCAGCAGAAACCTCTGAGTAAAAGGGTGCTAAAATCTTTGTTGCTGTGTTATTAAGAGCCATGTTAATGCTCCCAAAACTATATTTGAAAAGTTATTTGAGTGTCTTTTTGCTGTAAATTTGTATGTCAGGTGCATTTATTAGGTAATTAAAAGCAGGCAGATCACCAGACTTGTAGGTGTGCAGTGGGGCAAGCATGAGGAAAGCAAAGAGGTGGTTAAGGTAGAGATCCAGGTGAAGAGGACTCAGAACAAGAGGTTAGTTAAGGTAAGCATGACAAGAAGAAAAGAGACTTTTATAGACCTGTGACAGTGGTAACCAAATTAGTATTAAACAACTAATGATTAGTATTAAACAACTAAGAACTGCAAGCTCTTCAGTGCCAGAGTAGTAAAACTACATCCCCATGAGAAAATCATGACTTGTTTGACAATTCCTTTTAGGGAAAAAGAGTTCTACACCCAATTTGTATTTTGTGACTAAAGAATAGCATTGAGAACAGTGTTGCAAAGCTGTTCTAATAAGATGTCAGTAATAGGAAATCTCTGCTAGAATGTAGCATAATCATAGGGAATCATTGTATATATCCAGAATCAGAATCAAATACAGTGAGTTGTTTCTGGAGGAAAAGTGCTTTTGTGCAGGTAGGCCATGTTTCCCTGCATGTTCAGTGTGAATTGTTCCTCTGGATGTAAATGTCTCTGTGATTTGCATGGACAGCATCTGTTAAATGACATTATCCTGTAGCAGTAAAAACAATGGAGACCACTGAGAGCTAGAGCTAAGCCAGCCTTGCATTGTGCTGGGCTGTGGAAACTCAGCGAGCAGTAGGAAAATGAGGGCAGTCTTCCCGGGACTTCTCCATGAAAGCTGTTCAATGAGTGGAAACACTGAGCTGGAGAGTTCTGACACTATAGTTCAGAACTCTTATGGTAAAAAGGGGTGACAACAGGGATATTTCACTGTAGGTTCTGTGTGAGGTCTCAGGTGCCACTCGAGTGCTGTGGGCACCAGTTTAATTTACAGAAGCAGGTGGTGTGAAACAGGGCTTGCTGCAGCCTTAAATCAGCAGTGGTTTGTGACCTTTGTGAAATTTCTGAGATTATGTTATGATACAATCTAAAATTGTGTCATACAATCACAGAACCTGATAGATTGACATTCTTCTGTTACTTATGTAGAACTGTATCATCTTGTGATGCCTTCTGCCTGATAAAACTAAATTCTCCTAACTAAACTCGTCAGGAGTTTATAATTGAGAATTTAGATATTGTCTAAGTAAATAGACATTACAAAGGTGACAGAAATGGTGCAAATAGCACTTTGCAGTTAATGCACAATTAACTTTGTTCATGTTGATGATTTCAAAAGCCTTTATTTTTGCATGATGTTTTAGCTGATCTTTGGCATAACCCTGCCGGCAGTCTTACATAGACATGAATGAGGACAGCGTGTTCTGTTGACCAAGCTGTGCCAAAACTAGTAACTAAACAGCAGAAGAAAACACAATGCTGTGTATTTATTCTGACTAATAAGTACCAGCTTTTCTGTGGATTAACTTCCTTGATGCTAACCTCTGCAAGGTACTATCAAGGTGTTTGGGTGGATAATCATGGTAACATTTTGCTCCATCTTTTCTTCTTCAGGTTGAACTCCACAGAGTATGGGGAGCTCCGGGAGAAGCTCCGTGCTCCTATCAGCAATGCAGCTAATGTTGTGATCCATCAAAGCCTTAGTGATTTATTTTTAGAAACCTTTACATCTCTGGTGGAAATAAACCAGACATACCATGTTCCAAGCACTCAGGTGAAACTGTCTATCCATGTGAGAGTGTCACAATTACACTTTCAATATAGATGAGCCTGTGCTTACTGTGTGAATGAGAAATGTTTACCTAGGGCTGTCTCATGTGAATTATTAAGAGAATTCATTGTTGTGAGGTTAACGATTTTATTAAAAATATGGATTAAATGACAAATTATGATTAAATTATAATTATCATGTGATTACTGCTTAATAATCTTCAATTAATAATTGAGCAGTCAGTAATTAAATGAATTAAATGTTAATTGCACAGGAGTTAAACACCCTACTACTCGCTACACTTCTAATAATTCAGCTAGCTTGCATACAATATGCTTTAGATCTAATATAAATTGTTACTTACCTTGCTGTAGATAACAGATACCAAGTAAGGGATCTCTTGATCTCAAGAGATCCTTTGAGAGGTCTCCTACCTATCTGAAGCTGCCCTACAGGAGAGCTCTGTGGGCTTGGGGGCTGCAGTCACTTACTTAGAGAGTGACTGGTGGTTAAAGTGCCCCTTGGTGCGGGTGTGCAGCTGTTGGATTTACAGTTTCATCTCCTTGACCCTTGATAAGACATGGCCTAGATTCCTTAACTTCCTGAGAAGGTACAGCCAAGCACAATTTCTTGGGGTCTGCACCGCCAAGGGTGACTGCAGTCAGGCCTCCTGGTCAGTGACGCCAGAAACCCAAGTGCTCTTTGCTCAGTCAGGGTGATGCTTCCCTCACAAATTCTTATCTGCTGTGTCAGTAAACTCATCATAAACGTAACTCTGGGTGCTTCTGCCGTTCCTTCTACGAAGAACAAACTGTATTGTGAGCATTAAAGTTTTGAGACATGAGAAATAACATAGTGAAATAAAGTCCCCTGTAATAATTGCTGCTGAAATGTTACATGAACACATTTGGAAATGATGACTTAGCACTTGCAGAAAGTTTATGGGGAGACAGAGCCACAGCAGTTTGCTCCCATACAACTTGCTTTTCTAGACAGCCAGGTTTTGCTAGATCTTCTGCTAAAATAAGCTAATGATTCTAAATGGGGGGTTGCTTTAGTTATAATTATTATAGCTATTATTATATGGTGTTGATTATAACAGCACAGAGTCCTACCTCCAGTAATACTCACGGAGCTGGGCATCATTGTGCAGCAGCTGGAAGTTGGACTGGAGCACTGTCCAGTGTTCCAGAGGGAACCAAATAAACCCGTAGTGGCGACCCTGCAGGGAGTCTGTGTCCAGTGGTTCAGCTAATGGAGTGAGTGGTTGGTATGTCTGGTAGTGTTGTGCAGCTTCTATGGATTATAACTAGCTAGAATAAAACTGGATCAGGTGTGTCTGCACATTATGTTGTGTGTTCTGATTGCACTGACAGTGAAAAGAAATGGTCACAATAAAGAGAAGATATTAAAGCTGCTTTCTTACAGAGCATTTAATTTGTAACACATTTAAGTGGCAGCTGAGCTACTGAACTTGGGTTTGACATTGAGTGATAAATGACATCACAGATGATGATTAGGACGTTAAAAATACAACATTGAATTTTTCCTCATTTTAAAGCTCCATTAAGATGTTGAAAAAGTTAGTTAATCTTTCTGTGCTAGAATTTTTCCTGCCTAAAAGCTGACATAAGATCTAATTTCACAAGTTAGAGCTTAGTGTCTTGTGTTCATCTCAATTTGCCCCACAGGTCGGCTGACAGTGCAGACACTTGAGCTGACAAGGGAAAAGTTGCTGGAGATGGGAACTAGAGACCACAGAGAGAGCTGGGTTTTGTTCCACCAGAAGCATTTTGAACAGATTCAGGTCTCCATGCCTATTCAGTGTGCTGTCTTTTGAGCTTTGTCAAGTTCTTGGACAGCTGGAAGACATGGGAAATGCTAATTATTGTTTATATATTAATTTTAAAAGACTTCATAGCAAATGTTGCCCCAATGCAACTGCAAGTTCATGTGGCATAATTAACTGTGGGCAATATCAGTTATTCCAGTTTTATCCAAGAAATATTAAGTAAGTTTCTGGACCTTCAGGGTGAGCATTCTTGTGTTTAGTACAGCCCTGGTTTCCTCGTTTATATCTCTTACTTAGAAAGATGGAAAATAGGAACACCCATTTGCTGTTTTATGTAGTAAGAACTGTTTGCTTGGTTTGTTTTCCTTACTTTATACTGGTGTGTTTTTTGAAAAATAGTTTGAATGACAAAGCTGGCTGCTTGCTTACCTTGCTGTGGCTGCTGGAAGCTCTTCAGAGAGTGAAAAAATGTTTATTTTTCAGTCATTTGTGTTTAATCATTAGTCTCATGCAGCAGTTCTGGGTTTTCTGTTCAAAGAGAAGCTTTGCTGTCATTTAGTTAGAGAGTGTTCTAATAAAACCATTTGATATCCTCTGATGGGGCAGTTCTGCCTTGATTATTGTGCCACAGATGATTTTCTAAAAGCAGTAAGAGGTTTTGTGCAGTTCACAATTTTGATGGCTTTTCTCTTCCCTCAGGAGCTGGAGCCGTGCATAGGATGCATGCAGACTATTGCCAACATCAAGCTCATCAAGAACTGCCAGGAGCCGAACGAGGGGGAGTGCCAGCAGTGCTACTGCCGGCCCATGTGGTGCCTCACCTGCATGGGCAAGTGGTTTGCCAGCAGACAGGACCAGCAGCACCCAGAGACCTGGCTGTCCAGCCAAGTGCCTTGCCCGACTTGCCGAGCCAAATTTTGCATTCTAGATGTTTGCCTAATACGATGAGTAGTAACTTGGGTATCTTTTAACTTTTTAAATTTGACTGTGTTTCATAGTGGGTTTGGTTAAAGGCCTGCTAGATCTGAGACTTCATGTTCTACCAGGGTACAAACTCTAAAGGTTTCTTTTACAGTGCTGAAAACAGATGTGAATCTTTTCAGTTCCTTTCCACTTTGACCTGTATCTGTGGATTTTACTCACCTGATGTCAGGTTCTGGATTTTAATTCTGTTTAAACCCCTGTTTTCCTTTCTTACATTTTGGATGGAATAAGGTTATCCTTCTATATTTACACTACTGTTGTTTTTTCAGGTTTTAACGTAGGTTAAATTCTTTACATTTTTAAATTTAACTTGGGTTTTGATTCTTTAATAAAGGGCTAACTGAGAAAATTGCTTTGGTTAGACTTCATTGATGCTCTTGTTATTCTTTAATCCAGTTGTAAAGTCATTATTAATCTTTGCAGTTGTTCTTCAAACAAGTGCATTAGTTTCCTTCAGCTGGAAGGAGCTACTTCCACTACATTACTTACAAAGGGTTGCAATAGGCTAAGAAATGTAATCCCTGAAGATTTACAAGTCAGTCCTTTATGGACCTTTTATTCCATTAATTTGCCTCTAGCGTACTTTTTGATGGATGTCTTTATTTCAAACAACAGAAGGATTTGTCAACCTATTTACCTAGGCTACTAATACATGGTTAAAATCTGTGGGTTTCCAGGAGCTACATTGTTTAAGTTTTCAATGTTCTTTAGATAATGGGACTTTTTTTTTTTTTAACATATGTTTGAAGGGAGCGCAGCAAACATCTGAGCCTTAATTTGTAAATTAAAATCCCAGGTGGGTCTAATAGAGAAAGGAAGCTTTGATCTACAAGAGTAAAAATCTTAATACCTCCCACCTGAATAACCAAAAGGCTCTTACCAGTAAATCATGGGCAGAGGTGACATGGCAGTGATCCCATGACAACCTCTTGATTACCATGACAGGCAACTGGTTTGAGCAGGAACAGGTGGCTGGATGTAAAAATGGTACAAGTATTGGAAGCACACCCATGAAATATTTCATTTGTCTCAGCTGAGCTACAGGTGGTGAATGCACACACCTGCGCTTGCAGCCAGCCAAGAAATGGTTACAAATGTGGCTGCGCATGAATTGAAGACAGATCTGACAGCATTGCTTGAAAACTAACATGTAACTGTTGGTGTTGGATTTTAACTTTGGATCTTTTAAATAATATTAATTTATAAAAATCCAAACTAGTGGAGTTTAAGAACATATGCTTCAGCATATCTCAGTTGCTTTATATACAACATCTACTATGCAATTAAGTAAGCTACCTGTTAATAACAGTGGCTTCTCTGTTTTCCATTACCTGCTGTTTTGGATTGTACAGAGTGAAGATTTGGCACTGAGACAGGTTGAGTGGATTTATCTCTGTTTCCCAAAGAGATCTTCTGTGGCATGTCACTCTTCATCTGAGTAGAATTAAATTGAGTTTCGGAGTTTCAGACACATTTGTTGGCAAGTCTGAAAACTAATTAAAAAAATCTGGGAGGTGATCAGCAATTGAATTTAAAATATTTTCTAGTACTTCTGTGGGAAAGTTATTTCCACGTATACAATGGTCTCTGCAAGGTTTTTTAACCTTTGGAAGGTTCTTACAGGGCCAGCTGGGTGGTGTTGTCTGACATACACCTATCACTACACAGTAGCCTTTACAAATAAACATTTTGTAACATTTGCTTCTGGAAAGTTTACATAATGTGGTGTGGATACAAGACATGTGGCCTTTGAAATAGTTGCAGAAGAGAGGGTCGGATTTTGGAGTTGTGATTTTGCCACCCCCAGTCATTCAGTTCCTACAGCACTTGGCCTGTTTGGAATAAAAATATTTATTGTAAAGAATGTGAATGTAAAAATCATAAAGGCCTTGAGAATCTTAGATGCCTGTAGTTGCAGATGATTTACAGACTAAAACCAGGTCAGTTGCCAATAGTATCTCACATAGTAAAAGCTTTAAAATCCTAACTGCTCTTGCAGTGGAATCTACTGAGTTGACTGGAAGTTTTCACTTCAGTGGAACTTTGTTTTTGTTCATTCTACCTCTTTTGTCAATATAAAAGTACAAGAGTAACACTCATAAATGTTTTATACCCTTGCATCTTCTAATGCTCTATCCACAGAAGTGCCTCTTAGGAAACTTAGTAATAACTACCAAAACAAAATTACGATTTACGTTAATGATAGTACCTGACTTATATTCCTTAAAACAAGTAGTTTTCCCCAAGTTTAAATTCTCAGAGTAATCTGACATGCCTCCAACATTTGTCACCTTCTTAAAGGCTGTGTTAGAGAAACAACTTGTTAAAAATCCATATGAACATGAAAATAATAGAGTACAAAAACAGGCATTTGTGATAGCTTCAGCTTATCATCCAGAGAGCCACATGTACATACAGGGCCATTTCTAGAGAAGATGCTCTCTGTTTGCAGTAAAGAACACACCACTGCCTCCCACACAATCTTGATACATTTAAATATGAGGATAGGGTTTAGAATCAGTTTTCTTACATCATTTTGTAAAAACAACAGCAACAAACCCCAGAAAAACTAAGTAATGCAAGCAGCTAAAATACTTACTGAAAGAATTTTCTTTTTTATTATTGTGCGTAAATCACTCATAGTGATTTAGTTTTGCATTTCCAGCTGTGTGTATGCTTTTCCACATCAGTGATTTGTGGGTGGGCAGTGTTGGTAATCTGAAGTATCTTATATAAATGTGATGTCATTAAACTAAAGACAGTCTGTGGGTGGACTGTGTCAATACAAATACCCCTTACGAGTGTATCATGTGTAGCCCAAATTTCCTGGCATGCTGCAGCTCAACAGGTCTTTCTCAAAACATGGGTCATGGCTATATTATTTATTTCCACGATTGTATTACTTCTGTAATTGTAGTGTTCCAGAAATATGTTACATTTTTTTCCAAGCAGGAGATATTTTTAATCCATTATATGAATACAGTTTTTCCACCACGAGGTTTGGCATAGCTTGAAACCAAAATACAAGTTATCATGTGATCTTCTCAGTACGAGTATTTTTGTTGTGTTGAAATTGGACCAAGTTGCCCAGAGAAGTTGTGGCTGCCCCATTCTTGGAAGTGCTAAAGGGATTGAATAGGACTTTGAGCAACCTGGTCTAGTGGAAGATGTCTCTCCCCATAGTAGAGGGTTGGAACTGGATGATCTTCCAACTGAAACCTTTATCTGATATTGTAAGACTTGCTAGGCTGCAGCTAAGCACCATTCCAGTCAGAACAAACCTCAGTAAGGCTGAGGTTCTCAGTGCCATTTTTAAGGAATGTTTGTCAACTTTGAGCTGTTTAAGGACTTGAAATATAAGTACTTAAGCTAATACATGGATCACAAGACATTTTCTTCCAAAGACATACTGCAGGATTTCTTATTTGTGGTTTTTGGGGTTGGTGTTTTGTTTTTGGCTTTTTTTTTTTTTTTTTTTTTTTTTTTTTTTTTTTTTTGCTTGCTTGATAGCTTACCTGTTTAAAATCAACAGTATTATTTGGATAGTGCTTAAGGAAAAGGTTTAATGAATATGGAGTTAATCTTAAAACTCTCTGAAGAGCTCAATAAAAATACAGTAGATTCTTTTTAAGACTTCTGGTTTTAATTATAAAATTATGTTTACCATGTAAAACTTTATATTGAAATCAGTCTGGCTTATCTGTATGCAGTGTCTCACCTGAGGGCATGGGAATAAATACGAATAGCTCTTAAATATTCCTAAAGGTGTACATGGTAAGTCCTCCTTGAATGGATTTTCCTACTACAGCCTGAATGCAGAGGGTTGCATAAATTGAAGAAGGTGTGTATGAAATCTCTATAAGAACCTCTGGGAAAAAAAAGCTTCCAAAAAAGCTTCCAAATACTTTTCACAACTACCAGATGGGAAGGAGTGACACTGGATGTCATGGAATCAGCAGGGGCAATGACTAAAAATTTGTCTTTCCAAGGAAGCACTGGCATGTAGCAATAGGTGTGTCCTATATAAAATATTTATTTAATCATGACCTTGCTCAGATTTATTACCAAGCACCAGCAATAAAGAATTGATCATATTCCTATATCGCATTCCAGTAGTAGAGGACCTGCTGGAGTGTGTCCCGAGGAGAACCATGGAGATGTTCAGAGGGCTGGAGTACCTCTGCTATGGAGACAGGCTGAGAGAGCAGGAGGTGTTCAGCCTGGAAAAGGCTCCAGGGAGACCTTGGAGCATCTTCCACTACCTAAAGGGTCTCCATGAGAGCTGGAGAGGGACTTTTGACAAGGCCATGGCATGACAGGACAAAGGACAATGGCTTTAAACTGAAAGAGAGTAGGTTCAGGTTAGATCCAGGGGAAGAAATCCTTTACTGTGATGGTGGTGAGGCACTGGCAGAGGTTGACCAGAGGAACGGTGGATGCCCCACCCCTGGAAGGGATCCTGTTCAAGGCCAGGCTGGATGGGGCTCTGAGCATCCTGCTCTAGGGAAAGGTGTCCCTGCCCATGACAGGGCAGTTGTAAGTAGATGCTCTTCAGGATCCATTCCAACCAGACCATTCTGTGATTTTATCAAACTGGCTAGCCTGCAGCTCAGTACCACTACAATCAGGATAACCTCAGTGAGACTAAAGTCCTGAGTGCCTTTCTTAAGAAATGCTTGTTGACTTTGAGCTATTTAAGGAGTTGATACATAAATATTGGAGCAAGTTAAGGTCCTTTTCAAGCCAAACTGTTCTATGTTTCCATTAATGGTATGAAATGTGGGACACATTCCTGTAGCGTGTACATTGTGGTGGCTACCACCCCCTCACGACGTCTAGGAGGAAAATAACTTGTGCCAAAACGAATCCTTGGCTATTCCGTGAGGTAACGCCGTGATGCGGGAGCCGGGTTTTCCGTGCATTTGCGAGCGGAATGGGCCGGGAGATGCAGCCGGAGGGAGGAGGTGTGAAGGCAGCGGTGCCCTCGGTGTGAGGGAAGCTGCGCCCGGGCCGTCACAGGGGCGCAGGACGCTTTTCTCTCCTCCAGTCAGACAGAGCATCACTCCCGCAGGAACAGCCCCTCCGAAGGAACAGCCCTCCCACAAGAACAGCACCGTCCCGGGCTGTCCCGGCCGCGGCACCGCCCGGGCCGCGCCTGCGCTCCCCGCGGGAGGACGGGCCGCGCCTGCGCTGCCGCCGCGCCGGGCCGGGCCGGGGCCATGTTCGGCCGGGCCGCCGCCCGCCTCAGCCATGTCCGGCGGGCCGCGCCGCCCGGGCGCAGCGGAGCCGGGCGGGCTGCGCAGGTGGGAGCGGCCGCGGGGGGACGGGGAGCGGGCCGGGCAGCGCTCGGCTGGGCGGGCGGGGGTGCGGCGCTGCCTGTCCCGGGGCGGCTCCGGAGGCGGCTGCTGGCGAGCAGCCCGTGCTCCTCCGGCGATCGGCCCCTTCTCCTGCGGCCTCGCCCCCCGTGCAAGGGCTCCTTCGGCCGCCTCCGCCGGTGGCGAGTGAGGGACCAGCAGCCCCGGGCAGGGCGTGTGGGCTCGGCGAGACGCCCCAGCCCGGCTGGGGGCACTGGGGCTTGGTGTCAGGCTAGAGGGGGCGGGCAGTGCAAAGCAATACTGGAATGTTTCTGAAAGACGTGATTTTCGGTTATCATTTCCCCTTACGTTTTCAAACAGCGTCGTACTTACGGCATGTGTTGTAGTGTACCTAAGCTGGTTAAAAAAAAAAAAAAAAAAAAAAAAAAATCTTTCAAGTCGTTAAACCTAGTAATTGTTTAAGGTGATTAGAGAAGGGGTTTATTCGTTCATTGTCTTAGCGAAAACTGACCGGGTTTGGAAGCGAACTTTTTTTCCTGGGTCTGTGATTCTGAGGAAGCTGTTTGTGCTGTGTGTTGTTGGCAACTTCGAGCCCCCCCTGGGAGCAGGAAAGTCCCAAAGCCAGGCAGGGTGGAGGAGGAAGGGAAAGAAAACATGGGTGGTTAACACAGGAGTGAAATATCAAAAATCCTTCCTTTTACCTTGTTGAGCGAAGGGCAGAGACTTGGCACGTTCAGAGCAGGGTGTTTGCTGTTAGCCACACATACAGAAACACGGTGTATTTACAGTGCAGAGGCTGCAGTACCAGAGCGTTCTCTCAGGCAGGTGTGGCGGTGGATCTGCAGGCGTGGTCCTTAACCCAGAAGCCAGGTCCGGTGTTAGTAGATGCTAGGATTGTATTTTGTTTAGTAACCTGTCATTTAAAATGTCAAAGCCGCCAGAACCGAGGAGGAGAATGTAGAGAACCTTATGCAATCCTTGGCTGACTGGCCAGTGTGTTGTAAACATTACAGTCAGCTCCTTGTGCCACGCTTCCTTGTGAGGGCTCCGCAGCTGTGTCTGGTCAAGGATTTCCTGTGTAAAAGTGTTTCCGCATAAACATCTGACCTACTTCTCCTTAGCCATTGTGTTGAAGTGTAGTTACTGGACTTGACTTTTCTCTCAGTTTACTACTGGATGTGGCAGTAAATAGATGTCCAATAATGCACTGCTGACAGAGGATGGTTTCTGGATGTTGGCACGTGTCCACAAGTCCGTAAACACTGGTGGCAGTCCTCAATTAAGTTTTTCTTCCCCACCATTTTGTTTGCGAAATTGCACTTTTGGTTATCTAAGTATTAACTGTTCATTTGAAAATTTTGAGGTCTTAATTGTATTAGTCAGCTATTTTCCCAGCAGTTAAACTGACACCTTTGTTGAGTAGGTATTGCCTGAATGAGTTGATGTAAATCACATACCTGTGTGCCAAATTAGATCGACAATATTTGATTTTTATAGGCCATGTTCGGTGACTACCAGTGACTTGATTTCAGATGAAAATTCTTGTTTTATAGTTCTGTGCAACATCCACACTGCTTGCATCAAGAACAGGAAAGTAGAAGCTACAATGATTCTGATTCTGTGGTGTTTGAGGAATATCATTGTAGCCATTCAGACCACTGGCTGGAGAGGTAAGGAATAAAGGAATAAGTATAATTTTTTTTTTTTTTTTTTTAAATCTCCACATTGCTGCAGTCTTCTTTAGGACACCAAGAAAAGCTTGGACATGTTTAGGTTGAGTGTTTTCTTGTAATAGTATAGCACAGAGCTAAGACATGATAACCTACATCATACCTAAACAAGACCATCCAGTTTGTCTCATTGAAATATGTGCCATAGTGTTAGCAAGTATTCAAAGTGAAGGGGAGAAAGGCTATGTATTGAAGCAGTCGTTTAAGCCCTTTATTGCTGAAGTCTTCAATATTAGTCTAAAACTCCCAATGAAGCCATTTGCTGTTATTTTCATACTTTGCTTATGCATCTTTATGTAAACGTGGGCAGGCCGTCTTTGTCTCTTCACAGTCCACTTGGTATATTCAGCTATACTGCTGTTTTTAGTGAGCACCTTTTTTTCCTACAGCCCATTACTGAGGACAATTTGAGATAAAATTTTATACTTAGGTAATTAGATGAATATTTTGCTTGGCTTTTGAGTATTCTAGACTAAAAACCCAAGGTGGAGGAAGTGGTTGAGACTGGTATTTTACAGTCTGATAGCAAAAGTGAAAAGTGATGAGAGCTGAGATATGTGCAGAAAACTGAACAGAATGTAAGAATAAATGTTTTACTAAGAGTACATGAAAATATTTTTTTATGTAATTCATACATTTCTAAGTATTCCAGTGTATGAACGTGGTTTTAATTTTTGATGGCATGTTTAATATTGCTTCATTATTGAATTAAACTGTTGAAGAGCTTAAGAAAGGCCTTGTGTTCATGAGTGTTTTCCGTGTCTTTGATATGGTCATAAAAATACTAACAGTATGGCATGAGTGTGAGACTTAAGTAGATGTGCCAGCAGTGTTTTGTGTTTCTCTTCTGCTGAGTGGATATGTTCCTTTTCAGTGTGGAATCTTTGTCCTGTGTTAAAGTGACATTGTCAGCCTGGATGGTAATTTCATCTGTTGATGGAAAACCATTTAGGGAAAGAAAGACTATCAGCTAAATCTGCTTCTGTATTACTTACATTCCTTGTTAAATGTTGAGGCATTGGAATTGACAGAGGAGGGGAGGACAGGCTGAAGGTGACTTAGAACTGAAATAAAGAAGGAACATGCCTGTAGTTTTACAGTTGTGGAGCTGGTTTTGGCCATTATTGATGTTTCTTTTGATTAAATGTGTTACAAGCAGCAAACATTCATGTTGAATTCCCGTTATTTTCTAGCTCTACAACATCAGAACATTCTAGGTCACTTTGCAGTGGTGCCAGCTGGGAAGGTAGAATTGAAGAAGGCAGAACAATGAGGACATCAAATAAAAAAATGACAAAGTAGGTATTGAACTATTACTGCTTATTGTTGCATTTGTTTTAGCAATAACCATCTAATGATCTCTGACTACTTTAAATGCATTAATGAAGATTTGAAACCACAAACAGGCTGTTTCATATCAAGCCTGAAGGAAGCCTTAAGGAGAGAGTAAGACTGAGAAGTATTATCTCAGAAGATACTTGTGTGATATTTGAGATTCAGATTTGATTAGCACAGCTTTCACTTCTGTGAACTAGTGAGATAAGAGTTGTGCTCACTGTCTATCAGTAAGAATACAGGGCAATTCTAGAATATATGTTTATGCAACTTCTTATAAAACTATTAAAGTTCTTTTCAACTTAATTCTTATTTTTATTTTCAAGTTCTGTTTCAAGCAACTCTGCTAATCCAGCTGAAAGGGAAACTGATGAAGCGGTCCTGAGGAGAAGACAAAAACAGATCAATTTTGGAAAGAATACCCTTGCATATGACAGATACATTAAAGAAGTTCCAAAGTAAGTTGCACTGTGTTGCAGGTTTCCAAATATACTGTTTTTTGTTCCTGGTGTGTGTGTAGAATAGCACACAGCCTTACTTCTCTTCAATTTCTTCCTGTGGTTTTTATTGCTGAGTGTGGCATTATATGATGTGTGATATCTCTGGGTAATTTGAGTCAGCTGTCCCAGCATTTTTCCCTCTCAGCTTAGAGTTCACTCTGACCTTAGTGTCTGTGGGGTGGGGAAAGGAGAAACTCTTTAAGCAAGCGCTGTTCAGTAATGCCCAAAAACCAGTGTGTGTGTTTATCAGCACTGTTTTAGCAATTAATGCAAAACACGGCACTACAGGGACTGCTGTGAAGGAAGGTAACTACATCCCCGACAGACTCAGTACAATACTAAACTGAAGAAGCTGCACTTGACTCAGGAAGAATAAAGTGGAAGGAGCTGGAGGTTATGATAATATTGAAGCAGTATGAGTTATGCTTCGGTTTCATCTTTGTTCAAGGGCAGTAGGGATCTGCTTTGGGAGCTGTCAGAGTGCTGGGCTGGATGAGCCTCCAGTCTGACTCAGCACATTATGGTTAGTTGTTGCTTTTATTTTTGATAATGTCTTACACACATTTCAGTTAAGCATTTAAAAATATGAACATTTTATTTATTAGACCACTGATGCTTGTGTGATTTGATGGACTTAGGATTCTTTTTAAGGAAAAATCTCCTTATGTTCTGAAATGATAAATGTTACTATGCATTTACAGGAACCAGAGAATTCCAGGAGTTCACCCTAGAACTCCCAACAAGTTTAAGAAGTACAGCCGTCGGTCCTGGGACCAGCAGATCAGGCTGTGGAAGATAGCACTGCATGCCTGGGATCCTCCTGCTGAAGAAACCTGGGATCTGCAGCCCATGTACGTTACATGGATGAAGGAATTTAAGCAGGGCTCTCTAGTTCCTTTAGAGCATTTCTGACAGGGATAAAAAAATATCAAACTCAAAAATGGGAGTCTTCTTGAACGTGTTGTTTTCCATTTGAATTCTGTTAGTCTTCAAGATAATCCAGTTATTTAGTCTAAATTAGTCTGCAATCAGGTGTTGTGAGGAAAACAGCATTTGGTCTGCCTGCAGTAGTACATTCCCTTCTCTTTTGTGTATACACTGGTGGGCACAAGGTAACGTTACTTTTCTGGAAAGTGAGAGACATAAGCAGAAATTTCACAATTGCTGTTCCATGACATTGTTAACTTTCCTTCTTTTCCTGATCTCAGTGGAACCACATGTCTCCTACAGTGACAATATGTTAGAAGATTTGAGATGTTTAAGAAGATGAGAGGTATTTCCATGCTCACTGCAGGATGGTGGCAACTGTGTTCAAGAAGGAAATATTTTTACGTTTTCACAACTTTGAATTTCTGTAATAAGGCTAGCTCTGCTACTTAATGCCACCTTATACTTCGCAAGATTTGGACTAGTAAATTAGGAGGAGAAGAGAGAATGGAATTCTCTTAGCTGTGTTACTGCACTATGTAAATAGTTTGACCTGTGTTGTAATTGACATGTGGTAGAAGTTGCATTTCTTTTACACAATTTGGGTGTCATATGAGATTAACTTAATTATTGCTGCAGCTGAACTGTTTTCTGTTTGGAGCAGTAAGCCAGATGGGTTGTTTTTTAAAAGCTTCTTCTTTTTTTTCTTCTCCTGTGTTTAGTAGTACAGAACCTTCAGGTAGTTCCCAGGAGGAGTTCTGCAAAGATGAGGATGTTTCTGGCTCCTTTGTGTTTGACGAAAAGCAGAAGAGAAATGAGTGTGAAGATGAATGCAGACAGACTGCCTACACACCTGAGAGGTATGAGAGAAAACTTCTGTGCTTAACTTAGGGAAATAATTCAGTACATGTCAGTGCTATCAGGTTTTTGTAGGAAATGCTTACTGTGGAAGGGCAGTTAATACTCAGCTTTGAAGTTTGACACTTCTGCTGTTGTATGTAATCCATCAGTGGTAGAGAGCATTGAATATGGAAGAATTACCAGCATTGCAGAATTGCATGATTTAACAGAAGGAAATGCAGTGTTTTTTCAGATTCTCAGTTTATACAGCGGAGTACTGAGGTTTCTTTAGCCATTGCTGGAATGTTCTGAAAATAGAGGAGCTTCTTCAGAAGCAGGAGTCCCTATCCTTAATAGTATTGTGCCTTTCTGCAGAACAGCAAGGGAGACTGACTGTGGCATGTTTACTAAAATATCTTATCCTGGAGGGGGATGTGTGTGGAGCTCAAAATGGTTTTGCTTTCAAAGTGTGAGTGATTTGCTCAGTGTTCCTCTGTGTGACTGAAGAATCATACCTCAAAAGAAAACTTCTTCTGTAGCATATACTGTTATTTAGCAGAACACTGACAAACATTTAAACATAGATAAAAGAAGTTACATTTGTAAAATCTATTTTTGTAGTTCCTGTTCTCCAGATTCTTCTCCAGTATGGAAACGCAGAAAAAGAAACAATTCTGACTCCTCTGTGGTTTCGAAGAGCAAAAACCATTATCTGCAGATGTACCACACACTGGAAAGGTAAGAAATGATTCTCCATGTAGGAATTCACTGATATTATGAACTGACTTTTGGAATATGACTGATATTTTCCCCTCCCTTTGTTAATAGCTTTAATTTTATCTAAATGTGTGCAATTTAACGAGGAAGGAAAATCATGTCAGAATAATTGTGCTGTATGATAGCAAATATTTACAGTGCTCCATTGCAAAGTGTCAGAAGACAAAGCACAGGTTGTATTTTGTGTGTAGATTTAGGATTAATCCTTAGCAAAACTAAGGATTTTGGCAGTTTAGTAGACATTTCACACTAATCTTAGTAAAAGTGTTTATACAGGTATTGTTTCTTCTCTCTACCTAGTCTCCTTCTGAAAAATTAGGAGGAACTGTGTTGCCACAGTGCATGGATTCAGACATTTTCATTTTCTTTCCAGCCTTACTGACTCAGGACATAAGGAGGCTTTTTCAAAGTGCTCAGAGTGGGAAGCCTTTGGTGAAAAAGATGAAGTAATGACAGTAGAACAAAGTATAGAAATAACAAGGTAAATAGCCCAGTGATCATGTTATTTCTGTTTATTGTTTATGTTGTAAAGGTGTCCTTTTCTTTTTAATCTTTTCTTTCACTGGTTACTACTACTTTTTTTTTTTGTTGTTTTGGCCTTCTTACACTTCCTCCAGCACGTGTTATGTTTGGTTGTTATTTCTGTTCTTTGAGTTTGCTTGGCTTTTTCCAGTCTGACTCTCCATTTGTTGCTTTCTGCTGCCTCTGCCATCCCAGGTAATGCTGGAAAATAATGAGCCCCTTTCACACTCTGTCTTGTGGAGAGAATTGGAAATTTGCCTCTCATTTTCTCAGCCTAAGGGCTGGAATCTTCCTCTCTGTCTCCCTAGAGATTAAGTTGTTTTATAGTGACAACAATGATAGTTGTTTGTTTTTATACAGTGACCCAATTCCAGCTGGTTGTTCTTCAGGGTGGAACAATCCAAAACAGAAGAAATCCAGCTTCTTTCTGCCTGACAGCAAGACTTGCAGAGATGCAGACTGTAGGCTGGAGAGGTATCAAATGCAGCTCATCAGTTAGGGTTTGAGGGGTATTTTTGCATATTATTTTAGAAGCTTAGTTGCTTTCTTGCTGTAATTCAATCTAAGCATTTATTATGATCATTTGATTTTTAATTTTTACTTAGCTATTATTACTATTTGTCTTAGGGATGTGTTGATCAATATTTATATGTTGTGTGGTAAAATTCTGTCATTATATTTTCATGTTACATTCTGTGCTAATGTAAATGGAATGTAGCTGTATTTAGTATTTAAAAGTTACAAAATAAAGCCACTTAGTCTTTGGGCTTTGGTGTTTTTTATTTGTAGGCTTAAACTTTGTAGCAGTTTATTGGAAGGACATCAGTCAGAATACCCTGACAGAGGATGGGAAAGTGCAAATGTGGAAAGTACAATATTGAGGAAAAAAATCTAAATATCAAGGTGAGTTTGTGCTGAATGCTTATTGATCTGTTCTGTTCCAGTAGCCCATCCACAGTATCATTCTACAGAATCCAGCTGTTCAGTTCAGGCAGATCAGTTTCTCTTTTATTTTATTAGTGTTTTATCCCATCCTGTTGCACTTTATGCAGCACCTTAATTAAAAGATCTAATGCTTCAGACTTACTAAGTTGAAAGTGTTATCTGTCAGCCAGAAAATGTGTTTTTATCTCTCAAATGAAAAGTGTCAGTTTTTTAAATATTTCAGTAGCACCTTTTCTGCCTCTTAATATTTTTGTGATGAAGTCATAACTTGGCCTTTGCAGCAGGAGATTTTAGTGAAATTTTTCTCTTGGATTGTAGATTCCTGTGGTGCATTAATAGGATGGATGGTAATCTGGGTCAAACAGATTTTATTAGCATTTAGTCTTTTGTGTAATTAGATTGTCTTTGATCTACATTTGGTGCAGGTTCTGAAACATGGTCTAGGATATAAATGTCTGTTAAACAGTCATCTTTTAATATTTTGTCCTAAAAAACTCATTAAGAACATGCCAAAATTAGTTTTACACTTAGATTTTGAATTACAGAAATGTAAGGAAAAGGCAGCTAGAGCTTTTAAAAAATTATGCTGATGGCATTCTTCTTTTGACTTTATTGATTTTTAATTTAAAGTCTTTGAGCATGAATAAGATTTAACATGCATTCACTTTTCGAAAGTGCTAATTCAATATTTGAAAATATCTAGTCTCTCTTTGTATATAGAAGTATTGAAGAAAGAATTTCTCCTGTGACAGAAGAAGACTTGAAGAATTGGGATGTAGTCTGAGATCAGCAGATCAAGTCTTGGAAAACTGGTTCTGTCATGTAGGATCTGCACTGAAAGAGGAAGAGATTTACAGTCAGCATACGTGCAATCAACATAAGGTGAAATTATTCAGTTAAAAGAAGCATTTATGTCACACTTAAGAGCCTTTCTGGTTTCCACATGATTGATATTTAGCTTTTTTTGCAGTGGTCTTTGTTGTAAATAAGACTTTATTAAGGAGTGTATTTATTCAGTGGGTTTGTAATCACTTGTTTTGATTGGAAAAAAAAAATCTCTGTTAGATGTAGAATGTACAAAGTGAATTAAACACCTTCTCTGTGGAGCAACACATTGGTTTTCTGGGATGGAAAGATCAATATTTAGAGCAACATTGCCTTTAACCTCGGCTTTTAGGAGTGATGAGCTCTCCAGTGTCAGGACCTTTTTCTGCGGAAGTTTAATCTTGCTTGAAAAACAGATAGTGGTTTAAATGGTAGAATTCCACACTGCCTTCCCTTTTGCTAGAAGAAAATTTCTGTCTTAAACAGGAATAAATGTGAATGTATCTGGTTGCTTTCTAGGGAAAAACCTTAGTCAGTAGACTATGTAAGATATGGCAGAAATTTGTTAATTAGTGTTAACATAAAAGCCTGTTTTATGAATTAATAATGACATTTTGATGGAAATGATGAAAGGGGTTGGGAAAAATAGGCTTAGCTGTTTCCTTTTCTCCCTGACAAATATTTTAGGAATGTAGAGTATCTAGTGCTGTATTTTTTTCAGTAATTTATGTTCTCAAAATGTTTATACTTGCTGTAACACTTTATTTACTAGGGACATTATGGGTTTCTCCTTTATACTGTGCTATAAGCTTACCATATGCAGTGCTCTCCTCCTTCTACTGCTACTGTGGCACTACAGCTTAAAAGAGGAAATGTTTTGTTGTTAATGCCTGCATATAGCACATTTATAAAATGTTGTTACCTACTTTTTTTGTTTAGGTTTCTCCAGACCTTTATAAAGATAGATTGTTTTCTTCAAGCTGTGCCTCAAGTGTAAAACTTCAGATTTCACGAAGCCTGTGCTGCAGTGACAATGGATGTTCCTTAAAGCTTTTGTGAGGACATTTCTGCTGCGCCTGCCTTGGCAGGTGACTAGTGCATTATATTTCAAAGGCTGCTTCAGGTGATGGATCCTGCCATTCCCTCTGGGGGTCTTGTTCCTCAGAGTGTGCAGATGTTTCACCAGTGAATTGGTCCAGTGTCGAGTCAGACTGAAGAATGAAACCCCTCCAACCAAGGAACCCCCTGTTCTCCACTGGACCAGAATTGGACATCCAGCCCGAAGAACTGCTTCAAAAGAATGTAGACAATTTCCGCCTTCCTCCTGTCTTTAAAGACAAGTCGTTCATAACTTTTGGATTGGGTGGTCACCCACTTGGCCTGTTTATTGTTCTCTGAGATGTATTAAGCTGGCATTTGTCTAAGCCAGGTGAGGGAAGAGAAAGGAAAGGTAGATGGTTTATCAAAATCAGATCCTTTTTTTGAAGGGGCTGAGTGACTGTTAGAACAGCATCACAGCTGAAATACCTGGATTTTGCTTTTATGTGTGTTGCAGCCTGACCCAAAGAGTGGGCAAGGATGCATTCAGTGCCTGTTGTTCCTACAACTATTGGAGATGAATAGCAGAACTTGCAGGTGTGGAGCTGCTCTTGTCCAGCCTAAGGGTTGTGATGGTGTTGGGATAGGCTCTCCTTTTTTTTACTCTGCTAGCACTGTGTGCAGATGTTTAAAGTGGGAGCTGTGGCTACAGTGGTTTAGACTAAATTTGTGTGCCAGTTACAAGAATTTTACAGTCCTTGTGTAGCATGTACTGGGATATCAATGTCTGCTAGAGCTGGGAGTTGTCTCTCTGCAGGAGTTTGGTTTTGCTTTCCTTTGCTATGGGGCTGGCAGTACCCAGGGCCAAGAGCCCATTGTGCTGCTGATTTGGAGAAAGCTGCTTCCCCAGAAACTACTTTCTCTCCCAAAATGTTATTTCCAGGCATGCTCAGGCATTTTTCCCAACACAAGGGTGTATCTGTCACACACCACGGAGCACAGAGCGTGTGTGTACAAGGGACACATCTGTACAGCACTTTTCTAAGAGATAATATTTAGAACCTTGTTGTTCCAGTGTGCATGTTTCCTTGTGATTTATGATGATTGTAAATAAAGGAATGTGTTACATTTTTGGCAATTTGCCTTTATGCAGAAGAATTAAAGACTAACTTTAAAAATCCTTGTTAGTCTGCTTTTGCAGTTGTGTTGTCAGTTTGATTATAAAAGGAATATGTGGGTTTAGTACTTCTTTCTTGTTTGTTTTAAAGTGTTTGGTTTGGGTAGTGATTCTGGATTTTTAGCCCTTGCTAAAGGGGGAAAGGAGGAGTTTTCAGAGACGAAAAGTGGACTCTTGAAGGCGGCTTGCAATTCTGGTTTTGTCCAGCCCCAAAGTTTGTTTAGGGCATCGTAACTTAGCAGAGGGGCGCAGCTGAAGTCCCAGCACCCATTCTGCCATGGAAAGGTGTCCTGCTGGAGAAGATTAAACTGCTAGGTGAGAGTAATAGGCTGTCGAGAAATACTTAAACTCATCTTTAGTATTTTATGAGTATTGAGAGCCCTTCAGCTTTTGCCTAGGATGGATGGGGCCTGCAGTGGATTTAGGGACATTTGCAGTTCAGCAGTCCTTAAGAGATCTTTGTATTTCTTTGTTGAAGATCTTAGACTAGACATAACATAACCAATCTGCCCGCGGCAATTAAATTTTGGGTAGATTTATTCCCTAATCCAGATTCTGTGTGCTTTGAACAAGCTATGGTAGCACAACGGAAGGAATAATAGAGCAGATGCAGTTTGAAGTCTGCTCAAGTCAATTCATGCAGTGTTGCCACTGGATGTAGAATCATCCAGTGTTCTAATTAGTAACCTCATTAGTCTAAACAGAGCAGTCAAAACTGGAATGCAGCCTGTCCATGCACTTGTTTACCTACCCAAGGCTGTCTGACACAGTTTACAACTGAGGTAAGCAAAGAAGTCTGGCACTCCACCCCCAGCTTTTCCTTTAATTTTACCCAACTTAATTAAATCTCTGCATAAATCTGCGCTCAGTTTGTAATTAGTGCAAAATATACCCTGAACCTCAGCAGACAGGTTTCAATTTCTCCCTAGAAGTGACAAGTATCTTCTGTTGACATGCTTCTACTGGGATAATCTCCTTACAGATGGTACATTATCTGTGCTTGTGGAAAACATCCTTCACTGGCAGTTCTGAAAGGCCACAGGTTGTGTGTACTTTGTTTTGCTTGTAAAACTCCTTTGAGGTCAAAGCTGAGGATATCTCCTTCCCTTAAATTCCCACCTTGGGGTGAAACTGCTCTTCTGAAGGGTTTCTGTCGCTGATGAGGACAGAAAGATGCAGTGCAGCTGTAATCCCTGAGCCGTGTCCCAGCAGATAGTTCTGGTGGATAAACTGAATTTAATTTGTAGATAGTGTTGTGCTAAAAGTACTGTGTGTCTTCCAGGCTGTAGCTGTCCTCTGCCTTGCGTGGGTGTGTTCAGGTAAACATGCTGTTCTAGCTTAGGCCAGAGCCAGGCTGAAGGGAGGGGAGTTAGTTTGTGCATGTTTTGCACCTCTGCTGTACTTGAAGCATGACCTTGGTTCAAGAACACAGTTCTGTTTTCTTGTAGTGTGTTGGAAAGGACAGGTGCCAGCAGAGCAGACTTTTCTGCAGGAATGTGGATGTTCAGGCAGATGTCACACAGAAAATGTGAGTTTGTACAAAATTTACTACAGTAAGGCCAGGCAACAGGTATGGAATTTTCAAAGTAAATCCCTTCATGCATAGCAAGGCTTAAGTGTATCTTTATTAAAAAAACAAAAACCCCAAAACAAACAAACAAAAAAAACAAACCACCAAACACCACCTGTTATTGTATGCTCAGAAAGTTTCTCCAAAACCATTGCTGCACTTCAATGGTTGCTTTTGTGTTTTAAACTGATTAGAAAAACCCACCAGACAAATTTTTGTTTGCTGCCGCTGCCATCTGTTTTACCAGATGTGGTACTTGGTGACAGGGTTTAGCGATGGACTTGCTAATGGTTGTAGTTGATGATCCTAGAGGGCTCTTCCAACCTTAACGAGCCTGTTATTGAAAGGCTTTTTCGACCTTAATAATCCTGCGATTGTAAGGCCAGAAGAAAACCATCTCTCTGAAGTGTCTCACAAGCCTTCAGGCTGCAAACGTATCATTGTTTAAAGCTGTTTGTGTTCTGCTGGAGTTCCTCAGGTTGTTTCTAAATTACTGTTCTAAAATATGAGTGTATGCCCAATTGCAGGATGAGCGGGATCTCACTGTGCATGCATGTGTGGAGTAAAAATCCCAGAAAGGTCCAGCTAGCCAAGGCATAGCCATCTCGTGTCATTACCCAACCTTCTTCACTATTGATACAAAATTCAATGCCATGTCATTGTGAAATGTACATAGTGACCGTCTGGCGTGGGGTTTGAACTGGCTCTTAAAATACTGTGCGCTTCATCGACTGTACAGCCGTGCGGAGACCGTCATCCTTCATATTTAAATCGCTGCAATTCGTATTTTTCTTTTTGTTTGGGCCGTTTTTTTCCCGGTTCACGCGAGTCCCTCCTCCACCGCGCGCCAAAACCGCGCGCCGCCGCGCTCGATTCTCCCGCCAACACGCCCCGGGGGCGGGGCCGGGCGGAGCGGGCTGAGCCATTACCTTGGCAGGGGGGTGGGGGATGTGTGTGAACGTGTATTGGCGCGGGGCGGCAGTTGCGCTTTGCCGCTCGCCCCCCCTCCGCACCTGTCCCCGTGGAGGCGCCCCGCGGGGAGGCGGAGCGGGCGGTGTCGCTCAGCGCCGGCGGGAGATGCGAAGGGGCTGAGCGGGAAGGCGGCAGTGCTCTCTCGGCTCTGCCTCACCGCCCGCTTCAGCTGCCCTCGCTTGCCAATCCTTCAGCTGCCCTCGCTTGCCTCTCCTTCACCGTCCGCCTCAGCTCCTCGCGCCGGCTCTGTCTCCAGCTCTCCCTCGCGAGGACACCCCGCGCCATGTCCTTCCGCCAGAGGAGCCCCCACGGCAGCACGAAGACCAGGTAGGGCCGCCGGGCTGAGGCGGGGGGGTGGCGGCCCCAGGCCCCGTTCCCCCCGTGTTCCCCGGCCCTCGCTCCCGTCCCGCGGGCTGAGTTCTCTGAGGGGATGAGGGGGTGGGGCGGGGGGGGGGCAGAGCCCCCTCAGAGGGCCCGCAGCGAGTAGCGTCGCCTCTCCGCGTTTTTGGGGTGAAATCGGTGAATAACCGCGGTCTCTGAAGGAGGTTAGAGCCCCAAAGCCCACTTGGGTGCTCGTGTTTGTCCCCAGCCCGCAGCACCCCCCGCGCTGGGCCCAGGAGCGGAAACGCGGCGCCGATGGGAAGCGGCGGAGGCAGAACGAGCCCGAATCCTCCGTGTCTGAGGAAAACAAGCCCAGGCCTGAGGACAGCCGGCAGGACAGGTGAGCAGAGGTGACAATGGCAGCGACTCCCTGCCCTTTTGTTCACAGGAGCTGTTGAACTGACCCTTGTACTCAGTTTCCCAAGCCCTGCCTGTTTATCAATCGCACAAATAGCTGGTCTTAAAGGAGGGAAAAGGATCGAGTGCGGTGCTCTTATCTTGGGGTCGGTTCTTAAGAGTCAACATTTTTCATTCTTACCTCTTGAAATATGTTCTTGGTAATTTGTGCCCTATTTCATGCTGGTTTACTGCCATTTATCAAGAACTAATATTGTACAGACCCATTATGTTTGTAAATACCGGCTGTACAAACAGTTGTGGTAAGATTAAAGGATAAAAATTCAATTCTTAGAATTCATCTATTCTACGCTTCTGAAGGGCATACAGACCACCCCTGAGAAGTCGTGTTATATTCCAGCACATTTGTGGGGTGATTCAGTTTTGAGGTTGCCTCATAATGCTGCCTTCCGTGTTTCCCAGCACAGCTAGACTTAAGTATTTTATTTTATATCACATTTACAGTCTGAGCTATTCATGCTATGATCTCTTTAGTCACTTTGATCTGTGGATGGGAGTTGTGGCCACAGCCCGGTTGATTGAATCAAGGTTTCTAATCTAAAACTGGGTAGGTGGTGCCCATGCGTTTTCCTTTGCTGACAATTAGCAGGGGACACGATGGTCAGTGACTCAGGTTACACTATCCAGAGTAGCTTAAACTAATTCCAGGAAGTGTGGTTCAACAGCAGTACAGGGATGAAACTCTCAGATAGTTTCAACGTAAATAGGCAACACTCCTATGTGTCTCCCAGTCCTGAATTGTGCAGGCATATTTCCTGGTTTCAGTTTGAATTGAGCTCTAACTGAAATTTTTCTCTGCCAAAACTACTTTTTGTTTATGCCAATCCAACCGCGTCAAATTAAAATTCTCAGAAGTAAAGAAGATCAGGATGGAAGCTGGGTCACCTTGATAATCACAGCACAGGTGCATAATCAAACAAGTATAAAAAAGTACATCACAGTGTTGGGGGAAAGGCTCAGGAGGTGGGACCAACAGGAATTCTGCTGTTAGCTCTCTACCACAGGAGAGCAATAACAGAATATAGCCTGTATTCTCTGCAAATCTAAAAATTGGTATAAGCAAAAGTTAAAAATCCTTGGAGCTTGAACAGATCTTTGTTCAGGGACCTGTGCTGTTTGCTATGGATTCTTAATTTTGCCAACTTGCTGACTGAGTTTCATCTTACAAGAACTTTTAGTTTGAATTTAACAAAACATTCAAAGTAGTGCAAGCCTATTTGGGGGCAGGGAGGGAGTTGGAGCTAGTTTCAGTGCAGATGGATCTAATTCCCTGGCTCCAAGGGCCATGTTTGCACAGTATCTTGGAAGGTCTCCAGGGCATTTCCAGATCTACTGAAAAAGCTCTGCTCTGCAGGATAGTTTTGAGTTTTACTTAGGGAAAAATTGGTCATGAGGAAGACAGACAGGAGAAACATTGAATACTGAATGCAGGCAGCAATAGATATCTGGGAAGAGATGTGACCTTATTCCCCTGCAAGAGTCTGAACCAGCTTATGATGCTAATGGGCTGCAGTAAAGTTGTTAAACTAGTCTGCAAAATCATAGCAAATCTCAGTTTCCTAGCTGAAATAGGACGTTTTTGTGCCTCAGCCTTCTCTGCTAGGCATATATTTACATGGAGCAACTCCTGGTGCCATCATGTAATTTTAATTAATTAGCTTTGCAAGTTAATTCTGTGTTCCAGCTTTTATCTCTTATATAGCTAATGAATCTGCAGTCACCAAAGAATAAATAATTGTAAAGTCATTTAGTGGAGAGAAAATGAGTGAATAAATGAATAAAGTTGGTATTTCATGTACCATTTTCTGAGGAACATGAGCTGCAAGTTACTGAAAGCGTGGGCTGGTTTATCAAGCTATAGTGGTATGTTTCTATAACACCTACATAAATTTTAAGAAAAACCAACACAAACCACACAACCTCAAAGTGGATCTCACAACTGATGCTTAATTTTACAGTGATGAAATTTTAATAGAACACAAGGTTTTCACAGCCATTTTGAGTACTGTAAATAATATCATTTAAAGGATCGAGCTGTGAGTGGGGGAGGTAAATACAGTAATCCAAACTTTTAACACAGAGCCTGAATTTGTTTTTCTTTCTAGTTTTACAACACCAGAAGGTCCTGGACCCCTCTCCCGGTGTTTAGACTGGGCAACGGCAGTGGAAGAAGATGAAATGAGGACCAATGTTAACAAAGAAATTGCAAGGTACCCCTGAGTGTTTAAGATGAAGTGGTGAAAGGAAGGGAAATGGAAGTTGTCTCGTAGAATCTGTATCAACTTGTATTTTTAACTTCACCATTGTAGTAAAATGAGGCAAACCTTAGGCTCTTGTCTGCCGCTCTTGGATCAACTTTGGGTTAAGTCCTGCAGGAATGTCATGGGATGCTCTCTGGAGATTGGGTGTGTATCCCTAAATACCTCCCTTTCAGAAGAAGCTTTTCCTGAATCTCTTAGATTGAAATACTTGAAATAACCTCTCACTAATGACTGTGTTTTCACATTATTGCTATAAGAAGTTGCTTTAGGGAAAATGGTCAGGAAAAGAAAGTCCTTGTATTTTTATTGCATTTTAAGGGAAAACTGAAACATTCATTTCAGAGCAAAAAGGCTTTTGCAGTGTCTGGGGTGCTGCTGCTTTTCTGAGAATTTAACTGTGAGCTGTGACAGTGCAGCCTTCATGTTCCTCTTCATAGAATTTCTTAAAACTGATTTGAATTCTTACAGACACAGAAGAAAACTCCTGATAAATGAATTTTCAAGAGAAAGGAAGTCGTCCTCAGGAAGGTAGGTTAAGTTTCTAGCTTAGCTGAGGAAAATCTTAAAAATAGAATTTTTATTGTACAATGTTATTTCTTAAAATACACAGTTTAAAATAGTTCAAGTTTGTTTCAACACGGTGGTTTAGTAACACCCTGAGCATTTGTTTGAAAATATTTAACATGTTTATTTATAGCCTTTTACAAGCAGGTTTGTTTAAGTATTAGTTGTTTCCTAGTAGTCTCAAACCTACAATGTTTTTTTTTCTTCAGTTCCGATTCAAAGGAGTCCACGGTGACAGTAGAACTTGAGACAGATGAGGTGGTTTTGCTGAGAAGACAAAAACAGATAAACTATGGAAAGAACACGATTGCATATGATAGATACGTTAAAGAAGTTCCTAGGTAAGCTGCTTGACTTTCTAGAAAACTAAATGTCCACTCCAAGTCATACCTGTTCTTTATAAGCACATTAATGTGCAAAACTTTGTATCCAATACACATTTAAATAGCAGGCATCTACAAATTAGATTTTGAGACATTTTTGAACTGTTAGGTAACACTAACAATCAACTGAGACGTGGTTTGAGGTTTTATTTTAATGAGTCATTATATAAGAAGTACCTCATGCTGCTGAAATGGAAATGAAAGTTGCTATTGAGTTGGAATGAGATTTTCAGACCTATGAATGATAATCCTTTTTATTAGTATTATTTTATTTGACTTGAAATCAGAAAAACTAAGAAGTTTGTATGGAGCTGCCAAATCTTTGCTCGAGTGCTGGAATTGCTCATTGGTCTTTTCTCATAAATCATGCAATCAGTTAACATTTAAAGCTATGTTATGTACGTGTGACTAAAGCACTGATAATTTTTTCATGTCAAACAGATGCCATCGTATACCAGGAGTTCATCCCAGAACTCCAAACAAATTTAAGAAGTACAGCCGGAGGTCATGGGACCAACAGATTAAACTGTGGAAAGTTGCACTGCATTCCTGGGATCCTCCGACTGAAGGAGGATGTGATCTGCAGGAAATGTATGTACAGAGTATCCAAAATGCTTTTCTAGAAATTATGATGTGTAGTCTCCTGTTTAAGAGATAAACACCAGCCCCAGCATAGTTCTTTTTGAGACAAGTCAGTGAGTGCTGAATGCTTTCACTAATTATTTATCAGTTCCTTCTCAGTCAAAATATCCAGCAGCTTCCTGGCCCTTGTCCAGTGTCCTTGGAAGGGCATGCATACATATCCCTTACTTTTTTAATGGTGAAAGCAGAGCCAGTTATGCATTATAAAACAATCACCATATCATTGACATGAGCCAATTCTTTCAGAGTAATCTTCAAATTATCTAGTAGGAGCAGTGCTGGAGAGTTCTCACTAATGGCACATCTCCTGAATATTGAGCTTGGACTAATCCAGTGTACAAGAACCTGCCTCCCCCTTCTCACTTCCTAGTTCAAGAGCAGTGGTATAAATTGTTTCTTGGCCAGAGAGGGAGCATTGTGAACTTATCCCAAGGTACCACCAAGCTCAAAGCATGGCCACAAGTGCTCACAGTCCAAGCTCTAGAAGATGTAGAGTGATGCCCTAGTTATTTTCCTCTGTAGAAAGCAATACAGCTGACCAGCAACATGTGACATAAAACTGGCAGTAGAGAATGAAGGGGACAAAGATGGAACTCCTCAGCAAGCAGATTTGTGTTAATGAAGTAGTGTTTTTCCTTAATGGAATGCTAGTTTTAAAACTAGTGCAGAGCATTAGGATCTAAAAGCAAAGCTTCCTTTTAGCTTCCCTTTACTTGCCATCTGTGTGAGGGGAGTTGGTACATCAGCCAGAACCCTTCTGTGTGCATTGGTGTTAAAATACTGCCTTCAGATGCTGGGGTCTAGGTCTGTGTAATGGATATTAAATCTTTGCAAAACAGATGTATGAGAACCTTGGCTGGGAAAAAAAAAATCCTTCTTCTCCTGTAACATTTGCATTGAGGCATTGCTTGGGCACTGGGTTTTTGTCTTTTGATATGTTGCAGTATTCAGTCTCAAGACTTTTAATTCAGTCCTTGGCCACTTTGGCAGTACTCAGCTGTGCTGCAGTTCTGTTTGCTCTCTTCAGTTTGCCACCCCATCCCTGTGATCTCTGTAGGTCTCTTTGCTTTCCTATGGCCATTTTTTTTCAGAATTGCACAACAACAGAGTGCATGTTTCATACTGTATTCTTCTAAATGATTTTACAGTTGTCCTGTTGACCTTGGTGAGATGGAGACAGAATCTGTTGGAAGCAATTCTACTGAATCTCAAACGAGCTGTCAAGATAATGATGTAAGGATATCTGTCATTTGCATGACTGTTTGATGGTAATTGGTTCATTGCTTAGAATTACATCCAGAATAGCCTGAATACCTCACAGATCCCATCACCTACATTGGTTAGGGACTGTTTATAAAGCTGATCAATCTTGAAATTGGGGTGTTTTCCAGCTATAGCCATTATTTGTCTGTAGTCTTGGGTTTAGAGAATTAGAACTTAAATTATCATCTCAAATTAGAAATACCCCATTTTTTCACAGCCTATGAAAGAAAATTTATCTGTTGAAAGCAAATCAATAATGAACTGTAATGTACAGTTGAAATACTACTTTAGATTGCAATATCTAATGTTAAAGTAGGGTGGAATTTCCTTGTCACACAGAAGTATGCTCCTTTTGTGTCCAGAAAGCACTTGGTACAGCTGAGTAGTAAAGGTCTAGGAATGCTTTCCTTTCTGGATCTGTATAATGTTTTAACATTTGCATATATAGGTCCTTAGAACACTTGCAAGTTATCTTCAAATGTGACGGGATGGGCAGAAGCCTACATCTCTTTAATCTTAAGACTAGCACTGAGTTTTCATGGCCTTTAAATCATTTGTAAACCTCTGTTATAGGGCTGTCTAGATGAATTACAGAAGTTAATGGAATTACCTGTGCCAATAACCTCTACTTAACTAGTAATTATTAATTGCCTTTCCTTTCCAGGATACCTGTTCTGGCACTCCCACCAAAGTTAGACATGTTGACTATCAAGCAGAAGGAGAATTTGACTTGGAAATGTGTTTGAGTGAACCAATGAAAGAATTTGATACTGTGAGTTAAATAGTCCTGTGCAAACTGTTTTAGAGAAAGTTTCTTTTAAATTTGAGATGTTGGCTTGATCCATAACTCTGCTAATAGTAAGAAAGCTTAAGCAAAGTTGAAAACTGTTCTGAAAGCTGTGATTGGTCTAGATATTCTCCAGACCAGACTTGCGTAAAATTACAATTAAGTTGTTTTACTTCTTGTTAACTTTTAACTTATGTATATCGGGTTTTTTTTTTTTATAAAACTTCTCAATAGAAAAACTACCCAAAGGCAGTGCTATCCTCTAGTATTTATAAATAGCACAGCAAGATCTTACCAATTTCCCTCCATTCCTTCCCCCACTGTGAACTTGATTTCAGTTGTCCACCTGCAGATCAAGAGCCAAGGAGGGAGATTTTTTTTTTTTAATGTTACCTTGCTTTTACATCTGGCTCTTGTAAAACACCTGACCTGAAGTAATGCACGTGGTACCGAACCATGTGGCTGATTAGTACTAGTAAACCCATCCACTGCAGTTACTGTAAGATACACTAACTTACCTTAAAAAAACCCCACTTTTTTTGCAAAAATGTTTCAGAAACAATTGGAAGTTTAATACTCTTAAGAAATTGGAGGTCAATATGGTGAAGCCTATGCAATAATGTTTTTTTTTTTTTAGAAGCAGTAGCCTTGATTTGAAATTTGTAAATAGTCATCAGTCATTCATTAATGCAGTCAAGAAAACGATGTCTAGGAAAAGTGCTTGATTCTTTTAGTTTTCTGGTTTTAAATGTAAAACTGTTGTAAATGTTAACGACTGTACAGATTTTCTGCTGAGAGCAGTTCATGTTTCTATTGCTTTTGCGTGGGATGTTGCTGGAAAATAAACAGAACTGCATTTACTTTTACATATGACTCTTCATTTCCTGCTGGCAGTGTGTCGCGATGCCTTGTCGTTTCGCACTGACCACAGGCTAGCTCAGGGGCACTGCGGCTGGCGTTCCGTGGGTCGGGGCAGCAAGGCAAGCAAGCCACCTCCTCCCCGTGGGTACTTGGTTCCCCGCAGGCGACAGGACAGAAGATGTATTCACGACTATGGCGGCAGGAAGAAGTCGACTCTCGAGAGCAGTGCAAATAGATGGTTTATTTAGGGAGCACAAAACGGAGCTCTACCTCGGGGGGCGACTGCTCTCAAAGAGCCTCGAGCAGAGCTGTGCGAGAACTTTTAACCGGGGGAGGGTTCAGGGGAGGCGACAATGAGTCAGCCAATGGGAAAATGAAGGGGTGTAACCGGGGGTGTTAACCATAAGATGGGGGTCCAATCCCAAGAGGGAGGGAGGAGATTGCTTGGGCACCCACCAACTACTCGACGCCCTCCCTGGATCTTTCCAGAACCCAGGGAAGGGCCCCGAAGTGACGGACAGGGCGCCCAAGGGAAGAGAGAGGGGATTGACAACTGGGGTAGAGGGGTAGGGATGATTGGCATTTAACGAAAGGTTATATAACAATAACAGGGTTGAAACCACGAGGGAGAACTGGGGGGTACAAGGAACAAACCAAATTACAGAAAACTTTAAAACATACACGGAACTCATCACTAATTCAACAAATCTTACAAACACGCCGCTACAGCAGTGCTCTGTGGATAAATGAAATGCAGGGACATCCTGAAAGCCAAGTGTCTGATATTGGTACTGAGCCAGGTTATATCTGTATTAGCACCGTCCTCTGACTTTGGGGAGACCTTAAAATCTATTTACTTGGCCACTGGAGTACATTTGAGACAATTTAGTTTAGTAGATGTCCATTAGCTGGTTGCCTAGTTCTGTTCTCTAGGAAAAACTGCTGGAAGAGCTGGGTGAGCACCTCAGTCTTCTTTACTAACAGGACATCTTTTACAGTCACCTCACCTGGTTTTATCTGTTAAAATGGAATTTCTGGGTGTGGATATTACACCCCTTAAGCTCATCAACTCAAGGGGGTATGTTAGCTAGTAATATTGCTTACAGCTCTCTGATTTGTTAGGCACTTTTGAGATCGGGTAGCTTGATCTGATGGGGAAGCTTCCAAGAGGAAGCAGTGGTATTAGGATAAGGTTGGTGCTGAGCTCTGATGTTAAGGAAACAGCCTTCCTAATGTGCATTTTTTCCAGAGAAGGATACAAAATAGTAGTTGCTTTCTACCAGGACTGAGCACCCTCTGTCCTTCCCAGATTGCTTTTCTCATGTCACATTTTCTGGCCACCCTGTTCCTGGGCGGTTCTTAAGTATTTTTGGTGTGTCATTCTGTAGCTGAGTATCAGAACTTGCAGTAGAACTGTTTTTTTAAAAGAAGTTTTTCTGTCCTACTGTAGCTACCCAAACAGGTTGGATCAGTGGGATGTTCAAGAGATTGTTTAGAGGCTTCTGAGGTGTAGGGTTACTTACATGTAGTTTTGAAATAAGGGAGCACATGGGTTGGGACAGTCTCTTGAGCACAGATGCAGGCTGGGGGACAAACAGATGGAGAGCGACCCTGAGGGGAAGGACTTGGGGGTGTTGGTGGGTGGATGAGAAACTTGAAGTGACTCAGTGTTGAGGGTTAAGTCTCCTGTAGAATTTTCCCCCCCCCCAAGTTGCTAGGAGACTAAATGCTGAGTACTTAACCTGGACAAAAAGAAGCTGATCACTTAGTTTGGGGGAGGGAAAAAAAAACTCCGGGGGAGAGAGCTGAGGGTGGGGGTCGGGTGTCTTTGGTCTTCCGGGGAGCAGAGATCAGGGGCTGCTGGCTGCTGGAGTCCACGGTTAACGAAGGAGTCTGGTCCTGGGAATTCTACCATCTGTTGGAGTATCCAGGAATTCGGAGTTTCTTCGCTGTCCTGCTGGATTTTGGGTGAGACCGGGTCCCGCCGCTGCGGCTTCTCCGGCACTGCCACCTCTGCCTGCCGAGGACACCCCCTGGCTGCCGAGGACAGTCCACCGCGCCCGGCTTCCAGCCATCAGCGCCGGAGCTTCCACCGTGTGCCCTCGGGGTTCTTGGTTCTGTTCTACTATTGTTATAATTGCTGTTGGTTTTTGTCTGTCCTGTTATATTTACTAGTAAAGGACTGTTATTCCTTTTCCCCATAGCTCTGACTGAAAAGGGTTTTTTTTAATCTTCCAAATTATAATAACACGGAGGGAAGGATTCAAATTCCTCATTTCCTAGAGAGGCCTGCCTCTCCATAGCAGACACCTGTCTTTTTCAAAACCAGGACACTCAGCCATGTGCACTCACAGCTCAGAAAGCCAACTGTGTCCTGGGCTGCACCGAGAGCAGCATGGCCACCAGGGCGAGGGAGGGGACTCTGTCCCTCTGTTCTGCTTTTGTGAGACCCCCACCTTGAGTACTGTACCCAGCTCTGGGGTAGAATGTGGGGAAAACATTGTGAAGAGCACTAATTCCTGGGCAGTGTTCAGGCAAACAACTGGGATGCACTTCCCTGTTATAATAGAGCACACAACAAATAATTCTCCTTCGGCAAATGTCTTGAGATGCTTTTCAATTTCTACAGAGTAACTTCTCAGTGGTTAGTCCATAATCCGGTATATAATTTGAGATTAAACCAACTAACCTGCTACTACTCAGACAAGGTTCTCAGCACAGGCCTTGGGATTCTCAGCATACCCTCTTGCATTGCCTGTGCCCTCTTGTACATGACCCTGCCCTGCTGAGATGGGCTTTGCTTCTCACTGTGCTCACTCACTCTATTCCATCTCTGCTCTATCCTGTCACATTTCAGTGTCCTGTCACTTCTGCTTCAGACTGTAAAGTTCTGTGTCACTGGTTGTTTTTTTTTTTTTGGTTGGTTTTTTGTTTTTTTTCTAGTTTAACCCTTGTTTTCTCTTCTTGTGGTGTGCTCCAGCTTGCTTATGGATATCTCAGTTCTGTTGATCTCATTAAAAGCAATCTGAGGTGCTGTTCAGCTTTCAGTTCTGTGCAGCACGCTCACCCAGGACCCAGGTGGGTATGATCCAGCTTAGAAATGTAGCTGGTCTGCAGCTGTTCCTGAAACAGGCTCAGATTTGTTACTTTTTCCTGAAGAAGCTGGCCATCCACAGTAATGTCTTCACTACAACAATTCTTCTTTGTCTCAGTTACTTAGATCACTTAGTTTTTATCATTGGTATTTAAAGAGAGCACTCAGTTTGGGTGTTTTCCCAAAGGTACTGAACAACAAATTGGAAAAACCCAGAGATTTTTGCAAGAGAATTAAGCCCTCTAGTGGTTAAATGTGGACTAACGCCATTCATTTAGGGCAGAACCTGGTCATAGAGGAATCTTATGGAAAAACAATATCCATATGTTCACTTGTGCTTAGTTACATGCAGTGGAGTTAGATTCAGATGGAGAACTAGCAACTACTGTCAAATTTTAGCCTTATTAGGTTAAATTCCTCTAAAAATAAAACTGAGCAGGTTTTTCTGTAGGCAGCGGAACCTGTCAACCCTGCTTTTTATAGACCTGTGCCTTCTGGTTTGTGTTGCTCTCAGTCCCTTCACACCAAGCCCTGTCCCCTTTCAGCATCCTCATGCCATGGCTGGCTGACAGCGGTGGTGGCTGTGGCTAATTTAAAGCTCCATCTGTTTTGGCTGGGCCATTGGTACACATGTGTGGGTAGGGTGGCAAACAGAACATTAAAAAGCTGAGCTGTCCCAGCTCATCCTTCACTTGGGCATTAATTAGATCTTCCTATATTACTCATCTGTTGTCATAAACTGTAAGGGAACATATTTACCTTTCTGCTCAGTACCTGGACAGCCAATTCAAAAATTGGTAGTGACAGGACAGAGATTTTGGAAAAGACTTGCCAGTACAAAAATTTAATGCTCTAAGGAAGCCAACCTAAAACCAGCTTTCTTCCAGGAATCCATTTTTAAGTCCAAAATACCATTCAAATAGCTTTCTGTTCATGCAAGTATTTACTGAAATTATTTTCAGGGTTATCTGTTTTGTTGTGTTCCTGATGTAAATAAGAGCACAGGGAAAGCAACTACATGTGCCTGAGGATGGATCTGTGTGGAAAACTGGGGGATCAGGCTCTTCCTTATCAAAACCGGGCTAGTAAAAGACCCCTTTTAAAAGAATTTTGACCTTCCTAGAAGTTATTGCTCTTCTGTTTTTACTTCTATATGGTTTCTCATAATGTGAGAAGATTGGTTGCTAGCTGTTGAATACTAAGTTTGAGTGCTTCCTGACAACTAGGGATAAATTTGAAAAAATATTATATAAATAGTTGAGAGATTGAAATTACTTTGTGAAGTGTCAAAACTCCATTTTACTTTCAAGGAAAGCAGTGTAGTTAGAATGTAATATATACACTTCAGTTAGAGAAAGTGGTGATGCTGAGCAGAATTTACTCCAGTTGTGCACTGTTTAGTTTCATGGCATCTGGGTAATGCCTAAACACAAAACATGCAAGGAACCAAGATTTAGCAGCTGCCACTGCTCTCCCCCACTGTATTTTTTGATTACCTGTCCTGTTCACTCTGAGTTTGTTACTTACCTCTTGAATTGTGTTCAAGTGCAAGAGCAACCTAATTTACCCAAAAAATGCTGATTCATACACTCAAGAAATACCTTCACTTTGAGTGGAAATTTGGAACTTGTTCTAACCCACTTGGGTTAAAGTGGGGCCCAGCTCTCTGTGTTGGGACCTTTCTGTCTATCCAAGTGTCTATTGAGAAAGTTTCTGGGAGGTACAGGAGTGGCTCTAATTATTAGCAAAAACAATGTTCCCTTTTGTGTTCCTTTAGAAAGGGGCTATTCCATTTCTGCTGAGAAATACTTTGTTTTCAGAAATATGAGTGCCATGTAGAGATGAAGATTTGGGCCTGCTCTTTCATTCCACTTTCATGTGCTGGAATCAAAGATAGTTTGGAGCACTGCAGAGGGCAGCAAAAGTGCATGTTTAATTACAGGCACACAAAAGGGAACTCTGAGTTGCTTTACATTTGTTGTAAATGCCAGGAATCTAATTATACTTACTGATTCTGACCTCAGGAGCAACCCATAGTCCCAATAAAGCTCCTTCAAGTCTGTCATCTTTCACTGTTCTTTCCATTTCTAGTTTCACTTGATCTTAAGCCCATTATTAAAAGGAATGGAAGATAATAGTAACTTAACAGCAGATGGGAAAAATGGACTTCAGGAGGTGAAAAAGTCCTCCTGACAGACAGTATGAGCCTCCTTGCATTTAAAATCCTTAGTGATCTACAGTGGAAGTATCTGAAGATGCTTATTTAAGTTGTTTGAACTTCATTTTTGTGAAGAACAGAAAACAATTTTTCCCAGGGTTCAGGATTTTATCCACAGCTGACTAGTTTCAGAACATTCCTTGATATTGAATCCATATTCCTTGACATGTGTTGGAAAGTGTTTGTCTCGTACACCTGCCAAGCCTGCACTGCTCTGGAAGTATTGCTGTCTGAGCTAAAATTGCACCTTGTAGTTGGAGTGTTGGATGGGAAATCGTAGCAGGGAATTAGCAGTGACTGAAAGGAGCGTTTTGGTGAGGTTACTACCTCTGTGTGTGCACAGAGGAAAGAACATGAGAAAAAGGAGCAGAGACAATCCCACCTAGAGACTGCTCAGAGCCTGAGCAGCTGAATATTGTATTGCAAGGATATGGCAAAGCTAGAATTGATAGGTATATCAGGAATAAAATGCTCTGCCCTGCCCTGCACTACAGCACTTATCTTGAAATAAAAAAAAAGACAAAAAATTAAGCCAGCCAGGCTTATCTGGAAGCAGACTCATGCTTCAATATGCTGCTAAAATTTCTGGAACAATGTACTCCAATGATAAGGCTAGTAAGAAATGTGCAGTATTGATTAACAAAGAGTGGCCTGATAGTGCTTAGAAGAATTTGATACTAAGTCTAGTGACCTGTCAATTTACCAAAATAACAAATTATTATTATGCTGACATTTGAGAATAAAACTCCTTCCTCTCACTCTTACTGGAGAAACTAAACTGTCAGCGAGAATCTTGATGCTAGACCATGTGTAAGGCACAGAGGTGAGGCTTTACCTGATCCTTAATCTATTTTTAATGGATTCTGACCATTTCTTAGAATGCTTGTAAAGAAACATTCTGATTTGGTCGTGTTCTCCTCCCAACAGTAAATTTCAATACATCAACTACTGGAATTAAAATAATTATTTATATATATGTGTGTGTGTGTGTATATATATATATAATATTTTTTAAATCTTCTGAATTATTGACAGAAGTGTTTCCAGTATGAGTGGATCCCATTATTTCTCTAAATTTTAATAATGCCATAGACTAAGTGAGAACCTAGTGCAGTTTTACAGTTGGGGAGCTAAAGGGCTGGATGGATGGAATCCCAGGTTTTGCAAACCATAATCCAGTCTGGTTGAAGTAGTTGTGTTCAAGCAGATGGTGAGCTCCTCAGAAAGTGTCTGCAACTGGGCAGGGACAACCTTCTCAAGGTCTAAAAAATATCTACAGACAAAACTTGTTTTTAATGAAAAAAAGCAAAATTATCATTGGGGAAGTTGGATTCAGATCCTAGATGTGCCCGTTGTGGAAAGGCAGCTAGAACCTGCCTGTAAAAAAATCACAAAGTCTATGTTTTTATGTCAGTTAATAAATAATTTCTACTAAAATACTCCCTCAGAAAAACTCCACAGCAAATCTGAGATGAATTTTCAAGCTCTAATTTGAAGAGGTGAAGTAGATTTTCGAAGAAGATACACTTTGTCTGCCACCACAAATCTGTTGCACTGAATCCACGGTTAGAATTTAGGCTGTTTGCTGAAATTCAGCATAAAGTTGTTTGTTTGTTTTAATATTAATGCAGTATTTTAAAAAGTTATGAAAACTGATGTCTCTAAGAACACCAAGAAATGTTACTTTTTTCATTGAAGAATGCGGTTTTCCTTGCTTTTGCAGCCTTTCTTAGTTTGGCTGTGATGCATTCATAAGGGAACAATACTAGCAACGTTGGAAAAATGTGTTTTACAAATTAGAATGGGTACTGGTGAGGGGAAAAAACCCACATTCTTGCTGTTCAAATAAGTATGTCTGACTATTAACAACAAAGTAGAGCCCCTGCATGAACTTTGTTGTAAATCAACTAATAATATATTAAAGCTGAGAAGAGTATTTTGCTTTCAGACTCTTGCTGCTGTGAGTTCTGCCTTTCTTGAGGATGCAGATGAAAAAGGGATGATCCCTTTAAGAGTTTGATAGGTTAAGTCACGAAATTCATATCTCACACACCAGGCAAAAAAATATGCCAGCAACTGCTGGGAAAATGACAACTGCAGTGTCTGATCTCTTGTCAAATCAATGAGGCTTTTCTCTCCTTTTGGTGAGAATTTATTTGCAGGGCTTGGTGAGCTGAGAAAATAAGATTCCTGACCTAATGGTCACCCCCATTGGTATCTCATTGTGGAAAATACTCTCTGCTGCAGTCCATTCAAGTGATTGGCAATGACAGCTTGGATGGATATTGTCAGTTGACAGGGCTTTGCACTCTCTCTGTTTTAAAAATGATGCGAAAGATCCCTTCCCCAGCATGCCGTGCCACAAGTTGGGTTTATGAATGAATGGATGAATGCATGCTTCTCTCCTGTCATCTGCAACAAAAAAAAAAAAAAAAAAAAAAAAAAAAAAAAAAAAAAAAAAAAAAAAAGATATTCCAATCCCATCCCTGAAATGATATGCTAAGTAAATTCACACACATGCATTTAACACGCAAATGGTGCCCCGAAGGCAAGCTGAGCAAGCCCTTCCAAACACTGGGGCCTGTATTTTTTTTGTAGTCATTAGGAATTTCATGGAAAATGTGAAACTGCCCATTTGATATGGAAAATCTCCATGAAAAATGTGAAATTCCAGTGTTTCCAGCAAGGTTTTGCTGACAGCTCATGCATGGAGAATAGCCTGAAAGACATGCATGCAATTAAGGGATCCATATAGGCGAGCTGGAGAGAACAACACAGGCAGTGGGGGATGTGGCCTTTGCTAGGGCCAGCTGGTGTCTGCTCCTGGACTCTCCGAGGGCACCAGACCATTGAGAGAAGTGGGGCGAAAGGGGAAAAAAGAAAACACAGAAGCCTCAGAGAAAATGAACCAAGTCTCTCGGAGAAAATCCGGGAGCTCCTAGGTAACACTGTCCCTCCCTGCGCCCCCCCGCCTCGGGATGCTCTGAGATGCAGCTCGGAGTGCGACACAAGTTTGTTTTCACAGACGTGAGAGTAACCATGCAAATAACAGGGGTGGTGGGGAGCTCAGCCTGGGAGCCAGGTGCTGGCCTGGGAAGATGAGGATGAATGGTTTGGGAGGAAGGGCATCCAGCTCGTGCTCTGTAATCATGTCAGGCCTGTCAGGCCACTGCTTGCCTGCAGCTGAGGAGACACTTCTTTCCTCTCCTTTCTTTGCTCTTTCTGGATGGTTTAGCCCTTCTGATGCCTTTTCCCAGTCTTTAAAATTGAGAGCCAGACACGTTAAGGGATAAGGGCTTTTTACCTTGGTATTTTAATAAGGATCTTTATTGGTGCACCGCTTCGCCAAGGTGGAATACGCCTCAACACACTCACATGATAGATCATGGATACGATTTATAGACCTTACAAATGAGCATATCTTACAAGGCTGCCCCAATGAGAGGTCTGGATGAAGGGTGTGATATTCCCTCATCTAAAGAATCCCCCCTTGGTTGGGCCAAATTTCCAATTACAGGATATGTTCTAGCGAGAACTTTGGCTTCCCAAGATAGTGTAGGGTTTTCCAGCCTCCTACTATGAGGCCTTTAGGATGTTTGGTCTCCTGACCTTACAAAATACTAGGGCTACTCTAAGTTATCAGACTTAAGAAATTACAAGTATGCATGCTAAGAATACTGAGGATATATAAAAGTTATATAAAAGGTATATAAAAGAAAATGTAAAAATAAATCTTGGCATCACTTCCAGGCACCAGGAAAGGCTCAGCTGTGCTATTTATTCTGGAAGAGGGATTGAAAAACCTTCATGTATGTGGTTGAAATGTGGTGGGTAAAACAGAATTCCAACCCTCCCCTGCCTTCCCGCTTTGCTGCTGCAATAAAACTACAGAACGCTGCAGGTGCTGACTCCTTGCATTGTCTGTGGTCATTGATCTGCTGTCCAGTGCTGCAGCACTGTGTCACCTTAGCTCCTGATTTAACCAAGGTTAGAGAGAAATGGCTGCATGGTTTGTGTGCTGGGGGCTGCGGGGTCAAGGAAGGCAAGGCTGGAGCGCAGGAGCTGCCTTGCAGAGTGTTCTGTTCTGAAAACACCCCCTGTGCAGTCACTTTGTGCCATTGCTCGGGTCTGACTGGGCAGGTGTTCGACAGAGCAGCTGGGGAGGTCCCTGCTCCGTGCAAAAGCCTGGGGTAGAAGTGTTGAAGTCATCAGGGATCTGCTCTCTTGGAGGAGCCACATGGATCGGGAGCAGGGCTGCGTTACCCACCTGCGCTGCCACAACTCCTGATGCTGCTGGATCACCCTGAGCTGGTTCTGCTCTGTGCTCCTGGGGCTCATGGCACCATGAAAAGGAGTGTACAAGCACGTAAAGGAATTGAGAATCAGCCAAGAAGCCACTTGCCTTGCAAGGGATTCCAATGCCCCAACTCATCGTTCTCATCTGGGCGCTACTCCGCAGTTTTGTCACGAAGCAAATCCGGTTCATTTGTGCTGTTCTGTTTGCACTGGTTAGGAAATGTTTCTGGTCTGCCATGTTTGGGAGAGAAGGTGGGAGACAGGGAAAATGAAGCATCAATTGTTGTGTGGGAATTTAGAACCAAGGTGTGCTGTGCAGACAGGAGGGATTGATTTGAGAAGAGCCTGGCCATGGAAGCATGATTTCTAATTAATAAAGGACAGAAAAACCATGCAGCTTCTGAAATACAGCAAAATCATCTCAGTTGCTATCTCACAGCTGCACCATCAAAGGAATTACATTTAAATGTTTTGTTTGGACTCTTCCCCCTTTTCCCCACCCCTCCCAAATCCCTGAGCACTCACTCCCACACGCACAGAATATATAAACCATGCCGCAAGGGTATGAGGGTCCTGGTGCATGAGCTTTGCAATTGCAGAGAGGAAGGTAGGAAGCTTTTGCTGTGCTCCAGGTCACCATTCTTGTAATCGGAACAAATTGTTAGCTCATTGACTTAACCAACTTTTTCCAGAAAAACTTGGGCATCCCGTGCAGCAGCGGTGCTTTGTTTGTAGAGGTCTGTTTGCTTTGCCTGCAGTCCTGAGGAAATGGAAGAAAAGTGGGACCCCTTGTTAGACCCCGTTGGCTGAAGCTGCAGCACAGCTTAGAGCCTTGCTCTGGTTTTGGGGAGTCATCTGCTTCCACCTCTTCTGGTTCTTAGCTCTGTGTTCTTTTAAAGAGGGTGTCTTGTGTGGCCTGAGGACCGTGATGTGAGAAGGGAGAGCACTCTGCAATATGAGGACGGGAATTACAAGACGTACCAGGTGTTTCTAGTAAAAGAGAATTACGTGCAATGGAGAAGATGCTGGCTGCTGGAAAGGTCCTTGGGGAAGAAAGTAAATCCAGACATCCCCTTCTCACAGCAGTATCCCAGTTAACACACTTGCCCTGTGATGCTGCCAGTTTGCAAGTGATATAATGTGGCATGTCTGGCCAGCTCATGCATTGCCTAGCAGGGAGCAATGTGCCTTTATTAATGTCAGATTCCTCACATTTTGGAAGGTGAGCATTTGTTTGATCACCATGGATATGCAGGGCTGTGGTTAGCTGCGGAATTGGCTCAAAATGTAGGTATTGTCAGGGATTTGACATATAAAAGCTGTGGAGTAAGGTGGTGGCTTAAATGAGAGTCAGCTGGGCCTTTACCCAGGGTTTGGCTGTGGATTAGTGTATCTCATCAGCTGAGTGTTTTATATTGAAAAACAACCCAGTGCTATTTTATACTTTTTTTCTCATTTTTCTTGCAGAAGACAAACTATCTTTAAAAGGCAAAAAAAAAAAATCCCCCTAGTTCTGTAATATTAATATTACTTAAATGCTGATTTCTCCTCTTCCAGGTAGAAGAGGCAGAATTGTACCAAGCAAGGCCAAATAATGGAATGTATTTCCTTTCATCACTCACATGTGCATGACTGGAATAGCCCCACAAAACACCAATCTGGTGTAAAGGTTCTTTCACTCTGTAGATAAAAATAATTGTTCACAGAGTAAGTCACGTTCAGTGACAGAGCCTAGATTCTTCTATAAAAAATGCACCCTTGCTGTTGCTGCAATAGCAACAGCCACAAATAGATCTATCCAGAATCAGTTGCAGCAGCCAAGGCTCTTCCCCTTAATTAGTGGGCAGAATGTGGGTGAAATGATAAGGAGTGCATGGCAAATTGAAATAAAAATGATGCATTGTTCTGTATTTCTGAGGCTTCACTTTCTGCATACATGCCCTTTGTGCCATCATCTTTTCAGGGGAAAAATATTCTCATTCCCTCAAAATGCTCATGGTCACTCAACCATGGTGAATGTACTTGAATCTTAAGATTTATGATCACAATCCTGTTATCTGCAATGTCAGGATGATTATCCCAGCAGCCCTGTGGGATCAACCTAAAAATTGTTGGACAAGAAAATTTTTTGTCAGAAGTTACACCAAGAAGATGATTGGTTCTGAATTTGAAAAAGACATAGTTATTTGCAGCTGCTCTGGTTGTCCCCCTCTCATCTTTCCCCGCTGTCCAAATAAGATGAGATACAGATCGTTGTTTTGTCAGACTGGAAGAAACTTTTTTTATTCTCACTTATTTTCTTTATTTTACAGCTGTGAGTATGTGCAATACCTGCACCATATATTAAATACAAATAAAATATTTTATCTTCTGTGTCCAAGGATTTAATCAATTGTATTTGGGTGGGCATACTTAATGGAGCAGACGTGAAATACAGAGGGGTCTCTTGTGACTAGAAATCTGAAATGTCTCTTTTCCATGCAAAGCTTACCACTGCCTCAGTTCTGATCTTTAACCAAAGACAAGCCCAGTGACAACTACACCACCTGTTTCAGTATAGTTTCTTAAAGCCTCTGTCAAGTTTCTGCAGTACTTTCTCAGAAAATAAAAACTGGTCTTCAGACCAATGCCGTGCAAAAAACTATTATTTTCCAGGCAATAAGAGGATCACTTTTATACTTTTATAAAAATAACTTTATTACGATTTCTTCTCTAAGCACCCACTCCCCTCAGCTGTGCCTAGATATCTTACTAGAAATCAGCTTAACATCTGTACAAAATTGACCAAGGCAGCACGTTCTACTGACTTCAAGAACAGAAAGATACTCGTATCCCAATGCTTTTTAGATAACAGATCTGATGTGAGATCTGCAGTAAATTGAAACCTCCCACTGACTTCAGATGGCTCCCAGATTAGGTGTTTGGGAAGGCCACAAACACCACCTGTGACAGAGAAGTAATTCAAGTGGTGAAATGCCAGGTTTTCTGCCTCTGACTGACCTCTCATAGCAGGCTATAGCAGTGTGTTAACTGTGCTGGGCTGCTGTTCTGGTGAATTTACTGAGTGTGGTTTCTGAACACAGAGCTTCACCAGGCACCCACCTGGCCCATCTGGGGGCTGAGATGCGAACTCTTGCAGTTGTGATTTGATTGACTTTAGCATCTCCCATGAACCTCCAGGGCAAAGTGAGGATGGCTGTGATGCATCCCATAGCAACTGTCAGCAGACTTCTGGGAAGCTCTGTGGGATCCACATGCACTTGCTCCTTCATCCTTCACAGTTACCTTGGATTGTCAGAGAAGTGCAGCAGAGCAGACTCCTCCTCTGCCCATGGTGCACAGACACTCAGGACTGTGCTGTGCTCAGGGTCACAGCCACTTGAAAACTGTTTACATAAGTCACAACCCAACAGAATTTACAAGCTGCTATTTGCTCTTGCATTCTTATGGTCTTCACTGATCCTTCTAATCTGGCTATAATTTACAACCGCATCTGTTTTGGGGAGTGAGGTGGGAGAGGTGAGTCAAATTCAACAGCTGCAACAAGGTCTAAGTAATGCCCAACATCATTTGAGGCGGGAGGAGAACTCAAGACAACCACATGGGTCTGCTGTTTTTGTACCATCACTTGTAGTTGTCAGACCCCTCTTTAGGTCACGTAACTGGTGCATCAGCTGGTTGGTTCAGCTCGGTGAAGGTCACAAAAAGATCCAGAGCCTGTGCAAAAATGGGGGAGCAGGAGGCTGAGAGACTGCACTGGATGTACCAGGGATCTTGGGGAGTGGTGGAGCTGTGCTCAGAGGCAGGAGCTGTGCTATTGCAGAAGCAGAGAGAGCAGCAGGTCATGGGGAGGGAAAATCTTGCTCCTGACTGCTTCCAGCTGTGCTCTCCCTTCCTCTCCTGTGGGCCAGCTCTGGCACACTTAATCAACTGGCTGAGCAGGCAGAACAGCACGCAGGGAATAAAAGAGGCGTTTGCATCTCAGAGGGATCTGAATGAGTGCAGCAAAGGGTCCCTGTGAGGGAGGGATGGGGACAAAGGCAGAGCTGTCCCCTCAGTCTGTGCAAGGGGAAGGTCCTGCAGCACGGACAAAGCCCAGGAGTTGATTCCTGGGGAGAGCAGGTGAGTGAAACCAAGGGAGCACTCGCCATCACTGTGTCCAGAGATGTGAGGATCAGGCTGAGAGCATGAAGGCAGCACATAGCCAATGTCCTGTCTGTGCCAGCTGGGTGCTGGAACAGAAAACAAGGAGAGCACTATGTGCTGAGATTTCTCTGGTACGCTATCCCACTTTCCAGATATCCATGGCTTAAAGGCTTCCTGAGTTAGACATCATGCCTTTGTGTTCCGTGGCCCTTGGCATGCCTTCCTCCTGGAAATATATTTTTCATGTCTTTGAACCCATGAAAGCTTCAAGCTTCAGCATGATAATTGATAAAAGATCCTTGGATGAAAAGAGCCACAGTGATACAAAAACAGATCGTGCAGGATTTTTCCAGTATGATGAAAAATTCATGTAAACAGCACAAATGTTTTTCATAGAATATGTGTGTGTGTATATATATATATATATATATGAAAACAAACCCAAAATTATTCAAATATCAGTAAAATCCATATACCTTTTGCAAAATCATTCTTCTGTTTTTCTCTTCACTGAAATAATGAGGATTTTGTTATATTTATGCTGCCCCTACGTGGCCTAAGGGGTTTTGCCCATATTAACAGTGACTCTGTCTCTCCTCCTGCCTTGAGCACCCACAGTGGGGGAAATTTAGGAGCTGTGGCTGTTGCTAGAGGTGTAGGTACCATGGTATGGTGTTACAGGTGTAGCTTTGAAGTGCCAGAACCAGCCAGCAGCCACCTACACCCCTGATTCCCAGTGTTTACCAACGCAGGGGAAAGCCAAATGATATCATCACCACCAGCAAAACTTCCAGTAACTTCCCAAGCCTAGGGGTGCCCCCAGAGCCAAGACATCTTGGTGTGACCAAGGAGGTGGATGCTAAGAAACCTTCTGTAGGCTTCCAGTGTCCCACTTGCACTTTCCTGATGGAAAAATCTTCTGTGTTGCCCCGTGGAATTTTACTGCACCAACTGGCACCATTTTGCAGACACACAGGTCTCTTCATATTTTATTTTTGCCTTCTCTCTTCAGGAAGAGTGAACAACTGGGCAATAGCCAGGTGAATTTACCAGCTGTGTGACTTTGGAACATCAGGGAAGCTGGCTTCAGAAAAGAAATTTCTCCTGTATTTTACTTGACTAAATCAGAAGAATTTGACAGGGACTTAGAACCACCAGATCAACCCTTCACCCTACTGAGAAGACAGATAGCTTCTACATTAGATCAGGTTGTTTGGTGTCTCGTATGGTTTAGTTTTGATTATCTCCATGGATGGAGATACCACCATCTCTCTGGCCTCCTGCTTAACTGCTTTCATCATTAGTAATTTCTTAATATTGATTGGAATTTTTCTGACGGAGATTGGATCTGTTGCCTCTCATCCTCTCCCTAGGCACACGTGAGAGGAGTCTGGTTTCATGTTCTTTGTAGTCTTCATTTGATACTGATAACAGGTGATTTAGTCCTTTCCACTCGCTGAAAAGAGGGCAGAACTGTGAAGCAAAAATGTTCCAGTCCCATCCCTCCCCTCTTTTCTTTTTGGTCTTGTTTCCAATGAGTAGTGATCTTCTGTGTGACTTCGGGGTGGTGTTCCTCGCAATTCTCTCATTTTTTCGCTCTCATTGACACTGCAGTTTTTTCAGGTGACCCACACTTTACCTGGCTTCTTATACAGCCCCTGTAACGCTAGTTTGGCTTTATTACCACCTGCAGGGACACTGCCCAAAAAGTGCAGACCTGCAACAGAGCCCCTGGGTTGGGTGAGAGGTGTGACACCCCCACAACACAGCCCAGCTCAAGGCTCATGGCCCTGGCTGTGCGTTGGAGGCTCTTGACGATTTTTTTTTTTTTTTTTTTTTTTTTTTTTTTTTTTTTTTTTTTTTTTTTGGTGGTTCCAATCTCTGCTGAATGTCTGAGCTTGTCCTGCAGGGAGTGAGCAGCAGAGCTCTGCCAGTGAGAACTCCCTGGCATGATTTGCATTGCTCTGTTCCGTGTGTTCTGTAAAACCAGAGCAAACCTGTCCATGGGCGCTCCTTGCTTTGGTTTAGTTTCTCACCAGATTAAAGCAAACCGATAGGAGCCTGGGTTTAACACGGGAGCATCCCTCCCTCCGCTCGCTCCGGGGTTTCTATTAGTTTAATGAATTGGTTTAAATTAACATCTACTTGAATGGGTGCAACTCTTTCATGTAGATGAGGCCTAAGGCTAAGAGATAAACAAGAGATGAGGTGAGAAGACCTTTAAATTATTCACAGCCCAGCAGAAACCCATATGAATGGACTGAGAGCTATTTTTCTCCTTATTCTCCTACCTTTTAAAAGATATCATAAAATGGCCGGAACAACTCTTAGCAGAAAGCCAGGGCCAAGGGAGCGGGTGGAGAAGAATGCCAGAAGGTTATGGGTGCAACTTTTGGAGTTTGTACCTTTGAGTGCCTCATCCCAAACAAAGCCAGAGGAGCTGCCAGAGAGCTGCACATGTGCAGCACATGAATGGGTAAAAAGAGGAAACGCAGGGAAAGGCTGCGGGGCTAAATCCCGATCCCATTTAAAGTCAGTGGCAGAGCTACACTGACTAAGATTGGCCCTCAGCCCTGACTTCATTTGCTCTGAGGGTTTGCTTGTGCAATTGTTCATCTGTGCTGATGAGCAATAATTGCTACAGGAAGGGAAAAGCGAAGAGGAGGCAGCACAAAAGCCGTGGAGTCTGTCCTGACCCTGCCTGGACACGGCATTTCACTGCACGGTCCCACTCCGCACTGCTGGAGGGGAGCATCCTCCCTTTGCCAATGCCACATCAGAGGGCAGTGTGCGGTGCAGGCTCCCGGCATCCCGGGCTTGCAGACAGTAACAGCCTGAGCCGCCTGTGAAATGAGCTGGGGTACGGGACTGCTGCCGGACAAAGGCCCACGCTCCTTCTGGAGACATCTGGGGGAACGTAAAACCCAGTCAGTCATACTGGGGGGATTCAGGAAACTCTTGCTGTCGTGAATGTGACAGTGTGACAGCCACATGTGGGGTTTACAAATCAGTGCTTCCCCAAGAAGGCGGCTGACATCATCCCAGTGGGCGTAAGAGCAGCGCAGCGGTCACTGTCAGGGGTCAGATGTAGTCTGGGGGTCAGGGATGATTCTCCTGGAGGAGATTGTCCTCTCTCAACTGTCCATCATCTAGCTGGGTTTCTGCATTGAGGGTCCTTCTCCATCTCTGGCTGTGGTGGGCCACTGGCACAAATCCCGTGGCCTGGGAGGCAGCACAGGACATCAGCAGCTGTTTCCCACTTTCAAATCTCCATCCCGTACGTGGAGGAGCTGGCAAGCTCCCATCTTTTATGAATGCCTGACACTGCATAACTTCTAATCTTGGATATCTGCTGCATTTTCTTCTCCATATCTTCCATTCCTCCCTCCAGCCAGGCAGCCTTAACATCTGGAGTTGAGTTGGGAAGATTACCAGCCTGCAAAGGCTTGAGATTGCGTGAAACCAGACCACTGAGCAGGCTGTCCTGTACTGGTGCTTCCCCTTTTCTCAGAAAAATATCCCATCTAGTCTTTGCTGCAAAGTAGCTACTTTTGGTCTCTAATGAGACTCCTCATCCAGCCTTTATTTTCAGACTGGAATGAAAATAGCAGAACTGCTTTAATTTCCATTAATAATCTTAGCAGCTGAAAGATTGGGCAGAACTTTTGCAAATGTTAGTTCACAGTGTGTTTTCAGACTTTTGGCTCTTCAGATAAACACCCAAACCAGGTTTTTCCCATGTTCTCTCTCACTCCCATTTCAAGCATTGAAAATATAATATATATATATAACAAATGAAATAGAAAATATAATTTAAAACTTTATTAAACATACAAATTTCTGATTACTCAGAAGAGATCCACCCACTAAAGCAAATTTCTTTGGATTTTGTATCACACAGTTTAACAATTAATAATAAACAGCTGTACAGAAGTTTGCCAGAGTTTAAAAATAAAAGTGTTTACATAGGAATTACTTAAAATTCTTACAGCCTGGTATTTATTTTCTTTGTTTCTGTGGTATAACTGTCCTATAACACTTCAGACTCCCAGGCCTGGTTTCAGAGTTTCTGACAGTGAGGATGCTGCACTTGGTTTATTTGGCTTACTTGGCAATATTAAGGACGTAGAGGAGTGGAGAAAAGACCTGTTGATGATATTTCTGGGTAAATGAGATAGCAAGGCAAGGAGGGACATTAAAGAGGGTAGAAAAATGAGACAGATTGGGCTCCCAACAGCCACGGAGGGCAGAGCAAGGAAGAAGATGACATTCATTTGGAAAACTGCAAGCTGGGGAAACAGAGAGGTGCTGGATGCAGCTCCTGGGCATCCTTGCAGAGGCTGGCAGCTTTTTAAAAAGTAGGAAACGTGTTTTCCTCGTTGACTGTTTTTCGCTTCCACCTCCTCCTGCTCTTGTGCAATAGGAATTTTTTTTCACTGAATGCACTGACCAAAAGTAAGGACTTTTACTAGATGGATTGTTTTAAATCTTGTGTTTTGGGCCTTTCTTACTCTTCTTACTCTTAATGTATGTAACCTAGTAAGGTTGACCCACTCAGTTAGTGAAACTGTCCTTTTATTAAATACAACGGAGCATTTTCAGAGAAACTTAAATAATTTTTATTTATAAGAAAAACACTTAGAGATCAGTTTGCCAAGGTGTACTTAGCTTCCATTTGTTGTCCAATGTGTTGTTTCTCTCTTTGTCCACTTCTTTTAAACCTGAGCTAATCCATCAAAGGCTCATCCCTGTCCGTGGAGTCAAACATTCCAGTGGCCAGTGTTGCCCTCAGTCAGAGGAGATCCCGTTTTCCTCTGCAGTAGCTGGAAAATGCAATTCAAAATGGGAGGACCTAGAGCTCCCGTGGTCTCTTGCTTTCATTTGAAGTCTGAGTGTTTTTGCAGCTTTTATTCCTTTACACACTTTATTTCTCCTTGCCTGGTTACAGCTGAGAGGCAAAGGCCCAAGTGTATGCGAAGGAACTGGTGTGACAGAGATAAAGGTTACACTCCATCTCTAGAGAGATCCATCTCTGGATGGATGAGCAATGTCCCTCACACAAGTAATCACACAAGACATCAATATGCTAATGGCTCTCTGTCATTTAGTAGCAGCATTTTTTTTTTTTTTAATTCTTCTGTTCATCCAAGACTACTCTTGTGTCATCAGCCATTTCCTATTTCCTATTCATGTTCTCTCTGCTTCAACAAACAGAAGAGACCAAGACTTACACTTACATTTACACTGTGTTTTTCCTGTTTCAGATTCAGACTTAAACTCAGAGTTTATAGTTTAAGACTTTGTCCCTGGTAAGTCCTAGGATGTGAAAATGTTCCATTCCGTGGTGACAGCGATGTTGCTAAATACAACAGGGCAGATTTCTTTGTTTTCAGCCCCAAAGAAAAGTGACACAGCCAGTTATGTACAGAAGGTCTGTGGTGCTGTGGTTTGCTCTGTACTATCCATACTGCCTTTTAGGAATGCCTGCTTTCCTCAAGCCATGCCAGGCATGCTGTGGGAAGGTATTGATGGGTACAGGCCACAGCTTTATGATGAAAGGCACTGCCAGTTTAGCAGGGCACACAACTAATAGTCGAGAGCTTAAGTTTGATTTGGTTCTGGAATTAAACACACCTGATCTATGAGTAGAGATGATAGGGGTTTTCTCCCTTGTGATTTTGGGTTGTTGTCATCACATGTAATGCTTTGTTAGTGGTTCAGACTGACCCAGAGCACACAGCGAAGCTGCTCGTCGCAGGTATTGTGACATTTCTGTGGTCAGCTTGTGATGAAAGAGAGGTTTGATGGAGGGACGTTTTCAGGCTCGCTAAACACCTCCAGCTGCTCAAAAAATCCTGCTGAAGTTGTAGGGAATGGCAGTTCTGAGGACTGGGCCTGAAGAAATTATTGTTAAGCATTTTGCTGTGCAAGGGAAGAAAAAGGGAGGGGATGGGAAAAGTGAGATAAGATTTGTCATTCAACCAAAACACAGAATAGCCTCACCTTAAATCTTTAAATCTGCATCAATTATAATGCCTTGTTCACTTGCAAATTTCACTTTAAGATAAAGAATCATGGCTGGTTTGTTTGCCATTCCTATAGCCAGAGACAAGCTTCACTTACTCCCATTTTCTTTTCAATGACTAAGACTGAAAGAGCTAAATTACATTTCCTCCCCCCTATGGAAACCTGATGAACCAGTGTGAACCTGCACCTGAGAAGCCCCGGGAACGCCGAGGATTTGGCCACACAGATTGGACAGTTGGATGCTTAATTGCGTTCCGGGCACAAAGCCTGCTTGAATGTGCGTCTTTTATGAAGTGCGTGGGAGGCCAGCAAGAAAAATTAGACCCCATAAAGGTGCCAGAAGGAGGAGAGCGGTGCAAAGGCCTTGCAGTGGCTGTCTGTGCTGTACTGGAGAGCACCAAGCTGCCCGTGTCAGAAGCCCTCTGAAAATTGTACCCTGAGCACCAGCAGGGAGCTCTTAAGAAAGACACAAAGGTTTGCTGCAGGTGCTGGTAGAGACCTGGATGAACAGTTATTTATGGAGTTGACAAATAAAGCTGGTGCCAGGAGCAAAACCTGGAAAGAGAACCAGAGTGCATGTGGAGGGACAAGCAGAGCACAGGCAGAGCCATACGAGTAGCTGCTTATGGCCTACAATGGAGATGATCCTTCAGTAAAAGGATTCACCCAGAGATGGAGGTGGAAACTGAATTTTGGTCTAGACAGGGAAGTGAAGAACAAGGACTCGCTGGCATAATTGGATGAGTTCAGGAAGTGCAAATTTTGTCAGATGAAAGGGCCGTGATTTTTCAATTTGCTAAGGATTAAATTAGCAGTGTGTCATCTACCCCAGGTCTGTGTTTACACTTTCCCAGGCTTTGCAAAAATAGATGATACAGAGCCTTTTTCTGGATGGGAGCCTCCTTAGTCTATGTATCCTTGCATGAATTGCTGTGGATGCCTGTAGCTGGAGCAAGGTCTGTGCCTCCCAGACAAAACAGCACCTTGTGTCTGCCCTTTCCTGCCACCTTGGCCCCTTGGTGAAGACACTGGCACACAGATGAGTGTGCTTACTTCAGTCACGAACAAGCATAGTGCGGTATAAACAGACACGTTAATATTTTGAGTTTCAGGACCTTTTCAATCACCTCCTCATTATATTTCGTAGTCGCAACCCAGCCGAAGCACAAAAAGCCAGCATAGTTTGTGTCCAATATATCTTACGGCGCTCACTCGGGGTTTGTAACTCGGGGCTGTCCTCGGACTCTAAATCAGGACATGAGTGAAGCGCATTGAATGATCCCATTAATATAAATAGCGCTAAAGTTAAAAGCAGGGCTCCGTGAAAGGACTTTTGATACAGTGGCTGCCGTCGCCCTCGAGTCAGCAGGTGGCATTATAGAACAATCAGGAATGCCCAAACCTCGGCCGCTTCCCGCCCGCAGCCCCAGACCTGAGCCCACGGGGGAATGAGCATGAAACCCGCCTGTTCAGCGCAGCTGGAGCCGCACAATGAGCACTTGCCAATTAGGGACGGGGCTATTGTCTGCGAAAGGTCAAGTGCTGGCCTTGCCGAAATCTTTCAACACCGGCTCCAGCGCGATTGGGACTTAATGTATTTCGTACAGCTGAAAACTTGCTCGGCCCTACGCAGGGCAGAGCCAGCCTTTCCTCTGCCCTTCCCCCGTATTCCCCAGGCCGGCAATACGTGCTGGGAAACCTCAGCGAGGGAGGAACCTGGCTTTTTAATCTGCTACCACCTCCCTCCCTGTAGGTATTGTGGAAGAATTGAGTTGTTGGCAGGGCGGTAGAAAAGGAGGTGGTTTGGCAACGTGGGCCAGGGGAGGGTGTTTGGGACTGGGTTTGTTTTACCATCTCCCAAGAGATTTTCTTTATAGCTCTGGTGGTACATGTTTTTACAGCTTACTACTTTTAGTATCTGTCACTTGAAAAGAATAGATGGTCTAGATACACGAGGGAAAAAAAAAAAACAAAAAAACAACCCCATGTGCAAGCAGCAACATGTAACCAAGAAAAAGAAAACTTTCCCATGAAATGTCCAAGCGATACAGATGTTGCAGGGTGCTTAAGGAACAGCAGGTTGGGGAAAAACTCAGCGCTTCTGGCCAGCTTCTGGATCCAGAAGATGCAGATGAGAGCCTTCAAGCCCCCTTGGGTCGGATGCCAGATGATCCATCAGCCCGATGGCCATGCCAGGACACGGTACCTTCCAGCAGCTGTTCCTGGCAAGGGTCTCTTCCCTGACTCCCAGCCAGGAACCGAAACTGCACAAGTGCCTTTAGCCCCAGTGCTGTAATTAACTGCTGCATGGACCAGCATTGCCTGGTGGGGATCCTGGTGACACAGGGGTTTCAGTTTGCACAGAGGCAGAGGTGAGTCCCCTCCCTCCATTCCCAGTGGACGATGAACTCCTGGTGTTACTCCTTTCACCCCTTCATTTGGGGACAGCCCTTATTCAAGCAGATGGTGGCTTTGATTCCCAGGCCACAGTGATTAGTGTCTGCGGTGTCCCCGTGGGCTCTGGGCTACAGCGCCCCCTTGGGGGTGCAAATTCAACTTTTAAACCCCCGCGCAGGAGGTGACCCCTGTTTCCGCCAGTGGCGCAATTAGGATGGACTCAGGGTGGTCCTGGGGAGGACCTCAGCCTCGCTGTAATTGCTGGTGACAACAACCACAGGCCGCGTCGGACGTGGCCCGCATTCTTGTGTTGTCACCACTGCGCTGTGTGACTTTGTGCGGATGTTTTCCAGTGGGCATTGGCCTGGAGCCAGGCCACAGCCCCAGTTACTGGTTAAACCCATGGTTTTAATGCGCTAATCCCCGAGTCTGAGCTACACGTACTGTGTGGCTGTGTGTGGTCTTGAAAACTCACCAGTCTACTTGCAAATTAAAAAAAAAAAAAAAAAAAAAAAAAAAAAAAAAAAAAAAAAAAAAAGGAAAAAAAAAAAACCCCGAAAACACTATGATATTTGCCCATTTGTTGCCATGGTGATGAAGGAGTGTGGGACAAAAGAAAGATATTCCGGTTGCCCCCGGGCCTGTGAACAAGCAGAATCAGAGAGAGTGGGTGAGAATGTGCTGTTAATTGTAACCAGAAATGCAGTAGGTCAGCCACCATCGCCGCAAAGTGTTCTTCAAACCTCCTTTCATGTCCCGAAACGACATCCTGTAAAAGCTGGTGAAAGCACTGACAGCGGGACTTCCATTGTACCGGGCGAGACTTGGCCCATAAATTAAGCAAAACTGAAAACCTAGCCTTGCTCCCTCCAGGTATTCGTTTTCCTCACTCCATCGATAAGGTGGCAGGAGCAGATCTTGAACTAAATGTTATCTCGGCGCTGCCAGGACATGCCGGCAGCTGGAGGGGGAAGGCAGCGCTGCTGACTCCCGGAGATAACAGGTGGAATGCAACAGGCGCTGCTTTTGTCTGCCGTAACTTGCACTTCAAGCTCTCGGATGCTGCCGGGCCCTTTGCTGTCCCAGCCTGCAGACTTTCCTGCCAGCCTGGATAAACGCATGCAAAAGAAATCCGAGGCATTTCACAACTTCCAGGTTCTGATAGAGTTGAGAAAAATGCATAAAATCCCTATAAAACCCCTTCCCCCGTGCATTTGTTGTGCTAAGGAGGCACATCGCTGTTTTCTTGTATACAGAGCAGTGGGCTCAGAAATTAACTGTAATTGTTGGTTCTCATTCTGTACGTGCACAACTTTTGGCATGAAAAGTGTCTGCATCTTCTGAAAATCCCTCTTCAATTATGTGGAAGTGTTGGGCTTAATTTAAACCACGGCTGCTCCCACCAAGTTTAAAAATAAGATAACATAAAAACAGAACCACCCAAATCAGTCATAGTATCTTGGTCATGTTTATGTTATATATAGTTAAATTTGCTCCTATATAGATGGAAACCTGAAGCCCACTCTCAGAGCTACCTAGTTTGTAAAGTTTCAAGAGGCTGTTTGATCCATGTGTAGTTGGTTCTTTCTTCTGAGAAATTATTTTCCCCTCTCAACCCACGTTCTTCTATCCGTAAGAACTCAGAAGGTAATGCAACCTTCAGAAAAAAGCCAGTACTCTTGGTTCATGGCCATAAGGATGCTCAAGCACAGTATTTTTAGAGGCAGTAATATATAGCTCTTGCTAGGTAATTGCCTAGCCTTAAGCCATTGCCTTAAAAATGTGCCCATATTAAATGCAGTCTTATTGACACAGTTTTAAACACAAAGCTGGTCAATATAAAGATCACAGAATCTGGCTTTCAGTCATCAGAGATGGAAAAATACCTATCAGACAAAGCTCCACAAGGGCAGAATCTGGTCCCCCCTAAAAGAGGACTGGCTCTCATCTTTCATTGTTCTTTCTTACATTAACTTGGTCTTTGATCTTAGTTCCTGTTAGAAATATCTGTAAACAGTGATCAAGTCCTAGGCCATTAACCAGATGTTTAACATTGTGAGAAGATCCCTGCCTCTAACAGACCATCTGATAAAGAAATAGATACAAAAGAAATAATAATAATAATAATAATAATAATAATAATAATAATAATAAAAGAAGACAAACATTTTCATTTCCTGAAGGATCTGTCTGTCACCTTTGAAGCAAATCAGGTGGCTGGAAATGTGGTTCACATTTCAGAACCATCCCTTTCAGAATCATCAGGCTCAAGCATCCAAAGCCAAGCTAATATTTTAGTTTAACAAATATGATAGTTCAATTCAACTATATTAATTTGCTACTCAATCCACCAACAAGTCCTTGACTGAAAAGATACTTAAAGAACAGATATTACAGAAACTGACCTTGTAACGGGGCATTGCAATTCCTTGAGTTTAACCTCAGTCTATATAGGATTCAAATCCCTGAAGCTTCCAGCCCCACACAGGTGACATGCTGGGAGCTCCTGGACCGTGGTTAGTGCTGTGGAAGGACTGTGTTTTCAGGGAGAGCTGCCTGGAAAGCCTTCCCACAAAAGATCTGGCTTAACCCAGGCTGATGATGTTCAGGGAGAGCTGCAAAGTGCATTTTTTAATTCACAAAGTCTTCCCCTGACCTAAATGATACATAAACCCACACTGGCCATGCTCTTCACTGAGGAAGGAAGCAAGGAAAAAAGTCAATAGCTTTATTTTAAGTTTTTATAGCCCAGTAATTTTGTACAGCATGGTAGGCAATACGTAATGGAAAGGTGCGTGGAACCATCAGGTTAGAGAATTAAATTCTGTGTATTATATAGCCATTATTTATAAGCTATGGCTAAGGCATTATTTAGTCCCAACACAATCCTGAGTATTTAAAAGTTAAAGCCTATCACTGCAAAAATGAGGCAGAGAAGGAGATCTGCTTTAAATGTACTCCTAATTACTGCAAGAGAGCTTTTATGAAGAACAGACCACAGCACTTCCTATTGTTTTACATTTTGTCCTGTTTTAGAGCCTCAAGAGTGATGTCATAACAGGGGGAAACTTGTCACGGACACACACTAAACCCTGGATGCAAGGAGAAGACCTTTGATAACAGATATTCAGATACATAGATGGGTAATTCAATAAGGGGAGAAAATGCTGAATTAAAGACATTTTTAGAGTTACTTATATGCATGTCTCAGAAATTCTACCTCTGTTCAGAGGCACATGCTGAACTGCAATCAAATTACTATGTCCAGCTCTGCAATTTTAATCATTTATCCCATTTATAGGGGTCTTTTTGTCTTGAATTAGGCAAAATGTGAGCCCAACAGGAAATTAAGCAACTAAGCAAAATCAGGAAATTCACTCAAGTGGCTTAGTCAGTGGAATGCCACTGCTATCTTCAAGCTACAACTCCAAAGAAGTTGAACTGCAGAGGGATTTATTTTCAAAGTGGCTAATGTGCTTTTAATTTGTACAAGGTTGGTAACCAGGAAAAAAATACATTGAAGCTTGCCTTTAATTTTTTTCACAGAAGGCCTCAGCATACAGACAAACACAATGAGTTAAAAAATGTAGAAAAATCAGAACAGCTATTTTAATGACAAAGTTTGAGATGCTTATTTTAAATAAGTACCCGCTGTCTTTAGAACATTAAAAAAAGAACTGAAACAGAAAAAATACACTCAAAGATTATACTTCTTCCTCAAAACACATATTTGATGATAGCACTTGGGGTGGAGAGAGAGGAATTCTTTTAGCTGTTTACAGTGCCTCCCTGCATTTGGGATCTACAGATCTGTATACAGAATATTTTAAGTGATTTTTCTGGGAGGACAAGCTACATTTTTTGCTTCACAGAAAACACTCTACTGCCCTGAACCCTCAAAACAATTTCTTGCTTGTAGATTACCATTATTATTTATCCACCCAAAGTACCTGGGAACTCTTGTGATGGTCCAGGTCCCTGTTGTGCCCGGCAGTGTACCAACACAGAATAAGTGTATAATTCTTGCCAAGAGACACACAAAAGCCAAGAGGTGTCTTTTTGTAGTTTAAAAAGAAGACAGAGGTACCATGGCTGGTCTTTATTATAATTCCACTGGTCCTCATTGTGTTGATCTATTGCTGTTTGAAATCAGACATTTTCTTGTGATTTTAAATAATTATTGCTGCTTGCACAGCAATGCAGTGCACTTGCCTTTGCTTTAAACTAAGCCATGAGATGCTTCATTAGCTTCAAGAGGAAACCATGGAGCCTCAGCCTGTGGGTTTGGAGCTGGAGGGTTTCACTGCTGGTTTCTGAGCCCAGTACCTGTGTCACACTCTTCCTGCCCAGTTCCTTCTTTCTGGGAGTAAATCTTTGTGGGCAGCCTTTGCTGGTGTTGGAACAATTCCTGTTCTGTATAACTATACCTACAGCTACAACTAAATTTTCTGCCTTTAACCAACAGTATCAGAGATGAGGGAGAAAAAAAGAATAGATTTATACTAGATAGAAGGAAGATATTTTTTATTATGAAACTGCTGAAACACTGGCTCAGGTTATCCAGAGGGGGATACCCCATTCCTGGACACATCAAGGCCAGGTGGGCTGGAGCTCTGAGCAACCTGATCAAGCTGAAGATGTCCCTGATCATTGCAGGGGTGTTGAACTAGATGGCCTTTAGAGGTCCCTTCCAAGCCAAACCATTCTGTGCTTCTGTGATAACACACAGCCACTGTTGTCATCTGTGCCTGTCTGTGCATATCTGTACATGATGTAAGAGATTTAAAACCAGTTGGGCAACTTCAACTGAATTTGGTAGAGGCTCAGAGACTTTTTGGAGATGGCACAAAATTCACGGAAGTACCCAACTGAATAGAAAACACCCAAGAAGTATTTCTGCTGAAGACAAGACTTCTTAAACAGCTCCTGTGGTCTCAGACAACAGAGAACACGGAAAAAAAAAAAAAACCAAATTTGTGAGGGTTTCTCCTAATCTAGTGCAGAAAAAGTTTCAGCCAGGATTTGCAACTTAGTCAATCAGCCTTGAAACATATTCAAAAGACACCAAGTTTCATTAAAACAGATTTTAAAATGTACTAGTTCCAATATTATCTCCTCCCCTCTTCACAAACATCCTAGAGGTCTCATAGCTCAAAACACAGAACAGTTCATGTGGGCGCTTGGATGTGATGAGGAAACCCCTCTTTCTACAGAACTGATGGATGTCTCTTGCTCCCTTGCACAGGGTTGATTGGGGGTCAGAAAGACATTTCCCTCCCAGTCAGGGAAGAAGGGACATGAAGATTAATTTGTCTTTTTTTTTTTATCCCTTTCCTCTACAGCCAGCGGCCTCGCTGACCTCCTGAATCATTCAGGTCATCATAAAAAAGCCTCAGGCCGTGGTGATCACTCTTGTTTTGTGCTTGTGAAACACAGGTTACTCTCCTGAGAATGAAAATGCTTTGGTTTAATTGAAACCTTTGGGCTTCATCTATGAGTACCTTTGTTAAATGTAAAGGCCCGAGGTAAGAAGAGGTCACACTGGTGCAGTTCAGAGCATCTGGGGGGCTCGAGGGGCAGAACAGCCTTTGCTTTAGTGAAAGGTAGACAGAGGCACAACAGGCTGTGAAGGGCTTCAAACGAAAAGATGCTTAGTTTGTGGCTGATGCACTAAATAGAGCACAAAAACTGAGCCACCGGTGTTAGGAGGAGGAGGCTGGTGTGGCTAAAGGACATGGCTGGACAGCCACTGCAGCAGTGGGTGGGACTGGATGGGATGAGATTGTGTTAATTGAGGGGAAAACTGAGAGAAAATGAAAAGCTCTGTTTGAGACACAGTGGGCTCGATCTCTCACTTATGTGTCAGGGACAGGATTTCTGACAGGCTGTGATTTCAGCTGGAGCAGAGAAGGCAGGTCTGTTTGAACTGATTTCTGCATGGGAAATTATCCAGAAATACAAGATGTAAGAGAGAACCCTTCAATACTTGAATATCTATCCCCCATGATTAGTATGCTACAAAGCTATGAGAAGGATTCATGGTTAAAATCTTGGGTAGATATCACTCTGCTTGGCTGAAACACAAGGAAAATTCATCCCTATATTCCTGTTTTGATTTGAGGATTAAAATAGTCCCTGCTTTATCTAACCACAGTCAATTTAGGAATGAGATGAAGTGACATACAGATATTATTGGCTTGCAATCACTTTGTTCTCCAGTGAAGTTCCACATCTGAAAGATCTTTGTTTCCTGAGAGATGGTAAAAGATATTAAGGCCTGACACTGTGACACTGCCCCCTGCACATCTACCACTTCACAGACAAGTTTGAGGCAGAATAAAAGAAAATAATACCTATGCAGGTATAAACAATTCTAACACTAACAAAATATTTTCCAGTGTGTTTTCACAGGAAAATTAACTTGCTAATTGCTCTCTCATTCCTGGGTAAGTAAAAGCAGAAAAGTACCAGAACAGTGTTAACTACCATCTCCTTGAAACACAAACCAAAATGAAACAAAAACCAAAATGAAACAAAACAAACAAATACTGCACAACAACAACAAAACCCAAAAAAACCCAAAATCAGCAAAAAAAACCACAAACAAACAAAAAAAGAAAACAAAAAACCCCAAACCACCAAACAAATAAAACCACAAAAACACACACAAAACCCCCCAAAATTAAGCAAAACCAACCAAAACCAGCCCAAACCAAACAAAAAATTTCCAATCTTAACTCATAAAATGAGAAGCAGATGAAATGGCTCATACAGAAACACTATATTAAGGATGGTGAACCATAACAAGTGTGATATGTTGTGCAGAGTGGGCTTTGAGTAATATGGCTTATTAATCATATTTATTTGTTAGTTATATGCTTTCTCTATGCCTTATATTGCAAATCACTGGAGGAGTTTGCAGGAATTCTGCAAGCCCTGTCCTGGCAGAAAAACTGCAAATCTGAGAGCTCCAGCAGCAGGATGCACGTACCTGATGCACCTGTGCTGCCCCTGGCTTTTTCAAGGAGACACAAACTGGGGAAAAGTTCTGGGCTGAGAAAAAGCTCAGCCAAGAGATGAACAAGCCATTTGGAAAAGCAGACAAGTGTTGGAAAGTCTAGGAAGGAAGTGCTGTATACAGCAAAAAGAACAAGGCACTTAGAAATGTAGGTAGGAAGGACTAGAAACTTGAGTAGGCAGAAGATGCTTTGGCTGAACTCTCAGCGGTTTAGAGTTCTCAGGAGCGGGGTTGTTCCTCAGGGACTGCAGTGAAGAGCTGAACAATGCTGTATTGGCTCAGCACATGGAGCTTGATTGGCCCTTTTTGAAATCCGGTGGCTAATTCATACCCTACAAAAGGAAGTATATCCTGGCCAGTTGGCTCAGTTTAAGAAGACACAGGCAAGTGTGTAGCTGGAATAACAGGTAATGGAGGTGAAAGGCTGGGTGTAGGAAAAATCAGCTGTGTGCAGGGAGCATGGGATGGAGCCACCCTTCCATGTAATCCAATAAAAACTGATCTGGTCATGATTAACTCAATGTTTTCAAAATCCTTTTAAGAGTTCATAAGGAACATAATATCTAGCCAGCTCGTAGTGGTATGTGAGAGACCCCTGACTCTAATATCCCTGGATGTCAGTCCACTGCTTGTTTCAGATTTTGATGCTGAACACTGCTCTGCTTCTCAGTTCCAGCTTATTTATTTAGCATTCTTATTGCTTTATCTCATTTATAGCAAGCTTGTGAATTTAAGTAAGGAAAAGTACCCATACATCTATTTGAGCAGTCGGAGCAAGGTCTACATTAAACCCACCAACTGATACATATAATTAGTGGCAGAACTTCCTCTTGTGTCCAGAACCTGTGAAACCGCTCGACAGAGAGAATGGAGAAGTGTGAAAAGCTGCTTTGGTGGGGCTCAGCCATGCTCAAACATCCCCTCAAAACAGGAAGAACATCACAGTGAACTCAGTACCCAAACAGTGTCTCCTATACCTGCTCTGTGTCAGACTCCAGAGTCAGTCCAGTGTCTTTCTTTACCCCTTGAGTGGGGACTCCCTGGGCTGGGAGATAGAATCCACATTGCCCTCTTGTTCCTCAGGGGGAGTGCTAAGTGTCCCTGAGGGAAACATGATCAGTGAAGGATTTTATTGGATCTGGACTCTTTCTGACAGGCCTTCATAAATGTGTCTTTTAAAACAGAGGCCCCTTTGCCATTATATATATTTTATCGGAGAAGCAGATGAATGGTCAACAGTGACTGCTACAAGAAGAGAAATAGCATGATTTGGGGTAAATTTACCTGAGACTTGCTATCCCAACTGAGACCTGCTATCCCAACCTGCTTGTCTTGCTTCTGTAATTCACTGTTAAAAGAATACTGTATGCAGTAAATACACTAAGTTTTGGCGTTCTAATCTTGACCTAACCAGCAAATCCACAGCAAAACACTTTGCAATCAGTTTGAAATAGTGTTGGAAATGCTCATCTGACCTTTATGAGCAGTTGTGCATGTTACAGAGTGTCAACTATTTTTGCACTTCATGACCTTACATCAAATAGCTGCTTGTCTAAAACAGGTTCCTTGTCTAAAACAGTATGAAAATAATAACAAAAAAAGAACGGAGTTGCACAGTCTCCTCTGCTTCCCCTCCTGATCTTAGGTGGTAATTTGCCTAGATAGGCAGCAGCTTAGTTGTAACACACACCCATAGCATTCAGGTGTGTTTGCTGTTTTTGTCTGAGAGGCGATGCCAGAGTATCACCCATGCCTACCTGCCATGCTCTAAGGAAGGGAAAACATTCCCTTTCTTGAGTACCTGGATCCATGACCTGGATGTGGAGATAGGAGATTAGAGGAGCTGCTATTTCTTTATGGAACATGGGAGTCAAGATGGACCAACCTCATCCTGTAGTGAAGACTTCCATATTCTTAATGCAGCAGTTTAGGTGCAAAAAATAATGCTCAGAAGGACATCTTAGAGAAGCCATGCCATCCATTGGTTCCCTAGGTGAAAAATGTCTCCTGAGGTTCATTCTGATTGCACCTATTTCAGCTTGTGCTTTGTTGAAAAGACAGCTTTGTGTCTCTCTTTAGTTTGTTTTCTTTCCCCTGTTTTTTTTTTTTTTTTTTTTTTTTTTTTTTTTTTTTTTTTTTTTAATTTAGAAACCTGCCTACATTCGTGTCTCACTGTTTTGTTGAAAACAGATGGCCCTTCCTGAAGACACACAGTTGAGTGAACAGACACAGACCACTTTACCATGTGGTAGCATGTTTGTAATTAGATATTTAAAGTGCTAGACAATTACTATTGAACCTTGTCATGAGGGAAATTTAGGTCTGTGTTTACCAAGATCTGAATTATAAACTGGGTCCCTGCCAGGGCTTTACTCTTGGGTATAAAATGAAAGAAGACTCTGGTTGAATACTAAGTGACATTGATTAGAGCCACCACCTGCCCTGTCTCAGACATGATCACTCACTCCTCTCTCCCACTCCGTCCTGTAGTTTTTGTTGACCACTGCATGTGATTTCACCATCTGATAAGTTTTGGGACCATAGGAGGTACCACATCTGTAACATCTCTAGTTAAAGGTGTTGCCATATTATGTGAGCTTTTGTGAGATGTTTATAGCTCTGACTGAATTTTCGCACAGCTTTCAGATGTAAACATCTTGGTTTTTTACATTCCTTCTGATGATAGTCAGCTGATGGACTTCTAGCCTGGCCAGTGGGATGGAGAGGTGGTAGCCTTGTTCTCCAATCCCTGGTCATTCTTCAAGACCTATAAAAGTGAGGTCTTTGTAAACAATAAAGTCTTTTCTCCTTCAGCCTTCATTTTGTGGAGTTAAATCTGTATTTACTCGTGTCCACTACCGACATTAAAGGCTCATCTTCCCACATGATTTTGGACTACAGAGAGGTAAAAGCAGTTCCATCACAAAAGAAGCCAGTATAGAGTATTGTCACATTGGGAAAAAAGCAGATGAAGTTGGAGAAGAGAATGGAAAGTGATAAACCAGGGGAGAAATTACAGGGGAACATTACAGAAGAAGAGAAAGAAGTTCAGGGATTTATCTAATGCATAAAATAGTTTAATTCCTGCAAAGTTTTTGCCCGAGATGGAAATACCCAGCCTGTGGAAGCTGAGAGCAGCAGCACTGGCTGCAGGGGAAGGGCAGCTGTGCCTCTTTCATGTGCCTGCCCCAGCACTGCAGCCACAGCTGTGACTGAACAGTTGCAATCAAGAAACTTCAATTTCAGATACGTGCAGTTCCCTCTGGTTTTACCTTGCTCGATACAGAAATAGCACAGGAGTCTGGAGGAAAGTATAATGGAAACACAAATGTTTGCGAACTATGGAAATGGTTAAAGTCATAGGTAAAGGAAAACCAGTTTTACGTCAAAGTCTCACACCTGAGCTGCTCTGCTCCAGTGGAATACTTGTAATGGTTGTGAAAGACAAATTATATCATGACTTCATTTAAAAAAAAAAAAACAAAACCCAAAATTTGTTAATTCTAATTTTGGATAAGGATTTAGCAACGGAATGCTTCAGGGATAACTTGTTTTCAGTGGGGAATTCTGTGAACAAAAACTGATTACAGGATGGAGCCAAATCCCTGCCAAGGACACAAACAGGATCATGGAAGCAGATGAACTACAATTTCCCATGCACCAGAATCCACAATAAGGCCAGGAGCAAAATGAGCACAATCAGGAAGCATTTCAAGAGCCAGGACTGAGCAATGGGAGAAAGCTGTGTACTTTCTTCTGTGTACCTGTAATCGCTTGTAAGATCTTTCTGAAGAGAGGTATGTGTTGATCTTACAGAGAACTAGAACACTGATTTAAATATTCATTGTATAATCAGGGGAAGGAATCTTGGAAACTATGTGAAAAAAGTATTGTGGGGTTGCACAGAGTGCAAAAGATGGGAGGACAGTGATGGAGACGAGCAGTAAAACCAGGTAATGTTGTTTAAAATAAAATTTGGTTTAATTTATTGGTCTCTTAAGGTTCAAATTTGAAAGTAAGCTAGCCAAAGTAAGCATTTCCCAGGAACACAGTTTTGATTTGGATTCTGCATCGCGATGTTAACTCGGGTATCTTTTGCAGCATCGTCCTGTAATTCAGCAAAATCTCACAGAGAAATAAGGTAAATTCAGTGAAAACCTCGCGGGCCGAAGGAAAGGTGAGTGAAATAAAACTCCATGTGCAAACACAGAAGAACAGGTTGCAGAAGGTTGAAACAACAGATGATTGTCACAGGGACAAGAGCTTGATAACAGTTACCGTGCATACGAAATACCTGCACCGCAGTAATGTTAGGCCTGTGGGCAGCAGTAAATCAGGGTTTGGTTTCTCATGACGTTAAGGATTATGCACCCACATAAAGCAGCCTCTGCCCTGACAAGCGCACGGTGTAATTGTTGTCCAAACACATCCCACTTCCTCGCTCCGGCTGACTCACGGCCGCCTTGAGAAACTCCCATCGGAACGCTTCTTGCGGGGCGGGCAGCAGCAGATGCTGCCCTGCATTTTGGGGGCGATGAGGAGCTCGCTGCGGGTGTGACGGGAAGCAGGGAGCGGGCAAGCAGAGGGCAGTGTTAGCACACGGACACAGCGCCGGGGAGCGCCGAGGGAACAGCGGGAGCGCCTCGGGCCGGGGGGCTCTGAGGGCAGCCGCGGGTGTCCCGCCGCACCTGGGCCTGCTTGTGGAAGGCAAACACATTGTCATGACTTCATTCTTATTAAAAACAAATAATTAAATAAAGATTTCTAACTCTGGATGGGATTTAGCAACGGAATGCTTCAAGGGATAACTTGTTTTCAATGGGGAATTCTGCGAACAAGGGCTGATTACAAGGATGGAGCCAAATCCCTGCCAAGGATACGGGCAAGGATCGTGGAAGCAGATGAGCAACAATTTCCCATGCACCAGAATCCACAACGGGACCAGGAGAAAATGAGAACAGGCAGAAAAGGTGCCAAGAGCGAGAAAGAGGAGGAAGAGAAATCGGAAGAGGTAGAATAGGAAGAGAAGGAGGAAGAGGAAAAGGAGGAAGAAAAGGAAGAAGACCAGAAGGAAGATGAGGAAAAGGAAAAAGAGGAGGAGGAGGGTGCGCATCCCCCTTGCGGCTCTATCCGGGCACGCGATGACGTCATCATCCGCGCGCACGAAGCGCGTATTCACCGCCGCGCGCCCCTCGCCTCTCCGCACGCAGGCTGCCCAGCCAATGACCGCGGCGCGTCACCGCAAGGCCTCCTGGGGGTTGTAGTCCAACGCGCGCTCACCACCCCACCCGGCACCACAGCTGCGCGTCCCTGCCGCGACAGGGACAGCGCCCGCCCCCCGCCCCTATGTGGGCGAGGCCGGACCTCTCCGCTGGCCAATGGCAGAGCGGGTCAAGGTTCGGCGGTCGGACGGCGCGGCCAATGGGCGCGGGCGGGCGGTGGAGGGGGCGTGGTCAGCGGTGTTTTGTTCGGTTGCCATTGAGCAGCCCGGTCCATACGCGCGGGGGAGGCGGCGCGGCCGCTCAGGTACCGGCGGCCGCCTTTGGGGTGCACGGGGCGGGGGGGGCAACGAGCGTGGCCGGCAGGTAACAGTCGGGCGGGTGGCAGGTAACAGCCGTGTAGGTAACAGTCAGACAGGTAATAACAGCCCTGCAGGCAGCAGCCGACCAGGCAGCAGCCCCGCTGTCGGCCCGTAGGCAGTGCGGCGCAGAGAGGAGGCGGCCCGGCCATCCTCGGACCCCTTCGCGGAGCCCAAGAGGCCGTGCGCACCGCGCAGCTCCGGGCGGGCGGGGCAGCCAGCGCGGCCCGGGGGGACCCTGCGGGGCGGGGGTGTCACCCCGAGGCTGCGCTTCCCTGCAGCGGCACCTCCTGCTGCCGCAGGGCTGCATGCTGCTCATCCCTCCGGTTCCCTCGACAGATAGGTGAAGCGATGTGGGTATTGTGCATTTTGTTGTTATTGCCCGTGCTCGGCCCGGGTCGCGCTGCCCCCCGCACCGCCGGGGCCGCTGCCGTGCGCCCCATGGGAGCTGGAGGCGTCTGCCCCGCCGGGAGGCAGAAAACCCATAACCCCCAAAATGAAGTTATTAGCGTTAATAAGCGCTGCTGAGGCGGGATCCGGGCCGGCTGCGCGGCGCTGCCATGTCTCCCAGGGGCCTGGCCTGGCCCGGCCGTGCGGGGAAGGGAAGGTGTCCGGCCGCGGCGGGGCTCGGACATTCCTTTGTGCCGCTGCCCTGCAAACACATGTCTGCAGGCACGTACCTCGGCGATTTTGAGGCGATTTCCTTCCCCCCCCACGTCTGGTTCAAGGATAGCGTTACCTCTGTGGAGGTGCCTCTTTTTCCACAACTGCTGACTTCCATAATGATTCCTGGGTGGAAAGGGTGGTTATTTTCTTCCTTCCCCTCCCCTCAGCAATAGGAAAGTTGATTTCTAGTTTTTATGGCCCCGAAGTGTAAGGACCAGTTGGGCTCAGTGGGCAAGTGAATGGGCTCTTTGTGTTATCCCAGCTTTTCTAAGGGCAATAACATGGCTTTGTTCTGGTTATTTGGCTTATTAAATGTCTTCTGGCCTACTGGAAGGCTGGCTGGAAATGCATGGTTGAAATTCTGGGTGCTATTTCAGGAGGTGGCTTTAGGTCCTGTGAGATAGGGCAGCCACCCGCTGTGGAGGCTTCTCAGGATTAGTGTTTGGGGATCTGAACTCCTGGGGTTGGGTTGGAAACGTTCAGGCGTTTTCCCCTTTAGGGAAGTGCATCCCCATCCCAGCATTCAGAAGCTTGGGAGCAACCCCTCAGCATTGGGGTTGAGAGGGACTGGGTGATTCTGTCCCTGGCTTTCACCATGAGCGCCAAGTCCTCTGCCTGGGGATGAGTTGAGCCAGCTGGTCAAATCCATTTTCTGGTTTGCTGTGCCTACATTAAAATCAGCTCCTGAGTACAGTTATTAGAGCCATTACGGTTGCATTGCCTCCCGTGCATTTGCCTGATAGCAAATACTTTTGTCAGAAAAATTTGCCATTTTTGGCAAGAGCCAGTAAGTTTGTATCTCTTGTGGCAAGCTGAAATGTTTCTGGGTGTGTTTTAATTGTGAATGGTCTGCTTGCTTCTAGTCAGGCTTACGAAATGTGGAGCACAATGTTTGCTGAATAGCAAAAACTTTCCTGATGAAGCATGTTACTTGATCTGGTTTTATTGGAGATGCTGTGTACTTATTCAAGCCCAGAGAGCTTGTATCCTTATGGTTATTTAGCATCCAAAAATGCCTGGAAGAATTGTGCTAAGAGGCACGAGACTAAAACATACCTTTTAAATAGCTCTACATATGCTGGTGGAACTCTGAACAAGAAAATGGGTTCACAAATTCATTTGGAATTTTCTGAAAATACTGTTCATATTAACGTGTCTGCTATTTCTAATGAGCCCGATTTTTTTTTTTTTTTTGCATCGGTAGCAAGATGCTGCTCTTCATCATGTGGAAGTAAATGCTACCTATTAGACACAAACTCAAAATAGTGATCTGCAAGATCAGCCCCCTAATGATATGATACACTTTTGGGATGTTCCTGTGGTAATCTGGCAGTCCTCTAGCGGCCTTTACCTGCCAGTGCGTAACCCATAATTACTGTCTCTTTAACTGGGGAATTAAAGTTGGTTAAATAATTGTAAAGGGTTATTTTAAATTCAGTATGGTTAAACTTCTCTACATCCTTTCAAAAAGCTGTTTTTTTTCTGCAGGGTACTATGATTCAGAAGAATGAGGGGGATGAAAGAAGAAATATTTATATTTGCAACCATTGTGTTAAGCTTTGGAAGTTTAGCAGAGGTGTAGAACTATATTTATGAAAATATAGTGGGCAGATAAACTGAAAGCCTGACTGTACTGAGGAGACTGCAATTTATTGCATGGATTGCTTTATTTAAAACAAAACCTTGAAGGATTTATTCTTTCCTTTAGGAATTCCTTGAGAGTCTGGTAGCCATTACTGTGGCTCCCTTTTTTTAGTTCCTTCTTTTCCCTTCTCTGTGCTTTCTCTCCCTTCCTCTGTTGCCTCCCCCCAATCTACATTCCTTTGTGTGAGCAGTGATGATGGCAGTTCTAGTCACCTCCTGTGGTTTGATAGATTATTCCCTTTAGAATCATGGTGTACTTAAAACTTTCCAAACACAATTCTTTCCTTGCTCCTCCAGTTTTTTTTTGATGCTGGCTTTGATTTTTGTTGTAAGATTTTGTTCTCTGTGGTTCTGCTTTGAGTTGTCCTAAAAACTAGTCTCCTTAAGAAGTCTCCCTAAAGCTTTTGTGGACAACATTAGTATTTATGATTTACCTTTCTTTTTGTGTTTGTTGGTGGTCATAATATAAACAGAAATTTTGTTTTGAGGCAAAAGGGAGCTTCTCTCTCCCCTGCAAGCTCAAGAGTTCTGTACTTTCTTTTTAGACAAAATTTTTGCTTGCTTTAAACTGTAATTTTTATTTTTGTGAAATAAACTCCTTGGACTTTTATGATTATGGCATTCTTGAGCTCTGGTGGTCATGTAGGAATGATCTTGCAGGTACAGTTTCAAAACACAAGAGATTCCTGCCCATTGTGGAATTATCTGCAACTTTTACTTTAGATATTTTAAGTAACATAACCTTACTGGGAGGGGTGAAACTACTCACAGAAACCTGTGGAGGGCTTTATGAGCACTCCTGAAGGAAGGGTTAATCAGCACAGGGAAGCCCTGTTCAATTCTAGGGAAGAAGTTCATAGCTAGAAATAGAGGTACTTGAAGTCAGTGCAGTGTCTGGTACTTTCTTGGTAGGTAAGTTTTAATCCCTTGACTCTGTACACTTGTGAGGGAGCCCTTTACGAGGACAATGTGCTTTTTAGATTGTCATAAAGTTTGTGTCCTTAATGAGATCTTAGCACTGAAGTACTGCAATCCAGTGATGAGTCTGAAAATAAAGCCACCTTCACTTTGTTGGTTTCTCTTAACTGTGGCACTCTGTTAGGAGAATTGAGACAGTCATATTTTTGGAAAATAGTTTCTTTAAGGATTTTCTCACTCAAGAGGAGGCCTGTAAAAAAAAAAAAAGGGGAGGGGTGGCATACTTTTAACCCCTTTCTAGGCTTCTCTACTTTTTTTTTTGTGATGATCCAGCTGGATATTTTGGCACTGTTAAGTATAGAGAAACCTGAAATCAAGGTAACTGTCAACTCCTAATGTGGCCCTTTCTCCATTTGGTGATTTTTTTGTTGTTGTTGTTTTGGGGAATAATATCATTAGCAAGCTGGCAAGAAGCTGCTCAGCTAACTGCTAATGCTTTGCAGTGGGTGTAAATAACTTCTGAAGGCCTGTTTCTGCTAATTTTTAGGTTGAGGAGAGGAAGTAGGCAGGGTTGTTACTAAATACATTATCTGGGTTATGGCTCTCAGTTTACTGACAGCACTTTTTTTTTAAACAAGCAGTTGAATATTATGCTTTAAGGTAATATGAAATGTTTCAATTAGGATATTTACTGAGTTATAAAAGCAAAACTAATATAATTTGCTTTCTTCTGTTTGAACTTGAGTGTATTCTGGTAAAATGCAGCTGCTATGTTTTGCAGGTTGGGTGTTAACAGAAAGATCAAGGGTTCTGAGCACCTGATGTTCACATCATTGCTCTGAACCTGGTATGACAACCTTGTTTTAAGATCCTGTGAGAGTTAAACTGTAGGAAAGCACTGGGGAAAATTGTCAGTGGTGTATCAGGCCCAGAGCTTGGGACAGCAGTGCCAGTGATGGCAGCTGCTCTTCAGCGTGTGTGTGGGTCTGTCAGATAGAGCCAAGGGTGTGAAGTCAAACTGTATTTTGCCTGGTGCTTTCATTAGAAGTGTCACTTGCAAAACCAACTCTGTGTACCAAGACCTACACGTCATTGTGGGGAAGGCATTTGAGCTGCAAGAGAGCTGTTTCAGGTTTGGAGCGCCCAGCTGGTACAGGAAATAGTTGAAGAAATAACTGCAGCACTGCTCTCTAAACCTTTATTTTTGTGCTTTAGTCTGAGATCTATGATGCTGGAAGACAGGATCCAAATTCCATTATTTTAAAGGAATACCTGTTTCTCCTTAAGAGTTCCCCTCATCTAGCCAACCTTGATAACCATCTTTCTTGTTTGTTTGCTAATTCAATCCAGCTTTCTTGGGTTGTGAAAGATCACGTTTTTAACTTGCCCAGTTCTACATTAAAGTGTAGGTATTAAAAATTAAGGGAAACATGTACTGTCCTAATAAGACCTCATACAACAGGGCTGTGGCTTTTCTTATACTGTCGCCTCCCCTTCAGTCATTAATAGGAATAATAGAAACTTCTGTTGGTGTTATATTAACTTTAAGTCCCTAATTTGCATCTCAAATAACATTGTGAACAGCATTAATGCCTTCGAGGGGTTTGGGAGGTTTTTTAATTTGTAGGGTAAATGTATTTTTTAACCTAATTGGTTGGTTCAGATTATTATTGCAACACGTTTAATTTTTGCTCTGCACAGCTTGTGTTGATGTCAGTGGCTCTAAATCATTCCTTCAGTGCTGTGCACATGTTATGTTTCACCTTCTTAATTGTGGCTTTAGATTTTGTCTTGGTAAAGTATTCATCCATCTCATACAGTTTACTTCAGATACCATCTAATATTTTTGTTCTTTATTCTACCCTCAAAAGATTGTTTGGAATGAAAATTCTTCTTTTAAAGTTTCTTTTTTCTTTAACTCCCCCTGCTTTCCCAATGAAAAATGCACTTCTCAGTCTTTCTTTGAGGTTTCTGTTGATCTGACCTCCTTTGGTTTTAGAGGGGTGGAAGTTTATTGTGTTTAAGGAAGGGGGCAAGTGACAAAAGCTCTGTGTCATTTGGATCTGTCAAATCCTGTGGCCTTATCAGCTTCCACTGTCCAAAAGCAGTATGCAGAATATGGCAGAGGTTAGTTTGGAGCCTCAGATGTGATGTAGGTTATGAAACAGAATTGCGAGAACATAGTTGAGGGATTCTGCCTTCTGCAGCTCAGCATTTCTTAGTCAATATGTAAATGGCCATTGAGGTGGCAGGTGGTTTTTGTATCATGTTACGTTTTCATGTTGTAGGAAACTTCTGATCTATGGACTGTTTGAGGGTGTGATTTATTGATTAAGTGCCAGTCTCCGTTTAGATACCTGAGACTTATTTGTATATTTGTGCAATGTTTTTGATGAACTGACAGTTAAAATTATAATCCTAGTTCAACAAAGAAAGGAACCTCTTTGCCCAATTGTCCCAGTACGAAATTAGTAGCAAATAATTCATTGCTATCTGTTGGAATGGAGGATAGTGGTGTGTGAATATGCCTCAAGACTACTGCCCTGCTTCAGAGCATAATTTGATGCAGTATTTAGTAAGGAAGAGGAGAGAAGGGTAATGCAAACAGCATTCAAGAACTACTTACATGAATTGACTAAAGTACAGCATGTATTTGTTATAGTGGGAAGGGGGAAGGAACAAGTATCAGCACTTCATCTTTTCATTTCTTAAAAACGATGAAATGAAACAACACAGTTGAACCTTGATGAATCTGAGAAGTGTGAATAACTTGGAGGCTAAGCTGAAGTGTTGCTGCCTGTTGTAAGAGGCTACCAGAGGTTGAGATGACAAGTGTGTTGCTGGTTTAGAGATTGTGGTGGCACTGGAACACAAGCCAGCATGTTCCAGTGCCAACCTGGTACCTGGCCTGTTCCATTCTCAGGATGCATAGTAGTCCCCTTGAGCTTGGCTGCATGTGTGCCTACTGACTTCATCCTTTTCTTCCACTAGCACCCCATCCTGACCAGACCTTTCTGATTCAATATTTGGATAAGAAATTGTTTATCTGTGGGGAGGGTAAGGTGGACTGCAGCTGCTCTTCTGTTTTCATGCTTCACAAATCAGAAGAATTTAATAAAGCAGGAAAGTACCTAGATAAATAACGTGTAGTGCCAAACTGTTACAGCAGATGAAAAAGGATAGTACTCTGTCTTGTTTTATGCTTTTTAGGTGGCCTCTTTATGCTTGAGCTCTTAAGAGTTAATTCCTCTGTGCTTTAGTGACTTTGGATTTTGCAGTTTAAATGTGAACTCTGTCTGTAACTAATGCTCTTTGCTTCAGCTCCCCATCTGTAAAATGCTACACATCTTAATTTTTGTTTTGGAGTATTTGGCTGCTGTGTGCAGCATTTTCCATCCTCAGGAAGTCTTAAGCCAGCCTGAGGCAGTGGGTGTAAAAGGTGCACGCACATGTTTGTGTGACAGTGCCTTGACACCACATCAGTGAAAGCCATTACATCACCCTGCTGGGTTGTTGGAAGGCAAAGCACGCCTGTCTTTCTGAAGTAATAGGCTTCTGGCTTCTCTTGGTCAGAGGAAAGATGCAGCAGGATACTGCAATATTGCTGAAACTTGCATGCTGCCACAAGAGGGGATTGAAGCGGATTGATTTCCGCATGAAGAAAGTATGGGGCAGCTGTGACTTTTTTTTGTAATTATAAAATAACCTGATTATGCAAATCCTGAAGTTTTAATTTTAATAGTCAGAAAAGTAACTTCTAATTCATTGAAACTCAAGGAAGATTGTAGGAGGATAAGCAAAAACATTACAGGGGCTTCAAACTGAGTTTGTCATTAAAAAAAAAAAAGTCTGTGAAAGGTGTAAGCTGGTTGTGAGTCTCCTGCCCCATGCTGGTATTGCACATCAAACGTGATTCATAACAGAAGCCTGAGCAGCTCTTCTTTCTACTTAGTCCAGCGCTTTTCTGTCCTCAGTATTAAAATTTGTTCTGAATATGAAACCAAGACATCATCTTAGTGCAGGTCAAGCTCATTGCCTAGCTCTCTGGGCATAAGGGACAGCTATTCCTTCCCCTGTAGTAAGTAAACTTTAAAAAATATTTGTACTGTTCTTTGCAAGTTCCTGTTTCCTTGTGTCTTGCCCTGCACCCTTGCGATACTTTTGTCCTAAATAAAACGAATGTATTCAGGTCTTCCTGAGAGGTTGTGTTTTTTTCAGCTCTGATCATTCCTGTTGTTCTCTCAAGTTAGTTCATGTTGGGCTTCAAGTGTGGTGCTCAAAACTCAGTCTGTACTGCAGCTGAGACTTTGTGTTGAATAGAGTAAAAAAAATGGCTTCATGTGCCCTGGAGCTGATATTCCTGTTTATGCATCCCCATACATTGGACTTTTTTGCACCAGCTTAACACTCATTTCAAGGTCAGCCTGTTGATCCTACCTAGCTCACAGCTTTCTCCTGAAGAACTTGCCTTCTTGTTTGTTCATTTAATCCTGCCTGAGTATGCCTTTCAGAACTCACTTGTGTCCTGTTACTTGTGGAGCATTTTCCAGCTTGTCAAAGTTATGCAGGATTTTAAGGCTGTCTTGCAGTCCTTCCTGCTGTTCTCCTACATACAACAAGCCTCCTCTGCCAGCAGCAGATCACAGGGAGCACAGAAATGGAACTGAGCTGGGTTCCTGCTCTGTGTGTTCTCCCACACACTGCTGGCAACTGCTCTGGCTGTGATTGTCCCCCAAGGACTGCCTTTGCTTACCTCCCAGCAGCACAAGTCTGTAAAATTTTGGGGTGTGTGCTCACAGGTTCCTCCCTGTCCCTAAACATTGTTACACTGATGTCCCAGTGAACCAGGTGGGTGCTGCACACCTCTAGTGCTCACAAAAGGTTCCCACTCTTCCCAGAGGTTTTACTTAAATGTCGGGGAATTGGAGACGGCTTGCATGAATTTTGACCTTTTTCTTAATGCTGGCATAGAATGAAGAGAGGCCTAACCTCAAACTGATGTCCAAACCCTTTTTTCTTGTTTTTTTTTTTTTTTTTAAAAAGCCCAAACCATGTCCTGTTTCTGTCTGTATTTAAGTATATTATGGTCTAAATCCAGTACCTTGCAGATAATTCCAGGTGTTAGAGTGACTGAAGTCATCTGTAGTTAAAATACTTTGAAGCTGTCCATTCTTGAGATGAAATTGCTCTTTCATTGCAATCCATATGTCAAAGGATAAGCTCCACTACTTGGAACAGCTTTTCTTTAGAGTATTTTTCTTGGATTTGTATTTGTAAGTATTTTTTGACATCTCTATAGGTGCAATTTTCTCTGTTTGAAATCTTAGTTCTCATATTATCTCCCCTGTCGAACTCAATGCACATAATGAATCTTGTGCTGCATAGAAATGGGTTTCTCGGAGCCCTGTCTCTGTTGGGGTTGTTTGACACAGTTCTGTAAGTGCAATTTGTTGTTTTTTCTCCAGCATGTCTTCCTCTAAACTTTCTTTACATCTCTGCCATTCAGTAATTCTCTTAGACTTGCTCTTATCATTGCCTTATTTACAGTCCCTTTATGTATAGCAGTTTATTCTCATCACACATATGTATTTGAGTGTAGTTGAAAATTTTATTGTGCCTGGCTACAAGCTGGAATAATTAATCTCCCAACCGTTCTTTCCACTGGATGCTCTAAGGAGATGGACAGATACACTTTGAAGCCATGTTGCAATGTTAAATTGAGCAGAGGTTTAGAAAGTCTGATGATCCTTTCCTAATGATATTGAATGTTTGTTAGGATTACCTCAGTGACCACTCTGAACCCACAAAATGTTACCAGAACAGTAAGGCAGCATCACCTGGTGTTGGGAAGTTAAAGGCAATGTGGATGGTGAAATTTGTGCTGAGTCGGGGGGGCTGTGTTCAGAAAAGCTCTTTCAAGGTGTGTTCATGGTTGTAGCAGATTTTTCTGTATGAATTGTGATACTCCAATTTTATGAACATAGTTGTCTGCAAAATGCCACATATCTTTGAGATTAAACTTTATAGTTCTGTTAAATACACAGTCTTAAACTTTGGAACTAGTTTGGAGGGACCTTGCCTTTGTCCTTTTCTCCCTGGAGCACAAGCTGATCAAATAATACCAAACCTAATTCTGAGTTCTAAACTAGCTGTTGAACTGAGCCAGACTGCAATGAAGTAAATGCCTGTTGCACCTGCAGAAAAGGCTGCAGCTGTCAGAAGCTTGTTTATCACTTCAGTGTTCTTGAGTCCAGGTGCTCAGCCAGTGACTTCCCCTAACACAGCCATTTGTTTCAGATCTTCAGCAGAAAAGACGTTAGTGCTTTATGCAGATTATAGTGTGCTTAACCTTTGCATGTGTGAAGATGCCAGGAGCGCAGATGTCATTTCAGAGGCTCATTTTAAAGGAAGCTTCGATGGAGTACACTTTTTGTCAGCACTGAAAGATCACTTGAAAGACCGCATCTCTCCTACTGCTGACTTCAGATCAGATAAATCTTTACTGGCTTGTGCTTTCAGCTTGGTTACCAAAGCTGATCTTGTTAGAATGCTGTCTATATATATGTATATATAAAGGTAATTGCCCAGGTGGGAGGTCCCATTTCCCTTCCAAACACTCTTGGTCCTGTCCTCCTTTGCACAGTTGCTGTCTGCAAATGTTATGTGCTGGACTTGCCAAGTTACTTACCTGCTGCCGTTCAAAGCTGCTAAATTTCTGTCTCAGTCAGGGAAGATTACAAGTGAAGGCCTTCCTCAACACTCAGTTTCTCTCCTGGCATTTTTGTGCTCAAATAAAATAGTTATTTTGATTTATACTGACTGAAATACAGTCTATAGTATTTGTGCACCAATTGGCACTTTTCTGCCTTTTTATTTCCTGTACTGGGGCATGGTTTTACATTAAGGCTTTGTAGCCCATCCTCTGTGAGTAAACTGTAATTTGGGGTTCTAGAGACTTCTGTGAATCCCCTTTGACAAGTAAATCTTTCCACAGACTTTGCTTGCAGAAGTAATGAGTTGTTTGTTGAACATCAGGTAGTGTTGAGGAAGTACACAGAAAATACTGAGCTTTTCCATCAAGCAAAGGTGATCTTCCAGTATTTAAAGAAAAAACAATCATACTAATGTAGCTAAAATAGTTCACTTTTTTACCTTCTCTGACATGGTGTAACTTTGTCTCATGACATTTCATTAGTTGATGTAATTGTTACAAGTGCTTTCTCTAAATACCTGCTGCAATGGTTTGTGTCTTGACCTCTAACACGGTGTTTCCTGAATCCAGCTGTTCAGTGTGCTGCTCAAGGCTGAGTGCATAGAGACAAAATGCTTCTCTGGCTTTTCAAACAGTCCAGTGAGCTAGTAAGAGCTGCATAGCTCAACTGAACTAAGTTTTATTGAAGTACCTGTAATAGGTCTGGCAAGAGGGATGTCCCCAGTGACACTTGAAGTAATGTCTGAATTGAATGCTGAAAGCACGCACGGTATTGATGTGTACTGCCTTTGTATTTCATTCCATTATTTTAATGGGCTTTAATTTGTGGTCTGCTCATACTTGGGTCATTTGTGGACTGAGAGCTCACATGTAGAGCAGATTATCTGTAATGCAGATCTCTTCAGAGACTTCACCATTCAGAAGCTTGTGGTATGTGCAAAACAGAAGTTGGAAACCAACTATTAAGTTGACAGGAACCATAGTTTAGCAAAGTAAAGAGCAGCAACCAGAAAGTCTTCAAATTACCATTGAGTTTTGCTGTTTGTAGTGTGACACCAAGGCCTCTTTATTTAAAAGAAAATTTTTCCTATTTGAAAGCTGTGTGGTACTTGGGCTTTATTTTTTGGATTCTAATGGATCTGCTAACTTAGATGGGTGTTGTAGAACTTGGGATCTTTGTGTGCCACCTCTTGAGGTGGTATCTCCTGCCACATGAATTAGGGTTTCTTCAGTGAAAATTGCAGATGGTGAGCCATGATAAGAACAAGTTTGGGCCTTGACAGGGAGCTTGGTTGTCAGCTACATACCATATTTCATACCTGTTCAATGTGTTTCCTTGCTCTTCCCGCACAGATAATGTAGCAGCAAGCTTTAACTACTTTATGCAAGCCTGCATGGAATTTTACTGTTGTGTAAACTCTTTGTGTAATTTGCTCTTATTATATTTTAGGGTTTTATATGAAAATATGTAAACTTGTGTACTTGTGGACTGCTAAAATAAGGCTACACACATCTAAATGCTTATTCAGTGTAGTTGCACAATGAACTTCTGGAGAATTCCAATTTTGAGATAAAGACACTTTCCTTAAACTGCTAAATTGGGCATAATGCTTTGTCATAAGAAGGAAATATTACTCATAATATGAAAAATAAGTACAGTGAGCCTTGGAGAAACGTGCTTCATGTTGCTGTAAGCATTGAGATGTATGGATATTTACAGAATACTGCTCAGAACTTGAGTTCTAAATTTAGTGCTATCTGCAGTTCACCAGCTGTACTGTTTACTAAGAAATATTTGGACTACCATAGGTTCCTCATTTTTAATTACCATATATGCATGTATGCAAGCTAATGAAGAGAGACTTTGCAGATTATATAGCTCATTAGATCCCTGAAATGCCATGAAGTAGCATCTTAACATGCGTGTTTTTCACCTGGCCTGAGGCCTCCACCAAGAACATTTCACACTTGGGATCATAAAAACAAACCTAGTACTTGGGCTTTTTATTTTAAACAAGCCAACCAGATGTCTAAACCTCCTCAGAATGAACCTGAAGGCAAACAGGAGGAGGTTTATTAGCTGTGTGTGTTTTGGGAGTAGGATGTATGGAAGAGATTTGTATAATCCCTCAGCTCCAAGCCCATAGGCTTTGGTAATAGAAGAGTACTTCAGTGCTGGTATTATTCCATTCTGTCACAGGGAAGCAAGATGTGCATGGGGTAATCATTGTTGTCACTGCTATACAAGTTGAGGGTCAGTGCTATTTTTTTTTTAAGCCCTGGATATTTTTAAAGTATACATCTATGCCTGTTGTACTTCTCAGTTTTAAGGGCAATCACTAAGAGAAAGTAGGTGATACTACTCATTATTTTTTTTTTCCTTTCCGCCTCTGGCTTTTCTAACCGGTGAAGCAAACATCTTGGTAGCAGGGCCATTTGTTGTACTTTTTTCATTCTTCAAGCCTTAGAATTAAAAAAAACCAAAAAAACAACAACCAGTCTCAAGGGTCTTGTACAGTCTGGATCACTTACTTTAGTGGAAGTCTGGTAGAATTCTCCCAACAGTAATATTATCAGTATAAATTACTGCTTGAGTCTGAATATTGTATCTTACTGGATGCTTAGTCTATGAAGTAAATACTTCTGTTGGTTTTAAATAGAATATTTATAAAAGCAGTATGTGGAAGTCAAAGTAAAGGTGTAGGACCTGAGCTTTGAGCTTTTAGTAATATACCCTGAAAGTTACAGTAAAGAAGTGGTGATTGCCCACTAGGTTCTGTTCTGAATTGCTTATACAGGCAATAGCTCTTGGTTTGAGTAGTGTAGTCTTGAAATGACTGTTAGCTCATTTAGTTCATAATTACAGCAAAAGCCAAGGGCTTGGTGTTCATGTGTTCAAGCCTCAGTAGATCAGGCTTCTGTTCCTCAAAGTCACATTGTAGCCTTGGGCTTTCTGCAGCAGGCTGAGGGGAAAGAGTCCAAATCTCGCATTGCAGGGAGATGACTGGTCATGGGCCAGTGCTGATGGCTCATTCAAATGGAGCTCCAGACAGAGTATATGTAAATATTCTTCAGCAAAGCTAATGAAATCCTTGCCTTGTCATTGTGGTGGATTATTTTAGGAAAGAGTGTAAGTAACATAAGCATCTTGGAACAGCATCTTTGTACAGCATCAGACACAAGGCAAGCTCATCCATTGTCCTGTCTGACAAAGATACTTTAAAAGATGCAGGATGACTTGTCTGTGATATGAGTATTCGGCCTTCATCAGGTCTGGAAGAAAGGTTTAAACCCGGGACTGACTTCTCACTGATGAGTTGGCAATGAAAAATGCTTTAACCTCTGGCTGGGTTTAGTTCTTAGCCCTAGTTTTCTGTAGTGATATATTCCCTGCTTTAATTAGGTATGACCTGGAAAAAGTCTCTTGAGCTTACTTCACCATTTCTGTTGCTTTGAGAAGTGTACTTTATAAACTGTGACAAAGGTTTAACATTGCCTATCTCCATCCTTCTTTTTCTTTTATGGAAGGAGACTCTTGAGTATCTTGTTTTAAAACCAAACCCAAACCACTGACAGTAACTTGAGAAATAAAAAGGGGTGTATTTATTGCAGACTACAGTTCATGTAAAATATTTTGATTCCAGTTCAAAATGTGTTAAATTATTTTAGGTCTTTGTTTGGTATGTATTCCTCACTGAGCTGGGTGAATTGTACAGCTAAGGATGGGAAACCATCCCATCAAAGGTAGTACTGAAGTATTACCTTCAACCTCTTTGCAGCATATCACCCTTCTTTTAAGTAAAGTGTAATCCAAAGGCTGTGTGTGATGGTTGAAGCTTCCCTTCCTTCTCACAGGAGCTCTTGGATCTGAACTGTGGGAGATGGAGTAGAAGTGAGTGTGTAGCTTTATTTTAGTAGCAGTTTATATTTAGTCTCAGCTGCCTCAGTGACCATTTGGTCTTAGTGATGATGCTTTAGGGTCAAAACAGTGAAATTCTGGACTCAGTAGTGATTTTCTGCATTTGAGGTAAGCGGACCTAATATTTATTCTCATCTATCTCTGGAGGCATTTACAACCCAAACCCTAATTTTTAACCTTAGAGTGGTGATCTGTAGTCCTGCTTTGCACAATAGGTGATGAATGTTTTTCAGCAGACAGTTTTGAGCTCTTGATATTCCTTGTGCTTCCAGAGCCTGTGGAATATCTGAAATTTGTCTCCAGTGGCCATAAGTTGATGTAAAGGATATCTTCTAGCCTATTTTTTTGTCTCTTTTTGGAGTTTTGTGCTGGAGTTGTGTCAACCTGAATCCAAGCTTGAACACCTCATAATATTGAAGTTTCCTTTTAATAAAAAGTGGCTTATGAAAACACTGCGTGGAGAAAGTGAAGAGGTTCTGTAACTCATGAAGTCTGTCTTCAGTCCTTTTGGAGAAACCCTTAAGTTGCAAATTTTGAAACTGGGTTCTTTGGTTGTTTTTTTTCAGAGTTCTGGAATGTGTAGGGTGTGGTGTTAAGGCCTTTTTTTGTCACATCTGAACTCTTCAGGGAGAACAGCTACAATTTAAACAATTTTTTAGACGGTTGTGAAACAGTTTCTACAGAATTACAAACTAGGATTATAAACTCTCTTCTTTGTCCCTTTTGGTCAGAAACTGTTATTCTAATGCACTGCTAAAAACCTCTTTATAAAAATCTCAGAAAATAAAGGGGTGCTAGTTAATGGCATTGAAAAAACTCCTGAAGTATAATATATTGGAAATGGAGGTGTCCTCTTTTAGTACAAATCCCCCAAAATATTGATTGATAACTTTATAGCTTAGGAAACTTCCTAATTAAAACGGATATTTTTTTTTTTTAATGATGTGGAATTTTGGAAGGTTTGCAGAATAGCCACACTGTAGGTTAGTGCTGGAAAGGATAGAGTCCAAATAATTCTCTTTTAAGTGCCTGCTATCAACAACTTTCCTGGGCTAAAAGTTATTAATAATAGACTTATGTTGTAAGGAATGCTTAGCCTCTCTGTGAACTTCTTAGCACTGTAGTAAATAATATGTATTTTTAGAAATAGAATGTTCTTCCCTTTTGGATGTTGGAATTTTGCATTGCAGGAAACTAGACATTTTGTAGCTTTTTATCAGGTGGCATAAAGTATTAGCTTAGCAGTCTCAAAAGTGGGTCTTCCAACTTAGTGTTGCTTCAAGGATAAGTAGGATGAGGACAGACAATGCTCTGTTAAAACTTGATCTGTTTTGTGTGGTGTTTCAATTTTAAAGTGCTTCTTGGATGTTGCAGAAAGTGCCAGGAGGCAAAAAAATCACATCACCTTTCATCTAGAGTCTAGTAGTGAAATAATCTAGATCTGGAGTTAGTACTGCTGGAGTGATTAGCTCCTTTGGCTTGCTGAAGCAGAGATAATATTTTAAAGGACCTACTTAATCCGAATTGGAATTTTGACTCCAGCTAATCCTTTTCTTCTGCAGGGAGCAAGCTAAGTGCATGTATGGGATTGTTGGTAACAAAGGTTCCATGTGGCACTCAGAGCAAAGAGTAGGAAACAATGTGAAGTATCAGAGGAAACAATCCTCTGTGTTCTCACGGGTCATTTTAGTATCATAGGCAGAAAAAATAATGGAATAGTGATCACCAAGAAACACCTACATTTGTCTTATGGGGAAATCATCTAAAAATCTTGTGATCACTTTTTCTCTATCCAAGATGAACTTCCAGAAACAGAGAAGAATTTGTTAGAAGTGTTTCAAACAAATGTAAATTTTCCCATTGAGATGAGCTGTTGCTGGAACATTTTGTCCTGCAGGATGCAGAGGAGGAGGAGGAGTGGGTTGGAAATGAGTCTGGCTGCCTTAATTTCTCAGAGCCAAAGAGATTTTTTTTTTGTGTGTTGGCTTTGTGTTCTTCATCAGGACTCTTCGTCTCTTTGAAAGTAGCTTGTCAAACTGAATGAGCATCTGACATCCTTTAATTGACTAGGAGGTTGGATAATCTATATTTTTAGTAGTCTTCCCCAAAAAAGACACTAGTGATGTCACAGAGAAGATACAGAATTCGTGACATGAGCGCTGTTAATTTTGGCAGATATTTTACAAGTCATTACTACTTGTAGCTAAACTTTTAAAGAAATAATCCCTCTCTGCTTTAGTAGTACTATAGAGATATAATAATGAATCTTTACTTTTCTCAGCCTTCAGAATGAAGAGCAAAGAACTAAATCAGAGACAATGGGGATACTGACTCCATCACAGCTCATTTTCCAGCTTTGAGGAATGTTAGCTTTGGCTTGCATTTGGAGTTTGATTTTTATATTCCATTTATTCCTTTTGATTAGTCTACCTTGCAACAACAACAGAAAAATAGCTTCTCTTCCTCCCCACCTCTCACCTCTTCGCCCCAGCTCAAGGAGATCATAGGAAGATTAAGTCTCTCCCAGGACAGAGACTGAGTAACATCTTTTGTTGTGCATGTTTATCTTGGAAGTCTCAACTTGCTTGCTATCCTACCTAATCAGGCTCCACAAAGGATGGTGTGTTAAGGGAAAGATGGCCATAAACTTGTAGGACTCCATCCAACTTGGAGCTCCAAGGCCTATTGTGATTAGCTCAAGGCTTGGAGGATATTCCTGTTTGAACTGGCAGCTCCTGGCTCTGCTGCTGTCTCTGGAGACATGGTGACAGCAGAGGTGTGTTACCTGTGGGCTGTGCTTCCAGGCTCTGTGGCTCTTGGATTGTGCCAAGATCTCTGCCATGAGGTAGCTGAAAACATGCAAATTCAGCAGCATCCTCATTGCCCTAACAAAGATGGTCAAATGGTTCATATTACTGGAAATCCAATTAGCATGAAGTGCTGAGCAGTTTGAGAGGGATTCAGCCTGATAAGCATAAAGAGTACGATAAGGAGAGACTGAAAAATAAAGTTGGCTGCCTTTAACCAGCTCTAGAAAAATAGCATGGTGGAAAAAGCACATAAAGTAAACAGCTTACTGTATTCTCTCTGGAGATCCATTAAATACCTACCATAGCAGAGAGTCTTGAAATAAACTAAACCCTCAAAAATAGGAAAATTAAGTGAGGAGCTTCTCTCTAGGAGGTTCTGAGGGACAAAAAGCTTATAAGCACATAATAACAAAATTTAAAATGACCACAGTTGAGTGAAGTCATTCTGAAGAATCTTTTGTCTCCTGGCAGCCAGTATTAATTAGCAAAGATGAGGGAAACAATTCCTTGTAGGGTATATATATAGCTCAGCCAGAGTGAACCAAGGGTTTGGTCCTGGAGTTAAGGTGCTGAGGCTGCAGGGAGGATTTCAGATCCCTCTGAGCTGGTGAGTTTGACCAATCAAAGGAGTACAAATTGGAAAGGGAAGATGGGACCAAAGCATGTTCAAACCATGCTTCAGGAGGAGATGCCTAATTTCTAATTAAAGAAGGATCTGTGTGGCTCAGTGTAGGAAAGGCTGATGTCTACTGGCTTTCTTGTGTGGTGAATTTCTTTTTCTTTCTGATGCTGTAGTTGGACAGGTGCTTGGACAAACAGTGTCAGCATCCCACAATGTACCCACACAAGCATTTCAGTCCAGTTCATGGCAAACCAGGCTGGGGAGCTGATCCAGCTGGAGAACTGCATTTCCCAGAAACAAAAGGAAGTGTTTTAATTTCATCCAGTTATAAAAATTCCTTGATCTAGTTCTCTGTGATGAGCAGAAACACTTGTGCTGGCACACTGCTGAGGGCCACAAATAGCCAGAGAAGAGAATGTGTTGGCAGTTGTGATGGCAGCTGAGGTACATCAAACTGCAATCTAGAATGGCTTTCAGTGGTAGGAGTGTGATGGTGACATTTCAGTGGTAGGAGGAGTGTGTTGGTGACATTTTGACCACTTAAACATTCATTGTGTCATCCTTAACAAGAACTGCCCAGTAAAAACAGTCAATACTACTGTACCGATCAAACACATTTAAGAGAGGTGAGAAGGCAATTCACTTTACAAGTGTGCTTCTGATCTGAAATACAACCCCTGCTATCATCTTTGTGCTTCATATTGAGAAATGGAATTTACTTGTGATGGGGAGCAGGAAAAAGTGGGAGCAGATAGATGAAGGTTTTTTTGGACTAAACAGCACCTTTTCATCCCAGCTCCATGTTTAAAAACAAAGTGTCAATGGAGCATGTCTCCATTTGAAAAATAATTATTGTAATTATGAGCTGCTAAAATGAAACTTTTTGGGGGTGTTTTCCACATTGCCCGTGTTCCAGAACTGAGTGGGTTGCATGCTGTCAGGGCATGGTCGCAGTGCCCGAATATTCTTTTCAGTAGCTGATAGGATTTATGACTGTGGGTAACAGCAGTTCAGCATGATTCTGAAAGTGCTATGCTTCTGTGATTTCATTTGCTTTCCCTTTATCCTTTGATTCAATTGGTTCATTAACTAGAGTCTAATGTCATTCTGTCTAGTCTCCTTATTTTATTAAGGAGGCTTGTATTAAGCTGACGTAAATTGCAGTGAAACATTTGAAGATTTGAAGTACTAAGCAAAATATAACTATAATTAACTGATTACAGATCAGTTTTTCTCCCATCTTTGGTAGTTTTATTGGATTTTGATTTTTTTTTTTCCTTGAGGGAAATAAAAACCCACGAATTCTTCCTAGACCTTTCCAAATAGAAGTAACTAAACATGTGCTGAACTTTTCAGCTGGTTCTTAGCAGTAGCCTCTTACTAGTAGAAGCATTCATCCTTAACATAGATCTGAAAGTCTTTGCGCCGGTTATGAAGCTCCTCAGTATTTTTTTAATCTTTAAAGGAACAACATCTGACCTCCAGTCAGCTTTTCTTGTGATTTCTATTCCGGATTTACTTTAAACTCTCCCAGGTTTAAAAGGGACACAGCAGTGTTTGATTGTGCTGCTCTAGATTTTGCTGTGTTCACATGCTTGCCACTAAACTTGGCTTCAGCACTTCATGGACCACACTTAGCTTTGACTGCTCACGTTGAACAGTGTATGTGCCACCTTTACCAGTGAGTGTGTGAACTTGAGGGTTTTTTAATATTTGACCTGGTGTAATTTCAGAACAAGATGTAAATATTTAAAGTTGTGTGCTTTCCTGAAAGATAGAATGCATGAAGTGAAAAAACCAGCGCAGTTGGTTTTCCAGCTGTCTGGGTAGCGTTATTTGTGGTGGAAGAGCATTTCTAAGCATTCTGTCTTAAAGAGAAAAAAAGAGTAGGTAGAAGAACAAGCCCAAAAGTTGGGCAGAAGTTACATTTATGGGACAGCTCTCAGGCTGAGGGAGGCTGGTGTGTAGCAGACGGCTGTGAAGGTGAAATAGTGCATGGTTAGCATATGAAAATCGTATTTGAGGATGTACTTAAAAGGCAACAGGTTTAAAAGGTACTCTAAGATCACCATTACTGCTATTAATATCTTAGTTTTAAGTGGGTTTAACTTGACTCATAGCCCCAAGTTGCTTTTTTCCTTGCTACTACTGGTTATTTAAACAGCTAATTAGTAGTGTAGAAGAGGCAATATTTTTATGGAAACATTACTTGAAAATAATTTTCTGGGTTTTTTAAACTGTAGGTGTTGAAACTAGAAAATGTAAGTAAACTTGTGGTCCTAGTAGCATCAATATTCCTTCCCAAAGCCTCAAAGTTCCCAAAGTTTAAATTTGGAAATATATCTGTGAAGATCTCTTCCCACTTTATGTTCCATAAGTGGTCCCTCAATATGCTTGGCCAACTTAAATCATCGAGCATGTTTAATGCAGGTCACTAGAGAGGAAGAAAATATGCAGAGGAGGTTTAGGATGAAAAGAGGTAGCTGATAAACATAGTGCTTTTGATTTAGATGACTGCTCACAGAATAACGATCTCCAAGCTGTTGTCTGTGATACTTTTATGTGTATGGGAATCTGCCCTGGTTACCAGATCTGCTGTTTAATGACAGGTAACAATTATGTAACCTTTAAAGAAAAAGCTGAAAAAAAAAGGAGGGCTAGGTATTAAAAGTAGCTGAGGGTCTGGGAAGTGGGTATAGTGTTTGTTACCCACTGCTTCACTTTTCTTTTTATCAAGGGATTAGTGATGAAAAAATACAGTAGAATGCTTTAACATGCCAAGTAGTGTTAAATGTGCAGAGCAGTGTGGTGGGTAAGTGCCTGTGTCATATGCTGTTCTAATATACCTGGCTTAGGCTTCAGTAATTTAAATGAGGGAGAGCTTTCCCTCTGCCTTGGACTAAACTCCTGGGTCGAAGCAGTTCAGTAGCAGGAAACAGCCAAACTCTGATCTTCACCATTAATGAGTCTCATCTCTTTTCTGAAATTTTAATCAGTGAAACCTACTCAAATAGGCGTATTCTTTCATGAGTAGAGATGTGTAATCTGAAATGCTAGGCCATCAGCATTGGTGAATATATCACAAATATATCACAAAGTGATATATTTGCATGAAGGAATAGTCCAAATAAGAGTTGTGTTATTACAATACTAATTATGATATATGCAAGAGTTTTTCTGACTTTTTCCTTTTTTTTAATCCAATTTAACAGGAAACCAGACATGATACACTGACAGCATTTGGAAATAAACTTTGGCAGTAAGATGGCAGCATAAATCTCAAGATTCTAGACCAAAACAGAAATGGCTCATGAGTATTGAAAGAAGAGACTGAAGAGCCTCCAACACTTGTGTGAGCAGTGGAAAAGGAACAACTACCATGGTAACACTAATAACAGAAAAGCTGCAGAACCAGAGCTTGGATGATCTGACCTGTAAAACATACAATATTAATCTGGTAAGGATCTACCTAAACAACATGAAATAATGTGAAATGCCAAGTAACTCACAACTGCATAACAAATCCAAGAATGCAGATCAGCCAGAATTCAGCTATTTAAGTTAGGACTGGTTTGCAAGGTTGGGTGAGAGCTCTAAGGGGAAGAAGTGGATCTTCAGTGTTTAGTTCCTTTTTGAAGTGATGCTTTTTTATTTTAATGATCTTTTTAACCTTGCTACTTCATACTAAATAGCAAAAAGCCAGTTCTCTTCATAAAATACTGTTCTAATGACTGAAAAGGATTATCCAAGCTTTTCAGGATTCCTTTTTTGCTAGTAAAATGCACATGTGTTTGTATGGGTTGAAGTTTCCTTCACCCCATATAGACCAAGTGCTTGATATCTTTATATCTGACAAGAATATTTACTTACAAAAATTCCTGACTGCCATGTAGGTAACTATTAGCACTGGGCAGAAGGAGAACAGGTTGTCAAGTAAATACAGTTAAAGTCAGGTTATTACCAGACTGTTGTTGATGCTAGTAGAGTGGATTCTTGCATTTTCAGTGTCTCAGATATCTGCTGCTCTGAAACACTTTATAGTTTATGGTGTTGCTCTTGCTGGTTGAATCTCTGGGTATATTGTGTGGTTCAAGCATGCAATTCAGGCATGAAGGAATCTATTCTCTTCACATCTCTTGTGAATGAAATACCTACTCCAGAGTGAGTAATGCAGAGCAGTCTTGTGTTGGTTTTAAGTGCCTACCTGAGAAGCCCTAAACCATGTTCTGTATGGAATGCACTAGTTTTGTTTTACTGACTCATAATTATGGTGGCACCCTTCTGTAGGTCAAACTTTAATGTTCCAGTGGAGCACAAAAGAACTTAATTTGACTAAATGTCAAGTTGTTGTTCAACTTTACTTTTTAAAATAATCAAATCAACAGTGCTTTTAAAAATAATCAAATACTGCATCCAAAGTATGTCAGTTACTTTAAAATTCTCTGTTGTAAGTTACTTAAACAACTGAACTACTTCCTCATTTATTTCATGAGCGCAAATCAGGTGAAGCATACCTTGAATGTGGTGGAGTTTGTGCACAAGCACCTGCAACTCTCATGTATGCAGTTCCTTGTCCAGTAAGGGTATCTAACAGTAGACATTAATCAAACAGTTTTATTTTCAAAACTGTAGCAGGCCCATTTAGAATTCTTCCAATAATTAGTTTTACTTTTATTTCACCTTCGCCTTATGTGCTATTCTTGAAAGGCAGATTTAAGGTGTTGAAATGATGTTAACTCTCAGGAGAAGTGCTTAGCTTGCATTTATTTTGTCTGGTTTGATGAAGCACTTGGGACATGCAGTTTGTAGGAGAATCTGCTGTATCTGTGAACTGGCAAAGTCACCATTTGTAACTAACCTCTGGAGCCTAATTGTGAGCCAATAATGACTTTTAACCAGTAGCAGTGCTTAGTTCCAAATGTGTAGCAGCACCTTGTGATTTCAAGTCTTTTTACCAATAGTCGCTGTAGGTTTTGGACCACAGACCTCTAATAGCAGAGGAGGACATATTACTGCTTTTACACTGTGTGGAATCTGTACAGGCATGTCTGTGTTGGCATGCTGTAATGTGTTGTAGGTTGGTTGTTTTTTTTATTCCTGTCCTTATCTGGACTTACAATAAGGCATGAAAAAGAATAAGTGGAGTGGAAAATGGCACACGATGTCTCATCAGTTGTTTCCTCCTCGCCCTTCTCCTGTTCCTCTCCTCCTTTTATCTGTCAAGTAATTGGTTTTATAAGTGCTTTAGTTCCTACAGAAAATAGGTTCTGAGGACAGGAACAGGTTCTATTTGTACACAATGGCACCCTGAAAAAGTGTGGAAATTGCATAGTGAGGTGTGGAAATAGAGAAGCAAGTGTGAAAGAAGTGTGCAAGTAGGTTGCTCCCTACTAAACAGGATTCATGGATGCAAATAATGACTTCCTGACTAAAAGGTGAACCTAAGATGATAAAAAGTGTGCTTTTTCCACTGGTGAAGGCAATTGCTCAATTTCACTAAGAGAAAAAGCCTGCTGGTGATGGTCTGGTATCCCTGCTGGCACATTTAGGCTTTTTGGCAAGAAGCTGAGGTTAATGCTGTAGTTTCTTCTAATAGCAGCAGCAGTTTGGAGCAATTCAGAAGTGATCTTGCCTGCACCTTTTGTTACTTGTGCTGGCACAAAGTTCTGTGACACCATGTGGTGAACCTCATTGTGAGCTGATTGAGGATTAAGACTAACTTTTCTTGCCTGGGTTAATATAGTTAAACCTTATCAGTTTTGCGATAGCTTTTGCAGTGCATCTGCACAAGTGTCTTGGCACAAGTAGATAAAATAGCTGGGGAAAAGCTATTCTGTGAAACAGCTCATGAATGAGGGTTATAAAAGAAAAAGGAATAGCTGTTTCAAAGCTATTTACTGTGCAGCTGAACTGGGCATAAAAATAACATGTACAGGACATAGTACACTTTTTCATTTGTGTAAGCTGTGTGGTGACCAAGTACCTCTCTTTTATGTTGTAAAATACTGGCTGCAGCTTTTTACTGCTCTGCTAAATGACATGCTAATTTTCCAAGCTGGTGTAATTCAGCCAGTGTGTGCTCAGTTTTGTTGTACAGCCTTGTCCTGCACCTGCCTTCAGGAAAATGACTGAATGACCTGCTGTAGAAGCAGGAAGGTTTGTCCCAAGCTTTTTTTTTCCTCAATTTGGGTACTGTAGCTCAAAAGGTAGTGTGCCTGGTTGCTCAACTCTACCTCACAAAAGAAGTTCTGTGAGCACATAGTGCTGCTGTCAACCCATGAAACCCACAAAATCAAATAGTTGGTCTCTATTCCCTTAGACTCTCAGAACTTTCATAGAGCTCAAAAGTCTTGGATTTTCTGTATATTCTGACTAAACTTGTACCTTTTTCATATTCTTGTATAGAATCTCATGTTGGTTTGTGAAGTAACAGCATGTGAGCTGTAAGATTTCAAGGTGTAATATTAAGAAAGAAACATGAGCACTGCCAGTCAAGGACTTGTGGGAGGAGCAAGTTTTGCTCGAAAATCCTTTCCAGGCATGTGGGGTTTCGTTATTTTTAATTTTTGAGGCTTATTTGTGTTGAAAGATACAGAATTAGATTGACTTCCTCAGAGGAAAAGCCACTGGTCAGACTACTTAACTTAATCACTTCTTTACATCCTGAGAAAAGGTCAAAATGTTCCTCATCACTGTTTCATATCCAGTCATATTTGGAGGATATTTGGTTGAAAGATGGAGGTCTGACATGGCCTGTTCAGACTGTGTCACATCTGTATGGTGGTGGTTAGATTAGTATTTGAATGATAAACAGTGGCTTCCCTGTGGTTTGGAAAGGATGCTGATAAATTGAAGGAACATATATATACTTGGAAAGTGGAAAAAATGCCTTGAAATTAAAGCCATTAATTTTAAAAGTATGAAGTTGTCATTCTGAGAATAATGAGGAGGGATAGCATAGGCTGTGAAGTCCTTAATGCAGTATATTGAGGTGTAGAATAACTAGAATTATTTTTGTTACAGTTGGCTTCTGGTAGCAAAGAACACTTAAATTAGTGATGTAAATTATAATTCATTGTCAGCCTCATTTGCCTGGCTCTTCCACTTACTCAGTTCAGACTAGGTGTCTTTTTGAGTGAGTGTTTTAACAAAAGAACAGCTGCTAATATTCGAAAAAGCAAATGAAACTCAGAGCACTGTTCTAAATGTTGTACCACACGTTTCCTTTCCTTTTGAACATAGACTCTCCAGCTGTACAAAAGAGATTCTATTTGTGAACAAGCATTTCAAAGTAGATCCACTTCTTGGCATGAAGCAAACAATTCTAACCTCAGGTGAAACTTGTAGTTGCATTGTTTTGTGTGTTTATCTTAAAATATGCCATTATTTCCCTTATAAATTCTCCAGAGGCATGAGATCTTGGTGGATGTCTTAACATCTATTCAAAAAGCAGTAGTTGCAAGATGGATGTGTTTCCTCTTCAGGAAAGTGACCTTGTTGAATAATTTGGCCTTATTCTAAGGAAGATTTCCTTTACACAGAGGGTAGCAGACTTCCCTGTCAAGGTTCTTAGCAATTGCAAGCTCTTTTCAAGCATAATCACAAAATAAACTATTCATTGAGGAAGCTTCAGGTAGATCATAGCACAAAGGGAATGACTGGGGGAGGGTGAAGTGTGGCTGGTCCAGGAGAGCTGATAAACTGGTTCAGTGCCCTGTTAGAGTAATATCTAGTGGGACTTGTGCCATGTACTGAATAGATAAAAAAAATCCTCCCTCCTATAAAGAATTTACAGCCTGACAGGGTCTCCTCAAGTTTGGGCTTTCAGCGTGGTTAACGTACACCAGCAGACACTGTTTCCAAGTATTTTAGTTTCAGTTATAGAAAGTCAAGCATATATTATAAAGGAGATTTGTTACTTACTCTCCTCTTAGTCACTCAACCTTTATTTCAGTGCCTTGAGCTTTTGCTGGAAAATAGTGCAGCTCTCCCTTTCAGCATGTGATGTCACATGTCATGTTCTTATGGTTTTTGGTCTGAATCTCCAAAGAATTAGGAAAGAAATTTTTTGTGACTTAGCAGGATTCTGTGTAAAGGATCCCAAGCTGCAGAGGAAGTATGTCTGCTTTGTCTTGGAGCTGAGCACTGATTTCTCCAGAACCTGGTCAGAAGTAGCTGTAAGGACAAGGCTGCTGCCTAAGTTAGAGAATGTTGTAGTTCACTGGAGGACAAATGATCTCTGTCTGTGATCCTGCTTTTTCCGTGGTCCTCCTGAAAAATGGTTTCAGTGCTCTGCAGCTGTCAAGGGTAAAGTAGTTTAGTCTCTACCTGATGGACAAGGCTTTTTAAGGTGGTAAAAGTACAGGTAGTCAAATAACTTGGATGTTCATGAAGAGAACCTTGTTAAAGATGCATTTGGCTGAAAACTAAAAACTAAGCATCAGCTGCCACATAGGATTGTCCTTGATGTTCTTTCCCTTGTAAGTATTTAATATCTTGGTCTGTGTGAATAAATAGTCTTTTAAACATCCCTAACTATTATGCTCATATTAACTCATCTTGCTGCCCTTCTCATCTGGCTCAGGATGAATCAGCTGTGGGACTTTTTGACACAGAATTTTGTTAGAAAAACACATTTTCCATCACTACTGTCTGATAGTTGAATAGGTTGGTATTGCCTTTCATTTGGGGAGTGCTGGAAGGGAGGAATTTGTTGGAAGACCTTATCTTTTAGCCTCTAATTTTTCTGTTTCCCCTTCAGGGACAGCTGAAATGTAACTACTGTTACCTTAATGTGTTCTGTGTTTCACATGGAGCTGGTACCTGATTAAAGTAAACTGGCTTTTTAAAATGTGAATTCTGTAGAACTAGCAAGTTGCATACTTCAAATAGTTTTGACTAATTAACAGCAGATCCAATGGAGATTTAAACTTGGGATTCTGCTCTTTACATAAAGTAGCTTCTTAAAAAGGAGGTTATAAATGCATCTACAGATGCATTTACACAGTAAAAATGTAATGGTTTGTCTCATATGCAGATGCTGATAAAAAATAAGATTAAAAATCTCATTGCTGTCCTATCCTTTCATCTGTTCTGTTATTTCCTACCTGTCAAACAATAACACCAAGGGAATATTACTACAGCTCGGTGTCTCTGTTGGGGCTCAAAGATATAAAGTTGTCACTAGCACTATGTGCTGCTGTAGAGGAAAAAAAAAAAAAAAAAAGAAAAAGCTTTGTAGCCCAAGGATGTTTGTTTAAAAATTGACTTTGTATGTGGAAAGGAAGTGTATGTACAATGCTATCTTCTTTGGCTGTACACAAAGAACAATGTTCACATAAAGTGTGTTGCTGTTTTTTAAAGCAATCTTCCTCTCCATCCTGAGGTGGTGGTGGGGGAGTGAATAATGACCCTTGGGCTGATGGAGCTATGAGCCACTTATTTATAGCTCCTTTATAGGAGGCTGGACTGCAAGCTCTGTGCTTTGTCTGAGAAATCTAGACCATTAAGAATGCCTTTGCAGTAATATTTTTTTAGGTAAATTAGTTACAAACATGTCTTACTGTGCAGATGCTACTGATGAGGCTTGATTGAAGGTCTTTACACACAAATCTTGTTTTAAGCGTGGCTATTGTGTTTTCCACCAATAAGCTGAGATTTAAAAAGCAGTTAGTCTGTTGAAGATGTTTTGGGGATAGGAAAGATTTTTTTTCAATGGTTTTTCTACTTTGAAGAAATAATAAAAAAATCCCTGCATTGATTATAAGAAAATGTAAAATACTAATATGATGCAGTGTTCATGGTGGTGAACTTCAAGACCTTGTATATTTAATTTAGATAAAGCTATTCCTGTCCTGTAGTTGAAGATGAAGTGTTTTGCCTTCTAGCTCTAAGATTTAAAATGGAAACCCAACTAACAGATTGTAATTTCCTCTCTACTGAAATGAGAATTGGATCAAAGCTTTTTCATTCAGGATGAATTATCACTCTTTAATTTTCCAGTTTATTCACATGGGCTAATGTAACTCTTGAAACAGTTTGATAGTTAGCAATATATCAGAAAACATTACAAATAATTAGGTGCCAGAGGCTTGCTTTTATAAACATCAGCTGTTCAGGAATTTCTTGAAGTTACATTGGTAAGCCCCATCGTTTTAAAGGCATTGTTAAGTGCACATATAGAAAACCTAAAAACTGCATGCAGTTTCCTTGAAGTGAATGCTGACTCTTTCCATAGTTAAAACTTTTTTTTTTCTGATTGATTTCAGTACTCATCTGAGAAGCTGAACAAAAGTGGCAGCTTGTTCCCTTTCGAAATCAATGGTAAGTTCTTCAGAAACCTTAGCTGTGTCTTACTGAGGTAATTGGTATAGCAAGCAGCCTTTCTTTTGTAAATAAGGTGAGGGGGATGGAGCCATGCTGCTGTAGAGCCTGCTGGTTTAAGCTGGTCTTTGAACAATACTGGGAATAGCTGGTTGTTAGTTTTGTACTTGTGATCTGCTTTGCATAGTAAAAAGCCCTTGTAACACTTTTTTTTTTTTGTTCAATATCTGCCTTGGTGTACAGAAGCAGACTAATGCTGTTTTTCATGTTAAACATCTTCAGATTTCTCAGCTCCTCGAAATCTTTTTACACCTTATTATATTCTTTGCCACATAGACCATCCAGCATCATGCAAACCATAAGCTGAAGTCCAGGTGCCCTCACAGAAGTGTTATTTACTTTTATTCCCCCTTGGTCCTATTAGAATAAGTTTTATATAGCAAAAACAAAAGTTCCAATTATTATGTAAACTGTACTGTCTTATTAAGTGGTGGACTTTGAATTTTGCATATGTTTTCTCTGTGCATGGAGGACTTTTATTTGCTCAGTAGGATTCCTCATAAAACGTGAATCTCTGTCTGTGAGAGGTTTCAAAGGCAACTGGTGCTTTGTCTTAAATAGCATTATCAACCAGGCAGGTATCCTCGTGGGGGTCTGTTATAGACCACCCAACCAGGATGAAGAGAGGCAGAGAAAATACTCTGTAAACAGCTGGGAGAAGCCTCACAATTGCTAGTTCTTGTTGTTGTGGGGGACTTCAACTTACCAGATGTCAGCTGGAAATACAATACAGCAGGGAGGAAGCAGTCTAAGAGCTTCCTGGACTTCATGGAAGAAAACTCCCTGATGCAGCTGATGAGTGAGCTCACCAGGGGAGATCCCCTGCTGGACCTGCTGGTTTTGAACAGGGGAGGACTGGTGGTGGTGTGGTGGGTAGAAGTCGCCTTGGGTACAGTGGCTGGGGTTTTTGATCTTTGGAGAAAGAAGGAGGCAGGGATTAGGAGAACTGCCACCTTGAACTTCTGGAGGGCAGACTTCAGCCTGTGTGGGAGGCTGGTTGGCAGAATCCTTTGGGAGGCAGTCTTGAATGACAGAGGAGTCCAGGAAAGCTGGATGTGCTTTAAGAAGGAAGTGTTAAAGGTGCAGGGGCAGGCTATCCCATGTGCTGGAAGATGAGCCAGTGGGGAAGAAAATTGGCCTGATTGACCAGAGAGCTCTGGCTGGAGCTTAAAGCTAAAAAAAAATCTAGGAGAGCTGACCTTTGGAGGGAGGGAAAGGCAACTCAGGAGGACAAGGATGTTGTCAGGTTATGCAGTGAGGAAAATTAGAAGGGCTGGAGTCCAACAAGACCGTAATCTGGCTCCTGCCATAAAACACAATAAAATATGTTTCTATAAATGCATCAGCAACAAAAGGACGGCTAAGGAGGATCTCCATCCTTTACTGGATGCAAGGAGGAATATAGGGACAAGGGATGATGAAAAGCTGAGGTACTTAATGCCTTCTTTGTCACAGTCTTTACCAGTAAGACCAGTTGTTCTCTGGGTACTCAGCTCCCTGAGGTGGAAGACGGGGATGGGGAGCAGAATGAAGCCCCCATAATCCAAGGGGACATGGTCAGAGATCTGCTACATCACTTAAACCCACCCAGGTCTGTGGGGCTGGGTGGGATCCACCCTAGAGGACTGAGGGGGTTCATGGATGGGCTCACTGAGCCACACTGTCATGGCAGTCCTGGATCCCTGGGGAGGGCCCAGGTGACTGGAGGTCACCAAATGTGACACCCATCTACCAGAAGGGCCAGAAGGAGGATCTGGGACCTACCAGCCTGTCAGTCTGGGCTTTATGAAAGGCAGGTGACCAATCTGATCCCCTTCTCTAACAAGGTGACCTATCTTGTGCAATGAGAGAAAGGCTTCTTCTGAATAACAGGTGACAGGACAAGAGGAAATGGCTGCAAATTGCACCAGGAGAGGCCTAGATTGGATTTTATTTCTTCACTGGAAGGGTTGTCAAGTATTGGGACAGGCTGTCCAGGGCAGTGGTGGCGTCACCATCCCTGGAGGTGTTTAAAAGACCTGTAATATGGCACTTGGGACATGGTTTAGTGGTGGACTTGGTGGAATTAAGTTTGTGGTTGGACTCTGATCTTAGAGCTGTTTTCCAGGCAAAATGATTAGGTGCTTCTGCCATGTAAACTATTAAAACACAGGTTCAACTCTTTCAACTCTTGACTTATTTAAAAGCTTAATGTAGGGGAAAAAAAGGCATCCTAGCCTGGAAGAAAGCTTCCTAAGGGTTTTAAAAACTCAGGTTGAGCCCCAACTCGGAAATTGTCCTACACTAGATGCTAGGAGTTTCATACATTAGCTGGATCTCGTTGTGTTGGCTCTTTTACTTGTATTGAATTATGGATGGTCCCTGCCTTGAAGAGCTTGCATGCTTAAGGCAAATCACAGTATGTGGTTGTACCCATCTGAAAGAATGGAGAAGGAAGGACAGAGGAATTCTAATAAAACATGTTTGAATAGGCCAGCTGTCTGCACAGTTAAATGAATTTGAGACAATAGGGTGTTCTTTAAATAAGATCCAAATAAACAGGATAATCCGTGACATACTTTGGGCATGGAACATGCACAACTATTTGGGTTTGCAACTTTTAAAGCTACTCAGCAAATGTTTTAGCTGTTGATTACCCTAAAACTTAGTTTAGAAAGTCAGCCATAAGAATATACTGGTATTCAGTGTTTAGGCTCTATCTAGGTTCTTAAAATAGGTGTATGGGAAAAAATGGGTATTTTAAATGTTCTTTCTTTAAAGCCAAGATAAGTGAAACTTATTTGGCTAATTGGTTTAAATTAGCAAATTTTCTAACGAAGCATGAAGCACTGTTAGCTGGCCAACAGTTTTGCTGCTTTTCAATTTGCAAATCCAAAGTCTGCTGTAGTTCTTCTTACACTTCATTGTATAATGTGGAGGAACAGCTGTAAAATGTGCAGAATGTTCTCAAAGAAACGCTTCACAAAAGAGTGAGAGGCTGTGCTGGCAGACTGCTTTTAACCCAGCGTTGCCACTTCAGAGGAGAAGTTGTGCACTATGTCTGCATTCACAGTAAAACTTGCAGGAGGTTCTTAAGGGGATACTTCATTTTATGCATTAAATTAAGATCTGAGTTTTTTCCTTACATTCAGAGTGTAAGGGGGGAAGGCAAGAGTCTTCAGTCTGATTTAACTTTATACTGTTTCTAATTTAAAGTAAAACTTTCAGAGCAGAGAATGTGAACACCCTTTTGCAAGCTTTCTTTAATAAAGTTTTTGTAATAGAAAAGCATAAGGGCTAAATGAAGAACAGCAGTCCGAAGTGATTATCCTGCTCTTGCATAAAAAAATAAAAATAAAAGTTCTGGCTTCTCACATTATTAATCTGTTTTGGTTGTACCTGAGGTTGTTCATTGTTACATGATATAGTTTTGGTGTGTACTGTGTGCTAGGAAACTGTTGCTCAGTGAAGGAAAACATATTGTAATTATGCAGTATAAAGGAAAAAGTGTTAATAAGGTACATATCTATATATTGGAATGCCTGGATTGGTTCCTGATGAAATACTTTGGTCTTTGTGGAATTTTTTTTCATTTTCTATCTTTTCTTAAGTGTGAAATTTTGATTGAGAGCTGGGTATTTATGGCTCATCCTTCTAAAGAAGGTTTTGATGGCTTTACATTAAACTAGGTGTAAAACAAATTGTTCTTTCCCTTTTCACCTTTCACCTGTATTTTTCTTTTTGCTTTCAGAAGACAGTCCCTGGAAAGCTTTAAATGGGGGTTACCCAATCCATCCCGACACAACCACGAGGAATTCGGCTTACCCTTTCCCAGCGTGCCCGTTCAGCACCAGCGCTGCCAGCAATGGCAGCGTGCCGTGGCAGCAGGAATCCTCCAGCACGTCCATGGTGTCGGGATGGATAAGCGAGCTAAACCTCAACGAAAACTCGGGTCAGCCCCTGGCACCGCCCACCAAGCGCCACTGCAGGTCCCTGTCGGAGCCGGACGAGCTGGCTCGCTGCCGCTCACCCTGGAAGCCCGGCAGCTCCAAGGTTTGGACTCCCGTGTCAAAGAGACGCTGTAACAGCGGCGGCAGCGCGACCTTGCAGCGCTGCAACAGCCACGGAAGTGCCACCTTGCAGAGAAGCACAAGCATCAGCCTGCCGCAGAACATCCTGTCCCTAAACAACGTCTTCACCGTCACCAGCTTCAACACCTCTCCAGTACCCAGACCTTCCTCTGCCAGCAGCGGGTTTGTGGACAGCAGCGAGGGCAGCACGAGCTCCAGCACCCGCTGGAATTCCGGAGGCCCTTGTGACTTTAACCCAAGGCGCCGCCTCTCCCTCTCCCAGGAGCACATCACCGAGACGGGAAATCTCTTGCCTTCAGCCAACAGCACTCCCACCTCCACACCCGAGCTCAGCCGGCGGCAGGGCCTGCTCAGGTGCCGCTCGCAGCCCTGCGTCCTGAACGAAAAGAAAAGCCGGCTGAAGCGCAGACGGGAGGAGGATGTACGATGGAACAGGCCATCGTTAGACTTTTTTAAAATGACACGGGTGAGATTTTACTTTCCTCTCGCAGAAAGGCTGTTTCTAGATCAGCGGCACTTGTTTGTGGTTGTTGCAGATTTGCTCGTGCGCCGTATCTCTCACCTTCGGCAGGAGAGCAGGTTGCTTGCACTATACCCTAGAGCAACTTATATTTTGCCTGTGTAACGCAGTTTTTGAAGTCCGTTCTGCGTGATAGAGAATGCTGAGAGCTCTGAAAAGACACCTAAAGCTGAGGCCACAGAAAAATGGCTTGATTTTTGAAAAGCAAGCAAGCCTTGAGGGATGGAGTAGACACAGTAGCAAAGAATTTATACCACAGTGTTCCCAAATGCAATTGTTTGTGAGTAATCTTAGTGCAAATCTGTTTGATTAAGCCTCCCCTTAGTTTGAGTAATTCCATAAAGCTAAATAAGCGCAAGCAAACCCCTGTATAAATGGATTAACTAAAGAGGCTTCTAATAAGCAGTTGGAAAGAGATAGCGTTCTAATATGGCAACTCCAGGTGCTCCAGCTCAATGGAGAGATGTTTTACTCCAGAATTTTATTTAGAATTCTACTCCTCCTCATGAGAGTAGAGGTGCTGATTCAAGAACTAGAAAACTTCAGTTCATGCCTATACTTTGCATGTAATACAAATTCATGTAACGCAGCTCATTTTTTTTAGCTTCTTCGTCCATAGAGTTGAGTGCTACAGTTCAAAATGCAAAACTGAATTGAACATTATGGTCAGAAAACACTTTGTGATGTGACTATAACCTTACTGCCTTCAATAGATACCAGACTTCGAAGGCTTATGAGATAGATGTGTTATGACTAGTGGTGAGGTGGCAGTTTGCAGAAGTAATAGCAAAATTGTAAGGAAGAGACATAGTTGTACACCAGTGTCCCTGTGCGTGATGCACTGTGCAGAAGGAAAGCTGAATAGCACATGGTGTTGGCTAGAACATGCAATTTGTGGCACCCCAGTATTAGTAGGCTTTACATCAAAATATGTGGGGAAAATACCAGTAAGATAGATACTGGAACTGTCTGATGCTAACTAATTTATATCTGCTTGGCTAAAAGTCTCTATGATGACAACTGTCCTTCGCTTGTACTCTTCTGAAACAACTTCCTCATATCTTAGAAGGATGTTCTTTAAAAATACAACATTCTTGGTGAAGCTATGGGGGTTGAACAATCTGTTTAGTTACTGACAAGGTTGGTAACCAGTTCTGTTTTAGGTATGACTAGACAGTGTTTTGAGTTCTGGCTAAGATGCAAGTTTGCTAGTTAGCTAATCAGATTTTACCTGTTTCTCTGTGTTAATCACTGCTGGGATTAGTTTGCTAATCTAGACCAGAAGTATTATTGGATTTGCTTTTCAACTGCCTGTGTGGTCTAATGCAGGTTTCTTTATGTAAAATTTAAAACCTGCCCCTTCTTTGGCTAGACTTGATGCTTGCATTCTTCAGGCTCTGGAGGTGAGATGTAGTATTTCAGGCTACTGAACAGCTTTGGTTGCTCAGATTTTATGCCTTTTAAATAATCCATACAGCAGTGTGTGTGGAGGAGACCTGTGGTAGCCCAAGTCTACGGGAAGTTTTTTGACTGTTCAGATTTGCTGCAGAATTGTATATGACACTAATATTAGCCAGTCTTGACTACTTTTTCCTGTGAGAGTATTTTGATGTGATGATGTCACGATAAGTAGTTTATTCTGCAGTGTCAAGGTCTGATGTTGTCTTTCCAGTTAATTCAGTAGAATCTTCCTATTAAGATACTACTATGTATTTAATCAAAGGCACAAACTATGGCTTGGAAGTACATCAATTTCCAAACATGCTAAATTTATATGAAAACATCTGTTTAAAAACTAGGCAAGTTTTGGAAACATTTGAAGTAAAAATTAAGTTTCCAAGAAATGTCAGGGTTTTTTAAGAATGTCAGCTTGCTTACCCTTTTTATTGTTAGAAGTCTTTGTATCTTAACCTTCTCTGCATGCCCCAAATCCTGGCAGATGTATATGCTTTGAAACTTATATTGCAGTCTTAAGTGAAATTACCACTGTGCAAAATATCATGAGCTAATACTACAGAAGGCTTGTTTTGAAGTGTCATACAAAGTATCTTATATCTGCATAAAGCTCAGTGAAGATCAGGGATATCATTAGGGAAAGTTCAGTAAGACCTTCCTTTCATGTATCTTGATGGCTCCTTATTGTTTCCAAAAATACTTTTTCTGTGATTTCAAATTCACTTCCAAGTCAGCTAATGAAAAACGTCTCCTGAAAACAAATGCTTTTAAGGATTTTTGTTTTAAGCTTTACTGCAAATATTTTGATGTTCTCAAGTCTTCCCAAAAAGCTCAGCTTACCAAGTAGTTGCTCAAAACCAGGTCAGCAGTTAGATAATAGTGCTTGTGGAGAACTTAACATGGGTCAAATATGATCTATGATAGGTCTGAAGGTGGTATATTGGAGCCACAGCTACTTGAAGATAAAGGTTTTGGGGCTGCAGATATTTCTGCCGATGCTCTGGTGCCCTGAGAGGTTGACACAAACACCTGCTGAAGTTGCAGAAGGCTCCTCTGCAAGGAGTTCTCAAAGCAGTATTTATCAGCACTAAATAATTTATTTACTTTAGCTTGAAGCAAGGGCTGTTACATCTGAATAAAGATCTTGAATAGCTGTGGTCGGGTGAAGCTTTAGAGACAGAAGGGGATGAAAAGTGGTTTTTAGTTTGATGTGGTTTGTTTTCTTGTTTTTGTTTTGGTGTTGTTTATTTGTTTTGGGCTCTGTTTCATTACTGAACTGTTTTGGGGGTTTTTTTGTTAGCTGAGTTCTGAAAATGTACTTGTTGGTTGCTGCTTCAGTCCCTAATAATTTGATAAATATTAGCCAAAAAGTCTAATTCTGAAAACAAAGTTTTCATTGTCATTGCTTTTTAAGTTCAGAATTCATTGATCAGGAAATTCAGGTTATTAATTTATGCATGCCTGTTCTTAGTTTCTGTCTTTGTTCATGGCTTGCTCCCTTGCATCTTTAATATTCTGATATTAATATTCTGTGCTCTTTATTTAGAAGAGGTAAAGAAATTGGGCAGCTCTGAATACCATAAACTGTTAATTTCTGTGTACTATGTTTTAGTCTTCCACAGACCTTCACACTTCACTGCACTCCTCCTCTTGTTTAGGTTTTCGTGCCCTCTTGGGAAGGAATATGCAATATCTTCAATTCTCATGGAAAATGCTACATTAATATCCAGTAAAGTGAGTGATTGACATATGTAGAAAGAGATTGAGGTGTTCAGGCAGATTGCTGTACACCCCTGCTTAACTCTCACATAGTGCTAAATTCTGGAAGGATCTTTTTCTGGACTAGAAGCTGAAAATACAAACTTGTGAAACATCAGACCTAGGACACGAAGACAGCTGTAAAAACAAATTGAAGAGACTGTAGGAAAAGATAACAAAATACGATAGCTGTTTTCAGCCCCTGAAGGCTCAAAATTACTTTCTCCATTCATTCTCCATTCAGTTTTGTGTGCAAGAAGAGCTTGTAGGAGTTGCAGCACAGCAGAACTCGGTGTCTGTGCCCGCTGAGCATTTGTTCACAGCCACCCCCGGCAGAAGCTGGCTGCAGTGAGCAGTGGCAGCCTTCCTCCATGGCAGCAGACATCCCGTCACCCTGGTGTTTGGAGACGCCTGCGTGTGGCAAAGCCTCTCTGGGCTTGTGCTCTCCTGCAGCAAATCCACTCTGGCTCACAGGCTGCCACAGAATGAGTCAAGGTGGTGTTTAGACTGCTAACTGCAGTATGAGGAGAGAAATGTTTCTTCACTGAAGTGGAAACTGCTGAGTTTTTTCCAGTGTTCTGCTTCGTGAGTCTCGTCAGTTGATCCTGAGGTGCGACAAGGAAAGAGCAGCCAAGAGGTTGCACATGTTTTTTTTGTGTGTAAGCAAGTTTTTCTGTGACAGTGAGATTTAATTCTCTCTTAGATCAAACAAAACACTGTATGAAGTCTTTCTGGTGTTCAACATTCTTGTGTTACTCCTCCCCCGTTGCGGTGGCATGAGGTTGGTTCCAGAAAGTAATAATCCTGGTATCATACTTAAAAATCCCAAACTATTTACGTTTTCTGTGAAGTGGTGCTTGGCCTGTTTAAATAGTTAATACAAAATACCTGGCTTTATTAACATAAGTAGCAGTTTCAGCTATTGAATCCTGGAGCATCTCATGCATTAATTAACATTAGACTGATAAGGCAGCACAGTGGAGAGTTTTAAGGGTCTCTAAACAGTCAACTCAGGGACTGAAATTGTAATTTCCTAGTGCAGGGCACTTCTTTTCTTGGAAATGCTTTAAAGTCATCTGGATTTTCTGCTACTGGATTTTCTTGGTACTGAGAGAGATCCTAAGTGCCACCAGGTCAGGCCAAAGCTGCAGCTGGCACCCTGCCCAACCAGAACAGCTGCTTTGAGGGATGCAGGAACAATGAATGTGCAACGTGATACTTCCTGCAGCATGGCCTGGCTCCTGCCAGTGTGCATGTGGGGGCTTCAGAGTGTGCATCAGTGGTTCAAACTCTGTCAACTACTGATAGAACTGTTTTCTGTTGATAATCAGCTTTTTTAACCCCATATCTTTGACCCCCACAGTGTTACACAACGGTTTAATCTTTGCAAATAGTTCTTCATCTGCAACACCTGAATGCTTGATCAAGTCTTTCTTGAAGTTTCAGCTCTTCAAGAGGCAAAACACTTGGATAACTTTAATCCTTAAAGTAAACTGAGCTAAAATTATGTTGCCTTTATGCTGCAGATAGCAATGATATAAAGGCTCTATATAGTAACGAGGGCTTTTCACAGGGTAGGTGTGAACAAATGAGTCAAATATATCAACTTGGACCAAAGCAGCAAAATTAGTATCACTTACGTGTGAGAATAAGCAGCACAAGTAGTTGGTAGTGATTTCCACAGCAGTTTAAAAGCATATACAAAGCAGGGGTGAATGTTGGGTGGATGTGTGTCCCTGAAGGGTGGGAGGAGGAGGCAGTACTTAATAAAGTGCAGAGCAGATCAGCAGTGTTGCAACTGAACTTGGGTCAGGTGGCTGCTGCTTTTATTACAGAGACTTTCCTGGTAACTCCTCATCTCTGTTGTGCAATCTCTGCATCCACTTACTTGCTTTGCTTTGTGTGGGCCAGTTTGTAGAAGCCAGTGTGAATAGATACAGAGTGAGCTGTAATACTAATTATTTTATTTAGGTATATAAGCCAGGGTAACAAAATGGATGGTTGCAGTCTGAGAACTACAGGCAATGGCTGGGTTTTGCCCTTTGGAGTTACTGTAATGGTTAGTATGGGCACAGGTTTATGAATTAGCCATACTGTGACCTCGCTAAGTTTAAGCAAAGTAAATGTGGAAGCATTCTTCTTGATTCTTTGAATTCCTGTTGTGATTAGTGTAATGAAGGAGCTGCTCCCTTTTGTTAAGCTCTTTCCCAGGTTGCTGTTTCAGCATTTGCACGATAAAGAAGTGTTATCAAGTCCCTCACTAAGCTTGCAGGGTGCCTGCCCTGTGAGTCAGGGCTGCGCTGGCTAAAGTAGGTTAGGTGCTGGCTCATGAAGTTCATTCAGATTGCGTTCTGGAAATAGTAAACATGTTGCTTTAAATAGCTTGAGATGCTTATGTAAAACTTGTCTCTTGTAGCCTCCTGTCTAAATGGGCACAAACAGGTTATTTGGGGTTGAGGTAATTTCTGCTTGTGGAGTCAGCAAAGGCCGTTCTGTGCCCTGCACACAAGTGCAGTGTGATCTGGGGGAGGTCTTTAATATGACTGCAACATGTAATCACTTAAGCTCTTGTGATTCACTTGCAAGATGTACTTACAGTATCTCTTGGTCAGAATGTAGGTCTGGTTTTTCTGCCTCTGTATTACGTGTTGCAATTCAGTGGTGCATTGATGGTGCAGCACTGCTCAGATAAAATAGATGGTAGATGGCCTGGCACTATATGTGGGTATCTTGTGCTGCAGGGCACCCTCAATGCCATTTGGTTTTGGAATATGGTTTGTGGAAAATACAACACAGATGAGTAATATGTACAGAAGGATTGGGCTGGGGTTGATTAGGATCAATAAAATGGTAGCAAATATAGTTGTATTAACACTAGTAGTTTACCTTTGTGTAAGATTAAGACTGAAAAGAACAGCTATGAATGAAGCAATTGAGCCAGGAACAGAATTTTAGTTCTTTTTTGAAAATTTAATACCTATTATCAGGGGAGCCTTTAACTTAGCATTTGAAAAATAGAACTAATTCTGGCCTACATTTACTTTGAAAAGCACTTTGGGGACTTGTTGGTTTGTTTTTTTTTTTTTTTTCTTTCCTTCCTGTGGTGGTAATTCCTGCAAGTGATCATAAACCAAGAAAGCAAAAGATAACTTGATTTGTATTTCAAATATCAAAATTGCCCAGCTAAGTAAAGCAGTGGTTTAAATCCATTCTGTGTAATTCTAGGCATAAACATAATTTATAGCTGGAAATAAATTGTGAGCAATGGACCTCAAGGAAAATGTTTCTACTCTTGGTCCATGTAGTGTCCCTCTGTGTGCAAGAAGCCAAATACTTGAATATTTCAATGTGTTTTTTCTTTAAGAGTAATCTAGTCTTGGAGGACAAATGTCTGAATGAAAATGAGTACAGTAAGATACTTGCAGGTTTCCTAAGCTTCAGTAGAGTTAAGATAAATTCCTGCTATGCCTGCGGGATTTTGAACAATGAAGTGCAAGTTGGCTTCAATCTGCTAGAGGTTGGTCAAACTCTATTTGTTTGATGTAAATCGATTAAGAGGCCAGAGTATTGCTGAGATCAAGAAGAAATTCTCTTTGGAGGGGAAGAGATATGTGGAAGGTAGAAGCAGTTTCTTGAGATGCTTCTTCCAGTGGCGTTTACTTGAGTAAACTTCAGTGATGGCTGGTGGCAGTTCCAGCACCACTGTCACTGCTGGAAGAGCACAGGTATTCCTGAGCTCTCACCTCTCTGACAAAATAAATCTCCAAGTATTTGGACATGTTATATTTGCATCTCTGAAGTTAGTAATATGTGTCTGCAATGTAGTGTGATTAAACCTCTCAAATTAAATAAAAAATAGTGTACAGCAGTTTGAATCAATTTTTTTGTGAGTAGCTATTCATGTTCTGCTATCAATCTTGTAAATTATCAAATTTTAAAAAACAATTGTGGAAATCGTGGCTGAGGAAAGATGTCCTAAATCATCCTGTTTTGTTCTCTGTTGATGCATGATTACTTCCCACAATATATATTTTTCTAGTATTTGGCCCACTGTAGCCTTTTAAATGCCTCCAGGGATGTGGTTTCCTTAGCAGATAAGAGTCTTTTGTGGGAAGAAGGGGCAGTTTTGCCTAAGCTATAAAAGTTATTCAGACTCACTTAAGATAATGTAATGTGCTTTTGGATCTCTTTTCTACTGTCATGATAATATTTCATGGCGATAGAACTTTTAATCCTCCTGGTCCTCTAGTTAATAAAATCTAGTGAGATGTCTTGGTCTCCATTTGAAAGCAACTTCTGTAGGAGCAAGAGGAGGAACAGCAGATACTAAATATGGTACCTAGAGCCTGGGAGCCTGGATCCAGCTACACTTCTCTGCTTTGTGAAAAATTTATCAATGACTCTGCTTTTTTGGCCTGGATTTTTTTTTTTTCCCCAATGAGTTAGAGAATTACACATGAGCAGGAGTTTTTGCTCTGAAAAGTTATAGCCAGGGATGAGAGCTCCTTGCAGAGCTTCCAAGGATTTCAGTAGTGCCAGCTGAAGTGTTCAGCTAGATCTCCGTTTCCAGTCAAACATTTAGACTTTCTCTAATAGTTAGGTCTTTTAATTTAAACCTCTTTGAAGTACTGCAGTAAAATAGGTTAATGAAATGAGTATTTTGTAGAAAGTGATGAACCTTTTTCAGTTACTTTAAACCTTATTTACCTTATTTTATAAGGTGTTATACAGATGGTACTTCCTATGTTGAAGTACTTATGTTAGAAATACTCAAATGATGATTTCAAAACTAAAAAAAAAAATTCTTTAACATGTATTGCATCAGAATAAAAAGACTTAAAGTGGGCTTAAGCTCCCAATATTTAAAAGAAACTCAAAACAACCCCCTCCACCACAAGTTTATTTTATGCCGTTATAAATCAGTATAGCATTCTTCTAAACTTCTTGATCATGTGTAGCAGCTAGTAGTTGTCTCTTGCTGTGTCCATTGTTTGAGCAGGAACTTGTTTAAATAGCAGTAGTATTTTCAGGGGGATATGAAACTATTTTTAGAGTATGCGTTTGTGCCATAAGTAGTTGACTTAAGCTTAAATACAGCTTTTTAACCTTGTCAAAAATCTGTATTTTCCATTGGGTGTTATGTTACTATCTGACAATCAGTTTTGAGTTGGATTTTGTCATTTCAGGCATAGTTGTATGGCTCTTTCATCTTTCTAATCCTAAATAGATGAACTGCACATCTGTTGTGTGAAAGTAACGTAGGAGGTCTCTAAATTTTTCTATTTCAAGAGTGACTTTGTTAATATCAGTTAAAAGGCTTATCTATAATTACCCAGTTCCTATTAACACTGTGGTGTTGCAAAACTGATGTTCATTTTCCATCCCTTCCCAGATGGTTTTTAATGTGAAGCGTGTGAAAAATCTTTATTTTTGAAACTGGGTATTATGCTTAATAACTAGCAAAGCAACATAGCAAAATCAAGCTTTAATTTTTAAAAATCAGTTCAGGCACTGTACCAGGTGAAAACAGAGGTACTGTTGTACAAAGAGCTGAGGATTTTCACCAAAATGTGTGTAGCAGCAGTGCCTAAGGACAGCACTTGTGCTATGACTGACTTTGAAGGGCCTTTAGGGGGCAAACATTAGGAGCTTTCTCTGCTACTGGGGAGGTGCAGAGACTTAAGTGTCATTTTTAGTTCTTTAGTGTGTTGTCACGAATTTTTGTGGAAGTGAGAAGAACAGCTTCTTAAAATGAAGAATGGTAACTCATCTAATACATTTTTTCCAGGAGGCAAACACTTTCTAAACCTTCCAACACCTGCCTGTAAGAAAGGCAGGACAGGTAATAACTTAATTTGGCAATGAATCTTGTAGGGCTTAAGACCCAGATGGTGTCAATGGTGTGTAGCAACTGACCCGATTTGTCTGAGCTTTTCATGTAGAACTTGTGAGCCTTATCCAAGTAACACGTAACTCAGCTTAAAGTGGATTTAATTGTCAGAGACACTGCCCTGTGGAATTCACTTTCCTTTTGAACACTGTGTGAACCTTTATGACTGCAGAACATGTGTAGATGGTGTAAGCTCTGAGGGCTTCCTGGCAGAGCAGTGCTGCCTTAAGAGTGTAGTTATTGCAAGAAGGAGGTGTAGGAGACTAGCAGTGGACTGGGGTGATGAGTTTGGGTCCTCTATGCTTGATGGTATAGCATCAATGAAACAGAGGGATGCTTGAATTTAACAATATTTTTGATTTTCCTTAAAAAAAAAATAATTTTTTTTTGCACTCAAGTAGAAGCATCTCTGATAGCAATTAATGTTTGCTCTACCAGTTTCTTGAACTTAACAGTCCAGATAATTCTACAGTTGAATGAAGCTAGAGAAAAGGACATGTGTAATTAAATACAAAAGGAGATGTTGGAACTACTGCTTCTCAACTTCCTCTCAGTTCTTTTTGAATCTGGGATGTAATTGAGACTCCTCCTGCCCCATCCAATAAAGTGTTTATTGGGAAGTGGAATTAATGTTTTCCAATAAGTTCTGTAGGTGAAAAAAAAAAAGTAACTTAAACTGTATCCTTTTCTGTTCTGAATTACAGACCCTACTTCATCACTTCATGCTTTACTTTTATTGTGTTTAATTTTATGTAGATGAAGATGTGCTAATTGTGAAACACTTCTTTTCATAACCTCTACTGTGTAATTTTAAGTTTGGGCTTTCCAACTACTTGAATTTTTGTTGTTAAAGGATGTCCTTAAGCAAATGGCAGAAAGCAAGGCACTGGTATAAGACCTTATCTTCCTTGCAGCTCTGCTTCCCTGTGGTCACTCTGCAGCATGTTAGTGTCACATGCTTTGAAATTATGGAGAGTTTGGTTATAGAAACCACTCTAGCATTTGTTTTTCTCTTCCTCACTCCCCTCCCCTTGCCACCCCTGTGGTTTGAGTTTTGTATGAGGAGGACTCAGAGGAAGAGAAACTGAATTCCTTTTCCTTGTTTTCATCTTTCAAATACAATGGTGATTACAATGTCTGTATGAAACAGGCATTATATTTTGGTGATAATGTTTTGTCTCAAAGTGAGTGAGTCATCTTCTGAGTGCTAGGCTTGAGAGTGTGACAGTCCTTAAGAACTTTCCATATGAGGAAGCACTAACAGATTTGTGGGATGGCTAATGAATCATGGATAATTAGTGTCCTGGTCCTGCAAAGTTTTAGCATCTGACAGGTATTTTTACTTTTAGTGGGATGGTTTAGAGAAACATTCCCTTCCTGGTTTATAATTTGATCTAATATGTGAAACCTTTAAATGCCAACTTTTTATATCATGGTACGAAGCCAATATGAATTGATCTCACAGGGTTATCTTCTGGACTTTTTTTATTTGCTTAGTTCTTGTATATTTTAGGGCATCACAGATTAAGCTATAATCTATTAAAAATGAAACTAGTCTAGTAAAAAGTAGTTATTGTTGTAATGAGAGGGATAAGTGATGTATTTTGCCTGTATTGGTGTGCATGTAGTGCTAGCTTCATACCGCTTTAGATGTGAAGAATCCTTGATATATCAAAGACTATGCATTTTTAGCTACAAATAATTACTTCAAGTAAGCTAGAAGTTTCCAGTTCTGAGAGTAGCCTGGGGCACTCTCCAGAGCTCACACTTGTGGGAGAGTCCTGCCCATAGCATTTGGTATCTGCTGAACATGAGTGGTCTCCAAGTCCCTGCTATTTCAGTGCATCTGATGATGTTCCTATAAAGCTCTGTGCTTGGTACAAAACTAGTGAAAGTCCTTTGGTTATTGATGACTTTTTTTACACTAGAGATGTTAGTCTTTGTACCTTGTCCAAGGAACAGCCATTTTTTAGAAGGAAGGCCTTTCACTTCTGTGCTGTAGAACAGGAAAGCTTTTCCTAAGAGCTCCAGGGCCCATCTGAGGCTTCTTCTCAGACTTACAGGAGCAACTGTTCACACTGATGACAGATCCTTCAGGCAGGACCACCAGGTGCTGTCCCATTACTTTCAGCTTCTAGCACACTTGAATTCAAACATGCTTTTAATTTTTTCCAATCCTGTTTTAGTAAATAGGCCCAGTTAACTGAGACTTGATTTACTCTGGTACCAATATAAGTTAACCCAAGGATTGATCTGCAGATAATGCCAGACTTAAATGTGATGCTTTTACCTCTTCCTGCCATGAACAAGATATCTAGGTAGCTTAAAAAAGGGGAGGGAAGGGGGTTGGGAATTGCTGTTCATCTAGGGCTCCATTTCAGATGCATCTGAACTTCGCTAATCCAGATTTTATGTAATTGCTTCCTTCATTATGGTGAAAAAGGTCCTTTACTTATAGCTAATATGTAATTTCTAATTATTGGCATCCTTAATTTGTTAAATTTTTTTTTTTTGGTTGAGCAGTGTTATAGGGAAGCATTTTTTTCCCAGTCTTGCTCCTTAAAATGATCTTGCTGTCAAGAACAGATTTAAGTTTTCTGTGCTGAAGCATAACTGATAACTACATTCCAAACTGGAGTTACACGGGTCATAAAGTTTGTCAAGAAGTGGCCTTGTGGTTTTTTTCTAACCACAGCAGAGTCTTTTCTTGACCTAGTTATTTTTCAAAGACAGATGACTGTTTTTCTTACCTTGAACATTGTTGCCTGAAGGGGTTAGTCTGATGGTTTGACACAGAGTTTGGAGAACCTCTAGTCTCTCTGCCTGTGATACTGTTGAATTTGGATGCTGTTCTGCCCAGCTGTGTTCTTAAAAAAAAAGTAAAATTCTTGAACTTGAAAAGCTCCTTCAGTAACAAGCCTTGAAAAAGGAAACCTTTGTCTGCACATGAGGCTTTTTCCTCTAGGATGAATCTTACATGGTACAAACCTAAAGTATGGAACTGTTCTGCTGGGAGTCAGTATTTTTTTCGGATGGCATTTAAGTATCTTTACCAAATGTATGTATGTGTTTATTGGGAATTGGCAACCCAGCATGAAGTCTGCTGGCTAATTTCACATGATCAAAAAACTTCTAAGTGTTGCCAGCTTCTTTCCCTATTACTGTATCTGTGTGTTCCTGCATGTGCTTATGTTTTATAAGATGTTATGGACTATTACTTGCTGCTGTAAGCTCTTTCTTTTGGAGGGAGGACAGCAGAACTGAATGTTGGAAGCAGGAGCAATTCTTTCTCTATTACTGTGTGAGAACAGGACATGTGCAGAATTAAGTAGTTTACACAGCTTGCCACTCCTCAGGATCTGCTTCGTGTACATTGCTGTTCGGCGAGTCCCTTTGGCTTTGCTTGGAGTTATTTTTGCAGCTCTGCTCTGCTGCTTTCTGTTTAGGAATTTTTTTTCAAGTTCTTTGGTCTGGTGTCAAAATCCTGTTTAGATCCTTGTAGAGAATAACTGTCCAGAAAAGCAGCTGTCCTTCCTGGTGCTGAGCATTGCTAAGTCCCGCTCCACTTTCATTATGGCAGTAGGGAATATTCTATGACTGTAGCTGAAAGATCCAGTGGAACTGAGTTCTCTGATCCTCTTGTGTGGTGGCATGACCCACAGTCCTGTATAAATACACTGGGCTATTCTTAGGCTACTGTAGAAGCTGCCCTATACAAAACATTTCCTGACTAGGTAGGCTTGGTATTTAGTGACCCTGATATTTGCTGGATGTTGTAGCCATGGCATATGTGAGAGTCAGAGCTGAGATTTTCCAGCATTTGTGAAACCATGTGAACTCACTCAAACATCTCCCTGACCCCTCTTTGCTCCCAGACACACAGGACATCTTTCTAATGTGGTCAACTCTTTATGGCTTGTATTTGTATTTTTTTATAGTGAATCTGCTTCTGCAATCAATGACTGTGGTTTTGAGTCTTTAACATTACCATATTAAATTGAAATCCACTTAGCATAGTTCTGGCTTTTTCTGTCTTAATACATACTCTGAAAAAAATATGAAGACCTTTGGGGAGCTACAAGAGAAGTTGCATGTATGGCAGTCAGCAGCTAGAGGATGGTGGCAAAAGGGTGAAAACTGCCCAAAAGGTCTGTTCCCAAGCAGAATTTGGGGATATCTTTCTTTTTTTTTTTCATTGCCACTGTCAGCAGTTTGATACTCTGGAAAGTTAGTGCCTTAAAGCTATGGGTTAAAAAAAGCATACTAGTGTGCTTGAGGGGATGCCAGAGTTTGAGGGGGAAGGAAGGAATGTCCTCTGCAACCTTTTTAGTGTATGCTCTAGGTCTATGAATAGCTCTCAATGCCTGTCTCTTCCAATTATTAATTTCCTGAGCTGCACTCCTGGTAAAGCTGATGTTCTTGAGATGGCCTTTGGCTTCAAACGTCTGTTTAGGCATAAATGCTACTTTTTTCTTCAGGTGTGAGTCTACTGATACATGCTGGATCTTCTGCTTTAGAAGTTCCTCATGCACCTGTGAAATAATTTCAGTTAAGATTCCTGTTCTCCTGAGTAGTGATGAAAACAACTGCTGTTACACAAAACAAAAGTCAATATACTGCCACATTCACCACAAGTGATAGTGGTGATTTGAGGTGTTACTCTGTCCTGCAGTAACCTATGGGAGTAGCAGGAACTGTGACCTAAATAGGAAGGAGATACAGACTAGTGCTACAACACATTGTCTGCAGAGTGTAACAAGTGACAGGTTTGGGACACTTTGACTTTCTCCTCTGTTTATCTAAAAGCAAAACAAAATAAGCTTTTTTTGCTTTGATATCTTACAGGAGATGTTGCAAGCAGTACTGCTTGGCTGACTTTAGCTGCTGTCATACTGGGGTGGTTTTTTCTTCTGTTGTGGTGAAGTCTTTCCCTTGCTGTGAAACAGATTTCATCATGTCTTCCATGGGGGATCATTTGATCTATATTCATTCAGACTGAGGGTCAAGTACAGTTTTGTAATGATAATATGGTTTGTAATGCATATTAGTGGTTTTACCTTTGGGTTACAGCAGAAATTACTTGATCCTTGAAGTTCATGTTTGGAAACCGAAAACCAAAGGATTACAGAGAGGAAATGAAGGAGGGGCAGGATGTTGAAATGCATTTTTAGCGAAGAGTTGTATTTGTAATAACCTAATCTGTAAGAACAAACCTCAGTGGAACTGTTAGTGAACTAGGAGTGCTGCTGTTACCTCCCTCTGCTTTAAACCTCCTTTACCTTCTACACGTCAATTCCAAACCAGTTGTATTTAAATTCTTTAATGTGACTCATACCTACTTCGAGTGTTTTTTCTTCTCCATCTGAAAAGGTTTTGTGTACACAGAGTAAGGCTACTTTCACCCTTCACTGGCCAGCTTGTGGTCAAAATATTTTTCTGTGATCTATTTCTATATGTCCTGAGTTTGTGATAAATTTGTTCTTGTGTAACACTCCCCACCCTGCTAGTTTCTCTTCCTTAACCTTATTCGTTAGGCTTACATACTGTGGAAGCATCAGTTTCCAAGAAGTACTAACTGTCAGATGTATAGCTAAGCTGAAGTCTCTTGTTGAAAGAGATTACACAGCTTCCTGGGCTTCACTATCCTGTAAAAATCAAGTGAATAAATATTGCAGAAGTTTCTGTGGTTTTGTTTTACTTTTAGGATTAGCACATGAGCACCATCTAACGTGGATTTTAATTGGAACTGGATTTTATTGTTCATTCCCAACATAGTTGGTTTATGTTAGAACACTGCCGTGAACAAGAGGGTTGTGAGTAATTTCTTAAACTTATGGCTGATCATACCACATGTCCTTATCAAGTGTGTTTGTGGCCTGGAGCTGGTTCTTTAGCTCTTCCTTCCAGCTGATCCCTCTATTAGACAAAGTTACTGCTGATTGTCTCTTTTGCCATGCTAAGTAAACCAGGCTCTGCTGAAACAGACTGTGAAAACCTTGCCTACCTCTGACTACTATTTTTTTTCCTATTTACTTTTATTCTCTCTCCTTTTACGGCTGTTTTGTGTTGGTGATTGCAGTCACTTGTTTTCCTTGTCCTGCTCTGACCCTTCCAACTGATTAATTCCTCATGATGCAGTTTGATGGTGTGACCTTGTGCTTTTCTATAAATGTGCCTATGATATCATTTCAATCAAGTTCATGAATATTCTAGCCTTCCCTTATGTGGCTGATGTCACTCAGCTTTAACTTATGAAATATGTTAATATAATGTACTCTTTGGGGCGTATTTTTCCCATTTTTGATCAGTCTTCAGATGCATTGTCACAAAGATGTATTGCCACCTCCATCTTTGTGCAGTTGTTTTGTGTGTTGATTAGATTTCTGCTCTATATGAGGGTCTCAGTATTGCTGCACTGTGTCTTGCAGAACTCCTAAGTGATGATTTAGCTGGTCATGGAGGACAACATTAGAGTAGGGAGCAGGTTTGTGTGCCACACTTGAGATAAACATACCAGTGCTTGTAAGTACATGAAACTAGAAAAGATAGAGTTCTTAGAAAACTGTCTGATCATGGTGAAGATAAAACAGTTATTCTCTTCTGGACTTGACTTTTCTGGAGTAAACAATGGAGGTTCAATGGTTAGTTTATTTTTTTGTTGTTGTAGGCAGTGCAACTTTGTTGCTGTTAGGGCCTTTAGTCCAGACTATAACTTGACTTTTTATTCCAAGTGCTGTGTCATAGCATGGTTTTGGATAACTCACCCTTTTCCTTTTAGGACAAGGCATAACTTCAAGACTAGTTGTGTCATGCTGCTGTTCTGGGCTCCCTTGGACTGAACTCTGGTCACTCAGCTCCCTTGCCTGTCTTACTTGTGGAAAAGTCTTTTAACCTGCTTTGAGTATGTCATTAAGGGCAAGTAGAATGTGACATTAATTGCTCTGCTGAGTGATGGGGGTGTGTGATCTCCTCAGCTCTAAGGGCATGAAGATGTGCCAGGGCAGAAGTTTTTCTCTGCAAATGTATTCTGGTTTGAGATCTGTTTGGATGGTAGAAAGTGGGTATGTGTAATAAACCCAAAGTAGTAATTCAGGTACAGTTCAGAGGCTTTTGAAAACTTTCTCAAGTCTCCACCCAAGAAACTTCCTGTGAGATCAGTGCACACAAGAAGATAAGAAAGTACTAGGTTTAAACTGGATTAATGGAGAAGACTCATCTTCTGTGGGGTTTTTGATGTTCAAAAAGACTTTTTAACTTCAGTGTGGTATATAAACATATTAGGAAAAATAACTTGCTTCAAACTTGTATCTGTAAGACTACTTGAGTGTAATGACTGCTGGGGATTTTTGGTGAAGGAAGAAAATTGGCTTACAACAAATGCAGCTGCAGTCCTGATGTGAAATGAGCTTTTGTTGCAGAAGTTACAAGGGTGAGGTCTTGTGTATATGCGTAGGGGAGAATTTCCATTTTGAAATGAGAATGGTTTAAGTTTGCAAAAAGCAAGAGGAATCTTGTCTGTTCTAGAAGAATTACCCAGGAATAGACAGTGCCAAGAAGCCTCTAAAATCTGACAATTTTTTTTGGTATGGTTGAAGGCAGAGAGTAACAGGAAGGTCACTCAGTGCTGGTAGGCAGTCCTCTGGTGTGGATTTTGAGTGTTTCTGGAATCTGTGTGGGAGTTTAGCAGGATTCAAGTGGTCAGGTGTATGAGGTTTTTACTATGCATTTTGAAGCAAAGGATTAAAGAATTTTTGTTCAATAAAAAAAATATCGGTGGCAGAAGTTAGTACAGTTACTTTCAGGTTAGTCTAAAGAAAATCTCCGACTAAAGGAGACTAAATTTCTTTCAAATCTTGCTGGTTTCTTCATATCCAGATATTTGGAGTTGTCCGACTTTCTATGCAAGCAGAGATGAAAAAATGAATTACTTTAACATGCTTTTAGGTCCTGGAGTATTTGGTTTTCTTAGTTTTTTGAATAATTCTCAAAATTGATTCACTTTTATTTATATAAATTATTCATTTATGTGTAGCAGAAGGAGCTGGTTTCATAATTGCTCTTGAGATTAAGATTGAAAGTGTCAGTTTGGAGTGAAAAACACTGCTTGTACTTGGGCAGTGCAGTATGAAGTTACCACTCATGGTGTTTTGATATCGGGAGGTGTTGCAGCTTTTTTTGTAGGTGATTTGCTGTTGTCATGGTTATAGTTTCTCTGCACTCCTCCCAGTGTTGGAGATCCCACCACAGATTTTGAGGTTGCTTTGCCGCGTGAACACATCTGCTGTGTTGTGTATCTGACTTTCAGGAAAATACTTTGATCAGACATCAGCTGTCTGGTTTAAAAATGCAGTTAAATAGTTCAAGTAAATATTTGCATTAGCTAGGAAATAAGGTGGTACCTTGGGGATTAGGTCTGTTGTAATAATGAAGTGATAGAGAACAAAATGCAGCTCCTGAACAGTTCTTAACTCTGAAGTGCAGTAGAAGGTAATCAGGGATGAAATAAAATTTCCAGTGCAAGTCATCAACTGGATAAGTAGTAGATAGGTCCCTTTATGTTAAGCCTAATTTTGCTATGTCAGAAGATGTATTTTGCTGACGGGGTGTTTTTGATAAACGTGTAGTGGCTAAAATGCTCTGACTTCACCAATAAAATGGCAGAAATGTGAACAGCAGAAATGTGAAGCGTTTGTCTTAGCCCAAACCTTTTGGAATCTGAGCTGCAGCAGCCTGTGTGAAACAGAAGCCTGGGTAGTTTTCCATTAGTTGTTCTTGTTGCAGTACTGGTGTGACACACTTCATCCGCCCAACAGCCTTTTTTAAGAATCTTGAACTTGCAGGAGTTAAAAAATAACTTGGTTCATTCAGTGCTCTGTGAAATGACTGTTCCATCGATCCGGATGTTTGCTTAACAGCACTTCCATTTTAACTGCCTTCCTATGCTTTTGAGAAAATAGCAAATGCATCCTCAGTTCTTAGATGCAACTGCTTCTGCCTGCTTCCCGTACTGCTGAGCAGTGTGCTGATAACTCAGTTATTGATGTGGCAACCTTGTAAACTTCAACCAAGTGACTAAGTACCCAACTACTCAAATTAGATATAGAAACTGATAAACTGATGTAAACTAAAACGATTTCAACAACTACTTTTTCAAGTGTAACTGAAACACTTTAGGGCTAATCTTGGCAGTTATTTTTTTTTTTTTCCTTTGATCCAAAAGGGTATCCTTTCTTCTAGGCATTGTAAAGAGGGGGGAGCAAAAATGCAGAATACTTTGGAAACTGGGAAAGAGAGTCAACTCATTGAACTTTTTTGCAGATGTTTGCACAAATGTGTTTCTCTGACGTAGGACCATTGCTTCCAGCTGCATGAAATACAGTGTACTCAACTGAACTTAGGTTTAATTGACCTATGCTTTATTAATGCAAGGTATACAGGATAATTTAACAAGGGTTATCTTCAGTCTGTCAAACATATTTCTCCTGTAGTAGGGAAACACCCTCTGGTTTTAGTTTGAAAAAAGCAGTAACATTTTTTCACATGAATTATTTTGCAGCACAACCAAAGGAATCCAGGACTTTATTTTTTTTTCCCTTATCATGCCACCAATTTGACAACTCATTACTTTGAGGGGACAATTTGTAGGAAGGCCCCATGTATGAGTGAGTTAAGGCTTGCCTAGCAGTTACCAAGTGAGAAGGGAGTGAGATTTGGAGGACAATGACTGTTGTAGGATAGCTGAATGCAGACAGTCTTCTTTTAGTGTAGTGCCTCTTCCTGGCTCTTTCTTGGTGCATGAAAGCCCTTCATAATTTGTTTTCCTCTAAAAAAGGAGTATATCTTGGGGTTGTAAATATGGGCCTTCTTGCACAGTCAGTAAAATGTTTTGAACGTGGGTTGTCTCCAGCACAAAAGTGCTTTCGTGATGTGTTTCAGTGGGATAAAATATTGAGCTATATTTTGGAGGCCTAATGAAAATTCTTAATGTTCACAATTTGCAGTACCCTAGTGTTCCAGGTATCATTGCTTAGTCTGCCTTGATCAGAAATATCAAAGTGTTGAAATTCTATTTGCAGATTTTTTTTTTTTTGTATGTAACTATTTCATTTTCAAAAGGACAAGATGTTCTACTGCAATAGGAGAACAACATCCTGTGCCTGGCAGTGAAAGGGGAAGGAGAAGTGGTAGATCTCACTCTTGCTAGATCTTTAGGTCTGCATTAGAACCAAGGCCTGGCTCAGTGTGTTCCCTTCTGGGGTCTCTGGTGCCTGCTGTAGGTCGAGAGTCTCTCCTCCTTCCACCTTACCCAGGAAAGGATGCATGTAGCAGGAGGCTGCAAATACCACACTTTGGGCATTTCTAGCTCCTTACTAAAGAAACTGCCTTCCCCCTCAGCCAAGCCTGAATAGTAAAACCAGAAGGCACGTAGCCTATGTGGTCTTTTTTCTCGTGCAAGAGGTAGACTAGATTGTCCCAACTCAAAAATTCATGATTGCTTGGGCCTCTAAAAGGTTTTACAGATGCAGAGTTTAAAAGAGTCTTTAAGACCAGAGGTTGAGTAATTTAAGCTCTGCGAAGATGCTGGCCTTCTGGGAAAGGGTTTTGCATATTCCCAGTGTTCTTCAGGTGTGGCTTTTGATACCATATGAGACTTTTTTCCTTTGTCTAGTTATATTTTAACTATCTCAGTTTTCAGTTCTGTTTTACGATGATCAGTGTGTGCTTTGCTTGTCTTCTAGATGAATTCACATAACCAGTAAAGAGCAGGAGAACTTTGTGGTCTTGGCAGTATTGGAACAAGAATACTGTGGTGTAAATTACTCAGCAGGGCTGAAAGCTTTCTGAATTTCAGCTGATCTTGGGTACCTCCATTTCAGCCAGTGTGTTGAAAGTTATTCCTTTTAAAAGATGTACATTACAAAGGTATTTAAGTTTGAGTGATATGAAGTAGTGTTTTGAAGTACAAATAGTATGAAAGATCTTAAAACACATATGGCAGGTGCTTGTGGCTTAACTGTCATGTCTTATTTTGTAGAGCTTCAAGGTTTCTTGTAGCTGCTGTAGTATGTGCTGAGAGTGGCAAAAATCAGGTGTGCTTGAAGCGTAGCCAACATAGGTCTCACTGAAATTCTTCATTAGTGCACAAAACCAAAATTGATCCAGAGGCTGAGACTCTTGATGTGCTCTAAACCCCTCAAATACCAACTTAGTGTGGGGTTTTCTTTTGCTTCTCTCCTTTGAGCATTTAATTAGAGTTTGCTTTTGCATAATAGCTTGCCTAGCAGGTTTGGGGATTTTTTTGAGAATGTTTTTCATCATACTTGTTTTTAAGGATACTTTTCCTGAATCAGAATACAGACTTAAAGGTTTCAGTGTGATTGTACTGTCCTGAAGTGCTCAACGCACAGGCCATTGTGTTAAGCATTTAATATTATTTTGGTTGTGTAACTCTTGTAACTTGAGCCTGTGTTACTATAGAACCAAAATTTTTTTAAAGTTGAATTTCCAAGGGTTGTTAAAATTGCATGTCCCAGAGCAATAAACTTACTTTTTTCAATTTTGCAAAGCTCACATAGTTGGCACAGTAAGGTGTGTTTTCAGGGCATGCAAGTGTGCAGTTGGGTTGGTAAATGGCCCTTAAGCTTGTTAAAGAGAAATGCTTTGTCAGGTGAGTAGGAATGTAATAATGGAATTTAATATGAACAGAAATGCTTTGCGGTGGAGTGTGTTTCACCTCCAGACTCACCTCAGACTTAGAACTAAAGTAAATATATGCTCCATGTTGAAAAATACTGTTCTCTGGTATTCATATTCTAAAAGAACTGAATTATTTCTGCTCTCCTAGGGAGAGGACACCTGGTGGAGGGTTTGAATAACCGTAAGAAGAAACGAGAATTTTCTATCCTTTCTCTTTCTGAGCCTAAGGTCCTTTAACAGCAGAAAGCACAGACCCTGAGTAGTTAGCTAGTAATTAATAATCTTGAATGGCTTCAGTATACTGGAAAGAAGTTAATTGATTCCCATCTTTTGAGGCATCAATAAACACTTCAAGATCCAAACTGTCTGGTTGTTTTCAACTCCTTTGGACCAAACCCTGGTTTAAATTCAGCTTATCTTACCTCTGTTCTGTGGTGGTTGAGCTCTGCAGGAAGTGTCCTCTCCCTGCAGGAGTGGGCAGCAGAAAGAATTCAGTTTGAAGAGAAATGAGTCCTCAAGTCAATGGGGCGCCTGCTTGTCAAGTGTAGTGTTTTTGTTGTGTCTTGTAGTGATACATTCTGATTCAAAAATGATTAGATTAAACTTTAGGGTGTGGTTAATGTGGTAAATACGTTATTCTGTTTGATGGGGGGAGGAGGTATCCTTTGTAAAGCATACTTGCAATAGCTGAAGTATCTATCCACTTCTTAAATCTTAACAACTAAAGGGTGGGATTCCCACCTTTAGCTTGAGTAAAGTATAACACAAACTCATTCAGGTGGCCTCCAGACATTTGTAGTGGACATAAGCCAGCAGCATGTGCTTGTGGAAATACAGCAATTATAGAAAATGGTGAAATGTTGGATACTGTCAGGAAACTTTGTGTACGTGTCACAATGTTTCTGCTTGGGGGAACAAGGATGATACCACTCCAAATCAGGAGGAGTTAACACTGAATAAGTTAATGTTAGTGACCTTGTAGGCTAGTATTGATATGTTTATTCTGACTAATGTCAGGAGACAAACATTTGTTTGTAGCTGCCTGCAGAGCACATGCACAATTCATTTATATATTAAAAGGCCTTTCTGTATGTTTTTCACTGTGCTCTGCCATTGGAGGCCTTGATGTGGAAACATATTGCTAAATAATGATCGTCATGAGGACTGAAGTAATGCTGTTTGAAATGCTAAGTGGTGGTAACAAACTTATCGAGGTTTACAAAATACATTTATTGGATGACTTTTTAAACAAAGTCACATTTTGTTCAAACTACCTCAATGCTTTTGGAGCATTGTTTTTAAAGTTGGAGGTTCAAGATAGATAAGAACAGACTTCACTTACAGATTATTAGCTACTTAAGTAGGATAAAATACCGGCCTCCTAATGATTCCTGGGTTTTGCCAATATATAATTTGATACAGTTAGAACCAGCTGTAGATCAGTTTCACATAGGCTTGCTATGTAAGAATATTGACTGAGAGAGGGTTTCAGTGTTGGTATTGTGGATCCCAGTTGCTCAGATGGAGTTTTTACAGATTCTTCTGACTTGCCACAGTTCCTTTCGCTGGCACCCAGCCACCCCTCAAGTGGGTAAGGACTTGGGAGTTAATCACGAAGCCCTTTCTTTGTGATCACTGATTTTTAAGGACAGATTAACTGTTGTCTTTCCAGAGCCATCTGGTGTGTAAGGGAAGGGTGCATGGGCAGATCCTAGCAAGTCTGATCCTGGATCTTTTTGCCATCATTTTCTCCAGCTGTTTTCTGAGACTGTGATTCATCTGTCCCTGTAGTCCTGTCTGAATGCAGAATCATACTAAATATGCGTATGTACTAGCTGATAAGGTGTCAGCTTTGAAAGAGGAATCCAGATCTTCACAAAAGTGTATATTTATGCAAACAAGTGAGCATCCTTGCCCGCATGAAAGTTGGATACTTTGCTATAAGGCTTGCAACAAGCTGCATTTTTGAAGATTTCCAGATCCTCTGATTATATTCCTGGTTAATCACCAGTATTAGTTTGCTCTCATGTTGTAATATATTTGCAGGTTATGCAACAGCCTTAGGGAATTGAACTACAAGTTGTAATCTTAGTTTTTACTCTTAAACATACTTGGCAATAAATCTTAAATTTATTGCGACAGTTACTGTATGTGCTGGCTTTTGTCCATGTGCTTTGTGTGGCCATTCCAAGTACTGCAGACTGATTCTGTCCTTTGAACAGCTTTTATTGGGCTCTCTCAGTTGAGGCAGACTGTCCTTTGAGAGGTGTCCTCTCCAAGCAGCACTGATTTGGAGCTTTTTTCCCCCTGGAGAGGGACAGACCACTTGTCACATCAGTGGCAGATGGGACACGGTGGTCGCTGCTGGGGCTTGTGGAGATGCTTCTCACCAGGAGCAGACTTCACCATCCTGGTTCTGATCCTGGGAATGGCCTGCCCCATGTATTGTGCTGCCAAGGATGTACCTGGCAGTTTGTTGTACTTGCCGTTAGATGTGCTGTGTGCCGTTTCCTCTGCCTTTTTTCTTCTACTAAAAAAAAAAAAAAAAAAAAAGGCAAAAAAACCCCCAGTGAAGTGGAAGGAAACATCCCAAGGGCAGCTGGGTGGGCAGCACTGCTGTATTTCCTTCACAGTGAAATTACTGTTGCCTAATTTGCCAGTGCCAGATGAATGTTTTATTAATAATATTGATCGCTTGAAAGTTTCAAAGCCCTCAAGACGCTGTTGGAACCCGTTATAGTGGCTGTATGTTTCCATTGTGCATTTGTAGAATTTAATTTGGACCTATGTACTACATGCTGGGAGTTATTTTGGTTTTCTGCTACGCACAGCCTGCTTCCTGGGAATGCTTTGACCTGTGCTGCAGGGCCTAGGAAACCAGCTTGCAACCCTTATTGCTGCTGCCCTTTGTAACAAGTAAGAACTCCACGAGCTCATATTTTAACATAAGTTTTCTGCTTTGCGCTACAGTAAAATTTCCTAGTCTGACACAGTTACCAGTGAAACTTTTGAATCTTTGCTCTACTGTTTGGGTAAAAACAAAACTTTTGTGAGCCAGGAGGGTAAGAAGAATATATTGCTGCTATCAAATGCATTTCTGAGAACTTAATCAGCATGAAGTACCCAAAGCCTTGCTTCTCTCAGAGTTCAAGGAACCAGCAATCCCTTCTTTCTGTCCCTTGCCATGCTGCAGAGAGGCCACCAGTGTTGTGTCACATACTAAAAGCAGAATATCAATGTAAACTCAGAGGTAATTTGAGGTTTGGGGGAGTTTTTGAATGGGTAACAGCTGCAGCTTGAAACTCATCTCTGAAACAAGGTGCTTGCAGCAGCTGCTTATGATTTGTCTCCCCCTCTAACAGCAGCCTGGCATGGCAGAAAGTACTTGTGATCAAAAAAAAAAAAAAATCTGTATATTTAATGAGGGTGAAACTTGGCAGCTATGTCCCAGAAAAGCACTGCCAGGAGTTGTGAACCACTTTTCAGATGGCTTAATGCAGTTAATGATCAGTTGTTTCTTTCCAGATAGTAACCTCCTTTGTGTGAAACACGTTGCCCCTTACATTAAAAAAATCTGCTCAGTTCTGTGAAGACAACATATAGTGTTACATCAGCCCAAGACTGTCCTTAGTCAGCAGGTTTGATTTCCAGAACATGATTAGGAGGATTGCTGCTCAATAAATATTCTGAGTGATCCTAACTTGTGCTTCGATTTAGACTCTGTGGATTCTTTTAAATGGGCAAGGAAAAGGGAGCTGGATAAAAGTATGCTCTTGCCTAAGCAAGGGAACAAACTGGAAAAACAGATGGTGCTAAAAATAGTTTATTACCAAGGTCTAAATATGGCTCTGTGATTCCCCCCCTTATAAATAATGCAGCTATAAATCCTGCTACGTATCAATAAATATTGAATTAACTCCAAACTGCTGAGTGTTACAGAACCTTTTGGCGGCTTTCCAAGCTTGGTGTTGCCCTTCATTCACAGGATCAACATTTAATTCCTTAACAGGGAAAACCTGAAGAATTTATCCTCTTTGAATGGAAACATAGACGCAGGGAGCTTGAATGAGTAGCTCCAGGCTCAGGCATCCCATTGCAATGGAAGGGGAGCTGTGCTTCATGAGTTTCTGCTAGGTCGCAGCCAGGATGAATCTCCTCCTTTCTTTTCTGCGATGCATGAACAATCAAAGGCTCCTTTTTTATCTATTTGTTGCCATGGAGGGTGTCCATTTAAAGTTCAAATTCCAGCAGGCTTGGGAAGAAGGAAAGGAGATAGGAGTAGGCTGGGCTGGGAGGTGATAGGCAAGCTTCAAAAGTGAGCTGAAGACAAGCCAGCACTTTGTCCTGTGACAGGACAGACCGGGCTGGGGGTACGTGGTTTTGAATGGATGCCTGGAAGTTTTTTGGAGCAGTGAATGAAACGCTGCTGAGGTAGCAGGCACAGAGAGCATCTGGCGTTTTGCTTTCTTTGCCTCGGCAGAGCGGGTCACAATGTGAAATTAGGCCCGAAATGGCATTTAATGAAGTGAGCCCTTGTGCTCGAGGTTCCCTGTGCTCTGACAGTGAGGGAGTATAAGCCCTGAGGAGAGTGAAGAAAAGGAAATCTCATTAAGGATGGAGGTTTTCCCCCCTCTTTTGTAAATGGATTCTGTAACAAATATCTTGCAGATACCCAGAGCTTCTCATCGCTGTGTTGCTTTGCCATACCTGCAGTCAGCTCTGCATGTATGTTTATGGTACTTTCCTGTAAGCAGTGTGCTGAGAAGAGGAGGCAGCTAAATATCTGCTGCAAAGTTGCTTTTCCTTCTTGTAAGTTCCTGTATACAATAAGTATTCATTTCTGAAAGAGCTAATGAGTACCAGACCAGCTGCATTTGACATTATGAGAAAAGAAAGGGGCCATCTATTGACTCACATGCCAGGTTTCAGCCAGCTGTGGATATTTTTTAAATTATTACTTATCCCATCAGAAAATTGGATTATGCTGAAATTATTGATGATGTTGTTTGGAAAACAATACAATATTGAGTTAAGAGCTATGGTTCAGTGTTGAATATAGTGTACTTATAGTTAATGTGCCTAAGCTGCACCAGAGGGTTTAAAGAGAGGTGAGAGCACTTTTCTCAGGTTTTACCATCTGGGTTTTGGCAGGTGGCAGGGGATTAAGTTTTTTTTTTTCCTGTGCTCTAAATTACAGGAGATGATGTCTAGCAGAAGTGTCGAGTAGTGTTTCGACATTGATGCGGGAACTTTTTCCGGATTTTTTGGCAAAAAATAAAATCCCAGTGAAATCTTCTAAAATTTATTAGAAAAAGAAGTTATGCACATTTGAATTTAACTCAGGGTGATTCAGGGAGAGGGTTCTTTAAATACTCAGTATTTTTGTAATAACATGTTAAATCAGTAAATAAGTATATCTTTGTGGAATCTGAATGCAAGGACTTAACTCAGAAACTAGGCTTTGTTGTTCCATACTCTGTTGTGTGAAACTTCCCTTGCTTTTGACTTTGACTTGATGCATCATCATCATCTAAAAGACTTCAAACCAAGTTGATTCATCTGAAGCTTTTCTCTGCAGAGAGGTTTATTAAAATCACTTGGAAAAGTCTTAAATTTCACTGTCATTTGGTCTTTTGTCTTGCATTGCATTGATCAGTTCCTGCTGCATCTATGCACTGTTGCATAGGTGTGATAAAAGCAGAACAGATATCTCAAGTGTGTGAAAATGAGCTGGTCAGCATTTCTCTATGTTTTGCTTAATGGTGTAAATTTTTCCATTAGGATGGGAAATACTGACTTGTTTGCATTTTTTTTTTCAAGTATGTACAAATTGAAGAGAAGTTTGTTCTGTTCTTAAGTTGTTGTTAGATGCAACTTCTGATGGAATATAGTTAATAAGAAGATGTTTTCTGCATAAGTGATGGTTTAGTGTTATGGTGAGCTGCAGATAATCAAATAGCTCATCTGTTTCTTTATTTGAAAGTACTCACTTTTGTCCTTATGACATGTGCTTTGCAAGAAAACTTAAATATTAGCAGAAAAGAAATTGTAAATAAATGAGATTTCTGATGGGTTTCCTGATTTCAGTTTTCATTATATTAGTAACCACGTGACTAAAACTCAAAAGGCCTTCATGGTATGCTAGGAAGTTTGCAAGCTGGGGTAGCATAAACAGATCCTCATCTTTAAACCAAAGCACATGTAATAATTGAATGTACAGGGGTTTTGAATGTTGCAGGTTTTTCATGCAAACTCTGGGTTTGCTGCACAATAGAGGAAAACTGAGGCCATACGGTGAGAGGCTGAGCTCAGCTTTAGTGTTACCTCAGTATTTTAGGAATCTGAGTGTTGACTCTGCCTTACACAAGCTGTGTGTACTTTGCTTCTCCTCTGACTTGGTATGATGTGTTTAAAATGTGTATTACACTGAAGGATAAAGGACCACATATATGGTTCCCTGACTTTTTAAAAAAACATACTGAGCATCAACTGCTGACATGTTGTCAGCTTTGGTATTTGAACCAATAAACAAGCTTGTCTAAATTTTATTTATCAAACAGAAGTTGTAGTGCAAGTTGACTTAGTATTAAAAATATATAGCAGTCTTGTCACTTAATGTCAGGAACACTTCCTGAAGCACATGATTTCAAAACTGTGCAGATAGCCCAAAATCAGATACCATGCTAGAAAAATGCAGTCTTTGCACCATTCACCTTCAATCCCTGGTACTAATTCTGTTCTTTTCAAACAAATGCATTGTGTTTAATTTAACTTGTCCCTGGAAATAATTAGTGGTAAAGGTCCACCTACAGTTTAAATTAATGCTCCTGGAAGAATTTACTGTTCAATTGTGGGTTTTGCATTGAGCTGAGCAAAAGATTCATAGCAGCACATGTGCTTTGTCTCTGTGTCCCTCTGTGCACTTGCATAACAAGATCTTAGGGCTTTGTTTTGGACAAGTATTTCTGTAGTGGAAAATTGGTTTGAAGAAGGGGGAACTGTTCCCAAGCTGATGGGGTAGTTTTCCCTTTTTTTCCCCATCCCCCTCCCCTGGCAGAAGTGAACTTTATGGCCCAATTATAGAATCCCTTAAAATGCTAGTTATGATGGAGTTCCAGCATAACCCAATAATATAGGTGAGTCTGACATCTGTCAGTAACTAATGAGAGTAGCATTGGAATCAGGATTTGGAGTTTACTTCTCTAATTTCTCCTAAGTTTGACCCATCATATCAACTTATATTGGACCTGAGGATAAATATAAAATGAAAAGAGAACATGCAGGAATTTTAAGAGAAGGTGGTATATGGATGTACACTGCAGCAATCAGTGCATATGTGATTCAGTTGTTAAAGTAATTGTTTGCAGCTCATAGCAAAGTCATGAAGGAATAAGACCTTGGCTAAACTTCTCAGGAATAGAACTTCTCTATAAAAATAGATGACACATAAATGGCAGGAAATGAAGCCAATATGGCCATGTTTTGAAGCCACAAGGGTCAAATCCTGTCCTGTGTTACTCCAGTGCATAATCAGTCAACTTAAACCTTGTTACTTGAGAGCAGAGTTTGGCATGGCAGTATAAACTTTGAAATGTCACTTTTTATTTGGAGTTTTGTGGGAGCACAGGTACAGCTTTTTCTCTTCTTGTCTAAATGTATCTAGTTAGAAACTGAGAAACTCATTGAAACTCCTGGGGTTGGAGGTAACTTTTTTGTTTGTTGTTTCAGAGCTGATTGTAGTCTGTTAATTCCTCTGTCAGAGGAATAATACATCAGAAGGCTTTGACTACCCAGGGTGGTCTTTGTTTTTGGATCCTGAATGCTGAACACTGAGAGATGGTACTGCAAGCAATCATAGTCTTGTTAAGCAGTTTTCTTGTGCTGCTCCTTTTGTGCCTGTGTTTCTGTTCAGGGATGTGTGTGTAGCTCATGTTAATGATGTGTGTGTGCCTTCTTATTTCCCAGTCTAAAATGTGGAAGAATGGATGCATCTTTCATCTGTATTAATTAGATTTGGTTTAAACTAGGTGTTTGTAAAATTATTTTGTCATCTTACTAAGGAAGATGGTAATACATAGTTTAAGTTGTTTCTTGTTTCTGCAGCCTGTTTTCTTTCTGAAAGGAAACGTAATAGTTCCTGAATAGGAAAAGAGGGAATGAGTCTGGCAAAGCATGAATCACTTCTGCTGGGAGAGAGCATGTGCTTACATTGTTTCCCTCTGTGTACTTCTGCTAGAAAACCAGATGTGTTTATCATCCCTGTATGCACACAAGTGGTGCAGCTGTTTGTTCATCACACTATTGCTCATTAATGCTGTTGGCTGATTGGATTTGCCAGACCGAAGCCTCTTGAGCTTATGCAGTTCAAGCATAGTAGAGGCCCAATTCCATATTGTCCAGCTCTTCAGTCTGTCCATAAGGTGAATAAATTCACTGTCAGTAATAAAGATGTGCTTTGGGTCCAGCAGTGAGTAGGAAAATAATCTGGATGAAGGTGTGCAAAGGCAGTGGTTTACCTTAAAGCAGAAGAATTTCTGTGGTACTGCAGAGACCCCTGACTGCAGCTGTTGCTGAAGCAAGACCAGAGCAAGAACAGAGCAATATTCTATATTCCTCTTTAACTAGAAACTAAACTGTGTTAACCTATGACACCATCCTCCAGGCCCTTTCCCTTCTCTTTCAGTGCCCTTTGGAATAATTTTTTTTTTCTGTGGTGCTTCTTTGCCTTTGAAGAAGCCTCTGTTTTAATGCATGGGTGCATTTCAGATGAATGCTGCTGCTGTATCTAGGATTTGTCCTATTTGGCTTAAAGCTCCTTCTCCCTGGCCCGAGCCTTTTGTACTGTGTTATGCCGCTGAACAAAGCCATGTCACTGTGCTCCACTTTGGCACTGTATTGATTATTAGTCACTTCAGAAGGGTTAAATCCTCTGTGTGAGCCCCCTCTGTTGTAGCTAATGGCATAATTCATAGCATCTGTAGGTGCCTGCTGGACTGGTCCTAAGAATAGCTGAAACCTTCTCTGCTTAATTGCATGCAGGTGAAATAGGTAGGCCTGATGTTTGTAGAGTGTAATTCCACATTCTTACAATAAAAGCTTGCGTGATTTACACTTAGACAGGGCAGTTCACAAATCCACTGAATTAGAAAATCTAAGAGGCTAACATCTTGATTAAAATCCAGTAAACTTTTAAAAACGTGGTTTAATGTTGGTCTGGGCTTTTAAAGGGGAAATTTGCTATGTTCACCCCCTCCATGTTAGCACTAGTGTTGAATCATATTCTTGACTGTATTACATTAAGTACTGCATTAACTTGCATAGCTTTCAATTTGTCTTTAAAAGCAAACAAAACCTAACCCCTGAGATGAATGGTCCTGAATTTGTAGAAGCTGCTAAATGCCCCCAGCACTGAGCTTCCTGCATTAAATTGCCTCATCTGACCAAAATTCAATTTTTAAAGGAATAACTACAAAATGACCGTAGTTGTTTGGCTGCTTAAATTCACTTTAAACACTTCTAGGCTGATGAATTTTTTCATTAGTCTGCTTAAATTAGTTTGTTTCTTATGTTACTTAATGTTGGATCTTCACTAAGTGCATGTACTCTGTGAGTAGGAGAGGAGTGAGCTGATAGCTCTGATGGGGGCTGGGGATGCTCTCAGTTGTTCAGATCTTTGCAAACCACTAAAAGGAAAAGATGATATTTTGTTTGAGAGGGATATTTAGCTTGACTGTGAAATTTACTATGGTATGTGCAGTGCCCATGATGGATGATTTTTAAGTCTGAGTTTGGGGTAAGGGGCAGTAGATATTTGGGTGGAACTCAGTCCATGATATTTGTAATCCCTGATGTATTTGGGATCTGCCATGCCTCCAGCTTGACTGTTTGGGTTGTGATGTGATAGCAGTGAAGTTAATTGGGTGCTACAGGTTTCCCAGCTGGGTGAGTAGGCTGCTTTACAGCTCTGAAGGCTGCAGTGGCAGAGTTCTGAAATGCCCTCACCAGTGCTGGGGACCCTGTGTGGGTGCAGTGATGTTCAGTCAGGGAACTGGACCCCCATTTCCCCTTCTGTCCCCCAGTCTTGTGCATTTTATTTTTTTCACTTGGAGATTTTGTTATAGTGGTTTCTGTCAGTTACTTCACACCATGAGCCTTGTATTCTGGCCTATAGGATCATAATCAGATAAATTCAGCATTTCACCTAAATATTTCCTAAAGTCTTATTATTTTTTTCAACTAATAGCACTAAGTAGACGGCCAAATTAAATCACAGGTTCTTGCAGCTTATAAACAAAACTTGTAAGGACACTGTGGCACAAATATGAGCATAAATATTTAGGCCAATAAATAGATCAGCTTTCATGGTAGACTACACCAGAAAACTGCACACTTAAATCTAGAACAGTCTGGCTAGTGGGAGATGAAAGCCTGTTACATCAGGGTGCTGTTTAGCATCTGATGTGAAATGAGTTGATGGCAGTTTCCTTCCCTTCCTGGGCACCTACGTCTAAAAAATTGAAATAATCTTTGAAGATAGAGCTGAGACAAAGCACTGAACAATTGTCATTTCAAGATGTAACCATATTACTGTGTAGTGCTGCCAGCTTGTATTGACTTTTAACTGGGTCTTTGGCATTGCAAATAGAGTTTTACCTTATTTGACTGGAAGAATTGCAGCAGCAATTCTTTCTCTGCTGGAAGAAATGGTTATTGGAGTTCAGTGTCTAATTACGTGGCAGAATGTTAGAGGCTGTTGCTCTTTCTCATTCATATCCAGTATTCTAGTCCTTTGCTGATTACTAGCTATAGATGATGACAACAATTGCCCTCTTAATATATAAAAGTACATGTCAAATTTCCAGCAAAACAAGGGATAACTTTGCAGAGCTAAGAAAAGTGAACAAAGTCTTTGGTTCCCAAAGAAATTTGAACAAGGATTTGATTTCGCCCATGAAAGTTTCAGGAATTCTCTTGGGATTTGATGGTTCCCACATAATACATAAATAGAAACTACTTGCTTTTTAACCTGGTACAAGCAAAATAATTACGGCTCTTTTGATTTATTTCAAAAGCGTAACTTGAAAATCTGCCCTGGTTTTGGACCTGAAGTATTTTCCAAGACACTTGAATTATAAAATCTAAAGTATTTCTATACCTTTTCATTTCTTGTTTGAACAAGGAGAGACTCTTTCCCACTTAACTTTGGGTTTTAATTTCTAGTGCATTAGCAAGCCTCAAGCACATAACATCATGGAGACTACTATATTGTTTCCCTTCTGTCAGCACCACTGTACCAGTGAAGCAGCATTTCTACACAGCCACAAGTTTCTTGAAAGCAAAGGTTATCTGCAAACACTGGAGTGTTCACAAAATGCTCAGTGCAATTCAAGACAGAAAAGTCAGAGTCAAATGTCAAGAGATCTACTCTACAGAAAGATTAATACTTTGTTACATAAACACAGCATTTTTTCTTACTATTTTCACTTCATGCAGAGTAGAAGATGGAGAGATTAGGACTGTGATGGGATATTTTTTTAATCTATACAACCAGTTGTCATTTCTAATAGTTTACAGTAGACACAGTACAGATCTCCAACTTGAATCGTCACAGGTGAAGGTATTAATGTAAGTAATAAATGAAGTGAAAATTCAGTTTACAGGCAGGGACACCCTTCACATCTGTGTGGTTGGATGTGATGTCAGCCAGGTGATGGTTTGTTCTCAGTGTGATTGAGAGCTGCTCAGCACCAGGCTTTTGTGTCAGTTCTTAAAAAATCCTTCCTTAAGCCTCCCCCTTAGCTTCACCGAACAGAATCTCTTCAGATAACAAATTTGTACCATGGCTGAGTTTTGTTGTTGCTGAGACTCAACTGTGACCTCTTTGAGGACAGGCTGGTGTCTGAGACATGAATGCAGTTGTGCTGTTTGTGGTGCTTCTGATCTGAAGTTTAACTGTGAGTTACCGTCAGTAAAGGCATTTTTTGAGCGGGTCTCACTAATCTACAGGAAATGTAATTCAAGGAAGTGAAGTAAGGACCCATAAGAGTAAGGAAGCCCTCAAAGGGAGAAGTGCAGCCCATCTAACTTGCCCCATCTCCATCAACTGGCTAGATACAGGGAAGGAACAAAAAAGCCACGTGTTGCTCCATGCTTGGGTTCTGCTACTTCAGTGTTTTGCTCTTGGATTAGATGCTGATACGCCAGGAAATTCCAGAATCTCCTCATCATGAGGACCACGGCACCATTAATGTATTTCATATTACTGGTAGAGAGTCTTTAGCAGTCAAGAAATCCTCTGTGCCAGTCTGAAAGCAACATCTCTTGTGCCATCATAGGCACAAGTCTCAGGATGGGAGAGGAAGCAAGCCAAACAACCAGTCTGATTATTGTGATGAATTCCCTCTTTTCCTAAGCCTGTGACTTCAGGGAGCAGCCCATCCCGAGGTGGTAACTGGTGCTGAGAAAGCAATAGGATGGGCTGAGGGCTCGTGGTGGTTTCAGGCTTCCTCTGCTCCTCAGTGTGTGCCAGCTGCTGCGGCTGCACCTCTTCAGAGCAGCTGGATCTTCACCCCCACTCAGAGCAGAGGGGTGGACTTGGAGGATGGTGGGGGCTTGGGGCAGAAGCATGAGAACTGCTGCTCCCATTATACACTAGGTTTTCATGCACGTAAGTGTCTTATTTTTTTTCCCTTGACTACTGTAGCAAATGCTCTAGTTTTGTTAGCAAAACAAAAACAACCTTTTTATTGCTTCTTATATTTGGAAAGTGATGTATTACGGGTTTCTGAACTGAGGGTTTAATAAAGAGTACAGACACTATCTTCCTTTCAAGCTGCTCTGGGCCTTTCTTGTTTGCGTTGTATGGCAAGGGTCTAGAGAGATTTCTTTTATTTCCTTCCCCACCATTGTTTTTGGTACAAAGTTGGGGTTTTTTTTTCTTAATATTCAGACATTTTATCGCCTCACTTCTTTTAAAACGGAGGTTCTTTTTTTTCCCTTTTTTTTTCCATCACACAAAAGAATGCTTCTAGCTGATTGAGTTCTATCCATTGCCAACTGTGGACTCTTTTGTCTTGCTAGTCCAGCATCCTTTATAAAATGAGGACCATTGAGCAAGTACTCGCAGGCTCCCCACTGAGCACAATTGTTCTTGAAAGGTGTGGTACTGTACCAGTGTAACATGGAAAGCTGCAGTTCAGAGGGCCTGAATGCATTGCAATTTCTACCTTTTGCTTTGTCAAAGGAGCTGGATTGTGCTGCCAGATAATAAATCCACCTATTTTTAGTTTGGTGAGGTTGTGACAAGTGGGTGAACAAAGAACCAGTTGAATGCACTTGCTGTTGTGTTGAAACCGGCTAAAAGTTCCCATTCAAGTGGTTTCAGCACAGTACAGCTAACAGGCAATTTTCCATTTATGTACACAAACCTTCCAGAAAGACAGCTGTGTGGTTGGATTAATTTCTAGCAGTAAATTGAATAAAAGATATTTTGAAGGGGGACTCAGGAATTCCTTTCTAAAGCACTGAAAGCAGAACTTTCAAAGCTTCTCTTTTATTTGGTTCCTTTCCCTCCCAGTACCTACTATAAGTTTAAAGAACTGAAAGTATTGTCCCCTGTATGGAGATAGAGCACACATTGTGTTTTTCAAAGCAATGAGATAGACTTAGGATTAAAATATACTTTAATGGTTTTTACTTTAAAAATATACTGGTTTTCTTTAAAGTAAACATGAGAGAAATTTGTACCTGTTAGTCATAGAAAGAAGCTCAAGTGTTCTCAAATGTTTCTAGCTGTGAGCTATAAAGAAGCATTTTGAAAGCAGGAATGTATGTTATACCAAAGCTGTTTTTACAAGAGAGTGAAATTTGAAAATAGCAATCTTTTTGATCATGCAAGGTTATTTATCTTGCTGGTGTTAGTCACGTGCAAAATTGGATATGGACTTTAACCACGGCTAACAAAGACTCTGAATTCCTCCTGACAGAACTATGACCAGCAGTAATTTTTTTTTTTCTGAGAGGTCATCTTCAGATGCAGGCCTTGGAGTTACATAAATCAGCTCCTAGATGAGGTCTTGTCTGCTCAAATGAATGAGATGATCCCTTATAGATCTTCCTGGCTGGAAATGTATGACTCGTTAACTAATTATCTAATGGGTGGTGTGAGATATGAAAGCTGTTTGAGCAGGTGAAGAGCAAAACAAACCTCTGATCAGTAGAGAAATGTGTTGCATTGGTGTGTTTAATGTGGTTAGCAGGCTCAGGGAATGCTGCTGCAGTGCCTTCCCTGTGGAGGGGTACCAGCGATGGGGCCACCATCCCATCCCAGTGCTGCTGATCACCCTCAGCCTGCCTGTGCTGTGACTGAGCCCCAAGCCTTGAGTGCACTGTTTTTTACCTTTACCTGAGCTTTCCCTCCAGTGAACCTTCGTGTAGATTTGATGTAGGTATGTCCAAGGAACTGTAGGACCTTGCAGAGCATGGCAGTGGGGTTCTCTGCAAGGTGTTCCATATGTAACATCAACCTAAGGGATCAGGCTAATCCCCTCCCCCTAATGAGCTTCCCTCTTTTAACCAGCTGTATACAGACAAGGCTAATTCAAATTTCTTCTGAATTTGTGAAGTTTTGTTTAAAGAATACCCAAAGATATTGGTAAGCCCCCTAAGGTGGGTGCTGATGTGCACTGGGGAAGTAGGAACCATTCCACTGTTCACTGGAAGAGCATCTGGAATACAGCATGCTAGGAATGTTGCAATGTTCCCATTTCAAATAAACAAATATAAAATACTTAAGAAATGACAAATTGGGGGAGGAAGCTGGAAATGGGTGTGAAAGTTGGTCTTGTTCCCTGTGGATCTCCTTGTAATACAATGATTGCCATGTATGAGACTGGAGGCACTTAACCAGTGAGAGACTGAAAATGAGTGTGACATTATTCTGTCTTGCACCACCTCTCAGAGGAGCCCTGGCTATTTCACTTTTCTCTCACTGAGTGCTTGCATGAGGCACAATTTGGAAGTTGCTCACTTGTTAAAATTTAAGTTCTGCTCTCTGTGTATTTGTTTTTTCTTAAATGCTCTTTCTGGATTCTAGCCAATGGTCCCTTACAGCTCTATGAGGAGTTTAGGCATTTTTCCTTTATCTCTGGTACAGAGGTTGTAGCACATTTACTGAGTTTTTTTCTTTTGCTGTTGTACAAATAAAGATGAGTACCCCTCTAGTTTTAATATCCTTTGAATTTAAACAGAATTGCTCTTCAGCTCTTGTTCAGACAGTACCCAGCTAATAGACAAACTAAGACTGACTCTGGAGCAAGATGCTCCCAGTAGAGGCTTGGGTTTCTTCTGTTTGAGATTACCCAAATGTGCCAGTTGTCCTGGCAGTCCTGCAGAGGTGAAGCCTGAGGATTCATTCTCTGCAGGGGAAATGAATTGTTGACCAGGCTGCAGTGCAGCTGTCTGACCTAAATGCTGGTGTCACCAAATCTCTGCTCTGGATTTGCCAGAAACCCAATACACCAAACTTGGGTGGGTGTCTCTCTTTCCTCGTGTAGTTGGCCATGGGTGCATTTTTGGATCTTCCTGCATGAAAAAGGGGACTGTTTTTCTCACAAATGGGAATCTAAGCAAAATATCCATGCAAAGCCTGACTGTGTAGTAAGTAAATACCATTCTTCCTCTTTCTTCATGCCTCTCATTTCTAGGATTACTTTAAATACGTGGCACTCCTGAGTACATACACTCAAACCATTCAAGAATTTCAAGAATTTATTCTGTTCCTCCTGTCTAGTCATAGTTAATATAGTCATGGTTTCTCTTTCTTTTTTTTTTTTTAATTGCAGACTTTAAAAAATTCCAAAAGTCTTTGCTCCCTTGACTATGAAGATGATGATGATGACACACAAATGAAGACAATTGTGTCATCCCCATGTGACTCAAATGATCTAATGAACATCATCACCCCTGGCTCCAGCCCGATGAAAGAGCAGCTGGATGAAGGGAGGCACCACGGGTCGTGCCAACGTAGCTTCAAAACAAGGGATTATAAGAAAGCAGACGCAGTGTGTGAAAGCGACGAGGACACGAGTGATTGTGAGAGCACTGAAGAAGGAATCTTCCCTCTAGACTGTGGGGACTTGGACCTAGAGCAGATCGAAAACAACTGAGACTCCAAGTTGTGTGCTAGAATCAGAATTGTTCTAAATTAAAGTGATAGAGGATTACCTTTGCCATGCATAATCCATGTCCCTGAATCTCTGTATTGCCTATTTTTGGGCCTGTGTTAGAAGAAATGTTTCAGGTGGGGGAAAAACGTGAACCATTGTTACCTGTTTAGTCTATTGGTCAATATGTGGATGATGACAACAACAACAAAGTAGGAGGTTAAATGTTATTTTGAACATTAAGGAATAATTTTGATTAAAAATTTCCTAACAAATATTTTGCATTTTTATGGCTTTTACAGTTCTGGAGAAAAAGCATCTCTATTTTGAAATGAATTTTCAGAAGGGCATTCTATAAAACTAAATCTGTCTACAGTGATTCTGGTGCGGGTCTATGTTGCTTTTGTTAAAGAGCTTAATGTGAAAAGTGAATTGCATAATGAAATTGGTAATAAACCTTCAGATAGAACTCTTAAATATCTGGTTGACAACTGGTCCAAAATACTTAACTGCCATCTTTGACAGTGTCTGGTTAAAAAACAACTTCATAACATGTACAATTGTTCTTTTCATACATTCAGGACTTTTTGATCAAAATATGGTAGTGACCTTAAAGGTTAACATTTTTCATTATTTTACTACTTGAATTGTTTTCTAGCCTGAAGCAATGCTGATTTAGGTGGGCTAAAACTGCAAGTAGCTGCCCACCTACTTGGTCATTATGTTTTCTGTGTTTCAAAAGAATGTACAACAAGAGCACTTGAACTTTTAGACAGGGACTTTGTAATGATCAATTCCCCAGGAGGTGATCCCTTCAGCAATACTAGAAGGAAAATAGTCCTTGAATTAAATAAAATGACATTTTGCTTTGCACTTGTGTCTGTTCATGGATTTTACTGGTGAAAAATGTGGTAGATTCTGTAATGTGGTACATAAGCGTGGAATTTGGTGGAGGGGAAGGGCAGATTCCTGGTCATCTGAAACAAAAGTGACATCAGGTTTGTCTGGAGAGCTGTAGAATAACTCATGCTGCATCCCAAAAGTGTCTCAGTGATTACATACACTGGAATAATCTCAAATGTCATACTGCACGCATTGCAGGCTATTGCAACACATAGTTATTTTTTTTTTAGTTCAGCTACATTAAGGGACTTCCTCAACAAGGGGGAAATTGATCTCCAAAAGGTGTTAAATGGGATAGGAAAAGGAAACTAAAATAATGGCATTTGAGTCCATCATGTTAGTGTGCTTAAATGAGCCAACTTCTACTGGAACTTGTGCCATAAAACCAACATAGGGCAACCAGTCATCTCATGGAATATGATTAAAATATGAAAAAATATTATGAGGGTTGTACCAAAGGCTGTGGCACAGTATGATATGGGATCCACCCATGTGGTTAGGGCCAGCCTTTGATCATAAAGGGATTGGCCCTTAATTACTGAACAAGTGCACATAACTCAGAATCTAAACAAAATTTTAAAAGGATATTCCATAAGGTGCTCTAAACATTTTTCTTTTTACGGCTCCCACTGCAAGTGGCAATGATCTGTGCTATTGATAGTGGCATGTGTGCATAGTAAGGTGCAAGAACACCGCAGAGACTTGCCAGGTTCTTGGTGTGTTACTGCATTTTGTGTGGGAGCACTGAAGCTGCTCACTCTCGATGGAAATCATTCTCCTTTTTCTAGGTGAGTAAATAAAGGAGTTGCTGTTGGAGCAAAGACTTGAGTTCCTTCAGAAGCTTTCGCTGGGAATGTCTTACCCTACAGATTCTTGCTGTGGGGCAGCACAGAGCAGACAGGTGCTGGCACATACAGCCATTTGGAATAATCTTATGTGATGGGGGATCACTGCTCTTGGTGCTTCCCCCAGAAACAGTGGGTGAGGTGCAGCCTGTTCCCCTCGTGGGTAGATGGGAAAAGTGCTGCAGTGTGGTGATGAGATACTGTGGGTAATGGAACAACCCAGCTCACTCCTGGGCTGCAGTTGCTGGCTGCAGAGCTGCTTTTCCTCTCTGTATATTCTTAATTGAGCAATAGAGGTAAGTAAAGTGAATCAGCTTTAAATGCAGGATTGTAGCAAAGGCCAATGGTACTACTGGGATCACTTAAAAGCTAATTTACCTATTTGCAAGCACTAGTTAAAAAGTGTAATGGCATGGAATGAGAAAGCTAATGTGGCAATCCATTTAGCTCTTCCTCCCCTAAGGAAGACAAACTGCTGGAAGAAGTATGAGAAGAAAATGCCTCAGAGGACACAGATAGAAGGAGGTTAAGATGTGCATTGTCAACGAAAAAATAACAAGAGCTGAAACTATCAGTACGATGGTGATAAAGCAAAGGCAAGGGTAGACAACCAGACAATGTTTGTTCTAGCTTTGAAATACAGCCTGCCTGTGGTGGTGATGAGCTGCTTTTGTAGGTGTGCTGTTTTCAGTCCACACAAAGCCACATTCCCACCCCGATCCTTAGAGTAGGAAGGGGTTTCCCAAGGGAAGTTAGATACATTTGCTCATGGTAACACAGGACTCAGTCTCCTGCTAAGCCAGCTGTTAAAACTCTAAATAGCCCTTTCATGGAAACAAACAGAAAGGAGTGGGTTTGGATACTGAAGAATGAATTTCATGACAGTAGGAAGTAGTAATTATCTAGTTTAGGCTCGTGTTAGTCAGTGACAGGAAAATAAGCAGTTGAACAGCTGTGCAGTGACACTGGCAAATGAAGAAATCTGCTGGAAGGAATCTGTGCACTTTGTCTGCAGATTCCAATGCAATCCCCCCCTGAGAACCAACAGCAAAAGGAATTGTTGGTTGAAACTTCCTTCAAATGGGGCAGGCTTGAACTTAGCATCTGCCCCGTGAGATCTGAAGTCCCTCTCTAAAACAAAACCACAGATGATGAACGCTGCAGCTTTGTACTTGCTTATAGGATGGTGTAGTGGCTGTTGGGCAGACAGAGGATGGCCTGCAAGAAGGGAAAGTGTGGTTTCAGAGATTGAATTGTGCTTAGAAGCAGCTGAGTGGGCTGTAAGCAGCTCTGCTCTGGGAGTGGTTTCCTTCCATCTTGCACCCAGTGTCAGAACGGAAGGCTGTGTTGTGTGGGGCTGAGGGAGTTGCTCTAGGTCACTTATCTTTCATTTTTATTACAACCTGGATAACAAAGTAGTACGCACGTTAAATCTACAGTCAACAGGAAGCTGGACAGATGTGAAAGATAAGATAGCATTAGAATTCAAAATAATCTTGGCAACTTGTAGAAATGCTTGCAGCAGGGAGGAGATGGTGGGGAAAGATCCTTTTTAGCAAGGCACTAAATTTAGGTAGGGTAAAACAACTGCACCAATTCAGAGTTGTGACAGCTTGTAAGCACTCTTTCAGATAAAGCTGGTCCTGCCTGTGGTAGAAAAACCTCAGGCTGGGATTCACAAATGGTAATGCATTTGGTGAGATTCGAGATAATCCTGTACTTTGAAGGTGCAATTTGAGACGCTGCACATAGGGCAGGAAAGTGCAGTGGAAAATGGCATGACTGATACCTTGAAAATGTGGGAGAAGGCACTTGTGAGGGTGCAGTGGAAGGACTGAGCTTGAAATCATATCGCAAATGGGGCTTAAATTGTACTTAGGATGAGTGGTAGTTTCTTCTAAGGCCAAATATTAAAAAAAAAAAATAAAAAAAAAATGGTAGAGAGTCACTGAACAGATGTGTGGGGAACCAGTAGTAGCCGTTCCACAAATGGAGATCTGTTAAGAGCAAGCATCTGTCATCAGTGTTACAGCTTGCATTGGGGCAGGGGACATGGCTGGCTGGCTTTCCACAGTCCTTTTTCCCTGGATCCTGTCCCATTTTCCTCTGGATACGTGCAGCTTGCATCTCAAAGCAAGCCTTGACGTTTCAAGGTAAATAACTGCTGGAGGAAGAGAAGCTGAAAATAAGGTGGCAAGGAGAGCACTGTGGAGTAGAAAGGAGGGAGCTCCCATGCACAGAGCTGGGATCTGTGGATCCTGCTCAGAGCTGACATGATTAGAATATAGGCCTCTGTGGTGTAATGTTGGGCTAAATCATCTCTCAGAAAAACATAAGTATGCATTTTTGGGTATGCCGGTCCATTCTGAGGGGTGGTGCCTAGTGAATTTACCTTTGCTTTCAAATCACAGGTGAAGTTGCTGCTTACCTGTTGGTGTAAAGATGGCCTCTGCAGCTCCTCTGAAAACCCACAGGTTTGTTGGAAAGCCCTCAGTGGAGGTCAGCAGATGCTAGAATAATTTTTCTCAATCTGTCCACTGTGATTATTTTGCAAATGACATATTGTTTTTTTCTAAAAGTACCCGAGTCTAGATCTGTGTGCTTGCACAGTGGGATCTCACAGCAGGGCTCATCCTTTCATTAGGAATCACCCAGTGCTGCTCAGCGGATCACTCGGGATGTTTCCTTCAAGGTCATGTCATCAGAAGAGGACACAGCTAGGCTGGTGGCATGTCTTACACATGCTCACCTTACCTGGCCTGGTCCAGGAGCTGCAGGCTGACACTTCCACCACACCTCTGCACCTTTTCATCACCTGTAAAGGGACGAGCATCAAATAGTTGGGATCTGGGGCCCTGCTTGCTGTGGCTGCTGGTCCTTGGACCCCTTGGTGGGGCTTGTTAGTTGTTTCAAGGACACAAAATGCAGTTTCAGCAGAGCGTTGCTGCCATATGCTGAGCAGCCCATTTTGGCGTGTTTTCAAAGTGAGTTTGGACATCAGTTGTTTTGGAGTTTTTGTGCAGTTAACATCATCCAGCTTACTGCTCCCACCACCATCTGGTCATCACAATAGTCACTGGCATGCTGAAATGCTGGGTATTTACTAGGGGAAAATGAGGCTGCTTTCGCTGTCTGCAGCTTCTTGGACCCATCAGCAGTACTGCTTTTTTTTTTATGGATTTTTTTGCTGTTGTTAAATGCCTTTGAGATCTATGCTGTGAGTGCTTTGAACCAGGAAAGTATGGCATGAACTCCACAGAAACAAGTTTAAAACTTCCTTGGGCAGCATTTCATTTCTTCAAACTTCTTTCCACTCTTTAAAACCCAAACCGTAAGTTTAAATGTTTCATGATGCCTCAGTTCAGATGAAGAGCTGTGGTCTCCTCATTCAGGTAAGTTGGTGTGATATGAGCAGTGACGTGAATTGGAAGTGAGGACTATTCTGTAGAGTACTCAAAACTTATGTCCTACTTTCCCAAGCAGACTTGGCTGAACTCCCTGCAGCAGCATGGAGTGAGGATTCACTCCCAGAGCTCCAGGTATGGCCTGGGATGATGTTCAGCTGCCCCAGCTCCATTTTTTTTTTTTTTTTTTTTTCCTCTCTTCCTTGCTTCATCTTACATTTGCTCTGTGTCAGGTGGGGGTTTGGGACACTGAACAGGTTTCTGGAAGTGTGAGAGCTCATGATGAGGTGGGTACAGCAAGGCAAAGGTCAGTGCTGTAGCCCTTGCTTGTGATTTTGCTGCATGACTGCTTTGTTCTCCCAATGCTCTTTCCATGCACTGAGACAAGTTCCCATGGAAAATGGAGTGTTTTGTTACATGAATGGACAATCTTGCATACTGCAGAAAGGTGCACGAGAGCAAACTGTGAGTCTGTAGGCAGCCTTGACTCTGCTGTTTGCTAATTCTGAGGAACTTTTCAATGTTCATCTACCTTGAAAACATTATGTGATATAAATCCTCCACTGAAACAAGACAGGGAAATGTGCTAATTGTCCAGATTTGGTCATCAGCATTGTCATGACCTTTGTAAGTCCTATAAGGAGCAGCTGAGGGAGCTGGAGGGAAAAAGCCTGGAGAAAAAGAGGCTGAAGAGAGACTTTGTCACTCTACAACTCTCTGCAAGGAGGTCGGGAGCTAGGTGGGGACCACCCTCTTCTCCCAGACAGCCAGTGGAGGCTCAAGCTGCTCCAGGGGAGGTTCAGTTTGGACATCAGGAAAAAATTCTTCATAAAAAGTGTTATTAAGCCTTGGAACAGACTGCCCAGGGAGGTGGTGGAGTCACTGTCCCTGGAGGTGTCCCAGAGAGGACTGAACGTGGCAGTCAGTGCTGTGGTCCAGCTGACGAGGTGGTGGCTGGTCAGAGGGTTGGACTCAGTGATCCTGGAGGGTTTTTTCAACCCAAATGACTCTGTGTCATTTTGTGTGGCCCACATCAGAGTCACTCTCTATGCAAGCATACAACCCAAGATTGCTGCATTTATTGTCTGATAGAATGGATCCACGAGAGAGGAAATAAGATACATGTTTTGCAGATGTCTTCATAGCTTTTTACTTGCCAAGAAAGCAATATCCATGCCTAGGGAGCATAGGATTTACTCTGGAATTTAGTCTGGCTATTACAAGATGATCTAGTTCTGGTTTTCCCCTCTGACTCATAAGCATCCCTAATGTTTCCCTATCCCCATCATTCTGTTCTATCTTCTGTACTGCTTGGTTACATCCATCATCCTCTCTCAGTTTGGAAAATTAAGTCCAGAGCTGGTTTGTTGGATGGATTTGGGTGATTGTGTGGGCTACCTGGGCATTGAGAGAGAGCTGGGACAGCAGGTGTTTGCCCATCCCATGTGAAACGTTTAAGAGAGCTGAGATGCTGAAATTTCCAGTCTCCAGTAAGAGTTTACAAACTGCTGTGTTTCTCCACTTAAAGGAAAGGTCAAAATTGGATGAAACTTTATAGGAATCACAAATCCTGATTTGTGACACAAGTGTTGTGATGATCACAGAACATGAGTCCTTCTAGATGCTGTTAGGGCTTCTTATCTAAATGGTTGGTGATTTGTTTTGGTGTTGAACAAGTTTAGCTTTTTTTCAACAAATGGAAGGAATTAATCCAAAGCAAGTACCTGTCATGGAAGAACTTCAACCTGAACACCTTTAAATCATTGGAAAAAAGCCTAAAATCAGGATCTTGAAATAAAAAATCTCATTGATCTGGGAACTCCTCTCCACCATATAGGGCCGGGTGGGTGTGTCTGACTTGCCTGTCTGATGTGGATGTTCTGCTTTCAAATGTCATGTTATTGGAGTCTGTCTAGGCAGATGAGAAAATGGTGACAGAAGCAAAAAGGGAAAACACAGAATTCAACAGAAATAGCAAAATTTTAATAGGAAAAGAAGTCCAATCTAGGCAATCATAATTTAAACCAAAAGGGTTGTGGCACAGTGTTTGAACTGTAGCAAATGCAAGTTATTCTACCCAGCATATTTTTGGTCTGAAACACTCATTCATTCTAAAGGAAGGAATTTCTTTAAGTCAACCCTACTCAGGGCTAGTGGGAATGGCTGGGACAGTCTTTAGACACCAATCTCTTTGAGTTTTTGCCAAGAGAATTTTCCTAAAACTCTTGCCCTTGAGGAAAAGAATATGAATTTAGCCCATAGGCAGGGAAGCACTGGGACTGTTCTTATTTGTGCATATACGAAGCTGTCCAGACCTTGAACTCCTGAAGACATGTATCTTGCACAGCAAGAGCTGTTCAGAATGGTAGCAGCAACTCTCAGACAGGAAGAGCAACTTCAAAAGGTATGGGGTTTTTTTCCTAATTTGTGTAGTGCTGCGTTTTCACATATTCCAGTATTCAGAGTTACACCTGTTCCTAAATCCACTTGCAAATGGTAACATCCAAGTTCATTTCCATGCTCCCAGCTCCCCTCACAGTGAGGGCTCTGTCCCAGAGGATCTGTTTCTGTTCTGATCACTGGGATATTTGTATACCTGCACAAACTGAATTGGCTGGCGAGGGGCTGAGCCGGGAGCACCTCGAGTTCCCGGCACAGGAGATGACCGGGTGGGGGAAAAAGCTTGAATATGCAAACGGAGTGAACAGACATGGGGACAAAAGGATGATATAATCCATTTTGCCAATGGCCAGCTGTTTGGCTGCCCCTCTCCTCCCATGGATAGTTATGCAAATTGAGGGGGGCACAGGAAGGCAGCTGGACCACGCTGAGGCTGGAAGCGAGGCTTTGTGTCATGAGCTTGCTCCTTAGCCAGGCTGTTGTGTCTGCCCACGGTGCTTTGGGATGAACTTTGCCATTTCCCTGCTGAGAATTTACCTTCGGCCCCATGGCATGCCCCCAAACTCCACTTTCTTCAGGCGAGGTATGCTGGATTCCCGAGGTGGGTGCACAGGCTTTTGTAAAGCAGGCTGGGTGATTCCCCTGCCTGTGGCCCTGCTCCTCCCTCCCACCCTCATCTCTTCCATGCAATGAGAAAAGTTTTGTCCGAAACTGGGCACAGGGCTATAAAAAATTGTGATGTTTCAGCAAACGTCCAGGCTCTGCCACATCGAGTTGGCTCGTCCCGTGTTGTTACCCCTGTTTGAATCCCTCTGACCATGTGCTGGAGTTCCTGGGCTGGTGTGCACAAGTCTCCTCATTGCCCTGGTGTCAGATTTGTTCTGCAGGGAGGTAGAAAGCTCCAGGTTTGGGAGACAGCTGTGTGGGTCATGCCACCTGAGCTCAGCCTCCCACGGGGTATGTGGGGGTTCCAGCACGGGGGCCATGAACTGGGGTCTCAGGCTTGGAGATCAATGCTGGGGAGCAAGGGCTGGGTGACCCCAGCCAGGGAGTGGGACAGCCCAGGCAGGGCTGGATGGGACAGGACATCACCCTGCATGACCGTCCTGGCTCCGCAGTGTCCGTGGTGAGGAGCTGTGGTCTGGCACCCTACAGCATCACTGGGACAGGGACGGGTGGCCTTGGGCTGGGCTGAAACAGGGTCGGGATGCCTCACAGATCTTTTACAAAGGGCTGGGCCCCTTCCCTCCTCCCTACCTTGTGGCTCCCTGTCAGTCATTGTGTTTCTCGTCCCTTGACAAACACACATCAGTGCCTGGGAGTTCTCCCCACTGAAGCCAAAAAACAAAATCTCTCAGAGCAGACCTCTGTGGATGAGCTGCACCACACCTCTCCCTTTGTCATTGTACAACACACACTCCTGTAGAATTGCTCCTGGAAAGCCCTCCATGTGTCCACACTGACATCAAAACCCCCATCGTGGTTCAATGGATGACAAGGGCAGGGATGCTCTGCCCTCAGTGCAGCCAGGACACCAGGCACACGGATGCAGAGAATTCACCACCCTCCTTTTGGGCAGAGGTGGGAGAAAGGCTAGGAAAATACTATCAGCAATTCATCTGGCTGAAGGCCGAGCACCGTTTCAGGTGTTGAAATCCACTCCTGCAAACTTTGAACTGTAATTTGGCACGTAAATCATTGGGCTCTTGAACGATAAATTGCATTGGTTGAAGAGGGGGCATCAGGAAGGACAGATAGGCAATGGGGGCTCATGGGGGGCTGGGGCAAAGCTGCTCATCGTGGTGAGATGTCTGTGGGGAAAGAAGGTTGTCTTGGATGGGCAGGCCAGTATATGGGTTCCTAAAGCCAAAGGAAAAGAGCAAATCATAGACAGAAAGAATGGAAGAGTTCCACCTCTAAAGACATTGAGCCAGGTTTGAGCAGTGCAACCCACAGAGAAATTTACTGGACTTGGCAGCAGTATCGGCTGTATCAACACTTTCAGATGTGTAGTGAACCTTGTTCTCCCACAGTCTTCCTATCCTAAACATCAACTTGATGCATCTTTCAGATCCTTGCTATGACATGCTAGGGAGAAATCCAATGAGGTGGTGGCAAAGAATCAAGAAAAATCCCACCATCATCTGTAAAGAGAAGGTGCTTTCCCCAGGAACACTCTTTTTGACTTGTCAAAACCTTGTTTGAAAGCTGACTCATTCTCCATGTCTCACTCTCTCACCAGAAAATTGGTGCTTCTACCAATGATAATCCTTGCAAATAGATTTTGCAGTCTAATTTTAATGCATTTTGTGAGTAGTCCATCTGAAAACACAACAGATTACTATGGAGAGAGTCCAGACTGCTGGGAAAAAAATGTGTCTTTACTGCCTGGTAGATTGTTGAAAGTTTTCGTAAAATTTTTAGTCTTTAGAAGTCACAATTAGTTCCCTTTTTTAAGTCTCTTCTTTGTAAGTGAAATTAAAGGTCTGATTAGTGGAGAAGTCTGTCATTTCCTTAATGAGGTTAAGTGATTAGATGAAGGAAATCCATGACCACAATATGTCCTGGCCTAGGAGCTCCATGCAGCAGTCTGTGCTTTCCAGACTGGGAGCAATTCAGCCTTCTGGCCATCATTAGTTCTTTTGCAGCAGGGATAGAAACATGCTTATTTTATTGACCACTGGACTGTCAGGATGATTCTTGGCTGTGTTTGCCCAGGGAAGACCCCCTCCAAGAAGCTGTGCTTTCCTGGTTGTGCCTGCTTAGATGCTGCAATGACAATGCACACGGTTTTCAATATTTTCTTGTACACCCTGAGGACGGTGCTCAAGGCCTGTGCTTGATCTAATTGTTAGGGCTATACCTTAAAACTCCTGACAGAGCTGCAGCAGAGCTGGGGGTGGACTCAAGGGTTCTGCCCCTTTGCTGAGTGGTGCTGGAGAGCTTGTCCTCAGGACTTTTAACATCTGACATTTGCTCTCCCCTGGTTTTCCCAGCAGGACCCATGTGCTACAGCACCCTTGGCATCCCGGCTGCAGCTACTTCCTCCAACTGTAATGCAAGGCTTCCCTAATGGATTCTCTGCACTGTTTTGTAGCCTAACTTTTTTTTTTTTTTTTTTTTTTTTTTAATTTTCCTGCTCTGACTGGAGGCTGACAAGGTCTGCCTCCTTTCTGCCCACTCAGCCTCACGGATTTCAGTTGGAGCAGTTTAACGAACGTCAGCCTTGGCCTCATTGTGCTGCTTTGTTTTTGTGGGTGTCTGCACCTTTCAAACCAACCCCAATTAGAAGAGCGGGGGAGAAGAGGGGGGAAAAGAAAGGAAGTAAATAGAGGCAAAATGATTCAGCTTTCAGCAAATGTGCAGCCTGTTTGTCGGACAGATGGAGCCACGTAGTGGATGGCTTTGCTGCAGCCTGGCCCCTGAGCAGGTGGGTATTTTGGAAACGAGGAGCAGTTTGTCCCGCTAATTCGTGGCCGCGCAGCTCACACAGGACATATGTCGATTACAACTTGCCTTGGCTCCTGCTGTTGTGGGCATCAGAACGTGTCCACCCCTCCCCACCAGGCTTTAAAGAGAAATTGTTGGAATAAAAACAAAGAGAAAAAGTTACAGACACTTGTTGCATTGGAGTGGGAAGGACAAATGAGGGTTCAGAGCCACCCAGGCACAATTTCACTGAAGTACTAATTGCCAAGTGCCTTTCATTAAGAGACTATCGTGGCTGTCCCAGCAGCACTCTGAACATACATGCAGATGGGCAGATGGCCATTTGCTGTAGTACAGGCAGACGCATCTAGTGTTACAGATGGATTATTATGTTGATTCATCACTAAAAGAAAAACTTATCTCACAACAGGGCACTCGTTGGAGCACAGTTCCTTCTTGAGCTTATGTTTCTTCTCAGTATCACCAGCTTTTACTGCTTGAAACACAGTTTTCAATCAGCAAGGCTAGTGTTTTCCCTTCTGTGCAGCACAAAAGAAGAAGAAAAAAGTTTAAGGGCCTGTCTAAGAGTAAACTGGTCCTTTGAGAAACCTAGAATGCGTTGTACAACTTCAACTGCTGCTGAGCAGGGAGGGCACCTTTCCTAAGTGGCACTCACTCTTTATCTGTCTAACTTGTGCTGAACTGTGATCATTTCTCGGTCCCTGTCATCAGGAGCAGAAACATCATGTTGTCCTTATGGGAGAGGAATAAGTTTAAAGCTGAAGATGATGGTTTCTCCTCAAGCACCATCATAGCTATTGGATTACAGGTCCACTCTGGTGGGATGAAAACGGAACTTCCACAATGGATGCTGAGGAGATGCAAAAGCTTCATGGTGTCTTGCCTAGATATTTTAAATGATAACACCTTGTGCAGTGTGGGGGCAGAGGAAAAGTGAGGCCTGCTTTCCCCAGGCCCAGGGGGAACGAGACAATGAAAGAGGTAGATGGCTGAGTTCTGTCAGACCGTGGCTTTCCTTAGGAAATCAGTCCTCTTGCTGCTCCCATGGTGATCATCCTGGGCTGCATATTTTGTCACAGTCTTCCTTAAGGTAGTTCTTTTCCTGTGGACATCCTCTGTGGGACACTGGAGAGTGAAGTACAGTCTCTCATGCCTCTTGTCACCAGGTACATTGCAGTTGTGACAAGAATATCACTCTTGTTTCACCCTGTTAAAAAAAATATAAAAATGGAGGGGAAAAAAATCTCATTTTCTGTTTGACCTTGATATCTGGATGCTGAATTTTGTATCCATGAGAGAAACTCATTTCCTGCTCCTTATCTACCCGGCTTTTGTAACTTGGTGCTGTCACCCTGAGCAGAGCTCTACCCGAAGTTTGGCCAACAAGAGAAAAGCAAACAAAAGATGAACATGGAGATATGAAATCTGGAGCTGCACCTGCTGCAGACAAGGTTATTCTGAAGCTGGCTGTCATTGCACACTTCAATAATGAAGCAGCAGCAGAAGGTCCCACTGATACAAGCAGAAATTGCCCCACAACTGAGGTATGCATCCCTATGGTTGTGTCACTCTGCAGTAGCTGTCCGTCCGGAGATCACAACTTTCCCCTTTATCAGGTGTGGTTTAACACACCTACCACCCTAAGGAGGTCTGGGGAATTGAAAAATCCTCTGATCACACTGGCATTTCTCCAAATAAATGGGGAATTTGTGTGCCAAACACTGAAAATTAGGCTCCAGAGACAGCTTAAATTTACCAGTTATTACTTGGGCAGATATGCCTCCCACCCAGGCTTGATGCAGTATTTCAGATTTCCAGATGCATCTAGACAGTCATCAGATATATGAGCATCTGGTTCACAGGCTGCCTCAATGGTATCTGCTCAAGGTTTGGGTGCAAACAGTCCCTGTGAGTACCTGCTCATGGGGCTTGGCACTGCTCTGTGGGGCTGGGAGCTGCTGGGGACTCCAACATGTGATGAAAGCCTGCAGATAAGGGACATCTCTGATAAATAAGCAAGACAGTTATCTGTGGTTGCAGAACAGACAATCATGGAAGGCAGCAGAATTTAGGATACACACACATGTAAAATACCAGGAAAGAAATGATTATATAACATGAAGAAATATTGCACAATGCAGGGAAAGGGATATAGTCCCTAAACCAGAAAATGACCTTTTGGTTTTAGTTTCTGAATGACATCAGCTTGTGCATCAGGTTATGCAACAGTCGACCTGTCTGTAAAACGGGGCAGTGGATATTTACCTGCACCCCCACCACACGAGTCAGCAATTAATGTTTGCAAGGCAGTTGGAGGACTTTGGATGAGTGACTTTGCAGGTACAAAGACAGGGTTTGGAGCCTCCTCACTGAGGAGCAGCAGCCAGTGCCTTCACGTGTCTGTGCACAACCACACGTGCCCACCAACAGCTTTCCCAAAGCAATGCTGTGGTTTCAAATGTGCACGAAACACGGTCCATTGTTAATTAGTTAACCTCAACTGACAGTGCCTCGTGCCTGGAGCCTCTGTGGCCACCATACAGAGGTATTTGTCATATTCAAAGAAGGAAATGATTTTTGTACCGAGCATACAAATCCAGGCTAGACACCTGCTGTGGGTCTTCCTGGACTTGGTTTCATCCTATCAGAGTATGAAAATGTATCTGCTTAAATGTGTCACCTCTACCTTACAACATTAACTTCAGTGGTCCCTACCTCCTACAGCTGTCTGATGCTGCCAGTGTGACATTATATCCCAAGCTCCATGGGAAGCTGACTGTCGGTACAGGAAGCTGTTTAGGGCAATGTTTGGTAGATGGTCTCTGCCTTCAGCAGCTCCCACTCTCACTTTTATGACCTGATTTTTCAAAGAGCCCTTTGGAGCTAGGGAAAAATCCAGGCCATTTATTTTCCTTGCCTACCTGGGACTTGAAATAGACTTTGAAAATCTGGCCCAAATATTTCTTCTATAACTAAAAAGAGGAAAAATTCTATTTCTTAGAGTTATAATTGTCAAGGAAATGCTGGTGTCTTTGTTATCTGAGGCAGAGCCCTTGAGACTTCTCACATCTATATCTTGCTGAGAGGCACTATCCTCCCATATGGCTCAGGAAAACAAGGCAGTCAAAGCAAAGAAAGACTGAGGGAATCGTAGGATAGTAGTGATAACATCTTCTGTGGAGTTTATAGTGACCTCATTGCTTTGCACTGTGATTTGGTTGACTGTTTTGAAAATACAGAGTGAATAAACCAGGGTGAAGCAAACAGCCCATCAGTGTGAGGAAAAAGACAAGAAAGCAAACTCTTGCTAGGGGCTTGTTTCTGCTGGAAGAAGAACCCCCAGCTCTCTGCAAAGGATGGACTTGAGCTGGCAACAAGCTGGGATGTCCTTTTGAAGGTGGAAGACAGCATGAGCATTGAGGTTCTGCTGCCTTTGAAGCCATCTTTGTGCCAGCAAGAACTGGAGCTTCTCTGCAAAGAAAAAAAACCAAAAAGACAGGCTGGTGTTTCACAGAGAGAGCTGATAAGAGCAAGTGGTTTGCAGCTAAACCAGGAGATAAACAGGTGTCTTGAAACGCCTTCTACATATCCAGGATGAGTAAAAGGGGAGCTCTTTTCTCTGCTGACGGTAAAATCAGGAAGCAACATCTGCAAAGCAGAAGTTATGTTAATGTTTGGTAGGGTCCCATCCACTCTGGCTGAGGTCTCTTTTTTTCTAGGTGATTCACATCACCTACAGCCTCCATCCTCCTCTCCTGCTTGCAGAATTCCAGTTTCCAAGCTGTCAGCCCCACTGCATAAAGGAAGACGCTGGCTCAGTTTGTTAAGACCATGCCAAACGTTTATAGGATAGAATGAAAAAGTAAAGGTGAAATGTGCAGCCCAGGGCTCCCAGTTCTTTCTTCTGTGCTCCTGGGAATGGAATTTTTGTCCATTGGACTTGAGCTGCTCTAAAAAGCACAGAACAAAAGCTGATCTTAAAAGTGATCCGCAAAGGAATAAATGGCAGGCTCACTCTTTGTTATTCATGTATGGTACTCAAAGAACACTTGAAATGGTTGGGATTTTCTGCTGAACATTTTCTTTTTTTAATTCTGCTTGGGTTTTGTGGGGTTGGGGTATTTGTTTTAGCAATGGTTCAGGCATATGTCCCTCCTGAAAATCATTATGGCTGACTGGGAAAACCCATATATTTATAACATGAGGGAACACATGAGAGTGAAATGGGCAGAAATGGGAAAAGCTGGGTGGTTAGAGGGGTGATATTCTCCAAGAGGCAGCCTAGCTTTTGTCTCTTGCTTAATTTTATTCCTGCCTGCCCTGTGCTCTGTGCCACACGATTCACTCACTGAATCATGCTCAGCAGCTGTATTCACAAGCTGGCATAAATTTATTTTCGTCTGCTGGCCAATTACACCAACTGCCTCAACTGTTGTTTATTTTCTTCTGTTGCATCCTCTTGAGTTACTGTTAACAGTGTCCCTTTTGAGCAGAGATGGGCTTTTTGGCATGGGGGCCCGTCGGCCTGCCAGACTAATGGACCATATCTGTTATTTAACTAGTTGTAAAGGCTCCAGTTTCAGGACAGCTTGCAGTTGCTGTGGCCACCTGTAGCACATTGGCAGGGGTGGAGGCCACTGCCCATGTGGGACGTATCACCCCAGCTCAGGAGTGTCCCTTGGCACTGACCTACCCTCAGGGGCACAATTCTGGGTTTGCCTTGGGGGACGAGTGCCCTTCTGTGGCTGTCACCTCCCTGGGGCTGGGTGGCACGAGCTGTGCCAGGGGAGCTGGAGGTCCCCAGCTCACAGCTGCTCTGGAGGCTGCTCCTCTGGCCAGAGAGCGACTTGACCATGGAGAGGCTGTGGGAGGAAAGAGCCCAGCAAGGCCACAGCCCCTGAATGGCCGGGTCTGGGGAGGAGGTTCAATTAAAGGAGGAATTAGTCAGCCTGAAATGCTGATTAGGGTAAGGACATGTTTCATGCAGTGCAACTGTAACTCTGTCTCATTTTCAGGGGCATCTCTGTGTACCAGCAAGACCAGCAAGGTCCTACCTTTGCAGGGTGCTTTGGGCACACAGCCCTTGCAGGATCTCCTCTGATCCTTTCTCTTAGCTTTGTGGGATCTGCACTTGTAAGCTGGGCCTCACAACCACATTTGCCTGTTTCAAGGGAAAAGCAGTTATTGTGTTTGCAAACTGAGGTTTGGCTCCTGTTAAAAAAAAAAAAAAAAAATCACTTTAAACCAGAGCCCTACAAGCATTACTGCAGGACCAAGGGCTCTGGAAGTGCGGCAGCAAATGCTGCCTCCTGGCCAGTGCTATCTGGAGAGGGCAATGTCCTTCCATAACGATTTGGCCACATGCCTGAGGTTTGTAGGCTAAAAGTGTTCCCAGATGAGCAGGACAAGCAAACTCAGCAGCCTCGAGAGGGGAGATCTTCATTCCCCTGGAGTCACTTTCATGAGAAGCCCCGTGTGATCCCATGGCACAAGGGCCTAATCTCTAGATGTGCTGTTGGCTCTTTGACAGCCATGACTCTGCCGGACACAGGGGCTGCCTGCATCCTTTTGAGAGCCACAGTTTCAGCAGGTGTTTGCCTTTGCTTGGAGGCCTGTGGCAAAAAGGTGTGCTCTGAAAGCCTCCTCTGAGGCGTTTGGCTTTCTGCTCCCCTGAGAGTGGCAGGACACTCCAGCAAAAACGAGCCTCGTGCTGCCAAGTTCGGAGTCATTTCCTTCTCCCAAGTGCTCGAGGCTGTCTGGAGCAGAGGTTGCACTGGAGGCTCATCTGTAGCCCTCAGCAAACTTTCCAATAAACAGGAAAGACCCACAGGGAGGCCGACAAGACGGAAATCAGTCCCACTCTGACCTTTTGTTCTCTCTCTCCTCTTTTGTCTTAAAACCAACAAGGCGTCCCTTGATCTGAGAGCTGCCAGATGGAAGTGGAACTCCTTCCTTGGGAGCATGTGGTGGGGCTCAGCAGGGCCTGAGGTGAGCAGGGAGGCTCGAGGGGCTCAGCTCACTGCCTGGCTGTGGCTGGAGCCCATTTCCAGCAGGGGACATGCCACCTGCCAGCCCACACCCCAGCTCAATGACACACTTAGAAGAGGACAGACAGTCAGTACCCCCACAGCCGCTGTCTGCAATGGGGTTTTAGGGTACAAGGGTGCAGGGCATTATTTCAGCCCACTGTCACTTTCTGTTTTGTTTCCTTCAGTAATGTTGCTGATGTGAAGGGGAGGGAAGCCTTTTTTTAGAAAATGTTCTCTCCATCCTTTCACTGCAGTCTTCCAGAGTACCAGAAGGTGTTCAGGAAATCTTTCCCTGTGCTGATGAGGCTTGTCCTGCTTTGAGGGGACAAAGAGCCACTGCAGGAAGCAGCTCTCTCAAAGCAGATCTCTTCAAAATTGAGCAAAAGAGCTGCTCCTCTTCTGTGTGATCTATCCCAGCCCTTCCAGATTTAACTGGCCTCTGAAAAAGTAAATGGATGAGAAAATTCTGTGATACAGAATTTGTCCTGGAGACTGGAGGCATGGTGTAGTGATAAGGATATACAGCTTAAGCTGTGCGTCCTTGAGTTGTGAACAAGAAGTGGGAGTGAGGGCTCTGCTGCACACCTGAATTACCAGGTCTCATTTCTCTCCACCTGGCCCCCCTCTACCCCTACAACTCTTTCCTGTGAGAGTATATGCCCTGACCCCCTGTGTTTGAGGGCATCTTCCAAACACCATGGGGCTTTGAATCTTTTCCAGGTGGAAGAAGAGCTCTTTTCTCATGCCCTATGTTCTGTAATGCTTCAGCTTACTTTCTGTAACTCACCTTCAGCACTTGCTCTGCACCCACAGAGACTCCTGACTCCTCTTTGTCAGCTGGAGTCCCATTGAGACCACAATGTGTTTCCACGCGTTTCCTCCCAAGACCTCTCCTTTTCCTCCTGCCCAAGACTCCAAAAGAGTGTGTGAGGATTTGGATCCATTACACACCCGCAAGGCACTTGGCTGCAGAGAGCCACAGCGTGAGGCTGTTATAGTCTGTGTGCCTCAGTGGGGGTGAGGTGGTTAATGACTAACTTGTAAAACTGCTCGGTGCATGGGTGAACTGAGTAGGTGTTTTCAGAAACAGCTGAGCCAGTTTCCCCTGTCAGGACGGGCTTGGGTGCTGGCCAACTTTCCTGTCACACACTCTGCTTGCAAAACTTTGTGGGGTTGAGTTTTGATTTCTGAAACCTGTCAGGCACAACTGAAATGCAAAAGTGGCACTTGCTTGGTTTTGCAGGACTCTGTAACAACATTCTGTAAGAAGCAGAACAACAACCTGCAAGAAGTAGAAGTCAAAATATTACTGCCAAAAATACTACTGCATCCATGACTTACACATTGGTTATACTAGGAGCAGAAACCCAAATCCATCTAGATGATGGTTATCATACCAAGAGCTCAAGGGTCTCTATGTAGAGTCTGGAAAACTGGGTTTGAGAATGGGTGGGAACTCTCAGCCTGACCATTTTGGCATCCTAGCTCTTAATAAACTATGTTGTAAATCTCCCAGTATATCTGAGCACTTTTAATGAAAAACTTTCTAGAAAGTGTTGTCCATCAGACAAATTTTTCAGCTGTCAGAAAAACAGTTGGCAGTTCGGGTCCCTGCCTCTTACGGCAACAGAGATGGAGAAAGTTCTTTGTGATCCAAGAGGCAGACATCTTTTCTTTCACTGGACTCATTGCCTGGGAACAGTTACAGGCAAGTCAAATTTTGTGCACCAGTCCCAGTTTGGGCCATGGAATATAGTGTCCTATTCCCTGCTCTTGGTGCCCAGACCGTGTCCTCCAGGTTGAACCTGCCACAGCCCCTAACACTGATTTTTCTTCAGAGAGCAGAGATTTCTAGACCAATTAGTTCTCTTAAAAACTGGAAATAAGAGTTTCCACCCACTGATGCTATTTATAAGTAAACAGTAGTGGCCTTAAACTGGAATCCCTGCTGTTCCTGATGCCACTTGAAGGATTCGTGGTTGTTACAGTCCCATCATGGAGCCTGTGGGTGTGAAAGATGCATCTTATGTTGAACCATTTCTCTTTTATTCTTATCACACTTGAGCACCTGTGAGTCAGAGGTCTGTCTCTTGCTTTCTTCTCTTTTCTCACTCTCCTTCTGCAAGCTGAAATGGGGAATTTCGGGTGGACTTTATCACATATATGAAATCTGGCCTTGCAAAATGAAATACTGAAGTGGTGTCAGGCTGCTTATTGTCCTGTCTTCTGCACACGTTATGGGTGGCACCTGGGTGCACAGGTATGAATTGTGCATAGTTATGCTTTTTGCAAGGAACCTATGCCAGGGTCAGGGGAAAGTCAGCCTACAGATGGAGCAGCCAGTCTCTGGTGTCACTGCATGTGGGGACACACCCCACCATCAGCTCTTTGCAAGCTGCAGGGTTCACATTCTCACTTGGCACAAAAAGGCCACTCTAGGTCTCTGATCAGTATTTCCTTCCACAAAACTTGAGGGTGTACAATGGATTTTAAATTTTGTTCTCTGCTCTCTTCTGATAAACCCTATTACTCCCTTTTTCAAAGCCTCTGGCCTGGAATTTTCAGATAATTATTCACAATTATGTCAGTTCTTTTTCTGTGCATGGATAGGATGTCTTCTCCCACATAAATTAATTTGTGTGTATTGATACTGACTTTTAACTGTGGCTTCATTGCCTGGATACTCATTGTCGTCTTTCCACAATTACTCACAATCAGGCTTAGATCAGAAAGCCTTGGATAACTTTCAATCATTGATCATTGGTCATTTCACCCATCACTCATTCTCTTTCCAGATGACTATGATTGCACTAAATACCTGAAATTCCAGCACAAATTACAAGGTGTTGGGGAATTTTCCAGATACTCTTCTTCTGTTACATATGTCAGAATATACAAATATATGCAAAAATATGGTCCCATATGTGTATGTGTGCATTCATACCATCCTTTATCCTTCTTTTAACTTCCTATGTTTTTATCTGGTATGACTTTATGATAGTCCATGACAATAAATTGTTTGGAGACTTTACCAATTATCAGTGTTTTTCAAAACCCAGCTGCAGTGAATCAAGCTGCTCTGTCCCCCATGGCTGGCAATCCTTCCAAAATATCTGACAGAGTTTTGAGCTACAGCCTTGCAAAAACGATGTTGGCTTCCACCGATTGGTTGATCCATCGAACAATCTGTTGACAGAATCACAGACACACTGGTTGGAAGGGTCCTCTGGTGATCTCTAATACAACAACCTGCATTCAAAGCAGGCCGTAACAGGTGAGGCCACCACAGCCTTTGTGTCACCTGCTCTGGAAAACCTCCAAGGGTAGTTTATACCCCATCTCCAGTCACAGGACCCAGAGCTGCCAGTCTGAGCCTTCTGAGCTGCAGCTGGGAACCTCCTCTGCTCCTCTTCATTGCTGCCTCTAGCCCTACCCTTTACCAGTGACAGGAAGAGTTTGTTCCCAATTCTTATGACTCTTCTCTCAGTAGTTTCAGTATGGGGATTCTCCATCTTTGAGGATAGTTAAAAGTGGAGCAGACAGCTCTGAAGGTGACCTTATTTCAAGCAAGGGTTGGCGTAGGGGGTCTCCAGAGGTGCTTTCCATCCTAAATTATTCCATGATTTTGCAATTAGGCTGAACTCTAATAGGTTCCTCCACAAGAGACATGAGTCCAAGGTGACATATGAGAAGGTGTCATCTACTAAAGCACAATTCTGGCATCCCAGGTACTGCTCAAAAATTTCCAGGCAAGTAGACTTGAGAATCCTTGGCATACTGGAGCAATGTGAACAAGCAGTTTGTCCATGTGTTCTGATAGTGTTTCTGGGATGTGCCTGTCTTGAGCAAGAGGCTGTAAATTGATATTTTGCCACTCTCTTATCTTGGATTACCAGTCTATTTCTGGATCTGGTGCTTTTTGTAATAAAATGATGTCTGGAAGACAAAGTTCATGTCAGCCCTTACCAGCAGGGCATTCTCCTGAAGATAAAGAGCTGGAAAGCAGCATGGTAGGATCACAGAATCCTATCAGAGCCAGCAACAAAACACTTAAATGCTGAAATAATTCAGCACCTGCTTGGAGCAATAACTATCCATATGAAAGACACTGATCTGTCACAGACTTTCAGACAGGAAGGGACTGTGGTGTTCTTTCAGTCTGACCTCCCCCATGGTTCAACCATACAAAATTTTGTATCAAGCTCAGAGTTCCCAAATGAGCTTGTATTAAAACTCTTAAATAAAGGACTGAAGGACCCCATTTTTGGGAGATCATGGTAACGTTATCCTCACAGCTGGGAAAAATACACTCTGTTTCAGTACTTTGATTGAGCTTCCACCCTCTGGCATTTGTGTTGGTGGTTTGGTTTTTTTGCTGTTTTTTGTTTTTTTTTTTTTTTTTTTTCTGGATTAAGCATTCTTCTACTGCCAGGGTAAGTTTGGATTCCAAGGAATATTTTGACCAAATTTCTTACCTCTTTAATACTCTCCATAGAACCCAGAAGAACCTATTTCTGGCTGGGCTGTAGACATTGCAGATAACCTTGACCTTTGCTTGTTTCTGCTAACAGCCATCCTCTGTAAAACAGAGATAGTACCACTTTCCTCCCTCTCACAGGTGTTGGCTGTTCAAAAAAAGAGACCATTAACATTTCTCAAATGCTACAGTGGGAAGCCAATATTAAAGCAGTCAAAGATCAGAGACTGGATATTGCATTCCCAAACATGATTTCATGCAATCTTATCTACTGGAAACTAAATTCTCTGATAGCACTAGAAGATATGAGCTGTGCTTTCATATATGAATATTGATGTTCTTAATGAAAAGACATCATCTAAAAATGGTTGTGTACATCAATAACTGGATACACTTGAAAAAGAGAAGGTATTTGGTGAGAGTAGGGATTAATTGTTTCACTTGTAAGAGACCTTGGAATAAGGCATTGCAGACCTTGTTAAGAGTACTTCTCATAGGAAAAGGCTTTTAAAAATGTAAAAACAGAAGCTGGTCTATTTGAGTCAGTTCATCTGTTTACTCTAGATGGGGCTTTTATTTGTAATGGAGCCAGTCATCTCAGCTATCAGCCACACCATTTACAGTCAAAGGCTAGACCAAAATAGCTCCTAAGTCCTTCTGATTTTCTATTTTTGTCAATGATCTACTTAAATGCTGACCATATCCCACTTAGGACACTCGGATCAATCTAACTGGCTAAGCATCACTGTGCTGTGCGGTGGCGGGGGAGTGGATCACCTCTCTATATTTAAAATGAATGTATAGGAGGTGTCCTTGTGGTGAGTGGCTGTGGGCAGGCCTGGCACTGCAGAGTCATGGCTGGGGCTGGGGAAGATGCTCCACTTCAGAACAAGGCTGGTGTCTCCCACACTATTGCTCCGTGGTGCAAAGTGCTGCACAGGGATGAGTCAAGAAAGTGGATGCTCCCCCTATGTTGCCTCCCGTGCTGGGGTCACCCCGTCCTGAGAAGTCACCAGGGATGGATTCTTCTTTCCTGGTGATAGGGAATGACTCAGTGGAGTGGGATTGCTCTCAGCTGTATGTCAGGGAGCAGTCTCTGCTCTCAGCTCAGCTATGGCCTTTGCCTGAGGGCCTGAGGAGGTGCTTGTTGTTGTCCACCATTTTTGGTTATTCATAAGTGATGTAGGTGGCTTTATTTATCTGTTGCTCCAAACACAGTGCAGAGCTGGTATTTGGGCTTGAGCAGCAGCCTAGAAATCCATCCACATTTCCATACACAGGGACTGAAAGGCTAAAGCCCTTGCCTTTCTGCTACCCTGTTGACAAGTTATCATCAGCAGAGCTGTCTCCAAGTCTGCTTTGCAGAAATCATTTATCCTCTGTGGCAAAAACAGATATTGAATCAGAAATATGAGCCTTCTTCTGGATTATCCCGGGGTGAAGGCTTTGGTCATGTGTCTTGTGTAGCTCCTGTAGATCATTTGTAGGTTGACACAGAGAGGTTCAGCATTAACCAGCATTAATCAGTAATTATTTAGCTGATTAGTTTCAGCTAAGCAGAAATGCATAAGAGGTTGGGTCCATCTGTCAGAGTGATTCTCTGCACACTTGCCTGTGTAGTGCCAAAGAGTCTCACTTCTGATTTTCAAAGCAGGAGGAGATTTTTTTAAAATCCTCCCAGAGCCCGGCATTGTTGTTTATGAGACTACATAGACTCTAAAGGAAAGTTATGGAAAAGCAAATATCCTCTTTATTTTTTAATGTAATCATCTAAAAGAGATGAGTCCTCATGTCCTCCCTGGGGAAAGGATTGGGCCAGGTGTGTGTTTGGGAGCTGTTGGGCACATCAGGGGGATTGCCCTTTGTCAGTGAAATTGGGCACATCAGGGGATTGCTCAGCGCTCAGTGTCACTGAGTGCTCGCAGCCGTGGTTTTGTTTGGAGAGAACATGCAGATTTTGCAGAGCTACTTAATAAAAACCAAATCCCATCATGACAGGACCAGACACAAGAAAGTCCTGGCAGTTTGGTCACAGGTCCCACGTCAGGTCATAACTGACCGTGGCAAAACCAACAAGTTCTTTAATGTTGTTCTGTATTACTTTAATTAATTAAACACTGGGAAACCCAACTCATAGCCTAGGTCTCTTCTGGGTTAGTAATTACAAAAACTGCTTTTGCAGATCATAAGTAGCTAGGATATTTTGTTGTCCTTGCCTTGCCTTGAATTTTCTTAGTTTTTACCAGTAAGAAAGTTTCATAAATTATTATTTCCTCTGAGAAATTTTTGAAGAAAAAATTAAAAGGGTCTGGCATTTCCACCCACCCATCTTGGATTTCATTCAAAAGTGCTGTGTTCAGGATAATATTTTATCTTTGCCAAACAGGAAAATTTTGGATATCACTGTGGAATATAGGTGTGTTTTGTCTCTTCCTTCTGCTGAGGACATGCTCTATGTTTTCATTAATGGTGTTCTTCCTGTTTCAGGCTTTTCTGGTTTTCTATTAACAATATACCACACAATATTTTAACTGGCAGTGTTAGTTATAGGCAGTATGTAAACAGACTTTTTATTAAAAATTCTGCCTCTGATGCATGACAAAATAAGTGTATTAAATGGGTAATAACCCCCAGCTCATACAGTGTGCAAACTAAACCCTTACTTTGCAGCAGTAACTTTTCTGGTGTTATCCTACACATCATTCCAGAGACATTAGTGCAGGATGGAAAAGGAATGGAAATTTTGGTTTTATTTGATTGTATAGTATGGGGAAAAGTTGTGTGGCATCACTGGTTTGAATTTAAGAGCATGGGCTCAACTGATAGGTTGTTTCATTGCTCTCCACTGACCTGTCCTGCTGCTGAGGACACAGGAGATCTGAGCAGATATTTCCTCTGTCTCTCTCAGAAAAAGGAAAAGCATTTGTGAAGGAGATCTGCACTCAGAAAAAAAAAAAATTCTGAAGTTATTCTCTTTTTGGGAACAGCTTTGGTTTAAGTGTAAGGCTTACTTTTAGTGGAGAAAGTACCCCATGGTTACCCAAGCTACCTGAGAGCTGGACAACCTGCAGGCTCTTAACATTTCCTGGAGACTATGAATGCACCTTCTCAGCAAATTTATTGCATTTTTCTTTCCAGTGCAGTGGTGGTTGGGTGTCCCTGGCACACTATCTGCTCCAGAGGTCATGGGGTGTTCTGGAAGCGTGGGTGGTCACCAGGTGAACAGGTTGAAAATAAATAAATTAATGCCTGGGAGGTGTATCAGATTCAGGTCGCCTTGTGTGTGACAGGGAAGAGCACGGCAGGCAGAACAGACGGGAACAGATTTTGTTTAAATTTAGCTGCAGTGCTGTGGTTGGAAAAGGCTGATGAGAACTTGGCACTTAACTCCTCACCTCATACTGCTCCCCCCCAGTAGGGCTGTCAGCCTCCAAACACAGCACTGCTGGTGCAGAGCCTGGGCAAACACCCTTTAAATAACCTCTTCCCTCCTGCAGACTGCTTTGCTGAGCTGTTCTGTTTCTTCACCCACAGTATCCACTTGAGCATCCACAATGGTGGCCAACATTTTAGCACGTGGAGGGATGTAAATCCCACGCCAGAAGGAGGTGGGTCATGAACTGCTGTGAACCTTCCTGTCAGGCAACCACCACCTGCAGTTTTGGTCATGTTCCATGACTCCCCTCCCACCCCATGGTCCAGGTAGGAGATACACCAGGTAAGACAGGCTGATCTCCCATCTCTTGAAGACAATTGCACGATGAGGCCACTCTGGAATGCACAGGAACTGATCCCACCTTCCTGTTCTCCCTTCTCTCTCCCAGCCCTCACACTGCACAGGGCAGGTGGGATCTGGGCTTGTTGTTGACAGCTGCTTATCTCCTCAGCTCCACTTCCCATGCCAAGCCCCTCTGTTTGTCTTCTGGGATATGATGTCTCCAAGTATCCCCAGTGCAACCTTAGGTCAGGAAAAGCTGGCACAAGGTTTTGGCATCTGGTGACTTCAGGTCCCCCATGACTACCCCTTCTGTGCAGGCCTGTGAACTTCCTTAACTCAGAGCAAGTAAGGGAGGCCACTGGAAACTGTGCTGCCATCAGCTCCCTGTCTGCAGGGAAATTGTGGATTCCCCAAACCGGTATTTTGCCAGAAAGTTACAGGGGAATCATTACCTTCTCCAAAACTAGGAGAATGCCATGCTCATTTGCATCCCAGGTAGCAGGGAAGAAAGCAAAGACAAAAACCTTATTCCCTATCCATCCTTCCTACCCCAAAGGAAATACTCCTCTGAGTTTTCCTACGCTGGCACATAAGCACCAATAATACAATTTTTCTCTAGCTACATCCTGACTTTCCACAATGAAAATGCCAGTGCTGTCTCTGTCACCATCTGCAAACCTGCTAAGCGTGACTGTTGTCCCCACTCATGGGAAGGGGACAGGGCTATTTATTTTGTGTAGTCCTACTGAAAGCACATCAGCTCCAGTGGAAACAAGAAATGGATTTCAATGGAGAGGTGTGCTTCAGACTGTCATCTCATCATGGATGTTTTCCATACTGCTATATTTGTTTTGGTTTTGGTGACAGAATTAATGACCCCTCAAATGAGTATTTAAACCTTTCTTTCTTTTTCAGTTTAATTGGAAAAAGAAAGGTCTTTACAAAAAATTGTGTGCCCCTGTTTTGTGAAGGAACAACCTGGTTTTTATCCCCTGTCCTTCCAGGTTACATCCACCATGCCCAATGTTTGTTTTCTGCCCCAGGGATTCAATTGCAAAGTATATTAGGCACCCTAAAGAAAGAACACCCACTTGTGTCTGTGCTGCTCAGCTCAGGTCAGCAGGGCTTGCAGCAGAGATGGACCTTGAAATGGACCCTGAATGTGTTGCAGGTATCTTTAGACCTTCTTCCAGGAAAGGGAGGGAACGCTTGGTCTCTCCTTTCTGTGCCAAGATGAAATCAAAATGGTGTGCTGAAAAATGAATAATTGCTTCTGGTCTGAAGTTTTTGGAAGCCTAATGATGAAAATATGAAGGTTTAGGACAGAGTTTTTGTTCACACTGTAATAGCTGGGAATTGTGTCCTCACTGAGGCTGCAGGACTGAACGCCAGTGAACTGCACGTTGCAGGAGCTGGGGGGAGCTGGGGGTGTTACTACATTCCCCTTTTTTAAGTCCCTTTTCCCTCTCTTCCTCCCTGCACAAGAGACAAGCCCAGCTGCCTGCCTGGGGAGAAGACCTCTGTCAAAGCACGCCCACTGACAAATGAAAGCCCCCTGTGCTGAGATTATGAGGAACTTTCTGGTCGTGGGAACTTCTAGACAAGGATATATGAGCCTCCCCCTCCTGCCCTGGCAATGACCCCGGCTCCAATCCCAGTCCTGCAGTGCAGCCACGACTGGGGCAGCTCGTGACTGCTCTTGGCTACAGACCCCAGGGCCCCAAAAGGTGAAATGTGAGGACAGAGCTCTAAGCATGACCTCACCTGATGGTCATAAGGTGGGAAAAGCTGCTGGAGCATCCTTGTACCGTGACCTTTTAGGAGCAACATCACAGAGAAATGTCATGGCTTGGTGGGGCATGGCATTGAGAGCTGCTGGCCATCAGGAAGGAGTCTAAGGAAAGGTGACCACCTTTCCAAAACAGAGCATGTTGCAGCTGCCTGTGGCACTGCCTTGCAAAAGTGATGGGTTATGTGTGTGGGGAGAAAACACTATAGAAAATAATAGTATAATTGGCTGTCTGGCAGGCTAAAACTTCAGCAGAAGCTGTGATTATACTTGTCACTATCTGTTAACCTTCAAAACAGGTGTTGTGCGTTTGAGGTGCCAAAATGGTGCTCAGGCTGCAATCTGTGTGTGACAGGAGCATGGGCTTGAGGAAGGGCTGGGGGCCTGCCAAATGGGCACGGGGCAGAAAGGGGATGGTCCTGGGCAGGCAGAGCATGTGACACAAATGGATTTGGCTGGCTTTGAAAGGGGAGCATGTCCCAGCAGTGCTGGGACCCAGCAGGACCTGTCCACAGCTGATGGCAGACGGTGCTTCAGGGGGAACTCAGCAAAGGGGCCCTCTTTTGTAGGCTGATTGAACAGCTGAAGAGTTTGGGCTAGGTCCATTGAAGTTCTCAGATTACTGAAATCTGTAATAATCAGCTGGAGGAACCTTGACTCCTGCCACAATTTTGAATTTTTTCTTGGTTTCAGGAATTAGGGTTGTAATGCTTTGTTGCACTCTTGGTCCAGCTCAGTGTCTGGCTTTAATATGTTTTTTCTTGTGAGAGCCATAAAAACAGTTAACATTTTGTGTTTAATATTTTTTAAAATAAACAAATTAAAATGCAGTATTTCAGCAAAACAAAAGAAAAAGAAGAGTTTTCTTTTTTTCTTCCATGGAGTATTTTCATTATAAACCTCATTATGACAAGTGTGTTGGGGTCTTGCAAGGCTGCATTGTTAAGTCAACAAGCATTGTAATGCTTGGCGTGAATGGAAGGTGAGTGAACAACATTAAAATGGGAAGATTAGGTAGGTCTCTGTAGAATACCTAAGAATCTGAAATACAAGATTTCGAAGAAAAATGTTAGGGATGAAGACCAGGAGATTGTAGGGTGCTAATCACTGGCATTTGGCATAGTTTGCAAGGTAAAAAGACTGTCAGCACACTTAAAAAACTCCTCATCGTGTCTAACTTAATGTAATTAACTTTTAAATTTAAACCCAATCAGGGATGAAAATGTGCTGATACCACACGTATGAGCAAGATAATTTTGTGTCTGGGCTCCACCATGAGAGTCTTTTAAAAGCAATCCATGTCAGGTTATCTGAGTTCTTTTGAAATTACACCTGTATCATGCCCCTGTCCCAGATAAGAACAACTCAGAAACATTCTCATGTGAATGTTCGTGACAGTCATCAAGCAGAAATAGCTGATTGTTGACATAACAACAAGTTTGCTCTAATTGTTGATGAAACTCCAGAGTTGGTATTTTTTATTCCTGCTACTGTTTATTAAACAGATGTGGGTTTGGGTGTGAAGTCAGCAGGTGTGGAAAATCTGTTTCTACCATCCGAGTTGGTGCTGCGGGGCATTGTCTCAGTTTGGGGTCCTTTTTCATACTGTATTTTGGAATATTGCAAATCATAACGCGATAACCGAGTACCCATAAACAGTCTCCTGGCAGCATATCTTGATGATCAGAGATGTGCAAATGTGCCTCCTTCCCTCAGGCGTTCTCATGCCATGCACCTCCCACCCTGCTCCTGAAAGTGGGGGAGTTCACACCAAAGGTTATGGCTCAGGGTGACCTGAGCGAAAACTGCTGTCATTTCCAAGCTCTCTGCTGCAGGAGAGGGGTGGCTGTGCTTTGTCTGTCTGAGCTGGACAGTCTTGCTACAAGGGATTTGCAACCCCTGCAAGCCTGGCTCCAAGGCTGTTGTTTCCCAGCTGGAGGTGGAATGGCACACACAGCATTTGGGAGAAAGCTGTACTTTTCCTTCCTTCAAGAGAGTCAAAGGGCACGTCTAGAAGTAAGGAGGAACAAATTCTCACAAAATCCCAAAAGCAGACTGATATCAAGGCAAAACTTTGGTTTTATTAATTCTTGAATGGTACTTGCAAAAATCTTGGTGTAGCTGCACCCATGAGACATCACTATTTGAGAGTATAGAGCTGTGAAGCAGAGGAGTTTATGAAAGCTGAGGAACTACGGGGTCTTTAAAAGAACATTTCCTTTAAAGCAGCAAGCAATGCCTTCTCTGTGGCCCTAGGGAGAAATTTTATTAGAGAAAAACATAGATTGAAGTATTGCCTTGGAAAAGAGGACTCTGTTTTCCTGCTGCAAAACATTGGATCAATTTCTCTGAGAAAATTTGATGTTAAAGGGGCTTGTGTGGAATTTAACCTGCTGATGAATGTGAGTGCATTCTACAGGAAAAACAGCTCTCCAGATCTCTCAGACTGTGTTGACTCCATGTCCACTGACCACAACGGAAATTTGGGCACTTTGCTGTGCTCCCGTGTCCTAATCTTGGATCTCAATTTCAACCAAGTCACAGACAGTTTTAAAGCAGGTGGGATGGTTCAGAGATTGAAAGTGAGTTTCATCTCCATATGGTGAAAAGGGCTGTTGGGAAATGCAGAAATCGTGGCACAAAGTGATCGGCAGCACGAGCCACAGTCGTTCCCTAAACTTGGTAACCTGCCATTGCACGCTCCATCTGGGAGTGGGGATTATTTCAGAAAGTTCAGGACAAAAAGGGAATTTATCTCTTCACCTCAAGGAATTGATGTGCCTTATTTCAGCAAAGAAATGACAAATTTAAAAGAGAAAAAAAAAGGAAGCGTTTCAATTATTTTTGGAGACCATGCTTCATGCCTATTTCTGACTCGGGTGGAAATTAGATCTAACTGACTGTTTCTCTTCCACTTCTTTCACAAATGATTTATTTTTTTATATCAGTGGTTAATTACTGAAGCTTATGTAACAATAGAGAAAAGAGTATTTTGTATCAGCTCTGGGTGTCTACAGGTGTTTTGGCTTGCACTGCCTTAAACCCTTAAACCATCTGACAAATACTGACAAAAAACTATTACTTCACCACCACAACTAAATAAAAATTTTACAGATTACAGCTGGTAAATTTAAATTAAAAATTAGTTCAAATTGTACAAGGGCTAATTAAGGCCTCCTTTATCTTTCTAAGATTGATAACAAATCTTTTTCAAAGAATGTAACTGTATTTTGTGTCACATTTTTCTAAACCCTAAATATTTCTTACTTGGTGAATATGTGGAATATTTCTCATCTTTTCTGGAGATGAGAACAAGTGAAATCCACAGGTCTTATCTGTCTCTGTCTTTGGCAGTGAGTACAACAGGAACTTTTAGAAGCTCTTTTTGCCATAAATTGCCAAATATTTAGAGTACCTCCTTGAAATCTTTAGTAGTTAAGTCTTGTAAAAAAATTCTGTTATTGCAAGCCTTAGTGAGTGCCAGGATGACAGATTTATACTTATTTGATCATTTCCTTCACCCTGTCCAAACATTGCAATATTATTTTCTTTCTCTCATATTTCTGCCACTGCTGGGCCTGAGTTACTAAAAGCAGCATCCAAAGGAACTTCCTAATCTGCACTTTTAGTAGTCCTGGTCCCACCTATCTGGTTGTTAAAAAGTTACTTAGCAGTGACTGTTTTCCTTCCATTTTGATTATGGCCCGAGAAGAAAATATTCATTCTTTCCTCATGATATGAACATGTCCTGGTTTACTCCTGGGAAGGGAAGATACACGTTCATTAACACACTTCTGATTTTCTGCATTATTACTGACTATTCTGATGCTCTTACTATTCATGGGCTTTTAGTATTAGTAGGGTTATTCTTGGTCCCAATGGACTCAAACATCTGCTCCTTACTGCCTTTTTTTTAAATTTTATTTCCCCGTATATATTTCCTTGCATGCTTTTGCTTCCTTTTTAATTTTGTATAGCTCCAGGATGTATTTTCAGTGTTTACAACATCTGTCTTCTAAACATCCATCCATTATTACTGCTTATTTTGCGTCCTTTTCTATTCTAGATTTTTTGAACCATGCTTGCTTCCTTACTTACAGTTTTAGTCTGATTTTGTTGTTGTTATTTGATTCTTTTTTACATCTAGCTAAATAATTTTAAACTACTCTTTGCATGCATCACATTTAGTCTTTGGTCCTTCCTTACAACTGGCTTGTACTTGTTTCAGCTTTGTGAACCTGGTTGTGTTGAAATACCATGTGTTTTTAACTGACTCAGACAGGGATCCAACATAATCATTTCCACCTTAGTTACCGTTAGCTTTTATTTCTTGGTTAGAAAATTGTCATCCATGATTTGTAGAAATTCCAGAGGACTTAGTACTGCCAGCAAGAGATTTTGATATATATCAGCCTGACTCAATTTTCCCATGACAGTCCTGCACCCATGGTAAATTAATGGCTTTGGAGCCTCCCCACCTAATTTTGAGGGTGGTTTAGCATTGAGGCAGGCAGCTATTATAACCTCATTTTGTCTTTTACCCATCTGGACGTGATCAACAAGCAGTCAAAAGCATTTGCTCCCTAGCTATCAGTGCTAGAGAAGAAATTAATGCCAGCCTTGGTCTCTTTTGCACACCTGATGCTCCTCTGGAAGGCTATGGTCACTGCCTCCACCTCACTCAAAAAAAGTAGATCATTTCTCTAGGTTTTGTTAGCAGGAATTAAAAATAACACTTTGACAAAGAATTTTGAGAAATACTTCACAAATGTTGATGAGCATTTTGAATTTTTCTTCCAAGGTTATATTTTTGCACATAAAAGCTGTGTTTCCCCACTCTCTCACTAACTTTGGTTATTCTCACTAATTTTACCTATAAAATACTTTATTTTTTAATAAAAGTTTTGTTTGAAAAGTTGTGAATGAGAGAGATACGTCAATTGTTTTCACAAGGCTTCTTTCTGAACTGTGTTCTTAAAACATGGTAAGGATGGAAACAGTGATATGAACTTCAGAGGCTGAATTCTAGTTGATGTGATGATTGTGCTCATCAGCAAAGGCAAGAAGTAACTCTGTATAAAGTGATCCAGAACAGGATCCTTTTGCATTCTGCTTTTGTTTATTTGTTAAGCCCAGGCTCTCACCACCTTTTTGGGTTCAGCAGACCACACACAGAAGAATTCACAGCATTTAGTGTCAATTTTCAGCCTTCAAAACTGCTGGTCCAAAAGGGGATACACAGGAGAGGGGTGACGTCCTTGGGAGCAGGAGACCCCATGGAGACACTGCTGTCCTCAAGATGGTAACTCTCAAGCCCCGTGCCCAGGGGCTAAATGTTACTGAAAGACAAATATTGACTTCTGACAGAGTTTGGAGAAATTCATGTGGGTATTTCCAAGAGTTTATGAATTAACCAGAAATGGAGATAAGTCCTAGGCTATCTATTTCATCAGCTAAGAAATTGTTGACTGAAGCCTAGCGTGAGCCAAGTACCTACATGCACAGTGTTTCAAAGAATTAATCATATCTTCAGATGTGGAGATGGCTAGTTAGTTTAATTAGTCCCTTTTTTTTTTTTTTTCCCTTTCAGTAGCTAAATGGATCCAATGACAATTCATTTTTTTTTTCATAGATGAAAGAGAAGCAGGCTTCAAAATAGATAATGAATTTCTTCTAACTCATCTGGAGACTTAAGAGCCATAATTCTGATTGATCAGATACGGTCTGCCTCAGAGAGGCACCAGATGTGGTCCAGATTTTAAATAGATGCTGCTACTGTCAAAATACATTCGCTCCCTCCTGGTATAACAGAGTGAAGTCCATCTGTCTGGAGTCGTGCACTTTTTTTAGTGGTAATAACAGTTAACATCAACAATAAGCTTTGTCTCATTAGTATCACATAATCCCTACTACCAAGTCCCCAGTTTCTGGTCCCCATATTATCTGCCATGGAAAAAATAAAGACCACAGCAGGAGCTAAGAAGGTCAGTGCATTCTCAGGGTAATCAGCTGTAGTAAATTCAATTCTGACAAGACAAGGCTTGCAAATGTCTGGGGAATTAAGGGATCATCTATAATTTCATATGTTGAGTGGGAAAGTGTCCTTCCAAACATTCATTAATTACGGACAAGGGTGTGTATGGTGATTATCCTTGGAGAAATTTCTGCTGAAGCAAAGCAAGAAAAATAGATTTAACTGTTTGCTGCTATTTCTAAAGAAAAACTACTGATCTTCTCACTTGGTCTTGCAGTGGTTTCAGTCAGTATTCTTTCTCTCCCAGTGTTTATTTCTCTGTCTTAGCAACAGATGCCTGTCACCCCTTATGAAACCTTTTGCATAAAGGGTTCCCACTGTAATCAATGGAGGAACTTGCCTTGGCTTTAGTCTGGCTCAGCGCCCTCACTCCAGGGTCTGCGCTGCTTAAGAAGAAACAAGTAAAGAACAACTGACAAAAGAGCTTCACATTTAGAACTGAACTTTTCACTTGAAGATCTTGGAGCACTTTGGAAAATTTAATTACTCCCCTTTGAGGTCTGTGTTGTTCTTTCTGTTTTACAGATGAGGAAATTAAAGCACAGGGAGGTCAGAAACTAACATTTTCCAACCTGGGCAACTGAGGGCAAGCACTTACATCCACACCTTCCTTCCTTGAGAGGAAGTTCTCCACACTTTCACACTCTCTTTGCATCTTTTTTTTTTGAAAATATGGGCTATATCTAAGCCAAGAGCTCTCCAAAAATCACTGGAATAACTGAAAAGACCATTAAATTGTATTAAAAGTAAGGGATGTAAAATGTGTAACTCATTTCCCTTAGTGCAACCAAGACTGAGGAGGAGGAATGAAAACAAAATGCATTGGGGACTAAATATCCAAGGAGGAAAAGAACTATTCAAGTAAAAGAATAAACATGAGAACAGATTGATCACAGTTAAACACAAATAAGCATGGATGGAAAATTAGGAGAAGATTTGTAATAATCAGAGCGAGGTGTGGGGACAAATGGGGAGCTTGGGGGAGAATAATGTCACTCAGATTGAGATGAAGCTGGATCAGAATCTAAGAGAGATGGAGGGATCCTGTACCAACATTTCCAAGGGACTGGACTTGATTGTCCAGCATGCGGCTCCTTGTTGTGTTCACAGTATTGCAAACCAGGTTCTTAACCCACACATGAACTCCAGGACAACCCGGTCTTCCTCCTTGCAGAGACCCCTGGGTGCTTCTTTAGGATGTAGGTCGTTTGGGGAAGACAACGCTATTGGTGCCACAGGAAAAAAAAAAAAAGAATACCTGATGATATCAAATACCACTCTCCCTTTAGACCTGCAGTGCCTCATATGCCAGATTGCAGCTATTGTATGAAGAATTTTCAGTTCCTTTTTGTGCCTGGCGGCTGATTGAACGTTCATATTATTTATGGCAGAAAACAGCAGTGTACTTTTGAGCCTGAGGAAGCTGGGAAAGTGCAGTGGGTGTCAATCAATTAAGCTATTCAACTTATTTATGAAACAGGACAAAACAATGTCTAGGATATGAATTCCCATCTCAATGGGATCCCCCCGATATAAAATGTCAGAGCTGAAAAAGGGTCAGCTCATGACCCTTGAATATTCTTTTAAACTATTTGCAAATCAATACCTCTTCTCTGGGTTTGTGCAGGGACCATCGTTCTCTTTTATTATAAGTCACGGGGCATAGACTGCTTATCAGGGAGTATGGAGACAGATCACTGCACTAAAGCAGCAGCTGGTTTTGGAGACTGGGCCTGACTCTCATTTCTGGGAGGTGACTCACTTCACTATACTCTGGTAGAGCAAAAGATTTTAAAGTGAGCATAATTATGGGTTTTGCTGACTCTCAGGCTCCTTAATATCTGCTGGAAGAGCAAAGAAGTCCTTTGCCATGCATGCACTTGGGCTTGTCTCCCTCTTACTAGTGTCTATATCAGCCAGGAACATCATGCGCCATTGTCTCTTGCAAGTTTTTTGCGTCAGGAGGATGCCGTCTCCCTGGGTTTTGGGGTTGTAGTCCCAAATTGTCACCCTCTCTCTCTTAGCAATAACCTGCTGTACAGGTAGGGCTTGAATGGACAGATGGCCTGATCCTCAGCTGAGCATCTGGCCTTATTAAGCTCTCTAAAAAGGCATCATCTTTACAAATCCCATTCTTAATCTCATTGCCCACTGCGTGACCCATGGGGGTTTCAGATCAGTGCCAAAGAGGGGAAGAGGAGGAGAAGGAGGGCAGCTGGAGGATCCATGGAGTCAGGGGAAGGGAGGTGCCTGCAGGGCAAGCCTCCGGGCTGAGTGCTGACCACTTCTTGCCATGAGGAGTTGGAGAAGGTCAGCAGTCCTGGCTACCTTGAGCTCTCCTGCAAGGAAGAGGTGCACAAAATGAATCCTTGAAATAGCGGTCCAGGCTTTTGGATAGGTTTGTCTAAGGGACCTCCCATTGAATCTTCTCATGGCATCTACTTTATCCATGCCAAAACACGGCATCATCCCAATGCCTTTCAGCAGCACTTGGGCCAGCTCAAGCCGAGGCAGGTGAACTGAGGATAAAACAACAGTGGGAATGCCAAGTTGCCTGCTGAGGTTTATCAATGAGAGCTTTTTTGCCAAAGGGAGATGAAGAAGACAGCAGTTTGCAAGGAAAGGAGTTGTTCATGCCAATGATCCCATCTCCTAACAGCAGGCCGTTCCTCATGGGTAATCAGTGTACACAGCTTTTGTCCAGAAGGCCAGCAGCGTGGTATATCCTGTGAAAAAGGGACCCTTCCTTTCACTTTGCCTATTAAAGAACAAACCTTGAGGCACAAAAAATTATAGTGTTAATAACACGAAAAAAAAGGGAAGAATTTCCAAGTTGAACTTGCATTGTACTGAGTGACCTGAAAATGACCTGAAAATGACTGGTTTTGAGGTAGACCAGGTCCAAATAGAAAATAATTTAGAGTACACTTGGATTGCATTCTTTTAGAATTAAAGACATTAAATTGACCATTTGAGTTCCCTGAGATTTTCCCCTCAAAAATTCAGAATTAATTCCTTAAAAAATGAATAGCCACTAATGCATTAAGTGCTTTATGGTAACTAAGCATAGAGATAGTCCCCTTCTGTTTTTCAAAACGAAAATATTTTAATGTATTTTTGAAAGATCAAGGTAGCATTTTTTTTTTCTTTTAATTCAACCCATTTTAATACCTGAAACACTGAGTAATTCTGATATTTTGAGTTTGTGCTGATGGAAAAAAATGTATCAGTGAAAGTCTTCCCTGTGTCTGTAAAAGAAAATTTGGACACTACTTCATCTGCATCTTTGTTTGCACTCAATAATTCTGGTGCAGGCCTGTAATGATGGATGGTAGGAAGCATGAAACAAAAGCCCCTAACGAATCTGAATCTCTCATTGTTTGGATTTTTTTAAACAAGATTTTCCTTTAGTTAGTGAATCTTGGAGAAATTGCTATTCACTTGGGTCTAAGACGTGCAGTGAAATCCTACATCAACCCAAAAGGGCCAAAAGGAAAATGAACCTCTAGGCATGAACACAAATGTGATACAATTTTTTTCCATTTTTTGCAGACAGACACTCTTTAAATTTAAGTCAATTGTTACAAACCTTTGTTTCAGGCTTTCATTTAGAAATGTTATTTTTGGACATTTTTAACTTAAAATGTATATAGAGTTCTCTAAAGTACTATTCAAAAGGACAATTCACTTATACAGTTTAACTCTGATATGCTTAGGAAGGTGATACAAGCATATTTCCCCCAAACAATCAAACAAAATTGTTCATGATCAAAATAAGGAACAAGCAGTTCATTAGCTATTAATCCACAATTAAGAAAAAGAAAGCAAGTCCAAGAATAAGAAAGAAATATCTAAGTTCTATTTATAGGCATATAAGAAATATCTTTAATATGATATTAACTGGAAAACTTTCTGGATAGTTCTGTCATTGAAAACTGAAACAAAATTGGGTGAAAACATTTAAAAAACTGGAATATGAATACAGAAAAGAAAATTTCCACTCGGCTAAATGTTTGTTATTAATAGACTCCTGCCACACAATACTTCTCAGAAATAGATTAGGAGTTGAAAGTTCACCATGATGTAGCCATTAGAAAAAAAAAAAAAAAAAGAAAAAGAAAAAAAAAAAAAGAAAAAAAGAAAAAGCTGATGAATTGCAGTTGTTTCCATCTAAATAAAGAGTAACTAACCAAGAAACCATCTGTCGGTGTATGATTACCAACTTTCTTTTTGTCTTTCAAAGCAGCCTGAGAAATCAAGGGCACTGGGAGTAGAGGGGAGTGCACACACACGCTGCAGACTTGCCAACAGCCAGCCCAGAGGGTCTGATCTGATCCTTGCCTTTTTCTCTCGGTGCACTGATTTCACACTGCTGGTTTTCATCTGGCATGCCTCTGTATTTCAAATACATGCTACACACTGATAGGGCTATTCTGCAGTAAATGTGGGTAATTTTGGTATAGTTGAGACCTGAAAAGTAAAACTTTTCCAAGAGAGGAAAACCTCAAAGTCCCCTGTCTCAGTCTGTGAAACCAACAGAATAATATTAATTCATTTTTCCCCTGTTATTGAACAGCAAGAAGCCTCGGATACCCTGAGAAAGCATATCCTTAATGGTTTTCTTAAGCCTGAATGCCCTACTAGCAGTAAGAAAGACAAAGCAATAAGATCTAAGGCCTTTTAGTCTCTAAAAACTGTGTAGGTTTTCATGCTGGAAAAATGAGGGATTTATTCCTTTTTCTCGGTCACATGAATTCAGGGTCAATGTACAATTTCTCTTTTTGTTTCTATTCCAATGACCACCTATTTTGGGGTACTTTATTCCCCCAAACCCCATCTGACTCTGATCAAACTCACTGCATCTGGCTCTTTGTTGCTTTGCAACGTCTGCAGCCACGGACCCACAGCCCACACAAAACCCAGCACCTACAAACCACCCTTTCTTTGTGAAGGAAGAGTGACGGACACCAAGAGATTTGCCAATGAAAGCCTGTTTCCATCCTAGCCCAAATTAATTTTTTTATCTTATATTTTTACAAATCCCTTGCCCCTGCCCATGATTCCGTGCCTTGCCCTCCCTCTACTCCTCCAGCTGTTCTCACGCCCCCAGTACCCTTGCCTCAGGCTCAGCCTGCTCAGCTTCTCTCCCTGCTGCACTTCCCCTTGTCCCCAGCCCTTAATCCATGCTTCCTACCTCTGACCCAGTGGCTTGGGAGCAGGTGGAAAGGCAGGTGATAATATAAAATACATGTACAAATCCACAAAGAGGCATATTTCCTTTGTATGGCCACCAAAACAAAGAGTCCCCCTGAATAATCAATAATAAACCTCAGGAGCATGAAATTCAACAGACCTAAGTTGCCAGAATCAGCTACTCAGCAAATTTCTACAATAGGAAGCCAGACAGCAATTACTATTACAACTACACGAGCAAAGCAAATATTTACATGTACATCTTGTCAGTTCAACATCTTGGTTTCTGACTCTTGTCACGTGTAAATGGGAACAGTCATTAATTAATTAATTATGTAAAAGAAATTTCAATTTCTTTTACATAACGCACTGATTTACGTGTTAGTGTTGCGCTAGCCAGTCCAGCATCTAGGTGCCAGTGAACATCCTATGGCCACAGATTTAAGCAAGTAAAACAATATGCAAGCTGCTCTAATAGGTACCATCCCACTGCAGGCCTGGAAATTCTTTCAGCCTCATTAAGCAGTCAGCAAATAAGACACATTTGTCTCCCATTAAAGAGTAAATTGGAAATACTGAGAGAAAACCTATGCATGGCTATGATTTGTTAGAGACTGTATTAGCAGGAGCAGCCACAGTATGTTTAGCAGTTGGGTATGAGTTAAAGCAGGAACTGGAGTGAGAGGAACTATTTTAAATTGTCTCTATTAATAATCTGAAAGTACATTTAAAACCATCAGCAGTCACAGCCATCTTTGATTCTTCCAAGAGGAAGTTGCCATTTGTTGCAGAGCCGCTGTTGCTTTTATTTGACACTCAATATGTGTTTTCCCCACAGTATCGGATATCTTGGGCTCTATCCAGGACACATTTGGAAAGGAACTGATCCCTGTAGTTCCTATGCAACGATGAGATTTACTACTTAGGTCGATGTGTATCTTCAGTGAGTCAAATAAACATGAGGAGCATTAATTAGGGCTGCTTGCTGAATTTAGATTGCATTCACACAACCTGATACGGTAGTTGGTGAGGCCAGGCTGGTTCAACCAAGGTCTCACTGGGTGAGACAGGCAGCAACCCTGGATCAGCTGTGGGCTGAAAAACAACCAGCCCTGATGATCTCCCTCAAGGCTGACTTTGGGAAACTCCTTGGAGTTTATCTGAATTTAAGGAATTAAGGAGTAAACCCCCAACTTTTTCTGGATAAAGAGAGGTTTGAGATCATTTAGGGACATGTCAGCAGGAGAGTGGTGCTGTGATATTGAAACTGATGCTTCAACACACCACAGTACTCAGACATACATGTGACAAGTGAGTATTATAAAAATGCATCTTTAAAGTATTTTAGAATCAGGTTTTCATCTAGGAAGGCTGGAAGAGGGATCCATGATTGTTGTTGACTTCTGTTCACAGCCCTGCATTAACTGTGGTCTCTAATGACAGAGACAGACTCTCTGGAGCTATTTGCCTCTGAGTGCCCTGAAATAGAACAACCTGTTTCAGAAATCACGAGAGCTTTCCTTTCCCTCAGCTTCTGAGTCCTGAGTCCTTCCAGTCTCAGAGAGGCAAAGTTTTGAAGAGGCACTTGGATTGAGGTACTTCCCAAAGAACATGCATGACCAGTACAGCCAGCATGCATCAATGCAAGTATTAGCAAAATCACTGTAGTTTTCACCAAACCCAAACTGGACAGAGAAACTCTTTGCCTTCCTACTTAGGAGGCAGCCATCAGCTTTTTTTCGTGTCATGCTTGCACTTGGGCTGTGATCAGTTCTTTATCAGCTTCTTTTTAATTTTTTTTTTTTTTTTTAAGTTATTCCCTCACCAGGGTTTCCAAGGCCCCCCCCGCCCCCGAGGTTGCATGAAAGGGGCCTAAGGCATTTCAGCTGCTGCTGGGTACTACAAAACACTGCAGGGACTTCAGCGTGGGAGCTGCTGAGCATTGAGGAGGGAACAGGTAAGGCTACAACCCCCTCATGTCTTCAGCAAGTCAAATATGGGTGAGACTCTCTTGCTCCAACATCCCCCTTCTTCAGCACACGCTGACTGAACATATCCAAAGGTCTCAGTACTGTTTGAGTTATCTGTACCATGGGGTTTTCCATGTCAGATGATTTTGCCAAAGGAGACATCTATTTTAAAGTTTTAAACATAATTTTTTACAGCCCCTGTTGTTGTGTTAACTCCCTGCAGATTTTACAGAGGTGGTTTTGGGAAGTGTAGGCTCCTGTGTGAGGGGGGAGGAGGAGCGGAGCAAGGCAGACCTGCATCCTTTTAACTTTGCTGCATGCTCATCTCTGCTACAGAAAAAAACCCAAGTATCTAGCTGACATTACGGTATCCATCAGACATGAAAACTGGAGAGCAAATGTGGCTTTTCCTCACTGCCTGGGGGCAGAGACATTTCTGTAATGTACTGGTCACCTCTCTCTGGATGCTCCCTTGTTTTTTGCTGTTGGGATTGAGGCCCACCATTTCCCATCCTTGGCTGTCACAACATGTCAGCAACACAGGATACAGAGGATCTCCTTTGGCATATCCCTGATATATAGAATCATAGAAACATTAAGGTTGGAAAAGACCAAAAGTTCATCAAGTCCAGTTGTTAACCCAACATCATCGTGTTCACCACCAAACCATGTCTCCAGCTGCAACATCCACACACATTTGAACAATTCTGGGGATGGTGACTTCATCACTGCCCAATGCCTGACCACCCTTGCAGCGAAGAAATTTTTCTTAATATCCCATCTAAGCTTCCCCTGGTGTAATCAGAGGACATTTGCTTTTGTCCTGTCACTTGTTACATGGGAGAAGAACCTGAGCCCCACCTTACTACAAACCTCCTTTTCAGGGAGTTGTAGGGAGTGGTAAGTTCCTGAGCCTCCTTTTCTCCAGGCTAAACACCTCCAGTTCCCTCAGCCCCTTCTCATAAAATCTGTGCTCCAGACCATTCCCCAGCTCCATTTCCCTTCTCTGGACTTACTCCAACGCCTCAATACATTTTTGCTGTTAGGGGCTCAAAACTGAATCCAGGTTCCAAGGTGTGACCTCACCAGTACTGAGTACAGGGGACCATCACTGCCCTCAGCCTCTTTATGGGGCACATCCCCTTCCCATGGGTGCTGGAAGGACTTGGAACAACTTCAGTGCTGTGTGCTGGATAAAGCCTTGCTGTTTGAGCGAGATCAAACATCTTGACAAGGTTTTCTCAGCAGGGTTGGGGTGAGGAGCCACCCTCATGAGCAACAAGCACCTGAGCTCACGGTAGAAGATCCACCTCTATCCACTGTGGATAGCCAGAGGGTAGGGTAAGGATAGGAGAGTCCCAGAAGAATCATTTTTAAAAGGAGAATGAGGTCACATTACTGAGGATGAGATCAAGGAATAAAATAAGCATGTAGGGCACAAAGGTTTCCATGCTAAATGAATTACAACCAGGGTGGAGTGTTAGGATACAAGGAGAAAGGTGCTATAAATACAGTAAAGTAAGAGAAAGACAGCAGCAGGCATAAGCCCATTATCTAATGAGAAACAGGAGCGGTACAGATGACCTAGAGAAGGCAAACATATTTAATGCCTTTTGCTTCACTTTTCTCCAGCGAAAAAGAAAAAGAAACACCACAAAAAGCCTCAACAACAACAAAAAAACCACAACAAAAACCCGCCAAACATTTCACAGAGATATAAAGCTGGAAAGACATGAGACAAAGAGAACAGACAAGGGACATTGTGATTAAACTGAATATATTCACCAGAGGGTACAAAAGACAGAGACCAGATGAGGGAGGGGATTCTGCACCTCTCCTCTGGTGAAACCCCATTGCAGAGCTGCATCCAGCTCTGGGATCCCCAGCCTAAGAAGGACACGGACCTGCTGAAGTGAGTCCAGAAGAGGCCATGAGAATGCTCAGAGAGGTGTAGCACCTCTCCAGTGAAAACAGGCTGAAGAAAAAAAGAGGAGAGAGGAGAGGAGAGGAGAGGAGAGGAGAGGAGAGGAGAGGAGAGGAGAGGAGAGGAGAGGAGAGGAGAGGAGAGGAGAGGAGAGGAGAGGAGAGGAGAGGAGAGGAGAGAGGAGAGGAGAGGAGAGGAGAGGAGAGGAGAGGAGAGGAGAGGAGAGGAGAGGAGAGGAGAGGAGAGGAGAGGAGAGGAGAGGAGAGGAGAGGAGAGGAGGTTTCAGGGACACCTTAGAGCAGCCTGCCATCACCTAAAGGGCTACAAGAGAAATGGAGAGGGGCTTTACAAGGGTGTGTGTTGATAGGACAAGGGGGAATGGCTTTAAGTTGAAAGATGGTAGATACAGATATACTTTAGCTGTTAGGAAGAAATTCTTTACTGTGAGTGTGGTGAGACAGGCACAAGTGGCCCAGAAAAATTTTGGACACTCCATCCCTGAAGATGTTCAGGACCAGGTTGGTTGGGGTTTTGATCAACCTGGTGCCAGTCAAAGGTGTTCCTGCCTATGGCAGGGAGGTTGGAACTGAATATTTATTGTCCCTTCCATCCCCAAAAATGTGGAATAAATTGCATCCCATATTAATGGGAGAACAATGAGATTTTTTCTGCTCTGAGCATAAACTGTTTGGGTTTTCAAACATGACCATCACAGGATATTTAAATGCCCCCAAGTTCAATTAATAGGTATGGGAGTCCCCACACCCAAGCTTCTGGATGCAGTCATGTGAAGCGTGTTGTTGCGGGATAATTCCAGTGTGCTACTCTGTGCTACAGGGAAGGAGAGGAGGATGAGCAAATTAGATTTACCTTGCTTTTATGTATGGTAGGTGTTCCAAAAAAAGCGAAAGAAGGCTGGAAGTCATGGATGACTTGGCGGGAGGGATTTTGCTCCCAAGTAAGTTTGGGTCAGATAAAAGCAGGGAGAGAGAGGCTTGTTAAGGTTTTTGAAGACAAAGAAAAGGAGATATTTTTCAGGATTCAGGATTTTAGTACTTTCATCGATACCTACTAATCCTACCACCAGCCTTCAATTTGCAGGTTGAAAAAAGTTCAAAACGTTCTCAGATTTTCCTTCCAAGGGCAGAGTGTTGTTCGGGGATTATGTAATGGGAGATACACAACAGAGAACAACAAGAATCTTCCCATTTAATCCTGTGTAGCACTAATGTGTACGTGACAACTTGTGCACATGACAGTAAATATGAGTTTCATGTGTTGCAAAAGCTTTGGTGTATGATCAGATCCTGATGTATTCAGCTTATGGGCTGGTGTTACTCTTCTATTTATGTGGTCTAAGAAAAGGAAAAGAGAGATGCAAGCCTTCAGGGGCAGTGACCCTTTCTTTATTCAAACCTGAACAGAAAGAGGGTTTTTGCTTCCAAGAACTCATTTCTTCTTTCTTCTTGCCACACAATGTGGACTCCGAAAGAATAGGTCCTTCAAGCTAACAGGGTCGATCATCAAGGAAACTTCTGTGCTTTATGAATCCTATGGCTGTGGAAAAGATTTAGTGCTTTACTGAACCAACCTTTGGAAGTAGAAGTTATGACAGCTCAATTTGAAGGCTGATTTTAAGAATGGCTATGCACAGACATTTTCTGCTCTTCCCCTAAACAACACAGCACGGACCTCTGTATGCCTCCATCTCCTGAAGAGCCAAATAATGCCCAGTATTTCCCATATGATTGCAGCAGATGCCTTCTGCAGTCAACAGTGGGCCCAAGGTTAACGTTTAACATGGAGAGGGGGTAGAAATACAATGGCAGTAAATTATGGTCATTATGATTGTAGGTTAAAAGCAGTGCTGCTGCAAAGATGTCCTGCTGGGAATGCTCTGCTGGGGGAGTGTTAAGTAGAACAGCCTGCCAGAAAGGACAGCATGAAGAAATATAAATAACTGCACACAGGAGGATGGGATGTACTCCAAAGGAAAGAGCAGTGTGAGGGTAAAGCTGGGCTTTGAATGATGTTAATGTGAAGGTTTTATGTCCACTTGTGTTTTACACATGTAACATGGTGGTGAGAGCGAGGAAAAAAGCTGTTTAGAGATCTCCTGGTCCGTATTTTCCCATCTCTGCGTGAGGTCTGCTGGTCACAGCTTTCCCATGTCCAGGTAACGTGGGTCTCCTGTGGCACTGATGTAGTTTGTCCTGTCTTGAAAATGTAGAGAATAGTGCTAAAAACCTGGCAAGAATACTTTGTGACATTGTGTTCTAGCCATCAAATTCCCCTCTTCCTAAGTTTCCTTATGGATTAGCTGCCTTCATGATACCCTTGACAGAAAAGGTGAATCCAGAATGCTGGAATTGTCTGCTTGGATACCAGTGGAAAAGTTACCAGGAGCCAAAAGAAACTAATTTAGGAAGAGTATAGCTGAGAACAGCTTGAAATAAGTTTTGTTTCTGTTCGAGCCTAATTTCTTACTGTCCAGAAGTATCACTGTTGTGTGAATCACATAGCTGGGCTCTTGGTGCTTCTGCAAACAGCAACCTGGTCATTACCACTTTTTCTCAGCTACAGGAGTGCATATCAGTGGCCTCTTTTCTGGAGCAGCAGTGCTGTCAAATGATGAAACAGTGAGTGCAAAATGCTTGATGTAGTTGCAGTTGCTGTTGCAGATCAGGAGATCCATCGCTGATGTCCTAGGAGAGTCAACAGCATAAAAGTGGTATGAGAAGAAAACAAGTCCTGTCAGCCTTGCTGGCTGTATTTATTTGCTAATGTGAAAAGCGTGGTCTGTGCTAAAATCCTGAATCCTGGTGATCCCACTGGAAGAAGCAAGGTGAAGTATGTTGACATGAGGCTGTTGCAGTGTCCACCCTCACTGCAGCACACAATACCCCACCACCACGACGCTGCCAAGTGCGGTGCTGAGCTGCACCCAGACAAGGCAGCACATTGGCACACCAGGGGTGTGCCCAGGACACCAGGCACCAGGCAGTGTCTGGTGTGAGCCACACTTTGTAGTCAACCCCTGCCTCAGGGCTGCAGTGCCCCAGCTATTCTCTTCCTCTTCTCCTGGGCCATAATTCACAGGTTCATCTTCCCCCTTACATGCAGTGTCTCTGTCCCATGGAGAGAAAGGATGGAGCTGACCTCAGATAGGAGCCATCTCCCCACTGATGACCTGTGACCACTGACCCCAGCTGAGTTTCCCATACTTCTGGGCCTTCTGAGGAGCCCAGCTCCTCCCACAGCTGCTCACATAGCAACGGAGCAAAGCAGAGGGTCTGCAGGGGCCGTCAGCGCTGCGTGGAGATAGATACTAATGACTTTGGATGGGCACTGAGCAGCAGATTTGGGGGGGGGCTGCAGTGACACACTCACCTCCTCCCAAAGGTCAGTGGTACATGGGGCTTGACCCCACATTCCTGGTGCATCCCCGACCCCCGCTGCAGTCAATCAGATCTATTCTGTGGCACCATTAACCGAAAAGATTTATGTGCTTCGGGCAGTGGGAGGAGAGCTTGATTTCATTTCCAGCACAGTTTTTTGCTTTCCTACCCACATTCATGTTAATGATAACAGACGTGGATTCAGCTCAAGTAGCCAGGGAAACAGCTCAGGCCTGACTCTGTTCCCAAGCAGATGTGATCCACTGGATTATTCTTTAACGAAGCTGTTGACAACTAATGGCCTAATGAGGGGGTGTGGGGGCGGGGAAGGCAATTGATTTTGGACAACATTTTAAAACTGCAGACTCAGCTCAACAATTTATAACCCCGGTGGTGGTTTATTGCTTTGGCAGAGTTAAGTGGATTGAGTGGCCACAAACTTCCACCAGTCCCTTGTTACCATGATCCATGTTTAATGCTGTTATTGATTTGATCTACCATTTTCTGAAAACAAAAGTTCTCTTTAAAAAAAAAAATCAAAAAGAAAAAAAGCCCCTGCAGCACTGGATGTGATAGAGAAAGGTGTTCCATTGCATGAACATGCAGTTTAGCTTCAGGGAATTCTGGTTCTCTTCACACCTGGCCTATTTTTGGGTAATGCTGAGTTGTTACTCAGCTTATTGAGCTCAGCATGTTACGCAGTTTATTGAGCTTCATTCCTCTTGCAGAAGAAACAAGAGGTGTTGAGCACCGGATGAGCATGAGCCTGCACTTTTAATCCAGGAATTATCTGGAGAGAGTTGAATCTGCCTGAAAGACATGAAACAAGGGTGTGAGCGTGAGAACAGACTGTCATGTGAGAGGTGCAGTGAGAGTCATTCCAGGGCAACCTGTAGTTCAAATCCTTCTTTTCTGAACCTGAACTGACCCAAAGGCAACCCTTCTTCCAGTTGACTTCCAGTTAAGTCCTTCATTCTAGAAAAGGTGGGATCTTTAGCACCACTAAGGAACAAAAGGAGAAAACCTCTCTGGCAAAAGACGAGTCACCCTACTTTGCTGCCTGAGTTCTTCCCTTCTGCAAAATAAGGGTGATAAAACCCAGCTGCTTCAACATGTTGTGAAGATTAATGGATTAAACAGGTCTGATCCTGCATGAATTGAAGGTTGCCTTTTGCCAAGTGCGTTGGACATGGCAACTCTGCCTGCTGGTGGTAAAGATCCAGTCATTCATTACTAATTATTATTCTGAACAGTGAGGTTCTTCTGAGTATCTCCCAGGATTCACCCCATTGTTCCTAGGACTGGGCACATATAAAGAACGAGGACAAATGCAGTCCACCTTTTCTGCCGTGTGAAAACTCTTCGTACTTCAAATCTTTTTGTTGTGTGAATCATTTTCACCACTCTACACCAGCTGTAAGGTCTTCGGCAAAGGACATTGCTGCGCCCACACTTTCAGAACATCTCCTGGGAAGGCTGGTCCTTCCTCAGTGCCTCCCAAAGGAACAAATTATTCTGCCCAGAACAACCCACATGACTCCCAGCAGGATTCAGGCAGGGAGGAAGGACAGGTGGATCAGCACAAGGGTAACACACACAGAGTGTGACACTTCACAACCTGAAACCAAAAGAAACAACACACTGAGAAATAAGGTGGGCTGTGAATGGACTGAATCAGTAAAAGTGTTCTTCAGGTGTGGTGAGTGAAGAAATGTGAAATCTGTGCCTCTGTGCAATAACTTTCCTGACTGGCCCTGCCCCAGCAATGACTCCAGAAAGCTGGCTTCCTGGGAGCTGGAGCTTGTGTTGCAGTCAGCTCTGGCGCCTGCTGCAGAGCCCAAGATGAGAGTGTTCACACCTCCCAGAGCAAGGGATTATCCAGAGATACACCAAGCAGTCACTGCAACACTAAATCGTATCTGCTGGAAAATGGCAGCATGGCTATTTTTGGGGTGACTTGTATAACTTTCCAAGTTTTGGTGTATTTTAATTTTAAAGTGCTTGGCATCACTGAGGCAGGATGTTTTGGATTAACAATTATGTAACTCAAGTGCTGAAGCAAAGGGCCTGCTAAAGTAAGCGAGAACTTAGCTTTGAAGTTTATTGGAAAAAGAGCCAAGTCTATAGGATCTAAGGAAATAGTCCTGCAAAACTGGTTTACTGAGAGAAGAAACAGTAGAATCAATGAGGCTTTTCAGAGATCTTGGCAAATCTTGTATTATGTTCTTTTAAAATGCACTTTTCCGGGGAAAAGAGAGAATAAATACACACAAACACATCCTTTTCTATTTTGGATATAAAGTGTAATCCTAGTCATCCTCATGTTCAGAAATATGTAGGAGAACTGGCACAAAGGAAAACAAAAAGGACAGAGAAGAATGGAATAATTTTCATGTGTAGCCTGTGAACCTTCAGCTTGGAAGTGAGGTGGCTGGAGGCCATGAAGACACATAAAATCCTCAACAGTGTGGAGAAGGTGAATACAACCCAAAAAGTCAAGGGCACCCAGTCAAATTATCAGGTTTAAAAATAAGTTCTACCAAAGCTCTAATTCTTCCCCCAGTGGAATTGTGAAAATCATTGCTAGGGATAATGTGGAGGCCAAAATTATAAATGAGTTCAAAAAGGCATTTTCAAGGAGGAAGAGTCCAAGAACAGTTATTAAACACACTGTTCTTCCAGCTTGGCAAGTCCCTGGATGACTGCACTTTTGGGGGGGGATACCTCATGGAAATACTTGACCTACATATGTTGTGTTTGCCTTTTCTCAGGCACTGATAGGACTAGGTGGGGCATTGTCCTCACTTGGGGTGATCTCTTGTAGTGTTATCCTGCAGTTTTGCCCAGAAGTATCTGTGTAGAATGAGAAATGCATGATTGTATATCATTTAATCTAAAGTTAATGCCCTGATTTTCGCTGCTTTTGACCAGCTTCTGCTTTACACAGACATTCAGGGCCCATTTCACAACTTCAGCAGAAACAGGGCTCCCATATCTCATTAGCACTGCCCTTCTATGCCTCCCAAAAAGACATGGAATATTAAGATCCCTTCTCCAGTACACCCTCTAGAAATATGAGCAATTTCTTTGAAAGAACCAGGTGTGATTGTCAGTGCCTCTCTGAGCTATGACCTACAGTTATCCAGGGGACTTTCAGATGTGCTGCTTCATCCTGCTACTCTTTCCTTGGGTTTTTAGGTCAGGGAGCTCAACTCTGAACACATGCCTACCTCTTTCCTTGAAGCTCTGAAACCTTTAATGAGTAGGCCAGATCTTCATCTTGTGCAGCTGGCAGAGTTCCACTGCCTGCAGGAAAGTTACAGTGCTTTACAAAGTATTTCCAAGTACCTTTGCATCCACCTCAACCATTTCCTGGAGTTACTATTTGCAAATGTAGCCAACATATGTTGAAAAAGTGATATTAAACAGCTTCAGGTTAGCATATTTACCAGTGAAAACTTCGTTTTGCACGGGGGAAGCAAGTATCCTTCAAAATTATTTTCTTCTTCTGTCAGTTATCTTAAACCTGGAGTGAGAGATGGTTTTTGTTCAGCTGTTTTAGATGTTTGCTCTCTGACCTTTTGAAGTTATACTTCTTCATCTTCTTCAATGTTATATTCTCTTGGAGCTGGTTCTGATACCTAAGGCACTTGCAAAATTTTTTCTTTCTCTCTTTCTCCTCACTTTTTTGACAAAGTCTAGGTAGACTGTTGAAACTGAGCCTCTTTGAAGCTTAGGATTTAGCAAGGTTCAAGTAGGAACTGGACATTTTATATTGATAGCAAGTGCAGAGTGAACTATGCTGCCAAAGCTAAAAGACCTAGAGGTTTGGAAATATTATCAGACCTCATTCTTCAGGGTTTAAGTGTTTCAGTATAAAGATTTAGGATGAAATTGTCCTGGCAGGCAGATTATCCCACAGCTGCATGAATTTTGTCTGAAGCATCTGATGCTGGCTTACATGTTAAAAAATGTCGTGCATGGATGTGCATTTGGTCTGACCCAGGGTGTCCCTGTTGACTACTGCCCAATCCACTATTTTAAGCCTTTCTGTAGCAGTTTGTGGAAAACCTCAGTGGGACTTTCTTATAATCTGAGACAGACCTCTCTTTAAAAGAAATTGCTTCAAGATTTTGTAGTTGGGATTTTATCTTCTTTAATTCCCCATATTTTAAGGTTACTAAAAATCCGCTAGAACAGACACCAGGAAATTTATTATGGTTGATCTCAGTAAAAAAACCCTTTCATACCTGAAACTGTAATAAAGTTTGCTCATCTTTTAAAAAGCCAGTACAGGCTGGCCTGAGCTGGTTAAAACTAGGACCCAAACATTAGACACTGTGGGTCTGAAATGTAAAGAATACCTGACAATACGAAGAGAAAAATCAAACAATATTTTTTCAAGTTAGAAAACCTCCTTTGTATCCAGTTCTACTTTTAAGACTCCCACCTTTATTTTCTCACATTTCAGATGAGATGAAGATTAACAAAAGGTATTGTAGAGTCTCTGTGACTGCAAATTTGGCAGAATGGTTGAGACAGGCAGCATTGAGAATGGTCTAGGCAAATGGATTACCTGATTTCTACTCATAGGACTCTTAATCCTTAAAAAAACTGGTACCATTACTTCCAAGGAAAAACGATGCCAAATAGAGGCACACTCCTTAAATATATCCATTTATACATATTATAAAATGTTTAATAAATAAAGAAGCATGGCAAGGGCAATGGATGTGAATGACTTGTATTTTTGATATTCTCATTAATTTGCTTTGTAATCCTCAGGGAAATCAGTCCAAACCTCTGTGCCACACCTCCCTGGCCATCATGTGAGTGACTCCATTGAAGTTTCAGTCTTCTTGGCTCTATTTGGAGATATTTGTTGTGTAGAGGACTTACTACCGGGACATCTAGCACATGCTGAAATGGATGTTAGTACTAAATTCTCTGCTTCTTTGCTAAAGCACTGAAATTGTCAACAGTAGTTCAGAGACTCTCCCAGTACAGGAAGAATTTATTGGGCAGAGAAGGAAGATGACAAAGATAGAGACTAACATACATCTAAGAGTTCACAAAATGAGCCATCTTTAAAGGATTTCTCTTCAAAATTTTGAATTTGGAGACATCTCTCTTGATGCTCTTCTGCTTCCACAAATGTCTTCCTTTGCCAGGGGTGACCACTTTCTAATGAAAAGGATCCCACAAAGATATTTCTACAGAGGAGCATTTCTTCCCCTACTTTCTTTAAAAACTTAGGGAGAATATTTTTTAAGTCTAGGTAAGAATTTTTATTTGTATATCCATCATCACTAGGTCATTTACATAGGCTATGTAAAGGCCTCATTCATCTTTGACTTAAAAATTCTGCTGCTTTCACTGACTGAATTTAGCCCAAAAATTTTTTTTGGTCCTGTAAGCTTGGAATTATCCAGTGTTGTGCCTATTTTCTACCAGATTATACATTACTCCTCACTAGTCTTTACCTTTATAACAATTATATATTTTTTGCTGCAGGGACTTTGCATTGAGCTCATGCCAGGCCTCTCTTCTCAGCATTAACAGCATCCTGCAGTCTGTTAAAAAGTGCCCTGCTCAGGGCTGAGGTAAAACAAAGCCACTCCAGGCTTGTGCCCAAGGCCGCTGCTCTGGCACTTACCAGACTGCATCATCTTTCAGCTCCCATTTTTTAGGAAAAACAAGTGTCTTGCTCTTATGTTTGCAAAGAAGGGCTTAAAATTCACTCCTAATTAATTTACTGTTGTTAAATCTTGTCCTGTTCTTCCATTGTTGGGGGTAAGCTTGATACCAGAGTGGTGGGTTTAGCATCTCCTCTGGGACACTGCAGGGTGCAAGGGCCAAAGCTGTGCCCTGCCTCTCCTGTCCTGTACCACTCCTCCTTTCAGGGATAATCCCCTCTTGCCTGAGCTGTAGTTCACAATCTCCACCCACTTGCTTTTATCTGAAATGTGGACCCTTCTGAAGCTTCTCAGGACAATTTCCATGGGAAATGTTTGTCTCACAATGGAGCAGTTTCCCATACTTTTGGGAGCAAAGGGGCAATTTTTTCTCATAAACCGGACTGTGCACCATTGTGCATACTGTAAACCTCTGTTAGAGGCCTGAAGAAGGACTGGTTGCCTCCAGTTAACAATACCACTGGGCTAATTGGTAGAAATAATTATCCCAAAGGCTGGAAAAACTCAATTAGAAGAAAAACACATTAAAATATTGTTCCCAGATACTCTATCTTCATTATGAGACCACCCATGTGAGTCCTGTCTTCCCACTGTTATACAGAGGTGTTATTTTTAAAAAGTAGGAGATTTCAGACAGGATAGGGAAGAAGGCAAGGGGAGTCTTTGGGAGAGACACAAATCACACTGTCACCCTTCACTGAAGCGACAGTGTTAGAGGAGTAACAAGCCATTAGTGAAAGCCAAGTGCCGAGACTTCATGTTGTTTTTTTTTTTTTTCTAATAATGTGTGGTCCAAAGCCATTGTATTAAATATAAACGGAGAAGGAAATTATATTCCATATCCTCCACACTGTATTGTAGTCACACAGACAGCTGATTGCAGCAGACACAGCCTGAGCCACCTCTCTGGCTGTACGTGCCATCCTCACTGAGGTCAGTATTATTTCTTGTCCTGACAAGGATTCTCTCAAAAGACTTTAATTTTTTTTGTCTGCTTCAAGCAGCAGCAGGGGGTATGAGCAGGGCATTTTTCTCAAGTGATGAAGTTTGTTCCCACGGCTGTGGGAAGGAAGATGGAGGGAGAGGGAGCAGGAGGCCGGAGCAGGCCGAGGAGTGGGATATTCAGAGATATGAACTTTGGCAGAAACATTTGGATGAAGGCTCTCAAAGTAGGTTTAAACCAGACATGTTGTTTGAGAGCCACAAGGCAGCTTCCTCTGCAACAGGTCTGCAGTCAGCAGAGAGTTTGCTCTGGCCTGTGCCTCAGATGCAGCTGAGGAATTATTTATCTCATATCTCTAAACTTGCATGCCCCTATGGAAACAAGAAGATACGGTGAAAACCCGTCTCACCCTCCTCTTGTGGGGTCAGCAGCAGCTGTGGCTGTGTCTGCCCTGCAGATATCGCTCACAGAGAGGCTGGAGCCCTGATGTGCAGGGAGCTGGAGAAGAGGCAGGGCAGGCAGCAGCCCTGCTCATCAGCCTGCGGTGTTGTGCCTGGAGGCCCTGGCTGGGATCTGGGCTCCCACTGTGCACTCTTCTCCGCAGAGCTGCAGCCAGATGAGATCCCTGTCCAAAGGGTGCACTAGCCCAGACAATCCAGGTGTGGGAGAAAGGAATTATTCCCACTTCATAGAGCATTTCTGGCACAGAGCGTTTCTGGCATTGAGGTTTTCCTGATGTCAGAAAGAATGCTGTGGCACAGCAAGGAGGAGCACCCAGCTCATTGCATGTTCAGTTTTGGTTAGTAGAACACTCTGGTTTCATGTGCTGGGCTGGTCTCATTGAGATGGCTGCATCCCTTCACCACACATAGTTATACTGGGCAGAAGAAAAACCTAAAGATGTTACTGGTTCTAATGTTGCAGGGATTGGGGAAATTCTGCTCCAAGAAGTGCATTTCCTGCTAAAATCAGGATTCTGACTTACAGGAGAAGCAGCATGCCCGTGTGCTAGGGTAGCTGTGTCCTATGCTCTGGCAGAATGAGCCAGGAATGAACAAAAGGAAGTTTCTGATCAACACCTCCTCCTCAGACTCCAACTTTAAATATTGTCATATTTGAGTGCAGCTTCCCCATCCTCTCTGTACTTCCCCATCAGATAAATCTGACTACAAAGCTGTAAACAGAATCACAGAATAATAGAGTGGTTTGGGTTGAAAGGGACTTTAAAGATCATCTACTTCCACCACTCCACTGCCTTGGGCAGGGACACCTCCCACTAGACCAGGCTGCCCAAAGCCCCATCCAGCCTGGCCTTGGACACTGTCCTTGAGTAGTGAGTGGCATCTGACCACTCCTCCTTGTGCTTAAGGTTCAGCAAAGTTCCTTGTCCATGAAACGTTTCTCTTCCCCTTCCTTTCATGTAACTTGCAGCCTCAAAGTGCATCATGCCTGTGGGAACATTTTTGAAACCCCTGGTCAAAAGCCTGTGGTCCTATATTCAGGAGTTTGTGCACAGTTGGAAATTAAATAGGGAGAAAGAAGAGTTGGGTTGCTTTGGGGGGTTTTTGAGATACAAGTTGGAATTTGAGAAAAACTTTAATTCTCCCTGTTAAATTTAAGCTGGATCCACATTTTGGATGGCTGTGTTTGCAGATGGAGTGGCTGTAGTTGTGTAATTGCCTCTCTCTGTGACCAGTAATGACAAATTGCTATTGCAGTAAAGAAGAGAGGTGTTGAAAGACATTTTACAGCTTAGAAATGGGAAAATTCTTCCCTTCTTCCTCCACACATATATGCCATAATGTGAGCAAACATGGCAAAGTGCAACTATGTGGCACATGTTGAAGCTGAAATCTGCCTGGTCCTCTCCTCTGGGACTGAATTTGACAAGGTCTTACTATTTCAGGAGTGCTAAAACGAAGAAGCAATATACTGCTGAGCTTCATCCAAACCCAGTTTTATTATATGAACTACTTTCATCTACTGCCTATGCCTCTTCCCATCCAAATATGGACAGAATAAACACAGCAAGCCCACAAAACTCTGCTGCTCTGCTGAGAGCACACAGCAGCTCCCCAGTACACTCATGAAAAAATTCAGATATCTCACCTCTGTATAGGACTTTTTATCTATAGTTCCCAACTTGCTGTATAAAGGAGGGAAGAGCAGTAAGCCCGTTTTCTAATGAGGAAGTAGGATGAATAAAATGTAACCCCAAATTCTTTAGAAGTTTAAATCTTGACTCCGAGATGGGAAGATGTAAGTGTCTGGACGGAAAATATAATATATTCAAACATGTCTGGTGCTGGAAATCTCTAATAGATGTGGCCTAGCCTCTCACTGTGTGGAGATGCTGCTCTGGGCAGAAAAGTGCCAGTTCACTCAGAAACTGTGGAGTCTGTTTTAGTAAGGCTGATTGAAGTGCCAAGTAAGCTTTGCAAGATTCCCAAGCCTGCTGAATTCATGGGAGTCTCGCTAATAGGGTACATCTCTAATGGTCAAAGAACTGCTAGATTGTTTTGAAGAGAGTTGTCAAAAAGCTTCCAGCTTAGGGGTTTCTAGATCTCCTTCTTCTTTTATGACCCATCTATAGGACAGCTCTAGCGGGATCCAGGTGGGGAGCAGCCAGATGAGCTGGTGGCTTTACAGCAAAAGAGCCAACATGCTCACAAACAGGTTCTAATAGTGTCTGAGCAGTAGAATAAATACACAGAATTCTACTAACAGCAGTATTATGCAGACATGCACTGTAGTCATTTTAGCTGATGAGCTCATTCAGTACCATGGAACAAAGTTTTGTAATTGCCTGGGGGACTGAGTGGGTGCCTTTAAGGGGCAAAGGATATTAATGATGTTATTCAGAAAGATTAATGCTATTATATCACAGAGTCCCCCATGACTCCAAAGAGCACATCTATTAATGAACTTACTTATGATTAAAACATGCTGAGCAAAACAATAGTTAATTGAGCAATGGAAAAAATACAAGATTTTATCTTTTGTGAAAGTAGATTTATACAATTTATCCTGTGACTACAATTGTCTGTGAGGTGCGTAGGATCATGTTTTCAATCAGGGAATGTCATCACCTTTTGGACAGGACACAGGAACTGGCCACTGTGGGCTTCTTGCCATCCCAAATTAACTGCTGCGCATCTGATGCAGAAGAGCTTCACTGTTTTCCTCCATTTTTCTGTTGCAATATCTACACCATCCCACCTGCTTGGACAGACTGACTGAGGGCCCAGAAAAGTCTGAGACAAAGTGTACAGATGTCAGATGTCTGGGGCTTTGGATAACCCTGCAGTGAGAAGTCCAGGGAGGGGTTAAGTGATGGCAAGTCAGGGTGTTGCAGGGCATTTGCTGAGCATGATAACTGCTCATGTGCCTGCCCCTGCTCCTCAGGGACACACAGGGAGCATGGCCAGGCCAAAGAGGGGCTCTGCAGACCCCAGCTGGAGGCAGAGCTCAGGACTGTGGACCTTGGACTCGTTGCAGGGCTGGTAGGAGGTATCTGAGGTGGGGAAAGGGACCTTGCTGGCCTGGCCAGTGCCCCCTTGGCTGCAGAGACTGGAGGAGCCTGCTTGTGGAAGCCCGTGGTAAGGGATGCACATTTCCATCTACACTTGCGCTCCTGGACCCAAAGGTTTGAAGAGTCCCAGGGTCTATTTGGGTCCAATAGGTCCTGACCTATTTGGGTCAGGATCCATTATGAGGTTTTCTTGCTCACAAGTAATGCTGTGTGTGTAAAATGTAAAGCTGTGTGTGGAACTCAGGCCTGCCTACCCCCACCAGGCAGCTGAAGGTGTGAAGATGTTGGATGATCTGAGTTCTTGCAACCTGCTTTCCCTAGGAAAGACTTTTCTGAGGGGGGATCTTTCAGCTCTTTTTATGAGGAAAAGCCTGGCAAGATCACCACTTTAACAAGATACCTCAAGAAGGAGTTGAAGATTTTTCTGAAAACTTCTGACCAGACCTGTCCTAACCTGCAGCTTCTCAAGTGGTTTTTATTATTCCAAGAGCCATGTGGCTGCATTGCAAGTTTTCTTTCGCTTTCTCAGCCTTAATACCCAAAAAATCATCAGAGACACAGTGATCAAAGCATGGCTCTGTCCCTCTGATCTCTGGGAACCTGCTGCCAGAGGATGTTGCCCTCTGCCTTGCCCAGCCCCAAGGCCTGAGGTGGGATATCTGCATCTCAGGGCATCCATCCCCATAAGGGGAGTGATGTTTCTTGGGAGTGGAGCAGGGATGCTGGTCCCTGAGCTGCTTGCCAACTCTTCCCCTGGCCACCTGCCACGGTCTCAGCTCAGCTCCCTTCTCCATGTCTTCAGATGGAGGAAACCTCTACCCACATCTCATCTGCTTTGGTGCAAGTTTCTCCACCTCCCTTGCCGCACTCAGGGCTTTGGGGCAGGCACAATGCTGCCTGTTCCCCTTTATAAGCAAACAGCTGCATTTAATTTTCTATTTCATGTCCTCTTTTCCCTCAGGAGCCACACTATACAAGACTTTTTCCTTAAAAAAAGGCACTCCCCTCCACTCCCCTCCCCTGCATGCACATATCCCTCCCTCCATCCTCAGCAAGTGCCAAACCCCACATGGCTCAACGTCCTTGCTGAGCCCTGCCTTGGCACCACCATGGGGCTTCATGTTCTGGGTCAGCTGGTGTGATCTATCCCTGGACACAAGCACTTTCCTCCTGCTGGAAAAAGAACATTTGGGCTATTAGCGGAGAGGAAGCTCAAAGTGTCATGAAAGTTTATATCAAACAATTGTTGTACCACAGGAGCTGGAAAAACAATTTTTTTCGAACAGCACTGTATCATTTCCCATTTTTTTTGTTTTAAACAAAAGCTCAAACATTTCAGCTATTAAAAAGTGGACAGTGTATTAACTCTTCATGTTGCTTACATAAAGATAAAATAAATAACTGTAGGTTTCAGCCCAGAACATTGTATCTCTAATCCTTCATGCTGGATTCTTATCTCAAAGTTGTGTTTCAAAATAAGCTCTAATAAAAATTATTCACCAGCCAAGGCAGGAAATACAATCCTTGCCCTACCCTTTCTATCTTGTTCCCCATGATTACAGACCTATTGAGTGTGCCATAAGGAAGCACACAATAGAATGAGATCAAATAATAAATGGAAGCAATACATCAGCCATATACTCCTTTAGCCCAAAACAACTTTCACCTCCAATTCCAGCCTGTGAGGCCATGAACAGAACAGCACGTATCACCCTTTGTGGGTAAAATGTGTCTTAAGGGTAGAGGAAAAAATGAGAGTTGAATTTGTGGGTGAACACATAACAGAGTTCCCCAAAAGAAGCCTAAAGCTGAAAAGACGTGTGGATTCAAGTTAGCATCACAGAGCTGATTTTATTTAGCTATTTATTTCAGAAGATAAGTATTTTGTTGATCTGTGTGATCTTTTTTCATTGGGGTGTGAAAATTGTGGTACCCTGAACAAAGTGTGCTTTCTTGTGTCTGTGTACATTTACATCTCTACCAAAAATTCTCTCAGAATCAGAGATAAGTAAAACATCCTCCCTTGTTTTTCATCCTGACTAAGCTTTGATAAACTCAGCTTGCAGAAGGCTGTGCAGAAGTCTATAGTGGACCCCAGACTACAAGAATTGCCAAACTTTTCTACACAAACTCTGGGTTAATCTAGAACTATGAAATGAAAGACCAGTGATTTTATAATTGTTTTATTTCCTGTAAGATACCAATATATTATTACCTGTTGCTCCTAAAATATAATGGGGAACTAAAATATGTGTCATAAACAAAGTTACCCTATATGCTGACATTAAACAAGTTATGTCTTCCAATAAATTCTTGATGATAAAAAAGTTAAAAAGGCTGTTTCTATGAAATCATTTATCTATTTGTAAAGCTGAAGTATCATAATGCGACTTTAGCATTCACAATGCAGTATTTCTGCTAATACTCTATTAGATTTTGCAATCTAAATGTTACAATAGACAGGGTGAAACACGAGTTTGTCTGTAAAAGGTTGAGCAAAGGCTAAATATCCTTAAATTACACTCATGGCAGTATAAATGTTTTGAGTTCTTTTGCAATCACAGTTTTGTTAAGTGACAGCATTACTTTTGTTGAACTTGTAAAGTTTCCAGTACAAACTTGCTTTTGTTGACAGTATGGTTTTTGTAACATTTTTAAGATAAAAAAGTATTTTGATGATCAGAAGAACCCTGGCATAAGAAAAAGAGGAACAAATGTTGACGAGATTTTTTGTCTTATTGTGGTAGGCACTTGCAGAGGATAAAGTCCATTAATGCATGGGAGCTGATGAGACATAGTAAGAATGATGTAAATACATTAAGTAGATAATTATCTGGACAGTTACATTGAGTTAAGCATTTTAAGCTATTATCTGTGTTTATTGACTCGTCCATGAGCATCTGGGTCTGCTGCTTCATGACCAATAGGAGCTGGGAATGGAGAAAATCTGTGAGAGAAGAAAAGCTGTGAGCTGGGGACTCAGCCTGGGGTGACCATGGGGTGTTTCAGTGAGCTTAGGCCTTAAATTAGGGTTGGGATTGCAAAGGGAGGACCTGGTTGACTTGATTTCCAAATCTTCTGCCCTTACTCTGCAACCTAATAACTCAAAACTATTGCTATCACCTTCCTTTAGCAAAAACCCTCTCAGTGTGGCTCCATGTTTGCAAAGGGGAATTGGATGCAGCGGCTTGGGCACATAACATTTGGTAGCCCTTTACTGTGTAAGTCAGGGAGAATGAACTAAATGCTCACAGCCTGTGTGCAGGAGGAGAAAATTACACTAATGCCTGTGGAAAAACAAAAGGAGGCAAGCAGGAAATAAATGAAAAAAATATCCACGAGAAAATGGATTTTGTGGTGTATTTAACTATGGCTCAGAGGAGGTGCCTATGAAATGAGAAGGTTTGCTTGCTTGCCTGTAGGGTTTATTTGCTTTTTAAAGTTTCCTTTAAAAAGAACAAGGGAAAAAAATCAAGCAAAAAGTCAAGTTTCTCATCAGCTGGTGACTCAGACAGCTCAAGCTGTGAGCAGCTCTGTGATTTCTCACTAAGCAGCATGTGGTTCTCTCAGCCTTGGTGCAGAGACCCCCTTTCAAGATCCATTTGGACAAGCCCAAATTTATGCTTGTGTCTAAAGCTAGGCAAGCAGATGGACTTTTATTGGCAGAGGAATGTCCTGAATGAAAGCAGGATTAGCTTTGTGGAAAATCACCTGTGTTAAATACTAGCTTGGGCCAGTGACTGATTTAGTGGCAGTGGATGGAGAAGCCAAACATCTGTTTCCCTCAATCATTTTTAAACATTTCCTCCCTCCCTTCATAACACTGAGCCTACACATATTTCCAGATCAAAGTCCTTATCTTCCTGAACATTTTCTATATTTAGTGAATATATGAGTGAAGCAATGACCTTTCTCCATAAGAGAAGAGCTGGATGAACTGGGATTCCTACCTGTTTGCACAGCTTTCTTCTTCATATCCAGCATAGGTGTGAGTGCCACAATTGCATGTTGCTGTGGTGCCAGGCTTATCTGGAGTAAGATTTCACATCCATCAGTCAAGCATTAGGACCTCCTTTACTAGAGTTGCAATTGATCCAGGATGTGTAAGATTACAGGAGGGCAAAGCTTGGGTTTCCATTCCATGTAGATTGACAAAATGTTGACATTTTTTGACAGAATTTTTCTTTTAGCATTTAATGCAGACCACCTGAAATCTTCTTTGATTATTTCTAAGCCATATACTTTTGAGTCAAACTATTAATTTCCTATCTATTTTATAGATACATATTGTAGAATACATATCTGTGTCAACATGCAGTGATTTTTTTTTTTTTTTCTTTCATTGAAAAGGTTAAAATCGGGCATTCTGACAATTCTGAACCTGAAATACTTTCCAAAACATTTTTTTCCCAGTTTCTCTGGATAATTTCCCTGCAGTCCTATAATGAAGCCATTCAAAATAGACTAAATAGGCAAAGTATTTAAATTACAATATTCCAAATGGCAGACACTTCAGAGAGAGGCACTGGTACATGCTGTGTGTTTTTCAGCACATTTTGGTCCTTTAGTACATATATATTAAAAAGCATCTTTCTTTTTTCCATGATACTCCTCATTTGAGGAGGGTGTGCTTCTTGGAACAAACTTGCTGTCCAAATGGTCTCAGGACGAGGGCTATTAAAGTTGAAGAAGTTGTATAACTGGCCTTTTGCTAATTAATGGCAATTTACCATGCTGTTGTTAATGGCTATGTCATGGGTTGTGGACTTTTTTCCTAACTTTATTTTCTGTTGCTGAGGTTTTGATTATTTTTTGAAAGAACAAGAACATTGACAGTATCTTGCATCCATGTGCAGCTTCTGGAAGAGCTTAGGTAGATTGAAAAAGCATTTCCAAGAGCTGACTGAATTGGATAATCTTTGTTTTCCAGATTTTTTTCCTCTCTTTTTCCTGTTCCATCAGTACCGACATGACTGGCATTTTAATTACATAATATTGCACTTTTTGAAATTGCGTTTCCCTGTGATGGTGGAACAGCAGTTCTCCCATCAAGATGCATGAAAGTGTATACGGTTGTGGGTGGGGGAAGGAATTTAATATATTTTATGCAAAACTCATCTATACTCCAAAAATGAGCCAATTTCCATGTGGAAACAGATTTGGCCTCCTTTAAAAACTGGCTGACTTCCCTGGAAAATGTATCCGTTTCGGCCAACAATTCTCTAAACGAAGAGAACTTCCTTTGCGAACATTTTAAACCCAAAACGCAGTACAGAAAACTTTTCAGGATGAGTTTGTTTGCTGTTTTATACTTCTTTAGTGGTCACCCAGCTATGAAATTGGCTTGGTGTCACGGTGAGCAGCTTCAGGTTTTCCAGAAGTTCAAGACAGCAACTACAGTCCCAAGCAGTTGAAAACCTGGGTTTATCCTCTCTTCTAGAGCCTGGATCAGCCTCAGCACAGAGCTCCCTGATGCCCACGCTGGGATACTCATTCTTTATTCATGGAGAGGAATGTCCAGCAGAAGTTAATCCCAAAACCAAACCCCAGGCCCTATCCTGCCTCTGGGTCTGAAATATCATGATAAGCCATCCAGGGACACTGAAAATGTAGAAAAATGTAACCCATTTGCTGTTGTTGTGAAGTTGTGTGAGGAAATTCTGGGCACCCTGCTAAGTTTTTCCTGTAGCGTTTGACTTGTGCCAAGGATGGATTTTGTTATGTGGACCTGTCAGGTGCCCTGCCTTTGTCTCTAGACACTCTCAGACTGCTGGGGTGGGGGGGGGGGGGGGGGGGGGGGGGGGGAAGAAAAATTCAGATTTGCACAGGCTCCTCGGGGCTCAGACAAAAGCAGTAGGAGCAGCAGAAAGAAAAAGGGTATTTTGCCCCTTTGAGAAAGGCTGAACTGTCAGTGAAGGGTGAAGGAATATGCAGCCTAATACCTGATGTTTGATCTATTTTTGAAATAAAAAATATCTTTCCTTCTGACTTCTTATCTTCCCAGTCCTGCTACATCAGAGTCTCTGAGTAAGTGGCTTTTGGTGGCTGACATAGATTTGATCCCTCCTGACCAGCTCCTACTTAGCTCTGCTGTCAGAGCACAGTGAGGTTCCTACAAGATTCAGAGCTGCAGGACAGTTTTAAGACCCCCACATTTTGGCTCCATCCACTGTCTCATTCAGCTGGCCCACCGCAGTTGTCCCCTCTTGTGACCCACTGCTCCAGGTGTGTCATGTGTCACCAAACAAGTTAAAGGCTGCAGCTCTTGCCCCCCTTGAGCTGGTCCTTGACTTCAGGTGACAGCAATGGTGCTTTGAGTGACCTGGTTTAGAGGAAGGTGTCTCTTCTGATGGCAGGGGGTTGGAGCTGGTTGATCTTTAAGGCCCCTTCCAACCCAAACCATCCTGCTTATTCTGTGATAATGTGGTTTTTCTCTTGGTCACACAAGTGAATGGGAGAACTTGTTTTGCAACAGGTTCCTCTCTGGCTTAAAGCACACCGTTCAAAACCCACTCACTAGCTGCTTAAACAGCTAAAGAAAATTCTCTTTGAGGATTCTATTTTCATGGTGGGTTTTAATGTGTGATCATCTTTTCCTTCTGAAAATTTATATTAAAAACTTGAACATAATTTCTTTCCTTGCCAATGTCAATGCAAGAGGAGGAAGGATATTGTCATTTGGATTGCTAATGTGCTATTCTGGGTTGTCATAGCAATAAAATATTATTATTATGTTTGATTTTTATTTAGGAATTTTCTTTAAGCTTGAGATTTAAACTGAACTAACAAATTTTCTCAAGCGATCATTGTCATACTTTGGACAAGAAAATGCTTAAATGGAAAAGAACAGACAGTTCAGGTGCTCTTTCATCTTTCTGATAATTTTACGTATCGCCTTGACGCTATTGTCCTTAATAGAGACATCCTGAAGCTGGTTCAGCTAATCAATACATATATGCCACAGTCAGGAGCTGCCATATGGCAACATTCTCCTCTGAGCCTGTTCCCGACTTCTGGCTGGGTCTATTTCTGGATTTACTGAGAATCCTCTGAGAATAACAGCTGGGTGTAAAATGATAGCCTGAGGGTGCTGTCCAACACACACTTCAGATTTTGGATTATTTATATATTTAGGGAGATAGCAATAAAGTGGAACTCTCTGCCTTATGGTTTCTGATTCTAGAAAGCGGGGTTTGTTTTTTATTATTTTTTTTTAAATAGGCCCACCAAATGCTCTGACTGAGGCAGTGGGGCAGCTTCCTGGAGGAACTTGTTCTCGGTATAAGCACATCTACAGAATTAACCTGGTGAAACGTGGAATTGTGAGCTTCGAGTGCTTGTCTTTGGTGCTGAGCATATTTTACATACTGAGATTGCTGGAGATTGAACTTTTTTGATTTATCCAAGGGAAATTCCTGGAGAAGATGATGGAAGTGTCTCGCTGACCTCCATGACCCCTGCTTGGGCTCCTCAGGACTGTTGTTGCTCTACTGTATTGGCTCCCTTGGTGACTTCTGCACGTACACAGAGCAGCAAAGTACAAACTAATTCTCTCTGTGTTTGTATGCAGCAGAAAACCACTTATTTCCAGACCTTCTTAGAGTTGCTAGTGTCATTTCCCTTCAGCACACGCTGTTCAAGACTGTGGCCAAAGGAAGTTGGTTGCAGATTTTGCCCCTCATTCTGTGTTATGTCAGCATTCCATGGAGAGTGAACTGGTTTGCAGCTTGCTCCAGACACCACTCAGCCTGTGGGGTTTGCTCCCAGACTGTGTGCATTTCTCCACCCTCAGTGTTGAAGGTCCACAGGACATACATATGAACCAACAATCCCAAATGTTTGTCTTTGGTCTGGGAAAGCGTTGTCAGAGTGGGAGGAATTGCTTGCAATTTACTCTGCAAAAGGCTTCAAATAATCCCAAATTATTCACCTTTTGAAATCTTTTAAAAGTCTCTACAGATGAGGCCAGTTTTTTTCAACTGGATGGGCAGTATGGTGTGAAGTGATGAGGAAGCAGGTTTTGCAAACGGCAGGGCAGATTAGTCCAGATGAGGGTCCCTACAAGTTACCTGGTGCTTGGTGGCTGAACTGCTCACTGCCCTTCTGTGAGGATGCAAACTGCTCCGGGGCTCTTGTGATGGGCTGCTGCTGGTGGCTCTGGATTTCTGCCCCTGAGGAATGTGTGCCTGGCACAGTGACCATCTCTTGAGGTGCCTCATTTCAGTTATGCACAAGCCCCATTTCAGCCCGGGACCTTCTCACGTTTCTAATTGCTTTCAAGACTGAAGCTGTAGGCACCACCCATGAATGATTCATATTTCTAGAAGCAATTGTTCCCATAAAAGAATGAGTTATATTTTGTACATAGGAGTGAATGACCCTATGGAGAGTAAAATATTTTCCTAGCCAGCTTATTTCTATGCCGGAAAACACTACCCTAAGACTAACGTATCCAAGGATTTGCAGATGCAACTTCCAGTTGATTTTAAAAGTAAAATGGATTTTCCAGGCAGTCAGAGGCTAAAGGACATTTCTGTCTAACTGTTCACTGCTAACAGAGAGACGTGCATGGACCGACTAGAAAACAGCCTATGGTATGTCTTGATAGGATCTCATAGTCAGTTTTGTGGCCTATCATTAGTGGAAATAAATGCCTGAAGTTCAATGACATCTACTGCTACTTCCCTTTCTCAGTACAGAGGGTAAAAACTGAGAGGAGCTGTTGAACAGTTTCTTGCAGACCTTCGAAGATTTATGCTAGAAAGTGTTTTGACGTTTATAAGGCGCATTCAATCACCACAGGTGGTGTAGGGGTGATGGATATTTTAGTGTTGATGCTGAGAAATTGCAGGAGATATTTCAGTGTGGTCATGGCATAGCGGGAGGTGTTGGTATCTCCAGAGGCTGAGCAGTGCAGGTAGGAGTTCATGGGCACATTCTTGATATTATTCATAGAACAGAGACATGGGATTTGAGATGGGTGTTTTATTTTAGCTCTCTGTCCCCACCACCTTCTAGAATTCAATTCCTGCTTTGACTTGGATGCTGTCTCCTGTCCCTGCACATAGTGTAGCCTTTTGGGAGAGCAGGTCAGGGCCATACTGAGCACCTGGATAATATTGTGTTCACCATTCCCAGAGGATGTTACAATCACTACCTTATTCCCCTGCATGATCCAGAAATTAAACTTCCTACACATGTAAATGATCAAACAAAATAAAAACAATGCAATTGATTCAGATCCCATTAATGGGATCAGTCATAAGGTCATCCCCATTCCTAACTTTCAGGGAAGGATGGAGCCCAGCCCTCCCCATCTTCCCTCAAAGATGACAAAATTATCCCACAGAATTATCCATATTCAAGGCGATTTCTGAATAGAGATTCCTTGCCGCTCTGCTTCTCCTTCTAGTCACTTCTGATACAGTGACAAAAGAACAAAATCAATGAAAAATGTAGGGGGTTTTTATGATTGTAGGTAACCTCATATTAACCCAGAAAACACTCAGCATCTTGAATGGCCACTCCCTGTCCAAACTTGGGATCAAACAGGCACCTTCTCCATATGGGGAGAGTTGGCCCTGGGGAACAAAGTCCAAGGTCCACTCAAAGGTCCAGGCAGGAGCAAATGGAGATGAGACTGCAGACAGGACTGTCACCAGCTGAGGATGATTGTCTCTGATTGATTGTCTCTGGGCTGAGCTGGAATGGGATCCTGGGACATGGGCAAGAGTTTGTTGGGGGGGTTCAGGGGAAGCTAAGCAGAGTCATTAACACCTAGTTATGCCCTGGGGACCTTGGCACTGTCTGCTGTTTTCTTTACATTTCATAAATTAACTTAAGAAGACCAAAAGACAGGGAGCAGCACCTTGGAAAGGTAAGCAGGAACGTCCATTCAGAGGTGTCAGCTTGTTAAAAACTCTGAGCTTAGCAGCCCTTGAGGGGAGGGGGAACCAAGGAAGAGAAATCATTGAACCAAGCCAGTGTTCAAGGAGTTTTCTGCCATGCATAGCAGTTTATGGGCCTCAAGTAGCCTTGAAGAAAGTCACCTGTAAGTTCTGTAATTGATTTCAGCGAGCATAAGTTTAAGGCTGTATGTTTAGAGACTCTGTTAGGAAAGAGATTTTGCAATTCCCTTTGAAAACAGCACTTTGGTGTGATGACGACTTTCATCATTGCTGGATGTTTATCCAGAGCAAGAACAACAGTTACATACTAGATGAGAATGACTGACCACATAAGAGGGTCTGTCCCTGGCTGTTTCATGGCTAAAATCCAAATATAGCTTCATCCCATGTATTTGCCCATATAAACACAGACACCTTGCTAGGATATGTGAGCTAGGAATGAATTTGCCATGGGCTCTTTTCATAATAAATGGAGGTAGAGACAAATCTATGACTCAGATCTTGGTGAGCTGAACTAATATCTGGAGGGAGAAGAAAGCTTTGCTTTGCTCAGACTACTGTTTTTTATGGGCACAGACAGGCTGACATCTATGTATTTCCGACATCTAAACCAAGGTCAGATAAATCCAGGCTGGAGAGGTGGTTCTTCTTGCCTTTTTCCCCTCACCTATTAAATTATACATTATGATCCTCTCCATGCATCCAACCTATCCAGGGAAGGGAGGTTTGATTATACCCTGTCTTGGGTTGCAATGTATAACCAAAAGGATGTATTCTATTCCCAGTCTGTTGAAACCAGTTGATGAGGTGTTTTCTCTTTATCTCATAACTCTGGGGGAGAGGGGGGTGCATGTCCTCTGTTAATGGGCTAGCTGTTAAAACCAGGTGGAGCAGAGTTTACTATCTCTTCCACAACCCATCCTCTCTCCAGAGGGTTATCTTCTGTTAATGGGCCGTTGAGGCTCACTGCATGACTGATAAAATTGCATCATCCCATTGTGAGATGCTCCACCCAGTGGGAGGAGCCAAGAATTCCTACCTGGATAAAAGTTGCATTCAGAACACCCAGGACAACCTGTTTGCACTAGATTCCCAGAGGAAAGACTGGACCCATGTCACCACCACTGGACTCTTCTACAGGATTGTCTCTACTCCAACAGAACCACATCTGTTACTCCAGGAGGATTTATTTGGACTTCTCCCAATACCCTGACCAGGGTGTCAGTCAGGTCATATTCTGACTCTGTCAGGGTTTCTAGGATTTTTTTTTTTTTTTTTTTTTTGATTGTTTGTTTGCTTTACTACATTTGTATTTTTAATATTCCTAGTAAAGAACTGTTATTCCAATTCCCAAATCTTTGGCTGAAAGCCCTTAATTGCAAAATTATAATAATTTGGAGGGAGGGGGTTTACATTCTCCATTCCAAGGGAAACTCCAACTTCTCCTGGCATACACCTGTCTTTTCCAAACCAAGACATATCCAAATACCTGTCCTGCCCTCCTGTTCTGCCCATGGGATCAGCATGTGGCACCCACGGTTTGAAGTGAACTTTCTCCTTTTGAATCCCAAGTCCAGATTTCTCTAGCATGGATGGTGAGGAAAGTGTGTCTTAAATGTGTGTAAAATGGCTCAGGACATTTACTGGAGCCTCCACTTGTGAAGAGACACATACCTTGGAAATATTAACTGGGTATATTAAGAGGCATCATGTGACAAAGACTATTTAAAGCTGGTTTAACTTCCCATTAGTGCATATTAATTCTTAGTAAGCCAAGCAAAAGGTGATCTTAGAGCCAGGAGGATCAACACAGCACTAATTTCTTTTCTGTTTGCTCATTCAGAGCACATTTCCAAGAAAATCCTTAGGGTCCAACTATTTTATTGCCTAGAGAGCTTTAATTTGGGGATGGTTAAGGGCCTTCCAGGCCACAAAGCAACTGGATCTCCTGATGTGACTGCATTAATAGCACTGATGGGAGAACACTAATCCAAGAGAAATGTGAGCTGTGGGTGGGAGACACAAGCCAGAGCTCTATAGTTGGTACAAGTGTAGGTGTTCAGCCTAGACAAAAATGTGTGCCTGTGCTGCCTTTGGATATAGGGCCTTTGTGGGGAGTCCTAAGTGAAGCACCACAAAGTTTTGCTCGGAGTCTAAATCCGCACTTTGATAATAAAGAGACAAAATATCCTTCCCCAGAAAAGGTGTGTTCTGTTTTCTGACAGTTAATGCAGTGAAACAAGTTTCCCAGTTGGCAGCAAACTGAGATACTGTAATTTCCAAAGTGTTTGGGCAGTTTGAAGGGCTTGGCAGACAGTGGAAACTTTTTCAAGAGCTGGAGGCCAGAACTTTGTTTGGCTGTGTAAAAGTTTTCCCCTGCATCCCTGCATGCCCCCAAAACTGACCTTGCACTCAGGGAGGCTGGTGGAGGTCTGGCCCACGTCCTCTTGGGAAAAATAGCAGCCAGAAGCGGAAAAACACCTGTATTGAGCCCAGACAGACAGAGCTGCCAGTCTGAATGAGTCCAGCTAGGAATTAAAAGCCCCAGCTGACAACATGAGGTGCCAGTAATATTTTTTTTTTTTTTAGTCAGACTCATCATATGAACTGCATTAGCTCTACTAATTTTCATCAACATGCTGTGTGGGTACTTGCTTTGCCATGCATTTCTGTGAATGAAAAAACTGCATTGGATCCATCAATTTCCATCAGTGCACTCTCTGGGCACTCACTTTGATGCACACTACTGTGAATGAAATCTCAGCAGAACTCCAATTCCAGCATTCCTGAGTATTGGCCCTGCTTATAACTTGTATCTGAATTTAGTCCCAGCCCAGACCTGGCAAGTCACCTTTGCCTTGAACAAAAATACAGATCCAAGCACTTTCTGTTCTTGCAGTGTTGGATTTCTTGACCCAGGTTTGTCAGCTCAGGGGTTTATTTTTTCTTTTACTTTTCTTGCCTTCTTTTTTTCTTCTCTTTCTGAGTTACTTGGGACTAATTTCTCATGCATTAAGTTACAGATGAGAAGCATCTCATGATGAAGAGCCTTCTTCATGAGAAGGCTCTATTGATCAGTTACATGCCTTCCTTATTATGTGCTTGATTTTCAATCTTTTTAGTCCAACTTTGCCATAGCTTCCATGATACTGTTCAGAAAAGTAAAATAATCAAGTCCCATGGCTAAAAACTTCCTAATGCATTTGCTAGAAAACATTTTCCCATTATTATGACTGATGCAGGTAATGGTGGTATTGCTATTTGCTACTGGTTGTTAGAAATTAGCACTGATTTCACAAAGGGTGTTACTGTGAACCTGCTACTCTGTGAAATTGAAAGCAGTCTGTCTGATCTTCAGCACTGATGGGTGATTTAATCTATCTCTGAGCTGGTGTATAGTTGGAAATTGAGTAATTATGTAATCATAACCAGCCTATCTTTGGTCGGAGTTGCATCTTGCACTACAGACAAAACCCTGCTTGCAAGTGGAGGATGTGACCAAATAACTACTGAGAAACACTGAGAACAAGAAGGGACTTTTAAACTAAAAGAGGGTGAATTTTGATTACATTTAAGGAAGAAGTTTTTGCCATCAGGGTGGTGAAACACAGGGACAGTTTTGTCAGAGAGGTGGTAGGTAACTCCTGCCTGAGAGCATTCAAGGACCTCGGTTTCTTTGAGAAATCTAATCGAGATGGAGATGTCCCTGCTCATTGCAGGAGGGTTGGACTGATGACATTTAAATGTTCCCTGCAACTCCAATTATTCCATGTTCCAATGAAAATCTAGAGGAAAAATGGGTCTCAGTGGCCTGTGTTTCACTAGCAAAGGGTTTGCTGGGAGCCTCCTGCCACTATTCTCTTCTGAGTGCCACCGGGAGTTTTGGTGTGCTTTGCATGGGCACTGGAAAGGGTTTGGATGGTGTGGCATGCAGATGTGTGACCATTTTTACTTGTCATTGTAAAGGATCGCATCACCTGGATCAGCAGAGTTTGCTCAGAGTCAATCAATTCGAAGCCAATGCAGCTGCACAGATTTCTGTCAGCTGAAGATGTGACAAGCAGTTTCTTCTGCCAACTGGAAGAAAATGCAAATTAACTTATGCTCATTCTGGGCTTCCCAGAGTGGATGCAGTTGCAAACCTCACTGCTCCCTTCAGTTCAGCTGGTATTTCTGTTCCCTGGTGCGTAGTGCACTCCAGGAGTATCTGCTGCCTGAGCCAATGTGAGTAATTCAGTGCTCGTGTATGACCCTTGGGAAGACTCAAAGTAGATTACAACTAGAAAATGTGAAAAAACTGAACCACTGAATACCACAACCTTTAATTGGTAATTATTTAGTAGGCAAATTGCCTCAAAGAAAGAAAATCAGCCTATGTGTGTTCATGTATATGCACCTCTTTCTCTCTCATTATATATATGGGCAGTTATTTTAGTTACAAAAGCCATACATACAGCTAAATTTATCCTCCTACAAGTCTGCTTTGCTCCCTGAGCAGACAGAAAGTCTCAGATTGTGAAGGGCTGTGAAACATCTGCAACCTCATTTCCTCAGTACTTTGCCAGGTGGCCTGGGGTAAAGAGACACAGTCCAGAGACTGCTTTTGGTACCTAAGGAAAAGTCAGTCCCAGGCACCCTAAAAGCTGTGTAGAAGCAGAACATTTCCAGACCTACCTCCTCAGTAAGACTTTCTTTGGGACCTCGTAGGAGTCTGACAGCATGGATGCTCACGTTGTCAGTTTTCCCAGAGGAGATCCCTCCCCCAGGGAGTGAAGCACTGACCATGGCCTGTCTAAGGGAGCACAATGGTACAGTTATTTTAATATAACCCAGTGATTGGAATCTTTACAGAAAGCAAGGACTGTGCAGAATGTATTGTTGGTGTACTGGTCCCCCTGTTATGGCATGCACCATGACATTTTGCAAGGAGGTTAAAAAGTATTTGAAATGGGTATTGATAAATAAACTAAAATGGAAAAATATGTTCAAAATCCTTAAAGCCTTAGTTCTTGTTCAGGGTTAGCCAATCAGTCTTTACAATCAGATCACAGAGTGGGAAAATGTGTTTTTAATATCCAACAGAATTGTTAATATATTTCTTTGACATTGCCTTGAGGACCAGGCTGAGGATTCCGGTTTCCACTGGGATCACAGAGAGTTATTGGAACACAGTAGTCAGTGCATTTTAAAGAGCATAAGAACCATCTCATGCTGACAGCTCCCCAAAAGCCTCTGTTAGTGGGGGATCATTGAACAGGAATGTTTCTGGAAGCAAGACATAGCAATAGGAACCAAATGAGTATTTGTCAGAATTTTTTGATGAATGAAACTGGAAAAAAAATTCACTGATAAAATTTGGGGGAAACTCTGAAGCTGGTAGTACAGCCAGGAATAAAAACTGCATGGTCAACCAGAAGCATAAATGTCTTGATAAAATATATTGTGATACAGCCAAATACAGTGTATACATGGAGGAAAAGAGAAAATGGTTCAGAATTATCCAGAGGCCATTGTGGAAAAACTCGCCAGACTGAATTCTGCTGTCATGGTTTATCCAAGAGGTTGGTAGGGACCAGAAACACTTTAAGTGTGGAGGTAATTCTACCCAAACAATGTAAAAACATACTCAGTTTTGGTGCCTATAATTGCCAGAAATACCATTACAAAGATTTGAGGATTAAAGAAAATACCTCCACATGCAAAACACCTGGGACATACAAAGTTCAGTGATCCCAAAGAAGTGAAGTGGCTGAATTGGTTACAACATCTACAGATCCACCCATGAAGAAACTACCAAATTCTAAAATGTTCTCTCCATTTATGGAGAATATTTTAGCGAGTGTCTAAGTCCTGAAGCCAGATGGTTTCAAGCTGATGATGAAGTCTGAGTTTTAACAGCGAAGACAACTAACCCTTGAAGAGTGGTAAGAGAAACACCCATTTCTCCATCTCATATTGTCCTCATATCAATATTGGTGGCATTTCTAGAGACAGAAAAGTACCCTAGTATGGCACAAATGAAAGTCCTCATCCCAATATCACATCACTGGGAGAAATGCAGTGTCCTGCGAGAAGTTTATGTGAATTGTTTCAAACCCTTTTTCTTTCCTTAAACCCTGTGAGCAAAATTGCACATTGGACTATTTCAGGTTGAGCTATTTAAACTCTCTGAATATTTTGTGATAACAAGTTTTCTTGAATAGTGTCAGCTAGACATGTGACAAAGGCTGTGAAGGTATCCAAGGACACATCTACATCTTCAGGCACAAACAAACGTCTGTGAAATGTTGATTTGGTGTCTGGCTTCCATCACACACCAACTGTAATGGAACTGGAAACTCTGCATTTACCCACTGGATGGTTTGTAGGTATCTCAGTACCTCAAATCCCCAGGGTAATTGCTCACAATATCCTGTGTGAACTAATCAAGCTACTGCTAGAATCAAATGTAATTGGAGTAGCTCACTAATCAAATTCTGGATTTCACAGGACTTGGAAGAGATAGTGGCCTTCATGAGGGCTGCAAGGAGACAGCAACGTGAAAATTAATGTGTATATGCTCCCTTTGCTAAATGATTCTGTAATTCTATGATTAGACAATCCTAAAGATCTTTTCCAACTTAAATGATTCTCCTATTCTGTGATTTTCTATGATTCTCTGATTTCCCTTGTCTGCTTCCTGAATGGACTCTTTCAGTCTAGTTTTTCATTTCAGTTTCAGAATAATTTGCATATGGAGTTTTAAGCACTGCATTTTACCAGCTTAAAAGAAGACAGTTCCCCTGTGGCAAAGAGCTTATTCTGTGCCATCAGTGGAGAGTTTGAACAACTTATTTATTTTAGATGCCTGGCTTGAGCCAAAGGCGACCTCTCACTGCTTTCAAGCAGGATCCATCTTCTGGCCAACCAGCCAGGCTGGGATGGCCAGCAGAGCAGCATGTGCTCCTCCTGGCTCAGCAGCAAGTAACACAATCCTGGGACACTGCAGAAGGTGGGGGAACACAGGAGGTCAGGGATGGACAGTGGTGCCCGAGGTATCCTGAGGGGAGAGACAGTGAGCAGGCAGTCTGCAGGGAGAGGGGGTGGCAGTGAGATCAGGAACATGGTGCAGCTGCTGGTTTGGGGGGGGCACAGGTACATGGGATAGGGCAGACACAACCTCAATATCCTCTGTGCACCCAGCTCAGGCTGAGGCTGCAAGGTGAGGCTTCAAATGAAGGCAGAGGGTATTTAGCACCTTCCCATGCTGAGAACCTCACTGTTGATCCTTCAATGTCTTCCACGCAGCCAAGTCAGCCTGTGCTTGGGAGAGATTTAATATCAAACATAGTGTGAAATTCAATCTCTTCTGTTAGACGAGTCTGACAATGGAGCTGCCATGTGCTTGGTGGGTCATGTCAACCTTAATTTACTGCCCCTGGGTGCTGTGGAAATGTCTCAGGACTGTCACACTCCCACACAGCCATGCTCTTGGTTTGCACACAGTGACCACACAAAAGGTAATCACAGGAATGCAGCCTTTTAGAGGGGGAAAAAAGGCATTCAAAAGCAGCCACGGGCACCCTCCAATATTACTAGACCTGCTTAAATTTATGTGGACTGGTACATTACAACACAGCAAGCCACCAAATGACAAAAAAATCAGAGTTAGTAAAAGAGGAATGCTTGGAGCATTCAAGGAAAGGAGAGAGGGAAGAAGCATTATATTTAATTCACAATGTGGGGAGAAGGAGAGTGAAAAAAAGTCAGATAACCCCTCCTCAAGTGTCAAATGTACTTAGACTGCAAGAAAGGAGGCTAACTTCTTTTGCCATACATAAAACATACACAAAACTTCAGTATTCTTTGTATTTTCAATTATAATAAAAAGGGGAAATAGTCAATAGCATCTTTCATTTCATTTGAGTCAGCTTCAATATCTTTCTCCTGCCCTAACCCAGGCATTATTGCTGCTGTTTGGTTCAGGCTGCTCTTCCAACAGCTTACAGAGTTACAGCACATATGAGGTTAATTCTGCAATTTTAGTTCCATTTCCCAGTGACCATTTTTTTCGTGTATTTCAAACAGTGCAAGCAAAGAGACATTGTTTTGCTTGTAGGAATCAAGCATTAAGAAATCAGAACTGAAATGGCAGGACTCCCTCATTAAAGATGAAATACAGATGCTGTATGGTGCAGTTTGTAGGCAGAGTGTGCAAGCAAAACTCCCCAAGCCTGTGCAAGCTCCAGGGCCCAAGAGGATTTGCCTGTCCCCACACTGCCCCTCTCTGCAGTTCAGATACCTTGTTTTGTTCTCAGTTCTTTGGCATTGGATGAAAGTCCGTGTACTGTTCTATATCAGATTAGTGGTCTGAATGGGAAGACAGATTTAAATAGTTTTAAGACAGAGGAAATCTTTCTTTCTAAATAAATATCACAAAAGCCAAATAGTCATCAAAATACTGTTTGTATAGGAAAGAGGCCAGTAAAATCTTGCATAAAGGTGCTGAGCCATGCTGTAAGTTTATAGAGTTTCCTAGCAGACCCCTCTGATGTAGCTTGTGGAGGCTTCCCCAGCAGCAGCCAGCAGGACCTTCTCAAGCACTGCTAGCTTGGGGAATGAAAGTATGGTTTCTGTGACGGACATTCCAGATTGGTCCACCAGAAATCCAGCTTTCATTCCCTTCTGTTAATCAAGATGGAGAGGTTTAATTTCAAGAGGAACTGTCTGATACACTTCAAGGATCTTTCTCACCCCCGGCCCCAGGATTTAAATGCAAAATATGTAGGTGGCTCCTCGGGCACATGTCCTTTGTCCTCTCCCCCAGTAACACCCTAAACCCCCTGCTACAGGACTTGTCCTACCACACGAATTTTGTGGTCCTTTTCTAGATATAAGCACAAGATCAGTGGGAAACACTGGGTGTCTGAAAAGCAGCTGTGCCTATGGCTCTCCAATGGTGGGATACCTGAACTGCCTCAAGCTGAGCAGGGAATTGAACCAAGGACTCCCACAATCCGCTTTCCCTGCTGTTTCTCAAGTGAAAACACAATGCTACTACCTAAAAATGGCAGAGACGGGTCCTGTAAAGAGCAGGGGGATCAGCACTGTGCCAGGAGCAGGACTCTTCAGCTCACTGACTAACTCTGCTCTGTAAGGTGGATGAAGCTGAGCTGATCTGATTGTGAGTCTATATGAAGTCCTCCTAAAGTGAATTTCTCAAGGTGTTGAGGAAAATCTGTGGCATTAAGGGGTCCATTTTGGGGTGAAATTTTGCATCAGCCTCTAGTTTTCTTGAAACCTTATAAAAAAATCACGCAGAGCTCAGGTACAGCACTGCACAAAGTTATACTGATGCATCTTCAGGTTGAAAATTCTCTCATGGGCTTTATTCATATAAACATTTGCCTTTCAACCCAACCTAGTCATGTATGGTCCTGCTATAACCAGTAGGGACAGACGTCTCCAGATGACAAATCATCCTCTCCCAAAAGAAACATCTAAGCTGCTACCTGCCTTACCCCATGGGCTATAGAGACACTGTGTGACTGGTTCTGGCTAGATGGTTAAGGATGAATGCGTTGAATCAGATCTTAAGCCACAGAGCTTTAGTCTCCATAGAAAAGATGCTATGGGTGGGGGAAAACAGCACTTTCCCTAATGCATGCACTCACCATGCATTCACAGCTGCTCTCTGAGTAGCCCTGAGCCACATTTACAGCTTCTTTGAGCAGCAGCAAACTTCAGATGTAAGAGTTATGTTCAAAGCTGATTTCCAGTCTTCCATTTTTGCCATAAACAGTGCTGTACAGGGGAGAAAGGCTCTACTTCTTGTCACGGGATGGCATTATTCTTGTTTCATTGTTTCTGTTACTGGGGCAAAGGTTTATGGAAGAGGTGTGCCAGCCACTCGTTTGGCACACGGTTCTGTCAGGCCTGAGAATGGTCTGATTTTATTATCAAAGTGCTCCCTGGCTTCACAAATTGCCAGGTAAAATTCTATAGCTCATGAAGAAAGCCATTCAAAACTATCAGAATGGTCCTTTCTGGCTGCTCCAGAACCCTTTCCCCCTTACATTAACTTCATATCTACTTGATCCCTCTAACTTCATGTATTTTCAAAAAATTGGCCTTTCTGAAAGCATGTCTTTAAAGCTCACTCTGAGACAGATGGGCAAAAAACAGAAGTCAGTTTTCCTGATGAGGGTTTACTCAAAGAATCAAGGTACAACGTGTATGAGTTCTTCCTTATAGGAATAAGAAATTAGCTGAGAAATGAATGGAAATCCTGAATCTAACAAGGATCATCATGCCCTGTGCTGTGTATAAAATCACTTCCTCATGCAAGTGCCACAGCCCTCTGGTTTTCCACAGATCTTATGCAGGCGGGATTTTCCCCCTAATTTTGCTTTTGCTGCTGTTCAAATTTCACCACCCTTATGTAGCACTTTGTAAGTGTGCAATTCACAGTTGAATGGGAGGTGAAGCTGCCATTCTCCAGGCCATGGAGAGTGGACTCACAAACATCCCAGTGTCTCTCCAAATGCCTTCTCCTGCTTCCTCTCCTATCCTGGCTAGCAACACATGGAAAGTTTTTGTCATGGAGGACATTCTTGGGCAGGAAGGAAGCAAGGACTGTGGCCAGGAGCCATTGTGACCACCTGCTTGAATGTTCACTTCAAAGGACAGCAAACCGACAACCCCAACGTGCAACCAACCAAGCTGAACATATCTGCAAGCAGAGTTCACCCAGTGTTTGGGGCATAAAAGACCTTTGCCCAGGCTGTGTCTGACCCAGGAGCCTCGAACAACAGCAGCAACAGGATGATGGTGCCAGCGAGAGCTGAGCCAACATTGTGCTGGATGTGCTCTGTGCTGCAGTACATCTGAGGCATGCCATTCTTCCCACATATACTGCCGTACCCACCCAGTTATGAAAGAGCCCTTGGCTGCCTGCCCTGCTGCTCCAACATTGCATCTTTATCCTGAATTAAACTCCACTCCAGACTCTGCTAATGCTCCTTTCCATTATTGCTGTTTGGAAGGAGAGGACTCCCATGGTTTAACACCCTGCAAAGATTCTGAGACAAGTGCCAGCAAGAAGCAGGTGGACTTGCCCCTGATTCAGTGTAGCTTGTGCACGTCAGGACCAGTAATGGAAATGCTACTAGAGAGGCATTAACTGATGACAACATCCACACTACTGAGCCAGGCTCTCTGGAGGATTTGCTTTCTGGCTCCATCCTTGGGCTGATATCCAGGTTATCCCTTTTATGGTGCAAAATTCTATTTCCTGAAGAGAAGGGTCAGTCACAAGGAGGATTGAGGAAAAGCTGCTTGTAGGAATGCAGTAACAAAGTGTTCAAGGATCCTGAGGGGCTCCCAGAGAAATAGCAAAAGGGTTCATGTCTCTTGCAGGGAAAAGAAACTGACCTGATCTCCTGAGGTTAGACAAGCAGCTAGGTTCTTGTGTCTACTGATCACACTTGTCTTTTATTTATTATATTTTTCCTTCACAGCAGATCTCTCTGCATTTGACCTTATTGTCTTTGCATGCAGAGTGGAACCTAGCTCTGGGACCTGGCTCAACATCCTTTCTGTCCACAGGCCATTCAGGTAGAGCTTAGCAATTTACTGCATCAGAACACCAGAAAATGACCAGTGAGAATGGGCCATTGTGCCCAGTGCCTTTATGGATGTGACTTCACATGAATCTGCATTGGATCTGAATTATTAGATGAAAGCGGTAAGAAAACAAGGAATGGGGAACAAAAGACCCTCTGTAGATGGAAACTCCTGCGGTGTTCAAGAATCAAGAGAAATGAGGCTGTTCTCAGCTCTTTGTATGCATTTATTCCAAATAGGGCCAAACATCACAGTCAATGTTGTTTATGTTTCTAACCAGAAGGGCTTCTTCTATCACCATTATATGGTATATTTCTGGGACACCCTCTGCTGGGATGTGATAAATAGCATCACCCATTACAGTAACTGCTGCTCACCACGGTCTAAGAGCCAGAAGCAGGTGACAGAGAGGTGTAAAACAGACATTCTCGGTGTATCTCTCTCCTGAAATTCAGGTGGTCTTAAAGTCCTTTGCCTTCTAAAAAGCCCTGAGCCAGACACAAGAATAAAACAGTTTTCTAGTTCTGATTTCTCAAGGTTGCATGCTTTATTTATTATTTCTTATCTTACAATTCTTTCTGTGCCCAGCCAAGGTCTGTGCAGCTGCTCGGGCACCAGGCGATTCCCCTCCCGCTGGGAGGTCGCTGTCTTTTATACAAATTATTATGTGTTCTTTATTTACAGATACTTGCCAATACCTACTATCTATACTAAACAGGTCGTCTATACTCTGACCCAATCTCCTTAAAATACTTTGTGCCACCATCACTACAGAAAATGGAGTGAATGAAGTAGAAAGAAGAAGCAAGAGGCAACACCCGAAGTCCTCAATCTTGCTCCCATCCACGTCCATACTAAAGAACCCAAACCTATGATTTTTCACCCTGTGATAAGCTAAACTACTATCTTTCACACTCTTGTGGTCTGTAATTCATCTCTCAGTGTTGGAAGCCTTTCCCATGGACTGGAATCAAAGCCAGTGTCTTCCTGGGCTCTGCCAAGGTCTCAGACCCCCCTGTCCAGGTCTCAGACTTCTCTGCCGGGGTGACCAAAGGGATACCCTGGACTCCAACAAGACATGACCTTTTCTCAATATATCTGGAACAAAACTTATGCAAAACTGAAGTAAGGCGTACACAAAAACTCAAAAGTTACCCCAGGAACTGGTGAACGCCACATGAACAGAGCATGGGGGGTCCTGCAAGTCAAATGGGAGCCCTGAGTTTAGAAGAGCTTGTTTCTATTACCTGTGGGTTTGAGCTAGGAGATGCAGCATTTGGCTCTGCATCTGAAGGTAATTGTTTATTGTGTATTTTATGACTGTTTACAAATGCGGTTTGAAGAAAACAATGGAATATGTAACAGGTTGTCTTTCCCTAGGTCTTCAGTCCATTAAGTTTGTATTATTTTAAGTAGTTAGACCAGAAATTTAAGTCATTTTTATGTATATTAGAGATACAGCTAAGGAGTCATCTAAGCTCCAGGCTGCATTGTGAGAGTTGCTGTGTCAGGGTTTGAGATGGGTCTTGATCTGAAACACAAAAGGATCAAGACAGGCTGGTTAATCCTATGACTAAATCTTCTCATAAGAACATGTCTTCGCTCACGGTCCTACTGCAAGCACCTTGAGTGGCCACAGTCAGCTTTTCAGGGTAATTTTTTTAGGGAATTTATGAAAAAAAAAAAAAAAACAAAAAAACCCACACCCAAAAAACACCCCAAACCAACCAAACAACAGCAACAAAAACCAACAAACAAAAAAAACCCCAAGCCATAATGTACCACATTTAAGGTGTTAACATTTAAGGAGACCAAGGTCCCCTGGTAGATTTAAGTGTCATAATGCTGAGATTAATTTGAAGGTATTTTCTGTCGTGATGGGGGTAGACCAGCAGTTCCCACCTGCTGAGACTTGCAGCCTTCACTTAGCTCACCATGAGAGATTTAGCCCAGGTCTGTAATGGCTGAGGGTCATTTCATTGATGTTCAATGGCTTATTTGATAATCACTACTACTGAAACATCATTACAGTTAGCAAAAACAGAGAGGAGAGATGCTTGTGCCTAAGGAACAAGAAAAGTATGCAGAAATTATGGACAATGCCCCCAGTTGTCATGCAGACTTGCTGGGTGATTGGGAGGGAGTCTGCTAATCTCTCAATAGTCAGTTCACAACTTAATAATAATTATCCTTCCTTCTTCCTACTCTTTATGTTTGCTATTTAGCTTTTCAAGTCTCAAAGGCAGGAAACATCCATGTGAGATATGCCCTGGCTGGTATCCCAAGGCCATTGTCAAGTGAGGAACATCTGGGGGCAAGAGTGTTGGAAGAGCTCACATCCATGATAACCAGAAGCAGAACCTTTGTTGAGCAGACAGAAGAGACCCTGGAGCTGAAAAGGGCAGGAAGATTAAACTCATCATGCTGAGAAGTGCTGCCCCAAGGCAGATGGGGGAGTTGCAAAGGAGCTTGCCTTGCCAATGAACACTCTACCTGTTCATAGAAGATTATACACCATGCTCTAGGGCTGGCAAGCCAGGGCTTATCTGTTTCGGAACAAATTCTGACAGAGACTGGGTGCCATTTCTGTGCCTCAGGCTGTTGTAAGGTATTCTCCTTCAGCAACTATTCTCATAGGATCTCAATCCAAGGTAAGGTTCTAGCTACCCTGAAATGTAAGACCCATTGCAAAATCTGCAGGCAGTTTTGCTGGCAGTTTAGGAGTTTCCTCTGGGTCTGGCATGTGCTTAAACTACTGAGCTATCTGAGCTCCTCAGCTTGATTTCCATCCTTGTTTGACTCATACTTTATTTCAAGGATTGTTTGCATTTTTATGCCTCTGAGACTAGGTCCCGTGGGAATCCTTCCCAAACTCACATTTGACCTCCTGTTTTTCCACCACATAACCCCTTCTCAGAAGAGGTCATTTGATCCTCCACCATAAACACATGAATCAACACTTTATGCTTTTATGGGATTTTGACTGAGTTTTCCAGTTTCACAGCACCTCTGAAGGTGGGTTCAAGGTTTGATGGCGCCCCAAAAATCTTGGTCTTGTGGGTGGTATCCCTGCCCATGGCAGCAGGTTGGAACTAGATGGTCTTTAAGGTCCCTTCCAAAACTAACCTTTCTATGATTCTGTGGTTCTGTGGTTCTACAATTCAGATCATTGTGCTATAGTGAGGTTCAAGGGAAGAAATCAGAGGAGGATTTTGAGAAATCTTCACCAGTTCTCCGGGTAAATCATCAAGGAGTCAGTCACAGGTGTTAGGTTGGCCCCAACCTGTTAATGAGCTTAACACCTATTATCTAAAAGACCTAACTGAGTAGTTTACTGAGATAGATGCCTCTGAGACAGGGGGAACAGTTCTGCTACAAATCTCTTCTGGCCCTGTGGGGAGGCCAAATATCTCTCTCAGGTCTTTTTTTGTACACGACTGGAACAAGTTCAGTCCCACCCTAATTATGGAGGACAAACTGTGAAAGACTGATGAGTGTCTGAAAGTCTCTGAAAGTTGTAGAAGAGTGCCCATGAGTAAAAAAAAAATTATATATATATATATATATATATATATATATATGGATAGGAATTCACACCTACTACCCATCAAAACTCATTTCACTTATCTGCAGTTTCAAAATAAACAGTGCATCTCTGTGTGTCCACTTGCACTAGCAACCACACCTAGTTTTTCAGTAGGAACCCATAATGTCATGGGTAGTTCCGTGGAAAGGTCAGTGCAAGTTGCTGACAGTCTTAATCCATTGCACTTTCAGGCCAGATGTTACTTCCTGTGACCACGGATGAAGGCAGAGTAAGCAATACCTGTAGATTAGATGCACATTATATATAGGCACATATTAGATGCACAGCTAATGTACAGATATCAAAGGCCTTTTTTGCTTGTATGTGGTCCACTGGCTGTCTGTTGGATGCTAAGTCTGAGCATGTATTTGGTATCACCTGGTTAATCATCAAAGAAAGAATGTCCCCCTGAAAATAACCAAAGAAATTATACTTCCACTAAAATGAGATGGATGTTCTGGCCAGAGTCAGAGTACTCTTCCTATGCCTCTCATCTGTGAGACAAGAACCCCCAACCATAAAATATGTAGAGGAATATACACTTCAAATGTATAAGATAATGGGCAAGTAAATTAACAAAAGGTTTTCAAAGATATGGAAAATCCTCCGGGTGGTGAAAGAGTTGTTGCTGGGAAGGTCTGAAGCCGAATGCTTATGCTGGCCCTTGCTGCTCCCTCCCTGCTCTGTGGGGCACATACATCTGCCTCACACCAGAGAAAGAAGGCTCCTGAAGGGCACCAGCCCCAGCCTTTCACACATCTCAGTGCTCTGTGGCTTCAGGAGTGCAGCAGCTCTGGTGGGAAAGGATGGCTGCTCTGGGCTGCTTGCTGGGAAATGAATGGACAGGCCAACACCTCCCGTCTTCTCTGCTAAACCCAAGGTGTCTCATGCTCTTCTCTGATGTGGTTTGCACTTTACCAGAAATGCTGCAGCTGCTGGACCCAAAGAACAGAGAGCTCTAGTTGTTATGGCAAGAAAACTTCACTGAGTCTTGCTGATTTGCAATAACGCTGCTCCGTCATGGGTGTTATCCTGAGAAACTTAAATTCTTTAGTCCCTTAGGGCTTGTGGTGAAGTGAATGGCACAGCCTCAATCAGTTCAAAAAAACTGGGATTTTATTCAGGTAGGTGTTTCTTTCCCCCCCCCAGAAATGTGATGAGACCACATCCTGTGCTGTAATCAAACAGCACTTGTACTTGTCAGTCACAGTCCCCATGACCCTGCTCTGTACACAAACCAACACACATGTAAGTGCGCGGAGTCCTACTGAAAAAAAAAAAAAAAAAATCAAACCCTAAAAAAAATTCCAACCAACGTGCTCTGAAATAATTTTGGCCAGACTTTTATTTAATAAAAAGTTGTGATACAGTGCAATAATACATCCTGCATGCCAGAACAGGAAGAATGCTACTTTTGTGTAGGTAGGGAAATAGTTGTGATGCACAAAAGAGATACAGTTTTTCCAACACTTTGGCCAAACTTTACACTTCTCATGTTGGGAGAGGGTGTGACAGTAGATAGGATGTAGCCTTTGAAACTCCATCTCCACAGAGAAAAGACAGATGGAATCCAGCTGGCGGATATCACACACGTTTTCTGTTCTCCTCGATATCACAGATCTGATAAACACAGAAGAATAACATGCCTTTATAGAATGCAGATGAACAGAGAAGTCTAACTGTATGTAAAAGAGAAGGGCCTCAGTTGACTGAATGCTTATTTCTCCTAAATGAAAGTTAACTCCCACGATCTCATAAAGCGAGAATCTACCTGTTCGAGGCACACGTTTGATCACACACCATACAAATTTCTTGACCTACCATGGCTGTTGTTATCCTGATCTCATTTAACATCATGTCATGCCAGACTGATGTGGATATCAAGGAAAGGCTATGCAGGTGGAGGATGTCCAGTGGAGTTTGCTGGGTTGTGTGAATCTGTCTTGGAGAGCCCGACTGCTGGTCTGTGATCATCCAAAGCCTGCACTCTGGCTTTTAAAATAAAACCTTAGAAACCTGGGAATAATGTGCTAAGACAAGTGTTGTCTGGTGATGGGAACCAGGAAATGGTAGCTGTGAATACCTGAGTGCAAATGACTCATCCAGTGACCTGCTTTGGCTCTGCTGTGTCCTCCTGTAACCTCCTCATCTTTCCTGCTTCAGACGGAGCTGCAAGTCTTTGTTACCCAGAGGATTTTGTGATATGATTCTGTGCTCTCCAGCAAACCTGCCACAATTAATAATAGAAGATGCCTAAATTAGGATCTGATGTTGCTCAGGCTATTACTGTGGGTTTCACCTGTGCAGACATTGGATCACATTCTAAAATGTTTTTTATTAATAGAGGATGATTTTTTATCTCCTTCCATCCAGTAAGGCAGCACTGTCTTAATGGAAAGTGAAGCCATGACAGAAGGTGGCATTATGTTAATTTTGTTTTCCCCCCTATATAAAGGAGCTGATGCTGACATGAATTCCCCAAAGAGGCAAATTTTATGTGTATATTAATTTAATTCACCCCTGTACTGGGATGGTACTCAAACATCTTTTTTCTGTTTTCTCCTGTATAAATTACAGCAAAGTATTTCCTTCCTTTTCTGCTATTCTTCTAAGGATGAAGGAATTGGTGTCACACAAAGGAAATTCCAGAACGTGGACTCTTTATCAGTACCAGCAAAAGTCTCTGTTGTCTCTTAGATGTCAGCTCCTGAGCTTGGCCCACTGCTACCATTTAAATCTATTTATAATTTATGAGGTCATGGCCATAAGTTTTTCTTTTAGTTCTCCCCAAAGGAAGCAGTGAAACTAATTTACAAAAGACTTCTGGACTCTGGAAAAACACAATCAAATACAAATAGGATCACAGGTTGTTACAGAAATGTAGATTATTGGACCTTAAATTCCTGTCTCCAACAGTGGCCACATCTGCAGCTCCAGAGCACTCAGCAATCTCCTTTTAACCCCTAAATACTTTGGAGCCCCTCTGGCTTTGCCTGATGGATTTCAAACCAAGGAAATAAACTCATAGCAGTGAGATACCTAAAACCAGGGGTAATTTTAAGAAGATTTACCCAAAGCCAATTGCACTGAGTAGGAAAAATTTACCCTTAACTTTCACTGAATGATTTTACCCACTCCTCATGTATTTTTAACCTCAGCTTTTCAAACTGAAATCCAGAGTTTGAGCAGCCCCAGCTCCTGTGCCTGCTGGGAGGTACTTATATCCATGTCCATTTTGAAGCATATGAGGCATTGTGTCAGTTCTAAGCCTAAGTGCCCAGTGCCTTTCCTCCTGTACACTCTGCTGCACACTCCACCTCAGTTCCAGCTCTGACTTTCCTGCTCAGGACAGAGAGCATCTGCCATGTTTTCTACCTGATGTCTGAAAACCACGGATCAAAAGGGAACTGCTTCTCCCATGAAGGATAGTTTTTGCAGGTGGTAAGTTTCATGTGTCTGATAACAAGATAAACACAAAGGCAGAAACTGAATTAGAAATGCACATTTAAGGAGAATTTTTTCATGTATACCTTAAATTTTGTTAAATTTTGTTTCCTGAAGTCACTGTAGTGACTTTACTCTCATTATTTCCCTTTTTTCACCCAACAAAAATCATATTGGTTATAACATTTGAAGACAATACAATATACTAATGGCTTTGGGATCATTCTGGAGCTGTGGATGCTTCCATTCTTTCATACTAATTTTTTAAGGATCCTTGGTTTATCTGCCCTTTACCCCAAGTTTGATTTAGATTATTGCAAAAAAAGAAAAAAAGAAAAAAAATTATACCCCATTAATAATGTCACTTAATACATGGGCCGGTTTTCCAGAAACACATGGTTTATGTTTTGTTACTTCAAATAAATGCAGTTTCCTTTTAGGAAGATTCCCTCTAGAAAGAGTTCTTTTAGGATGCCTGAATTATAAATGTCCTTTCCATATAAGTACACAATAAGGAAAAAAGACAAATCTAACCCAAGCCTGAAAGAATTGAATTTGGCATTTAAGAACATTGAATGAGTGGTGACAAGTTTTGTTGTAGTCATATACAACAGAAAAGCTCTTCTTATACAGTGGAGTAGAAGCTTATCTGTTTCTAGATTATTTGGGAATTCTATTAGCCCATATTCCATAAAGTACCAGGTCCAACTATTGATACTTCCAATTTGAAATCACAAAGATATGAAAAATATGAAAATTATATGAGAATCTACACATCTACAGCCAGTAGTTATGTTTCTTCCCTGAGGAAACTAGGGGTTGAAGTTTTGCTTTCCTAACTAATTTCTCTGGAATTAATTTTTTGCACTGGCATCTGTAACACAGATTGAGAATCTTGTGAAAAACCTGCCCTATGGTGTGATTTTTTTCCAGACTCACAACTGCTGTGAATATTCCCCAGTGAGCTCCTGCTCATGGACAGCTGTCAGTCACTTGTCTTTTTGCTTCTTGAGACAGGTTAAACATCAATCTTGATCAGCTTCTGCTTCTTCCACTTTTCTGCTCTTTCTTTTAAGGTCCTACATCTTCTGATGTTTCTGGCTTTTTCTCTGGAGCTTTGATGGTGTCATATCTTTGTTTTTCAGTATGGTTAATGGGTACTGACACATTTATCAACATTGTGTTCTGTTTTCACACTTTAAAAATGTTTGTGGTAGGTATACTCACATTCAGAGTAATGGAATCTGAGACATTGATAAAGCAGAGAATTTTCTTGAAATCTTTAGGTCTGAGCTATTTTCTGGACATAATAAGAGGTCTTAGACTCTACAGACACAAACCACAGACTATCATGTCAAGCTAGACAGCATCCATGTGGGAAAATGTCTTCTTTTAATACCCTGGACAATTACACATGTGTTTTATACAGAACAATATGACTTACTATTCAGTTCCTGCATCTTTTCACCTTCATGGATCTTCCCAAGCCTCTTCCCAATTAGGTGTTTCATACCATTCCAGTGCTCACAAGAAAACACTGTCATGCAATATCAGTGGTATATTGTCTGCAGTAAATGGGAAAAGGACAGGACCTGAAGTTCTGAGACTTTCCTCTTACCAGAAAGAGCTGAAGAAAAGCCTCAATACAGCTATGGCTTCTCAAACCAGGACTAGAGTCCCACGTAATCAGTATCTGGTGACAGGTGTTCATCAGGTTGTTCCACTTAACAAAAGGTAACTCCTTACCTAAAAGACACAAGTTTGGAATTATCACTCAAAATACAAATGAGAGCAGAATTTGGCATTGTCACTGCTAACCTTCTTCCTTTGGTCACATGTTCCTCACTGTGCCTGGAAGTAAAGAATATTGCTTACTGACTTCTTTCATATTTCCTCTCTCATTTTTTAAAATCTTTCTAATTATTGCACTACAAATGGGAAGGGAAAATACCAAAGACAGGTATAAGGTGGAAGAAACACATCCCCAGGATTCAGCATCAAGTAACTTGCCAACCTGACTGATTTCCAGACACATGAAAAAATTCTCTGAGAGAAGAAAAGGAAGAAAACACAGATAGAGAAGGCCCCTTAAATCTAGCAAAAAAGATGCATCACAGGAGCCAAATTGAAGCCAGACTCATTCATATGAAAATAAGCAACAAAGCAGCAACAAAGATGATTAACCACTGGAACAGTACAGAGGGAAGTTGTAAAAATATTTCCCATGTCCTGGTGTCTTCAAATCAGGACTGTATTCTGTTCTGTAAAACATGCTTTGATCAAAGAAATTCTTGGACTTGACACACAGGAGGTCAGCCTAGATGAGGTGCTCATTCTTCTGACCTTAAAACTACAAATATGTACCCTCAGAGAGAAAGACCAGACTGTGGTTGCAGTCTGGCACAGGGACACCAGAAATTTTGATCCAAGGCTTGGCTCTTGGACCAAGAGGTTTCCAGAATAATCACAAGGAAGCTGTGTCATTTATCTGTGCCTCTGTTCACCATCTGTAAAGTCTGGAGGATAATCCTTCTCCTGTTCAAAATTTTAGCTATTTGGGATATGGAAAGCAACTTATTAGGTGTGGATACAGACCCTTCCTAAAGTCTGCAAAGGCAAGTCTATAAAATCATTGCAAAGCATAGATATCCATAAGGAAAACTTGATGGCACAGAAGGAAAATATATTAGTAGGGAGATAAAGAAACGCCTTTCTTTCAGCAGCAGCCCCCTGCGTGCATTTAAAAAGCAACATGTCAGAGTGTGGGGATGGTCACTCAGCCAGAGAATTATGATTTCATCTCAGGATGCTTCTGGATGCAAATAGCATCCAAAGCCTCTTCATGAGGGAGCCTCTCATTTCCTCCAGTGGCATTTGTAACATTGCAGTCATTTATGTCCTCAACAACAATAATCAAATGACCAGTGTCTGTCTCTACCCATGCACAATGAAGACTTGTGCTCTCTTTGCTTAGCTAAGAAACTTTGTGAGCTTCTGCCAAGAAGTGAAAGATCATTTTGAATGGCTGGAACAAATTCAAACCATGTCCCAGGGAGCTGGAAGGCTCACAGGCCTTGTCCACTGCCCAGCTGCTCCTCCCTTCCCTACATCTTCATTGTGTCTGTCTGTCTCTATCACTGCTGGAGCTAAATTGGCTGCTGCTCCACCTGGTAGCTGGACACTCTTCCAGCTTTGCCCTTCTCCTGTCACTGGGGCTGAAATGTGAATAGCCTTTCATGGCATGTAGGAAGTGGCTTTTAGGAAATGAGCTGAGCATGAGTGAGGCTTCTACTCAGCCAGGGAGAAAAGGGCTGAATCCCAGCTGGAACCTCTGAGCAACATCTCAATGAGTCCTTATGTGAGCTGCTCTCAGTTATGTCTGCTCCAGCTCCAGAGAAAATGGGGACTTACACAGCAGTCTGTGCTAAAATTCCAAGTACACAAGATATGCTCTTTGCTCCAGAAACTTCTGGGTTCAGTCACTGATGGTGGTCAACATACATATATATATGGGGGTGTGTGTACATATACATATACACTGCAACATAACATACATAACAACACTTCACAAAAAGGAAAAACATTTCTTTATCTATTAAGATTATTTCATTTTCTATGAATATAACTACTTGAGCAGTGAGATGTACTCCTAATAAGATATCTCCTTTAAACAGAGCTAGCAGAAGAAAGCAGTAGCCACAAGCACAGAGATTTTCTTGGACTATGCTAAGGGTTGCAAGGAGAATAATAGGCACCATAGTTTCCTGTTTCCCACTACTCCTAAAAAACCACATCAAGCAACAAGCATGACCAGTGTCAGAATAAAGCACTGAAAAATACATGAGGGTTTGGAGAAGGAAAGGAAGAGACACCTGTTGGGTGAGTGGAGAACCATATCAGAAATACAGTAAGACACAGCTCCACAGAGCTAAAAGATGCACTTGTGTTACCCTGCCAAGCCCTCCTTGGCACAATGTCTCTGTATGTGATCCTCTTAGTCTATCGCTGCTTCCCTGCGATATGTGTCTATCTGGTTTCTCACGGCTGCAATAAACCCTTCCACTGCACTAATCTCATTTAACAGTTCCACTGACTTGAAAAGAGCCCAAGTAAAATTGCTGTGCAATTTCTGCTGGCGCTATTATGGCTGTATCACTTGTCAGCTTTCATAAATAAGATAAATATAGTTAAACTTAAAGCATCAGATATGAAGAAATTTGGCATGTTACAGCAACTCCTCAGAAATATTTTTTGACAGGTACCTTATAAAAAAAGAAACAAGAGGCTGCCAGAGAGGATAAAAAAACTTCAAATTTCTGTGTTTGCAAAACTCTTTTGCTCAAGGAGGCTGCAAGAACTCAGTGTGCACTGCGTTTCTAGCGCCATTAGCGAACTCCTCTGTCACACACAGCAGCTGGACCCACGCTGACTCCCTAAAAGCAGTGAGTTTTGATATCAGTCTCTGTTATCTGAAAGAGCCTCTCATCTCAGATTGCATCACTGGGATCCAGCTACCTGGAGGATAAAAGGCAGAACATCAGGAGGCATGCAAATCTGGAAGGAGGGGGGAAATGTTCCTGCTAGCAGGGGAAACCCCTACTCACAAGTGATTTGTGACGTGTTTTCACAGCAAGAGGACATCCCATCTGAAAGGCCTGTGTGAAAAATCATCCCCCACTCTTCCCCACACAAGTGGTTGGTTTGTGCCTGCAGCTACTCCGGTGCTCCAAAGAAGACAAGGATCTCCCCTTTGGCAGCTGCATGAAAAGACCAAGCCCAGCAGATCTCCCCACACCCAGGAAGTGCCCACGCTCTGCTCCCTTATCACCTCCAGGAGCAAGGTGATGGAGAGGCGAGGTGGGGGGAGGAAAGAGCACAGCCCCACAGGTGCTGACCAGGGTGTGCAGTGTGCATGAGGCAGGGGAATGCCTTGCTCAGGGACAGTCCATGGGCTGAGTCTGGGCTGTGGAGCCCTGAGCCCTCTCAGAGCACGTGGAGGTTAAAAGAGCATGAGTCAGCTGTGCTGAGACCTGAGCCCAGGGCTCCAGGGAAAGTAGGTGCTTCCAAGCATAAGGTCAGGACTCTTTCTGGAAGAGATTCAGGGATCACAGGAGAGACTGTATTAGCTCCTAGCCAGAGAGGAAAAAAACAGCCCTAAAAATAACTGAATTAAAAAGGCCAGTGACAGAGGTCAAGACACTGGTGCTCAGAAGATGAAGTAGTTGGTTTCTACTGTTATCTGAGTGCTTTCCAGTCAATAAAGTACTCCAATAATGATGCATCTCTTGTCACTCGTGCAGCTGTAAAATAGAATGGGACAGATTTTCAGGATTTGGAAAGTTTAGGGCATTTATGATGGAACTTTTTTTTTTTTTTTTCCCCAAAAAATATTGGACACCATAGTCTTGACAGAGATACTTGTGGGGAGGGTTGTTGAGATTTGGTGGTGGTAGACTGGGCAGATATGTCAGGATTTTATGATCAAATAAAGAGCTCATTGTCTTGTGACATCTTGATTTTGAGGAAATAAAATTCCCATCTCTCCACACCTGTGTCATTCCTATTGCAGTAAAGAGTGAAAAACATTCAGTACTTCTGTGGCAGCTGATGGGAAAATATTCTCCTGCATTAAATTGCGGTAAAACAGTTATCTTCAACCATTTCCATTTCCCTCAAGGAAATAAAGGTTCCCACTAGAGCTATGTCTAAATTGTGTGACAGATATGAATTTGAGCCCTTTTCTGTAGCCATGCTGAAGGTTCATCCAGTTGATCTATGTGTAAATAGACATCTCTTTAAAGATAGGAAGATACCAGCAACCCAGGGTGATGCCAGGTTGTTCTGGACCGCAGGTTATGGAGCCCATGCACATTCAGCACTGCAGATCTTACCACACTGACTCCAGACAAACATCTCCAGTCTCAAATGAGTCAAAACATACACAGCTCTGGCACCTCAAATTATCCAATGCCCAGGAGCAACCAGAGAAAGTAAGTGAGAAACTTCTAGTTGAAATGAGCTCACTACTCTTCTTATCACCTTGGCTCTAGGAGGCTCCCTATTGCTTTCCTACTAGATCTTCTGACTGTGGTTTTAATTAGTGACATATTTCATATTTTATATAATAGAGAAAGTGTTTTTCCACTGATTAGTTATGCTAATTTCTGGAAAGAGCAATAATAGTCTAGAAAAAAATACACGCTAGTGCATTTGTCTGTGAAGACAGTTATGACCTGTCATATCAGCCAGCCATTATTGATCAGAATACTTTTATGTACTTCCTGAACATTTACAACCTTCTTTAAGCTAATTAAAAGTTACTCTTCATAATAGACAATAATTTACTTCATAAAAATGTATAGTCCCAGGAGCACTGGTGAGTAAATGGCCTCAACCTGTCCATGTTTATGTAGAGAGTTTTCCAGACCTTTAAGGCCTAGAAAAATTAAACAAGCTAAGTGCGTGTCTTGGAAGGGTAAGAAAATTCTCTGTCATTGATCTTTGGCCATTGTAAGAAGTCATATGCCAGACAATTTGTCATTGAAGGAGAAAGGGAAGAACAACTCTCTCCCAGGAGAGAAACCTTCACTGTTTTCCAACATACCACTTCAGGTCTTAGCAATTAACATGACTGCTACCGCTGTTCAGAGTTGTCCTGGGGCCATTGAACTGGAGCCACGGCAGGCAAATTGGATTTAAACCAGTTCTGCTTTTTCAGCCTCTGACCTCCCATGTGGATTGCAGCTGGGCTGGACCTGAGCTGGCTGCCGTGGGACAGTTTCAGCTGCTGCTGGAATCACAGCAATGCCCGTGACAAACCAACTGTGTGTGTGTGTGTGTGTGTGAGACGGAGCATGAGACCTGGGGAATCTTGCCTCAGAAATATAGGTGCCATCCCACTTTAGTCCCCAGTGGCAGCCATAAGCTTTGTCTCTCTTTCTCCTCCCTGGTTTAGGAGCCCTGGAAGTTGTTTTGTCCACAGTTACAGAACAGCTCCTGAGATGTGAAGGATCCTGCTTGTTCTGGTTTTCACCACGTGCAGCAAGCGGACGTGAACCCACAACATCCTTAACTACATTCCAATCCAACCAAAACACAAGCACTAATCATATGGTTACAAAGTCCTTCGGTTGCTTCAGATGGAAAGATTTATGTCCTCAAAGACTTGGCCAGCCCATTATTGTTCATTCATTGTGTTTGCCTACAAGTTATGACTGCTCTTTCCATTTAATTTTTAATGCGGCTGTAGCCTTGCCTCACTAAGCTCCAGGAAAATTGTAAAGGCACTGGCTGTTACTGTGAACCTATAATCTCTTGGCAAAAGCAGTGTGGGCAAGCAGAGTCTCTCCCCATTACACAACAGCTCACAGCACCGCATTCTGACCCTTATGCAAGAACCATATTTTTCTTCAAAGCAAAGAAAAATCGTGTGCAGTTTACATGTGCTCCGGTCAGATGCTTGCGTTGGAGAAAAGAGTAAAATTTCGCAAGTGAGGAATATGGATTCAGTGAACATCTGAATCATGCATTGTGGGTCTGCATGTGGTTTATTGCTATTCATAAAGCTCATTGTTATGCTCACCTAGTGTTTCTCTTCCGTTTCATTTTTTCTGAGTGCTCATCATCTCACTATCAGTAGTCCTGAGGGGAACTTTAATAATTCTGGTCCTTAGATTTTAACTCAAAGCAGATTATATCACAGAATCACAGAATCACTAGGTTGGAAAAGAACTCCAAAATCATTGAGTCCAACCCGTGCCCTAACACCTCAACTAAACCATGTCACCAAGTGCCACATCCAGTCTTTTTGAACACATCCAGGGATGGTGACTCCACCACCTCCCCAGGCAGACCATTCCAGTACTTTATTATCCTTTCTGTGAAAAACCTTTTCCCTAATATCCCACCGATATTTCCCTTGGTGCAGCTGGAGAATGTGTCCTCTCATTCTGTCAGTTGCTTCCTGGTGAAAGAGACCAACCCCCAACCATATTACTATGATACTGGAATTTAGTGACTTAAGATGTTTTTCATTCCAGTTGTTTTTATTTAGGCAGCATATCCCAAAATATCTCTTCATTCTACCTTTACAACACTTAGGCCTCCTTTACAGATGTATCCAAACTGTGAAGCCTGATGCTAACTACCAGCAAACCACTTACACAGCGACCACCATCCAAACTTGGTCAAATTTTTCATATATAGGCAGGAAATGGTTTGCCTACTGCCAATAGCACAGTGTACTGGCATATGCATATAGATGCCTTTGCCCTGGAGCCCAGGTTATTCACCCAAAATGTAGGAGATTCCTGCATGTCTCTGAACCGCCTAGAATTTCCAGAAAGGACTGGAGGTGCTCAAAATGCCTAAGAAAAGCAAGAATGGAGAGATGCCATTGCAAGTCTGCATGGTCTGGGTTAAATTTCTTTCTTTCCCAAACAACTCCTTTAGGCCCAGCAGCTGCAGCATTTCTGGTTAAGTGCAAACCACATCAGAGCGGAGCAGCAGACGCCAGTTTTAGCCAAGGAGGTGGTGCCCAAACATCCATTCATCCCTCAACAACCAGACCCAGCAACGGTCTTTTCCCACGGGGGCCACAGTCTGGTGGTCCCTTCTAACCAAATGCCAAACACGAAATTCTGCTGACCATGCCATGAGCAAGCTGAACAGCAAAGAGCCCTTTGTGGAGGCACCAACATCTCATCCCATTTAATATCTCTCAGAGACCACGATCTGCTTCTGTTACAGTGGATGTTGCCCCCTGGCATCCATCCCTCACTGGCTGCAAGGCAATGTGGGGTTCCTCAAAGCCCTCTCAGACACTGAGGGCTGTGTCCTGCTCTAGCGCATATCTGAATCACAGGAAACTCCAAGGCTGGGGCTGGAGTCCTCCTCTGTTCCTACATGAGAGAGCTGGGGTGCCTCAAGCACTCACGGGGTGCCCATCATGGGTCAGTCAGTGCAGGGAGCAGCTGCAGCAGCTCCAGCCCATGTCACCCTTAGCAGAGAGGCCATGGCAATGGGGGAGAAAGCCAAGGTGCTGCAGCTGATAAATCATTCACAGTTCCTGGGGGACCCCATGAGTGAGGGAGTGAAGGGTGGCCTGAGCTCCTTGTTCCTCCTCCATCGCCTGCCAGAGCTATGCCAGGAGCACGGCCACAGGCAATATTCCCTGCTTTATGCATTTGTGGGCACAGCCTCTGAGGTCAGGAAAGGCTATTTCCTTCATCTATCCTTAACTCATGTTTCATGCAGCACCACACCTCGCATGACCCACAGGATCCACAGCCATCGCCCTGGGTATTGTAGATATTCAAAGTTCAGTTGGACCCAACAGGCGTCAGCATTTCCCTTCTTACTCTCTGTTTGCAGTTTCTCACCATGGGCAGCAAACTGACTGATTAATAATTACAACAATCAACTTTCACCAGGTAACAGGAAAAAAAAAGCAGCAGATTAGGTTTGTGGTTGGTAATCTAGGGGTCAATGAAAAAATCAATGTAGCCAATAAAAATGAAAGCACCTTTCCTTTTTTATATCAAATGAGTTATTAAGTGTTTTATGCATCAAAGACTATGCACTGTGATATGAAATAGAAAACTAAGGGAATTTAAATAGCTGGGCTATGTCCATACAGTAGTGGTGAAGTATGTTTTCCATTCTTTGTTAACTCTTAGAGATTATCATCTTGTCAGAAAATTGTTGAGTAAAATTTTTTTCAGAGATAGGAAGACATTTTTGTGGGGTCTAAATTATTTCCTCATGACAACTGTCTACTTTTTTGAGTTAAAAATCACCTTTGTGTCAAAAATCAACCCACTGGAGATATGAGTTATGGATAAGGATAATATTTTCAAACCTGATTGTCCAAAACTAGACTTCTAGAAGAAAAAAACAAAAAGCACTTAAATCAACCACCTAACAATTGATCAGAAATATATGTGTTTTTTTATTAAAAGGAGTTTGTGCATTAAGACTGTGGATGAGGAAACATAAGCCAAGGTGTCAGAGAAAGTTCCCAAGAGCAGCAATTCAGGATTCTCTAGTAAAAATTTGCCCTCCACCTTCCATCTAAGAGCAATCACATGGATAAATAGTGGGAAGGAGGGAGAGCCTGTCATGCTTGCAGCTGGTGAAGAGTTACACTGATGTCATCACATAAACTTAAAAATGTTGCTGGCCAAAGGACCTAAAAGTTGAGTATTTCTGAACACTGTTCCTCAATATATTCTTTGTCTGTGGCATCATTTTTCTTTCTCAGTGAGAAATTATTATGGAACAAATTAAATTTGAAGAATTTTGCCTCTGGGTTGGCTATATCCTGGGCATTTATCCTCTAAAAGTGCCGTGAATATACTAATTGGCAATGCGTTTCTCATGAAAAAGAAAGAGCACTCTGCACTTATATATTTATTTCCATCTTTTAGATTATAACATTGTGATAAAATCTTCAGGACAGGATGTTTCCTAGGTGACAGACAGAGATTAATGACTTTGCCTTTGCCTCTAGCCATACAAGCTCCTCCCATCTGGTCATCAATTCCCAAGAAATATGGGAATTGCATTGAGTGTTCTTGGTTTAACTGTACTTTTAATTCCATGCCAGCCATTAGGAGTGCTGCCTCTTGCATTACAAAGACATCTCTTGAATAACAGCTTTACGCCCTTTCACTTTATTTGGTACTTCTATCTTGTCCCAGAAGTCAGAGAGGGAATTTACTGTGACAAAAATTTCATCATAAATATGGCTATAAGGGCAATAGAAGAAAGCTGGGAACCCAAAGCTGCTACACCATGAGAAAGGTACACCCAGCAGCTGAAAAGAGGTGTGGAGATTGCAAACGCATCAAGGAGCACTAACTCCTCATGCCCTTCCCCAGCCCCTCCTGGAGCTCCTTGCACAGAGCTGGCTTGCCTGCACAGCACCAGGCAGTGCTGTTGAGCCACCCAAGGTGCGGGCATGCCTGTTCCTGGCTCAGGGATTAGGCAGGGAGAAGGTCTCAGCAGATATTCTGCTAGCTCGCTTGAGGTGGATTGCTTAGGTATATTCTCAACTTGCTCCAATTTATAGCTGAATACAAAGTCTAAGTCAGGTTAAGGCAGTGTAAATTCCATAATAATGATGTGTTTGAGAGTCAGATATGCTGATCCAATGGCAGAAAGGCACAGAATCGCTGTTCAGGCTATGCATTGGAGCATGAGTGAGGAATGGTGCTTTCATGTAGCTCTAGAATACAGCACTGTGAGAAGAACTGGAGCAGGGTGCATTTATTTTTACTGCTATGTCTTTATTTCCTAACCCATAGATTTTGTTGCTGTTGACAATGATTACATATCAAATGGAATTTGTATCCTCATCCAGATACCCATTTTAAGCAATTTTATATGGAGGATTTTTTAATCTGTCCTTTCCCAAAGGCAGTAGTTACCATTTTGTAAAAGCATGTGGAATTTACGGGTGGTTACCTTGCTGTGTAATGTTGATGCACAACTGCTCAGTAATTGAACAATGTGTGTGTAGTGATGGCCAGGACAAGGTGACCTGTAAATGATGTACACTTTGTACCTAAATGTGTCATCAAAACATAATGGAGCACTTTGCATCTCTTTCTGTGTCCTCTGATCACCGCCCTCAGAGCCATTTTGTCAGCTCTGATGACCAGATGGGAAAGGATGCTCATGCTTTATAGTGAAATAATCCAGCAAGGAAATGCCTGATGGAATAAAAGACTGCTTTATTGGGTGAATTAAGAACAGTTACAACTAATACTGTAGTAGAAACCTTTGCTGGATGCAAAGTTCATGCTGACTGAACTTTGGATTTTTAAGTTCAGGTTAACTGCTGAGTCTGGACTTTCTGAGCATTAAGTTTAAAAAACCACCAAACCACCTCTCAACCAGAACTGGGAATAGCAGAAATATCAATATATTACAGGACTGAAACCAAATTGTAACATGGATTTTAGGATGCAGAAACACTCTGCTGAAAGCTTAATGATTTTATTCATGGGCCCAGATACATACCTTGGCTACTGTAAGGGTGAAAAAAAAAAAGCTTATTTTAATTATATTATATTTATAAACAGGTACATATTTGTCACTTTCCTTTAAGGAATAGGTTGGCTAGAGAAAAATTTCTTGACAAAAGCTTCCAGGGATACTCACTACAGAGCTGATTTCCCTGTTTCCAGCACGAATACACAGGCATGGTTACAGCATAAACCAGTTAATGCACATTGTTATCACTTGTTCTACAGCAGTAACCAAAGCCCTCAGTCATGATCAAAGACTTGTTCAAGATCATGTAAAAACCTGCTACAAGACAGGATTCTCTGCCAGCTCCCCCTGAGCATTTTTTCTTCAGTTTTTCATCTTTCCATAAGAGTATTTCTAGCTTTAAGGTTAGAAACAAACCATAGTACTTTTGAGCAGATAACAAATGGCTCCTCCAAAAAAGAGGAGGCTGGGGTGGGGAAGACAAGGGCAGAGGAGGAGGAGTTCCTAACAAACACTGCTAACCTGCAGGAGAGCTGCAGCAGGCAATTAACCCGTGCAACATGGGGTATTCATGAATTACTAGAAATGGGAATGAGATCACTGCCTGAGATGGACCTAGACACTGCCATGAGGTGCTGTGCAGGAAGGACAACACCAGACATGGAGAAAATAGCTTCAGGGTCCTCTAGACTTAAAGAGGGGGAGGGAGAAAGGGCAAAAAGCATCTGCATTAAATGTTTCTATTAAAATCAAAGGCCAGATAATTCATTACAAATTCAGAGTGCCAGCTTTGTCATGAGTTTTGCTCACCAGAAATGTAGGAATCTACCAGATGTGTAGGAATCAGGAGAAAGTTAGGCAATTTTCTTATTTGGTATATATACGTATGGTCCATATTTTAATATTTTACCTCTATCAATACAGATATAGTTGTTATGTGGGCATGTGGTTCTGCTTAGAGGAAGGGGATTTAAATATTTAAATACTGAGCCAGTAAGACTTTTCTGGGGTAGCTGCCATGACCCTGTAACAAATACACCTTTTGGACCTGAAGTCTGAGAATGCAGAACTGAGAGGTCTCCTTCAAGCCCAGGCTCAGACATGCCCCTCCAGGTTTAACCCACCCATAGCAGCCAAAAATTAAATTATGTCTGTTGACTTCATGCCAAAGATTTTGCTTTATTTCTACTAACTTACAAGGTTATTTACAGAAATTTCTCTGGAACCAATAAAGCTTTTCACACCCAGTGAAGTTGGCCCACCATGATGCTCTAAAACAAATGCAGTATTTCTAAAGAACATAAGTGACAGATATAAGGTTTGCTGTAGTCTTCTGGCTGCACTTCTATCAGTGCTAACCACAACATATCATTGCTTTTTCTCATGTCTGTTACTATGAATCAGCACCAACCCTCCCTCCCTCCACCCAATCTCCCTTCCTTGACTCTGGTCTAAGCAGTGTTCACACACGTTATGTAGGAAAACATCAGTCCTCTCACTTTGAAAACAGCTAGATACATTTTTATAGTTCCTAAATAACACAAGGTAACCATCACCTTCCCTTCTGACCCTAAAGATTTCTAAATCCATTTGAATTCAATGACTGCACTGCACTTCCATGCAAGTCCATAAGAGAAAAATAATTTACTCAGTATCAGTCTAGTGGGTAGCGAAATATGAGTGCACTCCTGGCAGCAACACTGCCATGCTGAGATACAGAGAAGGGAGTATTCCTTCACTTAGTAACTTTACCTCTGTAATATTTTCTTATTGATACCTAATCATTTATTTAGCTTTCGCTAAATTTTGGTAAAATTACATCAAATGACATGTCTACATTGCTTGACATATTTACAAATTTTAACACCCTTATCATTAATTTGTTTTGCAACATTGTTTCCAGCTGTCTTTAGAGTGATTCCCTTGAATGACATGAGCGGTGTTAACTCATGTATATTTGTCATTTCAGGTAGTAGAAATTTCATGGAAAATTTATGGTGAATAGAGTCGTGGCAATAATCTGTTGCAAGTACATGGCTAATTTTTCTCTTTTTTTTTTCCCATTAGACCCGTTAGAAGGTTTCTGTAGTAAATTTGGCCATTTCCATAAGACTTCAACTCCATTGGTCCACTTCTAAATGGGATTAGAGAACTGTCGCCTCCTACATTTTTTGTTTGTTACGTGTCCCCTTCTGCCACCTCTAGAAAGGACAAACTCTGTACATATGGGAGTTATGGACCAACACAACAAAGACTTCTGTCTCTGAGGCTTTTGAACTTTACCCAGCAATGCTTGGTGTGGGAGGAGTTCCTGTGCCTTGTGTATAATCCACATATTTTTGGTATTTGCAGATATCTCCCAGAAGAAACTGTAACTGCTTTATCTAGTGAAACACTCAGAAACAGAAAAAGTTGCCAAGATTCAGGGTAACAGCATTTAGACTTTTTGCAGAAGGCCAGGAAATTTTTCATTCCACAGAAGATCACCATAGACCAAACATACAAATCCTAAGAACAGCCTTTCCTTTAGGATTTTATTACTGCCTTTTCTAAACACAGATGAAATCAAGAACTAGAGAACATGCATTTATACAAAGTTTTGCTTTGGCTTTCTGGGAGAAAGAAGTCCAAGAGGAGGTTTCCAGAATTGAGGACTTGAGTCTTCTGCTCATGCTGTGTCGCTTTATGCTTGAGGAAGCCTTCCTTCCCATCCAGACATACAAAGAACTTTCTCCAGGGCCGCCAAGGTCACTGTGGAAGAGCAGTCGACAGACCTGACTGAGATGCTGGAAGGTGACAGCATCTCCTGGATGTTGGCAGAAAGGCTCGCCCCACAGCAGTACTGGCCCAATGGCCCCAGCTCAGATTCTGCAGTAGATTTTACTAGCTCATTCCACATGAATACCTATGGAAATATCTGCATTGCTTCTGCTGGATCTCCATGCAATGCCTGACAGTCATGGCTTTGTCAGATGTGTTGATCACAGGAGGTATCTCCATGGGATCTGATAGTGTAGGCAAGGATTTATTGAGGGAATGATGCCAGTTTAAATCACTTAAGATTCCTGTGCTTACAGATGTGAAATTAGAGGTGTATACGTGAATCAATTTCATCAACAATCACTGTTTTGCCTGCTGTAGTCTATGAAAACAGAATTTTAAATAAATTTTATCTTGTGCCTTACCCCAGCTATCTGCACACTGAAGTCCTAACAATGTCCTGATTTCTGCTGGGAAAATATGAAAAATGTTTAATTCCCATTTGTATATAAATAGTAATATCAACAACATAAAATCTACTTATGGACCAATTCAGCAGCCAGCGCTCTTGTTCTTTCTGGTTGTCACTTTGATAATGCAATACAATCACATGGGCTTGCAGCCCTGTCTGCTTGGTGTGCCATCATTTATAACACATTATCAGAGTGACAGCTGGCAGTAACAAGAGGCCGAGTGCCAGATACACACAGCACATCTTTCTGAAAAATATTTCCCCTTTAAAACGCAGATAGGTTGATTAAGAAGTGAGGGAATTCCTCCCCCTTCCCCCAGATGGCCGTGCTGATTCATTGGAAACCAACCCAGACACAGCTTGTCAGTGCATTGGCAAAACTCCATGCTCCACCTTCCCCCCGCTATTCAGGTTATATCCCATGGGGTTCATCAGGAGAATTTTCCCTGACAAGGACTGAAAACAGTGATCTATAAGCAGTGTTCAACATCACCATTCGCTTTAATTAGGCAGGACAAAAAGCTTGCTCGAGGATGCCGTGCAAAGGAATACCCTGAAAAGCGTCCTGTCTGCCCTCCACTTGCTTTGTGTGTGTGACCAGCCTGCTTTCACTCTTGCCCCTTGACTTCTAGCCCAGACAATGTGCTCTCAGAGCTTTCCAGTCACCATAAATCCCTGCCTCCTTCCTCAATGAGGCACCTTCTCAGGCAGCGTCTTGAGGCATCCTAACCACCCTTCCCTGATCCAGCCTGACCAGTTAATCAGTATTATTGAAGAGTTACCCCTTCGAACTTCAGGAAGTAACCTGGAATATGAATTCCTCCTTTTTGTTTCACTAAATAGTCCTGTGACCTCACTAAAAAGCCCTCAAAAGACAAGAAAGGAGTTGTGTCCCCACACACAGGGTGCTAATTTGAAATCTCCAACGAATTAAAAGAAGAGCAGCATTAGAGAAGATGACTTTATGAAGAAGTGATAGAGTTAACTGGCTGCTATTTCATTATAATGCCAGCTGACTGTACAGGACTCCACAATGTTCTCAGGGATGTGGGGAGCGGTGTGTGTTCCCTGGAAGAGACCCAAGATCTAGATTAAAATCTCCCAGAGTTAATTTAGGAAAACAATAATATTTAAAGTTGAAAGGTTGGGGTATTTTTTTTTAGGCTATATCCCACCATGAAATATGTGATCCCTGGGCCTATTTCTTGTCCACATAGATCGTTCCTTGTGAATTCTGTGAATAGCTGGCCCTATGTCCTTAAGTGGGAGGACCTAACAGGAAGTTAATAAATTAATATTTTGATATTCAAATAAATATGAGATTTCAAGAAATGTTGAAGTGTGTCCCCAATTAAATTATTGTCACAACACCAAATGCTCAGTAAATTGCTCATCACTAGTCAGCTTGTACAAAGTCCAGCAGTGACACCAGTCTTGGATGAACTTTTGCAGCTCTTTTAATTCTTTATAACTGTTCACCTGAAGTAGTGTTGTTTCCTCACACTTCAAGCATTTTCTCCTAGAGCAGAAGACAACTTGCAAAAAGCTATGGGATCTGAACATTTGCTCAGATCTCTGAACCATCCAGCTGCCGTTCTCTTCTAAACCACCAGCATGGTGGTGCCTACCATATTCCCAGGTGAATATTTGTCTTGTAGGGCCAGTGTTGGCATATGCAAGGGCTGGGTGATGTGCTGGGGAAAACATCCTGCTGGTCTCCAGCTCTGCCCTGGAGAATGCTGTCCAGGTGCCACACAGACACAGACAAATAATAAGAGGAAACAATTTTCCCCAGATGTTTGTGTTCAGGCTTGTAACGGAGACCAGAGTTGTAGGGTTTCATCGTACACCATAATTTCTATTTTCACCCCTGCTTCTCCCTGTGTTGTTGCATAAATGCATAAAGTTTTTCTCTTTCTCTTAATTTGCCATTTGAACTCTTCTTTTGCACCCATTTTGCATGTTGCTGTGTGCTATGAAAGTTTAGGTATACTTGATCAAGTGTTTCTTGCAGTTTTGTTTCTGGTGTTTGGTCTTCATGGATCTTAGCTTTTTTGTAAGGAGATGGAGCAGGTAAGGGGATAAACCAGTTAGGGGGGCCACAGATGAGGACTAGGAGGAACCTCAATATCAATGTGAGCATCTCCTTGTTTGAAGAGCAGGAATGCAGTATGTGAAAGATAAGAAACCACCCTTCCTCAACCATTACAATGCAGCTTTGTTCGAGTGTCGCTGCTGCATGCAGCTGGGTGCTCTTCTCACCTCAGCTCCCTCGCATGCACCATGGCTAGCTGAGAGCATGATAGGCACATTTCAGAGGGAAACTGATCATCTTTGTCCATGGTGACACATCTCCTTTTTTCTTCATGAGCACTTTTCATTTAGTGAGTCACCAGTGGATCTGTGCTAAAACACTTCTGAATCTCCCATCTGTAGATGTGCACAATTAGCACCTGAAACCTGTCTCTGAGCAACATTTTCAAATATAATTTCCAGTGGGGTAGATGTCTGCTCTATACAAAGGTTTGTTGCAGTGATATAAATTCTGGGAAACATTAATTTTGTTTTCAAGTCAGCATAGTCCATGCTACAGAACAAGCAAATTTATACAAATTCAAAAATACCAACTGCAACTAGTTCCCCTTCCTAAAGTAAAACTAAGCTGGCAGCATTATGACTGCATGCAAAATTGGGTGTACACAAGTTTATCTATTTACACAATGCTAATGTGTAGATAAGGCCTTTAGTGTCCCTGTCATCTCTGAAAGTGAGATTTCAGGGTACTTCAAGAAATTCACTTAAAAAATTAATCTGCACAAAAATGGAAAAAGAAGAAAAAGTGTTTGTTGCTACTGGATGCTTCACTTCCACAAGTAGCTTTTTACAAGAAGACAGACATGTCAATACACCTGGGGCTGCCTATCTGACATGTCAGAAAAAAGGAGTTTTGTGATGCCATCAGCCTTAAACCTTTATCAGCCAGTATCTAGTGAGTAAGTACTAGCAAGTTCACGTTTGCATTTTGGCTTTGCATTTAAAGTAGCAAAGTGTTTTAAAACTCTTCTCCTCCTGTGTCTAACTAAACCAGCACAACTAAAATTGTAGTCACTGCTCAGGGAAGACATTAATACCTGGACTGCTGAGGCCAATAGATTTTTATCAGAAACCATGATGACACATATTATCTGCAGAATGCAAAACCTGCCCTAGTTCTGAATTTTTAAATAAGATTATGTAGTTTCAGCTTAGTAAACTGCTTGAAGATATTAGAAGAATAATACAATGTTTAAACACATTTTCCATTGTATTCTTAATTTAAAACCATGTTGTTTTGGGAGTTCAGTGTTTTACCTGAATTTTAGTCCCAGATAGTTAATCTTGTAGTGGATTATAATATGCACTTTTAAAAAAATTTAATTAATCTTTATCTCCTGGTATTAACAGCAACTAGTCAAATTTTGTGGGTTTTGTTGGGTTGCTTCCAAGGCAAATTCACCAGATCTTTCTCTTGAAGGTGGCTTTGTAAATCAGGACTACCTCTAATGAAGCCCATTCTAAGTACATCAATGGAATACTGGTATGAAAAAAGATTCAAACTTATTGATTTCCTCTGGAATTTGTATGAATGAAGAAAGAATAAAGAAATTGAAAATTCTGGTTTTTTGCCTTGGATTTTCTTTCAGAAACCTTAACTCTCAAGAAATGTGGCTGAAATAATTTCCAATGAATAATTAAACAGGTTATCGAACTGATTAAAATTAAAATGAGACTACTTAGAGAGGGAATTTGGGGAAAAACTTTGGGAACTTTTGCAATTAAAATTAGTCTTTGCCAAACTGTTGTGCCTGCATCTAAGACCATATTTATAACTGGTAAAAATGGTGCATTATCAGAGACTGGAAGCAGTGATGCGCTCGGACAGTGTTGTGTCCCTGCCACCTAACTGAGGCAGGGAACTAATAGGAAGAGAAGAGAAGAGAAGAGAAATAGAGAAGAGAAAGAAGCGAGAAGATAAGAGAAGAGACAAGAAGAGAAGCCGAAGAATCTCCGCTCCGCTCCTCATAATCGTACGCGATCGAATAGCCTCTCCTCGCACGCTCCGCTCCGACTACTCACTCTACTCTCTGAATAGCAAAGATTGTCAGACAGAGGAAGAACTGTTAGACACTATCCATAATAACATGAAAAGCCATATTTTGGAGAAATTAAAACAAAGCAAATGCAGGATGAATACTTGAAAGAAGACCCAGGACAGCTTTGTGACAGAGAAAGAGAAACTCTGACATTTTCTGTCCAAAGGTTCATCGTCTTCATAGAAATGTTCTGCTTCTCCTTGTTGGAGTGGGTTGCGGCTGGGGAATGGTTGAGAACAACAGCAGTCACTGAATCAGATCTAGAGTCATGAAGGTATTTCTGTGTCTAATTCTCAGTGAAATCAGTGAAAGTTAAATTCTAAAAGTAACTTTAACTTTGGGGCCTTGGTCCCCGTCCAGGTTGGTTTAGCTCAGCGTGGGTCTGTTAGCTTCCAAATTGTGCCCATTTTGAACAATTGCTATTGTTGCATATTTTTTCCTTACTGCGTCAATATTTATTCTAGCTTATGGCCCTTTGAAACCATGCTCTGGTAGACACAGGCTTTTTTAATGCCTTCTCTAGTCCAAACATGCTTTTCTTTCCAGTCTTTGAATGGGAGTTGCAAGGATGAGGATGGGTTCACCAGGTATTATCTTTCTTGGAGAAAAAGATGACCTAGACCTAGTCCATTTGCCATGTAAGTGCTGAGTAGAAGTGTTATATGGACCCTTTAACAATACAATGGTATTTGCTTGGTTATCTGTATTCTGTGGATTTTTCAGCTGTACATTTGTTTGGTGTTAAATGATACTTATTTTTATTTTAAGTTGTTTCATCTTGGGAAAAATATTAACAATCCTTAAACTAGCAGTAGGTCCTATTTAAAAATATTTGGAAGTAAATGCCTGTCAATTGTTCACTGAAAAAGGAAAAAATTATCATAGAGGAAGAATTTATTAAGAGGGTGAATAAATAATTTCTCCCTCTCATTGTCATGTCATTTTCTTTACCATTTGGCATTCACTGCACTTGGAAATTCCTCCAAGTCTTTGTGTTCCTGAGCTTTGAGAATTCAGAAAACAGTCCCCTGGCCCCCAATCCCTGCCAGGATTGCTACTTTCATACTCCTTTTCCTGTGGATTACAAAACAGGATATTATTATAAAAACAAACAGAAATTGCTGTTCACTGCTGCTAATCTTGAAGAGAACCATAGGGGAATGAAAGCTCTGCAGTTCTTCCTTTTTTAAGTGGCTCAGGCCAGGGACAACTCCTGCTCTGCTGCTGTCAGGCAAAGATCAAACACTTTTCATTGCTGATTACCAAAGGTCACAGTAGATAACTCTGCAGTTTTCTGTCCTTCCTTTGTAATTTTAGTCATTGAGAGATGAATTTAAGGTTTTTTTAAAGCTTTTTAAAGTCCTTAAATTTCCCAGTATGTTTCATAGTAAAGATGGGATGACTGATAAACCAAAGGCAGTTTATAATAGAAAACAAACTGAAGATATTTCACTGCTCTGTACATTGCTGTAGGCTGTTCAGCACTGAAGGGCAGAAGGGTTGCTGTATGTTGTTGTCTTGCCTTTTTCCTGTGGGTGATGTAGAAGGTGTTAAAAGACACTTGTGCAGCTGTGAACTAGGAATTTCCTATCTGCTTACTTTAAAATAAGGAAAACATGATGCCATGAAGTAGAAGTGTTGGTTGTGTAGCTCAGCAATGGGAGTCCAAGGTGGTATCAGTGGAAGAGACGGATCTGAGAACAAGTCACCTATCTTTTTACCCCCTAGTTTTTTAGTCTCTTCCCATGGTATCTGATCCCATTAGGGAAGGATATTATCTCCACAGCTCTCTTGCACTATTCAGAAGAGTGAACTACACTGTTGACAGAGGGAAAGTGGAATAGATGCAGTTTTGCTGCAGACCTTGCAGGAAGAGTCTGGCTGAGCTGGGAATAGAGACTGGGAATTTTGCTTTATTAGCTCTAACATGCAGCTCTAAATTTAACTCTTCTTTTGACCATCCTGCCTTGGGGCGTGAGGATGATGTGCTAAACTATTAATAGAGTACAAGGACCTCAGTCATGCTCCTTAGGCTTCCACCATATACCAAAGCAGATTCTTTAGCTTTGGTGAGGCCACATTCACCATGCAGACATGCCATGAAGTCAGCAAGGGTGCTGTCGAGGATAACATCAGGTCAGATACCAAACAGCATCACAGACTATGTTTGAGGCCTCTTAACTATTGGCTGCTTGTTTCCAAACCTGAATTAACCCTATTTTCCATTTCCATCCAGTAATAAACAGGCAGCTCACCCTGGTTTCTCTTCCAAGGTGAGCTCCAGGAAGCTCCATTGACCTGCTCTAGGCAGCCCCCTGGTGCCATGTGAGATGTCGTGGCGTGTCTCCAGAGGGCACAAGTCTACTTACTACCAGCCCTGTTCCAGGCATGAGGAGCTCAAGAGATCTTGGATTGTCTTTGGGCTGAAAGGAGCAAAGCATACACCTGCATTCCTCATGGTGGCACTCCCTTCATTGAGAGGCTGGAAAGCAAACTGGGCTTGGAAAAAACAAACAAACCAAAAGTGAAGCACAGGGAGTTCTGGGGTGTGTGTTCTTGGGAGAGTCACTCAGGGTGTGGGTAACGGGCAAGTGGGTGCTTGAGGGCTTTCAGAAATGGGATCAGCTCTCTGATAACACTGCCCTGGTTCCCAGGCCTAAGCAAGAGATTCACTCTGGTGCATGTTTAAATGGCAGATGTGCTTAAAAGCTGGGTCATTCAGTGGGTTTATTAATGGCCACAACTGCTTTGCTCTCAGAATATGCAATATGTGCTGGCTTGTGTGGTGGCTCTGCAGACCATGCTTCAAAGAGGTACATGCTTTATTTATTAACCTCTGAGCTCCTTTGGACACTGGGCAAGAATAGTGATAGAAAATGAGGAAACTTTCCTGATGTTCTTTTGTCATCTCCAAAAGAATCAATAAAACCCTAATGAAAGTAAAACTCAAAGACAGGTCTCTAAATAACACGGAATGCGTTGGACAAATCAATATCCCAACTTCTGATATTTTTTCTTCTTGTGAGCAAACAGGAATTTCAGATTGTGTCTTCATCCTCTTTAGCATGCATTGAAATGGCCACACTGATAAAACCAGAAAAATTATAGAAATCAAGCCTTGGAAAACAGAAAATCAAGTGTTACTTGGCAACAAAACTTACCAGGGAAAAGTAGGGAGCTCAAATAAGACAAATAAATATAAGTCTAGGGCCAGGTCAAATTAAGACTCCTATTAAATGTGTCATGTCACTAAAACCATATCTGAGAATTGAAGTTACTGGGAGAAAAAAGCAGTTTGTGTTGGTAGAATATCATATTTTACATTATTGACAAACAGCTAGCAATTTGGCATGATACTTAAATTTTACAATGTTTTAAGTTCACAGTAGTATTTTAGCCGAAAGTGCTGGAAAGTGCTTCTAGAATTTTTCATCGGCTTAACATACCATAGACATTGTTAAAATATCATTCTAAGCCCATTTTCTGACTTTTCCCTATAAAAGGATTAACTTGTCTTTAGAATGTAAAAAATGCTTAAATTACTTGATATTAGATAAGTAGGTTTAGCTCAGGCTCAGGAAAAGTTAGAGAATTTATTAAGACAATACATCTTTCGCTCAGTGTGTTTAAGTCAGGCTCTGTACAGAAAGGGTCCTGCTGATGCAGGGAAATTGGAGTGAGGGTCATTTGCAGTCCACTTGCCAGGTACTTGGTGTTACAACCAGGTTAAAACTGATTCAAATCCCAGAGCAGAGAGCCCAAGTACAAATGCAAGTCCCAGTATCCAGTTTGGTCAGAGTTGAGGTGAAGGGGACACGTGACACTTCTGTATCTGAATGATGTGAATTTTCCATTTACTCTCTGTGTCTCCATGACCGATTCTGCATGTTAGTTGACACATGGCTAAAACTGCTTGGTAGGGCAATCTGCATTTGAGTTTTGGGAGCTCTGGGATCAATGGTAAATCCCAAGGATCTGGGTGTGATACCTTGTACACACAATATCTTGTTCCTTTTCCCAATAAGTCATGTTGTTTCATGGCTCTGATTCACCCTTGAAAGCCATTGTCTTCCTAAATATAAATTTCGTTTGATTTTCTTTCCTTTGAGACACAACTAAGGAAGTCTAATAATCCACTACTTGTTTCCTGGCAGAAAGCTGCCCCTGGAAGCAGACTAGTGAACAGTGGCAGCCTGATTTTGCCTTTCCTCATTTAACTGGATGATTGATTGGACCATCTTCTGGGATGAAAGCCACACCGTAGCCACAGCTGATCTCCTGTCTCCAATAGTTCTTCAGGTGTATTGCATTTCCCAGATCTGTTCAGGTTTAACAGGGAGACAAGGAAGCAAGCAGCCATGCAATTATTGCATCCAATTTCAGACCTCCATTTGTTATCATCTCAACAGGGCAGGGCCATCTGTGTCTGCCTGCTACAGAAAAGGCTCTGTACTATCTGTCTGCAACAGGCTTTTAAGAAGGACAAACTGAGTGAAACTCATCCCACATTTACTCAGATACATCCAAGGGAGATGAGCTGCAGGTTTCTCACCATGAGTACAATGGGCAGACATAGTTTGGCTCTCTTTGAACTCTGGGCATTTTTTTTTTCTTGGTGGGATTAGCAGTCAACAAGTTTGCAAGTGTGGCATTTGGCTCACCCCTGCTGGGTTGCACAGCATGCCCACCACCCCTAAGTGTAAGGAGCATTTTTGTACCCTCGATCTAACCCACTGCCAAGTGGGCACAAATTATTTATGGGGCTCAGCCTTGCATCCCAACTTTGTGACAGAGGAGAAATGTCAACTCTCCACCTTCTTTCCCCTTGCTCTCCCCAGGTCATCTGAAGCAGATGAGATCTGTGCTAGTGCTGAGACCAAAGATCACAAATGAAAAACCATGGGTCTTGCACACTTTGCAGCTCCTTCAAGAAACCAGGAATAAATGGCTCTTACCAAGGAAATTCTTGCTGTCAAAGGCAAGAACAGTCTCTTAACTGAAGTCTGCAGTTTGCACATTGCACACCAACAAGGGTTTAGGTGTGACCAGGTAATTACTTCTTAAACCCAAGGCCTTAGCTGTGCCCAGAAGCAATCAGTCCTGTGTGTTATTTACCACTTCCTCCTTGACTGCCCTTTCATTTCAAGCTTGCTTTGCAACAGCCTGATTGATTTATCCAGTTCATGCCATTCTCTCAACGTAGGCCCTGGATTAAAAATAAACCCTGTAAATTGCTGCTACATATTTACTGACCATTGTGCTGCATGGCACCTCCTGCTTGCTCAGAAAAAGTGCTTCCTCCTCCTCTCAGTGTTGTTTAGCTGGAAAAGACAGATAACTTCCTGCACTGGAATATAAATGGTAGAGTTGCTTATTAAGCTGGACCTTGGTTAGCAACACCAGCCTGGCAAGAATGAATCAGTAGGGGAATGCAGCACTGCAAAATCCTGAGGATTCTCCCACCCTGAAAGAGTCATTAAAAACATTACTGAGAAAAGAAGGGTATGCCAAGTTTAAGATTAACTGCAGTTATGACTGTGAAAATTGTACTGGGAACACTCCTACAGGCAGGCTTCAGTCTGAAAAGAGGGCATTATCTCCACTTGGCACCAACGTGCATGTCCAAGCGATAATTCTCTGCAGGGCTCACGTCAACAGAGGGAGCACAGAGCCTTGTTGCAAAAGGGCAAATAACCCTTGAAAAGCAGAAAGGATCTCTCAGAAGAGAGCAGCACGATTCAAAAAAGTCAATGGTACCTATGGAAAGGACGTGACAAAAGATCCTCTTAAGGCAAGTGAAGGGAACAAGTTTTAAGGAAGGGAACAGACACCGAGAAATGAAAAATAGGGGTTAAAGTGGCAGTTCCACCAGGGCTTGTTCTGTGAAAAACAGGATCTTGTGTGTGACTCATCTTGCCCATCCTATGGCATTTCTCACACACCCATATAGATAACCAGACTCTCAAAAGTGCTTGGAGACAATTTTCAAGTGCAAAACATGTGAAGGTCTCAAAATACCTCAATTTCTGACATTCTTTAGAGGCCAGATACCTCCTGCAAGGCTGAGGCAGGGCTGAAACTTTCCATATTTTTGGTGAGATTTGAGCTAGTGGCTGATGCCAGGAGGAGGGGGAGCAGGGGTGGCAGAAGGCCCAGCTTGAAGAGAGATAACAATCAGTTGGGAGTACATTTTAAAAGATAGCATCAACCTTTTTCTTAGAAACATCTTGTTGGCTTATTTTTACTCAGGAGAATACAGAGCCAGGGAAACAAAATCTTCTGGTTTCAGTTGTTTAAATAATCAGGGCCCATGACTGAATGAAATAGCAGAACAAGGATGACGATAGCAAAATGCACCCATGCAAGAGCTCTCAGCCATGGGAGGTGAGCTGAGGGCAGCAGCCACCCTCTGACAGCCTGATTGGCTCCTCTGGGAAAAGCCCTGCAGCCTTCTTCTCTTGTACCTTTCTTCTCTTCCAGCTTTCTTCTTTTCAGATTTTTCCCTGATAGACAGGTGTGACCCTGCTCTGGGGGCAGGCAAAAGGAAGGAGCTCAGCACCCAAAATTTCCCTTTCTTTAACTCAGAAAGAGCTCACTGAGTGAATTTGGTGCCTAAATCCAAGTTCTTTTTCCCGTAGCTCCACCTTAAAGTACCACCCAGCATAGCCAAGAATGGGAGAGATTCAGCTAGTGTCAGACAATTTTCAGATAGTATAACATTAATCTTCTCTTTTATCAACACATGCCCACATTTCTGGTCTCAAAAACAGCTCAGCCTGGGAAAAAGGGTAATGCACATGTCCCAGGGATTTTTGGCGGCTGTAGAAGCTCCTTAGAGACCAGAAGTACCATTTAGCCTAGAAATAGTTTTGCTGGACTCTGAGCATTGCTGGACTAGATGTCTCTCAGCAAATTTGCACCATAACTTTCAAAGGACAAGAAAGCATATCCTAAACTTGGAAGAGAGTTGTTTTATGCATTCTCAGAACAAGAGAGTTTGACAAAACTCAAGGGAAGTTTTCTACTGATAATGCAAAACATAAGTACATGTATGTCTGTTAACAAAGAATAAAAAAAGTCACACAGAGGGGCACATCTATTTATACCCAGTAAAAATCTATAAACAATTTATATCTGTATTGGTACCTGACTTTTGTTTTTCTCTTTCTGGGAATTACATATCAAAGCTAGGTAAATGACAAATGGCAACAGAATAACTGCTCTGTTAATGTGAAAGCAAAATGGTTAACTATGTTACTGGATATTTTTAAGAACCCAGAATTCATTAAAGAAACATTCGAAGTCAAAAATAAAGCATCAGTCATCAAATGTTTGTGGATAAATGTACTAGCTTATTGCACCAAGCAACGCAATGGGGTTTTGGGGAGAAAAATTTGCAAGTGAGTAATGGCTTCTTTAACACTAATGTGGCTTAATTCTGAATTAAATCCTTGTCCTGCAAACAGAGGCTGTCATAGAGTTCAGTATTACTTCATCTCCTTTTTTTCCTCTTCATTTAATGTCATTACAGAAAGCCCAGTACTCCAGAAACATTTGCTGTTACCCAGTATGTATGTATTAACAATAACTACTTTATGCTCCTTTGAAAGAATGGCCAGTATGCCTAGAAAGTACATTGAAATATAAATTAGAGAAATTTCAAAATAATCCATTGGAACTAACAAAAAAGCAGTACAGTTAAAATAGCTTAGAACTGAAGGCTCGATTTTGGAAATGGCTGAAATCTCTTCAGAGAAAATGTTTTAGATTTTAATGATGATTTGTATATATATAAAAATTGATTTTTTTCCCCTGTGGACTCAAAAAACAAAGAAAAAACCCCAACCCTACATTAAAAAAAATTAATTTTATAACAAATGTACCTTGTGGGCCATGACAACCAAAGTGATTTGAATATAAACAGGACAGCTGAAGTTGTGATGGTTCAGTTTCATCCACAATACGTCTTGGTCTCGTGATTTTATGCATTTTGTAGTAATTCCAGAGAAAAGGTAGCACTTGCTGAGCTGGGTGGTGAACAGAACTACATGGACAGTCATCTTCCACTTCAGGCAGCTCGGAAGACAAGCTGGCTGAGATTTCACCCAAAATCTGTGGTACAGTGCAGTAGTGGAATGGCAAACCCTTGGTTCCCTCACTGGGTCCCTGGGCCCAGTGTCACTGGCACCAACAGTGGCTTTGGAACAGCACAAATAACATTGAGCACCACTTTCTAAACTATGCAGAGTTTAGGGCACTGAAAGGTCTGTCCCAAAGCAAACTGCTTTTTAACATTGCTCAATGGCTTGTTATAAACAGCTGAGTGTATCCTGGCTATCTTGCTTGTGAATTTCCTGGTTTTGTTGTAGGAAAATTGCTGGTGATAGATAACTTTCTATGCATCTGACAGTGAGTATTTTAATTTTTCCTCTGTCACTAGTTTAAAGATTTCTTGTCAACAAGTGACCTTGCTTTCTGGAGAGTATTAGAGAGTATTCTCTGAGCAAAGCTGAAAGAGAAAGGACATGTATTGTAAAGCAGGAATGAGAAAGACTAGCGCACATATCCCTCACAGGTAGGAATCAGCAATTATTCGTGCCAAGAGACCTGCAGGATTCAGTAAAGGAAAAGTTAACACCCAGAGAGCTTGGATTTGCAGGAGAAGCTGAATGACCACTTTAAAATAGTCTGGAACAAGTTGAACTGACTGTACTGTGAAAAGGGAGTCTGGACGAGAAAATCCTGAGAGGTTCCTTCCAATCTCACCTGTGCTGGTCTGCATATATCAATGCAAACAACTACCATTAACCTCAACTTCACAGCACTCACACAGGGAAGCAGAAATATTTTAAAAAGAAGACATGCATTCAATTTTCATTTTTTTTTTTACCTGAAAATCCTAAATATTAGTTTTTTTCAGTCCTATACCAGCCTTTTCTCTGCTATTCTCAATCTGCTATTGAAAAAAAAAATGGAGAAAAATGAAAAGGAGTGGAGAAAGAGTAAGCCATAAGAATATCAAGGTTTTCAGGTTTTGTTAGGGAATTCTGGTGATTCAAATCTTTCCCAATTTTAACAAAATAGTGTGTTTTAAATAAAACGTTGAGGTTTTCCTCCAACAACAACAACAAAAAATGGCTTAAATTATCAGAACTGTCTCTGGGAAGCAGATGATATTTTGCTATATTATCAGCAATGAGAGAACACTCCATGTTCCCTGACTAAAGGATTTTGTTGAATACTCAGTCTCAGAATCATTGGGCTCCACGAGCAGAGCCCATGTGGACTTCATCTCTAGGGAAGTGTTGATAATCTCCATCCACTCAAAGACTTCTTCCTTGCTTTTTTTCCCCAGGTACAATGCTCACAACTCCACATTATTGATGATAACCTAGCCTACCCTCAGCACAACACCTTGGCCTTTCAGCAGAAAACTCAAATGAAATGTTCCCTCCCTGCTGATGCAAATGCCAAAAGAATCCACCTTACTTTCTCCATGAGGAATTAGAAATTACCTCATGAGGGGAGGTTATAATCCACTGCCAAGTAAGAGAGTAAGGATTAACCAAAGTAATCTGACTGATCTCCGTGTGAGGTTTTCTGAATGAAGCTCTGGTTGTTTTCCACTGCAACAAGCTGCAAAGCAAGGAAACTTGTGGGGTGCTCTGAGGAAAACTTAGTGTAAGGACCACTCTGCTCAGGACTGTGCCCTTCCAAATTAGAGACACACGGACATGCTGCAGGAAGGACATTTAATCAGACAAACAAACAGCAAGGATACACTGACACAAATTACAGTCTTTGGTCCCAGCCAAAACACAAGATCAAGAGCAATGTACTCCTGCTTGTGTGAGTCAGTTACAGCCTGGTGCTGTTAAAAATACTGCCTATTTGGTCTACCTGAAAAGGATCATTTATTGCTCCTAAAATCCTGTGACATCAGACAGAGTAGCCATGGGGACTTGTGAGCATCAGGAGATGTGTCTGTTTTCTGGACACACAAAGTTTTCCCTCATTCCCCAGAATTATATATCTGCTCTCAGTTCTGGTTGTAAACTATTGTGTAGCGTGTCTGTGTTTTGATTATCATAAAAATTATACCCTGGAGCTATCTGCACTGTGGTTCTCTGTGTGTCTCACTAAGGAGGTGAATGAAATCATCTCTGGCAGTCCAGTTTGTACAGCGGCTGTCTAGGCAGTGCATAAACAGGATCCTTTTTATTTACGTCAGTTGCATAAAACCAAAATTCTTTCCAATGATTTGCATGTTCACAGGCCTAATCATGTTAGCACAGCACACATTTGCAAATTTACTCTCTGTCAATTGCTGGAATCTGGAAATCTCTCTGACTGCTGTTGGAGGCATCACCAGTGCCAGAGGCAGCGGAGGGAGCAGGTAGGGGTGCAGCAGCTGGGGGTGTGAGCAGAGGATGCACCCATCCATGCCAGCAATGGAAATGCCAGCTGAATAGCAAATGATCTATTGTTCCTGGTTAGGTAAATAACACCATCTTCCTGTCCCTCTGGAAGCCGTATGTGTAAACTGAAGCTTCATTCACCCCAGCTCCTACTCCCTTATTATTGTATGTATATGTTCAGACTTGCACAAAGTGTGTAAATCAAGGAACAATAAAGAGGGACATATTCCCAGAAAGACTGAGCTGTCATTGAAACATAGACCTGGACTCAAAATTCTCCATGGATTCAGATGTCTTCTGTTTAAAAATTACAGGCAGAATTTCCAAACAAAGCCGTATTTACTGACGTCTACCGAAGCTTAACCATGCTTTCACTGCACACAAGCTGAGGTTCTTATCTGGTGTATTCCTTCCTAAGTGTCCTCCCAGACACATTCTTCTCCCCTGGATCAAGCAGAGCTTTTCTTCTGTGCCTACTGATTTACATGGAGGTAACTGCCTTGGCTGCTAACCTTACACAACCTACCGAAGTAATTTAATATTTGAATGCTGACGACCCACCTAAAATTCCTTTCACACCCCAGGGAAACCATGCACATTCCCCCACAATTCATTAAGAGGCGATCACAGAGCTGCTCTCGTTATTGCAGCACAGCGGTGCCGGGCTCAGGGCGAGGCAGGGCAGGAGGGAGGAACAGCACCAGCCAGAGATCTCACACTGTGCCTGGTCACACCTGAGCCAAGACAGGGTCTGCAGCCAGGGAGCAGCCACAGAGCCAGCTCTGCAGCAAACACGCACCTCCACATGCACTGCAGAAGGAAAGGCTTAGCTCGTTGGGATTTCAGTTTTTAAGTGCCAAATAAAAACTAATATAAGTCAATAAATTTAAAAAAACACAAACCCAATGTTTCAATAAGCCCCTTTGCTGTAGGTTTTTACATTCGCTCTGCTTTCTAAGCTTTTCTATAGATTTTAGGTTGCACTGGGGACAATATATTTCATCTTTTAAGGAGAGATTGTGTTGGATAAGAGAGAGACAGACAACCCAGTTTTATGCGAGTTTGTTTTTTTTTTTTCCCACCCTCTATCACAGTTAATTCATTGTTTAACATGAGGCTTTAATTCAGTTGTCTTCATCAACGAGCTACTTTGTGTCCATATGGCTAATAAGTGTTATTCTGCATTCCAATTAATGGGAAAATAGAAAGTATTTTAACAGTGCAGCTGATCTAACAAAAAACACATCTGAGGAGGATTAACATTTCAAAGGAACTATTTGCTCAAGTGAGCTGTCTTTATTACGATCTAAAGAGGGGGGAGTAGAAGAAGAAACCTTGAGTAACACTTTCATTATGGTAGCTTAGATACTGGAAATTAAATAGACCTGACTGAATTATAAAAAATCCTTGTACTTGAGCCTGGAGATAATTAAAGCTGTTTTACCATGCATCAATAGTATCAAATGAAAACTAGTAGAGATGAAGGATAATACAGTACTGTAAATACTTTCTGGCAAATAAAAATATTGCTCCCTTTAACTATGGCCTGTAAAAGAATATGATTTACCAGAAAGCATAAAGAACAGACAGAACTGTATCAGTATGTATTTATGGAAGACATATGGCTCATTTTCACTTCTCAGAAATGTGTGGCCCTGGTAGCAGGCAATTGTTTTACTACATAATACTAGAACAACTTTAATTTAGATTAAAATCATGACAGGTTTACGATGCAAGACAGGCAAGTTTGTGTTTTGGCTTTTTTTAAAATCTCCATTTCTCCAGTTTTTTAAATCTTGTTCTATTTACAGCTGTTCTTTCTCTCTCCCATTCTGATGGGGAGGCGAAGCAAGCACCTGCTTGCACAGTCAAAGCCAGCATTGCTTCTCCCAGGCCAGCTGGCCACCGTGCCATGCCGGGTATGTACTCCTTCCTCCCCAGAGATCAAATGCATCAAGCAGTGTGAGGATGGTCTCTGCCAGCCCAGGATCCACTGCCTGGCTTTCTGCAGTTCCACAGCTGTGGAATCTGGCTACAAAATGCCCTCTATGCTTAAGAATTCATCAACTTTTCTCAAAGGAGTGAGAAGAGTAAACCACAGTGTAGAGGCCCAGGGTATCCAGCATTATGTCAGTTTATTCAGACTAAACTTTTTAGGCTGGAATCTTATAATGAAGAAGGAACTCAGGGTTGAAATGTCTCTGATAATTTCAGTTGCTGAAGTTCTTATGGCCTTTCATTGTGTGCTTGAAAAATCTATGTAATTTTAGGATGCTTATGGTGACCATGTCCCTTCCAGCGAGATACGCATTAAGGGGGACACTCCTTTGTCAGATCTTGCAGGTTCTCTTTAGGTTCCCTCCAGTCTATGGAGTTCCTGATGCTGGTATGTGGATGGTCTTTGAGGGACATCACACCACAAAGTGAACAGCAGCCCGTGGTCACACAGCTGATGCAGTCTAGTGGCACCATTGGCCTTGAGCTGCTCAGTGGGCTATTTGACAAACATCTGTCAGGACTGAACATATTTCTGAACTCCCCATGAGTGACACTATTGATTGGTAAGGCCCATTTGCACTACAGGAGCAGAAGAACAGAATGGAGCCACTGCTGATGTGGGTGGATACGTTCATACCACAGACTCAGATGTCCCAGCGTAGGAAGGGCTCTGCCCTTGGCTGAAGGGCACTCAGCAGCTCTCTGAGGCTGCTGCACACCAGAGAGCTCCTGGCATACAAAAGGAGGTGGACTGTCCCTGCAGTTGCATTAATTATGGATCTTTGCTAATAGATTCTAGAAAACCACATGTCTTGTCTCTGTCCCTGGAGGGACACTTCTGGAGGGACATGTCTGAAGGACCTGTGATGGCCACCAACACCTGTGGAGTCCCTAAAGCCGACTGAAATAACCTCCAGGTTTTGGCCTTGGAAGGACACACTGTAATTTTACCCCTGCCTCTTTTCCTTAATACCCAAGTTCTCCTAGTTTCTTCTTTCCTTGTTAATCCATTGTTTGTGGGATCCCCGTGACCAGACCTGTCTTCCCTGTAGGACACTGACCTCACCTGCCCTCAGTTCCTCCCCTGTCCCACAAGGTCATTGGATACTGTAAATCACACTTAAGCCTGAGCAAGGCACACGATCGCCCCTTCTTTGCACTGGATTCCCTTCGGCACCTGGAATAAACCTTGCTGGAATTTGATCTTATGCAGAGGGCCTTCTTGTCTCTCTTTTGCTGAGCCAGCCTCGTGGCGTGTGTGGATGTGAGAGCTCGATTGCCTGCCCAAGTTCCTTCCAGCAGCCTTTCCACTGCAGAGGTTGACTGAGGCCTAAGCAGAGGCCTCACTCGTAAAAGCCACACTGTTACAAACACCAGCACACGGACTAGGGCCCTTCCAACCCCAGTGACAACTATGCCCAAGATATGTTTTCTTGTTGGAGGTGATGGATATCTGGGGGTAATATGCATTACTAGATTTGTGTGTGGGTCCTTCCCAAACTAGTGGCCCACTCAAAACCGTCTAACCTCCTTTCAGGTGGTAATTCTGATGCATACTCCGAGCTGTCATAATGTGGGGGCCTTTCTTTAGAGGGCAACCCTCCAACTGTTCTATTTTTCCATTTTTGCAGAGGAGCTGAGATGTGTGTGCCAGTACCTGCAGCTGCAGTCTCAGAAAGATGACAGTCCCATGGTCCAGCACTGTGAGACCTGCATCCGACTTCAGGGAGGGTGGAGCTCTGCCCACAGATCAAGCCCATTGCAGTTACAGACACATATTGCTTTATTTTCACCAGAACTTTAGGAATTGAAAGGTTTTGACTGATTACATTAGCACTTAAAGAGTTTTGTCAAATGTGTTTTTCAAAAGATAACATTTTCTCTAAGTTCTGAGAAATGTGGTTGCTGGAGTGAACTAAATTTGCAGGCACAGAAATGAAACTCCTTCTGATTCACGCACAAAATTCAACAGTTGGGTTGCAGACTCAGTTTCAAGTCCTCTGGTTTTCTGTATATGTGGTTGACTCTTGAATATGAGCCATCATTCTCCAGAAACCTACATGCACATAGATACTTAAATGCATTTTTAAATGGCAACACACACTGATTATTTGACAATAACTGCTGGAGGAGCTCTAAACTCAGGTCGCTTTCTGCCTGAGCAGAGAACAGTGTTTCCCTGTCATCTCCTGGCTCAGCCCCACTCTTCCATTCCACCAGAAGCCCTTGTGGGTGGGTTGTGCCTTTGTGTTCCATGGCAAAGCCTGGTGAACTGAGATCCTTGTCTGTAAGCATGTTCCCATAGCCTGTAACAATAACTGTAGCCATGAGAACCCTAACCGCAAATAGGAATTGTAATGTTTATTAATTTCCTTTCCTACATAGGCTGGAACTCTTTTCAAAATGTTGTTTATCACTATTATTTATTATGTGAGCTCCCTCTTGTGTCTTATTTTGCACCTGTGTAACCCAGTTGGCTGTGGGCCTTTTCTTTAAGGCGAAAAATCTAATTTTAAAGTTTTTACTAAGCCATTCATTCTTGTGATTTCTTTTTTCCCTTTCAAGACACCTTAGTTGTGATTCATTCAAGTGATCAAAAAACAAAATTAAAAAACCCTCAAACCCAGACAACTAAAATCTGCAACATTTAACAAGAAAAAGTATGGGTTTTGGCACATAATGCTGGTTTTCATTCAGGTGCAGATGAGGGCAATGATAGAGATTGAATTCCATTCAGAGAATGCTCGATATGGAAGGGAGTTTCACCTCTGATCCAGAAAACCCGCAGAGGGCATTTACATAGCTGAGCTAAACAGAGCAAAGTTACCCCATTAATATTTTCAGTGTCAGGCATGTGAGCACAAGTGCCCATCCACAGGGAAACACTGGCAGGGCCAGGCCCTTCCAGATCGTGTTGCTCACCCAGACTCCCAAGGGTGAATTTTTAAATGGTGGGAAAAAAGAGAAACCTTGGCAGCGCCTAAAGTTTACATATACCTATTGCTCTTTGGAATGACTAACTTTACCCCAAAAATGACTCATACAGGCAGTGTCTTTGATCTGATTGCATTCGTTATTATTATTATTAACGATAATAACAGCACTGCAGCTGTGCCTCGAGGCCCCAGCTGAGATCAAGGCTCTGTTTTGATAGGCATTGAACACACTGAGGAGACAAACCTTGCCCTTAGGAGCTTACACCTGATCTGAAGAAGACACACAAAATGCAGGGAGAAGGAAGTGGTGTTATCTTTATTTTGCTTCGAGACAGAGAGGTTGAGTGACTTGCCTGAGGTCAGGCAGGTATTTGGAGGCAGAGGCAGCACAGAGCTGTGCTCAAAGCTCCCAGGAGCTGGAGACCAAGCAGAACACACTTGTCCTCCCTTTCAAAATGCCTTGGCTCATTCCCAGCAAGGGGGACTGCAAGCTGGCAGCAGGGCAGTGCAGGATTCCAAGGGAAGGGTTCCAAGAGGGGAGTGGCCAGCACTGGCTGGAGGTGGGGGTGAGCACCTGGCCACATGCCTGCCTGCATGGCAGGTCCATGAAACTTTGTGCAGCAATACAACAAACCAAACATCCCCCGTGTCCATGGGTTTGAGCCATAGCCTGCTTCCAGCCCAGGGAAATGAACCTACAGCAAAACCCACTCTTCTTTGGCTGTCTGCCCCAAAATCAGTTTTGTGGGGTTGATATCTCGGTGTTAGCTCAAAGGCCTGTACCCCAGGGTGGAACTGGGAATAACTGCTAACACACACCTCATGCTTCACCTTCCCAAACATCTCCTCTTTTGCAAGACCATAGCAAGTCTTGTGACTCCAGTTGGAGAAGCTGGAGAGTGGCAGCAGAGGTAAAACTGTGCTTGATTATCATCAGTTCCCTTGACCAAATCTAAAAAAACAAGAAAGAGAAAAAAAAAAAAAAAAAAAAAAAAAAAAGACCGAAATTAGACCTCTCTTGCTGCATTTTGGCACCTAAATACATGACCTGCTTTTGCAAGAGTGCTGACAGTCGTTGGTATGGCAACTGTGATTACTGGAAATTTCCAGGGGCTTGGCTTTTTGGAAAGCTGGCCAGTTATCTGGGTGCCAACATTCAGGTTTAGAAGCCTACATTTAGAATTTAGACTTTTTTTTTCTTTTTTTTTTCCTTCGCTTCCGGTCACAACTACTTATTTATGAAAAATAGATCATGAGTTTAGACACATGTAGGACACGAGATGTAAATATGGAACATTACAGCATCCAACAGCAATGAGAGGCCAGGGGTAAAATATGTTACAAAGAACTATTTGATTTAGCAATTAAAGAAAAAATATGCAAATGCAAAAGCTATGTGGAGTACACTCAGAAACTTATTTCTAAAAGCACCTGAAATGTGAATGTCCACTAACATCCTGCTAGGACAGCAATTTTCTGTCAGTGACGGTCAAGGGCACCTCAGCTGGGCACTACTCAGTCCATTGAGTTTCATGGCTGTAAAATCCTTTTTCAGAGATTTTTTTTTCATTCCTGCTACACCCTGTGGCTATGAGTGCCACAGTTCCATATGTATTGTGTGCACAATAAGTAGTTTGAATATTGAGCACAGACAGTAAGCTTCAGAATTCACCAGAGCACTCAGACTGTGAGTATCTATTAGGTGATACGCCATGGGACTTCTTATATATTTGGTGTCTATGTTCTTTGCAAGTGAAATGCTGACAAACTTCTACATATTCTGCTTTATGAGGCTTTTTTTTTGCCTGATGCTGAAATTAAATTAATTTTAAACCAGTAATTTATTGGCTATTCCCTTTGATTAGTTTTCCTTTTGCTTCTCTTTAGAAATATAGGCACTAATTTAGCACTCACACTGATATAACTACAGTCTGGATTTACACTCTGGTCAGAATTGTCTTATTTGGTTTTATCCTTCTAATTAGTTCACTTGCATTTGTTTAATTTTGCTTATATAAGGCCCATCTCTGTTGCCATCTTTGTAATGGATTTTATTCAGGAAAAAAGCCAAACTGAAGATCTTCTCATGCACATGGGTACAATGTCTACAAACTAAGGTGTTCTATGTGTATGTGCAAACATGGGTGTACATGCATATGAAATAAATTTGTAAAATTGAATATATACCTGTGGGCATAAATGGGAAAAAAGCACTTAAAAAAATTAGTGATAAAAATGCTTCTATTCACCCCAACAAATCTATATCCAAATTTTTTCGCTATCTTTGGAAAGAGGGGTATGTCAGCAGACTAATAACTTGGGGGCTTTATCCTCCCCGAGGTCCTCTCTTAACTGCTGGAAGTTTTTCTCTCCTGAGGATCCCTGAAGTAAAGAGTTCTGGTATTTTATAATGACTTTTTGACAGTTGTTCACTGGCAGCAAATTTGAGGCTGGCTCTGGGGGTGTATTTGCCAGTTCCTTTTCCATGCTCTGATTTGTCATTCTTGGTCCGTCACAAGAGTCTGGGGGTTGTGAGCTGTGAGGATTTGTTTTAATTTCCTAGATGTGTCAGTAGAACAAACAAAGACAACCATCCTCAGCAGGCTATGAAATATCTGGAGCCAAATGAGTTCACCTACTTGCTTGGCTTTCCCGTTGGACATCAAATCAAAGACTTGGTGTTCTCCAACTCCCAAATTCTGACACGTCCTAAATTTAAAAAGAAAGTTAAATGGCAATTCCAGCCTGGAACTGGCTGACAGGAGTCTACCCGGCTCCAGGAATTAATCCACAGGAAATGGATACTTCTGAGATTGCCTTTATTTTCTTCCAGGATACCCAAAAACTAATATATATTCTGGTCAGCTCCATTCCAACAGGCTGGAAAATACTGCCCAAAAATGAAGAAACTGAGAGCAGGGATTAGCCCACATATACTTGTTCTGCACAAAGTGTCCTTTCAACCTAGCTGAGAATCATTTTCCAAATCATTTCTCTTATACCAGTCATGTGGCTCTTGTGGCAAAAAGCAGGGCTGTGAGTTAAATTGATATTACAAGGAGTAATTAAGTTACTGTGTGGTGCAGCAAAGGAGTGTGCAGTTCTGCATTCCCTGATCACAGAATCACAGAACTGCAGTGGTTTGGGTTGAAAGGGAACTTAAAGATCGTCTCATTCCAACTCCTTGCCATGGACAGGGGCGTTGAACACTTCCAGGGACGGGGCACCCACAGCTTCTCTGGGAAACCTGTTCCAGTGCCTCACCACCCCACTCGTGCTCCCAGAGCTGCCACCCTGGATCTGCCACCAGAGCCCAGGAGATTTTCATCTCTATATAACTGGGAATTTTGCGCTCATAATGACTAAAACCATTACAGTCAGTACACTGGGTACTCCAAGAATTAAGCACAGAAAATCTGTTTTACTTTTAATGTTCCTTTTTATACAGATAAATTTATTCATTTGTGTATGTCCACATACCACCTGACCAAATGCCCTACGTGTCCTACCCTCAAATTAAATTAAATCAAAACATAGCAAAAAAAAAAAAAAAAAAGTTTAAAAGGAAGTACAGCTAACCAGATGGTATCTACAAATGTAGTAAACATCAAACCAGTGTTCATTTCCTTGCAAAAATTCACCAAGAAACAAATCCTGAAACACTTCTACGTGGAAATGAAAAATGGAGAGATAGAGAATGTTGCCTTGACTCTGTAACTTTTCCCTGCTTACTGTTTATTTCCTTACTTTTTTTTAACCTATGCTTTTATTCTAAAAGATGAAAATCACCCCACCTGATTTCTTCTTTAAACCGACTATTTACAGCCATACCTCTGGTGCCATTGAAGAATGACTGTGTGAAGAGGCCACCTTGTATTCACCCTGCTCAGGAGCTGCTCCAGCTCTTGGACCTCAGGGAATTCTGGTGTCAGATTTGCTTTAGACAGTGTCCAAGGTTAGAGAAAGTCACAGCCGCTTGAGAGGGCTCTCCCGTTCCTCTCTTGCTCTGGGAATGGAGCTGGGGAGTTGCAGCTGTTTTCTCTCATCTCTGTGGCTCATAAAGTGAGCGGCCCTTGCAAGGGCATGTGTTTGTGTCTGTGCAAGGGCAAAAAGAGTTGTGCCAGGAGCCTCTATTTCTGAGAAGCCACCTTGCTCAACTTCCCTGCACAAAAGTTCATCAATGCAAGTAAAGGTTTGGCTATGAGCAAGCCTAATTCTTCACACTGATAGTGTATCTTCAAAGTAAAGTATGCTCATATTTAAGACCCTTTTAGTAATGGGTATCATCTCAGTATCCTTTCTTCAGGTCTACATATGCCTTTTGAAGCTCTATAGTTTAAATTTTCCCCCGAGTGACAATGCTTAATGTTAAGGAAGTTAAAGGATGTAGGTAGAGAAAGTAAAAACATTTTTTGGTGTAGAACTGTTTTGTCTCACTAGTGGAGAAGTTGAGGTTGAGATTAGAACAATCCAAAACAGGAATGAGTTCCATGAGTTTAGGTTTTATTTTAATAAAAAGCATAGTTGAGGATGTGAAGACTTGCCCATTTCCAACAAGGACTGACTCTCTTTTGTAAAAGACATGAGATATCATGTCAGCTGAAAGCTATGGGGCTTCCATCATGCAGTCATGATTTTTTCTTTCCCATGTACAAAGCCAGAGCAGGTAGCTGAAATAAGCCTGGCTCACAGCTCAGGCTATGGAAAGTATCTGATACGGAGTGGAAATATGTGCTCTTAACTATTATAATTATGAAAAACCTCACAACATAATTTGTGTCTGTTTCCTATATCTACCTCTTGTAAAGAGAATTCATCTGTTACTTGTGGAAAAGACCTACAGTTGTCTGTTCTTCCTATTTCTGGGTCTGCTATAAGGTAAGGAGGCAGATATTTTATTTCTTTGCTCTATTCATCTTCCATATTAAAAAGAAACAAAACTGTGTGACTAAATATTTTTCCTTTAAAATCTTGCCTTTTTCCTCTTAGAAATTCCTTTTTTTTTCTGAACCCCTGTCTTCTCTTCCTCTCTGTCTGCTGAGAGCACATAAGTATCAGGCTATGCATATAATGTGTGTGAATATGATATACATATGTGTGGAACAGCACAAATACAATGGGGGAGCATAAGCATGGTACAACTTCTCATTTCAAACATCCCTGCTAAATCTCTGTGGCTTGAAACCAGCAATGAAAGCAGACTCACATGCAAAGGAAGGTCTGCCTACTACTTACAGGACAGAGGTCCAAAAAGCTAAATCCCTCCAGGCATGTAAAAACACTCTTATCAAAGGGGCTGTTCATGGGCACTCACACAGTGCAAGGACAACTTGGGTTTTTCCGTGATTAATGATAAGTTTGGAGGAATGCAAGCCACACTGTACTCAGGGATTAGCTGTTTATCAAGCAAAATGTATTGGGAACTGGGCCAGCTGGGGCTGCTGAGCTACACAACCTTCATTTGTTAGGTGCTCCTTTCCTCTCCTATTTCATGAGCAAAGGGTATCTGTATGTGAACCCTAGCAAAGCCCTTTAAAGAATAACTGTGCACAGAAAGTCTTCTTTGCCTTGAATGTAGTCTCTTCTGTCTTCTGAAGCATTTGAGGTCAAACTTTTATGAAGACATAATGTCTCCTCTTATTTTTGCCACCAGCATAAACTGGGCTTCATAGAGTGAACTGGTGCATTGCAACTGAGATGCTTTCACCTACAGCCATTTACACTGCTATTATTGCTTATTTCCTATGCTATCCAGCTTTCTAGAGGTTATGCAAATCAGAAATGTGGGATTATTTGTGTCAACAGTGGCTATTTTATTAGAAAGTTTGTCTTTGAAAAGGTGGTTTATGTGCAGATCGCGTGTAAAGTCCTGGGCATTTCAGGCACCCGTGCTGGATTCCTACCAGGTAATAAAACTCTGGGGTCACACTTGTGGCCACACTGGGGATGCTGACTTCAATGGGACTGTGCTGACCTGCACAGCAATTAAAGATGGATCATCTAAAAGAAGAGAAATACATGATGATAAATGCTTTATCATTAACCAAAATTTTCAGCTGAGTTAGGAGTAAATGTCATTTAATTCTCAACACCCAGGAACTTATATAGAACTTACTATGGGGAACTGTTAATCTCAGACTGTATCACCACACTGGAAAATATCAGGTCCTGGAGTTGTTAGTAACCTTGTCTTTCTAGCAGTCCATAGAGAGGATTATATTTTGAAACTTGAGGGCTCTGTCTCTAGCTCTGCATTTTCATTCTAGGACATTCACACCCAAGATTCAGTGAAAATCATTTATCAAATGAAGATGTAGCTAGGCAGGTTTAATGCCAAGAAAAACACATAAATCTTCAGACCACATCAAATCATAGGTAAAACTAGCCAGGAAGTGTTCTTGGTAGAAAAATTAAGCCCAGTGACTTTCTTGATTGCTAACAAATAACTTAGTGGTCTCTCTGCTGAAGTTACACAGAACTGGGACACCTGTGATGGCGGTTTCTGTGGTTGGGACACCTGTCTGCTAGAAATTGGGTCAGGGTGTGATGACTCAGTTCTCTAAATCTGCCAAGCAGCTGTTAGATGGTGGGAGTTTTTTATGGTCTCCCAGCCTTGCCATGTGTGTGCTGACTTGGAGATACAGCATTGTGAATGCCTACCAGCTTCTCCAGCCTCTCCCTGTACCCTGGGTCCTCCTTTATTTTGACCACTAGAAAGGCAAATGTGGCTATTTTTATTTTCAGTGTCCATTTTTAATATGGTGGGGGGGGGGGGAGGGGCATGTGAAAAATTCTTGACTTGAAAGCTAAGTACACTCTCTGCTCTGATGCAAATCAGGGGGAGCTCTGAATGATCTTTTGGGAGGAGGAGTTAAAGCTATTTTATTCAAACAAAAAATCCAGGGATCCCCGATCATAGACTAGCATCCTCAAGAAAGCATCATACTCTGCTCAGTGCTTGGAGACTTTAAAACTCCAAAATAGGATCTCAGGATGGGTGTGCTGGCTTGAAGGCAAAACCAGCAAGAGATTCCAAGTCAGAAAAAAACAATTTAATAGGAGAGAAAAAAAAGTAAAATAAAATAAATCACATGCAATGGTACAAAAGATCACTGACAGAGTCAGAATACCACCTGAAACTGTGGTGGTAGCAGTCCAGGTGAAGTGGTCTTGTTGAAGCAGTGTTCCTGCAGAAAGGTCTGGTAGCTCTTGTCCTCTGGGAATCCAGTGGATAAGGCTGCCTGCGCTGTTCCAAATCCCAGATTATATCCAGGTGGGAATGCTTGCCTCCTCCCCCTGGGTGGAGCATCTCACAATGGGCTGATATCATTTTATCAGTCTTGCAATGGGTCCTTGATTGCCCATTAAACAGAGATAGCTCCTGGAGGGAGTTACCTATGAGTCATGCAGCAGGCCATTGATGGGCCATTAAAAGAAGACAGTCTGGAGGCAGGGGGCAAGGGAAACAGTGCACAACTTAGTTTCAACATTTCATGTAGATGGTGTTAGAATACATCCTTTGGGCACATCTTACATTGTAACCCAGGACAATGGGAACTCAAGTTTGGCCATCTAGGACACAAATCTCTGTTCCAATGGAGATACATAGATGGAGTTCACCCGGAGGTGTTTAAAACAGGTGGTAGTCTGCAGTAGTCCCTCTCTTTTGATTAAAGAGGAACCGTACACAGCGTTCATTTTTAGCTGGCTGAAGATAAGTGAAGAGAATTCAGCCTCCATGTGACCAGCTTATGATCCTACATGGAAAACAAGAAGCATTGAGAAGAAAGGGTGACAGAAGAACTCCCCATACAAGAAAGTCAACTGACACTAGAAGAATAATCTTTTTAATTATTTCCCAGACCATTATTTCTCCTTTTCCAAGACACAGTGACCTACTGTCTTCCAGCAGGCAAAAAAATGCAACTCCACCATTGAAGTACTGAATATGCAATATTTGTAATACAGAGTAGAAAATTAAGGTGCAGAAATTAAATCGTTTGTCTGCAGCTGCAAAATACATCAGTATTAGAACCAAGCCAATTATTTAGGGGTTGATGGTACCCCTTTGCTGCTTTAGAGCAAGATAAAACCTTATTAATGGTTATTCCCGCTGTATTTAATGAAATAAATCTTATCTTATTTAATGAAATAAAAGAAGCTACAACTCCTATAGCTTTAATTCCTTCACTGTGCAGCTTTAAGATGTGAGTGGGCTTGAAGGAAAATAACGGGGTGACCTCATTTAGATTTAATTAATTTTCTCAGAGGCTTGCTTGGTAAAATGTTTCTTTTCTAAGGTAAGGCAACTGTGATATCAGAGAAACAATGAGATGAAGCCATGAAGCCATCCATGCTGGGGCCAAATTTCCACTTGTGTTGGCTGCACTCTAAACCTGTTTCACACATTACAACAACCATCATTTCAGAGCCAAAAGGTGCTCAGTACACCAGGGTGCCTTCAACTAACTCTTCTGGAGAGGAAGAGACACTTGTTTACATCAGTGAGCAGGTCAGGATCTGCTTTTCCTCTGTCCTGCACACTGAGTACCTTTTGTAAGTGAAGATGAATGAGTGACAAGGCTCGGCATGCCATGGTTTTCAAAAACTTCAGTTGTCTGAGTCACCTGATTGTAAGATACTCAGCTATTATTTAAAAAGAAAATGTTTCTAGATGTCTTCATCAAAGAGAAGAATTTCAAAATGTTGTTATAAATGGCCCAGAAACAGAAAGTAATCATGGAAACCCAAAACTGATTTATTTTCTTATTTAGCAAAACATGACTACCAATAATTTCAAGGTTTTGGGGGCTGATTTAAGACTTCTGAATGCCTGGTGCTTACCACTAAATTACTATTAACACTGACGAGGCAGTCCTGTTCCAGACCAATTTTATATATCTGTGGGTTCTGTTTCAAGCCAGAGGTTTCCAAGTTCACATTTATTTTCACAGGAGAAGCCAAGAGAGGTTAGTGCTTGCAGGTTTTATAAACTCTAGAGGCTCACATGGAGCCAATTCTCCAGCCTTCCAATATACAAAGAAAACTTTGTGTAACAGAATCCATGAGCTGATACAAAAGCCTCTATGTCCCAAAGAGCTGTAAAACCAGTGATCAAAATTTCCCCCAAATCAAAAGCTGAACAAGAAAGTAAAGAAGATACATTTATAGCTAAAATGTCTAGCTGGATTATTTTCACAAATGTCAAGTCTCCTGGGAATTTGCCTTTGATTAAGGACTGATCAGGTATACTTCTTGGCTGCAGTTCTCTTGTACCATGGAAATTAACAGGGTTTACTCATATCTATAATATCGGCCCCAAACAAATGCTGCAGATTTCATCTTCTCTTTCATAATTGTAAACCCTAATGTACACTTTTTCTCTTTCCCCAAAGAAAAATCATTTTCATCTGTGCCTCTGCACAATGATGTTGTTCTTCAGATAGGCTCTAACTCATCCATAGGAGCCATGGCTCGGTTGCTGGGTTTGTAAATGTTGGCTATCCCAGGATGTAAATTTGTTCTTCTTCTCCCAGTGCTGCATGCAGCGAAACCATTAGCTTCTCTTTCCCAGCCCATGGTACCACTTCTATGGCCAACCCTGAACCCCAATTTTCTATGAAATGTTTGGAGACAGCTACAAAAACCTTTAAATATACTAGCCTGGTTCTCACTCTACAGATCCTATTTTTGGATAGTGCTGATTGTGGTTGATGCTGACAGTGCATCTTCGCAGTTGAGACTGGACATTTGAGTCCAAAGAGAGCTGAGCACTCCCTGTGTGATCTCGGCACAGTTTGATGTCCTCAGCAAAGTTTGTTTCTTCTTGTGCAGCACTCATGACACTCAGGATCTGCCAGGGAGAACTGAAGGTGATTCAAAAACATAAAGAAGGGGCTAGAACATCACACAACTCTGTTAATAAATGCAAAAGTCTGGCAAGTACAGTCAACAGAGCCCATAAAGCAAATAGTAACTGAAACACTGTGCAAACATTTTCCCTCAGGCCTTCAATGATTCAATCACTTTAGCCCATTAATAGTAATTACCGCTGTAGGCATGGGAGCAAACTTTGGCTTAAATGAGTGTTTTGGTAGGCAGCAAGGAATAAAAGTTGGTAACTGTCTTGATGACATCCAGACAAGCAAGTAATCTTTGAAAGGAATATCTGCTAGAAAGAGGTAAAATCGGGTTGGCAATAAACTGATTTTTCATGTCTCCATGATAGGTGGAGAAGCTGACAACTTGAAATGGCATTCCCAGTAAAGTTCATCTCCCACCTGTGGCTGGTTCAAGGATTGCATATTGCATGAAAGAATATTCATAGAATAAATGCACCCTGTGTACTCTTGTAGACACAAGAAGCTCAGATTAATTCAAAGTAAGTTTAGATTTACTTGTCTCTCAGACACCAAAACTCACCCCCCCCTCACCTGCCAGCTGAGCTCATCTCCACTTTCCTCCTGGCTTTTATTAACACTGCTTGCATGGAGGCATTCACTTGATATTTAAATTGACAGCTCAATTATCTTTTCAAATTTAGTGATATGACAAGCCAGGGGTTTTATCCCATTACAATATTTCTAAGTGACAAAATTATTTTATCTCTCCTTGACAGCATTATTGACCTGTAATCAGCAGACGAATGGGAGAAACAGAGGTCATCTCAAAAGTAAAAAGCCAGTTAGAAAACTGTTTGGCCAATTATGTCAGTCATCTTGACTTAATCTTGCAGCAGAACAAGGAAAGATTTGTTGCTATGAACCTTGGCCCAACAAACCCTACATGGAAATCTTTCCACTCATTTGAAGGAGGGTGTCTCATGCCTATGACTTCTTGCAGTGAGGTCAGTGGGCCCCAGGGGTTGATGGAGGATGAAAAATAGTGAGGGGTCAAGGTTTGTGAAGCAAATCAATTTTCTTAAAGAGAAGATTCTTCTCAGAATCAAGAACCCTGTGGCTATGTTACAGGTCAATTTTCACAAGGTTACAGCTGCCACCAAGCATCTGTGCTAGAGAGCTTTTTTGACTGTTAAATCTCTTCATCAAGTTGGCCGATGTTTTTCTTTGAAAATATGTTTGCTTTAAAAAATTCTTGGCACTTTTTTAATTAAACATAAATGGTTATCACGCATGCTTCATTTATAAAGCTGTCTCATTGACACAGGAACATATAAGCCATCTGTGAGCTGTTTAATCATTTTACCAACATTTGTTTTTCAGTGTGTCTATTTAGTTGGGCTTTTAAGCTTCATGAGGAATAAAACATGCAGTAAATCAGAAAACAAAAATATGTTTAATATCAATAATGCAAATTTTTTTTTGCCAAAAGTTTGAAGTGGCTTTAAATCAAAATCTTCTAGATAATCGGTCTTCAAATACATACTATCAAAACATCAGCAGAATAGATTGTTACCTATTATTTGGTATTAAGTAGAACCTTTCACTGAGCTGGACAAGCCCATGCTACAGATGATTTCCCTTAGACTGATTGAAGAATTTTGGGTTATTTGCCAATCTGTACTCAAAGCTGGACAATCCCTCTATTTTTCAGCTGGATGAGGATAGTCATGTAGGACTGAATATCATTCATACAACATCCATCACAAGGTCAGGGTGTTGGAGATGACTCCTTTGATGGCCGTGCAAGGCCACCAGTGAAGCAAGCCCACGAGTCCTTTAGGATGCTGCTGTGGCAGGTCCCTGCCAGATGAGCTGAGCCAGACACAGCAGTAGCCAGGAGGAGCTGGGGGCAGAAAAACACATCAGACAGCAAAGCTAAAACTTTGGCTTATGCCAATATTGTTGACAGAATCACAGGACCGTTTGGGTTGGAAGGAACCTCTGGAGATCATCTGGTCCAACTCCCTGTTAAGAGATTCACCCAGAGCAGGTTGCGCAGGATTGTGTCCAAGTGGGTTTTGAATATTTCCAGAGACGGAGACTCCTGAATCTCTCCGGGCAGCAAGTGCTCAGGGCTCAGTCACCCTCTCAGTAGAGAAATTTTTCCTCAAATTCAGATAGAACCTCCTGTGTTTCCTTTGTGCCCCTTCCTTGTCCTGTCACTGGGATTCACTCAAAAGGTTCTAATCCTGACCTCTTGACATCTACCCTTAAGATATTTGTATACATTGGTAAGGTCCCTCTTATAGAAATGGCAAAGGAAAATTCTCTGGAATAAGTGTTGGAAGATGAAGACCCATGTTGTTATCCAAGATAAACTATTCACTTTTAAATATAAGCAAAGTTTTTTTCTACAGAGACAGGTAATGTTTTGTAAAAAAATATCACTTACAATAATTATTATTATTTAGTTTACTACCAAGAATTTGTACAAAAAGATACTGAAAAAAACCCCCAAGAACACCCCAAAGAGACAGTCATACAAAATGAAGGGAATGGAAATAAAAACAGAAATGAAAGTAGAACTAGTTCTAGCAGAACTAGAACTCTGGGATATCTTTATTCTTATATATAATTTTCACAATTATCTTTGACCTAGAAAATATTTAAATTTTAGAAAAAAACACCCCATTATTCTCTCTGGATTTGGAACAACTTCTATATTTTTGAAGTTGAAGTTTTTCCTTATGTTGAATATAGTATGAAGGACAAATTACCAGAAATCCTAATAAAACCAAAGAAGAAATCCACATAATTTCTGTAGAAATGCCTGGGAATTAAACGTTTCTTAGACAGGCACAAAAAACTGTAACACGTGATATAAACCTGATGTCATAATAAGAAACCTAGTTTCAAAGTAATTCCTCTAGAAATAAGACTAATACTAGGCATATATTTTGGTAATCCTTTTACCCTATTTTTTCTTTATAGAATTTAACTTGGAATAGCAATACTGGACATGCAGAAATATAAACACTTCATTTAGACATACTGCAAACATGTGTTCAAACATGTCTGCTTGCTACAGCCTATTAAACTTTATTATGCACCTTATTAAAAATTCTTTGGGCAGCAACACTTGTTCAAACAAGGTGCACCAAGGCTATGGATATGCACTGGGGCTGAGTGACATTGCAATAAACTGGGCTGAAATCCTTTTGTTTTCTCAATTCTGAGTAAATCACCCAGGCCAGCTTTCAGCTTGATGGACAGCTGGAGCATGGGGCACATCCAAAGGGCATCTGGGACACTCATGCCATGACTTTTTGCCCTATATGGATCTGAGTGCTTTGGGTTTGGCGGAGTTAAATAATAAATTGTTTGAATGTGGGGTAAGAGTTTGCAGTTAAATTAAAGACGGTTTTGAGCCTTGAGTTCCACCTCAGAAATAACTGCTCCGTGCTGTCCAGTATGACATAAAACTTCAAACTTCCCATTTCACTGATCCTACTTTACTCAAAATTGGTTAGTATCAAGAAAACCCCCAACAAACTGTTGTTTACTTTGCCAGTAATTCAAGGGCATGTAGTGATAGGACAAAGAGGAATGTCTTTAAACTGAAAGAGGGCAGATTTGGATGGAATATTAGGAAGAAATTCTGGGTGAGGGTGGTGAGGCCCCGGAACAGACTTCCTAGAGAAGCTGTGGTTCCCCCTTCCCTGGAATTGTTCAAGGGCAGGTTGGATCAACCATGGCACAGGGCTGGACTGGACAAGTTTTAAGGTCCCTTCCAACCCAACCAATTATATGATTCTTCGATTCAGAAAGAATAATTGAAGTTTCATGTTCACAGCATTACCCAAAACAAAGCAAGTGTGGCAGTTCCACGCATCTCCCTGCTCTAGCTGTGGGACAGGGAATGCTCAGCTTCAGACAAGGCTTCTTGTCAATGTCTGACCAGTCTGAAGAACTTATTCTTGCAAAAGTCGTAAGAATATCCACAGGATTTTCCTCACCAGAAGGGATTTCAAAGGAACTGTTCAGAAGAAATGAAGTCTGTAAAAAACCCAAAAAATCTTTTTTGAGAGAAGGGTGTTTCCCTTCTCTCAAGGCTACTCTTGCCAAAAAGCCATGGACGTAGAATTATGCCTTATATGTAGTGAAATTAGGAAAAGAATAACTTAGGAAACAGGTGACCAGCTCCAGTCTAATTCATGCCCTCTAGAAACTTGACTTCAGATCAAAGGTAGCAAGTTGAAATGTTTTGCTTTTCTATTACATATTACTCAACCACCACATAATCTGGCATAATTAGCAGATTAGAATCAACTGAGGTCTGAACCTCATATAGGTGGAAAGATAGAGAATGTAAGAAAATTGCATAGTCTGGGAGGTTCAGAAAAACATCTGAGCTGAGTCTTCTGCTCTTTTGAATTTTATTTGCTGCTGGGTATTAAGATAATGGAGCAATCAGACATGAGATCAGGAGCTAGAGTTTACCAATTTATAGTGACACATGGCAATTCTTCCTTTGTCTCACAAAGCTTTATTCATATAGGGGTTTTTAAATTATTTTTGCCACACTGACAAACTGCATTTTTTCCATACAAAAAATGTAGATCACTTCTCCAGTAAAAAAAAAATTACCAACAGCTGAAAATGGGATAGCCAAGCCCAAACACATATTAAACAAGAGCAGTCAATGAATAAGTGGCATGAAGAATTTCCTGCTACGTGACATTGGCTTTTAGGGATCAGGACTTCTAGAAATAAGGAAAAAAAAAAAAAAAGCAAAAGAAAGAAAAGTTAACAGGCAGAAGGGAACACCACATGTCTTTGTATCACACAGTGGAAAAACTGGGAAACTGAGCAGCATGGACAAGTTTGAGAACAGCTGTCAGTGGTGTTCCCATCCCACTGCGCTGTTGTGTGAGAAAAGAATTGCTACGCTCAGCACAATGCCAACAGGGGTGGTGCTTTGAGCTCTGCATTCAGTTCTGCGGATCCTTTAGGAACGGATGCAGTTTTCTGCAAGCTGCAAGAAAGCCCTGCAGACACCAGGGCTGTGGTAATGAGCGTGGGTGGCTGTGATTCCCCTGGGGAAGGCAGGGTGAACTGGAAAATGCAAGGGCTTTCTCCAGCCTTCTTGGGATCTCGGCCAGCAGCCGTGTAGATGACACCAGGCTGGATGCGATGTAAGGCAACACCTCCTCATGCTGGCCAAGAGCTGCCTCCAATTCACCTTAGTTTTGATCAGATTTTACCTTTACCCTGCCAGTGAGTCTTTGGAATAGAGGTATCTGGGCTATGTGTTTTCTTCCTCTTTTTGTGGTAACAGTCCAGGACATCCATTATTTCCTTCAGTGAGTAGGAACCAGTTAATGTTCTCATCAAATTATAGCATTCAACTATTAAACATAAATGTCATTCAAATCCTCTGAGAATGGACCAAGAACAACAGAAAGACTCGTGGAATGTAGCAGCTCTTTCGCAAGAGCCATAATCACCTCCTGGATCAAAATCTGTTTATCAAGAATGGGTCTGTAGGATGGCTTTTATAAGACCAATTCCCTGTCATTTCCTTGTACAGTTATTTTCCCTTGCAGCTGCTGTAGCATTTTTGAAACAATACATGGATTCTGATGGCAAATCATGCGACATGTGTTGGACATGCAACATTAGCACCCAACTGACCTTGGTTTGTGTGTGAGTGTGTATGGAGGAGAGGAGCTGCTGCAAAAGTTTTGCTGGGAAAGTAAGCAGTAGGCCAAGAAAATACAACGTGCTGTCTAAAGGGTTTGATTGTTGAAATGTAGAACATACAGCTTTAAAGTGCTACAGAGAGTGATCAGGCATAGAGAATTCTGCACTGATTTACTTCAGTTTGGCTCCCTTTTATAGGATGTTTCAGAGGGATCTGGAGAGCCAAAGGTCACTGTTTTTGAGACACTCTGTGTTTCCATGACTGCAAGAATATGACAATCACACCGTGTATCCTTTGACTTTAGAAAATATCCCCAGATACTGAACAAGCAATCAACCTGCCTTTTTATACTTTGGAGAAGTCTTGTTTTTCTTTCTTGAAAAAAGTCATGACCTGTCATTAGTTTCTTCCCCTGAAACAACACATCACATTGCTGACAGTAAAATGATGTTTTCATTCTAAGAATTCTACAGGGAAAAAAAAGGGAGCAGTCATTTTCTCAAGGAAATAACCTAACAAGACCATGGTGATTACAACAATTGGCTGGACATAGCAGAAAAATAACTGCTATGGTTAATCCAAAACAAAAAATTACAAGAAAGGAAATATCAATTGTCTATTGTAGAATCAGTTTACGTAGAGAGATATTTTGGAGATATTTCTTTCAGTCACCAAGTAAAATCTTCATGTGTGGTTGATGAAGAAAAATATTTTTATTCTTCCCAGTAAAATATGTGATAAATTCATATCAAAGATCACTTGTGAAGATGATAAAAATCAACAATATAGGGAGTTTTACTGCAAAAATAACATCATATCACATAGAAGATATATAACATCACTTAACATTGACTTAAATTACACCCCAAAGCCAAATTCTAGCTCCTGAAGCACAAAAATCCAGTTGATACCAGTTAAGTACCTTGATACTAACATATAGTAAAAGGAAAATGTTTCCTTTGAGTAGAGCTGGGAAAACCTGAAAGAGGAACATTGTTTAAATTTGCAGAAGTTGCAAATTAGTTACGCAATGCTGGTTCAAATATACATACCAAATTTTTATAGCCCACTTCAGAAATATTTAAGGGACCTATCCACAAAGGCACTCAGACCAAGAACTAAGAATGAACCAGAACATTTCCAAAGGGGGCAAAGTGAATTAGCTCAATGAATGTTCTCCGTGCTACAATGATCTCTGTTACTGAAGTTTTGTACCACTGTATCTCGTGTTTTTATTATACAGGCTATGTGTCAGCAAAGCTTATAGGAAAAGATCTTCTAATTGTTCAGGTAAATTCTCTGTGCAGTATTTGAATCTCTTATTCATGTGCAAATAAAAACTTTGATTTGGCTTTTTTTTTTCAAAAATGGGAAGAATCAGATTGCTTTTATATTCAGCTCTCATTTGTGTCAAGCCATGAAAACCAAAATATTTAAGGGTCCAGAAAACATCTCTGATTTTGCCATTAAAAGCTTGAAAATGCTTAGAGTTTTAAAGGCTAGAGAAAGATTACATGGGTGATTGAACAAGCAATTTCTCTGTTTTCTTCTTGAACTTAAACATTGGGAAAAAGACAAGGAAAAAGGCAATCTGAAATTAAGCATTCAATCCTTTCTGGAAAGGATTTTTAACCTTTAATATATAAATACTGATAGAGCCCAATGTTGTTTTAAGTAAGCATTAAAAAAGGTTGTTTTAAGTAGGCATTGAATTTTCACTTGCAACATGTCAAAAACAAATGTTGAGAATTTTTTGATTGCTTTCAGGTTTTCCTAATGGTGTTTAAAGTAGAGAAAGTTCAGCATAAATTTCGGTATTGTTTCAGTTCCTCAGCTGTTTTGCCTGTAGATTTTTACCTGCTCTCTATGCTGTTGGATTACTCCTTTTTGTTCAGTACACGGTGCAAGCAGTGTGTAAAGAAAGAGCAAATGCCAGTCTTTGTCAATAAGGGAGCAAAAGTTACAGGATTTTCCTTTTCAGAAAGCCAGTGTTTCTGAAACAACTGGAAACTAAAATTTAGCAAACATGCTATTCTGCACTCTGTAAGATCCACCTGCAGTGCCCTAATGGATTTCAAGAAGAAACAAAAGCTTACAGAGATGGAGACTCCAAATAAGATCACATCTAGATATTTATGTTTTAGAATATGCGTCTCAGCAGTAAAACCAGTCACTCAGCTGCTAAATTATTTAGAAACCATTTTCCAAGTTCAACTGGTACAGTACTTTGCCCAAACTGTCCAGAGGAATAGCAGCCCAAGAAGCAAGTATTCAAACATGTAATGCTAATTGAGACCTCAAGTATTGATACTATAATGTTTCTTCTTTGTTTTTTTTTTTTTTTTTTTTTTTTTTTTTGTCTTTCTCCTAACTTCTGGTTTTAAACTGAAATATCAGGGTTAGGAAAAGGTTGTATGAGCATAAGGAACTTACAACAATTTAAGATGTCCCAAGGGTCCTGTCTGACCTCCAGGTGCCCCGCTACATGCTTTTACCAAAAGTCCTGGGTCAGCCTTAAACTGTGGTCTTGGATGCACTTGGAGATTTCAGATGGCACAAGACAAACATAAACCTAGTTTGGGCAACTGGGTTGAGCCCACAGTGCCTGCGGCATGGATCAAACCAGAATGTATTTTCACATGGTTTCCCTGCCCCGAAATACTGCTGAATACTGACACTGGAGTCCAGTTTTGTATGTATATTTTTGACCAGGTTTATATGAAAACCTTGCATACTGTGGGACAGTTACTTGCTTGAGTTTTCCTCATGATGACATGTTTTGATAAGGGCTTGAAAGTTAGGAGAGGAGTTATGCTTATTTTCCGGTCTGTAGAGAAAAAAATGGAGGCAAAGTCTCAGTTCTAAATCCCTCACAGGAGGGGCAAAGGTGGTTCTCCAGAAACCCTCTGGAGTGAACAAAGCAAAATCTGGGACTTTGCCCCTGCAAGAAGCACACAGAAGAACACAGCCACAGAAAGCATGCAAGGTTTCAGTGACAGCCCCACCCAACAGTAAACAGAGCGGTTCTGATGACACAGGTAGGGCAAAAATCCCTGTAAAACTGCGCTCTTCAGAGGATACAACTTACTCCCTCAAGTGAAGGCCACCCCACAATGCAGTTGGTGTTATGCCCACAGTGACAACCTCTGAGCTGCTTATTCCCATTGGAGCAGCTTTATTATCTTCTTCCCAGCTCAAAGCCAGCCATCTTTCCCATACAATTACAAGAAAGGACCCGTCAATGAAGCCAGCTCCTGATGGACCCAGCTGTTGCAACTGCTGAAGGATCCTCTATCCCCTGGCTTTACTTGTGCACAGCACTGCTCTCTTTTGGTATTGGGATGGGAAGGATATTTCAGCTCTTCCTCTGTGCAAGAGCAGAACGGGGGCCAGCACAGCCCTCATTTGCTGTTGCTGTTCTCCTGACTGGTCTTCCTCCATTTCAGGTTGGTTTTTGCACAGAATCTGAGCTGTCATTGCTATATTTTTATTCCACTCCATCTCCCAGGTTGTAGCTCACAGGCAAGCTGAACCAATACATCAGAATGACACAGGTGAGATATTATTCTGATGTTTAGTATAATAATCTATCTCTGCCCTGATTATGGAGGAAAAAGCCTGCTGCCTTATAATGGCAACTGTTGATTCAATGGCTGTAGAAGTGCAGAGGGCAAAAGGTTCTTTATTCAAAGGGAAATTATGCTTTAAAACTGGCTTTATTCCAGCACTGTTGATAGACCAGGTCTCCCACCTTCACTCTCTTTCTATATAATTTCAGTTACTTACAACGTTAAAGGTCTTTAGAAGCTTCATTCTTTAGAGCTGTGTTTCTGCCCCTCATCACCCCAGTGAATGACAACTTGAAAGAAAACCAGGAGCTTTGCTATGGATTTAGAAATGTCTCAAAGCAAATCACTGGATGCCAAAGAAGCTGCCAGGCTACTGCACCTCGCAGGCACTTAAAATCAACAAAGGCGCTGGAGGCAGCTCGGGGAGGGGGGAACCTTTTGTGGAAAATATTGACCAGCAAATTACACAGCAGACAGTGCTTTGGCACTCGGCTGTCTAAAGGTGACTCAGACGATCCGTTCAGCTCAGCAAGCTGGTTTCTAATTACACCAAATGCCTGACTCTTGTCAGTGGGCCCAGTATCTGCTAAGCGGGTGCTCTTCACATGTGTCATTCATTACCTCACCCTGCACCAGGAGCCATCTCTATGGGGAGGATGGTTGGCAGCATCTTTCGTCTGGATAATTTTCTCAGAGGGAGTTTTAAAAGAGAAACCTCAAAACAATTCCCTTCTACCTATTAAAAAAAAGAAGAAAATAAAAAAGAAAAAAAAAAGGCTTGCGCAAAACCCAGCGAATCCCCCAGCCACCACATGCTAATATCAATAAATACCCTGGAACGAAATGATGGCAAGCTGCTGTCTAGGGTTTAAAAGCTGAACATAGTATACTCTTCCTGGGTTTTAGCTGGACTCTTGCTTTGGTGCCAGAGTAACAGCTGTAGCAGCTGCAGATGTATTTTACCACCCAGTACAGGCACCTGCTATGACCAAGGAAGTGAAAACCCACAGAGATGCAATTTTCTTTTAATTACATTAGCCTGGTTTTGGCAGCCAGCCATGCACCGTGGCATTGGTGGGGATGTGGACTCCATTCACAATTAGAGCTTGTCTGTGGGTTGCTTTTGATGCTTGGCAGGTTACTTCAAAGAGTAGCAGTGAAGGATCCATGTCAGTGAGGAATCTAGTTCAGGAGAGATAATAGAGATTGGCATGGTTTTTTATGACACAGGTACTGTGTCAAACTCTGAGATCAGTTTGATATACTTTTCAGACTAGCTGGGCCAGAGCAGCTGTATGTAGCACTGAAATATAGAGGATCAAGTCATGAGTCTGAGGAGTACTTTAAAATTACCCATGCTGTTTGATTGCTATTTAACCCAAATGACACATTTCTAGACATACCTCCGTACAGTTTAGGGGATGTGAGTGAAGCTGCTCCCAAACACCCTGCTCCCGATGAGTTGTACAAATGAGTATTTTGGAGGCTAGTCTTGCAGACATGACTGTGTGCTGCCTGTTCTCCTCAGGGCCAGAGCAGGCTCTAGCATGTTTAATTTATTTCTAGAGACAGACAGCTTCATCTGACTGTCCCTGGGTGCTGTGAAGAAGGTGGCAAACTCTGGGTGTTTTTCTCAAGAGGGAGAAGCTGTTCTTTGCTCCCAATATTTTCTAGAGCTAAAATTACTTTTTGCTGTTAGAGATGCCTTCAAGAAAGTCCAAATCTCTGTGCTAGGATGGTCATACTGAGGAATAACATCCTGTTTCTTACAGCTTGCAGAATATATTGATGAAATTCTCCTGACCCTAAACACTGCTTAAGCAATGCCTGTTCACTCTCTACTTTGGCTCAGGTGCTGTCACTACCTGAATTAAGGCCTGTTTTCATGTTAGACAATATTTTTACTGCTTTTAACCCTCTGGGCACCATCTCAGGATATGAACCATGATGCAAAGTAGGGCTTTGTATCTCTATTTTGTATTTTGCCCAACCACATTAGGAAAGCTGACTCAGAAACTGGCAAAAACTCACATTTGTAAATCTCTTGCTGTGCTTACTCTGGCACAGGGGGTGTAAGTAAGGAAGACCCTTGGCACCCTCCTCAGCCTTAAGAAATCCCCTGTAACCACCAAACAACGTGTTCCTTTTTGCATCACCCAGACGTGGTCCCTGGGCCACCATGACTAAGAAGCAATGCTCCTGGGGTGGAGGACGTGCCTTGAAGGATTTCCATGGGCACCTGAGTGATTTGATTTGCAGGGTGACAGGGCACAAGACAGATGAGGCTGAGCACACATTCGCTGTCCAGAGACCTGACAAGTCTCTGCATCCATAGGAGGCAAGACAAGGAGCTCACTGTGGCCTCACTTGTGTCAAAGCAACAGCCATCAACCTCTCTATCCCTGCACTATCAGAAAGGGACTGGCCCCAAAACCTGAGCAAACAGCAAGCTGGGAGACACTGCCTCCACAGGAGGACTGTATGGCAGACTGGAGACCATGAAGTGTGTTTGCAGAGCACTGAAAAACTCTCTTGTCAGAGGAGGTTGAGATCTGGGCTGTAACATCAACAATGTCTAAGCATTGTCACGGGGAACAAATGTGACAAGAGAAGGCACAGAAATGGCTTGTCTGACCTGTCTAATCAAATGGGTCAATTATGTGCTGAACAACAGGCCTTGTGGGCTCCTCAGCAGAGCTGCAGCCACGATTCCATTTCTGAAGACCTTTATTTCCGGCAAGTGGAAGGACTGCATAGCTCTGTCAACAGAACCCTGGCTTGTCTGGAACAAAAAAATGTTCAAGGAGAAGTTTGTTTTAAATAACATTTTCCATGTAAAATTGTGCTCTGGATTGTTCATTAGTAATATTTATATAAAGGACATCACCATGGTATTTAGGAATTAAACATTAGAAGAACAGACTCCAAGCCTCTCAAAAACAATTAGAGTAAAAGCAGGGTAAATGAAAGAAAAAATCTGGTAGATGACATCAGAGTAATTGTTCCTGCTTTGAATCAGTACTGGTGAGAGGAGAATAAAGCCTGAAGTGAAATGATCAGAACAAAAACAAAACAAAAGAGTAAAAACTGGAAATAGTAAAGGAATTAAAAGGAATTATGTGGAGCCTCACTCCATCTTCTTTTGGCCCTGCTGAGATGTAGAAGACGTAAAGCCCTACAAAACAGAAACAGAAGGTCAGATTTAGACGTCATTCAGGTTTGCACATATTTGAGATGTCGACCAGATCAGTGGTGACCTTGAAACAAAAGGAATGGTTGTCACTGTGTTTGAATGAGGGTTTGGGTACCTTCAGCAACTTCAGCACCACAGGACAGGTAAGCAGATGTAAAATGCAGCCATGGATGAATAGACTTATTCTGACAAAAATACTGTTTTATTCCCATGTTTCAAAATAATGCTTTGGCAGTGCTTCCTCTGGAAGTATCTGTTCCCAGATGGAGCCTTGTAATGCTCTCATGGCACTGAAAGAATGAGAAAGATTTATTTTATTTCATGTCTTGTTTGAAACAAAAATTGAATTTGTAGTCAGTGCCTGTTTCTTCCTGTAGAGGAGCAACCACCCTGGAAAGAAGAAATCTTCAAAGTCTTGGAGGGTTGTGGAAGATGGAACAACATGCACCGTCAGCCATAAAAACCAGACAATTTCTGGGGTAGGAAATCCTCTAAGGAAAAACAGCTAAATGCCAGAAACCCCATATACACATGGGTTGTTATTTTTAAAGTTTTGTTTGTTTGTGGTTTGGGGGGGTTGTTTTGTTTGTTTGTTTGTTTGCTTTTTAAAAAATCAGCTAGAATAAGCTTGTTTCTGTATTGCATGTGAGGAACCAGAGAGGCAACACCATAATTGCTGGAAATACCTTTGCTTTGCGTCTTGTCTCAACTTGTCTCAATGCTAGGAAGCATTGGCAAAGTTATGGGTAGTATAAAGCATCAAGGACACAAAGAAATAGAGGAAAATAAGCTTGAATGACTTCTGAGGGTATTATTTCACATCCTTGATGCCACTTTGGTGCAGTATTTTTCACAGTCCTCAAAAGTTATCTATTTTATAGCCCTGATTTTAAGGTATTACCCACTCTGCTGTTGGTTTACTACAACACCAGGCAATCTCTGAGTTACTCCTTCACAGTGCTGTGGCATTTATCTAGTCACAGGTGAGCACTGAGTTTGGCTCAGTATTTCCAAGTAATTTTCTAAGAACTGAATCTCAATTATGAATTGTTCCTGAGACTTTCAGGACATGCATCTATGAATATATGGGAAAACAGAAGGGAGGGACTCTCACCAATTTTCACCCCTGCAAAACTGTAACTTTTTTTAACTAAGATTTGTTAGCCCTGTCATTTTTTACAGTAAGTATTGCAGCAAGCAAGATGAGCTGCTGGAAAGGAGTCATTAGACACAAATCGAGAGGTGAAATGTTGAGAAGTGTCTGAGTTTCTCCTGCTGTTGGGGCATAACTTTGATCTCATCTCCCATGCTACTTTTACCCTGTTCACATCTATTCATCCTCTTACAGTGCCTATGGCTTCATTGCCCCAGATCTGAAATATTACTATACCCCTAAAGTCATCAGTCTACCACTCCAACTCCTCATCCTCCCCACCACACCCTCTCCCAAAACTCTCAGTCAAGCAAATGGCTTATTGGGATTGTGTGAATATGAAAACCCACCTCCACCATGCAGAACATCCTCCTTTCCCCACAAGACGCGGTTTTTGTCCTTCACAAAGGGGAAGGAGGGCTGGAAATGTCTTCTTTGATAAAGACACATTTTTACACTTTATCCTTGGTAATTGGAGTGAGAGAATGTGAAAGTAAGAATATTGTTTTGGGGAAAGTTTAGCGGCAGACTAGGTTGTGTGTCCAGGGAGTAGTGCAGTTCTCAGGGGCAGAAATCTTCCAAAACACCTCATAAGAAAAAATAACTCGGCGTACAGTTACATATACAATTCATTTGCATCTGAATGTCCAGTATTATCCTGGCATTGTCTTATCTACATACAGCTGCACATGAAAGACCATTACAGTTATGTCAAAACAAAGCAGCCCATTACGGTTCCCTCCGAACCCAGACCACGTGCCACCCGCTTCTCACTGCCACCCCTCGCTTGTCTAAAGTAACGAGCCGCTTTCCCAGACAGCTCCTATTGATCAGCTCCTGTTGGCAATGCAAATTCCTTCCGTGTGCAGTCAGGCATAGCCATCAGCATGGAGCACAAAGAGGTGGAGCTGCTCTTTGCCTTGCACAACTGGAGAATTTCCTGCTGTTTTCCCAGTCGTCCACAGGCCAGGTCTATCTGCTCCACATCAATCCAGGACATCCCATTCACTCCATGACTCGTTGCCACAGGGCTCTCTGCAGGCAGCTTCCCAGGCAGGGCCTGGATAACTTCTAGCTTTGTTTTTCTTCATGCGAGAAGAGGTTTTGTTATAAAAGCAGCTCTCAATGTGTATAGAAGATAATAGGAAGACTCTTAAATCATGGGGAATATCCCTGACCGGGGACATTTACTGTTATTGTTGGGGGTTTTTGTTTTGGTTTTGGATCTCATGAGCGTTAGCATCAAAGTTCACCACAGTCAATCCTATACAAAGGACAGAAAGTACAGCAAGCACTGACCATTAAACACGAAATAAATAAATAGCGGATAAAAGGCAGACCCTCCAAAAATTATTAAATTACAGATAATTTCACACTGTTTTAAAAGAAAAAAATTTTTCCCTCCTAAATTCTGCTCTCTGATGTAGATTGAAAAAATCCATTTGGCTTCAAAGGGGATAATGTCAGGTCACTGCTGAGCACTTCAGAAATACTCTTACAAATATTTGATCAAACATAGCAAGAAACCTATTGCAAGGAACACGATTTGGACCCAGATCAGCCAAGTTTGAAACCAGGGTCTTAACTGTAGGGTTAAACACACCTATAAAATCCTTATCAGTTTGACAGTGAAAGTAATATCTCAACTGAGACATCTGATATGCACCTGGGGTGGTTTTTTGTTTTGTTTGTTTTGTTTTTTTTTTTTTTTTTTTTTTTTTTTTTTTTTTTTTTTTTTTTTTTTTTAGCTATCTAGATATGTACAAACCAACAAGTTAGGAGACATTATTCAACTATAAAACTATAGCATATGCTATTTTCTGACCCTATTTCCAAAAGCAAGAAATATTGTCCAGACAGCTTCAAGTTAAGGGAAAATAATTTTTTTTCCCTTCTCTATACAGTCTGAAACACTTCTGCAAATGCCCTGTTTTTGCAGTACTGTTAAACACCAGTGCTCTCCTGAACAAGGTTAAAGGTGCTGCTCTAGAGGATTCATGGCACGGAAGTGGTTGAATCATTTATCACTCTTGAGTAAACAAAAAGTTCAAATTTATGTTTAACAGACATGTGACCATTAAACTCACTCCACACTTTGCTGGCAGCTGCCAGAAGAGCTCTTTGTATCAGACTGCAGTGTGAGGAGCTGAAAATCCCTCTGCTTTAGTGGTAGAGAGCCCTTCTCTTTCCCTCTCTCTCTAGACACTGCCCAGGGTTCCACTGGCTGCAACTCCTTCTTTTGGGGATTTGCACGCAGAATCCCACACACTGGCAATACTCAGGATTGGCACTGAAGTCCCCCCACAAGGTTAACAGGCCAGCTTTGGCTTCTCACTCACTAGCCATGATCTGCCTTTTACCCTCTCTGACCATAGCAAGAGATATGAATGCTTCCCAATACTTTGATGTAAATCATTCCAGCTACACCTGTCTCTTTTCTGTAGGAAATTCAACCTACAGAGCGAAGTTACTGCTCATAAGGCATAAAAATGCAGAAAACAAAAGACTTTTATGGAGGCAACACTGATCTTTTCGAGATCTCACTGAACTCTACACAAAACTGTCACATGGGCAGAAATACAACAGACTTAGGTGGCTTTTTGGGCTTGTTTTAGAAGGGAAATTAGTGCAGCCAACTCTTCTGGATGATGTTAAACTCTTCTTGCAGAGAGTCAGGTCTCCAGCCAACTAGACAGATGTTGTATGGGTAGTCAAAAGACATTATCTTTTGTCATATTGAAAGACTCCAGCTGAAGGGCCTTTTGTACCTCATGAAAGAAAGGACTCCTTATGCAGAGGATGTGCTGAAAATGGGAAAAATAGGCAAGGGAAAAAAAAAAAAAAAAAGAAAACATGCACTGCATTTTGCATCTGAGTAGTGGAAACACAAGTCCAATGTATTGTTAAGGATACAACCTGCAAAATAAGGAAAATTTGGCCCACTGCTTACTTGCAGTTCAGAGCCGTAACCAAAGACCGGTGCCCACTTCTGTCCTTGTGATGAGTGTGTTCCCCTCTTGTGAGCCCTGCACCAGATAAATATAGGGTGAATTTTAGCTGCATTTCTTCCTGGGGACTCGCAATTTAATTTCTAATGATTACAAAACTTACTGTTGTTTCAGACTTGTCTGGGGATGTCATCGGTTGTGTGGAGTAGACACGCTATGGAAAGCCATAAATTCTCAGAAATTTTTATATTCCATATCATTAGTCAAGATTTACATGACCCCTCTCAAGTAATCCACAGAGATACAATGATTTTGAGAGAGAACCAAGCATCTGCTCTGACCTCCTGTGCACTTTCACACCACTGCCCCTTGCCCAGTAGTGACTTTGACACTGACATATCTCCCTAGAGGCTCCCCTGGCCTGGGGACAGGCAGGGACAAGCAATCCTTTACTTCCCCTGAAGACTTTGGCCAGTGATAATTGCTGAAACCCTGTGGCAGTGTGGAAAGAGCAGAAGACAATAAGGATGGCAGGGTCTGTGACACAGACACCTGCTAAGGAAACTCATCTTCATCTAGGCTGATCTTTTCATGCAACCTAGAGGATGCCCCCTGCAATGTGGTAACAGCTGGGCAATCTTCTTCCTCCCTTCACCTCTGAGATTCTGTTGCTTCCACAGGAGAGATTGCCTAATTATTGGTACCTATGGGTACCTCCACTCTGGCTTTTTGTTACTGTCATTGCCATAGCCTGCTCACAACTCTGAGTGCACTCTTGTAAAGAAGTTCTTAACACTCTGCGCACACAGAAGATTTGAAGTATTTTTTTTTTTCCTTTTACACACATATTTCTATATAAAGAGGTGGGCCTTACCACAGTGGATGCAGCGACCCTACCTAACCTGAGGCATTTAACTAAGGAACTAAATTTAGATGTCTACTTGCTGTTACGTACAACCCCCCATGACAAAGAGTTGGAACCAGATGATCTTTAAGGTCCCTTCTAACACAAATCATTCTATGAATATATAAATGTACACCCCTAGGAGAGCCTGTGCATCTCCAGCAGGATGGATTGCCCTTTAAATCATCCTTTAAATCTCTTCAGTGGCAGAACCACACTCCCTGAATTAGGGATCTTCTTTATCTTTCAAAGCTTAGAGACCAGCAAACCAGAAGAAGGTCCCCGCCAACTTCTAGAAAGTTACCTCCAGGTTCTTTATTTTTCTATAAATAACTCCCACGCAATTATTTAACAGTGCCCTTCACATTAAAAACACCGGGGAGAAATGGAGGCCGGCAGAGGAAGCCTCCCGGGGCCAGCAGTGCGAGCGCCAGGGCGCTGGTTCGTGCTCTGGAGGAGGCCGACGGGCCCGGTTCGGAGGAGGCCGACGGGCCCGGTTCGGAGGAGGCCGACGGGCCCGGTTCGGAGGAGGCCGACGGGCCCGGTTCGGAGGAGGCCGACGGGCCTGGTTCGGAGGAGGCGGCGCCGGGGCTGGCGTGTCTCGCCCGGAGCGGGGCTGTGCAGTTCCGCCGCGTACCGCCGAGTGTCAGCGGAGCTCCTGGAACGGCTCTCGCTGCAGGCGGAGAAAATCCTGCTCGGGATGGGCCCTTCAGCGTTTCCCCTCCTTTACACGGTTCGTCTGGGCTGCGAGATGAAGGAATTCTGAGAGATCTGCCCGGTTGTTGTGCCCCTGCTGCTCCCAAAGCCGGCTCTGAAAAGCTGCGGCCTTTGTTGCGTTTCTGGTGCTTCTCCGAATTACAGCGATGCAAATATTCAGCGCATAGGGACGGGAGGCAAAAGCTGAGGGATGTCTTACACAGATTCACCTTTGATGTGAAAAACTCAAAATCTTACGCAGATTCACCTTTGATGTGGAAATCGTGAAGGTCTAAAGGGTTTGTAGTATCTAAGCAGTTGATAGCTGAGGTGGTCAGCTTGCCAGCTCGATTTTACAAAAGCTGTCCTCTGACAAAAGTCCTCCGCTAACTTTGAACAACTTCAGCAGTACAGTATTAAGGATGAACATAAACTGTGATGGCTGGGAAAGAGCAGACACCCATAACGGCAGGGCAAAGTTAGACCAACATTACTGCCTGTTACTCAGGGAGGAGGATGCTACAGCCAGAATGGGAGCAGAGAGAGAAGTTGGAATGCAAAAAAAAAAAAAAAAAAAAAAAAAAAAAAAAAAAAAAAAAAAAAAAAAAAAAAAAAGGTGTCTCCTGTATCTACATGATCTCAGGAGACTCACAGGTAAACAGAACTGTGTGCTGTGTGAAGGCAGGATGCATCAGCTGTTACTCCTGCAATTTGAATTTGCACTGCTTAACACCAAATAAATCCATGACAAAACATCCCCTATAGCAGATGCTGTGGACTCCTCTACCTGGAGACTTTTGCCTCCACAAGAGGAGGGTAATAACCTTGTTTCATTCCCCTTATTTTATGCAATAGTGAATTACAGAAGCTAGAAATTTGGCCTTTAGCTTTAACATCAGACAGGTGCAGCTAACATGCTGGGGATTTTCAGGAGAACTTAGCTGGAGCATTATTTTGTGATTTGCTTTTTCATTCTGTGTTTAGCTAGGTTAAAATCAAGATGATTCAAAAGCAGCTGAGATATTTCCTACCTCAATGACAAGTGCTGAGGATTCAAATGATGCATGATTTTAGCAGTCCTACTACATTCTTTGCTAAAATAAATCCAAGATCTTTAAGTTGTATTTAAACAGGAGTTATGCAAACTAAGTATTTCTTTACACCCCCCACAAAATTACAATAAAAATAATAATACTGAATTGAACCTGCCCCCCCCCCCCCCAATACCAACCATTAATATTATTCCAAGCTGTTTTTTCTGAGCTAGCTATTTCTATTGGCAGAGAGGAAGAAAAATTCATTGCATCTCCATGCCTCTGTAGTCTCAAAAAGAGAATTCCTGAGATTGATGTAAATTCTTATTTTTAGTCTTCCTCATCTACAAACAGTGCATGAGAGAGGGGACGACATCATGGATAAAATGGACCAGAGGTTTGTGGGGAAAGATGTAACAGGATTCACTGTCTGGGGGATTAGACAAGAAAACTTGAAGACTCCCATCTCTAAAAGTTCAAATATCTGCCCATGGGAATAACCCAAGCCTAATTTCCTTAAAATTTCAGCTGTCCACATGCCGTGAGGTGTATTTTAGCCAAGGTCATGCTAATCTTGAGTCAAAGAAGATTTTGTTGTCAGTACAGAGAATTTGATGCACTCAATGTGGACAATACAAACTCCATGGATCCCTTTTGTTGCTAATTCAGGAATGTGATGTGAAAAACATTAAAAAACCCCAAACCCAACCCAAACCAAACCAAAACAAAAAAACCCAACAACAACAAAAACAACAACAACAAAAAAATAAAATTCATCAAACTCTAAACCATATTTCATATTACACAGAAAAATTTAAGCCTAATTTCTGGCGGAATAAGTCTGGCTCCAGAGATTTTGTGTCTCAGTAGTTTACCCAAGCTAAAGACTCAGATCTTTTCTTTAAGTAACAGAACACTTGAAAAATCTGGAGGATATTGATGTGATTTTCACACACGATCTTTAGGGCACCTTCATTCATATTTTCTAAAAGCCCAGTTTCTCAATTTTGTTCGATTTGGAGGAGTTTTATTTAAAACCTGACTTTTCTGCCTGGTTCAAACATCACCAAACGCTTCTCTCTGGCCACTGCACTTTCACTGTCTCGTACTCTGAAATTTGGGGAATGACTGAAATCTAGTTTGTGAGTTTCTCGTGCATGCCCAGGAGCCGCTCAAAACCGAAGTGCTCATCTCCTTTCAGCTTTACTGCCACCGGATGGCACCAAAGCCCAAGGAAAAATCTTGGGCTTACTGTAAAACGGGGCTGGGAGAGGAGAGCATCACTTCAGAATGATGGAATCCTGCCCCCATGGCCAGCCACCTACAGGATCCTTCCAGCACTCCAGGACACTGGGCAGCAATCAGAATATCTCAGCTTCAGGTCCATGACAGAGCAACCCAGATGACCTCTGTCAGCTGTTCTCCAGAACTCAGCTTGTGCTAGGTCATTGTTGAATTAATTCACAACGCTTCTCTCCAAATTAGGCGACAGGATTTCTGACCCGTCAAAAAGCTTCCAATTTTCCTCACAGTTCTGTGTGTGAAGGACTGGGTTTCATTTCTCCACTGTCACATATCTCTGCAGACCTGAAACACTGGGGCAGTTCAGTCCAGAAACTGAACTACAGATTAGACCTGAGGTATCATCTGTCTACTGTGGGGTGGCCCAGGCAGCTGGAGATACTCTCTGATGGTTTGTGCCTAACACTACTTTTTTGGGGAGGAAGAAGAAGAACAACTCCACTTTTGAGCATCATGTGGTACAGATCTCACCCCCGGGCTCTAAAGCACAAATTGTTTAATTAGTTAAGAAACACAGGTACAAAGACAAACTGCAAGTGGGCCGGGTCATCGTGTTGCCCCAGTGATGGCACCAGACTTTTGAAAAGCCAGATAAATCAGCATTTCTCTTACTTGAGCTCCTTATGCCAGCAAGCACCCCTCCACAGCCCATGAGTGTTTCCAGGTGTCTCCTGAAGTGCTGCTGTCCTGTTTGGCTGCAGTGGCACTGTGACACACCCACAGCTCTTCTCATAAGCAAGAGAGAAGAGACAACAAGGTCTGAGGAGCAGAGATGTTTTCTTCCTGTCCTCTCCCTGCGAAGATGCCTGCTGTCCCATACACAGGGCTTGTGGCAGGAGCCTCAGATCATGGCTTTGAATAAACATTTCAAAGAATAACAAACCTAAGAAATTTGTTCTTCCCTTATGGCTGAAGTGACCAGAGCAGGCTCTCAGTTACCCCATTGTACCTGGAAAACTCCCAGACAAAGCAAGTTGGCACTAATGCTGAAGAAGATCCAGAGCCAAGAAAAGAGCCATACATGTAAGAGTTAATGCTATTTCTGGGACCTCTCTGTCACCCTGTTTTATATATTCATCATCTCAATGGGATAATTCATATTTTTGTTTGCTATCACAAAGGCACACTCATTAAATAATGTTTTTTCTGCACTATTCTGCATACAAGCCCTTTCTTGTGAAGGCATTGCCAAGTATTGCAGGAACATCATGCAGTGCTAGTTATAGGCACATGCTTATACACACACATACAGAAATGTATGTTCCAATATAGATGCACATGTACATGAATTCATATATATATATATATAAAGGCAATAGTGGGTTTGTCTCTGGCGGCAGATGTGCCCTGCACATCCAGCCAGGCTGCATGCTGAGAAGGTGTGATATTTTTACACATTTCCAGGGAAGGGAACAGGAGCAGCAGCTGCATCTGCCAAGTCTCAGCTCCCATGCAATTGTGACTGCCACAGGTTTGGGTCTCAGCAACTGCATCTCTGCTGCTGTTATTGTCATTTTAATTAAATGAAAATTTTACCATAGTCCCTGGGCAAAGACATTAGAGTGTTATTTCTAAAGTACACAGTTTAAAGAAAGTATCAACTTGTCTCGGTTTTCACTTAGGAGGGAGAGTTAATTAACAAACATAACACACGAATAATTTTAAATACACTTAACTATTTAAGGGAATGGAATAAAGCAGATTTCACACAGTGACTTCAGAGTAAAAGCACTTCAGATTGAGAGGTGTGAGATCAACGCCTGCAGTGTCACCTTCAAGAAAGGGATCTCAGAGGGGCAGCCATGCAAGGAGGGCAGGGAAGAATCTACAGTGTAACATCTGAATTTGTGTTTGTCAGTCCCCCTCTCCCACTTCTAAGGAAAGTTTTCTGTAGCTTTTTTTTTCAGGACAGAAGGACAAGTTCCCCCTCATTCGGGGTGTAGAAAGTTCACCACCCTATTGACACTTCTTCAGCACTGAAAGCCATCTGCCTCTACCCACCGGATTTCACAGGACCAGGGATTTATTCTCTACCACTTGCAAGTACATCTAACAAAGACATTGGCCAGCAAAGCTGCTGCCCCCAGAGCTTAGCTCAGGCTGTTACAAAACTGGTAATGCTCAAGTTATGGGACTTGGTGGCCTCAGGCTAAACCTTCAAATCCCAGGACTTGTCCTTCCCTGTGGTCAGAGTCTCCCAGGTGGGCAGCAGGGAGGGGGGTGTGATTGAAACTGCAGCCCTTGAAATCACCCGGCTTATCAATTCCAGTCTCCTGTAAAATCAAAAGATCAAAAATTCCTTCAAACCAGAGTACAAAAGCTTTTGGCCAGTGGCTAATAATAGCAAACCAATCCCCTTCAGCCCTCCCTGCTCATGAGGGTATTTTAACAGGGAATCTGTGCCACAGCTGGACATCGCAGAGCTGATAACTGTGACTGATTCTGGGGACCTGGGCTCTAATCACAGAGGCTGAGCTTGCCTTTTTCTGAGATCCCAACATGAACTCAGACCACTCAGTTCCTGCTTTCTGTGGTATAAAGAGGTGAAAAAACACTGTTTCTTAAACTACTCTTCAGCCCTTTTCCTTGGGAATTTTCTCTTGCATTCCTGCAGTCTTTGCTCCCTGCCTCAAGGACTAAGTTGTTTACTGTAAGAAGTGCCACACAAAGCTTTTTTCCCTGGGTGTTGAGGTCCCTGCAGGGCCTTTCACTGTGCAGCCCAGGTACTCCTCTGATGTTCTCTATAGTCCTACAAAAGGAATGGCATGTTTCCAAATAAACATAACTGGGTGAGTGTTTGCAGGATGAAAGCCCAGCCTCACTTCCCACCTGTAGGAAACTGGAAGTCACTGTAAATCAATGCAAGTCATCTTTCTGGGAGAAGGAAATATGATTGACATGGAGAAACTGCCAGGGTCAGGATCTTAGGATATAAAACACCCACTATTTAAACCTAGGCAAACAATGGGCTCTGCCATCCACACCAAGGAGTGCTACCTTGACAAGCACTCCTTGCACATTTGCAGTGTCTGTATTAAGAGCCAAACATAATATGGTGATGGCTTGGCATCTGGGGCTTGGGGAAGTTGGGGGATTAATGTTGGTCACTAAACACAGAAATCTGACCCTCAATATCCTAGGCTTCCCAGAGGGAATGTGGTGCTGGTTGTGGTGGTTTCAGGGGGATGTAAGCACTGGATGTGCCCTGCTGGAGACTTCCATTGTTCTGCTGCACAAGAGCTGACTGTGCTTCAATCCAGGAGCAACAGAATCTCCACAGGGCTTGCTAGACATGACGGAAGGGTTTTTTAATTCAGCTTGGATTTTTATCTGACTACAAGAGAACATTGTTATACCTTGTGAAAATGTAATGGCATCAGCCAGTGAAAGGCATCACGCAAACAGGCTTCATCTCTTTCAGTCGTTAGTAGATATTTGTAATCACTGTAGAAATTATGGTCTGAGTGCTGAAAAAGTCCTTTGTCTGGAAGGCAAGAGTGATCAGTAGTACCCTTCCCTGAGAGTGCCACAAGACACTTACTGCCCAAAATTTCTGATTTTTTATACTGTTATTTGTGATCAAAAAAACCTAAATATAATTTTAAACAAGCTGGCCAGGTTCAGTCTTTACCTGAGAGCTGTCAGAGGTTGATCTATAAGACCTTCTTGTAGGAACAATACTAGTGAAATGTAATACATAACTAACACAAATTTAACATCTTGGACACAGATGGAAACTGTGAAATCTTTAAATCTCAAAGAAGTCCTTCAACTTGAATTTTTTTCCTAATCGATTATATGATTATTGGATAAATAAACTATGTGATTGTTCAGCACATAAACACTCTTTGTTAAATGTGTCCGTCAATAGACAATTCATATAAATGATACTAACTATCATCAAAGGAGTAATAACGCCTTTATTAATGAATAAATCTCTAAAAGACAGATCAAATGGAGGTTAACTAGCCATGCATGACATTAGCAGGAATTAGTCTAAAAACAGCCTTGCAGGCATGCTGGCTACTGTGTGTGGGGTGGGAAACAACATGGGCCATGCTCATGGAAGGACCTGCAAGGTCAAAAGCCCTGCAAAGGCCATGCTGGTTATTTTCCAGCACATAGTTTGGCAGTGTTACTTCTATTTTGTATTTCTCTGTGGTTTTCTGTGGATGTTTAAAGGCATTTTTTTGACATGGAGACTCTTCTAGCACATCTGAAGAGCAGTAAGAGGTGGGTGGCGAGCCACCAAGGCTGTGCACACACCCATGTGGACTGACCTCTCCACCCAACAACTGTCCCTGTGAAGGCTGCCTGGTTTCAGCCAGCCTGGCAGAGCAGGGGTGGCAGGTGGGGGTGACCTGAACACAGTCACCCATGCAGTCTCTGGATGTGGCTGAAAAGTTCTCAGGACTCGCAGTCCTGACTTTTTCTACCCTCAACAAAATTCGGTGAGCTCCTGAAGTCCATGTAAGGAGTTAGATAGGAAAGTGAAATATCTCTTTAAAAACCTGGGGGTCTGTTTAGGCAGGAATGACCTCCACAGGGAAGGGCTTAGAAAAAAATTCTCAACAGCAACAGGTGATATAAAATAAATAAAATTAAGACTTTTTCACAGGAAAGCCAATGGTGGGACAGTAACTGAGTGGAAAGGAAATATTCATGAGCCACAAATTGGTGTTCTGCTGTTATTTTTGCATACATGACTTTCTTGATCTGTATCCCAGAGGTGTTTTCCAGCTGCAGCGTGATTTTTTTTTAAGAGTTGTGGCAAAGTATTTGGAGAGTTTATGCCACTGGTGACACACCAACAAATATCTCCCAGCATCTACACCCATGACTGGACAGTGAAAAAAAAAATGTTGACAGCAGGTGGAGGGAATTGATTCTTCCCCTTTATTTAGCATTGATGAAGCCACATCTGGAGCACCATGTCCAGTTCTGGGCTCCTCATGCAAGAGAGACACGGACACTGGAGAGAGTGCAGCAAAAGCATGTCTCCCCACAGCAGAGGAGCCTCTGGTATCCCAGTGCTCTGCTGCGAAGTGTCCAGAGACAAAGTGCCCCATTTCCAGCAGATGCTGCTAACTCCTCTCAGCCATTTGAGAGGCCAGTGTTGAGCTTTTGCCTTTGCCATGGAGATATATTACAGCCAATAATAAGCAATGAGCTCTTTTTCCCACATAAGATGAAATCAATGCACATTAGAATAGTTAGGTTGGAATTACACAGCATATTAATGACCCACTTGGTAATCACCAGTGATGAAAATTGGCAGGGCAAATTATTTCTCTGTGCACAGAGCATTTCCAAATAGGACATTGGGGTGTCTCTGAGAGGATCACCAACACTACCTGAGCTGTTTGTAGCTGGGACTGTGTTGCTGAATTAGTCCTTCAGGGTACTCCAGAATTGCCAGGTGTTTGATCAGTGGAGAGGAAAGTCCATCTTCAGCTGTGCAAACATCAGCTCTCGTTGTATCCCTTTCTCCACTGGCTACAAATGGAGTCTAGAGAGATTAGTTCCAGCTATCTAGACCATAAATTGTCACCCCAGATGCCAGGATAGGTTTGCCATGGTTTTGCCTGCAGTGTTTCAGATGCTCTCCAGTATTTTGCATGGACTTTTTGGCTGGACTCATGCTGGAACTTGCATCCATTCACTCACTTGTGGCCCCAGACATGAACTGAGTGAAGCCACTGGTTTGACAGCGAGCGATGCAGGTCAGGCACAGCAGCAGCCTGGTCACTCCCCCAGTGGACATTGCAGAGCAATGGGAAATCGCAGAAATGATGACACAGGAACATTGGAGACAGGAAAGGTGGAGCAAGCCTTAATGGTAAGAAATGCAAGTAATGACTGACTCAGGGGAAAAAATAAAAAGGTCAGCTCTTCTTCTTCTGACAATGATAGCACACAGAAATACTAATTTGGAAAAATTTTACTAGGGAATTGCTATCTGCTTCAGTGGTCTTTGAGCATGTAGTGCCAAGGTGTGTTGCACACTGGCCTTGCCTGCTCTGTTCCAGAACATGCAAAATGATCCACAAATGGCCAATTGTCTACAGTACCAATCTGAAAAATGAAAAGCTTGTACTTTGGCTTTTCTCTGCAGTTTTCATTAGATGAAGGCAGGCAGTTTCAAAGGAGTATCACAACATGACATTCACAAATCTCAGCAAAATTTAAGTACTGAGATCCTTTATAAAACCACCCTTGAAGGGCCAGAGTGACCAGAAGTGGCAGTTCAGTAGACCTGGAGACTCGTATTCTGAAGCTGTGTACAAACTAAACATAGCAAACAATGTTATCTCTACCTTTTTTAGCCTTTCCATCTCAGGAGCAGGATCACACTGTTGTGAGTGTAGGTCTTACGGGTAGAGAGAGACCACGGGTTTTAACAATAACAATGTGCTGGCCTGCAGTGGAGTCAAACTGCAGAAGTCCTGTTAATTATCTCTGAAGCCACCTTGAAGGTTTCTGGGCAGTTCTTTGCAGGATTTTGCATTTATGTTGGGTCTGCACAACTCCATATGTCCTCATCACAGAGCTGTAACATTGGTCAGGCAATTCTCATTGTGGTACCCCAGAATTTCTGGTTAACAGTCCCTCCCCGTGTTTTCCTTTCCTATAATTATGTCATTAATGAAAGCCAGCCTTCCAGCCCTGACACTTTCTTGCATCACTCAATGAGAAGGCCCAAACAGAGTAAATTTAAGGGCTGGACTCTTTCTAAATTAGATAAAACAACATTTGTTGGAGCCAGAAGTCCTGGAGCAATCATTCCTGCTATGCTTCTGCATTCTCCCTCCCAAAAACAATCACTGGGCTGGTAGAAGGAATGACCCAGCTTCTCTGCTGTCAAGGTCTCTCCATATCCAGATTCACACAGTTTTACAGTGAAAAACTGAAGCACTGAGGGCTGGAATCATGTCTTTAAATCACCTGCCTTTAAGTAGAAATCACATGGACAACTGCACCTATTCCCAGGCTCACCTCACAGCCTGAGAGGCATTTCTAGAGTCTGAACTGCTTTAGTGCTTGTTCTCAGATTTTCAGCAACATGTTGTAGGTATTATTACGATTGTAATAACCCAATTAATATTACTGCTAATAATACTAGGTATTGTCAGGATCTAGAGATGAGGAATAGAATGGAATGGGATGGAATGGAATGGAATGGAATGGAATGGAATGGAATGGAATGGAATGGAATGGAGTGGGATGGGATGGGATGGGATGGGATGGGATGGGATGGGATGGGATGGGATGGGATGGGATGGGATGGGATAGAATAGAATAGAATAGAATAGAATAGAATAGAATAGAATAGAATAGAATAGAATAGAATAGAACTCTCTGAAAAGCATCTATCACTTTATTATCTCACATGAACAGCTGAATAAGGAGTTTTCTGGAAAACTCACACTTCAGAATCTGATCCAGAGTGAAATCCAGATCTTGAAATCTGGGATTCTGCATTTCTCTAGAAATTCAACAGTAGTTACATATTGGGATTTGGGACTCAGTTCAGATATTAGCTTTTATGATGGTACTTACCCTAAAGCAAGCGATAATGATTTTATGGTAATTATCCTCCTGCCATCTGGTAAACAACACAATACTACAGTGTGTGATACCATGTTCTTGCTGATCCTGACTGATCCCTCTTTGAGGCACTGTTCACATAGACAACATTTTGTTTTCCCATAGGAGCTGCTTGGAGGACAATTAGTTAAATCCACTACTCTAATCATGTGGATTTGTTTTGGAGCAAGACAATCTCATAATACAAAATGCCTATTTCAGTTTGAACAAGCAGATTTATTAAAGCTTTTACGTGCACACTGTGTAGCTACCATACACAGAATTAAAATCCATCTAGAGTCAAGAGAATATACAAGCAAACTAAATACTACAAGAGCAATAATATTACTAACCCTCACATCAAGCTTGCAGTCAGTGTAATATTTTATTGTTATTCATAAGAAAATAAAATAACACTAATACTTTCTGCTCATGGCCAGGTCCTGATGCACTTACAACAGCAAAGGCCATTGGTTTTTAACAACTTCTGTGCCTGCTTTGCTTTCCATGCTGGGAAATTCTAAGGCTGTGAGAGGCTTTGGTCACAGTACACTGAGGCACAGGCTGGGACTGGCACAACCAGCTTTGACCTCAGAACTACGAGGCTGATTCCCTGCTAGGCTGGGACCCTCAACATCTCCAGTAGTGCCCAAGGCCATTTCTTAACTTACTGCAACCACAACAATCCTTTGCCCTGCAAAAATACTCCTCTCAGAACCTGTTACCCTGAGCCAGTAGGAGAATAAAATGGTTCATGCAATTCTACTCTAGGATGACTTTATTCAGCCTGATTAATTACAAGGTATAGTATCTAATCCCCAAATTTAGCATGGTGATTCTGTTCTAATTATATTCTCTGATAGCTCTATTTTCTCTTTATAGTCCAGCTAAAAATTGTTCATACACATTTTTGCATTACCTTCAGGCCAAGAGGAAAATCCAGCATTTAACACAATCAGAATTTATTCAACCTTAAGGCTCCTGGGACATGTTTGGGAGTCCATTCCCCCAAGCAAGACACTATCCAGGCAATTCTCCAGCAAATTTGTTCAACCCTCATGCTGCACACAGGAAAGTTGAGGCTGGGAAGAGGTCTGGACATCCACAAAGAGTGAACATATTGGATGTTGCTATTCCCTTCTGGACATGATGAAATGATGTGGTCAGTCTAAGCAGCTTGTCCAAAACCACAGAAAGAATCAGTGTTGGGATTAGAAATGAAACTTTCAGCTGTCTGGTTAATATTTTTACCCCCTAAATCAGAAAACTGAGGCAGTGCTTGGATAAAGTGACCAGCAGCTGTATTTTCACACATTTTCTGCCTTACTCTTCATTGATGTACCTTCCACATGGGGTTCATCCCTACAAAATTTTCCCCTGCAGTTACAACAGTATAACAGAATAGGGGCAGACTTAGACACAACTGCAAGGACTTCAATATCCCTTTAGATCTTCTATAGCTTCTGGATAATCCCATGGGAATATAGCCACAGTTATGTGGTGTGGCCGTGCTCCTTGTTACAAAACTGGGGATACAGTGAACTGAACCATAACATAAAACTTCTTATAAAAACCTAATAAAACAATTCTTGCACCACCACAATGTGGAAGGGTTGTACTGGTTGAATTTTGGGGTGGTAGAGCCATACCCAGGGTGGTTCAGCTGCTGTGAGGGTGGTGAACAGTCAAAGGCACACTGGGTGACTTTGGTGGGAGATTGGATCTGACAGCAAAGCCAGAGAGTTTGCAAACAGCAACACCATTTATTGAGATTGCATTTGAGCTGTACAGCCATTACATTAACACAGTCCAGCAAGAAAGAAGTCAGTTCAGCCAGGCACATCTTTGAACTGCAGAATCATCAGGTCTGGGCTGTGCTGAGTTGCTCTGCTGAAAAGGCTGTGACACCGTGGGCTTTGCCTGGTGTGCTGTTTGCCCTTCCTGTGTCACTGCTCTTTTCACCTACTTCCTCTTGGGACCTGGGTGAAATATTCTCTGACATGGCTCTGAAAGGCTATGTTAGAGCTGGAAAGAACTGAAAACATGACTCAGCTCCTGAAGTTAAACAAGATTTAGTTCGGGACATCATCCTAACACAGCCATGGGTTGTTTGGCCATTTTGAGCCTTTATAAATTTTCTTTGCAGCATATTCAGTAACAGTGCAGCCCTCATCTACTTTGTATCCAGCATGCTAAGCATTTTCCAGAAGTCAGGTATGAAATCTGGTTAGAGATCTCCCCCTGAAGTCTACTAAGGACCAAGTTACATTTAACTATGAATATGTTCATTTGAGTTCCTAATTATCATTTTAATACTACTTTGAGGGAAGGATATGTGGAGAAGGAAAAGAAGGAATAGAAAGCCAGTGCAGTACCTTCATTTCACTAATGTGCCATGTACTTCCCACTTCTTACTATTTACTTAAATGTATAATTACTATCTTGTTTTTATGGGGCTAATTGTTTTATTTGGGCTCCTTTCTGTCTCATTAGGCCAATTTTCTGCTTCTATCCTATTTGTGATAATAAAAATAATTATAAAAACAACATTAGAACCAACCCCAGCACCTGTCACATGCTTTCCACAGTAAAGCTGCTGCATCTGCATTTCATTTTACATCTTGTGTTTATATCCCCCTGCATTATACACAGGGTCGATGATTGTATTCTACTCTGATTCAAATGACAATGTGTGATTTAGAAAGAACAGAATTAGGAAACAAAACCAAAACAAAATAGTTGTCTGAAAAGCAACAACAAAAACCCAAAACACACACATACACACACACGCACACACACCGCACCCCACCCCCCCCCCAAAAAAAAAAAAAAAAAAAAAAAAAAAAAAGAGAGAGAGAGAGAGTTGGGATTAAAATGTTCTGGACTAACAGTTTTGAATTTTACAGGGTCCCCAAAAATATTTTGGATGCTCAGATCTTAGACTGCACCCACACCAAAACCCAGTGCAGCTGGCAGGAAGTTTGGATTGTGCTTCAGACAGATATAATGAATTTAGCAAATCTTGCTGTATTTCCTTACCACTGAATTCAAAACCAATGTTGAGTTTTGGGTTCAAAACACAGGAATTTGGTATAAGAATTCGATTTAATTTCAAGCCTTAGCCTATTCCTACACCAAATTAATATAGTCTGCCTCTGTAAGAAGTAAAGTGCATTTTAAAATACTATGGACATTTTTGTTCTTAATAATTTTGCTGATATTTAATTACACAGATAGGTATAAATACAGACATAGGTATAGAAAGTATTCTCAGTCAAACTATTTATTTTAAAAATTTACAATCAAAAAATAGGTTTAATATTTTATTCATCCTAAAGGCTTTACACCGTTTCCCAAAACACATATTGCCTTTCATATTAATAAGAAAATTCTTATAGATGCTTCCATGCATTAAATATTTTCTTGATTCACAATTTTATTTGTGGGGAGCCACCTTGCAGATGGAGACTGAAATTCTCTCTCCCCTAAATCAAAAGGAATCCCCCCCTCCAATTCCAGAGAGTCAGCCTTTCAGTGACAACTGACAAACATGTTCTGAGCTAGAAAGTACAAGCTGTGAGGATAAAAACCAGGCTATGAATGAAAGGATTCCTGCATGTATCTGTAGAGTGAGGGTCAAATCCTCAGCTGGTGCATAGTGCCTCACCTCTACCTCTCCTGCAGATTTCCTTCCCAAGGCTGGCATTGTACCATCATGCTCAGCACCCCATCCCAAACCCACTGACCCACGATTCAAAGTGTTCAAATTACAGCATCCTACTATTTTCCCCACCTTTTCAAACACAAGATTTTACACAAAGCACCGGCTGACATAGGAAACGTGGTCTTATTTGGGCAACCTTTTTCTCCGAGCCTGCCCACTGCTCCGAGCTAAACAATCAATGCTGTCCTTCTCAACTTTTTCCTTTCCAATTAATTAATTTAAATTGACCATTAAGTCAGCAGAGTTTTTGATTGATATTTTCATTAACAACCCTCTCATGCAGACCTGTCCAACACCTAAGAAATGTATGATAATGTCCAATCTGCATGAAGGGGTCTGAGCATCTCCCTTCACCTCTCAGTGCTAGTGAGTTATTACTCGAATTGTGCTTGCTGTTTCATTGAGTGTAATTTGAATACAGATTAGCTGCCCCAGTGTTCCAGAGCTTTGGCATTATCATTACTGGGGACAGTAATTTGACTGATGAACACACGGGTTATCACAAGGTCATCACCTTCAGAGTATTGGAATGGTCCATCGTCCCAATTTTGGAGGGAAGGAGGCTAAACCTTTCAATAGCAAAATTAAGTCCTGTAAATTAACTTGTCCGATAACTTATTGAATAAATCCTTTACTAATTAAAGAACCAATAGGACCCTTTGTTCTCAGATCTTCAAAGGCTTTATTAAAATCAATGAAGTAATATCAATTTAACAGTACTTTTTTTTTTTTTTAACAGGAATTAAGATTCTTCATCCAATTAGACTCAAATGTTCTGTATATGTAAAATGATTTTAAATGTTAGATGGCAAAAGGAAAGATACTGAGTTTATTCTCTGAAAGCAATTATCTGCCAGCCACGCCTCTCAAAAGACTTACTCTTGCTTCATTAGCCCTCAGAAAGTGAAAATGCAACAGAAATTTTTCTTCAAACTTATAAAATTTTGTTTTGTGGGACAGGAGACAGTGTCACACTGTGACAATATTGTGCTTACCCTGCTCTGGCATTTTATCCCCTATAAAAGAGCACTGAGAAATGCCACTATAATGAAAATGCATAATCTGTACTAAAACACACAATGTGAAGTATAAACAACCATTTACAAACATCAGTGGGACCAGCACCTCGATTTGCTCACTGCAACTGAAATAGCTCTTTGGTGACATGTATAATGAGTGTGGTGGCCTCAAACCAGTCTCAGGTGATCTCCACCAAACCATCTATTCATGCATTTGGCATTATCTGTTGACCAAGACATTAGGTATGTAATAAATTATAGTTTAGGGGAAAAGGTATGGAGACGTAAAGAAGTCATTAAAATGTACAATTGCATCAAGTCTGGCTCCTAATAAAGGCATCACTTTTATTTTTCCAAACATAACAATTCTCTTGGAAATGTCTCTCTCTCTCTCCCTCTCTCTTCCCCCCCCCCCCACCCCCCCCCCCCCCCAAGTGTGCTGTTGCATTTGTGTGTCTGGAAAAATTCAAGGAAAAAGGTTTTAAAGATTTTTAATAAAAAATTGAAAATATTTGTTTCATTATTTTGAAGAATTATGTTCTTTTGAAGATAAACGGAACCCTATAAAATTAAATTTTTGTGCATGCTAATAAAAAAAAAAAATAGACAAATTGCTGTCTATTGTTATCAAAGGATGAAATTACTTTTAAAAATTTGTGAAGAATCACAAATTTTTTAATTAAATCTTTTACAGTCACGACAGTAGAAATATAATTTTGACCCCAGTGGTACCCAGACTTGAATAATTTAGAGAGAATAAGATAAAAATGAAAATTAAAATGTGAAAACCTGAAAAACACCATTTCTTCCTGCTAAAACACATACATGAAAATTTCCTGTCTGACCATTAATATGGTCCCAACATGTTCAGTGAAAAAATAAATCAACATCTTAAAATTACTTTTGCACTTATAGGGTGAAATTTCCCTAGTATCATAATTATAGTTTTGTTTTTTTTTTTTTTTTTTTTTTTTTTAATTCTAGAGAATATTTCTCTGTTTCAGTCATCCCAGAGAAATATTTTGATATTGGGAACTCTCTTGGTTCCCAAGGTAGGAGATGAGTAGGGCACTGGACTCAAATCCTCGTAGTGCCACAGATGTTCTCAGCACTGAGTCCATCTGAAAAAGTGTGTCATCCATTAGTCCTCAGGAATTAAAAGATAAAGATGAGGGACATAGAGAGAGAAGAAAAACCTCTGTTTTCCAAAGCCCAGACCTTTGGAAATTGGCATGATCTTACTACCAGAGAGATTTGAATGGGAATTCCTGTAAAAAGATTTTGCTGGAACTGCTTTGAAAATGCTGTCACTAAAGCAGAACAACTTGTTGAGGTGGGTGTGAAAAAGCTTCTCTACAACAGAATCCGCTGAGGGTTTTGTTACATCTTACTTTTAAAGCTATTCTAAACATATCCCAATTAATCTTCCATACCACTTCATCTTGAATTCTCACTACATATTATTTTTGATATTGACAGTACTTTGTCAACATTAGCTAATTAATTCTCGCAAAATCCCTCTGAGGACAGCATTAAACACCATTATCCCTCTTTTAAACTGAACCAAGGAAGTCTTGTGCAACAGCTTTTCCTGAGGCCATCGTATTTTCTTCCTTTCCCTGGTCTTTCAGCACCAAGGCAGAACAATTAGATCCTGACCTTTTCTGTCACCTAGTTATGGGCTCGGCTCCCTGAATCACACCTTTGCTGACATTAGTGACTTACTGTGTCTATGTACAGAAGATAAAGAGCTAAAACTCAGTAACATCTCCCATGCCAATCCCAGTCTATGTCTTTTATTTTTAAGAAAGTTAACAGCAATTCTTATGTGCTGCCACAGAAGAAAAGAGGCACCAAGATCTAAAAAAAATACTTGCTCTGTGAATGAATTCAGTCTATGTAAATCAATTAGTCATCAAAACAATTTGGCACTTGGAAAATTGAATCTTCAATTAGATGTTATCTTCCCAATATCCTTTATATCCTCCCTGGATAGAGATAACACCTTTGTTATCTCACTGAGAATCCACCTCCCCTACTTTAGCAGAAATGATCAACTGATAGTTATAAAACCCTTGATGCTTGTCCTTGGATGAGAGAGTCCCACAGAGCCATGAAAACGTTAGAAGCCATGGGATGAAGCTGATACTACAGCCTCAATAGTGAGATTTTACAACCTGGTTAAAGTGAGCTATTCCAGCCCTCCTGCAACACCTGTGATTTAAAGATCTCTTTACTTTGGAGGCTGTTTCTGAATCCTGTTGGCTCTGATACCTCCTGGGCCACAGCTAGGGCCTCCCCTGAGAGTTCCAGCAGGAGTGGGGAGCAGGAGCTGGGTGTTCCTCTGGTGCAGGGGGGTTTTCCATGTGCCTCCCTCTGCCAGCTGGGGTGCCAGAACTGATGCCTTGGGAACGCTGACCTGGAACAGAGAGTAGGCAGAGCTAAGAGAATAAAGTAGATACTTATTAAAAGGCCTTAAAGGATACACCTCGGGCAGGACAAGAGCCTGGCCCGGGCTACACCTAAGGCAATCCCAAAATGGTCACAAAATGGAGGACCAGTCACTAGGTTTCACACTTTTTATAAGTTTTGGTCCATTTGCATATTGGGTTTAATTGTCCAATTACAGCTTCAGGTTATGAAGTGCCATCCTTCTTGTTTTCTCCCTTCAGCCCACCGCTGTTTGTGCTTTTGGGCCTGAAACTTGTACCCATTGTCCTTGGTCTCCATCTGGGAAAGGATTTGTTTTGTCTACCTGCTCTGTGAAGAGAGCTTACTCAGTATGAGGCTCAGAGCTACACCCCTAGGCTCACAGAATCTGAAAAATGTGAAAGCTAAAACTTAAAGCATCACTGCTACTGTCAAGAATGGGATGAAAAAATCTAAGGTTTTCTTTCTCAAAGGATAGTCACAGTACCTTGTACCATCCCTTCATGCTTGGCTAAGGAAAGCATCTGGCTTGCAGGAGAAGAGTCAAATCCAAAATGAGGAGAAGTGGCTGCTCCACACCCTAAAGTCTGAGTTTGGCTTGTCATCAGGGATGTGATGTGTGGGTGAACCCACAGGGCAAATCCAGTGTGTGCTCAGCTGCGGGACAGAGGAAGATGTGGATGAGCGCTGAAGAATGAGCACTGAAGGAGGCTTGCCTGGAGGCCCCAACTCTATGCATCAGAGCTCTGAACCACCTTGTAGGGTGTGTTCAAGGCAACACCAGTGAAGAAATGGCAAAAACATGCACTTCTCATTAAGCTTCCAGATTTTATTGAATTTACAACATTCATTATGGTTCCTTCTCTGGGACTGAATTATTTTTCATATGTTACACTATGAACACTTCTGAATGCCGCATTATCTCAGATAGGAGTAGAGTAATGTTGAATTAACCTCCAGACCTGCCTATCTGCTAATCCACAATGCAGCTGCTGCTCCTCTCTTGTAGCTCATTGAAGCTCTCCATTTTACTGGGGATGTCTCAGGAATTTTTGTCTATTCAGAAGCTGCTGAGTACATGGAGACTGGCACCATCCTAAATATCATATAAAATGCATTGATTTGCTCCAGCTCCTGGTTTGACCCTCATAGTCTTGGTTTATGCTCATTTCAATGTGTTCTCTGAGGAAGAGGACAGCAATTTGTTGCTTACTGCCCCTCTGGGATCCACCTGACCTGAACTCTGAAGCACAGGGAACATCCTGTGACATCATAGATCAAGTCTGACTCCAGCAGCTACCTCCTCATATGGCCTGAGAAGAAACAACCATCTCTCAAGATGGACATGATTTATGTGAAAAAGCTGTTATTTGTGGGAAAAGTGAAGAAGCACTTCTCTGACACCAGTTCCTTCAGCAAACTGTCCGTGGAAATCTTGTATCTGGGGTAATTCCAAAACTGGACCAGTGCATGAAGTAATTTTGATACCAGCTTAAATCATTTACCTGAGCCAGTAGGTAGAGGTCACCTAAGGTGCAGAGAATCTGAGTGGAAAGGAAAGAAATTCAACTATTCACTGCAATATTAAAACCAGATAGCAGGAAAAATGTTCCTCTATGTCATACTAAAAATCAAATTTGCTCTAATCATAACCTTACTCAAGATGGTTTGCTTTTTTATAGTGCAAGGGACAATTATTTATTTTAGATTAAATGTAGATCTCAGCTGTGAGCAGTGATGTAGAGTATAACCCCTGAAAACTCAGTTGCATTTAAGAACAAAGATTATGGCTTCTTTAACCTTCAGAAACTATATGCTATTATAAACCCATGTTCGTTACCTGGTGTAAATATACTAATATCAACATCAGATAAATACAAGATGCATCAAAAGATTTAAGGCACCTGTTGTGTATTTAAAAGAATTATATCTTGTTTATGGAACAGTATAAAATGCACAACTGATTTATATAACAGCTAGTCTATTGCAGGGGAAATCTCATTTCAATCATAAATGGCAGAAGTTGATTTAAGAATTCATTCTTTAATGGGTCTGCAATGTTCAAATTTAAACTCATTCAATTCATCAGCAAAATATTCAATATGGGGCACAGGGAACTCATTTAGGCAAACAGCCACTTTTAATATAAATTTTCCAGGAGATTTCTTCATCGATTCAGCAGTTTAGTGCAAAATGATTTGTGCGATACATTCTCAAGGATCAATGCAGGCCAAGTCAATGGCTAATATAAAACAATCATCCCACTGACTACAGAGAATGTGTCAATGAACTTTGACTTCACATTGAACTGCTCTGTGGAAAGGAGAAGGGAGTCTGAAAAAAATTAATCATAACTTCCCCCTCCTCCCCCTGCCCTCAGCCATTCCCTGTTATTGTTTGTTTGTACTACAACATGACTTGGAAATCTCATTCGGGACTAGAGCCCTCAAGTGCTTGATTCTGCGTAAACACGTGCGAAGGTGCCACCTTTGCCCTTAAAAATGAATATCCCCAGTCCTCAGGCTGCTCTTGCTGTGAGCCATCATCTCACATGAACATGGGGATTACAACAAGGAGCTGTCTGAGTTGCTGCTACTTGAACCAGAGAAGGTCCAAGAGTTCTGACTGTCAAATCTCCTCTGGATAAGGCAAAAAAACAAAAAGGACCCAACACAGCAGTGACCTTAACAAGGTTAATCTTTGTGCTTTGTGCAGTTACCCTTGTGGGTGGTCTCAGTAGTCATTTTGCAGGATCGGAGCTTGAGAAAAAGAAGTAGACCACATCTACTTTCATTTGTTACTCTGCCTAAGTTTAAAGATTGTACTTAGAACCCTTGGGCGGGCTTCTGGTGAAGTCTACTTGCAGCTGGTAGTAACTAAAGTCATTTAACCATCAACGGAGTACCTTACTGCATGGCCAGAGCTTTCCAGAGTGTAGCAGGTTCCTGAAGAGATGAGTAAAGGGCAGTGTGGACACAACACTGCAGCTTTTAAGGTAAGTAGTGTCAGGTGGGTGAGACTGACGTCACTGGTCCAGGAAAAGAGGAAATGGGATAAAAGAAAAGGCCAGCTGAAAATGGATGGGCCCCTGGCCAAGATAGAGGTGGTTTAACGTGGGCAGATATTTGGAATTAATTTTAGGCATCCAGTGGAATATTACGGAACAAAGTTATTAAACAAGGTCTTGCCTGAGCTCCATCTCAGCATGTTATGACGAAGCAACATCTGAAATGCTGCCCATTCTGTCCTTAGCTCTGGCTCCTGAAGTGTCTGGAGACAGGTGAGTATTCATTTCAGCACACTGGGATTTCACTAAAACAAGTACAATTGAGCACCTCGGGCTGTTGAATCACCTCAGCCCAAGCCTGATAAACTTAGTTTAAATTCTGTTTCTTGAAAGGTTTTATCAGTTGACTAAGTGATGCTGATCTGCATGACGATGTTGTTTTTCATGGGTGGGTTCAGGACCACTCTGGAAATGGGTTTTATTGATTGCTCTGGACTCCCTCAGTTTTTAAAAGCATCTGTTGAGCTACAGGGGCAATTTACATGCTTTTACATAAAACCACATATGTTTTATAAACAGGTACAGTTTTTCAAATCAAAGTCTTCTGGAGGAAGCATAGCGTAGCTTCAATTAATCCCTTAGATTCAGTTCCAACATGTATCTGCAGTACAGCTGAAACATGTTTTTAGTCATAAAACTTTTAGATCCTATGTTTAAATGTAGTTTTACAGTACTGGGTGGTGGAAGGGCATAAATAACTTCATGGTGTAGAGGCAGCTCTAGGCTTATTTCTCCAAAGCTACTTCCATTTTTTTAAGCTGAAGGTTTCATTCCTGAACTCTCTATTCTACTTGAGAAAACTGATGAGTGAGGAAGTAGGACATTCATTAAGGTTCAGACTGAAAAATCAAAAGACTGACTACTGTTTTTAATAGATTTCTGGTAATCTGATACATTTAGAGGCTGAATATAGACTTAAATTACACTGAATGCCATATAAACAGAAGTCAAATAAGATCAGAGTTGGATGTAAATATTGTCAATTGTGTCAGAGGCTGACTATACATCTTGCATCCTAATCACGCCTCTTTCAGAGAGATTTAATGAGTGCTGTGAACTCTCTTTGTCAACTACAACAGGTACATTGCAATGTTTCTCTAATGCTTATTGTGATGTACCCAGAAAGAGCACATTTCTGAAGGCACCAAATGCCAACAGGAACAAAAATCCAACACTTTCAACTGCAGAAATTTTCGATGTTGACTGCCCCAGCTTGGGTTGGTGTGGGGGAGCTATTGTCAGAATCAAGGTCAGAAAGACAATTCCCATTGGAAAAAGTTTACTGTAAATTACAACAGCAAGAATTTCAAGGCAAAGCTTCCAATCATATTTAACTTGAATTAAGTACATAGGCCTTTACTACAAGGCCTTGAAATTTTCAGTCAATTTCAATGAAGTTTGGTTCTCATTTCTTAAAACATTTTCTTCCCAGGGTAAAGTTACATGGTGGGGTTTTTTTCAGTATTGCTGAACAATTGGAGCACTCATTGACTCTGAAAATCAGCTTTCATTATCCACCAAAAGACAGAGAATTTTAGAGCTTTATTTTTCATATGACTATCTAAAGGATCCAAACAGTCTGATAAAAAAGGGGGTCAGTAATTTTGTACTGTGTAAATTACCTCATACTTGCCACTGCAAGCATTCCAAACCTTTTCTGCTTTGACAATCAAGAATTATCAAGGAAGTTAAGCAGTAGAAATTATCATCCATCTGCTTCTCTTTAGAGTTTCACTTAATTTTTTCCATGTCATGAAGAAGACAACACCAAATCTATTACATTATTTTTACCGTGTTTCCCTACCCAGGCTTGGAATGCCAGTACAAAAGGTTTATATGCAAACCCCCCTGCAATGAAAATCAAAGAAAATATTGATTTAATTTCCAAATTATTAATCAACTTCACAGCTGAACAAAAATATTGTATTGCTCAGCTCAAGCAAATCCTAACATCTTTGCCTCTGGCTATGAGTCCAAGAACTGATGAAGGACGAAATGGTAATGCACGTACTATATACATCTGGGGAAGATCAGCATTCTTAAAGTATAAACATATCGGCTGTGCAGCAAGAAGAGTTTTGTAGTATCCAAGCAAACTAAAAATAATAGAGGATTAAAGAATGTAGAGGACGGTCTGATTTCAAGACAATAATTTCCCATGCAAACTCGGTCTTCTAAGGGAGTGAAACAGAGTGAAGAACCCAGCAATACAACAAATAAAGGCCCCATTTGAGATAGTGCCTCAGGAAATTTGACTTTTTAAAATATTTTTCCAGTGTATCTGTCTTCTCACAGGAGCAGAAGTTGATAACCAAAAGGAATGGATGGGCAGAATCCTGAGGAAGAGATCAGTTTGGGAATTGTGCAAACGATACAGAGGCTGGGTCATATAGCAGAACTAGAGATGTCAGATAGTGAGCAGGCTGCCAGATTAGCTCACCCATTTTTGCAGTACTTAAAAATGTTGTATTGGAACAAACTACAGTATGCACACCTCAAGGGGGTGCATATATATCAGCTGCAACTGCCCAGATCATGCAGAATCAGTGAGTTACCTGATACTCAGGGGAATGAGAAAATCTAGATAAAGTGAAAAATAAATGGCATGAAAGAAAAATACACAAATGACTCAAATCCTGTCTAAGCACATCTCACCTCTCTTAATTTATTTTTTTTATTCCAGGATCAATTAAAAAAGCCCCACAAACTTATTCAACAGTTAGAAATTTTATCTCTACGAGATAAAATCTGACTTTTCTCCTGAAAAATTTTTCAGCCTGACAGTTGGATCCAAAAATTGCTGCTAGATCTTAATAGGAGATATGGGGAAAATGCCCATCAGAATTTGGGCATTATGATAATCATTAGCCAGAACAACAAAGACAGAACTTCAACCAGAAATGGTTTAAATACCAGCATTTACATAAGGTGCAAAAAGTCACTTAAGAGTATTTGTTGCAAGATGTAGTTGTGAAGTGCTGCATACACCTCATGAGGCAGGTAAGACATCACACTGGCATTGAGTTTTTTGCAGTGTCACACTCCTTATTCATTTAAATTGGCCCATGTTGGCTCTCTATATTAAGACCCGTTGTGTAATCTTAGCTCTGCTTTCTTAATAAACCCACTGTTGTACAAAGCCAAGGGTGAGAGAGCTGGTGGGACAGGATTATAAAGTGATGGACATATTTACAAACTGGTCAGCCCTCCTGGTAAGAAAATTATGGCAGTCTATGTCTGTACTCTTGGGCAGTTCTGTGTGTCCATCAGGACTTGCAATTCTGCCCTGCCTGAGAAGTTCATGCTTGTTACTCCCTCAGTTCAGAAATTATCATTCCTGTGGTTCCCTCAGGCTTAGGGACAACTCAGGCCTCTACTACTACTCTACTACACTGATAAAATTTCTGTCTGTGTTTTATTGTCTAAGCAGTTAAAAGTAAACAGAGTAATAGTCTTTGAAGTTCATATGACATCCAAAAATCTCCTAGCAAGAAGTGCTTTGATTTGCACCCATTTGGATCAAAAGAGAGAAATTAAAAATATGACTAAACAAGTCAGTGGAGTTTGCCGGCTCTGAGACAGCATCCCATTCAAATTCTGTTTAAATTCCTGCCCCTTGAAAACTTATCCCCAAACTATGTCTCACCCATCTTACACACAGAGCTCATTGACAAAACTGAACAGTGCAACAATTTGCAGTATCACTCTAAACATACATTATTTTCCGTGAAAGGATGATGACAGAGTCAAGATCTGGTCTTTTGTTAAAGACTGCAGAATAAAGATACAGAGTCAAGAACAGCCTAGTTATGAAGTATTTCATCTAAATAGAGGGAACAGAGTGTTTTACCTCCACAAATAAATGGAAAAAAATTAGCAGTTTCCCCCTGCATTTCTAATTATAAACTTGAATAGCTAAGTTTCCTCCACAGTTTTGTATATTTTTGTCTCATTGTATCATTTAGTTCGTATGATCCTTGGGGAAAAATGTGTCAACAGCATTTTTTTCAGGTTCATTAACAAATATTTTAACAAGCTGGTGTTTTTGCCAGAAAGTATCAGTTCATTCCAAATTTTCACAGGAACAGTTCAACTTCAGCTCAGGTCAACATTTTGCCTAAAGAAAAATGTTGTAGCAAATTTCAGGACAAGGAGCTTTGTACTGAAGCACCCCAATCATTTTGATTTTACTGCAGACACGAGCAGAGCCACAGCTAATTTTTGATGCCAGTTAGAGATTTCCAGCCCCACTGATTACCATATTTCTTTCATCCAGTTTCAAAAGGATGGAAAAAGATCTAAACTTTGCAAACATCTCTTCTGTACCTATTGCAAAAAAGAAAAAAGTTTGATTTTAAATACAGCCACCTTTGGAGAAAAAAGCATCATATTAAACAGCAGAAAAGGCATTAATTCCAGAAAAAAATTACCAATCCCAGACTGCGCAAACTAGTTTGCTTCCACAGTTGTGTGGAAATGAAAAACAGCTGAAACCTTGCTTTGATGAGCACATGGTACTAGTTCTCTTTAATCTAGTTTTGCTCAATTGCCCAACCTGTAATTGTAAACTTTTAATAAAAAGAAGAGGGACTTTGGGGTGTTGTCATGGGAATTGAGAAGTGGAACAACAATTAGCTGTGTTTTTACATGACATTTCTGTGATTAACAAAGAGAAAACTATCAAGGGGAGGCATTGAAGAGGATGGAGGTAGGAAAGGGAACAGACCACACTGAATTGTGAATCTCTACTTTTCCTCTCTAAATAAATGAAACCAATAAACTTTAACAGTGCTGGTGAATGTGCCTTACCATTGACTGAAAATCAGATTTGATATTGATTTGATTTTCAGAATATTACTCAATCAAGCACACTTAACTGCAGAAATTTTGTATTTTTTATATCACAGAAAAACAGTGCAAGCAAATCTGCCAAGCTTCCCCTCTGGCTACAAGTCTAACAACTGTTGAAGGACAAAAGATAATATATGTGAATACCATTGCCATGGTTCACTGGGTTAAAACAAACGGCCCCCATTTGACCTTTAAATTGAAGGGTTTCCTTTTATATCACTAGAGGCAAAATGCATGGACACAAGTACAACAGCAACAAAAAGGGGACTCAAGCAGCTGAGCTGTATTTGATTTGGGGGATTTTTATTCATTTTTAAAGGGATATTTTTTCTTTTCCTTTGGAGGGAGGTAAACCCAAAAGTCAAATTGATGAAGAGAAATGGAATCAGAATCTGGCCTGGGTTGAATTCACTGCTGCTTGGTTGGTCACCCTGAGGGAAATGATATGTGTGCAGCTGGGATGATGAATTGGGTTTGTTTAAGTCATCATTACATTGTACTTTTTTATGGACCTCAGTATTTATAACACTTAAAGCTGATTGAGTAATGTGGGTTGCCTCGTCGTCCCTGCTGGTCAGCTGGGGTGACGGGCCTTGACAGCAAACATGAAGATATTACTGCTCCAAGACTGGTCCAGGATGTCGGGGTAATCTTAAGCAATCTGCTGCTTGCTCTTGTGTGTAATACACTGTTGAAAACTTTCCCTGTGAGTGCATATGTAGGTTTATATGTAGGCTTCAATATATTTGGTGAAGAGCTCAAGCAACTCAGAACTAGAACAAGAAGGCAGCTACTTTAATTGAATTAATTTTAAATTTTTAAATTAAAATTTTCTTTCATGATAGCATCCTTATAAATTAGGAACAGAGTGACTTTTAACTATATTTATTGTCTTCCTTCTTTTGGATTAGTATCCCCTCTCTGTTTTTGCTCAAGTCCAGTCGGCCTTCTGTAATCATTGGGAGAAAATACACGACTCAGGAGCAAAGCATATTCAAGCATCTTTTCTTCAAGAAAGCAACAGTGATGACAGACTAATTTTCTTTAAGCCACCAGCCCCAAAATTTAGGCAAATGGAACTATGTGGGAAATGTGGCAAAAGAAACTCCAAATTTAACCTAGAGATCAGAAGCTCAGCTATGAGAGTTGGGCATCGGATCACCACAAATCTGTGGTCATTGGTGTTGTATTTGAAAGCACTGAGGCAAATGTGCTGCAGCCACACACATTTCTGCTTGTGGTTATTAGCAATGTGAGAGGTTTACTGAATGCAAAGCAATGTCCTGTTATTTTGCATACAGGAGAACATCTTTGAACCTAAAGGCAAACCCTGAAATTCTTTATAAAACTGTCTTTGACTGGGCAGTGTTGTTAAAGTGAACAAAGTCTCATTTTATATGTATGGCTACAATTAGAGTTAATTCTCTAATATGTCAGTTTCTGCAGGTGAACGCACATAACTACGTACTTGTGTCTGCATGTGTACACCATGACATGAAAGAGTCTGAAAAATTGCACTTGAAGTTTAGGAAATGCCAAAGCCTGGTCACCAGCACATCATGACACTGTCTGTGGTAATGATCAAATTTCTTCCCCAGCAGTCCTGCCCCATTCAGCACAAAGGGGCAGCTGGTCAATATTGTGTTTTATTTTTGTCATCATTCTGTGGGTGACCCTGTGATTAGTTTACTACACATTATCCTCATCCCATCCTTAGGAAAGAGTTATCACCATGCTTGCCTCTATTTAGGGTTGTTTGAATATATACAAGACCTTCTGTGATTCTTCTACCTGCTGCAGAGGAAGTTTGAGGGGCATTTGACCTGGAACAGAACATAAAAGTGTGTCCTTCTCCCCCATTTTCCTTGCCAATTTCCCATCTCCACTTGCCTGAACCAAGACCCACTTTGAGGACTTCTCTTTCTTACCCTCCCTTCTACAGGTGTCAAAACCTGTTCTCAGCTCCTCAGGACCTCAACACAGGTCTTGACATCAGCAAAGATCCTCCAGGTGCTGTGGAGCAGAGGTGGTGGTTGCCATATTTTGTGTAGGTGTTTTGGTGCCTGGCACAGATGCTACTAAACAGCATGACATCAACATGCAATCCCAAGGCAGCAAGAGAATCCTCCAGCTTGTCAACTCACTGTTTCCCTTCCTGAAACCCTGACACCATTCACTATGTGCTTTCCAGCTTCTGTGAGAATAAATCATCAGAATGGTTCCTAGATATAGCAATTCATCCCAGGCGTTTATCTCTTAGGGAAGGATGGAATTAATACTCATATTTTCTTCACTAGTATTCAACTTTTCAGCCTTAACAGATTTTTAATATGCAACTTAGGTATCAAAGGCTATTTCAAATGCCTTTCATTCCAAGCAAGAATTTTGTCAGAAGGGGCCACAACACCGTCAGTGAAACAAGGTGTCAGTCACAACCATGAATGCTCATAGTAGCTATAAAGATGATCGCAGCAAAATTAATGATGATCAAAGAAAACTTTAACAATTGAGTGGGCTGGGAAGGGCTTTTTGCACTATAATTTCATGAATACTTACTGAAGGCCCAAGTGTTAGTAACAATAACACAGGTTTCAGTATGGTGTGCTTTTGTATAGTGGAAGGTAAAAGTTGCATACCAAGACATTCCCAGGAGCTGCTTGCAGCATTGGGAGCAGCAGTGTCTTACAAGAAGGATTTGTGAGCCGTTTGCTGAGATCAGGCAGGAGACAGGAGTTTTCCTCTCATAAGAATCTAAAATATCTTCTGTGATACAATGGTGGACAGTTTTCCTTTTAGAGAAAGAGTCTCCTTTCCTGGCTCATGGGGATTTGATGGCACACTAGCCCTCTACCTGGTAGAGAAAGGTCATGTCCACAGCTTTGCACTGTCCGTTTCTAGTCACTTTGCCTGGGTAATCTTCTTTTTCTACCCCTCAGCTCCTTACTTCTTCCATGATTGCCCTAGATCTATTCCCAGATTTTTTCCCATTCAAACACACTTTCTCTGAACAACTTCCAGCTATTTTTTACAGGATACCCTCTTCACTTCCCTCAACATCCTCAAGTCAATTGACTTGACTCCATGTGTCATACTGGAGGAAAAATCCATCAGTTCTTGTTCCAGCAGAGCTGAAAGAAATTGCTAGGAATAACCTGCTCCTATCCCACAGTTTCAGAAATTATGTTGGCCTTTATAGTAAAAATTACTGGGTATCCTCATCTGTGGAGTTTCTACCAGCTCACAAGAATTCATATAATGGAGCCATATTTAAGATTTTTCTGTTGAAGGCAGAACAGACCTCACTTAATTTTCAGTCCTGTGCTTTAAACCATAGTGGAGGTACTGCTAAACTACTAAAAAGAAAAATTTTCCTACATGCAACACAGCATATTTTCCCATAATTTCACACTCAGAAGCACTTCAACTATTTTAGCTGAAATGTTCCCAAAATGTACAGCCAGCAGAAGCATCTAGCATGGAAATTTTCCCCTAGACTGTGTCACATTCACAAAAATTATGAGCAGTTTAAAGCAAAGTCTTGTAAGAAGAACTTTTCAGAGACTCTCAGAGCCAAGAAAATTAAATATAGGTGCTGTTCACTGTGTGTTGCCTCTAGTTACACACACCATAAATATGTTAGTAAAGGCCCAGAGCTCTGTAGTCCGTCTGTTCTAAAACAAAAACCTGACAAGAAATTCTAGCTTCATCCTTATATATCCGTGCCCACAGGGTACACATTTGACCTATTATGGGCCAAATTCCTCTCTTCTTTACACCAGCACTAATCTAAGTACTCTGTTAATTTTAAGAGTTTGGTTTGTGTATAATATGTTTTGGCAACAATTTCAAATTACATGTGCTTCTTCCCAGTGGATGGTTGCAAAAAAAAAAAAAAAAAAAAAAAAAAAAGGTCAAGTTGGTAATGAAAAACAATTTAAACTCTATTAGTGGTACACTCAAAATAGCTCCATCAAAAACCAGAAGGAGTTTGTTAACACATACACACATCCTTTTGTGTTGTTTGTAGGCTTCATTAATTGTCATCTGATGTGAAACATTAGTTTAATTGAAATTTCTCACTAATCAAGTGAATCCTTCTGATCATAGTGCACAGCAGTCACATGTTCTGTGCATGGTCCTTAGTGCAAAATTCAAGTGAACACTTGAATTATTTTAAAAGCCTGTTAAAACTGATCTTTAAGTGCAGTATGGGATCATTTGCATTGTTGCTCAATTTGTACAAACAGAAATACACACGTACATTCAGCGCGCAGATGCAAATTCAAAGCTTAACGAACCGGGTCCTGAAAATGACTCTTAACTGACTGGCCAGCACATGGATCAATAATAAGGCCCAGAAAGCCCTTCAATCCTGTACTGTCACTTCAAATCTAGGCTCTAAGTGCTTATCTAAGAGGGCTGTAATTTATTGTTTTATTAAAATTTTGTGGGAGTGATAAATCCACCCTCTGAACACAGAGGTCAGGTGGTGATGCCCTGTTTGACTTTTCTCTTACGTTCACCAAGAGTTTTTTCCTGGATTATGTCAGACCCTTGGTTACTCTAAAATTGCAGCTGGACATGAACACATTCCCTTACCTCCACATTCTCCATCCCAGTGGAGAGTGAGCACTTCCAGAGCAATATTTTTAATAGGGAAGCTACTAAAAGATCCTCCTTCAAGAGCAAGACAATTTCAAATTTTCATCCCAGACAAGAGCCGTAGTTGGCAGCAAATGTTCTTTGGGTTTCCTGATGCTGGTTTTGTCTCTAGGCCCTCTGGATTATAGTATATAGAGAAGTAAAAGGAGAGTGGAAAGAAGAATAGAGAGGCAGTGCTATAATATGGGATCACATATAAGGATCCCAGCTACTGGTTTCTGTTTAGTTTGAATTCTAAAAAGAGTTACAAGGAAATAGTTCTAGCAGTGAGTATTTTAACTTCACTCATATGTGTGTTTTGCTGAGGCAGAAGAAAGTGGACAGAGTCCTACTGAGACCACCTAGAATAGTCAAACTTGGAGAAAAACACCTTAATACTCTCAGATGTGTGTTCTAGTTTTTTATCATTATCTGTAAATGCTAAGAAACAGACAAATCCACATTCAGAGGGAACACCTTCATGATACTGAGGCCAGCTTCTTCAGAAAGTTGCTAAGCCAATGTTATACTTCATTTTCTTTGGGCAGGCAGGAAGGACTCCAGTGAGGCTCCATACTCCACCCTGGGATGGGTGAATGCCCTTGTCCTTGCTAATGTTTGTGAGAATAATTAACATGTGGCTTCCCTTTCGACCTGCTTAGCATCACTCGCAAGGCAGAATAAAGCAAGAGGTAAAAGAAAAATCAAAGTTCAACAGCACAACTACAATCTCAGAGGGTTTGAAGTTAGTTAGTTAGTTCTCAGAAAACTTCTTCCTACATTAAAGTCTCCTACATTATTTTGACTTTTTGTCTGGTTCATTTTGTTGTGTTTTTGTTTGGGTGGGCTTTTTCCTGATGAATGAATACTGTATTATTTGTTTTTCACCTGCCAAAAGTTTCATGTATTTCCACGCTCTACTAGATAACAACCTCCTTAATGCAGTCTGTAGTGCATCCTTAATACTGTTGTAAAACAGAAGAGTGGGAAAATGTCAACAATCAAATTTTGCAGAATTTGTTGTAAACCATTCATGCACATATACTTGTAATCCTTCAGTCAGAAAATTCTGATGCACTGAGAGATCTTGCAAAGAGCCATGATAGATCAAGAAGGAGGTTTTCTACCTCAAGACAGGTTACCCAACGAGCTGTCTTCCTACCCAGGTAACAGGAATGTCAAAGAAGAATTTGCTTTGGCTTCGAAAATTAAAAAGAACTATTTGAAAAACAGAAGACTTATTTCAAAGCATTTTAATTAATTTCATTTTCATGAAGTGTAAATGTTGTGCTGTGTTATGTTCAATCTATCAAATTCATTCTGCTCCTAGTTAGCAAAGTCATTTTCACTGTCAGGTTGCAAAATGCAGACAGCTTTCTCTCCCTCTCACTGAGGGGCCTATCCTGCCAACACTTTCCAGTATGAATGGAGAAGTTCCTCCCTCCACAAATGAAGTTCACACATGGGTTGAGTTGGATAATTGCCGAATTGTAAGTAAGCTTTATCTCCTTTTGAATTAAACAATTTGTGGAGCATATGCAGGGAGATAAATGTTGCAAGAATTGCAAGAATTGCACTGTTCCTGTGCGCTATGTTATGTGAAAGGCTCATCTCCACACACACACACACAAAGGAGCACAGAGGTACAATGACAAGCTGAGGAACCCCAATAACCAGGAAATGAGCCCCCATCAGGCTTGAGGCAGGGCTGTCATGGGAGACAAGTCAGCCCCACTCCTTAGGGATGAAACGCATCACAATGAGTCAATGGAAAGATTCTCCAATTATTCCCCTTTAGATGTTGGCAGTTTACTCAGAAAACTTCCAGGGACAAGACCTAAGTATTAGTTTCTGCAATTGCGCATGTGATGGTAAAAATCAAATGATACCTCAGAAGTGTCTGGCATCTAAGTAGATTAAGGAATCCAACACTAAAACAGCAACTTCATGATCTGATATTATTCCCATGCACACATTGCTTGAAAAACTGAGATGTGGAGAGTTTCAAGCAATAATCTGGTTCCATAATGTAAACACAGGCAAGAATAAAAATATGAACTCAAGTTTTTGCACTGCAGGCTGGAAGATTCAGCATGTATCAATGAGAAGGGCTCCTTATTCCCGCTGGAAGGTGTTGCGTACTAAACAAATTGGAAAATTTGACTGCTACTGCTAAGTCCTCTTCTGTACTCTCAGCATGAATTGTTCAGGGCCAAGGTCTTTGACTGAACACCTCTGTAACTTCTGTTGTTCACACTTTTGCTTTGTAATCAGTTGGTGCAGAACGCATCAGAAACTTCTGCAGTTGAGCGCAGCATCTCACTAATTTGCCGGCGCTAACCACCAGATTTATGGAGACATTTAACTGCTAATGAGACAGAGGATGTAGTTTTCAAAACTTTCTCTGCTCCTATCTTGCCTTCAAGTGATTGCATTAGCGTGAAGGATCATAGGTGATGGGGAGCAAGAAGCTGAGAAATACTTAGAGTCCAGAAGATGCAGTGGGTGCCTACCAATACACTGATGTGCAAGAATTACACTCGTTGTAAAGTCTCATTGATGCCAAAAGCCCCAGATAAAGCAAATGAATGTCGTGCTCCAGTTCTCCATCTGGAGATCTTTAATGGTATTGGAATGACATCAGTAGTCAGCAATGTTTTTTAAAACTATCTTTAATTTTATTACTTCTTTTTTAGATCTGCTTTTTCACTCCTGATAAGAAACTTGCTTCTAAAATACCAATTAAAATGGTTTAAGGTGATGGTTAGGCAGGTTAATTTGGACCCAGACTGAGAAGTTGGCATTATTATTTATTTCATGAAGGGTACTCAGTGAATTTACTAGCTTGAAATTCTGTACTGAGGACAGCACAGACAGGAAATAGAAAATAGATCACTTGCCCTATGAAAACTATATCTTATTTCTTAAAAGTCTTTCAGGTTTAATTAAATCAGGTATTATTGCTTGGATATAAGAAAGGTGTTTTCTAAATGTGCATTTTCTACTGAAAGTACAGTTTCTAAAGGAATCAATAACAAAAATCTGATAATCTGATTCAATTCTAACATTGTTAATGATGTATATATCATTCTTGTTTAGTTGTAATATTTCTCTCTACTTTTCTGACTGAACAAGCCAGGAAGGTATAATCAGTTAATAGTCTCTCTTTTTTTTTTCCCCCCCACAAATGATGTGAAAAAATCAGGGCAAGACGCAGATCTAAAAAATTCCTTTGAATTGACCCAAAATGACAATCTGTTTAGGTGCACTTGCTTTCATTGGGAATGCATCCAAGATATATGATAAAGTGATGATAATAATGTGAATTCACTCTTTCTTAGGCAGGGAAAAAACTCCATAGACTTTGTTACTACAGGAGCCTATCGCCCCCCCAAATTCTGCACTGTGAATGAAATGCTGTTTGCCTGTTTATGTGAAGAATGATGAAACTTTAAATGAATCATTGACCTTTCTTGAATGACATGTGACCTGTAAGATATCTGAGCTGTATATCAAGAGCAGTTCTTGAAAATTGCTGTCTACTGACCGAAAATAAACAATGAGATATCAAATATGGTTTGAAAAAATTGACTTGGTTTAACACTGCAGGGGTAGGGGGGGAAACTGAATTATTTTGACTCACCAGTCAGAACACATCAATTCATTTCAAATCATCCTTCATCTAGAGACTGGAAGGGTTACTTCTTGCCTTTAAAGCTGCTTATGTTTGAGCAATTGCTATTTACCAGAATGCATGCTTTATTTAAACAGTGACCAGCAGTAATAAGGAGGCTGTAAATGCTGGGATTGTTGAGACGAGGTGGATTCTGCAACAGGAGGGAGAACCTTTTTTCTTAAGATGGGGGTATCAGGTTTGGGTTTAAAGGTCAGCAAAGAAGGGCAAATCTATGAATGGGTCATTTGGGCTTTTCTCCTTCTCAAAATTCAGTCATCATAAGACAGTAAATAGTAAAGTGATACATACAGAAAGTCTGAAAAGGCCAGTCTTTGTGACAACTGGATTTAGTAAGTGTATGCACAGTCCCTGCCTGACTGTGGGTTAACTTCTCTCTGTAGGGGGACAATCCTCTGTCCGTTTGTTTCTGCAGGACACCAGGCATTGACCTGGGGTAATACCCAAGTGGACATGATTCAGCAGAGATTTATAAAAAATTGTGGTCTTGCAGATGTTTCCTCAAACCTTGGCCATTGTGGGCTCTTGACTTTTACCTACAGTGCTTTAGTTTGCTTCCACTGTAGGCAAAGTAACTGGGGTGAACTGTTTTTATTGTGTGTGGGCTAATCAAGGAGGGATATCTCACCCCACATTTAAATACTTCACTTAGTTAACTGGTCTTTCTTTTCAGTCAGTGGAGGGAAGCAGACTCCTCTGACAGTGATGCAGAGCAAGAAGTAAGTTAAATTGCTTTGACTCAGCATCTGAAGATATCACAAGAAGGGTTCGGTATCTAGAGATATCATAGGGAATGGCAACTAATTAAGGCAGGTGCCTAAAGCCCCATGGAAGCAACTTCACTTCTACTCATGTAAAGGGCAGAATTTAATACTCAATAAGCACATTTTGGTTAATTGGATGCTAGAAGTTGGACTCCTCTTGGTTGAAAACACCACCAAGAAAGAAATTCCCACATAACTAAAACTGTTTTTCCTTAGTTAGTTTTTAACCATCAACTTTTTGTTTGGCTCCTCCTGAGGTATACAAGCATACACAAGGAGTTGAGAATGGAGGAGTAAATACAAAGAACAAGAAAGGATAGAAGAAGGGGAACAAAAGAGTCTGGACCACAAAATGCAGTTTTCCTGAGCTGCATCTATCTGGAAAGAATAGAGCAGCAAGGAAAAGGAAGCAAGCAGTGGGCTAAGGTGACCTAGGCAGATGGTCAGGTCAAAGGCCCACGGACAAAATATTGACGTCTTTCTAGCTCAGACAATTTGTTCTATCCCCTAGGAATAGATTTCCTGACTTTATATTATTTCATTGCATGTGCCGGAATAAAAACACCCATGGGCCTCCTCTGCAGGGAAGTCAGCAAAAATCTGTCCACTTCCATGTGCATTTTAATACCTGTCAGCTGACTCACAGCACCAAATAAAACACAAGCATTCCGAGATGACAGATGGATTTGTTGCCCTGGAGGATTTGGGATCCATAAACCAACAAATGGATTCACTCATCTGTAGAAGTTGTTTTTTCATCTGTGACAGCTATAATACAGATAACATTACTCATTCAAGGTAAAATCCAAATCAACATAAGGGCCATCCACAAATCCTGGGATGCAGTTTAGTGGAAAGTCTTAAAAAAAGACCTTAACATAGGGCTTAATTGTCTCTGGAGCAGAGGGTGGGGCAGTGAGCTGGACCTCGGACAATGGACAATGATGTTGGATAATTTACACTAACAGCAGCATAAATTTCAGGAAAGGACAGAAAGGCCTTGAGAGGATTAACTGCTTAACCAGCCTCATTCATGGGATTTCAACAGCCTTAGAGGGCTGGACTCCTATGGCCCCACATTCACAGTAGTGGACAGCACAGGAGGAGCAGGCTTGCCAGGAGCAAATTTTCCGGATGCACTGGTAAAGCAGACTAAATGCAGCTGGGAAGAATGAAGTTGTTTTCAGCTGCACTTGGCTAAAAAATTTGCTTCACAATTGGATTGAGGCTGAAAGAAAATTTGCAGGCGAGTCTTTACCTCTTACATGCACTAAAATGAATGGCAGTGCAAAACAAAGCTGAATTCCTGCTGTTCTCAGTCCTATGTGCCTGGATCTTATCCCTTCAGGAATCACATTGTCTGGCCAGAGCAGGACAGCAGAGTGAATGAGATATAATACCAAAACTAATTAAGTTTTAACACTGCGCATTCTTCTGTAATACAGCAGACACCAGGGTTCTATCACATTGTGAAAAATGAGGTTCACTTTCCTGGTAAATTTTAAGAAATAGGTTTAATAAAATAAAAATAAAACAATTAGGAGACAGATTAAACAAAATTACAGCCAGGCAGGTGACTTGGCCTTCAGCCAAGTCCACAACCTGCTGTTTCAGAGATATTCTTTAAATACCCTTTCTATTGCATCAGTCTGTTGCATATTCATATTTTTCCATAAACTAGTTTCCATATTCCAGGAACTGTTTTGCGTGGTCCCTCCTTGGGTTCGCCTTTTTAGAACATGCGTGTTTCTCAGCTATGTCTTCATTATCACCTCCAGCTTGGGCCTTGGTCCATGCTTACTTCAGACAGCAGATGCTGATAGTTGGTATATCAATAGCAGGGTCTTCTTTACGTGTTCACTGGATGTTATCCCGACCAAACAGGCAATTTTAAGCATACTTTATCAATTACTACCACTATGCCTAATTTTTTAGTAATAGCAGAAATAAAAACTTATATCCTTACAACAAAGTTATTAATCCTATAGCACACATCTTGCCAGCTTTATAATATACACTTTTAACAACATGATGAGCAGAAAATACCGTGGTTCCTGCCCAGAGGAATGTAAGCACATAGAGCTAAAAATGATTTCTGGAGTCACCATAACCAAGCCCAAGCAGGCCTGCTGTATAATCTGACAAATTTCTGGAACTCACCCTTAAAACTCTTTAGGTTTTCTTCATACTTATTTGCCCAGGAAGAAAACTGTTCCAGATCCTCCATGCTCCGATGGTCTGGGGTACCATCTGCCTGAAACAGAAACCATCTTTTCCCGATGAATTTTTACGGCGCTTAGGACGGGATAGTGATATTTAAACCACTACTGCAATAAAAATAATAAACAGCAGCATTAATCATAATCACAAAAGCATGTATTCATCTCTCACTAGCCATATAAAATACAGGTAGGGCCCGTCTGGTTTTATTTATGTGCTCAGAGGTTCTGGTATTAAACTGTGTTATTAACATCGAGCTGGGTGCTGGGGGAAAGGCCAAAGGGTGCTTCTGCCAGTCGGGGGGTGTCAGTGGGACAGAAACAATGACCTCTGATAACCACTAATGGCTGGGCCATTAGTGCTGATGAGGCACCAACGCCAGAGACCAGGTGCGAGTGACAGGGAAAGGAGTGTGCAGTAATCAGAAAATGTAAATGTGCTTCCAGGCTACTGACCGCAGAGGAAAGCAGGCCACAGCATCCAGAGCTCAGGGAAGGCATGGAATGAGAGCTGGAAGAGGCAGGTTCCAGCCCGTCATGGCTACACACAAGGAGTAAAGTAGGAAATGGGTAGGGTAGGGTTTGAAATTATATGGCATGGCATGCCATAGGCTGGCATGAGGTGGACAGGCTGTTGGAGCCCTTGGGAAAGGACATGCTTCCATCTCCCAGTGCTTCAGCAGCAGATGCCCAACAGGCAGCTAGGCTGGAGAAGACCTAGGAAGCCTCTTCCAGCTCTCATTCCATGGGCTGTCTTTACCTTATCACCCAAGTACCCAGAGTTTTCACATAAGCAAGTGACACACTCTTGCTGAAATGATGGGACAGGCTTGGAATGATCTGCATAGCCATCCCAGAAAAAGTCCCTGTCACAACTGCCTAATGCAGGGAAGTCCTCAGAGACTCCTTTGCTCAAGAAACCTCCATAATGGTTCTGAAATCACTTCCAGTTAATGATAAACCATGTGTCTGCAGAAAGCACCGTGCTGGTGCAGTATATCAGAGTGACCACTCTGACAAAGCACAGTTATCTCTCCCAAGTTTTACTTTATAAAGGTTGTATTTATGGACCATGGATGTTAATCTCCGAAGCAGCAAATTCTAGTACGAGAAGAAATGGCCTCAAGTTGCACCAAGGGAGGTTTAGATTGGTTAGGAGGGAAAAAAACTGTCCACTGTCAAGCATTGGGACAGGCTGTCCAGGGCAGTGGTAGAGTCACCACTCCTGGAGGTATTTAAAAGACATGTAAATGTGGTCCTTGGGGATGTGGCTTAGTGATGGACTTGGCAGTGCTGGGTTAACAGCAGGCCCTGATGATATTTGATGGTCTTTTACAATCAAAGTGATTATATGATTCCTCCTGCCTGCTGCAGAGAAAAATAAACTGCATTTGGGAATGCAGACTTTTCCTGTGACCATACTGAGGGTCTGGCTGCCTAACAAAGAGAAGAGTCTCAGTCAATAGCTGGAGTAAAGTGAGGAAAAAGCCTTCCTTGAAGATAGATGTGACACAACATAAATGAAAATACTAATTTTAAGCATTCAAGTGTGCCATTTCTATCATTCTTATTAGAATAGCATCAGGCATAACTCCACAGCCATGGATGAGCTCTCTCACACATTGACTACCTAGAGTTTCTGACTAACTCTGGAATCTGAGAATCTGAGTTAAGAACCTTTTTTTTTTTTTTTTTCTTTTGGACTTTCTGGACTGTCCACCATTTTAACTACATTGGTCCAAATGCCCTGCTGCAAACTCTTAATAGAGGGAACAGCAATATTGTTGTATCAAGCTATTAAAGCCTGCTTTAAGGGAAGAAAAGGCATTTTCTCATTAATGTTGAAAGACAGCTGGGGGAGAAATTCTCAATGACAAATCTCTCCTGTACCCTGCATTTGAAGCTGTAACTATGCACATGCTGAGCTACCATCCAGTACTGGATCTTGTCCATTTTCATATGACAGTGATGGTAGATTTTGGCATGGATGTGTAAGAAGAGGAAACTTTAAAAGTCATTTACTGTCCCCTGTAAGTTGTGTAAATCATGGGAAAGATGGATTTATGTGGTTATTCTCATGTGGCCACAAAGTATTTCAACTACATGCCCTACACTAAGTTATTCTTATTACTTGGTGTTAGACCTTGAGGGGGTCACTGGCCACTGGGACTTACCTTAGGCAGCAGTGGAAAGAAATGTGTGAACTTGTACTGCTTGAACCTAGAGACTGAGTCCCATCCTTACAGCTATTTCATGGCTCCTTAATCTTTGGCCATTAGATGGGAGGCCCCAGGGTGTGCAGAGTGCAGTCAGAATTTCTTCTGCCCTTGTCAGAGCTCATGGTTAGTTTGTCAAATGGCTCCTCTCTGTCTTCTCATGGCCTCAGAAGCCTCTCCTTTCCCTCACCTCTGCTATATATATAGAGTGTGGCAGGCACTGTCTCAGTCTTGGCTCTGCTCCCTCATCTTCACTCTTCCTTCCAGGCAGGATGTTACAGAAAGAACAAAATGCTCCTCCGGATCAGCCTTGTCTTGTGCACTATTTGCATAACACACTGCAGTCACATGCATCCATAGTTATATGCAATGAATATACAGCAAAATTATATGTACAGTATAATTCATATCAGTTCTGTGGGGCCAATGAGTAATGACACACACACACATCCCCAGAGGCAGCAGTTCCACCTGGTGATATTTCAGCTACAGCTGTATTTCTTCAGACAGCTATTTTCAAAGACTAACAAAGGATTTCAGAGTCCAGCAGGAGGTATGGATTGTTGGTATGGTTTGTTGTTTGAAATAATCATTGTAAATTAACTGGTCATCACTGAAATTCTAATCTGTGTGTTGAAAATTACCCCGACTATTTCCAGTCTGGGGAAACATGACAAACATCAGAATTTAGCTGAAAAGAAGTTCTGGCTCTCTCTCCCATGGCACAGCATGAAAAGTACCAGTTTACAGCAGAAGGGTTTCTGTCCTATGGCATTGTAGTGATATATAACACACACACACATACACACACACTACTGATAATTAGAAGGTCAAAATGTTTTGCTGGTTCTAATCTCATAACATTGATACCTCTATTATTTATTACTAAAACATATCTGATATACTAAAGGAAAATAGCACTTGTCAAAACCTACCTTTGCATCTCCTGATGTATTCTGCATGTTTATTTTCATTAGTTTTCACTCTGAAGCATCAGTCTTATATGCTTAAATTCCTTCCAGACAGCTCAGAAAAAGGTTTCAGGGTAACAAGAATTTGTCACTTGTAGGAGAATACCTAAGGTTTACTGTAATCAAATGCTTAAAAAAAAGGGAACACTTACAAAAGCAGGAAAGAAAAGGAGATAGCAGGGGAGAAAAGGGTAAACTGCATTGCTTAGTCTTTACAGTGCAAGCCACATAACAGTGAGAAGAAAGATAACTGATGGGCAGTATTTTAAGGCATATTAACCCAATTACTAGTATATTTTTACAATCGTAGCTCCAACATTTATCACACTGCATTTATTAGACCTCTGAGCTAGGTTATGTCAAATGAAACGCTGTGAAACTACAACATTTCATTAAATTGCTGCTGGAGCAGGGTATTCAATCCTGATACTCTAAAACCACATGATTTTTATCAAAATCTTCGGAAATTGAAGCAATCACTAAAAGGTGTCGGGAAATTAAAATGTTCTGTCTCAGTGGAAGAGATACACTCCTTGTAACATATATCAGTGGGTTTTTTTTAAAGACACATTACTATGCAGAGAAAAGGCATCAAATACAGGAGACATAGTAGATTCTAGAAAAGTCTAGCTGCTGCAATTTTTCATATTTAAAAATAGCCTGTAAGGGCAAAAGAGCCAAGTTCTTTCATAATTTGTTTTGGGGGTATATTTTTCCCTATTCAGTACTTGATGCTGTGATTGATCAGGTGTCTACAGAAAAGAAAATCATGCAGGATTTATAGACAAGGTTGCAAAAGCAAAATGAACGTTTTCAAACCTAGTTTCTCTAAAGTCTGACACAATTTATGTACCTTTATTATGACTTTTGTTCCTGCAAACAAACATTCTGTGAGATCAAAGGACATCTGAAATGGTGCTGAGAGTATGAAAAGTAAGAAATGACAGAGTTTGAATAATTTCTTATAGAGGCTTTAGCTTTAAATTCTATATTTACCTTAAAATCCTATGTTTTCTTTTACCAGAATGCCCTTAAAATCTGGCATCCATAGCTGAAGGATTGCAAAGATACTGGCAAATAGGAATCTATGTGATTCTGTATTGCCTTACATATTACTATTGAGAAGTGCAAAATTAGCTCAAAGAAAAATGAAGGCATTTGAGAATAGAAATATTTTATAATCACACTGTAGTTGCTGTATGCTGCAAGGAGGTAATCCTTCTGTTCAGTGCTATTTTATACATCTCTGGGAATCCCATTTTCCCTCCAGACCTGGTTCCAAGAAGCAGTGGGTATAGAGGAAATGCAGGTGTAAGGAAACGAAAGAAGGAATTGTGCCCCCTGATTTTTATTCTGGCATGTTAATAACATGCATTTATGTTCATCATACATTGTCTCTGCCAGCAGCCACCTACTCTGCTGGGAACATTGAGCTGGGGTGATATGCCGTGTGTGCAGAACCAGGGTGATATTTTGGGATGTAGTTGGTGAAGGGCCATGATGTCCACAGTTCTCTGCAGACCCTCAATGAAGTTTTAGGAAATTATATGGGGTTGCAGACACAGATTAAATCAATGACAAAAAGAAGACCAGTGATAAGGTTCCTGCTGTAACTTTTGGAAATGCTACTCAGACCACCAATAACTCAAACGATTTCTTTTACCTGTGAGACAAAATCAAGATCTATGAGCAGCTCAGAAATAAGGCTCCACTATTCTGCTAATGGTTTGTTGCCCCAGAAAAACTCCATTCCTCACTACTTTTTCAATGTTTCTCTTCTCTCTGCCTTCTTTGCTTCCTTTTACAAGTGCAGCACTGTCCAGGAACCAGCCTAGATCTCCGGCAAATCACTTCCACGGATATGTTTATGCCTTTAAGATTTCCAGTGATGACTACCAAACCTTAGAAACTTCAAAGGTATTTCATCATTATTTAAGTTTTTAACTGAGATACAAAGAGAAAAATTATGGAAATGTCACTGCTGTTGTGTAAACGTTTATATAGATATAGTTGTGGCTTCCAGGCTTGTGTACTAAGTTCGATCTGAATTGTCTTTGCACCAGAGGTTTTACAAGAATCATCTATTTTAAAGTGATGTCCAGGCAGGGCTACCTTTGCCTTTACAGCAAAGACCATAATGTTCTACAATTCTGAAAGCTTGGAGAAGATTTACATTTTTATTGGACAAACAAGCCATTGAGCCAAAGAAAAAGGAAGTGGTTTTTTTAAAACTTGTCCCCTCAATTTTGTTTATTCTTCCACGTTTTGGCTTGCCATCCCGGTGTTCATGTCACACACCAGGTAAAAATACACTAAAATTCAAACTATTTAATTTATTGCTATTAGGGACACGTTCCCTGCTATTCCTGTATTTTAAACAGAGGTCAGGTAGCTCACAGTAATTATCAAATTATTGATTTACTGGGCTAAAGCTGTTTTTACAATTGCTTTAGAGGTTTAACAGTGTTGTATTTCTTCCACATCTGTACTTGATGTTATCCCCTACTGCGCTGAATGGAGTCACACCGTGTGAAAGTAACAGCAGTGTCAATACTGTGGCAAACCAAAATTAACATTGTACAAGTAAAGACAAATACCACCGAGGTGGCAATCCCCTGTAGTCTGGTCTTTTTCACAAAATTCATTAAAAGGTGCCTGACAAAGTTAGCCTTTTAGCATCCTTCCAAAGACCATATTAAGTGCTGTTGGTAAAGTGAGATCAGGTAACCAGTCCCCAGGTGCTGGCTGAGCAAAGCACTGCTGTGCTGGAGTTTACCCTCTTTAATGAACTGGCACTGCACAATGAACACAGTGGAAAATGTAAAGCAGTTTGCTGGAAAACACCTGTAGGCAGTGCTACCTATTGCACAGAAAAAGGTCAGTGGGATCAGAGGACTGAGTGCTGGCTGGGGGGTTACCAGTTCCTAATTTCTAAACCTGGCTCTGCTTGTGCTGCCCAAATCCCTTGAACAAGTCTCCCGCTGACTTCTGTCTGCAGTAGCACTTCATGTTAATTAGAGCGCTGAGACAGAAGCACCAAGGATTGGAACACTGTTTTCCCATGACAGGGAGCACAAATAGCAGGAAGCAAAACAAAATCCAGCCAAAATCAAACGCTGTGCACAAAACCAGGCAAGAAAAAGATCAGGAAAAAAAGAAAAAAAGAGTGAATCAGTTCTTCTGTGCTACAGTGCTTTAAATAAAGTGTGTTAGGAGTGGTGAGGATGTGGTGAATCCAGCAAGGAATGAGTCACAGGTAATACTGCTGAGACCTCTGTCATCACCTTTCTTCCATTACACTCTCACATATCCTCCCTGTATTGCTCAAGGTGCAGACAACTGCTCAATCCTACAAGCTGTAGGGGAGGGTTTTCTGGGAACAGTATTATTTCCTGGTTAAATAAAAATAAAGATTTTCCATTCACATTTTTTTGTTCTTATTTTAATTATCTTTTCCCCCAAGATTGTAAAATGGGATGTACTGGAGTTAAAAACCCAGCTAGCAAAGGTCTGGTTTTCTGCATCTACTAGATGTGGGAAGTCAGTGGCTACTGGTACCCTTCCAGTGACTCACTCCATCTCACAAGAACATAAAAGTCAAGTGAGTCATAGCTACCTCCCTCACCTGATCTGTTCCAAGGAGAATAATCAGACATATATTTCATATATGCATCTATATATTTATACAGAATTAGATATTCTAAATCTAAACTTATTGTCCAAGACTGTGAGCAGAGACAGTCTCACTTCTCTGAAAGATTTGTGCTTCCCTGACTCACATTTTTTGCTGAGAAAATGCCTCGCAGTGACTCACCTCTGCCCTTGAACAGCCCTGCTTTGAAAACATTTTGAGGCCATCACACCCATGCTCCCAGAAAGGAGTGAAAATGCCCCCCCAGGGGCAGTTAGACAAGGCAGACTTCCCTGACACGCTGCAGTGGTTAACTAGAAAATTTCTGTATTAATTTACACTCCCTCAGTTCTTCCTTCACGCCGCACTCCCCCACCGAGCAATGAGGGAGCCACGAGCCACCCTTGACCAGCTCCTGGGAAGCACTGACAGGTAGAGCCCAGGACATGCCAAGAGAGCACTGCCACTCTGAACTTGTCATCTGCAATTATTAAGAGCCTCCTGGAACTGTCCCGGACAGGCATGGGTGGTTAGCCACTGCTCCTACCCAACGCACCGGATCAGTCAGCATCGGGGCCTGCATCCATGTCCCTGCACCACTCCATTTCTCTGTTCATAATCTGCTCCCTGGCAGCATGGCAGCTCCCATGCACGTGGCAGGTTAAAGGAAGAATATAAGAGGAAACCATGTAAGTGCGATAGGTAGGTACTTCCACCCACAAAAGAAAAACTCCCAGCATTTCAGCTTTCATATTTCCTCTGCAGCAGGGCCAAGGCTTGTGTCAGCACTGCATCTGCATACAGCTGTTTTTCCTCAGTGCTTGGTACCCAATTCCATGCATCTCCCAGAACCAGAAGCAATGGTTTGCCCAGCAAACTTTTGCTATGGGCAAAGATTTCTGCAAGGCATTGGAAACCCCAAGTTCCGCTTCAAAGGGAGGAACCAGATGGCAGGGAGGGAGACCACAGCTGTGGGCAACATGTGCAGAG